>NC_059476.1:19511695-20967320 GCF_018139145.2 Gymnogyps californianus | reverse complement strand
TCTGTGAGCCATATGTTAACTGCAGTCATGAATGACTGTGGAGCAGTTATTTCTTGTTGTAAACAACAAAGGCTGCTGCATCTCACTGGCACGCTTTTCATGCATAACAAGTTCCCAGTCTGAGTAGCTGCTTTGCAGCTCTGTTTATGTGTGATTAGCAGGTAACCAGTATTTTTGTGGGGATAGTTATCTTCAAAGGCTGCTGTGATCTGAAGCACTCAAAATTTTGTCTGGATGTGAAACACTGAAACTGTTGAACTTCTTCCATTCTTGTTCCTTTGCTCTTATGTTGCTGCATGTTTAGCTGAGCTCATTGCTGTCATTTCCGCCGGGTGACTGGTCCTATAGTGGCTTAGGAATTGCTAACTGTGAGATGCAGTCAGGCAAACAGCAGACCTGAGAACTGTATGATCAAGTCAAGAGCAGGTTGGAAAAGGAGTACTCCCAAACTTAAGACCTTGAAAGGGTGCTGCATTGGGAGCTGTGAAAGCTTCTCAGCATCTTAAAAAGTGGAAAAGCTATGCTTATAACTGCAAACTGTCAGTCTGAATGAACGTGACAAAGAAATGCAACAACTTGGGTGCAGCCCTTGTGAAAAATTGATGTTGGCATAACATCCTGTTTCTCAAGTCAAAGAATTGATTTGCATCTGACCGCAGAAGAAGGCAGTGAGGAAGCATTGCCTCTAGTAAGGGAACTGTACAGGAGTTTACAAAAGCTTATTATTTCACATTTTATTTAAGTGTATTGAGATCTGACTCTGGAGAAGAGTGTGTATGTGCTTTGCATATTGTACTGGAATGGATGAAAAACTAGCTCATCAGACAGGTGTTGGATGGTACCTTCCACTTCACCTTAGTCAAGTACCTCCTGGAATTCCTTTCAGGTATTGGTCTCAGCACCACAAAAAAGCAGCAAAGGTTTCTGTGTTTAGTGCCTTGGCATTCTAGGACCCCGTGCCCTCAATAATTCATGAGACTCGCTTTTGATTCAACTCAGCTTTTATCCCCTTTTATTCTTATCCCATTGTTGCATTTCAGCTAGCAGGCTGATCTTCTTTCCTGGTGTTTACCTCTCAAAGGTACTTATAGAGAATAGGGTTCTTACTCTTCATTGTGTCACTGACTCTTGAGCGGTCATTTAAGCACTGTCTGCAGGTAATTACTTCTTAGCATCTCTGGGCATGTGGTAAGTCTTTGCACCTTCGTACGCATCTCTTAGAAACACTTTGAGGTCTTCGGGTTTAAAGCACCACCAAGGATCAGTGATGCTTAGTTTTATAAACATGGGAACTTCTAACTTCTCTCTAGAGATCACTTTGACTAGTTGCTTTGTATATACCCTGCTGAACTGTAGTTTTAAAAAGCATATTTTTCCAGTATTCCTGACGGCAGTGTAAGGCCTCTACTGAAAGGAAAGAAAACAGAGACTTACTGTGTCTAGCTATAGGAAAGCCATAAGAGTTTATGTCGACTTGCGTCTAAAGGCATAAAGCAATTCTTGATTCTCTTTTTCCCTTTCAGTGCAGTTTTTGCATTCATAGAGAGAGAAAACTCATTAATTCTGATATAAATATATGCAAATAAATTTATTAATATAGGAAATGGGAAAATCAGTTATTGCTTCCTTTATAAATAATACAGGCTTAAGTTTTAAAGATATTACTTTTCCCTAAAATGAATTAGACAGCCAGGGAAAAAATCACATTTTTTTGTGGTGGTAATATCTTTAACCAGATTTGTCGCGCTAACAGCATTTCCTATGTATATATTATTTTTATTTAATACAGGTAATCTTTTTATTACAAATGATATTGTTTCTCAGGAGATTACCATCAGCTCTCATAAAAGCTGCAAAAAAAGATGAAAAAGCATCAATCACCACCAGACACAGCACGCTGTGTGCAGATTAAATATACAAAGCCCTTTAATATGCTTCAATGAGATACTTGTTAGCTGTTGATTTATTTATAGTCCTTCTTCTACTCTGTTTTAATTTCAATTTGAATTTGACTCCAAGGGTCCCTGCCTAATAATGATCAAGAACAAGATGACCTTGTGCATCAGATTAACTCCAGCTAGGCTTACTCATGTGATTAGCCACTTTTTCACTCAGTCCCTTGAGTGGGTATGGGAAGGCTTCACAATTGTCAGTGGTATAAGGAAGAAGGACAAGGAGGTAAAGCAGAACTATGCTGTCATTTAGAGATGAGGCTGGACCAAAAGCCTGGTCAGAATTGACCTCAGGGGAAACAGGGACGGGGTATTTCCATCTGGAATATGTGTCGGCTTTGGTGGGAGTCTGTCTCAAAAGACAAGCAAGGAGACGTGGCTCCAGAACTTAGGGTTTATTGACTTCTGTGTTTTGATAGCTTATCAATGAGGGTAGTTTCTCCCTAACAAAAGGTATGGCAAAAGTTATTTCTTGACTTGCAGTTCCCAGACTTAGCAGAGTTTGTAGATCCAAAAGAGTTGCATCATAAGTGTGCAGGTACTCAGTGGGTCAAAAGGGCAGTGGTTCTTACTGTCAGAAACCAATGTGGGAACTGTTGCTCAGGGTTCATCTGGTCCATGGGAGTGGGATCCCATCTTACAGCATGAGGATACTTAGATGTCACTTTCCTATTTAATAGATTGCAAGTCAAAGCTTCAGCTGACTCTTATTGTGCAGAAGGACAGCATTCTCCTCATCTGGCACATGCAACAGTATACAAGCAGAGAGAAAACTAACCAAAAGCTATCAAGTTTTCCCAAGAGGTCAGCCATAGACAGAACCTGACTTTATCTCATGTTCATTAACAGATTGACTCTTGCACCACCTCTGGGTTTTAGTGTCTTCATTCCGCAGTCCCACTGGCTTATTCTTTTTGCCTAGTGAAGCAGCTTTGAGGGTTGAATGGTTGAGGATGAGCAATCATACATACATTTTCACTGCACTGCAGAACTATTTAAAGATACTTGTTCTATCTCTGACAATATCTCTTGAGCCCTGGCAGTGGGATGTAGTGTTTTGTCCCATGACATGTAATGCAAATTAACCCCAATGAGAAATACCTGTATTAGCCTGGGAGCATGCTGCAGCTGGGCAGCTATACTGCTGCCAGCACCTGAACTAGGTATTGAGAAACAATTTGGTTCTGTCACTTTATACAGTTAAAAAGTCAGCTTTCTTCTGAAACAGCTTGTTCTTTCTGACAAACTCATTCAGATGATCTCCAAAAACTGATTTCTATTTGGTTATTTCCATTATTGTATAAATCTTATGTTAAAATAAATCCTTTCATGATCAGTATAGGGTTCCCTATGTAAAGGTGAACCTGGATTTGCACAAATGCATACAGTATCTGAAATCCCATCAGAAAATCCTGTAGGAAATACGGTTCCAATGTAAGGCATATACCTTCATTCAGTGAGTGATTTATTTATTCTTGAGGCCTTAGTTCAGAATGATGTCCTGGGCTACTAATGCTGCTTTTGTCTAGTGTTTGACTCTCATTAAACTTAACATGTTCAAATGCTCTCAGGATGTGAGGTAGTTTGTTGCTCCTTCCTTACACACCAATTCAGCTTGGGACCCAGACATTCTTCCTTTCTTCCCCTCTTTATGCTGTCCCTCCTTCCCATAAGGAATGAACAGTCCCTGCAGGCTCCTGCCCACTGGGCCTTTCCTGTTTGCCTGGATCTGATGAATGTTATTTCAGTGGTACCCCCCTTCCCAGAAGTTTTTTTCTCAGGAGAATTGTACATAAGATTGTTCACAACTATTTGGGTCACAAATGAAGTGAAAACACTGAAGTTGTGTCCACTGCTTGCAAATCACTTTGGGATGAAAGGAATTAATTGCCTTGAGAAGCATTCATAATGAGTATGCTGATATTCTCAAGCTGCCCCTGATCATTTCTGCTTGCCTCTGTTATTGCAAGGTATGCTAAGACTCCAAACTTTATAGTATTCTCAACCTACATATCTACAAATCAGGACTAAGACAGCCCCTAATATAAGATCACAATGAATAGAGCTAGGACAGATCTTGAGATATCAAACATGTGATAAGGTGATTATTGCAGAATTGGCTAAGATTCTGCATCTGCTTTTTATTTAACAGAATATTCACACTGCAGTCTTTCTGTCTGTCTCTATTTCACAGGGCGGGAGTTTTGATGTTGCAGACAGAATGTTTCACAGTGTCAAGAGCACGTGGGAATCGGCATCAAGGGACAACATGAGTGATGTCAGGGAACTCATCCCTGAATTCTTCTACTTGCCAGAGTTCCTAACCAATGCAAATCACTTCGAACTTGGTAAGTTCTAGAAGGAACTTCAGTGCTCCTCTTCCGCTCGCCAGCATCCTGCCAAGGGAAAAGATCCAGATCACGTGTTGAGAGTTGGTCCCTGGGCTATGCGGACTGATGAGGCTCTCTAGTGAAGAGAGATCAATTTTTATTAAAATAAGGCTACAAGAATACAAGCTTCTGATATCTGAATGATATCAGAAGAACCAACTTTCCAGCTCAGAAGGGATTGTAGTTCCTATTAGTTACTGTGCAAAGGAATTACACATTTTGTCAGACAAAGGCAGATTTTGATATAAGCAATCTAGTTGGCTGCTTTTGAAAATTTGGCCTGTATTATCATATCTATGTGGCTATGAACAATATATTAATTTGACTTTTGGAGACAGATCAATTGTTAAATGGTGTTGGTGAAAGGTGGTTTGTTTTTTGTTTTGGTTTTTTTTTTTTTTTAAATCTTGTGTCTCTGATGATTAAAGTTGCCAAACGTCCTCACTATCATCTTGAAAGGTTCTGCACAATTCACATGAACTTGATATATTGTCCCTGGCCTCAAGCAGCATCACAGTCCCTTCTGAATGTACACTGTCTCTAGACCTTTCTGCATCAGTGGTGGAGGGTGAGAGAGAATCCAGAAAAAATGGTGTTCAGAAATAGGCATGGCAGTCCCAATTCACTTCACTTTACAGGAAATTCACATAATTTGCAATGCAAAGCTGCTTTTTGTAGTGGACACAGGTTGGTTAACAATTAAGGCAGAGGAGGAATACCTTAAGAATCATCCTAAATTGGTGAAGGCAAAGGCAACTTAACCCATGGTATTGAGGTCTAGCTTTAATTGTATTTAAGATCTCAGTGAAATGAGACATGCTAAGAAAAGAGCAGAATGGGGAAAAGATGTTAGAAGATTGTTAAAAGATAAGAAAGAGTTGGAGTAGTTTCATCCTGAGAGGAGGCTAAGAAACAGAGCCTGGCTGAAATCAAGATCCAGAGACCGACCTGAGTGGAATCAAGTGGAGGGACCTAAAAATGATACCAGAATCTAGCCAATAGAGAGCAAATATACAGGAAGATTTTACAATAGGCAAAGCCAAGAACCTGAATCTGTTCACTGCTACACTGTAAGGAAACTTGTGGTCCCAGACCTGAGCCTCAACTTAGATTTTAATTCATACAGTTGCAGAACACTGTGCTCTGATTTAAGAACATACACTCACCTTCTGAAAGGAATCAGATTGCAAAGGACTTGAGAACAAAATCCCGCTCAGTGGCTGCTTTAGTAGTAATATCTGGCAGTTAGGCCCACAGGATTATGTATAAAAAGAAAGTTGTGCCAACAGGTTTGTATTGTCTGAGTTTGCAGTCTGTGCTAAAATGGTTTGTGCTGAGGACATGCATATTTTTACTGTATTCATGACAGTTACTAGAACATCTTCTCAGCGGTTTATTACTGGATCAGAAATTCCAGGAGAAACTGGTTCTGCAGTGGCACTATATTTGATGTAGAACCTGAAACTGCATGTGTGAAAATCACCTCAATTTCCTTTGACTTCGGTGTTTTAGAAAAGCTGTTCCTATTTGCAATGTGTGTGATTCTTGTTTTTAATTCTCCCTTTGTAATTCCTGCAGGCCGCATGCAGGATGGAACAGTACTGGGAGATGTGCAGCTTCCTCCTTGGGCAGATGGGGACCCCCATAAATTCATTCTTCTGCACAGACAGGTCAGTGAGTATCAAGATTTGTGACAAAATGCTGAACTGGGTCCCGCTAAAAATGAAACTCTGAAGGCCAGAGTTACAAACCAAAATGTTAGATCCAAACACATCCTGCCTTTGTGGAGTTTGTGTGGGTTCTGAACTTTGCATGTCTACTTGTCTGCCTAACAATTCACCCCGAATCAAGGCCAGCTTTCCAGACCAGGTGAGGTTTGTATCTAGGTCCATGCCACAGACCTATCTCAGCCCATAAGTGTATGTGAACATAACATAATGCATGCACATGGCACTTACATGCATACTGTTCCATGTTGTTGTTAACCAGCTGTGTGTTTATTTAAACTATCTACCTCTATCTCATGTCAGGACTACAATTATTTTTTTATTTTTGGGGGAAAAACCTAATGTGGTTTCCTGCCTTTAATGGAGTCAGCCTTGGCAATTTGAAAGCAAATAGCTTTAAGGTCCTGAGACTTACTGCAATTAGTGCTATCTATTAATAGTTAGAAAGTCTTAACTTCTGTATGATGTCACCTGCTACGTAGTAGTGAGTGCAAAGGCAATTCTGTATGAAGATTGTTGCACTGAACGCAGACTTTGCAGCACAATGTCTTGGTGCGAGTCTCTCTGTCAGAGCTGAAAAGGGAACGGGCTGTACTATAGTGCCCCTGCATTATCTCATCAGATTTCCTCTGGCAAAAGGAGTCAATCTGTATTTGTGAGTGCGTGCAAATTGTTGCTGTGTACAAGAAGTGTGATGATTATATGTGTTAGCATTGCTGGGACTAAACAAACATCCTGGTTTGTCACGTGTACCTTCGGTTTCTGCCTCAGTGGGTTCTTCTCACCTCTCCTATGCTATGCAGGTCCTGCCCTTGGGGGTTCAGCTTTCGCTCTCTATAATCTCTTTGTAGGTGATTGTATCCAAGCCTGTGGATACAACCATCTTTTCTATTTTGATATCTCCAAATAAGCCTTTCCTCAGTTGACCTCTCCAAATGCTGGTTTAAATCCTGTCTCTGACCTCCTTACTGAATGCCTTAACTCTTTATTCCTGTTTTGAACAAAACTGGAGTCATACTCTTGTCTTGTAAATATTCTTTTCTCCACTGTTCCCTTAACCATTGACAGCAACCATCGTGCTCCCATTAAGTTACCATTACTTTCATGTCCCTTGCTTTGCATTTCTGTGCTGCATTCAGAGTCCATACTTCTTGTGATTGTCCATACTACTAAATCATTTACATGCTTTTCTTGGGCATTCTCTTGAATCTTTATCTCATTCTTTCTGATGTCCTGATACCTTGTTTCAAGTCAGTACAGACACAAATGGAAGGGGACTATCTTCATTGTCTGGCATTACATACAAATCTCCTTCCCCATGCCCTTATATTTTGAGTTTCTGTATGGCTCCACTGCTCATACCTAAAGTGTCTCTCCTTTCCCTCTTGAGACCCTACGCATCTGTTTGATTTATTTGTTCTGGCCTCTTCTTACATCTCCTTCTCCCCGCAACCACCTGGGTGCTGTCAGTAATCTAGCCTTATTCCCATGTTTGGCAAAGCCATTTTTATCCATGTTTAAAAAACAAACAAACAAATCCTTTATAAGCTGGTCTATGGGCTGTGAATGCATCCTGAAGAAAATTTCCTTCTATTAAATCAGTTTTAAGAGAACAGGCTCCTGGTAGCGTGCATCATCTGCATATCTCGCGAAGAATTAATTGTTGTTAAAACATTATATTCCAAAGGCAAGTCAGTGCTTTGTAGCACCTGCATCCCATGCCGTCTCTATAGGTTCCTGATGCTGCAAACACTTTGGCTTGTGAATAATTCTGAGTATGAGAGTAAGCCTGTTCAACTCTGGATTCATTCACATGTGCTCAGGTTACTCCTGTGAGTGAACATGTGCTTGCCTACTTTTTTGTGCAGTAGTCCTGCCTTTGTTTCTTTTTTAGGACTGTTGAGTATACAGTGAGATATTTCATATTTTGGTTTAATTGATTAAGAGGCTCTCTTTAGTCTCTATTGTGAATTCATGACCTGAACACTTCACTTTTTAAATCTGTGTCAGAACAATAATGCTAAAAAATATTTAAAAGAAGTTAAATTTCTGTCTTGCTACTTTACCTATTTTGAAACGGATAACTTTTGTATATGCTTATTAAAAATGATTTTTTCAATCATTTTGAAAATGTGATTGAAGGTAGTCATCTACCACTTTTTGCCCCAGAATCCTGCCTTAATACATAAAAGCTTGTGAATTAATGATATTCCAAGTTATGTGGTGTGGAGAATAGCTGCCTACTATTATTAGCAGGTCTTAAGTGTCTCCATACCTAGTAGCTTGACTCAGTGGTGTGCTGCCACACAGTTTAGTAACCTAAGCCAGTACATTGAATTTACAGCATATTCAGTAACTAATTAGTCCCTTTACAGAAGCTACATTAATCTTCTTGTTCTTTGTTTTACCTTGTATTTCTGTAGCAGTTACCTGTGTAACTTGAATCACAGCCCAATATTACTGGGCTGACAAGCACGCAGTGAGTAGACCTGCCGGGGAAAAAAAATGTATGGAAGAGCTTTTCACCAGAAAACTAGTCAGGTTGAAATGGGAGTGTGTCAATAATACTAAGAAAATGTCTCAATAAATCATTTCAACATTCTGTTTTTGTTATCAAAAAGTTTCAAAATTATCTTTTCATTGCAATGTTTATATTAGATTACAGGCTAAACTGAAAATATTTTATTTCATGATGTAGCTGTCATAACTAATATTGTATGGTATATAGTTTCATTATTAGTAAAATAGAAGGATGTAATTTTTCCAAATTTAGAATTGGGCAGGAGGGGGGAGCGGATTTTAATACATGAGAAAATTTGAGAGTTGGGCTTTTTGTTCTGATTTGGAAAGAAAACACTATTCAGTGTCTGAATTTCCCCCAGAACCTAGCTTCCATTTTTCAGTCAAACTCTGTCCCCTGCCTTTTTGCAACCTATTAGCTTGAGGGAATAAGGAGAGAATGTTTTTGCCAAAGAACTGAGATGCAGAGAGATTAAGAGCCATGTTCAGACTGTTTAAGCTCCTGTACATATATGATAATAGGTATTACTGAGTCAGACATCTCTGAAGCTGCCTAGAGAGTGATTTAGAGGCTCAGAACTCTAGTCACACTGAAAGGTAATGGAAAGGAAGAGAGACCTGAGTTTTTGTCAGTGTCCGTAACCACATGATGATACATCTACTGTGAGGAAGGAGATCCTTGTGTAAGTGTTGTGTGCACTGCAGGCTTGCTGCTCAAAGTGCAGTCCTTGCTAAAATGAAGAGTTGAGCCTAGGGAGTGCCCAGTCTCTTCCCTTGCAGGGAAGCAACTCAGTGCTACCCACTGCAAATAGGTTTCGGCCACTGAGGTCAAACATGCAACAGTTCCCTGGTGTTCCCCAGTGACTCCAACAAAGGCATGGAGGTTTTGGGGCGCTCTGGTTCCTTTCTCTGCTCTATCTCATGTTCCCTCTGTGACCTTCCAAGGTGCTTAGTTTCTGTTCTCCAGTTACCCAGACATGGGAAAGACAACACTGTCCTTCCCGAACAGAGGTGCTGCAGACAGAAATCCATGGATGCCTGAAAGCTGCTGCAATTTTACACTGATGTTTTTTAAAGAAAAATGTAGGGAGAAATGCTGTCTCTTACATTGTGGCTTGTTTGGAGTGTAAAGTACCGAGCTGTGCTCCTTACTGCTTGTGTAATAGTGAGCACTCTGAAGGCACTTAGATGCAATGGGGAATGCTTTTGCCTTGTACTTTGGAGTAAGGGTGCAGTTTGGAAATGAATCTATCAATCATCTCTGCATAGCATGATTTTGCTCTCATTGTAGAGCAATCTCAGATTGTGTGAACTAGATTTGTTTTGGATGAAACGAAACCAAAAGCTGCACTCCAGTTGCGCACTCCAGATGCTGGTGGCATTCAGCCTGTGGGAGCAAACTAGATCTAGTTTGAAGTAAAGCCCCCACAGTGCACTAATGTGGATACTGGGCCCTCTCTACCATCTGTTCTGTTCTACAGACCTGCTTTCACTGAGCTGCACTATTTGATAACATTGGCACAGCTGATAAAGCTACACAACTTCTACAAATTAATTCAAATCTCAAATAGGAGCAGTTTAGCAAATGAGAGATCACGTTTATAGACTCGTGTTCTTAATGATTTACCAGACCTGATCAGACCTCACGTACGGTCAGTGCAATATTCTCTCTCCAACCATAGCTACTACTAAGTGTTACACAGGAGGGTGCAAGAAATCTTGCTGTGGAAGCAAAGTTGATTAGCATGCCTGGGAAAGTTAGTCTAACCCTGAAGTGAAGAGTTAGAGATCTTGAATTCTGAAACATGAGGGTTTCTGTCTCCTCTGAAATCATCCACAAGACTGGATGTACTTGTTACTGTATCATGGTCATTTTTAGGAGGCTTCCCAGTGAGTTTGGTGCATTAAACAGGTCCAGGTCAACACTGTTCTGAGGTTTGGTTATTGCTTTAAAGAATATGAGAGCAAAGAATTGTTCTTGACATAAAACTCTAAGTAGCTCCCTGTTTCATGTTTAAGTTAGGAATCTAGTCTACTAAAGAAATTTATTTACTTCCTCCAGAAGTTCTCCCTCCCTGGCTGGGCTTGACACAGGGCTCAGTGAAATACTGAGAGGCTGCACAGTTGCAGCTCTGTTGGTTGCTTTGTTTTGCTCTGGCAGTGATGCCAGGCAAAATTTACAGTTTGTAATTCATGGACTAACTGCTTTTATTAATGAGGATGAGTTCCGAGTCTGTTCATAAGTGTTTTCCTGTTGTTTGCAGGGGACAGATTGTATGCCGTGCTTGTTCTCTGAGCTGCCCTGTGATCGTTATAGCTGTGGGCAGGGTCATTTAAACCAGCTGCACTGGGCTAACTGTCTGCTCTGTGAAATGAGCCATTGTTCTGGATCCCATTAGCTTGTTTATTTCTGCTGTGCTTTGGGTGGGATGGTCTGCGTGGGAGACCTTTAACTGAGCATCAGGGAGTATTGCGCAGTCAAATGATTTGGAGATAGGGAAGTATTTTTAATAATGCTTAACACTGCTGCTTGAATCATTGGGCAGGGCCGTTTGGGAATGCACAAAAATTTGGTGAGGCAGGTGATGGCAGGGGCAGTAGCATTTAGTGAAGCCTCATGGGTAAGGCTAGCTAACCTGGAGGCGGGCAAAGGTTCAACTCAGATTTGTGTCTTATGAACTTATGTTCATAAGACATTATTTGTGCTTATGAACTTGCTGTCTGGGTCTTCCAAGCACAAGTTTTCCACTATGATTACATTAAGCTTTCCAGGGAGCCCACGTTGGGGTGGATGTATTGCCTTGTAGCATCTCTCCCAGTCTTCTCCAGTAGTAATTGTTTCTTCTGGTCCCATTAATCCACACACCTGTCACTATTGGTGGCAAATCTAATCAAAGTTAACCATTTCTTATTTTGGGGAAAAAAGTTCAGACCCTGAGTTTTTCCAGGATGAGGAAATCTGGTGCTGTGACTGTCTCTGCTTAAGCCCTGTGAGGGTAGCAAAATGTTTGTTGATCAAACCCAGGCGGTCTTGAAGCTTCTGTCATACAGCTGCCCCACTGCACCCCAACTGCTATTGCAAAACCCCTTCCCTGTCTTGGCTTGCAGCACCCCTTACCATTTCACTACAAGCTCTACATTCTCTTTCCTGGTTCATGGCATGCAGCCTCTCCTGCTGTATCCTTCATACCCAGCTTAAAGCCCCTCTTCTAGTCATCTCCCTTTCCAATCTATGTTTGTATGTATCTTCTCAAATAAAGTCTCTGCTACTCAGTGTGATTTATAACTAAGGCATATTTCTACAAATAGAAATTCACCTGTGGTTTGTCTATAGACCAAAGTGGTGGTACCAAATGCTAACAAATGTTTTGCTCATTTAAACCATCTTGTGTCAGTAACAGTATTGGTGAAGACATGATAGCACAGGCTTTAATGTGTGCTGGAAGCTGGAGGATGTGCCAATATCTGTGGAGTGCTTGCACTTTGCTTTGTGGAACCTGCCTGTGTTGTCTCTGAGGATATTGCTCCTGGTGTCTAAGTCAAGCATGCTGCATTCTGTCCTTCCTTTTCCTGTGGGGATCCACCTTTCATCCACCATTCATATTTTGTGAGGATGTGCTGAGAATGGTGATACTGGAGGAACTGAAAGTGTGAAGATTCACTTGAGAATCACACAATTGTGAATCCCACAATTCAGAGAATTTAAGTCTCCAGCAGGGATTGGAAAGTGGTAATGCATTTGTAACGGATACACTCTACTGAATTAATTCATTTTCTTTTGGTTTCAGGCACTGGAAAGTGACTATGTCAGTGCACACCTCCATCGCTGGATAGATCTGATATTTGGCCACAAGCAACATGGCTCAGCTGCGGTGGAGGCAGTTAACACCTATCACCCTTACTTCTACGGAGACAAGATGGACCTCAACAACATTAAAGATCCTCTGATTAAGAGCACCATCCTGGGTTTTATCAGCAACTTTGGACAGATACCAAAGCAGGTACCACTTTATCATGAGAGTAGAGAGCATAATTTATTTTGATCTTGTAGTATTTCAACTGGAAAGCAAGAATAGAAGCTTAAATCAGAGACATTTTCTGATTTAAATCTGCTGAAAGGTGGGCTATAGACTTCTCCAGATTGTGTACTACATCAGTATGCACGCACACACGTGTGTGATTCCACTTTCTAATCAGGCTGTTCCTGTTGTATGCCATACAGCTGTGGCATCACATATGGATTCTGCTCCTTCAGTATGGTCACGAGTAACTACGAATCTGGGAATGGGTACAGTCAAATAAAAGCAGCTCAAAGTCTCACCTATACTTTTCTCTCTTCTCCTGAATTGCTGGGATGAGCTTCCTATCTCTGTGAGGAAGGGATGTAGTCTGATGAAAATGTAACAAGGGTAATATTTTATTTTAATGAAGAGGTTCATGTATGATAGTCCTGGAGTCTGTGATTGAGGATTTAAACAGATGTCTCTCCTGCATGATCTGCAAATAGAGATTCATTTTTCAATGCCATTCCTTTGTTCTAGCTTTTCACAAAACCACATCCATCCAGGAATGCCCAAGGGAAAGGTTCATCAGGAAGAGAGACTGTGCTGTCCCTTCACTCAAGTGGAATTCTTCCTCCTTTTATGAGCAGCCTGCAAAATCTGAAGCTCTCACCAGTTACAATAAAAGGTGCTGCAGGGGCTGTGCTCCATTTTCTGAGCTAATAAGTACAGAATTCTTAGATGGGGTGAATCTGGATTTTCAAGAGCACAAATAGTCACACAGCTTTGTGTGAGTTGGTACAATCACAATCCCTTCTGCCAATTGTTATTTGTGTAGGTGTGTATTGTAAATGGGCATTGAAAACACTCAAATACTCAGAAGAAAGCTTGAAACTTCTGTTGTAGAGTTCAGAACAGATTTTTTAAAGACGCCTAAATCTTTTCTCTCTTCTGCATTCTGAATATGTTAAATTTAAACATAAAGCTCACTGTTTTCCATTCGCATTCTCTCTTTTTATATTCAACAGCAAAGTAAATACTGTCTTTCCTCACTTCTCAATCTTCAAATCTTTTCTTTTTCTTCATCTTTTTCATAGTCTGCTACTTTTCTTACTATGAAGAAGCCTGGAAAATCTCAGTGTGCCTACTTTTTCATCCCACGGTGGTGTTCTTTACATCACACGTCTTTTTGGGGACAGTGGGCTCCCATAGCTGTACTACAGAGACTGTTGGTGACATGCCTGGCATCCTCTGTAGTGCATGGCATAAGGCAGTCTGCCAATGAAAAGGAGCTTAATGACACTGCTGTTAAACCCCCTCCTTTGGAGCACGTCACTCCCTCTGCATGGATTTATGTGGTCCATTGGAGAGGAGTGTTTCCTCTATTCTGTCTGGAATCTCAGTTGTAGAGTGGATTTCTGTCTGTGGGCCTGGCCACAGCACTGAGCCCAGTTGTGGGACTTGTCAGCCTCACGACACAAGCTGTGCAAGGAGGAAAGTTAACATAAGTGCTCTAAAAATAACAGAATTAAATATGTTCTCTGTCTTGTCAGACTATCCCAAAGGAGCTATTGGGCACATTGTTCATACTGAGAAAGGCATTCTGGCTGTCGAAAAAAATAAAGTTTTGATTCCTCCTCTTTGGAGCAAAACATTCTGCTGGGGATTTGAGGACTTCACCTGCTGCTTTGGCAACTATGGGTCTGAGAAGGTAAATCAGAAAAAGTCTAAGCATTCCAGAAATGAATGATATGTTGTGGTCTTTGGCTGGTTGGGCACCCATTTCAGAGGCTGTTGGGGAGCTGATTTCAGAGGATGCTGTACAGGACTTTCTCACAGTCAAGCTTCTTGAGGAATCTCAAGTTGGATATCCCAACAGAGTACAAAGTCATCCTACACTGCTCAAAAATGTGGCATTTCCCTTCTAAATTATCTCAAGTTTTCCTTCCAGTGACTGTGTTGTCTGTCAAAATGAAGGAGAAATCCCATTTCATAGGTTGTAAGGACAATACAAGGTCTCCTGGCCACTGATTAGAAATTTCATTGTGCAGAACTTTCTGCTGGAATTAAGATAGGACCATCTGTCAATTCCCCTCTGGCTCCCAAGCTTAGCCCAGTGCATTCATTCAAAATAATAATGTCTTCTATTCTAGAAAGTTAATACTTTTACTTCTTTGCTGTTAAAAATCAACAGTCTATGTCAGCACACTGCTTGTTAGGCCACTTGACAGATCCAGTTTCTTCCTCTACCACAAACACACTGATTTTTGGATGTGTTTGGGACAATGTTATGACACGCAAAGACATCTGAATTAGCTTGGGTACCAGAATAGCAGAATACATCATTCACCAAGATACTGACTTGGGTATTTGTGCCGCCACATCATTATGTTTTTACAGACATACCCACAGTCAATAGAATTGAAAAAGCCATGAGATGTATTTTACTTTCTGCTCCCTGTATAAAATTATTGAGAGTTTTCTCCACTGATTTCAATTAAAATCAGTGCTTAGCAATTCATAGTGCTGCTGTAGGTATAAATTATTTGTTTTGTCTCTTCAAAAGTCAGGGTGTCACTGAGCCTAGTGACACTGAGCATAGTGAGTGTGATTACGCAGTCACTGTGAGAAGTAGTTGGGAGTCCAACTTGAGTTCTCTCTGGGTGAACAGTGCCTCTGGACATGAGCTTAAAAGACATTTTTGTCCTCATTGTAGGTAGGTAAAGTTTTGTTCTGTCTGTGGTATGGTTTTTGTAGCTGTGGCGTCCAGCTGCACCAGAATCATTAGCACCATAGTGTTGTCCCCGTTGTGTGGGAGAGAGCTAATGCAGAATGTGAGCAGAAGGATGTTTGTGCTATAATTGTAGCAACATGTAATAGACCTGACCTTGGTTTAGGCTGGTTTGGGTGCTGCTAACAGAGCTGTTGGCACAGAATGGAATTTAGTGCTTTGGCTTTTGGCTTTCAATCCAAGTAAGTGGAGGGTTGCAGAACCTGGTACTAACTCTCTTAGCATTGGCAATCACAGCCTGAGCTTTCTTTTTAATCTACATTGAATGTTTGCATTCTGTCACTATATGGTGGCAGAATGAGCTTGCCTGAAGTTATGTAGGAAGCTTGTGGCCCAAGAGGGATTGGGACTCAGGTCTCCTAAGACAGAAGACACTGACCTTTGTCCAGCCTTCCTGTTCGGCCCCTGGAGGATGGCACAGCTGCATGCAGCCACAGCTTGTGCATGTGTGTATTATGCAGCTCTGCTGTCAGCATAGAGACTGGTTAAAATGAGCTTTTTTTTCCTGGATTTGAAGAAATAGAGGCTTGGTTCTGAAAAGTGAATCTGCTATTTGATATTAATAAATGCATGGTATCACCAGATGAGCATTTGACTTAAAGCTGCTTTCTTGTACAGAACGTGACTAGATTTGAATGCATGGCAGACTGGGGAAAGTGCCTCTGCGCTGTGTGTCCTTCAGCAACTACCATAATCACATCTGGAACAAGCTCGGTTGTGTGTGTCTGGGAACTTTCCTTGGTCAAGGACAAAGTGAAATGTCTAAACTTGAGACAGGTCAGTACTGTGGCTCTTTTGCTATAGAAACTTAATGAAAACCAAAAGATCAGTTTCTTTCTCGCAGATGACTGGCAGAGGAAACACCTTCGGGTGAATCAAGAAGGCAGAAAACCCCCCAATAATCAACAGTATTGTGTAACAGCCTGTTATCAGGTCAGGATCTGATAATATGCCTTATACCCATAGCTTATCGTTATGAACTCTGCTTGGTTTGGTTTTTTTTCCCCCTTTGGTAGCATTTCCAAAGTTTATCATGACCAAAGAAACAGTGAATATAAGGCATATGCTCTCCTCACTTGAAGTGCAGCCAACTCTTGGATTATTTTCAAAAACCAGTATCACCTGGAGATGCTTATAGTTCTTTTTGGGATGCTACAGCAATGGGCAGGATCTCCAAAACACCCTGCAAACTTAGATGATGGAGATGAAGGCTCAGCTAGGCAAAGTTCTTGATTCTTTTCTCTCAACCTGAATTGAGAACATAAAAGGTTTATCTGTCACTCCATGAGGTAGGGATGCATCCAATAAGAATGATATAATTTCTGTCCTCATTGTCCCAAGTCATTTAGTGGTTGTTGATTTGGAGCTCATCTGTAGTCATCAAACAGCTGTATAAATGCTATTTCATTTACAAAAGTGAATTCTCATGCAAGATTTTTGTGGTTCAGCTATGGTGAGTTCTCAGCTTTACAAGTAAAGCTAGAGTATACCTCTATCCTATCTGAAAGGCAGCATGGGACCCTTTTTCCCTAAGGAATCAAGACAGAAAATGCTCTGCTACTTTTAGGCAAACTAATAAAGGGTTCACTGATCAGCAAGGTCTCCAAGTGTTAGTAGTTTCTTCTGATCATTTGCTCTGGAGGGATATTCAGATGATATTTCAGTGCTTTCCGTACCCTGAGCCAAAACATATTTTATTTGTCAATAAATGATGTGAAAACTTCAATGTCTGTTGGGATGCCAGAGAAGTATTTAGATCTTCATTTATCTGAAATTCTTGTGTGTTGAAATGAGGGGGGAAAATGTGTTTAGAGCAGTCTCTCTTCTGAGGTGTATGATGTCTCCTGCTTGAGAAGAAGCCAGAAATATGAGACAAGATCTTCAGTGATGATCTTTTAATCCAGCTGGTTATTATTCCAAACCAGGACATGGACATAGAAATGGAAGAAATAGCAGTAGAGAAAAGCATAAGCAGTAATCTTGATCAAGATCAAAATGATACCAGTCAGGGGGTCAGTTTGAGTTTCAGGCAACTGTTTGGAGAGGCTGTCTTTTATCTCCAATATAATGCCTTTCTCTTTAACAATCTAAAATCAGCTTTGCTGATGTGTTCCACTGTGATTAATCTGGTATTACCCAAAGTCCACAAAGTGGCATGAGGTCATGCAATGACAAATTCTGGGTTTTTTCCTTCTTTGCTAGCAGAGGCTTTTTTTGATGACTATCTGGCATAGATGTAAATTTGAACTATGGTTCTAAATGTCTTCCAGTGAATTACTTGCTGCTTTCATGTAATTCACTGTTTCATGGTGGCTGCTTTTTCTGCTGAACAAAAAAATTGTATCATCGTTCCTGAGAGAATGAGCTTTGCTTAAGTAAAACTGATGTGCTATAAAGTGGATGCTATTCACTTACCAGCTGTCTCATGGGACTGACACATTCTGGTTTGGAATGTAGTAAAGTACAGAAACTATATTTCAGCAGAAAAAGTCGCTTTTCCCTCTCTAGCTGGGGCTGCTTCCACAGTTTTGTGGAACACTAAAGATTGAGCATAATAGCCTCAGTATTGATCCATGCAATTTACCAGTTCGCTCAGTGTTCATGAGCAGAGTGATCTGTGCAATCCAGCCCCCAGAATTTCTGGGCCAAAAGAAACACTAGACCAGGAGAAGCATCCAGGCAAGCTGTGCTGTCTGCCACACAGACCTCTCAGGGAGGTGTTGAGCATAGCTGTGAAGTGTCTGTGTCCATGTCAGCCAGTTAAGTTGGACGGTCAAACCTGGTTTAAGTTTTCATGGACTAAGCATTCCTGCAGTGAAGCTGGTCGTCTTTTTTTGTCTTTTAATATTTGTGAATTTACTCTGGAGACAGGCCTCACAGTGCTTTCTGTAGATATGCTGCAGGATGTTTCCCATTAAGGGAAAACCTGTCAGTCTTTGCAGAGCAATAATGAGAAGATGGTAGAGAGCTAAAAGCATGCGACTGTTTTTGCATGAATATGCATTGAGACACTGGTGGATTGAAGCTGAGATTATAACTGGGCTCAGGTCTAGCCCTCTCTTCCACACTCAGCTTGTGTTTAAAGCACTTCACTGCCAGGTAGGATCTTTCTGGGTTAAGAAAAGAAAAAAAGGGGTTTATTAAAACTTGTGCAGGAGCTTAGCTTGGCTTGACTTGGCAGTGTGGGTGCTGTCACAGTGGGTACATTTTCTTTCATGCTTTGGAGGAAGGAGAGGAAATTTGGAGCCCTTGAACCTGCCTTGTCCCAGTCCTTTTTGCAGAGGTCTTGTGCAGTTCTCGAGCACAGGCACTGGGTTATGCCCAGTCCTTTGTAAAGAGACTATTCTACAGCCGGTCCAAAGCTATTGCTGAGCCTCCTTTTCTATGCTCAGTTGAGAGTCTTTCTGACCTCTGAAAACCACTGTTGGAGACCCCATTTTGTGCCAGTATTTTTAGTCGGCAGTTCTTGTGAATGCAATAAATCACAAGCTGAAATTCGTCCCTCACAGTTGCAGGTCACCTTCAGTAGTGCATAGCCTGCTGCAGCTCAGCTTCTTCACCAGTGGATTAATGATTGAATACTGTTGTCCTAGTAACCTTGGCAAGTGGCAGCACATGTTAGCCAGCAAGAGTTCAGCCTCACAGTCACACACTGGAAAAGAGTATGAGATGTGTTTGCAAAAATCATCCGGGACATGTGGCTCTCCTGCTCCATGCTGAACTGAGACAGACCCTGAAGATGTGCTAATTATGTCATGGAGAGAAAGCCAGCAGGGAATACGCATTTACTGTTAAAACCAACATTAAAACTGGTGGCTCTGATTTTTCACAGTAAGGCAGCTAAAAATTGAGCCCCGAAAGGCTTTTTAGGAAAGTTGTGAAGGACTTTTTATCTGTTGCCCTACAGGCTTTACTGTCATTGGTGGTTATGCAGCAGAAATGTATACTGCTGTCACTTGAAAATGCTGCATTAAACAATTGTCATCAGTATACTTCAATCCATGACTTCTATCTGTACTATTAAATTGCCTAAAGTGTAGTCTTTTTTAATGAAACTGTTTAAATAAGGCTAAATTAAACTGGGCACTCCTTATCTCTCTGGAAGCTATAAAACAACAACAAAAAAAGAATGTTGTGTAATGACGAGAGAGAAAAGAATTCCTATATGGCTTTAAAGCAAAAATTCTCCCCAAATGCTGTTTTTCTTCTTAACTAAAATTGGAAAAATATTAGTACTTGTTCAGAAAAACAGAAAGATAAGCGTGAGAAGGTCACTGAAATACATCCTGCTAAGTTTTATTTCAAAATGTTTTTTAAATATTGAGAAATAGTAATCTCCAAGCATAAATTTTACTTAAAACTGCATGGACTGAAGTGAAAAATGATGTTTTGTTGCTGAGCACTGTCGTAGAGTCTGATATGTATGCCAAGGGCCCTGAGTTACTGTGCAACTTATGGCAAGTCATATAATCTCTAGGAGCTTCAACTTTCTTCTACCACGAGTTGGAGAAGGACGCTTTTATAAGATCCTTTGGTATTTCCCCTTCATACCCTTTTCAGTTCTCCAAAGAATGACTAGGTTGCTGCTTCTTACTAAGCAAATGACAGTAGGACTGTGGTTCCCTAGTAAATCAGCCACCCTCTGCTGTGGTTTATTGGTCGCTTTTTCCCCACTAGGCTTTGTATGGGCACACTCAGGCAGTGACCTGCCTTGCTGCATCTGTGACCTACAGCATCTTCGTGAGTGGATCCGATGACAGAACCTGCATCATTTGGGACCTGAACCAGCTGACATACATAAACCAGCTTCCTGCCCACGGGGCAAGCCTCTGTTCTGTTGCCATCAACAATTCAACAGTAAGATCTTCATTTATCATCTTTCTTCTGATGCATCCATGAACATTTCATGATAATTTAATGGGTGCTCTTCCCAACATAAAAACATCCTGAGAGTCTGATACATTGATTTTTTTTTTTCTTTCTACAGAGATTGCTAATAGTGTTCTTAATGATGAGAGGCGAGCACTAAAAGCAACATCTTAGACTGAGTAGCTAAGTAGAAGCATCTTTGGATGGGTAGATAGCAGGATTAAATAACTTTTAGTTTATGGAGCATGAAGTATTACCCTAGTAGCTCCTGGATTTGGCTCACCCATAACCTTATTGCCTCCATTATTTCATTAATTTCTCCTGACATTCATGCAGCAGAGCCATGTCAGCTGAGATATGTTAGACCTCAGTCTGCCACCTCAGCTGACAACTACCTTACACCTTTGCAGTGACAACGTTGGCTTTTTGCTTTCCCTTCTACTCTCAGGTGCAGGGGGAGCTCTTGAGAGCAGTGGGTATAAGTCTGTTGTGGTCTGTGCCTGGCCAGAATTGCATGCATGTTGATAGGAAAATATTCTGTATTGGATTTAACTGTAAACACTCTGGATGAGATTTTTTCCCAACCTTCTACCTCCCAAAAACTGTTGCTTGTACATTTGTGTTTTCTGTCTCTGTTAATATACTAGGGCGGGGTTCCAGCTGCTCAGACAATTCGAGGTAGGATCCAGTATTGGAGCTTGTACCAAAAGAGGCAAAACTGAGTTCATAGCAGTAAGAAACCAGGCAGACATTGTCTACTTAGTCTGTGCCAAAACAGTCATCTCGTATCAAAGCTTTATAAACTATGCAGTCTGATGGTTAGTAATTGAGGGTGGGAATTAAGTAGTCTGTTCAGCGCCAGCTCAGCTCCCAGCCCCAGGGGTCCTGGTTAGTGCAAAATGGCCAGTGGCTTCAGCAGGCCGGTTCAGAATACCCTGGTGGTCCCTTACGAAGTCAGCTGAAGTGGTGCCAAGCATTCAGAAATGAGTGGGTGGGCTGGCACAGAGCATGGGCTTGAGACCCCAAGAGGATGGAGTCCTCTCCTTTCTGTGTACTGGCCCACCGTTGCCAGTAGCCTTTTTAGTTGGTAGCTCCTCTTCTGGAGCTGTCCAAAACCAAGATGGTCTGTGCCAGGAACAGTCTGGTGATTGATCCAAGTGCAGTTCTCCAGCTTGTTGGAGTGCAAATGGTTAAACTGATTGGAAAATAGTCCGCAGAAAGGTTCATTTAAAAGATGAAAAACCTTAGGAAAGTATGACTGAAACTTCAAGGAAAAAAAGATGAAGGGTTCCATATGTTGTGGATAAAAAAATTCTTTTTGACGTTAGCAGAACAGGATGCTTAATTTTGAAATGCGTTTTTGTTTAAATTTTCTATATATATTTATATATTGTAACATGAAGATAGAAACAAAATGTTTCCATTATGCTAAATTAAATATTTTGATTGACACAAAATTACATGTTTGGTAACAAGATTTCTTCCTGGAAAATTCAGAACGATTTGAAGCAAAGTTTTGAAGGAAACAAATTTCTGAACCACGTATTCTTCTGTGAAATAAGAATCCTATACAGCTCTGTTATGTGATTGTTAGTTTTTATATTTGTTTGCGCATCTAGAAGCTCCATTTATAGATCCAAACCTCGTGATATTTGTATCACGTAGACACAAATAAAAAGGCTGTCCCAAAAAGTTTATAAGCTAAGGAAGATTGTAAAAGCTTGCTGTAACTAATGATTTGAGTTAGTTTTAAATCCCTGGTCTAGACCTGAAAAACACTGTAGATCATTACCAAATGCCCGGACATTATGTACTCTCATGCAGATAAGGCAGCTGAAATTTAATCTTTTTAATTATTGGGAACTCTGTTTCGAATGTGCTATCCTTGTTTTATCTTCAGAATTCTGCTCTGCGGTGTGAAGAGCCCTGGCCCCACATCAGGCAGGGGTGAAGTATGGTGTTAGTTGATTTAAACCAGATGCATGCTGCTAATTTAAGGGCACACTGGCCTTTGCCAGAATCAGATGACTTTGCTGATGGCGTTCCATTTAGCTGGTTCTTAGTATGCATCAAGGGTGGAAAGGTTAGGTGGAATTTCAATTAGTAATTTGATCAAAATGCACTTTTGATAAGATCATTTCAAATTGCAGCATTGGCTCTTGGTACTGTGTGTTTCTTGCCCCTAAGGGATTACCTGTGTATTTGCTCCTTACATGCAGTCTGTGGTAAGACTATGCACCTGCATGGAAGGGAGAGGAGAGATTCAGTTGCAAAGGATGTTTTCTGCATCAGAAGTGCAGGTCACTGAATGCTGAGCTGGTCATTGCTCAAATGCAAATGACAATCTAAAAATGCGATGACATTAAGCTCCCTGTGAGGGGCAGAGGAGGATTGTGAAATCACCAAAGGCTTCGCAGCTAAGCAGGTGAACACCATGTCCTTGTTTAAGAGAATGCTTATTTGTAAAACTTAAGAGCACTATTCCTGGCCCAGAACCTGTGCTTGTGCACCTTGCCTGTGCACAGTCACTGTCCCTGACAGCAGCTAGGCCAGTTTGTCACTCTGCTTTTTTACTAAAAGCTTGGATTTTCTGGAAAATAGAAAGGGAACATTTATTTAAATGTTTTCATTTTAAAAAAATGTAAAAAAACTTTGTTTCTGCATTATCTTGCTAAATCTGAGAAAGTTATTTTGGGTTTCTACAATGTAAAAATGTCAGAATTTTTCATGAGGAAAAAAATGTCATTTTTACTTTCTCTGGTTTACATCATCTGCCCAGAAGCAAAACAAAGGTCAGAATTTAAGTCAGAACAACTCTGTAATTTATAATCAACACTTAAAAGTTGTGAGGAGGATGAGTGTAGGATTTTGAAACATTGCCTCTTGCTTTGTTACAGGGTGATATTATCTCTTGTGCTGGATCTTACCTATATCTGTGGACAGTCAATGGCCAGCTTCTTGCAAGCATTAACACCACCTGCAGCCCCGAATGCCGTATTGTTTGCTGCTGCTTTGCTGAAGTGATGGACTGGGACACACGCAGCATCATCATCACGGGAAGCACAGATGGAGTGGTGAGGGTAGGTGGATGGGTGAGAGGAAAGGGAATCCTGGTTCATTGTAGACCAGAGGCAGAATTTTGCATCCTAAATGGAGGGACAGAGCTACTAAAACCCCATGCTACTTTCTTAACAGGGCAGCACAGGGCAGAAGCTGAAAATCGGAGTAAAATGTTTGCTTCCTATCAACTTTTATCCTCCTGAATGGGAGGAGTCTTTGCCATTCAGGAAGAGTTTTGAAAATGTGCTTTTCATTCTGGTGTGGTTTTGAAAGCAAAAATTATATTGCCCATTGGAAATATGTTTGAGTCTGGTTTCTGAGAGTTGGTTCACAGCTCAGTTTATTAAGTCATACTTTCTCAGGAGCAGGAATTCACTGCTGGTTCTGCCTCCAGTCTGGTGGGAGAGCTTCCTGGGTTACTGGGATCCTTGTCAGTGTCAGCCTCGCAACCCCACCAGCTCCCCGCATACATTTCTCCAGTGTGACGCCCTGCAGCGCAGTGGCAGAGACAACTGAGAAATCCTGTTCTGATGGTAGAAGTCCCATTTCCAGCCCTTGCAGGGAAGCAGGCAGCCGCATCTCTCTCTTGTTGCATTGTTATAATCCATGCTTTTTCCATTTTTACCTCCTTGCTGGCACAGCTGTGGAAGACCAAATACACCAATACCCCAGACCAAGCTGCTGGACTGAGACTGCAGAGAGGCACAATGGAAGAGCCAGGCAACACGGGTATGACCACAGGGTGGGCTGTGAACTGCAGCGTGACTGCGTGCTGCAGACCTTGTTTGGTTGTGAGGAAGAAGAGGGTGTGTGAGCGCAGTGGTGTGAAGGGGAGATGGTGCAGGTAACTGGTGCAGTGTTACTGTAACCAGCGGCAGCAGGAGTGGGTAGCCACTGCCCTACCTTAGAGACAGAGAGCACCCGAGCCACCAGTCTCATGGGCACATCCTGCCTGGATGAAGCTGAAAGCTTCTTCATAGGCTCTGTCATGGGTTCTGTCAAGCTTGATAGACCACCTTTCTGCATAAATCTATGAAACCAATGAACTATCCTGGCTCCAGAAAGCCGATTCCCTTCATACCTCTGCTGATGGCCTATACTAAAGTATCCTGGCATAATGTCAAAGTGGGCAGTACCAGATCCTGCCCTGGGATGGAACAGGGAAGTTTGTTGTCTTTGCCGCCTTAAATGAGGTCAGAGGCCCTTCAAACCGGTGGGAGGCCAGCAGCAGGCCCTCGTGCATGGAGCTGTTTATTCAAGGCTATGCCAAGCTGAAGCTGATACCCTGGAGTTCTTGCAGAGCTGAGGTTAATAAGATGATGGGGCTATGATGCTGACTGGTATTAAAAACAACTCAAGCTCACTTCTCTGTTCTAACAAATACAGGAGCTGAAACCTGCCAGGGAGCTTTAAAGGCACGTCCTAAATAGCACAGCTTGCTTCTCTTCACAGCACGTTTTATAAGAGAAAGGAATTGTGTTGTTAGTATGTATAATTTACACCACTTATTTGCTGCGATCCTCGTTACAGACATTCTCTATTACTTCAATTTTAGGCACACAATTTGCATAAATATAGAGCTATAGATGTAACATCTGCATAAAAAGATATTATACAGTAATTGGGCATTGCCACTGAGATCTTCAGAAGTGCTGTTCATGGAACTTGGCACTTACATTACTTTGCTATGTGAAAATATTTGTACATACAGAGGCATATTGGAAATGCCAAACCAGATGCCCATCCTACCTTTTGTCATGTCTCAGAGTAGCTAGAGCCAGATGCTTCTAAGGAAGATGCAAGAACACCAGAGATGCCAGATGAGAGATAGTCTGGCTGTGGTAGCTATGTATTTGGTTTCATTGTGGTCTGTAATCAGAGACTGCTGTAAGTCAAAGCAAAAAACTTAACATTTCTTCCAAAATCTTTGTAGTATTCTGTAGTCATTTTGCAGATTCTTTTTACATGTAGAAATGTCCAATTTGTTTTAAGAATTTCCTAAGTTCTTGTCCGTAACTTCCTGTGGCAGATATTTCCATGTCCTATTTACTCAGGTACAATTGCATAGGCATGTCTTTGAACAAACTGAGATTTTAGCTATTTTTAAATTTTATGTCTTAGTTTTCTAAACGAGGACTTAAAAGCTGCCCATGGGAGCACAGCAGAATACTCCTGCTTGTACCTTTTTGAGAGGATCATAGAAGACACGCACTGACCCCAGGCACCTGGTGATGTGTAGACACACACACCTGTTTGCACATGAGCATAAGGATGCACGTTCTCAGATGCACACAGCAACAGCGCTCTTTATTAAAGAGTTGAGAGGTGTAATCAAAGCAGTAACATGTTCCCTTAAACTATTCGGATGACTTCAGAATTATTTTAAATGGCCAAATATTCCCACATCTCATTCTACGCATTACAGAAAATGAAATTAATACAAAACACAGTCATTAAAAAGACCAAAGTAACTATGATTGAGTTATGTTGTTAGGTGTGTGTGTATGTGTGTGTGTATGTGAAATGTTCTCAGCATTTAATTATTGGTTCTGTTATGAGCAGATTTAGATAAGTTGATAATACCAGGGCTTTATGTAATTTCTTTTTACTAGGCAATTATGGGCTGTATTATATCCTGGCAGCAAGGTATTGTGGGGCATCTTATTAAGCATAGAGCCAGTGAAAACTGATGAACAATTTTGCTGAACTAGGCATGCAATTTAGAAAGCAATAATACACAAATCCAATTTAGCACACAATTGATACAGCCGCACGTCAGCACATGTAACTATCATAGCCACAAATTAAATTGGGATGGGCCTATTTTGCAACAGCACAGGCTGAGATTAAATATATTTGTTCTCAACTTAACAACTTGCTGACCGTAAATAATAACAATCCCATCCATGCTGCCCCCAGACACTTTCTAAATATTTATTTTTAAACCACACAACAGGTAACAAGTGTGGAAAACATCTTGTTCTCTGTCGGGAACTGAATCCCAGCCTCGCCTTGACTGGAAAACCAAGTAAGACCAGCCCAGCGGTGACGGCGCTGGCGGTATCCAGGTACTGTCCTTCCCTTTGCACTGCAGGCGGGGTCCGGCAGAGGGCACCGCGCCGCCCGCGGGGGCTCCACCGCTCGGCCCGGAATCGGCAGGGGCTTTGACTGCATTCTGGAGTTTGTAGTACTGCTGGGGTTTTGTGGTTTGGGTTTTGTTGTTGTTGGGGGTTTTGTTGTTGTTGGTTTGGGTTGGGTGTTTTTTTGTTTTGTTTTGTTTTTTTTAAATCTCAGTCGAATCACTTAGCCAAACGCAGTCACTCTGGGAGCTGGCCTGGCTAACTGTATTAAGTGAAGGATGTTGGGGTAGTCAGTGGTCAGATAGGAGACAACCCAGGAGAAATAGCAGGTTTCGGCCAGAGTAGTTGTAGAGACCAGTAGCTGCTACACCGCCTCTGCACCATAGAAAAAACACTATCCTAGGAGTTGCTGGAGATACTATCTCCTTAAAATGTAAACAGGAAGTTTTTAGCTGAAGGACAACTTTGTTGTTAAATTCCACTCAGTTTGCACAGCCAGCTGTATTTTAGTTTATTCAATCCTGCTCCTGCAATTTCATCTGGCTGTAATATTTGTTGTTATCTCCTACTCCAGGATGTTACAATGTACTGTAAAAGAGTTGCTGTCTTTCTCTCCAAAAGTGTTGGCATTTTGATAGTTGCTAAAATGATTCCTATATTCTGCACGCTCAGATTTAGAGCACTTAGTGAGTGTGATGTTTATATGCATTGAAAGTGGGAAAGTTTGGAGTTTCATTAGTGTTGGTGGCACTGCATGCAGCAGAGATTTCAGTGGCTGAAGCCATTATGTGCTAACAAGTCTGAATTCTGAATCTGGCTAGCAGATTATTTAACATTCATAGAGTCTCGGAGAAGGATAAGAGCTTCTGATCTGGCTAGATTGTCCACAAATAACCCACTGAACTCCAGGAAAGTTTGGATCCAATTCTAAGTTCAGTCTTTGAAGTACAAATCTTTGTCTATTCTATATCATTGTTCTTCAAATTTAACATTAAAGAGAATGTACTCCCCTGAATGTTGCATCCTCCTAATTGCTACACATACAGGAGAAAGCCTTGATCCTATTTGTGTCTTGTTCTTGAACATTTTTCTCTTTTTTTTCTTTCTTTCTCAAGAAATTCCTCTAAGCTCCTAGTTGGTGATGACTGGGGAAGAGTCTGCTGCTGGTCTGTGGATGGGTAGGAAGAAATAGCCAAGAACCAGCCAAGAACTCTTGTTTTTTCAGCCTTTTGGATGGAGAGAAAATTACCCTTCAGAGCATGAAAGAATCAGAGAAACTTGAAGCCTGTGGCTGGGGACTGAATCTCAAAGGAGTTGTTGGACTGACCCTGCAGTCAAGTCTGATGGAAATTAGAGAATGGACTCCAAAGTTGTGAGAGACACTGACAGACATGCACATAGACGATGAGATTTTGCAGTATTTGTCCTAGGAAAACTTTTGTATTTTAAATGTTATTTTAGGTACTGAATTTAGCATAATGCATTGTATTTCACAAAAAATAGCTAGCAAATAAAACTGCCTTGCTTATGCTAAAGAGCAATGTAGCTTAATAAAATGAACATATTCTTGTTTTACTACCATGAGATCAGAAAATACTGAGGCTTCAAACAGATGTTAAGTGAGTTTGTTGCAGTATCTTTGTTCTTGCTAACATACAAGTATGTTAACTCCATTCCTACTCTTCCTCCTTCCCTGAATCTGCATTAAAATGTATGCATGCCTTCTGAAAAGCTATTTTGTTTGCAAAGTGAAGGTAGGAATTCCCAGGTTGATAGTGGTGCCTTTATCCAGCCCCATTGTGAACATGTGTTATGGTGCAATCTTGAGTTTCCTAATCTCTGACTTGTTTTTTTTCATAGTGAGCAAAGCAGGCAAAATGCATGGAATGGGTGAGGATGAAGATCTGACGCAGCTGGTCAACATATTCTTTCATTCTCCTCCTTCACTACCTTTTTTCCTAGCCTTGTCTAGATGTTCTCTGGAATATCAGTATATGAGACATACTTCAGGATTTACCTTCACCATCACCCTGCATGGTAGAAGTGGGTATTTGTAGTATAAGAAGGCTGAGGCCATAGTGTAATAAATTTAAGTGCCATTTATGTCCCTAGTGGAAATGGAGAAAGTGTGACAAATCAAGCTCCTTAACATTTTATGAGAATTTGAAGGAGCTAAACTGATAACTTAATTCCCCCTCTCCCCTGCCCCTCCTTGACCTGGTAAAGAAATTGAGTATCTTATCTTACAGAAGGGCTGAGCAGCCACTTAGGCAGAGCAGCTTCCTGAATGCCACAGGCTGGGTCAGGGCAGAGCCAGGAAGAACACAAAGGACATTATGGCCATGAAGTCCCTTGTGTTCATACCACCAAACACACCTCTGAACAGACAGAGCCAGGAGAGTTCCCTGATTTCCACTGCACTGGGACTGGTTAGCACTGCAGGAGTGAAGCCCTGTGTGTGCTGCACTGGACACCCAGAGATTGAGGAACGTGAGGAACTTGCTGTATGCCAAAATCTTGGTGCTAGAGACTTGCCAGCATCATTAGGAAGAATCTGGAGTAGAAGACAGGTTTCACCAGTCTTTCTCTAACTACACCATCAACTTTCTTCTTCCTGTAGGGCACTGCTTTGTTCATGACTTCTTTCGAATTATGTTGCTGAATGAGCAAGACTTCCTATGGCAAACAGCTTGCTTCCTTACAGAGAGCTGAGACATGTCCCTGCCCCACCCCACCCCACAGCTCGGTCTAACCTCCACAGTGAGTGAGGTAATTGCCTGTGAAAAATGTAGTAATTAGAGGCTAGCTCATGATGCGGACATACAAGGAAGGCTGCATTATGTCTACACAGATGACCTGGCTGGTTATCCTTTCTAACCTCCAAGTGTGTGACTTGATGACTCAAATACTATCCTTTCTGTGCTCAGTGAAACATACACTGAAAACAGGGCAAAACACACCAATGTTTTTGCAATCAAAGTAACCCTATGGAGCAAAGGTGGACCATGCCCATCTTTCCTTTTCCTGAGGACTGGGGAAAGGTCAATTGTCATAGAATTCAACAAAATTAAGTACATTATTTCTTTCCTCTTCCCTCTGCATGTTCCTTAAAAATAAGCTGTGATTTGGACACATGGACAGCAAGACTTGGACTCCTGTCAACTGCGAATACAGCTTTACTGAACCATGATAAAGGTGATTGAGCCATGAAAGAAGCTTACTACCTGTGTTTTCATTTACCTAGTAGGCATCTTCATAGCTTGCTAATTGTGTCTCCTTCTTTAGCCTTTTCATGCAGCCTGTCTTTGCCAATAGCAGATACTCCCTTCCCTAGAGCTGGCACTGACACCTACTTTGCAGCCTGGACAGCGGCACTAATGGCTCCAATGCTCTAGACATCAACCTGACTTTGTTTGGTATAAGAAGAGGCCAGCTGTAGGCTAGCCATGCATGGATTTGACAGGCTCATCTCCTTGTGCCTAATGGCAGTTCTGTTACATCTTCAAGAGAAGGATGAGGTGCATCAGCTGTTTTGGATCACAGAGAACAAATCCAGAGTGTGCATGTATGAATGGAAGTCAGCAGGTTAAGAATTAATGTCTTCCTGTGTCAAGCTTGTTCTGATGTTTAGGGAGTTGTAATTTGGGATAATATAAAATGCAAATGGATAGAAGTGGGTTGCAGTTTCCTCCTGGTGAAAATTCTGATTAGGAGTGATTTGCTGTACAACAGTGCTTGGTTGAGAAAGTTTTGGGTTCTTCTCTAGCTCTAGAGGATTTTTCCCCAGAGTCGTAAGTCTTGGAAAGAAATGTATACTGTGAGTACGAAAAGCACCACTCGTTGCTTGCAGAGTTAAGGCACAAATGTAAGCACGTTGCAGTCATCACATCTCCTAGGTCTGATACAGCCGGTGTGTGCGACAGTGGTAGAGTGCTACCTGGTCATTTTTCTGCAGGCAAGTCTGAGACCTGAAGTTTTTGCTAGAAATTTGTAATATATGGTTGAACAATTAGCTGAAACTAACCCTCTTGCAAGCACCTACTTCTATATTTGTGTTGATCTCCTGTGTATTTGGTAAATTGTGAATGTCCATGAAATTCTGTCAGCTCTAGATGTGGAGGTAGCTTTCACTGACACATAGACAAGACTTGGTGCTAGCTCAGGGGCAGCAGTAGTGCCTACTTGGTGGGTATCCTGATGTGATGCTGATTCTCTAATGGCCTCATGGAATGTAGGGGTAGCAGATCTAGAATATGCTTGAAAAATTATGCAAGTAGAGCAATTCCACAGCAAATATTTTCAGCATAACTCCATTGTTACTGTAAGTGGCACAGTGTGAACATCAGCAGAGTGTTGTAATTATCTCAGAACCAACTTTTGCAAGGGGTAAGTAGCTCAGGGTGAGAATTACCCTTAAAAGAAATCCAATCCCATTAGAATAAGAAATGCAGAAATAAGGCACAGTCTTAACTCTGCCCTGTAGGGAAACCAAGAAGAGAAATGTGGAACAGCACAACCTTTATGTGACTTTAAAAATCAGTTTAATCTAATTGAGGACCATAAACCCTAAAATGCCTTAGTCACACTTACTTGGTTATTGCACAGACCATCTTGCTTCCTTGTTCAGCAATAGAAGTCTTATAAATGTTACAGTGAGCATTAAATACTGTCTGATTTCTGTAGCTTTCTGTTGGCTAACAAACACTAGTGAAGCAATATTTGCAGAGCTGCCTGTGCACTGCAGGGCCTTTGCATCCTCATAAAAAAGAATTTGCTTAAACCTTTTTTGAGAAATCCATGCATACCGATCTGTAACTCCCATGGGAAAGTTTCCACTGTGATTGTCACCATGTGCTACTGTTCCCAAGTCCTTTTCATACAGGGATCTCAGCTTGTTACAAGAGGGTATTGGTAAGAAGATCATCTCATTCATGATTGCCTATGGCTGTCACAAGGGAAGCTATCCGAGAGCTGTATGAGCTAAAGTAATTTGCGGGTATATGCTCCCTTCTGCATGAAAAATGCAGCCTGTCGTGCTTGTCTCATCTTTCAGGAGGGACATCCCAAGGAAGTTGGAAAAAGAAGCCCAGAAAAGCTCTGGACCTGATCTCAGCTCTCTTGTCTCCTCCTGCTTGGTACTAAGCACCTCTGAGCCAGGTAGCTGGAGTGATTTGTTTGCTTATGGTCACACACATCACTTGTGGATCAGACTAGTTGTTGCATTACTGGTGTCACTCTTCAGACGTGTGCATAGCAATTACTGTCATTGAAGTCAGCCAGGCTGATGCGGAGATGTGAGAGGCAACAGGGCTGGTGGAGGAATGCCAACCTTCCCTATGCTTTTTCCCTTACAGACAGGTTGTCATCAGAGCTCTTCCCAAGTGTCATGAGGCTCCTGGAAATTAGCCACATCAAGTTTTTAAAAGGGAACCTGCTCATTTCCTGCACTGGAGTTAAATGACTTATGGAAACCTGGTATCCAGAACCAGGCAGCCTTCAGCAGTACGTTGGGATCTTGGTGACCATGAGTAATATTTGCTGTAATGAGTACTGAGCAAATGTAGGCCTTGTGATGGGGACAGCTGTGCCTGTGTTCAGTGATCACTTGATGTGTTTCATACTCAAATGTTGCAACCCTATACATGTGGAGGGTTGCAACATGTAGGGCAGTCAGAGGGAGCAATGGTGAGTGTGCTGGCTGGGTGGCTGGAGCTGAGGATGTCAGGTGAGTCCTGTGGTGGAAAGAACATCGTGAGCTTTTACTGATGGGGAGAAACTGTCTCTGTGTGAGTGACTGCAACAGCAGCATGAGAACTTCACCTGTTTCAGGTCAGAAATTGTCTCCTTGTTCAGTTTGGACAGGAGGCTCTAAGGACTTCGCTTCTCCCTTGTACATCTGTTTCCTGGCCAGGAGGGACAACAAAGAGTCATGCTCCCATAGCTACTCCAGTTTTGGTGGGATGCTCAGCTCCCATGGGGGGAGCACAGGGATTAAGCCACTGGAATGAACAGTGAGAGTGCTCTTTGCTCACTCCTGTGCTCAGTCCATTCCCCACGGTCTCCTGGCTGTGGCAGTCTCCAGTGGAGAGGTGGTAACACGTTAAATCTCCTCTGCCAATGTCTATGTCTTTATACTCCCTTATTTTACTGACACCGCTGGACTAACCAAAATAAAATGCAGTCAAGGTGTATTCATTTAAGTTCCCATCTTTGACTGTCACAGTTGCAGAGCACCAGATCTGGTAAGCAAGCAAAAGGCATATCTTTATTGTGATAGAGGGACCATGCATGTTGTAAACAAGGGATTCCAGTAGTGTTATTGAAATAACCAGAGCTGCTGCCAGACTATGAGGTAATTTGGTTGGGAAGGTGAAATCCTGATTTGCTCCAAAGCCTTTGTCTCCCTGGCAGGCTGGCTTCTGCCTGTAACCTGGCATTTGTTGACTTTGGTTGTGTAAGGACTCAGTTACCACCTTGCTGGGTGTAGCAGCCCGTGGTGTTCATGGTGGGTGTCTGTTTGAAGCTCTGGGCAGCTCTTGGCTCTTCAGAGCCCGATTATGAGCTGAATATATACTCCGTATTTGGGCTGTATATTTACAGGCCCTTCCCTGTGGTAGTGCTGAGACTGTGATAAGTGGGAGGAGGCCCACTAGAAATCTACTCAAGCAGGTCTAATTGTACCAAATAGAACAGCTCAGTAGAGTGGAAAATAGTCCTTATATATCTACCCGAAGAAGATAATGACCTTTTAAATAACAGAAGCAATTTTATTTCAATACCCCAATTACTCTGAACTCTCAAATGTCAAAGTGCCGAGCACTTTCAAAATAACTTAATTTAGACGTTTATAGCACTTAGACACTGCTAGTTTCTTATCTAACCTAATTATGGGTTGTACAGGAAATTGCAAAGCATCCCAATTAATGTTATTTTTTATAGTGATACATGGGAATGGCCTTTGCCATTTGCCGTCGTCATGTGCACAGTGATTTACTAATTTTGGCTTTTGAGTTAGTTCCCTGGCAGAACAGAGCTCTTCTATCCTCTGGTTGCTCTTTGAGAGCAAGCAAGGAGGAAATAGAGGTAGAAGTGAGCGTAGCTATGTTTGCCTGAGGGATTTGAAGGGCGCATGTTCCGGTGAGAGCAGAGTGCCATTGCAAGGCAGGACCATTTAAGGTGTAGAGGTGCCATATAGAATAATAATGGCTGGCTGTCAATCTTGCTGATCTGATATGGATTCTCCACTTACTTGTCTCCCACAGGACTAGTGCAGGGGAATGAGATTTGTAAAGCTGCTTAACTGGCTGCCTGACAAATCCCTTCACAGATGGTGCTGAGCAGTTTCCCTTCTAGTTCCTATGCACAGCAGGCAGAATCAGAGGTGGAGGAAGTGGTGTAGCACCACTGAGCAGTATCCAGTGACTCCTTGTTTGCTTTTATGGTAAGGGGAGGACACATGTCCAGTTACCATGTTTGAAAGTGATAACTGTTGCCCATCCCCATGTGTTTTTTGCCCTGTATATTTTACATGATGTCTTGGTTCTGTGCTGTGCTCCCCGTCGGTGTCAGGAGAGAACTGTTAGCAGTCAGAGAAGTTCCTGCAGGCCTCCTCCTTCCTGAGGATAATCCAAAAGGATCAATAGCTAATTTCTCAAAGCAATATGTGGGGCTGTGGGTAGCTACGTACTGTAGTTGCTGTCAACTGTGCCCAAGATCATGCCAGCCCAGAATAGGAAGGCAAAAGCCCTCAAAGGGGATCTTGTCTTGTGCAGCTCTATGTAAAGAGCCCTAATGCAACGTTGTGTTCTCATTCGCTTCCTTATGGTAAAATATTGCTGCAGGCAAGATAGACAGGATTTTAACATGGCTTAACAACTCAAATTAAATCGAAGAGGGAAAGTTTGACTTTGACTCAACAGGTTGTGTTCAAGAGGGGCACAGGGAACAAGCATGCAGGGAGGTTAAGTAGTCTTTTCCCTAGCCAGGACCAGAACTCAAGTGAGCTTGCCTGGCGACTCTGTGCACATGACCTCCTACTTCCCTGGTGTGAGACGCAGGAGAGTCCCAGGTCCTGCACAGCAGGGAGAAATGCAGTTGCAGCAACTAGCTGTGTTACGTACTAAAATGAAAACCGGAGCAGGTCTCAGCTGGAGGCTCAAAAAGGGCTGCCAGAACATTTCTGACTGGGGTGGTCAAAGACTGAAAAGCCTCTTGTGGGGTTTGCAAACAACCCAGCAACGCTGGTGAAGAACGAGACTTAGCACAAGATGGTGCCAAGACAGGTAGGATTCTTGCCCTACCTATTGCTATGCAGTCAGTAAGAGCACATTGCTTCAGCATTTAGCCTCTGAGTGGAAATGCTGGAATATGAAACTGCTGTGAAGCTTGCTGAAAGAGCTGGGACAGCCAGTGAGAGGGGTTGTTTGAGATCCACATGTTGGGGCTATGATGTGTTTTGTGCAGGTGTTTCAGCAGGCATTTTCCTCTGTGGGCTGTGCTCAGAATGGGATCTGGGAAGCCAGCTCAGGATCCAATCTAACCATTCCCTGAATTTCCAGGGCTGTTTTCTCTGGAATAATTTGTTAATCTTTTCCAGAGAAGCAGTGTTGGGAATCACGTCGTCTTTACAAGAGGAAAGCCTGACAGAATTGAGGTTGTTAATTCTCTTTTCAACCTTCCCTTCAATAGTCTTCAAATATGGAGAAGGCTGTTAAGAGGAAAGGGAGATGTTCTGTATGTCTACTGGGGAAAAGGCAAGAAGATATAGCCTATATGCTAGGAAACATTTTGAATGATTAGGGCTGTGGAAATGGATGGTGAGGAGAGTATGGAACCTTATCACTGGAAGTTTCTAAGAGGTTAGACCAACCTCTACCAGATTAAGTCAGGCTGAGTTGGTCCAACCTTGGGATCAAGCAATAGACTAGCTGACATCTCAAAATCTGTTTTATCTCCATTTTTTCTTTTTTTCTGAGAGGAATAACACAAACTCAGTCTTCTACTGGCATGCAGTCTTTCAATCTACCCTGCCTCCCAACCAAGGTAGTAAAATGGAGTCAAACCAGGTGGTGGAACAAAGCACACCAAATGAGTATATTTCAGATTAGTGCAGGAAACTCAGAAGAGCAATTGTTGTGCAGTGGAGTTTAGGAATTTTATGTTTTACCCTGGCAGGTTAGACTGAAGCCAAAAAGGATCTTTGCGCCTTGATGTCACTCACCAGAGGTGTTTTGGAGAAGCCCTCAAAAAGCAGAATTTGACCTATACATCAAACATCAAATGAGACCTCATCTGGTCTGAGTCCTGCTATGCCAGCAGAACCTGGCCAAACCCTGGCTAAGGACACAAGTTTATTGAACTTCTTAATGAAGAGAACCCCACAATTATGTTACAGTTATTCTAAAACAAATAATTTGCTTGTAATTACAGAGATAATGACATTCTGATCACACCTACCAATTAGAAAGTTGTAATAAAGAGTAATAAAACACCTTTTCCTTGGGCTGCAGAATCAATCCCCACACAGTCTGTGACACTAATATGATTTACTCCTATTTGCTGATGGAGGATTCTAGTAATAAAATTTAATGTGGAGGAACAAGGTGCATTTAACCAAAGCTGTAAACATCTCTAATTCTATTTAAAGCTATAGGCTGCAGTACATTAACATTTAACAATCTGATACTAAATTGGTCTAAAGCTAATAGAGCTGTATTTGTTAAAATTTCAGCACTAGGCCATGTTTTAGCAATGACAACAGAAGGAGTAACCAAAATAGTATGACTCAGCAGCTGACTCCAACTGCTGCTTAATAAGGTATTAACAGTCTTCATGGGAGCTCCTGTCATAAAAGAACAGTGGACCACATTCAGCTCTGCTGCTGTTCTGCTGAAGGCAGAGGGAGTTAGGCCAGAGATTAATTCGGCCTTGCAGTTCCTGTTAGAAGGAGCTAAATCCAACCTATTCTGCATTTCTCCCACTAAAGCAAATTATATTCAGTGAAATTTTCTTCTCCATAGTCTTTCAAGTGAGTTGCTTTGATACTTAAAGATGTGCAATTAATTGCAAGGTAAAGGATGATGTTCTTCTTTCTCCAATGATATGATCTGACATTATTAAATCTGGGTGGACACTGCATAAGAAAAGGCATAGGAAAAGTCTGCTCAGGAAGATGGGTGTTCTCCTAAGTAGTATTTCTGGCCTCCTTTCACTCAGCTGGTCTGTTGCCTTTCAGGATTCTGCTGTCATCTGAAGTCGGCCACAAATGGAAAACATTTTAAAATCATGGAATTTTCTGCAGAATGAAAAGTTCAATTCCCACCTATTGGGATTGTCTAAATGCTCAGTACGAGATAAACACGTCCTCAAATTGTTCTCTAGCAAGCAATAAATCCTACACAGACTAAGAGAACTTATCTCACCAAAAAAGGTAATTTATTTAGCTCAATTAACTATTATTTTGGGGAATTAGATATCAAACATAAACAAGAATATATAGAACATTAATACACAAAGAATGGTATTCATTAAAATACTGGGCATAAACATACAGTAGAGGATTTTTCTGAACAATGGGTACAATGGCCAGTTGTATGTAAAAGGAATGTTTATATACCAAACTTTAGAAAGTTTTCACAACTAAGTGGTCAACTCATTAATGTGTTAGGGTTTTATTTTTAATTCCAAAGGAATCACTAATAAGTTCTATACTTTTCTAGGGCCTTCCTTACAGATGTCTGCATAAGAGATGTCCTCTCTGAATAGTCAGTCAAACTCTGGCTGTTCCAAAATTGATCCCTGCATGTTTGATCACTCTTTAGCACCAATTTCTTTTTGGTCAATGAGTTGATTGCTGTTGTCATTGCAAGTTCATCACCCGACTGGAGAACAAGGAAAGATACCATGCCCTTTTGGCGGGTGATTAAACTCCTGGGATAATGAAAAGGTGAAACAAACATTTTCTTGACAGCTCACAAATGCAAACATTAAAAATGCAAATCATTACTAGCAAACCTATTGATAAAAGCTGGCCTCAGTTTGGAAAGAACTGTTTTGATGAGGGACTGGAGTTGGAATTAGTACTGTACATAATGGCCAGCCTGACAAGCTTTTCTTAAAATACTTTTTTTATGCAAGAGATTTTTATCTAATGTGGAAGTAGGTGACTGCATTTTACATTTAAACATCCTGGCTATACAGTAACAGATTATGTGTGCTGCCTAATCTCTACTCCCATTCAAAAGAGTTAAAAAGCAGTTTATACAGACTTGCTTATTCCGGTGAAACCCTCCAAAAGGCTCTCTCCCTTTGTCGCGTATCCCCATCCCTGCATTGTCACTCCTGCCCTCCCCTCCTGCGCTCCCATGCAGTAACAGGAATAAGAACCTGTGTATTCCTGCGATGGTTCCCAGCTGTGCTCTGAGCCCTGGCGAGAAGTTGCTGTATCACTAAAAAGGCCTGACCTGTAAAGGAGGAAGCAACTTGGATCACCTTGGTTAGGATTTCAAAACCCAAGGCCTGCAAGTGCTACTCCAAAATCCACACTAAATACTGCTGAATGAGTGGCCTGTCAAGGGGCTCCCTCCCAGACCTGGAGAGGACCTGGCACATGCCAAATGTCAGCTCTCCATGGCCTGATGGTGAGCTAAAGAGCCCATGCTTTTATGTCTCCATTAACTCTGCAGGTACTCAAGGGCTAAAGCTTCCCAAGGGCTGAAAGATGTTGGGTACCCAACTCTCGCTGAGCTTTGGTGGAATTTTTGGGCATCAGAGATTTAGGAGCTTGAAAACATCAGTCCAGCTATCCTTCATGACTGAAATGCCCAGGATGCCACAGAAAAGCCCATTTTCCATGAATGTGTATCAAAGGAAAAGGAAGAATCCCTTCTCAGTTATCAAGAGGTGAAGAAACAGGAAAAGTATTTTGTGCTCTCACATTAGGCTCATTTCCCTATCTCCTGAGCCCTGATCTTTCCAAAGAAATAACTCCAAAGTGAGCAGGGCGTTAACGGAGTCTGCTCCATACTAAAGGAGAAGCTGTGTGATTTTTCCTCTAGATCAGCAGCTCAGTAATGTAGGCCACAGGAGGAAACTGTTGCGGGTTTGGAAGCACCAGTCTAAATCAAGGCCAAAAACAGTGTCCTGATTCTGTCAAATTCTTTTACTCACTATCAAATTTTTCCTATTCCCAATCAGAATTAAAAAAAAATCAAATCCTGGAAAACGTTCCCAAGCTATAAATATTCTTCCTTAAATCACTGGGGTTTAACTAGGAATGTTTCCTTTGGATTATTTTGAAATGTTTGATTTCAAGCACTTAAGTAGTAACATAAGTTTTTAAAGACAATGTCATTTAGAAAGGGAATTTGAAAATATAGAAACTAAACCTTTTTATAACTATTTCTGGAGGGGAAAAAAAGCAGAAAAAGTAATTTTAGCTTTTCCTTTGCTATAGAAAAAAGTCTCAGCTTTACTGATCTAATATTTTTCTGATGGGAAAAACAGCATTAAATTGACAAATTTCCTGGTCAGTGGTCTTTGTCTTCAGAAGCAGGCTGATGTGCATGGATCCTGCCACTAGTCCTTCTGAGGCTTGCTAAGGTGTTGCTGTTTGCAGCTGGACTTGTCACGTTAGCATCAAAGAAGGAATAATGTTTAGTACTAAAAACGCCCCAGGTGGAACTTCAGTCCATTTAAAACAGGGGGGCCGAACGCTATGAAGGGTGTCTCTGGGATGTCACTTGTAGACCAGCTGCTTTTTCTATGATTCCTTTCAACTACATTTTGTTTAAAAGTCTCATAGAAAAATAGAAGTGCATGAATGGAAATAAAAAAATAAGGACATTTGTATGATTTTTATAAATAAACAGCACAGCAAGAATTAAATAGAACACAGACAAAGGACATTTATACAGGCATAAACTATTACAGCTTGTTCTCCTCAAAGAGTATCTGTGCATAGACTGTCGTACTGGGAATGCCTTTGGCTTCCTGAATCGGCTTCATAAGTTCAAGTTCAGCATATGTTAAATTCTCCTCTGCGATTTTTGGCTAGGAAACAGAACCAACAAATTACAGTTATAATAATGTTACCACTGAATGTAAATATTCTATAGAATGGGCTACATCTTTTTCTCTCACACATGCTAATTCTACTATGCTGTTAATCAGTTCAGTCTGCACTAGAGTTAGTTCATAGAAGATGAAATAAAAATAATATTAAGAATAAGAAACAGGAAATAGTAGGATTTTCAGGTTCATTTCCAATTTCTCCTTGTTTCTCAAACACTGAACATCTTAATTTGACAATTCAAATATTGCAAATTTGAAAGATATGTGTTAGCAAAATGTTCAGCCTCTTTAATCCTAATTTCCCAATTTAATTTTACTTATTGCAGATTTCACAATTTGAAATATATATGCCAGATTTGCTTCCCAGCTGTAAACCTTGGACCAGTTACATCTCTAATCACAGCCACTCACAGTACCTCTCACTATGTTTCTTAACAGAACCAAAAAACTTGTTAAAAATATGCAGAAGGCAGCAAAAATGGATAGAATTGAGTTACTGTCATTCCAATGGGATTTCACCACTTTTGCCATGCTATAGATGAGTTCAGAATTTAGAAAAAAGGCCATACCATCAAAGCTGTCTGATGTATTACGGTGGTTGAGTTTCAGACTTAGAACTATAAAACTTAGCTAAGAGAGACGTTATCAAGAAAATTTACTGAACAAATTTCACGTGGGTGACAGAAGAGCTGCCTACTGCTATTGGGGACTTCATCCAGACTCAGAGTGGTTGCTTAGAGGAGCAAAGTCTTGTCTTGTGTTCCTTTGTGTGTGTTGGCTCATCAGTTGGGAGTGGTTTGTTCATATCAAATTCACCTCAGAAAATGTAGCAACAAACAAAAGAGTTTCTGTGGAATTGTACATGGGGCCCTAGTACTTGAAACGGATTTCAGTTCGCCTGTAGAAGATTGAAGTCTGTGCTCCCTGAAGAAGGGTGAAGTGCTAAGGCCCTGTGCAAGTGAAGAACTGGAGAATTTGTTCTTTTATCTTCTTGGTACTGTGTTCTACCTGAATATAACTGGTGTCCTCAAGTTTAAGCCTAAAACGGACAATTAAAATGAAAAACACTTCAGCCATGCAAATTTTTGCAGTCACAAGACTATACCTTATTGAAAAGGTTGCATCTCTCAGACCAAGAAAGGCTTTGCCAGTTGTAAACTGAAAACTGACTCAAAGTTCATAAACCAAGATTTTTCCATACAGTACTTAAATGTTATAAAGAAGAAATTGACAATATTTTCCAATGCCAAGAGTTTCCTTTATGTTCTATTTACTGCTATTTATTTCTTTCTGATTTAACATAAATGATTCCTGTTTCCTTGAAATGTGTTTGAATAATGATTATATTGTCTTCTGGCTAAAAAGATAAGCATCTAATATCCTCTGAAATCAATCCCTGTGCTCCCCTTCTTCCTGTCTTTTGCACTGCTCTGGAATCCTCTCATTTTGCCTTGACAGTTGCTCACACTCTGCATTTCAGATTGCTTCCCTCTGGGTGGATCAGTTTACACTTTTCCAGCATTAATTTAATTGTATTTCTTCTCTGCAGATCTGATCCTGAAATACTTTGTGCAGCTGCTGCTGCAACTGGTGTCACTGAAGTCAGTTCGTCTGTGCATGTGAGTAAAGGCCATTTGCAGGGCTGTCTGCAGGACTGTAATCTTTGCATTTGATTAGTCGCATGGTCTTCCCTCCATCCCCCTCTTGCATGGGTAGTCCTATTTGATCTCAGCTTCTGGTCCTCATTCACTATCAAATGCTCCACTGTTGACTACACAGAAAATTTCCTGCTTTCATTGAATTCTCTGGTGTAATGAGGTAAAAGGACTTCCTGTGGGTCCTAGCCTGATCTTGTATGTAACAGAAATAAAATCACACATTTCTTTTCTTTGTTCATGTATTGGGACTGAACTGAACCACAATATTTAGAAAGACATCTGTCCTATCCTGGCTTTGGCTTAAAGAGTTAGAAAAAACTCTTGGTCAACTGCTCTGATACTTAATTAATTTTTATATTCCCCCCTTCTTTCTAGCCTGAGAGTATTAGCCTCAGTTTCTAGGCATTTAAGTTGTTTTTGCCTTTTAAGATATGTTAAAGATTCCTTTTGAGATTTTAAAACTATATGTGCCCATCTATTCAGTAGGTAGCACAGAGGCTAAATACAGGAGTTGAGGCTGGACACCACAGTAACACCAGCAAATGTTGAAGATTTTATTCTCAGTGTACGATAGCACATCTAGTCTCTATTTGAAGGTATTGGGAGTTTTGCTGCCAACTTCAATGGGTGTCACCTCAGACCCTCAACGCAGAATGATACACTGCATCTGAAAAGTCTCCTAAAAATGAAACTGGTAAAACTTTACAAACAAGCTGTTGGTCACTCCCAGAGTAAAACTCTGCATTTCCTAAGACTGACCCAGTGCCTCTTTTGAAGTAGAAATATTTTCATCTTTCTGTGGAAATCAGTTGCTCAGGGCAAGCTAAATCTGTATATGCTTTCCCCTTTGCTGTTTAATTGTATTTCATGTTATGTTTCCATTTAGAAAATGCCGCATGTCCTAAAATAGCCACCCTAACACCCAGCTCATGTAAATTTTAGAACTAAGATTTATGAAATCATATTGTCCAGGTGTTTTATTATATTATCTCAAAATTGCATTGTTTTCCAGTGTAGATTATCTCTTTATTCTTACTTTATTCTATTATGTTTGGATATGAAAAATAACACTAGATTCCCCAAAACAAGTCATTGGGCAGTAGTGGCTGATGTGTTGCTTTCATACATTTTTATGATGTTCCTATAGTAAACATAATTTAATAAAGCCAAAACACACTAAATAAATAATTGCATCTAGAAAAGCAATAAAACCAAATAAAATTAGTACTTTCATAAGTGGAAAAGGTACTTCAATTACTGCTACAAGCAACAGCACACCATAAAATGTGTAGAATAATTTCCCTTATGCATATTTCTAGTATGTAATAATTTGATTGAAAATATGAGGAAACACACAGGAGGTTCAAAATTGTGAAGGGTATACAGTTTTCAGCAAAGGATGCGTAATAACAGTGCATGGAAGCCAACGCTACTTTAAAGTACCTATGGTAGCCAGAGTTTTATTCCATACACTCTTCTGTACTTCATTTATCAACCACATGTTTAATTTAATTTTGGTGGTTTGTTTGTCCAAAACCAATTTTTTTTTTTGAACAGGCAGGGAAAGAAAACTAATTCTATGATTTCATCTCTCATTTGGATTGGATAGCATTTTGGCAGTGTAAACCTGGAATCCTGCCACCACCTCCTTTTTGGAACAATAGCGTGACTTTAATAACTGATGTTATAGGTGGGACTCATACTAGGGCAGAAGAGGAAGAGACAATTAATGACTGTCCATTCACCTCTCTCTTTCTGTCCTGGCTTTTCACTTAGGAGGTCATTGGGATTTCTATGGCTACAACATCCTTTCCTGAAAAATTACATCATTGTTCTAAAATATCATTGAAATGATTTCTTCAAATAGAATTCTATTCCAGTGTGACATTTCTAGATACAGTCTTTATCCTGTATGTCTGTTTCCTCGTCTTGGGATCACACACTTTGCAGAAATATAAATTAGGAAGAGTCATCATTTTCCAGTGTATCTTCTGGCAAATGCAAAATGATTCCTCTTCCAAATTTCTTCCAGTTTAATTTTAGTTTATTCCAGTCACAGGGCTTCCCATGGGCAACTATTCGAAAGAGTTCACTTATAGGAACATTTTTCTTAATAAACAATCTGCAAAGTCTATCATGTGAATATTTAGAAGAAACTAAAGTATGTGTATACATAGTTTTGTTTTTATTGAGTTTGTCCAGTATATAAATGTGTTAGAAATGACCTAGAAGGGTTGGATTTTTAATGAAAATTACTCTGATTTTTATGTCATAATTACCAGGAATGTCAATTTTGTTCTTCCTAGGCTTAGCTGGTTTGTTTCTCAGCAGCCTCAATGATGTTTACTGTGATCACTGTCAGACCAAAAGTTCTTGAAGTTTTAACTAAGACCACTTTTATCCAAATTTGTCATTAGGTATGAAGAAAACAAGCAAATAACAGCCTCATAAATTTAACTTGTCTGGAAAAACAACTGATGTCAACTTATACTTACAGATTGCTGCAATCTCATTGTTCCATGACCACATCAGTTATCACGAAGATGACAAAATGAATGTCAATTTCTAATTAAAAAAAAAAATAATTCCCCTGATTCTAGTTTACTATCAAAGATAAGCAGAAAAGGGCTCACTTCCCAGTTCGCTTCAATCTTAGATATTTTAGTGACTATTGCTGCAGACATTTGCCCTGGAATTCAGGGTGTATATGATCGCATGTGATGGAGTTTCTGTTTGGGATATGATGCAGAATGACTTTAACATGGGACCAGAGCAAGAAAATTACGTTTATAGACCAAATTGAATCTTCACCTCTGAGTTTTCTGGATTTAACAAGCATATGTCCCAAGTTCCAGTCAGAGTTTCATAATATTTTTAGGAACTCTGATTTCCTGCAGAAACACTTGAAAATGAACCCCCACCCTCACTGGCAAGCCCTGTGCTCGTGGGTGCATGTATTAGGTCAGCAAGGATAAAACCTTGCCAATTATGCATATGTTTGCTGGTTTGGTTGCCAGTACATGGCAAACTGCCACCTATAGACTGGCCATGCTGTGCTGTTGGGTGCACACTGCAGTGCCAGGGGGATGCTGTAGGAAACGCAAATGGGAAAGGTACAGAGTCAAGAGGTGGTGGTGAGGTTTGTTTGATCCAGTCTCTAGGAATTGCACCTCTCTCCAGGTTACGCCACAGCACAAAGAAAGCATCCCTGCCCCAGGGCCATGACGTAGCTCTTTCTTAGCAAGCACGTGCTGGAACTACCATTTTTCTCTCCCTTTCCCTTGCAAAGGCCAAACTTGAATCTTTGGCATTTTCCCTTTTATATTTGAGAAACATCCTGTTATGTAGTCACACCCGGTAAAGAGCTCCACAGGAAAAATGCGGATACTGTCCAGACGGCACAGCTCAGGAGCACCCTGTGTCACTGCCTGAGCACACTCAGTCAGAAAGTGTCTAGACAGGACTCTCCAGGCCAACTGGATGGGCTTTGGCCACAGGGACAGATTGTTGCTTCCCTTTGTATGAATGCCCAGATGAGAGGAAACTGCATACTGCGTGCAGCCTAAGGAAAAGGGGCTAGCCCATCTTCTTCTCTGCATATCTCCTTTCCATAAGCATCTTTTTTTTTGAAGCTGTGGGAGGGGATGGCATATGGCTGCCAGCCTGGCCATCACTGGAGGGTCAGTTATGGAGGTGAAGGCAAGAGTGTGCTGAAGCGAAGATTCAGCATGTTTGGTGGACAGGCTGCAACCCCCTTGTCTGGGCCACCAGGACAGGGGGAGACAGCACGTGCTAGCAGTGGGGTTAGGCAGGATTTTGCAAAGTTAATAGTGAGAAAACTCACTGTAGCTTCAAAGAGAAAAGGATTAGCCTTTGACAGTCCTATTTTTTAATACACACTGGAAAACCACTCTCTCTAGAATGTATGGTCTTGTGTTGAAATCAGCAGTGCTCCTCAGGGCCATAGATACACTTTATGCTCAAACCCTATGAACTTCAGTGGGATGGCTCCTTCATTAAGGTAGTAACTTAACTCAGGAGTCAGAAAGAGATGTCGTCCCCCCCCTTTAGAGCTTCGGGTGTTTACCAATGTCAGTGTCTTGATTGCAGGCAGAAAGCCAGAGATTCCCCTGGAAGAGGGGAGCTTCAGAAATTACTTCTGCAGACCTTCATGAAAATCTGAAGCTAGATCTGCAAGATGAGTTATCCCCTAGAAATGCAACTGCTGGCCAGTAAGAGCACTGAAATATCAAGGGAGCCATTGTCTTCTCAGTGCCAAAGCTGAGAAATATGACATTGGAACATATGGGGAGTAGGAAGTATGACTTTTAGTGGCACTATCAGTTAAAAAGGACAGGTTCTTTCCATCAAGATGCTTATTTTTTACTCCCTAGACTAACAAATACTTCCCAGACTCCCTGGGAACAATATCTACAGCAATTTGTGAAGCCTCTTTCAGTGTTGCATCTCAATTTTGCTATTGAATCCCACAGAAGCGATGATAACAAAGTCAGGGACAAAGATGATTTGCTAAGTCCCATTGAATGATTTTATTTTAAAGAAATGGAATCCCACAAATGTAGGGCAGGTAGTGACTCTAAGGGGTGAGTCAGTCCATCTTTCTTCATTAACAGAATTAAATATACCTGGCAGAGATTTGTCCAACCTGTTTTAACAGCTTTTGGGGAAGAGCGTCGTTACCTTTGCTAATGCTTTATTCCTTTTACAGTTGCAGAGTTATTCCTAGATTCTAAACCAACATTGCTGGAAATCAGGCTGATTTCTTCTTATCCTTCAAAAAGGCCCAAGGAAGTAATTAAAGGTTTTCAGTTCTCTGGTGACACTTTTATTACTCCAAATGTGTCACCACACAAAAATCATCTGCTGTGGGATTTTGTAAATACACAAGTCTCGGCACAATTCCAGCAAGAGATTTTATGTATTTATACAAACTGTTCCTTCTTGGGGGTAAAGATAGCAACCTGTGATCTGAATGGGAAAGCAGGCATAACTCAGTAGTTTTGAATATGTTGTGTTCTGTCAATCTGAATGTGTAAATGATACTCATATTCCTATGGGCATCTCACATCCTAAGGAGAGACTGCAAAAAAAAAAAAAAGGATTATTCATCTCGCAGAGAGAGAAATTATGTGGACTCAATGGAAATATTCAAGAATCACAGGGAGTCAAGGAAAAAAATGTTCACCACTCCTTTGTATATCATATGTACAATGTTACTTGAAGTCTGTGGAGATCAATAATGCCTTAAGAAATTGGGAACTTAAATCATCACCCATTGTTACATATTGTGGAGGAAACAACTCTTCTAACAGAGGGTGGCATACCTTTTAATTTAAAATCATCCAGGAGGAAGGAAGACTTGATTGTTCCCAGACCCAGAATCCACAAATTACTGAACAGATGTATTTCACTTTTTTTTTCTTTCTCAAGGAAAGGGCCAATGGTACCTACAGGTTAAGACTAATGAGGAATCCTACTAGTTGTGCAAAAAACTGACTAGCCGACCTTTCCTGGCTAGCTTGATGCATACGGTATTGTCCATATTTTCCAGCCGAAACCAGGACAGGTATAAGACTGGTTCGAATGATGTAGTGCTTAATTGTAAGATGAAAAAGAAGATGGGGAAAAAAATCAACTCATCTATCAAGTACGATCTTTCAATGTGTAAATTTGCTCCGAGGTTGCTGTGAGGCTGAAGCTGCAGGACTGCAGGCTCGAGTGCAGCTTAGAAGGCACAAATTTCCCAGCAATCAAAAACCAAAAGCACCTCTTTACATTTCACAGCTCTGACGTGGTAATCAGACTGCAGATAATTCACTCGCACATCTAGACTCCCTTTCCCGAAAGGACTCCAAGGTCACTGGTTCTGATACACAATGGATCTGGTTGGTTTGTTGTACAATGGGAAATGCACTCCTGAAACCTAAAAGTCAAAAGGATTTTTCAGATGAAGGAAACTTAAGCTTCTGGGCAGCTTTAGGAGCACCTGTCTTCATTGCTTGATTCAGGAGTATACACTGTAGAAGAGCACTGAGCTAAATGTGTAATGCTGAAAGCCTGATTTTTCTGAGTATATGCAGATGACGAGACCAAGTCACAGCCTTCTCAGTTCCACAGGTGTCAAACTTATGTCAAGTTCCTGCTTAAAACAACATCCTTCTGCTTTGTGGAAATGGCAGGAGCAGGGAAGCTGTCCTTTGAATGAATACTTGCAAATTCCAGACTTTCAGACATATTATTCATTACAGAGTAAGCACTTTCAGTGCAGGGACTGTCCTGAGCTGCACTGGCTGGCACTCAGCACATCGTCAGCACTTAGCCTATAATGATAAATAAGGACGGGATTTTCAAAGCTGCAGAAAAAAACCTGAGCTTCCAATTTCTGTTACATCTGTAAAAACCTGGGAATCCAGATCTCTAAGTTGGCTTTGCAAATCTCAGCATAAAATATATGTGGTGCCTGAAAAAGGCAGGCAGGTAGAATGGGTGCCAAAGATTATGCTTTCACTCAAAGTTAACAAAATGACTTCCAGAAATTTCCCTCAGTCTTAGATAACCATAAGCCCTTCATGTTTCTCAAGTAGCTTTTACATCATCATCATCATCAAAAGAAAATCTCAGTGGTGATGTGGCACCGGGCCACTGGTGATCCAATCCATGCTGAGACAAACAATGCTGTCTACGTCATATGACCTGAAGGTAGAAGGATGCTTCTCTTAAATAGCTCGGCTATGGTTACTGAAAGCACTCTGCTTCAGAAGTCACAGAGGACCAATAGGTACTCTGTGGTGGAGAACAAGAGAAGCCAGATACGCTCCAGTAAAGAGGTTATTCAAGAGGTTAGTCACTATAGGAACAGCAGAAGCCAACTCTTACGTACTGTGTGCTTTACATGTACAACATATTTGAAGAACTAAGCCCAAGGGGATCATTTGTAATACAGGATATATTTACCTGATTTCAAAGTAGGACAATTATATGACTTAGCAGAGGCCACATAAGTCAGCGGCAGAATCAGGAAGATTCCCTATAGCCTGTCTTATCTGTGCAGGTATTCCTCCCCTTAAAATTTAGTGTGAAAATGATGAAGTCAACAAAAATTTTGCATAGGTAAAGACTGCAGGATTTGGTCTAACCTGAGGTCATGTCCTTTCCATTGGCTCTAGCGAATTACACAAGAGCTCCTAAGCTTGGTGGTGCAAATCTTCATGAAAAGACACTGAAACCTTTTCATTTAGATGATGTTCTATAACTGACACTCTTGGGCTATGACAACTAATCTCTAGGAGGCAATGAAAGGCTTACTAGAAAATTTGGTTGAGGAAGCATAAGATTTATCTCTACCAACTCAAAGCGCTAAGTACTTAAGGCTACAGCAGAACAGCCCTTAGAGAGCAGAATTTGTGGGCCCCTAGAATTTTCTTCTTCCTAACGACTCTCTGTACTTCTTGCATGCTATAAAAACTATCCCTTTTTGCATTTCAGCATCTCTATTTCCTTTGATCTGTGCACATTTCTCATTGATGCTAATAGAGAATGACACTGATGGGGAATATTTTTGCAACAAGGGGAGCATAGAATTGTTATTCTGGCTAAAGCAAAAGCAATATGACTTAAGCAGAGTTTTTAAAAGGCTTTACTCAAGGCTGTGCAATTGGCTTTCTCTCTTTTTTTTTTTTTTTTTTTTAATTTTCATTGAGATTATGTCCATATTTTATCCAGGTTATTGTATTCTTGTAAAATTATACTGCAACCCACTCTAGCACGTTAACAACAAAAGAAATTCTCTAGCTTATTATAAACATCTTTCAAGAAACCAGAAACACATGTCCTCTGGAAATAATTTTGCTGGTATTTAGGTTATTACAAAAAATTTCCCAAAACACTGGAATTATTTTGTAATGTTTCCTTATACTCTAGCTTGTTTGCTTAGGTTTTCTAGAATATTCTCCTGGTGCCCTGGTGTGGTACCTTCCTTGGATTGCACAGGGAAGCTGCAGAAGAAGTCCAGAAACTCAGCGATTTGAGTCTGTCTTTGAAGCGACGATTACCTAGTAACTATGTGCCATCAGTGAAAAAAGACCTAGTGCAGACACCAGCTGTGCAATAATTACAGTTGGAAAGAAAGAATTATTTTATCCTGCAGAGATTTGGCAGGATGACAATAATATTTTTTTGCCCCAAAGCAGACTGAAAATTTAAAATCTGAGAAATTTTTGAGAGTTAAAAAAATGGGGAGGCAAGTTTGCTGAAAATAAATAAAATGTTTCATTTAGATGAATTTGATATGTCTTTTTCTCTGTAATTATTACCATTTTGTGTCTTTGTTGAAACTCCTTTTACTTCAGTTACTTTAATTTCCTCACTGCAAAATCATTTAAAAGCAGAAAAAATGGATTTCTTTTTTTTTTCTTTTTGCTGAGAATACTAAAACATAGAGGTTTAACCAACTGTGTTGTAAAGGGAGGCAAGAGGAACAGAAATGGGAAACAGCTCTGGGGAGTGTCCTGCCCAGCTTCTGAATGCGCCTTATAGACTGACTTGGGTTTAGTTTACTTTGCCCTTTATTGCACTTTATTGCTAGGTGAATTTGGGTCTTGAAAATCCTTTGGATGATACTTGTTGGATTACTTTTTGACTTAAAACTAACTCATGTCCATAGATCGTGTGTTTTCTGCAGGCTGCAATATCTCTCCAGGTGCACCCTGAGGTGAAATATGAAAGGGAAAAGAGCAATGTATGGAAACAGCTGCCAGACTCGAGTCTAACAGCAAGGTATTAAAACCGAGTCTGCTGGCTGCATGCAGCATGTGGATCCTCAGTCACGCCAGGGAAGACAAAGCTGATTTCATTGTTTGAACAGGCTTTATTCCTGCTCATCTCCAAAGAGTTTGAACCTTGACTGGGGTCGCTTAGCAGGAAAGGAAGAGCCAACAGCTATTTGCGGCCCATATCCTTGGATTTATTCCAGAAAGAAAAAGCATTTGGAAACAGATTTACCTCAAGTTCAGCATGTGTTGATGTGCTTTATTGACCTGCAGGAAGAATCTGAGTGCTTTAACTGATGAGTGCTTTTCCTAGGAGGGCTGAAGACTAACTGATTTCTGATGTAGCCGCGTGCCTGGGCGCAGTGACTAATGCAGCGTGCGTGCGGCAAAGGGTGGCTGTCATCCCCTGATGCCAAGTGCTCTCATCTGTGTCTTTGTCCTCTCAGTGTAACTTTGGCCTGACACAATTGCCTACATGGATATAAGATTTTTTTCATGGACTTTTAAAACTCTGCCTCTACTGAAACTTGACCTGTATGAGCAGAGCCTGGCCAAGGTGCAGTCCCTTGCAGGACCAGCGGAGGAGAGGTGAGCTCCATACCCAGGCAGCAATATAGCCTAAGATTTTAACTGAGCCGTTCTGAAGTCACCTGGCATTATGCCCAGGTATCCTGACCGTGCTTAAAAGGGCAGAGGTTATTTACTGACAATTGGTGCGAAGGTTCCCAGTTCTAACCCTCATCTGAAAGTGAAGCCATCATAGGGGCATTGGGGTTATTCACATGGCCTAACTTTAGGCACCCACCTTCACCTAAGTTAGGGAGTTAGTCACTCTGGGCTCTCTCTATTGCCAGAGAAGTGAGAAAGAATCCCCAAAAGGCAATTCAGAGCACCTAGTCTGAATTAGTAGGAGTACCAGGCTCCTACTCTAACTCATCTTTCTTTCTGTTCACTACATAGGGAGCCTAGCAGACCACCCTCTTTATATAGGCAGCTGAAGTTAGTTGGTATGAAAGTCTGTCTCTATTACCCCTGGATGTCTTGTCCAGGTACTGCTTTGTTACTAAAGCAGAGAAACATCTCTCCATCTATTTGATTTGTCTGGCATATATCTACAGGGGTTTTTTTTCAGACAGAAACTCATATCCAACAGAAACTGTCATATAAGTTTTTTTTTTTTCCTTAATATGAGCTATATACATACATCTTATTCCTGCAATTCAGTTATTCTTGACTTACACTTGCACTGTAGGGCAGAATCAGGCTCACCATTTTTGACTTGAAAAGTCTCAAAAGCAGTGTGACTAGTACAGTTGTGATTCTGTCAGTAACTGGTATTTTTTCCAAAGCACCAGCTGTCAGAAGCATGCGAGTATCAATAGCAGGTTTCATTTAAGAACAGGCTAAATTTGTAGACACAATGACTGCTAGAAAGCTGGAAAACATAATCCAGTGTAACCTAATGCTCAAAATGAAAAGAGCCAAGATAATTCATCACTTGAAAAAGTATTACCTAAAAAAAAGGACTTGTATGATTTTTAAGCCAATTTATAGTTTCTGAACCTAGAGTTCTGGCAACATTACAGCAATTGTATTGAGAAAGAAGAATATGGAGAAAATAATGTCATAGAAAATTACTTACCAGGATCAATTTTCTTTGAGGTTTCAAGAGCTTGGGCTTAGGAAAATTATTAGCTATTGGAGCTATGGAAATAAATATTAAGGGATCATTTCATATCATTATCATCATTCACTGTCATTTTTAGTATATGCATTAGCAATTTATAAATTACAGATTAATAGAGGATTAGGACCAAATACATATACCAGAGTTTAACTGAATTTCAGGTAATATATTTTACAATGAAGCATAGGGCTTATGAATTAGAAAAATTAATAAAATTAAAGAATCTGATACACAAAACATGCTGTTTGTGTGCAGAAGCCAGAGCAAATATACCCCTTGAGAACTGATCACTTGTGATCTAATCCACAGTAAACCTCTGGGTCCTTTCCCTCCTCTCTCCCAGTGCCTCAGTACTGGCAGTAGTGCTCAGAAAGTACGCCCAAGAGTTTGTGAGACTGACCCCAGAGGCAATCGCAAATCCTCTTTGAAAGTGAGGTCCCCAAGAGGTTGATCTTTATCTGCTCAGCTTGCTTGACTCCTCAAGTGCACCTGTAATTTTAAGAGTGCCATGTGCTGGCTTCCCTCAGTCTATCCCCAACATCAAATTTCATCTTGCCTAACTTTAATCTTCTCTTTGAGCAGGGTGAATATTGCTACAGAGGTTCCTCTCTCTCCTCTGATTAGTGGGAGCTGAGACCTCTTGCTTGTACTCAGTGACTAGCTTTTCAATAGCTAAAGCTGCAGGGAGGTGAGAGCCTGGTCCCAGCAGCAGGCACAGGCCATTTCTTCCCCCACGGATGGGAGCGAGCACAGGTCGCCTCGCAGGCAGAGTCAGTGGCAGAGTGCAGGAGTCCTGACATCCCACACTCTGCTGTCCCTCCATGGTTGTGCTCGGGATTTGAAATACCTCTGCATCTCTGTTTTCATACCTTTTGCTGGGATGGCTGGTGGCTGCTCCAGTTTCTCCTTCTCTTTCTTTTTCTTTACCTTCTTGGGCTGTAGAGGAGACATGCTTGTCACACTGGTAACTGTCTCCCCAGAACTGCAAAGCAGAGGCCCATATGTGAGGAGAAAGTGAAGGCAATGGAGGGAAAGAGAGTTTGTCCCAGTGAGTTCATGCAAACATATCACCTTCCACTTGTGAGAGTCCCTGCCCAACAACTTGGATTTTGACCTCGGGATATACTGAAAAACCTCTTACGGGGGTTGGAAATGCTCTGGGTCTTGCATTTTTTCAACAATACAGCCTGGCTGAGAAACTCAGGAGTCTGATCTGTCCTGGTGCAGAAAATGCAAGGTGTCAGGTTTAGACAAGACTCATTTCATAGCACCTTTTCCTTAAAAACATGTATGACCCCACTGCTGCACCCAGGGTGAGCTTGTACCCGTCTGTCCTCGAGGGCCAGAGGCACAGACAGGCTAGGTGACTTGCATAAGCTCACACGGAAAGCATACAGCAAAGCAAAATCTTCAATGTGGTTTCTGGGCTAAGACTGGCTGAGGGGCCAGCAGGCCAGGAGGGCATGCAGCATGTCTTCGAACAGCTCACAAACCCACATTTGAAAAAGCTAGCTTCTTAAAAGAGGCCAGTGTGCTTAGTGCATATAAAATGGAGAAACTGTGCCCCAATCTCTGAACTCAGGCATACTCCAGTACATCTGTGCTGAAAAAGCACTAGTAGGTATGAGGGAAGAGTACAAGCTATATTGTAAACAGACTCCTGTCCAAGAAAGCTTCTGTGTTTGGACTATTACAGTTTAACATCTTCTAAGTCTGACTTTTTTACCCTTAGCATCTCCCAAAGCCTGAGGTCGTAAATCCTGCTTTGAATATTTAGGGCTTGGATACGCAGTCAGGTTACAGCAATTGTCACCATGTGTCAGCTGAGCTGTGGTAACTAACTGTGCAGGTGCTCCTAGCTTGCAACTAAAGTGAAATAAAATTGTATTGGCTTAACTGATAATGAAAGAAATCTTAACGTACAGCTGGGGTGGGAGGAGAGTGTATAGCAGTTAGTTATGATGACTATGGTCGTGGAGGTCACTTGGTAAGCAGTTGTTGCTCAGATGCATCTGACCATGGGCTCACCCTGGGAAAGATTTAACACAGTATGGTTGTGGGGACTTTTCTGTTCTGTGCTGGTGAGTTACACCACACAATGGGATCCAACCAGGGTCTCCATGGTCATAACACTGACAACACCGACTTCGCTGAATTTTAAATCATTTGTCCGAAGTTGCTGTTCCTCTCCAGGTTCTTTTGCATAATGAAACATTCTCTTTATATTAATAGAATAAAATAATCAAACTGGGCCAAAGTCTGATTTTCCTGAGTTCTGTTCCATGTGCTCAGTCCAAAACATAGGTTTGCTGCCAAACTTTTTTTAAAGTGTTTAAAAGGTAAAATATTTTCATGATTTATAAATAAATCACATCAATTATGTAAACTGAGGGCTGCATTAAAATAATTTCAAAATCTGTCTGCACTATTGTGAACCTATCCCACAACAACCATTTGTTTCTATATCAAAATCAAAACATGAAATGGTTTAAAACCAGCAGGAAATGAAACTGTCCTGCTTGGCTCCATTGCACAAACACAGCAAACTGCAAAGAACAAAGAATAGCAAAAAGGGGACAAGAATGATTTTTTTAATGTTTTTGGTTTTAATAATCCAAGGTCATTAAGGCAGATGTGTAGGTTAAAGATATTATTATTATGTTATAGCTACTTTAAGCACAGTATATGAAAAGGCTTAGTGTCAATTCATGGCATTAGTTATTATTCCTGCTTTGCCACTGAAAAAGTGAAGCTACAGAGAAATGTATGTGTGGCTTACGCTTTTCTTTTAAATGCCAGGGCCATACAGGGTTAACTAATTCTGGGAGATACAATAAATGTACTTGCTGTCTTAGAACTGAGCTCCTCAAACCAAACAAGGAGGCTCAGAAAAGACTCCTTGGCTCTGAAACACTGCCTCTTTGTGAGCTTGTCTTGTTCTATGTCTAAAAGGAAAGTTAGGTTTTTTTCTCCGGCTCCTCCTCCAGCCTCCTGGCTTCTATTTCAACAGTGTTACATTGTGCACTTCTTGAAGGATCTAATGAGTTTTTAGAGAGCAAGAAAAATACGGGAGTTTGGGGGAAAAACCTGTGGAAGGTGTCTAACAATCATGGCACCAAGGCAGCAGTTTCACTGGAGGTCATGGCTGTCCCAAGAGCTGGCAAACTACTACAATTTTGGCTTTACTACCCTTACTAGAGTCAAGGATGTGGAACTTCTCCTGTTGTCATCTAAGTCAGCTATTTCCTCTTGTCAAAGCTCTGCAGGGGGATGACAAAAAATTCACTTGAGTGAACCGGGAGCTGCTTTGATATTTTCCAAATAGGGGAGCTGTGTGAAAAGGTGCCAGGGATGGACTGGGTACTTGGTTCTGGTTGAGTCTGGCAGAATTTGCCCCTACGATGTTAGATTGGCACTGTGGAACCAAGGTGTCGAGATGGACAGCTTTCTGAGGTGAACACCTTTTTCACCTCAAATTATTTGTCTCCAGAAGAGCAGTCACTGAAGGACTGGAGAGTTCAGGCCAAAACAAATATAGAAGACAGAAAAAAATAATTCCTATTTTCAAAGCTACACCTCCTGGGGGTTTCTGGATCTGAAAACTGACAAAATGATCTAATAACAAGGAAGATAATAAGAAGGAGGATATTTAAAGAAAAGAAAACCCCAGAAAATGGAATTAGGTGGTTTGGAAAACCCAGAATAACTGTACTTTTTATTTAGGTATTTATTTTTAAAATGTGGGAAATAAATGGTTTTTGGTTAACTCACTTTTTTCCTTAATTTGTTGTTGGTCAAGTAGCAAACCAAAACCTAAACATTTGCTTTGTTCTACTCAGGAAATCTGGATTTAATTTTCTTTTCTACCAAGGCCATTTTGTGAGACCTGGGGCAAATCACTTAGCCTTTGTGCTTCAGATTCCAATTAAGTAAAAACACCATTATGATGTCAAGACATGAAATATTTTAAGATGCTTAGGTATTACTGCAGTGGGAGTACAGACATTTCTTAGACACCGGACTATTAATGTAATTTTGAAACTGGATTCTGCTCTGAGTTTGAAATATCACTAAGGGAGTTGGAGCTGAGCCTCTCTAATCAAGGCTCAATTTTGCACAGTGTAGTCATTTTGACAGGCAGGAATCTCATGCAAATTAGTTCATCAGTTTGGCCTAATGGATATTTAGACACTGGGTTTTGGGTCTAAATGTGCTGAATTAAGTTCCAAGATGAGGAATGCGCAGGTGAAGAGAAATGAGTTCAAATGAATTAATGGTTTGTGTTTTGAGCAGAGGGTGGAAAATAAATGGTACCAAGTGTGAAACATAGCAAAAGTGATGATACTGGTAACACTTTCATAGCTATTTGATTTTAAAGCCCTGAAGTCAATGCACTTTCGACATGCATTTGTGGGATTGGGGCTTTCATTAGCATATGTTGTCCCACTGAAATACATGAAGCCATATTTTTATCCATACAGAGTAATGCATTTCTTTTGCTTCTGGACATTCCGTTTTACAGTGAAGAAATCATGTTGGCTTGTTTTCCCCCTGCTATTCAGCCTCCTAAGTTTAGTGTTTGCAGTAGTATCACTACCACATCATCTATTCCCAGGGAGGCAGATTCTGTAGTACTAGTCTTTTTATCTGACTGCCATGCTCCATGTTTTTCAGTCATCTTTTCAGTCGGGCCTCATTTTTCTCCTCTTCTTGTGTTCTCTACCAATCTACTTTGATTTCCTCCCCCTCTCCCTTCTGTTTTTGTTTTTGTGATTCCAACTTTGTCCCAGCAGCTAATAAAGAAGGGGAAAGAGAAAACATCCAGGGAAAAATGAAAACTGCTGAGCTGTCTCTGTAAATTTTTGGTGTGGTGCAATGGCTGGTCAGGGTCACGGAACAAAGATCTTCCCATGAATAACATGAAAGTTTCAGTTTGTACTGGCCTCTCCTGAACTCTCTGTTGCTTTGTTGTGACTTCACTTACATCCGAGTGTCAGTTAGGTTGAATACAGTGATAATCCCATGAGAATGCACTAAAAATTACACTATTTGAGGATCTAGGGTATGCTATACTTGGCATTGAATCTCTTAGTATCTAAAAAGATACTATGAGAAATAGTATCTGTGATACCAAGTGATAATGGATTTAAACTACAAGGCTAGAAACACATGGTTTATGTCACTGAAAACTGGGAAACAGCTGTTCTTCTGTGTTGTTATGAGGCAACCCTCCTTAATCTTTTTTGTTTGTAAAATACTTCTGTCATCTTTTTTTTATTGCAGGTCCAGCACAATTTATATCTCAGGAAAATCATATGATGGAAATCAGTTTTATAGCACCACACAATCAAAAAAATTTGGCAGTTGGTGGTGTTTAAAGGGACGGTGATTAATGACTGCAGCAGAAGTAGAATTTTTCCCATCACTTGGAGTCTTCAGCTGGGAATAGAAAATCTGCTTTTGAGCTGTTCCTGGGTGCTGGAATCACGGGTAACATTGTGGTTTGTTCTATGTACATGGATGGTTTAAGTCTTTACCATCTGGTGAGGTGTTGGGAAACCCTAGAAAGCCACACAGGATGAAAGCAGGCTTCTCCAGAAAGCAATTCAGAGCCTCAAGGAGAGGCTTGTCACTGAAGCACCTGCAAGACCTACAGCTAGATAGCCCAGGCAGATTTCCCTTATCATGCACAGCAGATGTTGGCTTGCAGGCACGTTCATGAGTCATGGACCTGGGACTCTTTATCCTCCTGTAGGCATTTTGGAAAACATTACTCATCTTCTTCAGCATACATAGCAAAACAAAAACAGAACTGGTGCCTTGGGTTATAGTAAAGGGAAGTGTAATCTCCTACCTGTTCTGGGGGCATTTCACCAGGTAATGCTTCACTGTTAAAGAAGAAAAAAAAGAAAGAAAATGTGGCTTCACACCAACACAGTTCATGAGTTACAAATGGGCACTGCAGATAGACCTGTGTTGCTGAGATTGTGGAGTTGCCAGGTTGCTACACTGGGAGAGTTGCTAATCATCACCGTACATTATATTGTGCATTAAAATGTAGTCTGACTCAAAGACGTAGCTAGGCTTGGGAGAGGGGAATGTATCAAACAACACCAAAAATCTGCTGTGGAAGTGCTGGGCAACACGCATTCCAGTGGTCAGCCCAGCCAAAAGACAGCTTGCTAAGGAAAAGCACAGCAGGCCAGTAATTTTACTTTGAAGACTTTTATTTCCCTTGTGGTGCTTCTATTTATTTCCAGAAGCCTGAAATAAACCATTCACCCACAGGAGCCACTGCTGTTCCTAATGTAAGCTAGATCGTGGCCTCAGGCATAAAGGGATTGCCTCCTGGGATTGGATCAGAGGTCCAGTCCAGCCACTATCCTGTCCAACAGCTGTGTGTGTGAGCTGTATAAATCCTTCTGCTTTGTATTCCTTTGAATCAGTAGTCCTGAGCAAGGGCAGCTCCACCGCTCCCCCCCCACAGCCTTTTAGGAGCCAGGGTTATTAAGATGCTCTTTTGTGGCTTAGTGGCTTCTGTGCTCTGCCCAAGCTGTGCCACGTGCTGAGTGTGGAGACATGCAGGCAGGAGAGGAGGCTCTGGCTCTTCTGGTCGACCTACTGCCAACTTCTCAGAAGGAAAAGAGAGTGCATCCCTGGACCATGATGTGAAGTTGAATACAACATAGACACCCCCCTCCCTTCATGTTCTTTCTTTAAAAGGCCATGAAAACCAGACATCTGTGCACTTACATGATTATGCCACTCTCTACAGGAAAGTTTTCATATTTGGTCTTACCTAAATTCTCCCATTCTAAGGAAGCTACACAGCTCCTAGGGGGGTGCATTTTAGTCCCAAGGAAAGGGGAGCTGAGAGCACTAGGAACTGGGGCTAACACAAGGGCCATGTCTAAGCCAGCCAAGGCAGTGCTTCCATCTATCTGTCTGGCCTTTTTTAGATGTACAGGAGAACAGTAGGTCTGACCCTTTGGGAGTAAGGGTATGCTCATGTACACTGTTGACATGCTTTTGAGCATCTCTAGGTATGTATTAATTTGTTTTGCCCTACAGTAAATACTCCAAGCCTTTGAACCAGGGATTGGGAAGAGCAACCACTCCTGTAACAAATGGGCATAGGCTTCTACCAAAACCACAGAGGGGTTGCCAGCTGCAACCATTGCTGCTTCCCACAGCATCCCATAGCTGCCCTGTGCTATGGGCCAGCCCCAGCTGCAGTGCCAATCCAATCAAACCAAGGGAGCTCCTTTGGTGAGGAGCTGGGTTCAGTATTACCCTTCTCATGTCAGAGCTCTGAGGTGAGCCAGGATCTGCTCAGGTTTCACAGACAGACACTCCAGAGGCATCATCTCCAGCTTCATCTACTGCAAATCCCAACTTTCAGTTCAGGTATGAGTTGCTCTTTGTCCCAGGTTGGGTTGCTCTTGTAGAGGGCTGGGCAGAGTTTTCCCTCCCTCTTCTCCCTGTGCTTACTTGGGTGTCAGCCTCCACTCCCTGTATGTGGTGGTGGGGTGGGGTGGGGTGGGACAGGGCAGGGCAGGGCAGGGCAGGGCAGGTTATCCTCCTTGTGGTGTTAGGGCTGAGGAACTGGGAGAGGAAGCTGGAATGGTGGGAGAGTGGAGGGAGCTGTTGGTGTCTCTGTGACAAGGGAGGGGTGACTGGAGAGGTTCAGGGAGAAGCCCTGATGGAAATTTGCCCAGCAAGGTGAGGTAAGGAGATAGTTTTGGTTGTCCTGGGCCCCTGACCTGATCTCAAGGGAAAGAGCAGAGCCAGGCTTCTCTTGGAGGGCCTCTGAGGAAGATGATGCAGCAACCACCTCACTGAAGGTGGAAGAAGGCTGTGCCTGGAGCCTGCCTGGAGGCTTAGGGTGATGCAGAGGGAGGATTGCTTTGCTGTCCCTGTCTTCTCTCCAGGAAGGATGGACTTCATGATTTCAGGGCAGGCTCTTTTCACATGAATACTAGCATCTGCCTAGTCCAGCCCAGGATGGAGGTACAGAATGCCGAGGATGGAGAGGAGGTAAGACAACGCTTTTTGAGGAGCGATGCCTTCTTCTAACAGTCTGAATGAGAGAGCACTGCTGTTGGCTGACAAGGTAGGTATCTTGTGGTCAGACCCTAACCCCTGGAAGGTGCCTCTGGAGAGGGTAGAGGAGTGTTGAGGGAGCAGGGGGCTCTTTGTGCCCCATGCCCATATGACTGAGTGGAAACAGGACCTCCCAGGGAACTGCTGCTCCCTGGGGCAGAGGTTCAGGGCTGAGCTTGCTGCCATGGCCCAGAGGCTGTGGGGACTGTGTCCATCACTGACGCTTCTTCCACTGCTGCTTCAGAAATTTTAATTCCCTGATGCTTGACTGGATGCCAAGCCAATTAATGTGGCTCCGGAAAATACTCTGATCAGGTGGTCCTAGCTGAAAGACTTGCCTGAAAATCTTATCGTTGAATACTGAGTGCTTCTCTGCTAAGTTTTATTCTGTTATATTTCCATTGAATCCATAATTTTAATGCTGCCAGTGTTTACTGGATAATGTTCAAAATCTAAATAAAAATTTGGTGAAGTCTGCAATTATTCAGATATTAGGGTAGTGAAGCAAGGATCTAGCAGCTCAGAAGAAATTACTTTTTCTCTGTTGTATATGCTTATTCTATATTGTATTCTATATTATTTCTATATTTAACTGGTGTTGGCTCAATGTAAAGAGACCTTTTCTCCAAGCTGCTTGTGTGCTTACACCAGCATAAATCAACAAAAACAGAAGCAAAATCTAGCCCAATGTCTGCTCAAGAAAAACCAGGATACATCAGTATGTCTAGTGCTTGTGGCTTCAGGGTGACTCACCATGACCAATATACTTAAGTGTGGGTACTCCCTTGGCACAAAACCTTTGTCATCACTTAACAGGGTAGGAAGAATAACATTGATCTTGCTCCTTCCTCTTGGCAAGTAGAGTTGTTCAGTTCAGTTAGAATCAGAGTTACTCTACTGAGTGCGCTACCAGGAAGATGGAGCCTGAAATGTGTTTGTGGTCAGGCAAGGACTTCTGTACACATCTATTTTTGGTTTACATGTCTTCTCCCTCGTGTATCTGAGTCACTCATTCCTTCGTGGTATGTGTGTAGTGCTGAAGAGGCAGCAAAGTCACGATTCTCTCCTGTCATTAACAGGATAAATCACTAACCAAACTCTTTTTGAAAGCTTCTGCTCAGAGATGGTGCTTACACTTTCCTCTAACATGGCGGCTGCTAAGCATGCTGGTATCTCATCCTCACAGCTTGTGTGAGGTGTCCAAATAAACCACTCTTAAACTGAAATGAAAGTAGAGCCTGCACTGGCTACTCCACAGATCTGAAATAGCACTTTTGATTACAACAGGGCTGCTTTCATGCAGATGTAGCCTCTTTGAAAAACCCTCTCTGAGGAAGAGAAGAATGAAACAGTAATCCTTGATCCTGAAAGATTATTATGAAAAGGCAGATCTGAAAGATGAAATGATGCTTTAGTTTCAAAGAATGCTGCAAATGAGAGAGTGCTAATAACAACCCCCATATTCCCAAGAATATTGACAGCTAGTCAGGAAGGGAGAAGAAAGCAGAACAGAATAAGACTACTTTGAAACCCTTCTAAACATCTGCAGAAATGTCACTCATGCAAAATGTCAGCTAGATCTGGTCAGAATGCAATTTAATGATGCACCACTTCGTCATCTTTGAAAGAATTTCCAACAACCTTCAATTTATGTTTATGCAAAGCTGAAAGATTTTGAAAAGTCCAATGGAAATTTAAAGTTAAATAGCTATTCAAAGGGAGCAAAATGCCTTTGTTCTAGTTTTGCTGGCAAAAATGGGTTTTTCTACCAATAATTTTTTTTTGTTTTATTAAAATCAAGGCAAGGATATATTTCTCTTTCCTGTTTTTCCTGCATTCTCCTTCCCCCCCCTCCCCACTTTGGTAAGGTCCTTGCAGTCAGCAAGAATGACATTTCACTCACCTGTGGATCTCCTCTTGTTCAGAAGTGACTGACAGAGAATGACAAGTGTAAAAAGGAGGACGCTGATGATTCCTATTGAACACACAAACACTGCATACACGTACAGATCTGAAAGCCAAGCATAGATGATGGTCAGTGTTGCAGCTGTGTTTCATGCTTACAGGATAGAAAAAAGTTACCTCTACAAGATCTAAAAAGACCCTGGCCTAAAAGATTTAGGGTAACAGTTCAGAAGTAATTTAACCCTCTTGAAACTTTCATATAGTATCCTGCTCAGTTTAAAATTTGGTTGAAGTCTCCATAAATGCAAATAGTGTAACTACACCTAAGAGGGCTTACTTTTGGGAGGGAGGAAAGGGCTGGTTTGGGTTTTTTCCTTTCCTTTTTTTTTTTTTTTTGGTGTGGCAACCAAAAAACAAAAGGACTTCTGTTGGATTATTTCCCAATTCAAACAGCTGTACTTTTTAAAAAAAAAAACAAAACAAAAAAACCACAAGAAAAGTGGCAGGGGGGGAGTGCTGAGTGGCTGAGGAAGAAGGAAGAAAGTCTGCAATTGCTTCTTCTGGTGGCAGCATTGGCTTGTAATGTTTGTTGTTTGTTTTTTTTTTCTTTTTCAATCTACAGCCTCAGGCTCCCTTTACGGCTTTCATTCAGGTGCCATAACACATTCCCAGTGGAGCTGACAGGAGTTGTACCATGGCAGATCAAGATGGAGTATTTTGTTCAGAAGGAGAAGAAACCTTTAATGACTTATTTCTGCTTTTACTAGAACTCTACATAGAGTACTTTAAGGATGCTCTACCCATTAATGTCTTGAAATGTCCTTAGGGAAGTATATTGGCTTCTTTCCTGTTTCACAGAGAGGAAACGAAGCCTCAGAGGTCAAGTGTTCTTGTACAAAATAGCATTGCTGGAACTAGACCCCTGACCTGCAGTTCTGTGCTTTGTTCCCCTTACGCAGTACAACAATATAGTTTGTAAATTGTGGTTTAAACAGCAAGGCTCCCTACAGAATCAAGGCCATCCTGCAAGTGAGCACTCCTGCCTGGCAGGCAGTGCAGCGGCTGCAAATGCCGTGCTGATGCTTCACTGGTGCTCCGGATTAGGGCAGGAGGAGGAGGGAATCCCAACTGCATGCAAATTCTGGATTTGTCTCCTGGAACAGTTGCCCACTAATCTACACACAAAATACTGCTTGCCTTGAAACTCAAGGGAGCTTTAAGCTGCTCTTGCAGTGCAGAGCATGTTCGGTGAGCAGTTTCTAAGGCTAGTGGGAGCGTAGAGTGCTTGGTACCTCTTCAGACATGCTCAGCACCTTCCTGGATAAGGGTCTGCATTTACATTGCGTAATTAGCCAGGTATAGGTTATTTTCCCATTGACCATAATAAATACATGAGAAACTGAAGCTGGAGCCTTCCAATCTCTTTTCTCCAGCACCTCTTGTACTCTGTGGGCTGGTTTGTCAGGCAAGGCCTGAGTTTGCACAGGAACTAGCAAAATTGGTCCTGATTGGGGCACTTCAGTTGTCCTGTAGCATTGGACTAAACTAACGTCTTGTATAGAACCCGGAGCAGTTAGATGCATCTTTACCTTCAAAAAACTTCCAAGCTTCATGTTTTTTCTTGAAAGTGGGGTCATCAGAAGATTTTGATGAAATCACTGAAAAAAACCAAAGAAGACATGACAAGAACTGAAAATGTGTGGCTTAAAAATCTGGGACCTCTTCAAGTAAATGTAGTTCTGCCTTAGACTTCAGTGCACCAAGATCTTGCTTTATCTCACAGGATAATTACCTTTCAATGAAACACTTCAGTTATAAAACAGCATTATAAAAATGTCTTCCAGCAAACCTCTACTGGCTTGGCACCCCCCACGAGTGCTCTATGGCTTGAGACTGCCTCCCTGTTGTCATCTTATTCTGGGAAGATGCAATGTGTGGCTCTTCAATCAAAAGTTAAATGCAGTGAAGAACACCAAAATAATAGAAACACACTTTAGAAGAGTCTAGGCCTTACAATATGGTGGCCATGTGCTTGTAAGGTCTGTAATGGCTTTGTGGGAATGGTCTGACTATCCCAGGGGAAAAGCTGCCATTAATGCTGTATGTAGCTGGTTTTATTCCAACTCTGTGTTCTCAGTTACCCAGAACTTGTACCTCTAGGGTTGCAGTTTGTGTTTCTGCCCCAAAACAGGCTACTTCTGAGAAAGGAGATGAACAACTTTTGCTCAAGAGAATGGGAATTTATTTTCCCTTGTATTTATATATTAAGAAGGATTTTTAACACTGTAGTCTATTTCTAAGTCTTAAAGGTTAAGGAAAAAAATAACTGGAAGAGAAGTAGCTTTACTGAAGGATACAGCTCTGAAGGCTTCCTGAGAATTGACTTGGATCCAGCCACATTAGGCATGGCTTTTTTAAAAATCAGGGAAGTCATTCTAGGAATGCTTGACACTGAAGTAGTCTCTGCCAACACAATAGTGTTTCCCCAGCTTCAGGACTGACTCTGTAGGCCCCTGATTTTGTCCAACTTGCCTTCCTTCTAAAGCTCTTGTGGATGTCCATTGGCAGGTTGAACTGCCCTGCAATTCCTACAACAGCACCCAAATAACACATTGAGAGACCCCATGTGAGAGCACCACTCATGAGCTCTTTTTCTTCTTACTTCCCTCAAAAGTTGGCTTCTATGCCATGCCTTTTAAAGATATGTGGATATGATACCTGCCTATCTGCAAAAAAACCACCCGTGCATGCATGGACTTCCTGAAGCATGTCTAAATGCTTCAGAAATTGCATATCTGAGCTGGAAAGCAGAACGCATCTACTTAACCTCAGTGTCCTTGGCTTAGATGTAGGAACAAACTAGGCTGAACACCTTAACTAACGTAAACTGTTCTGTCACTGCTGTATCAATGGCCATTGACTGTTGAGTGTAGCATAGCTTAAGTTCTCAGCCGGTGTAATTCCCTGCCTACGGGTAGGAGGTTTTTCCTGAGAAGAAAGACTGCATGACCACAAGTTGTACCAGCTCACCTTTATAGCCTAGAAAAAGGGCTGACTGCATGACTATGTTCTAACTCAGTTAAGAGGGAAAATAGCTGTAGAGTTTGCACAGAATTGTCTTCTCTGTTTCAGAAGGAGCAGCAGACTACAAAGCTCTGGGCAAATGGATGAATGTCAATATCATAACAGCTGTACAACCTAGCACTAGAATCCAAATGTTCTGACTGCTGGATCGCTGTTCAAAGCCCCCCTGCTCTCCTCAGCCAGATTGTCTATGCATGCTGACATTTTTTGACAACATCAGATTAGATGATGTCACTTACGTTAATCCATGATTTCTCTTCTGCTAGCAATCATTGCAATGGAATAGGAGGCTGGTGATGTGCTCCAGATTGCCAATGAGGTCTGAACCTCCAAGAGAGGTTCATGTGGCAAATCATTAAAGAACAAGTATCTTACTAGAAAGGGAATTCATTAAGGAGTGCCCTGTAGGGATGTGAGGTGTGGGGCTAACTCAATGGATATGGAACTGCTTTCAGGACTAATGAAATCTTCTGTTCAGTTGTGATGGGAAGCTCATCCCAAATATTTTAACAAATCTACTCATTTGTTACATGAAAGCATCATGTGTAGATTTTTGGCAAGTATTTTAGAATACCTTCCCTGAAAAAAAAGAGCTTTTTTTCATTTTGGGGGGGGGGGGAAATCTTGCATTCCTGTATCTTGCATTCCTGTATCTTGCAACATTTTTACTGTTAGAAAATGCCACATGCAACTAATATTTAATAGAATTCAGACTCTGTTCTATGGGAAATTCTGACACATAAACTTCCCAACAAGACAGATTGCTGTGATCACCTCTACTTGTTTGTGTTGTCCATGCCAGTAGGATTATAGTTGGACTGCCTAATTTTCTATGTTTGTCGTCCTACATGTAGTCTCTTCTCTTGGATTGTAAACCATTTGGAACAGGTATTGCTCTTCCTAAGAGATATGCAGTACCTTGCATAGTGGGCTTGAGGGATTACCCAACTGTAAATGATGTTTTGGAGGTGCTGCATATTGTTCTGAGAAGACTGCTCACTATTTTGAGTTTTCTGATAGGAAAGCAGTGGGAGAACCATCTTTCTGACGTCTTTTTTTCCTCAAATGAACTGTTTTCTGGTGTATTCTGTACTCTAATGAAGATCACTAACTTGGTTTTAGGCTAACATTGACCACACAAGGCCAGGAAAAGAACAGATGCCTTTGATAAGAAGACGGGGGAAGGGAAAAAGATTCACCTTAGCTTAGAGGGAAGATGTTGCATGGCTGGAGTAGGAGACACTTCTTGGCAACACCAGGACATGGATTTCTCTTGGTTTTACTACCAAGATTTAACAGTAGCCTTTTTATTTGATGTCTTGTATTCACTACACCTAAAGGGGCAAACTGCAACAGTTCAAATTTCAGCTGGGCCTTCTGAAAACACCACAAAGTTGCTGTAGTTGACACATGAGTCCAGGAACGGAAGACTGTAAGGACACCATCCCCATCAGATGAGGCTCCTTTTCTGAAGAAATGTATTCTGTCCCTAAAGGAGAAGCCAGATATGTAGCTAAACTTTTAGCTGCCATCATTACACATTAAACAACTGTAGCCTGTAACTCAATTGTTTTTCCGCAACTCAAATATGTGTATCTGTATAAATGTATGTGTTGCAAGAAAATGCATTTGCAACTTCTTAATGGCCTACACAAATTCACACAAACTTGCTAGCAAATAACAAAATCTGAATATAAATTAATAGCAGTAGATACTACAGACCCAGCCGTAATCTGATAAGGTCTTTTGCTCTGAATAGTGCTGTGCTTGGTGGCTGACAAAGGCTATGTACTGAACTGCCCCAGGTTTTTTCTGCTTCAAGAGCAAGTCAGATTTTAAAGAAGCAGAATGACCCTTTTCCATTCCCTCTGGAAATTTGTGTCTCACACAGTGACCTCCTCTTCCTGTGTGAACAAAAAAAGGGACCTAAATGCTATTTCTGCATCCACTTGATGTGCAGGGCTGTAAGAAATTTGCCTGGTGCTTTAGCATAAAGATACTATTTTGAATTTGGGCATAACTGCAGAGACATTAACTGGAACAAAATGTTAGACAAGACAGTAACTGTGATGTGTTTGAACACTGTTACCTTATTTGATAAAGCACAAGCAGTACAATTTAAGTATCCAAATGCTTCAGGCAATTTGTATTGCTCCTTTTGTTGCATCCTGGATCTAACTGTAATGTAAGTAAATCCCTTTGCAATAAAAAGTATAACCGATCATAATATAAAATACAAAATGTGTTTGGAAGAAAATTTCCTTGAAAAGCCCAAGTGTTACCATTGGGGAAATTGGAGACTTTATCACCACTCTGAAAAGACTTGCCTTCCCTCCCATGTGTAGCAAGTCCTGTACACTCACAGTGCATTAACGGAATGCTAGCTAAGGCGGTCCTTTGATTCCAGTAAAGAGGCTTTTAGCAGTAAAACAGTTGCTATGGCATTTAAAGATATGTCATTTTTCAGATGTCTTTTAGTATCTTTAATCTGGATTTAGAATTAGAATAAATACTCTTTTGAGAGGGCTGGGGTGGTGGTGGCGGCGTCTGCCTCAGATCCCCACAGGGCGTATTGTAGGTGTGTTTCGTCTACAGGTAGGCCTGCCTTCCTCCCTTGTCTCAGGTTGCCTGCTCTGCTTTGGGTCACGTTTGAAGCAGAGAGAAGCAATACAGCTGACCAGACAATGTGAGAAAGATGAAGTCATGAGTCTCAAATCCCCACCCTGATTATGTATTCATAAATCATACTAAAAATCAGAGGAAAAAGTAGTATTTAAGGCCTGGACTGAAAAGTTAGTGTTTTCCTTCTTTGCAATAACTAAATTGATCTGAACCCACACTTTAGCTAGGAAGAGCAATGAGAGTGTTCTGTGTTATAGTTAGCAATAGCCTGAGCAGCTATGAAAGATGCAGAGTGGCTTTTTGTGAGAGGGGTATGACAGGTGGTCTGACAATATTTTATATTGCTTTTTCTTCTGCTGCCATTTACCTGGAACATGTCATTCCCTTTCCAAGCACTCCTGACAAATCCATATTTTTCACTACAGGCATTTAAGAAATTCCATCATTCAGTGAATGAGAAAACAGTCTTTAAACTGCTGACCTGCCCTATGAAATGACATTATCACAGGAAAATCCTAAAAATGATTCTCCATCTCATTTTCTCTTTTTTTTTTTTCTTTTTTTTTTTTCTTTTTTTTCCCCCACAAGCCTGCTACTTGTTCTGCACTCCTTGGGTACATCTGTTGGTCTACTTTGCAAGTCCTTCATGCAAGAAACACATTACTTGTTATCCATTCTGTCTTTCAGTGGAGACAGCTACCTGGTCTGGTGCAGAGGATCTGAGGGGAAGGGTCAGTATAGTGTAAGCTCCCAGCTGAAACAGCACTCTCCTCCTTCACTGCTTCTCTCTGTCTCTTGACACCAGACCTGGCCCTCTCTAGCTCCCTTCCCTCAAGTTATCCTCAGAAATTCTTCTCCGAAGCACTCGAAAAAAGTGTAGTCTATCCTCTAGGAGACTCTGGGATTGTATGGTGGCCTCCTAGCCCTGCTTGTAGGCCTGCAAGCTTCAGCCTGACATCATTTGAGGTGCTATTGGAACCTATTGGAACTAACACACCTGGTAGTTACTCTCAGCCTCTCCTCCTCTTTTCCCCTGGCACAGCGTCTGAACCACTTGTTCTTTGTGGGTTGAGATGAGAGCCTTGGCTTCCCTTCCGCACACCAGTCATCAGCTTTGCCCCTTCCCAAAGGTGGGAGGCTGAGGCGGTTGGGATGATCCTGCTTGCCAGTTCCTTCTTGACAGTGGCTGAATCTCTCCTTTCAGCCAAGTCTAGAGGGGTGAAGGAGGAAGAGATAGGGAGAGGAGGAAGAGAGCCAGTTCCTAGCCAAGCGCAGCAACAGCAGGGAAGAACGACTGCTGAGCATGAAGCAAGCTAATGCCTTATGTCTGTAGGGCTAAATCATGCAAGCAATAAAGTTTCATTTCATATCTCTCTGTGGTTACAAGACTAACCACTGTGTCTTGGCTCCAGCCACTCAACATGGGGTCAGTGCTTGTAAAATTTAACGCCCTCCAGAGATTAAGATGGCTGATTTCAGGAGATGTTGGGCTCTAGTGTTTTTACTCCTCCCTGTTTAAAAACAAAAGAGTGAAAACAGCAACAAAAATCAAACAAGAAACTGTTCTTTGAGCTGTGAAGCTAATGAATTTTGTGTTCCATACCCAAATGGCTCCCCTCTCCACAAAAACCTTAGCACTGGACTCTTTCTCCTGTGGTATGTCCAGGAGCCCAATTACCAACTGTCATGTGGAAGGTCACTGGGCACATGGCACCTCAAGAACAAGAATTACATTTTTTGTTCTTACAGCTTTCCTTCAGTGATGAAGTTCATACAGATCTTCTCTCCTCCGCCCAGCCAATTTCACATTACTTGTACAACCTTAATATCTTTAAGACCGTTATCTTATTAAAATCAGCCCATGGATTCAAAGGGTGCAGACTAGTTGGTAGCGTGATCATGTAGGCTTTGGTTTCTTTAGGATACCAGGTTATGGATTACAGATGACATTTGGCCACAGGATTATGTTTCTGACCCATGGTACTGATTGCTCTGGTGATTTGTGTTTAGGAGTCTAATGAACTTTGGTGAAGTTTTCAAGTCCCAGTTCTGTGGTCTTCTGTGCAAAAGAAACGTGGCTGATGTACAAAGCTAGGTCTGGGTGTTGGAGGGGCGGGCAGTTCCCTGGTGGAGACAGGTAAGGCGTTGGGGTTCCCGTTTGGACTTGGGTCCTGCTCTGTCATTATTTATATTTCTGACTGTCTGCAACCAGGAAGCAGAGGAAATCCCATATGAATGTCTTACAGGCTTTCCAGACAAGTTTTGCATGCCTAATAAGACCAGATAGTTTAGACTAGGATTTTCTTGCTGTTGTTTAAAATTGATCCATGGTCTTTGCTACTAATCCAAACAGAACTTCAGCTTTGGATCGTTAGTGTCTTTCATCATTGCTAGTAATAATCAGCTAATTACATTATGTTAATGCCATGACTTCTCAAGGCCGATTTAAACTTTGCTGGTCAATGTGAAGCTACTGTTTATTTCTTGTTATATTGTATTTTTCACATCTTTGTTCTCAAACTTCTGATAGATCAAAGTGAAAGCTTGTGATACCTGAGAGCTATCCACAGGAGATCATACACTCAAAAAAATTATTTTTTACTATCACATTTCTCTCCCTGGTGTGTTTATAATCCAAAAGTAATACAGAAACCTCAATGACACCAGTGAAGCTGGCATTGAGGGAATGTGCTTTGGATTAAGACTACATAAGCATGTTCAAATCCATCTTGAAAAGGCCTGTAGTCAGTACAGTCCCCTCAAGACCAAAATTGATTTCAGAGGAGATCTAGGCCATTTTTGCCAAAACATAAGGCAGATAAGTGGGATTAGGGTTTCCCAGCTACAGGAATAACTTTTAGGGTCTAAACAACGATAAATTTAGCATGAACAGGAATGGCAGAAAATTCATGAAGTACAGTTTCCGCCCACAAGTTTTTCTGTGATTGCTGGATGAGCCTCTTGAATTTCCAGACCCATGGACCAAGCAGTCACCCTTGATTTTTGGCATTATCTTTAGAGTTGGCCCTGTGGGAAATCAACTTTTCTGTTTATAAAGCCACAAGCAGGGGGCTAGTTTGCCAGCTAGCACTAACGGCACAACTGCTGAGCTCAACAACCTCTTCACAGGAGTCTGTTCTCTAAATCCAGTTTCACCTGTCTCTGAAAGTATGGGTGTGGTGGCATTAGATTTGAGCTGACCCATCCCAAAAAGAAGGCTCGTTTTCAACTTGGTTCGAAACCCTTACTTGTTGCTGGTCATTTCTTTATCTGAAGTTCAATACCAGCAGGCCAGTCACTGCTTTTCTAGCTCAGCTTTCTGGCTACAAGTGGTATAAACAAAAGTACAGAAGTGATACTAGAAATGCTACTTACCAACTGCTGCTAGACTAGAACTAAAAGCAATGAAAACACTGAGAGGCAAAACATAGATCTAAAATATAATGCTTCTATTTCTGTCTGACCCACTGCATATTCTTCAGAAAATAAGTTAATTTCTCTCTGATTCTCTCTCTCTGTATTTAAATAATAATGGCATTTGTTTATTCCCACTAGCAAAGTTGTAGAGACCTTATATTGGGTCTGGCTGAGGTGGAGTTCATTTTCCCCATAGCAGACCTCACAGTGCTGTGCTCTGTATTGGTAGCTAGAAGGGTGTTGATAACACACCAGTGTTTTGGCTACTGTTGAGCAGTGCTCGCACAGCATCAAGGCTGTCTCTCCAACGTTCTCCCCTCACCAGTAGGCTGGGGGTGGTCAAGATCTTGTGAGGGGACATAATCAGAACAGCTGACCCAAACTGACCAAAGGGATATTCCATACCACATGACGTCTGCTCAGCAATAAAAGCTAAGAAAAAGGAGGAGAAGTGGGGGGCATTCGTTATTACGACGTTTGTCTTCCGGAGCAACTGCTACGTGTACTGAAGCCCTACTTCCCAGGAAGTGGCTGGACATTGCCTGCTGATGGGAAGTAGAGAATAAATCTTTTGTTTTCCTTTGCTTCTGCATGCGGTCTTTGCTTTTGCTTTATTAAACTGCCTTTATCTTGACCCACGAGGTTTTTTTTCCATCTTGTTTTCTTTCCATCTTATTTTCTCCCCCCCCCCCCACTCCTGCTGAGAAGGGGATTGATAGAGCAGCTTGGTGGGCACCTGGCATCCAGCCAAAGTCAACCCACCACAGACCTGTAGCAGAATGTAGAAGAGTTTTAATTACTGCTCTTCTGCTAAAAGGCAAAGGAAATAGACTATCTTCTACAAATCTACCAATCTTCTCACTTCTTTACATGTTATTATGGGCTGAATAATGTTTAAATTGTAATGTGTAAGTAAAGAAGTTGAGTATTAGGTTTTCTTCTCATATCCACAGATAACACTTAAAAATAACCTAACTTCAAATGTCTTATCGATGAACTTGCAAGAAAAGAAAAAAAGGGGTCATGGGACAAGAAAAATGATAGAATTGAAATCAGTAGTCTCTCACCTCTTATTTCAGTAGCTGCTGTGCCATTTGACCATGCTGTCCACTTATTCCTGTGTTTGCCAATTTCCTGGACTTTGCATATATAATGTCCTTGATCTGTTTGCTGGAGGCTTAGAATAAGAAATTTGTACATAGTTCCATGTTTCTCTTTAAGAAGATGAAGTCTTTGCTTGTGGAAATGATGAGTATAATTCCCATAATACTGGACAGACCCAAACTTTGTCATTTTGATCATCAGATACTCCTGGGTAGGTGATGCAGCAAAGACCCACCGCACAGCCAGCAAATTGTCTGTCTTTCTCTTTTGAGAAATGTGGCAGTAAAGGGTAGCATTATCTCCCTCGGAGTATCGCACTGTTGGTCCCGGAGAGACTGTCACATTTAAAGCCTCACAAACATCTGCAAAGGAAAGAAAAGATGGTGAGAATCCTCCATACTGGCACAACAGCCCCGTAATCTGTCACAGTGTGCAGGTCCACAGCAGGTAAACTGATGGCATCCGTTCAGTGTGCAGCAATTTAATGAGCTTTTAGAACCTGACATCTTCTGTCTCTCTGTGAATGTTGAAGATGGTATGAGGCCCTCCTTCAGCGAGTCTGCTCTAGTATTCTTGCTGTCACTAATTAATAAGATAGGGCTGAAGTGGACACCTTGCTGCTGATAGGCCCAACATCACATAATCTTTCGTCAGTCTGAACAAGCGTAAATCTGAAACTAGCTTGGAGCAAGAGCCAAGAATGACTTTTGGAAAGCTGTTCCACGACCAGCTCTTCCAACAACTTGCATCCTTCTTAGGATTTCCAGGCTAAATTGTTTCAATAGCCAGTTTATGCCCGTTTGTTAGTGCTTGCTCCCTGACTCCATATAGAAAGCAATTATCCAGTGTCTCAGCCTTTGCTTTGTTGATCTAAAGAAGCCAAGCTCTGTTAGTCTCCTCCAGTAAAGTAGTGTCTTCACTTCCCTATTCACCTTAGTAGCCCTTCTCTGCATTGGTTCCAGTTTAAATTTTGGTTTTGATTGTAATTATTTTAATTTTTTTTAATGTGGGTGACTGGAATTATAGACAGTGTCTGGAAAGAAGCTCTCCAGTGTCCTGTGAAATAGTCACGGTACTTCCCAGATTTGACTGGGATATACCTTGCCTGGTATATCCCAGAATTATGTTGGCCTTTTTCATGATATTTTCACATGTGATTATATGTCAGTTTATAATTAAATAATATACTTGGGTATTTTCCCTTCTTTGTCATTTGCAGTTCAGTTCCTAGTGTATCAAAGAAATTCTTACTAATCCCCAAGTGCATGACTTTGCTTTACTAAGTTCTGCTCCAGTTTTGTTACTTGGTCCTCAGTTTTTCCTACATGCTATCCCAATCTTATGCTAACTTGATAAGGTCACATAATTTCAATATGCATGCTTCTGTCTACTTCTTTTAGACATCATTTGTGCAAACTTTACATGATACTGTTCCCTAGATGATCACTGAAAGACTACTAACCTCCCTGTATGCCTGTAACTAGCTCCTCACTTTACAGTTCCCCATGTCCTCTGTTTTAAGTAATATTCTCCTTGCCATAATCAAATGGTCATCTCAAGCCTGGGTTCAATCTGTCAGATTAGTCCTTCTGACTACAAATTCAAATTAATCTGACAGTATTTGCATGACAAAATGTGACATGAGATTATATTGGGACAAATGATTATTCCATTATTCCATTCATTCCTGACTCTTGTTTTTCTGTTCTTCATCATGAACCTAGCTTAGACCAGTTGTTTGTCTCTCTGCTTTACTTCTAACAACAGTCAGTATAGGTGAAGGTTGAAGAAGTCCACAGCTGTTCATGAGAGGACGATTTTTCTTTCCTGACCTGACTGATTTATGCTGGACTGATTTTCTGAGGCATGGGAATCAACACTCATTTTATTTCCTTCCTAATGTACATTAAGAATGTTCTTATTAGTTATATCAGAGACTGATCTATTTTTGACCAATGGTATATTGTGGCTATGCGTTCCTTAAATGACTTGTAATATGTAATCTCTGGCCTGATGGCATCCACTAGACAGAGAACCATATTTCAACAGTAAGCAAGCACTCCCTGCAATGTACTCTGCAAAGCATGAAATGTCCTCTAAAATGTGAATATTAAGCTTCCTGTTATGTGAATATACTGTACTCAAATACTAATGAGAATTGCAACTCTGGGAGAATGATTTTTTCATTTCTGGATACTTTTCTAGCACATCAGCTAGGAACATTTTAACAAAGGGGATGAGCGTTTTGGCAGAGACTCTTGTCTGACATCAGCTCCTGAAACACAAACATATATTTATCTTCAAAATAAGCAAGTAAAGTATTTCCATTCTATCTCTGAAGGAGTATTGCAGGCAGAGACACTGGTTTTATGGCCCCAGTGAAGCCGTGAAATGGAGTGGTGAATTGTGTATCACCTTACCTAAAGTAAATCCACTAAATTAAAGAAGTTACATTGCAGCTGTTTGAGAAGAACCCTCTGAAAACTAATAGTATAATAAATATTTTGGGTCATTTCAACAGAAAGCTCTACTGAACGGTCTATTTTTTCCAAGTAGACATTATTTTTTCTTTATGAGGGAGAAAATAAGTTGTATAAAGAAAGGGTTTTTTTTTTATTTCTTTAAGAAACTACAGCTAAGCATGGCCTAGATTATTGATATAATTTCTGTGCATGATGTTTGTGTGTGGAATTCATGTAAGTGCCAAAGCAAGAGATGATTTTGGATTGTAGAAAGCACACAAGTAGAACAGGATGTTGAAATTTAAAATTAAGGCTGAATACCACCAAAAGCTTTCCAGGCATGAAACTTCAGTTATTACTTGCTGGAGTTACCTGACCTTGGTGCTTTACAGGCAGATGTGAAGATAAAATGGCTGCCTCTGCCATCAAAATAAGATTAAGAAGGTTGTACTGCTCAGTAAATAAGGAATAAGTTTAAGAATTTCAACACTTTTTGGGGTTCTCATAATTACTTAGGCTATAAATGTTTAATAAATCATTTATAAAAATGTGGTTTGGGTAAATGAAAAACACAAACTTTTTCTACTGAAATTATGAACATGTCGTGAAAACTGTAAAGAAAAACAATTACGTCATTTTCCTGACATGTGAACTTCTTGTTTGGAAAAGCTGGCTAGGATTAATTGTAGAATAGAGTCCCAAAATAAAAGGCAAAAGAATCATTGCTTAATTCAAAACTAGGCAGAACATAGTGCCAAAAAGTACCCAAGAGAAAATACAGAGGAACTCGGATATGGTGATGATGGAAGCCTCTGCAAGAAGATAAAGAAGCATTGTACATGGAGTCTCTGATCCCTTTCTAGCTGTTTACACTCATACAAACACTGGCATTTTATACCTAAGGCTTCTACTTTTCCTCTGGGGACGTGCCTTTACATAAGGAAATATCAAATTTTTCATCCTTCATGTTGTCTCACCAGTGGAAACCCATCTCCTTATCTTCCTTCTGGGGCTCCTATTGGTGTGGCTGTACAAGTGCAGCAATGGGCAGAGTTTTCGAAATTTCCTGATGCTTTTACCGTGATCTCACCTCATCTTATGTTGAACAGGGTCAGGTGATGCCTTAAAAACAGAAAAACGGTGTCCATTTGACTTTATCCTCCCACTGCCATTGGAGCAGGAACAGTGGTGGATTTTGGAGGAAAAAGGTCATTTACCTCTTATGTGGAAAGGAAAAGCATCATTCAGGGCTCCCAGACACTAGTGGAAATGTTCCTCCTGTCTTTAGCAGGCACTGGATCAGCCCCAACATGAGGTTTACCCTTGTAATGGGCTCCTTGCCAAGACAGGAGACTCCTCCACAACTTGAGAGCAGGCTTGTGTGCCAACACAGCACTGAATTTCTAGACTTCAGATTGCTGCTTCAAGTGAGGAATCACTGTTTTTCTTCTCCTGCCTTCCCAGTATGGCATGATGAGCTGCTCAGGTGGAGCTCACCACAAGAGTTTTAGTCTTGCTTCTGCTTGGAAAGGGAAACTATTTATAGAGAAGGGGAGGAAAGTGAGTCAAAGACTTGAGGATTCCTTTGCAGTGTGCTTAATCATCAAACACTTCTCTCCTATTTGCAACCAGCTCACTTAATTGCCCCATCCTGATGTTTTAGCTGTTTGTTGCTTTGGTACCCTGAACCTGCATATCTCCCTAGCCTGTTGGGAGTCAGGGAAGGTTACTGCTAACTAAACTCTATTTTGAAAAATCCTATTTTGAAAATAGTCCACTTCTGCTTACACCAGTTCAATTCCAAGTATTAGCTAGGTTTGGACTTTGTTGTCTGCCATATTACATAGCAAAACACTTTCATGGCACTGTCGGGAGTAGCAAATTATACTTTTAGCAGCCAGAAACCTGTCTATGCCAGGGCTGTCCCCTCTGTCTGTGCTGGAACAGCAGCAAAGGACCAGTCACTGCGGGGTCCTTACGTTTGGTGAGCAGTTTCAGTGTGGCTGTGTTTTTGCAGAAGAACCCCAGCTACTTCAGTGGAGATACTCACACGTAGAGTTGCTCCTGTGCATTACTGCTCACAATCCAGGTTTAGTGTTATGTATAGGCCCCTCTTCCTTCCTTCATGGAGACTGACAGGCAGAATCTACAACCCACCTTCAGGGCTGAGAGGACTTTTTTCCTCAGCCCCTGCTGATAGCTAAGGGACTAGAGAGGCATGCCATCAGGGTAGTTACCTTCTGATCTCAGATTTGCCCAACCAGAAGCATATGGGATGGCTTTTATCTGTGTTGTAGTTTGTTCTGTGAAACGGAACTACTACTGTCAAAGCCTGCTTTATTTTGACTTCTCTCTAATTAAAAAGTAAGAAGAGCAGATGAGCCAGAAAGAAGCAAAGCTCTTTAAATGAAAATAATTAGGAGCTGGCTACCAAGATCACCAAAAGCAACCAGCTGTTTTCAGTTGAATGGATCTGTCTGCAAGTTTCATAAGTCAGAGGCTCCTTCTCGGAGAAAGCTTCTGCATTGACTAAAGATGGACTCGCAGCAAACCTCTGCCTCCACCATCTCCTGCCCTTTTGAGGTGAAGATTCAAATTCAACTCTTTTATTAACCTTGAATGAGTAAGGCTTCCCCACCCCTCTAACCCTCACTGCACCTTGAAGTTCAGATCCGGACTCTGTGTCCATTTTGCAGCTTTAGGACACAACGCTGGCCAATGCACCTTTGATTTTGGAGGCATAAAGGTCTTGAATGGAGAAGGTTTTTTAAAAGTGACCTACAGGTTCCGTTTCCACTGGGTGCCTATGGGATCTAGGAACCTGTGGAAAAAACAATGCCAAATCTCCCCTTGCCTCAGCTTTGCCTGCAGTTCCGCGGTGCAGCTCAACGTTGTCCTGCCTGGCACAGAAGGTGGCGGAGGACACATTTCCATAAACTTCTACACTGGAAGGGTTTTCTTTTTTAAAAACACAGTTGCGGCTCAGGTCGCTGTGCAGAAACGCTGGTGCCGGGAGCCCGGAAAGGCGGCGGCAGAGCGGGGTGAGGGACCACCCCGGGGCGGGGGGCGGCGGGGGAGGACTCGGCCGGCCGCAGGGGAGCGGGGCGGCGGGGTCGCCAGCTCCCGGCGGCGCTGCCGGCCTTCCCCGGGCGGCGGCCCCCCTAACCTCTCGCTAAGCCCCCTCTCCCGGTGCCCGAGCGCCGGGCGCTGCCGCGGCTCGGGGCCGCTGCCCCAGCCCCTTCCGCGGTGCCGACGGCGCGGGGGGACGGGGACCCCGGACCCGGCTCCGCGGCGCGAAGGGGCGGGCGGCAGCCCGAGGCGGAGCCCGGGGTCCCGCAGGCGGCCGAGGGGGGCTGCCCGGTCCCGGCCGGGAGGGGGCTGCGGGGGCTGGGCGCCGGCCGCTGCGCGCCCGCGGTGCCGCTTACCTGGGGCCGGGGCCGTGGCCAGCAGGGCGGCCAGCGCCGTGGCCAGGAGGCGCATGGCCCGCGGGGCGCCGGGTCCCGTCCCTTCCCTCTCTGCCGAGCTGCGTCCCTCCTCTCCTCCCCGGCCTCTCGCCTCCTCCCCGCCCGGTCCTCCCTTCTCCCCTTGCCTTTCATCTCCTCCCCTTTCTCCTCCTTTTTTTCCGCTTTCTTCCTTCCCTCCCTACTTCTCTGCTCTCCCCACCGTGCTGCCCCCTATTCAACTCTCCTCCTCTTTTTCTCGCCTTCCTTTTCTCCCCACCGAGCTCAGGCCTGTGGAGTGGCACTAGGGCTGCTCCATCTGTAGTCTCTGTGATCCCCCCTGTGCACACACCCCCTGCCCAAAGGGCACGGATCTGTGCAGATGGGAAGTGGGAAGCTCCCCTCTCTGAGCACAGAAACCCTCTTTGCAAGCAGGTGAGACAGCCTGGCAGATAGGGTTTGTGGGGCAGGGTGGTGGGGCAGGGAAGGCTGTGTTATGCATCCTCTTTGCTTTCCTGGAGGTGTTTGAAATTTTGCAGGCCCTCATGCCCATTCCCCTCATCCCGCTCCTTAGCTGGAACAGGACCACGATTTCCAGGCAGTTCTAGTTAATGGCTGTCTCCCTTTCCATGGGCTCTGTTGGCGGCAGCATGAGGACAAGGAGGTCTGGCAGGCAGGAGTGGCCCTTCAGCTGGCATGGGGATGGATGCTGTAGGCTGTTTGGACACCTGTGCTAGGACATTACAGACGGTGCTCTGGTGTTGGGAGGATTTTGCGCTCTGCTGTGGCAGAACAACTACTGACCACTGACATTTACCCTCTCTCTAAAAAGGTCCTAAATTAATTGATATAGCAGCTTAAGGTGCATCACCCCAAGGTTACTGTGCTTGTTTTCTCAAATGGTACTAGGCCAGAAAGGACAAGGGAAGTTGGCACCTGGCAGTCTACTCCTGCCCTCCCCCTTTGCTGCTTTTGAAAGTATTTATCATTTGAAAGCCCGCAAATCTCCAGAGACATGGGCTTAATCCTTCTACCAGCAGGTATGATGGGTTATACTGATTTTAATATTCACGTTGCGTGAAGTGTGGATGATACAAACACTTTGGCATTCCTCCTTCCCTGCATAGGGCAATTAGTACCGATTTAGCTACTCCACCCCTCTCCTAGTAATCACTTAGGCAGGATAATACATGTCTGCTTTTAAGCATCACAGAAAATTTAGCATGTGCTTCATCTGATCCTTATGAAACTGAACACTGCCTTTAATATCGTGCAATTTGTTTACTTCAGGGACAGACTTTTGTGTCCGTACAGCAAACAGTCCTCACAAGCGAATGACAGGTCTGAATTATGCACAGAACAATCAGCAGACCTGAGGAAACAGGGAGTTGTTAAAAGTTGTACTGCCTGAGGAGCTAATTAAGATTTGTAGATTCGAGTCTACTCTTTTAATATAGCAAAGGGAAATCCTATCAGAGATAAGCTAATTCAAAAGGAAACAGACAAATTCACAAAAAACTGTACCCGCAATTATTTAATTTGCTGGTCCTGATGGAAGCGCCATCTCAGGAAGTCCTTGGACTGCTGATTGAGAGGGAAACCAGGGATGACTGATTTTGCATACTCTTCCAAAGCATTTGCTGCTTGCCATTGTTGGAGAAAAGATATTAGGCTGGATGGACATTTTAGACCTTCTCATATAATTCTGCTAGGCTCAGTCATGCCTCACTCCACGTCTCTCATAAATTCCTTCAGTCTACTAATCTTTTAATGGTGGTATCGTGGTTTAACCCCAGTCAGCAGCCAAGCACCACACAGCTGCTCCCTCACTCCCCATCCCCCGTCCCCCCCCACTCCCGGTGGGATGGGGAGGAGAATCGGGAAAGAAGGCAGAACTCGTGGGTTGAGATAAGAACAGTTTAATAACTAAAGTAAAATATAATACTAAAAATAATAATAATGAAATATAATAATAATAATAATAATGAAAATGAATATAACAAAAAAAAAGGAGGGGGGGAAGGGAAAAAAAAACCCAGTGATGCACAATGCAATTGCTCACCACCCGCTGACCGATGCTAGAGTCACGATCTGCACCTCCCGGCCAACTCCCCCCCGTTTATATACTGGGCATGACGTTCCATGGTATGGAATAGCCCTTTGGCTAGTTGGGGTCAGCTGCCCTGGCTATGCTCCCTCCCAGCTTCTTGCACACCTGCTTGCTGGCAGAGCATGGGAAACTGAAAAGTCCTTGGCTTAAGATAAGCGCTACTTAGCAACAACTAAAACATCAGAGTGTTACCAACATCATTCTGACACTAAATCCAAAACCCAGCACTGTATCAGCTACTAAGAAGAGAGTTAACTCTGTCACAGCTGAAACCAGGACAGGTGTGTACAAAAGACTGATGTAAAGATATCAATAAAGACTGCGTAAGCTCTCATGTGAGTGCCTGGACCCTACAGAGCTTAAAGATGCAGTATGAGATTCAGTATCAATGTTTGTCATTGTTTATCCACCATCCCAGGTACTGATGGCACTAACAGTTCCTTTAATTGCATCAAGAACCCTAATGAGCTTTGGGACAGAGCTAGATTGATCAATTGGTGAGAAGGCTCCATATGATGTATTTGCCTGTGATAGAAGATAGATAGAAGAAGAAGAGTCAGAGGCACGTCTGGGCTTCTCCAGTCTCATGTGCCTGCTAGTTTACTGGAAACATATTCTTTCTGTTTTGCAGCTTGTGATCTCTGTACTTTTTACAGTTCCCTGTGTGTTGTGGGTTCTCTTTTGTGTAGAATTATTTAGTTCATTTCTTCCCCACTGAAAGATCTTCGTTAACATAAGAACATGAAAAGTGCTCCTTATTCTTAAAGGGACATTTCTTTTAAATTTCAGAATGTACTTTTAAAAGTGGTTTAGGCTGAAAGTCTTTTATACTTGTCATTGCATAAATAAGCTCAGGTGATGCTGCCCTTTTCGGTTTTTTTCCACGGGAGAGCTTTTCTTTGCACAGCTAGGAACAGGAGCCATAAGCTTCTATGCATCGGTCTCTCTCTTGCCACTAACATACCACCAGCAGCATTCGTTAGGCAACCCAGCACCCAACATACTTAAATAAATCTACATTTTGCCAGTCTCTTGGGATATACTCATGGGCCAGACAGCACTAGTCAGGCTAGTGAGCTGTGGAGAAACATAGACTGCTGACCTCCCATCTTCTCAGATTTGCTGCTGACTTGTTGGATGATTTTACGCAAATCGGTTCCAACTTCTGGGCTGCAGCTGGGTGATCTGTAACCTTCCTTTGTGCCTGGATTGGAAGGGTTTGCTAATGAAACTGGGGCAACCTGCATGAAAGGTTGCAATTATGTGGTTTGCATTATTTCACTGTTAAAATCTTTCATCCCTTCAACCCATTTGTAGCAGCTAAGATCTTTCTGCTTTTGTAAAACGTTTATTCAACTTGGTGATGCCTCTTACCTGATGCCATCACAGTTTACCCATGCACCAAAAATCCCAGAGGCCAAATGAACATGCAGTACAATTCCCTTTTTCACCCACAGGCCAGGCACACAGCTCTGTAAGCCAGTGCACCTCCCTTAGCTTCTCTGGAAGTGTGCTGACGCAGGCGAGCGGAGCCTCTGACCCGCAGGATATGGCTTTCTCAGCTTTGGCAGCACCTACATGGCCTCGTTTCCTGCCGGAACGGGTCTGCTCTGACGAGGAAAGTGCCTACTCAGCACTCTGGTGCAGCTGACACAGCTCAGACTGCCTGTTTGCACAGAGCTCGGAGCCCCTCGCTCCCTGGGGGCAGTGTTATTGAAATCATCAGCCTCTGTCACTCTGGGTGAGATCTGCTGTGCAAATCCCCTTGGCCTCTCTGCAAGGTCACATCTATCAGGAGAGGTAACCACAGCCTCTTGGCTTTCGCTGTCCCGTCCTCCCTCCCTGGCTGCTATTCTTAACCTGCCTTCTTCTATTGAAAGGTCTTACTAGCGTCCCCAAATCTGTCTCCAAAAACTCCTGTAGGATTCCTGTGAGCAGAATTGTGGCTTGCCCTTGCAGCAATATTGCAGTGCAGCAGCGGGATAAGTAGCATCCACTGCAACTCACACAGGGCTGCTTTGGCTGTGCTCTAGCACTGGGAAAAATGTCTCCACGAGGCTGCAACTCTCACTGTGTGTAGATGGACTGGGGTGGGCTGATCGCTTGCTTTCATACCTGATACGTTGTTAAGAAGAGTTATGCTTCTTCTCAGTGATGTATGGGAGTTTGCTACCCACCTGCAGCAATAAACTGCCTCTCTGAACTTCTCTTCTTTACCTGGACTGATCAGGGCAGCTACAGTTTATCACCCTCCCACACCTCATCCAGGCAGCATGCTTAGACGCTACCTGCCTGCCTGAACCTTATCATGGAGACATGGGTTATGGCCAGGTCTTCTCTAGAATCCAGCAGCTGGTAGCTCCCATGGCCCAAGGAATCCTAATTACAAATGAATGTTCAGTGATTAGAGATGGATAAAATCCAAACTGATTCAGTGTTGCCAAGCATGGAGGGAGTTTGGATCTGTATCCAAACTTTCCCATCCCTTTAATGGGCCAAATTAACTTTGAACTGAACAACATGGCTTAGGATTAAAAACTCTACCCTGGTATTTTTCCATGGCTATTTGTGGACTAATGTGTGGGAAATACTGTTTTGTGGATCCAGTTCCACGTCAATGGGAAAGACCCTACATAAGAGCTTCCAAAATATAAGCATCATGCTTTTTAGGTCTCTGAATGTCATGCAATGTTTACACTATGTTTGGGGCTTTGATGCTAGTTTACTTGTTGCCATTTATTTCTCACTGATTGGCAAGTTGCTAGATAGGGTGATGTTGTTACTGAAGTTTTGCTTTCCCCCAGTGTAAGGTGTCCTTTCTCCATTCTCTTTTCCTTTTTCTTTCAGGGTTATGAGCGATACTGATGTATCTGGGTAGGATCTGGTGTTTTGTGTGGTGCAGCCATACTTTCCTGGATAGGTGAAATCCTTATTGATGCTGTAACGTATTTTTCCATTTTCTCTTTCTTCAAATGAGAGCACATTTTTTTAGTTCAGGAAACTTGCATTTGTTACTACTTTTATGATTATGTTTAGGACTGCATAAAAGCACAGGGGATTTATTATGTTTTTCTTAGCTCTTGCTTCAAGTTTGATCTTTCCAATTTGCAGGGCACTGCTAATCCTGAAAAAATGAGATTTGTGGATGTTTTGCAAGAGTGCTTAGAGCCTCTGTCATGTGTACTTTCTGCACCCTTAGGTGTGTGCAAGAGTTGAAACCTGATTAAGTCTTACTGTGCATCATCATGCACAAAGACATAGTCTCAGCTTCATATAGTGGTACATAGCAGTGTCATTTGAGGGCCATTAAAAAGTCCATTGCAGTTCCAGTTCTGTTCTCCAAAGATATAAAATGTCACTTTTAGCTGTCCTTATTTCTGGCAGTAGGTGAGCAAACGTCATGCTAAGATGGATTTCAAAGCCTTTTCAGTGCATTAATATGTTCTGGCTATGCATTCTCATTAGGCGCCCGTCCCAGTTAAAACATTACTGACAGTACTTTGCTCTGAGCTACCCGCTGTGAGCCTGCAGATCCCACTCTGCCCAGCTCAGAGAGAGCATTGACTCCAGAACCACACTGTTGGTGAGAGTTGCCCTGACAATGCGCCATGCTATCCCCTGTTTTGGCTTGCCTGCCTCCCCAAATGAGTGTTGTGGCCAGGTTTGGGGAAGCGCAAGCCTCTCCTGAAGACTGCAGGGACATGATTTATCTGTGAAGTCTCCTGTCTCATGGAATTTGGTCTGTGCTTTCTACACAACCTGTGCTGGCACCATATTTAAAACTTTGTGTCCATAATTTGTCTCCGGATCTTCAGTCTAAGAGACATCCCACTGCCTCTTTGTCAACAGGAGATATAAGAATGACTCTACTGGGAAAGAGCAACGGTCCATCTAGATCAGTGCCCTCTTTCTGACGGTGGCTGATTGATAGCAAATACTTAAAGAATTGTAGTATGGGCAGGGCAAACACACAATACTGTGTTCCCAGGAGATTTTTTCAGCTTCATATGGTTTGCAGCACTTGCTGTCTCAGCAAGACGTTGTGTCTCAGACCCTCACTGATCAGACCCAACCACACTATGTGCTCCTTTGTCACTTTGTTCTGGGCTGAAGAGACAAAAGTTTGCCAGTGTATCCCTCCTGCCTGGTCAGGGTGGCTCTGTGGCTCCCACTGGATGTGGCCCTGATAGGAATAAAGCTTGGTGGTTACAGAGGGAGAACTTTCTGAGGTGAAGCTGATCATGAAAGAATCACTGAACCCACACAGGGACACTCAAACAGCCACTGCTGTCAGCTGGCGCTACATGGCTCACGAAAAGTCACACTACAAAAGCAGTGAACTAATATCAGAAGGTATAGTGTTCTTGTCTAGCATTTGTCTGGTTATGTTTGGATTTATTGTCTTAAGTTTTCAAACATTTCTTCAAAAAATTTTCCAAATTAGCATATTTAGCCTGGATGTGTCTTAAGAATAAAGGCTTCCACATAAATTCCTTGGGCCTACCTGCTTCTGCTCAAGCCAGAAATATTACATGAAATGCTGCCCTTGCCTGCACCTGGTCTTTCTGGTCTGCGCTTACCCAGCCACATGGATTGAGGAGAAAGATGGAGGTAGTGTCCAAGCAGAGAAATGAATGGTTGTGGAATGCAGGGTTTGGATGAAGTTGAATTAAGGTGAAGATGTGGATGAGATATGAAGCAAAACTGTTCAGGTATTGCTCCTAACTGATATTACATGCTTTATTCCTATGCATTAGTTATCCCTACCTGCAGAGCTATGATATGTGTAGAACCTACCATCCCCAGGAAGTCTGTCTGGAAAATTGACTGTGAAGCTCATACAAATTCTGTTATCTAACAAGTGGAAGTAAATTACTATCTGCCCTTTACAAATTGATAACTCACCTTTGGAAAGAGCTGAAGTTCACAGCTGGAAAGCAACTACAAACTTGAAAAAACATATGCACCAACTGGAGAGACCCCAGAGGAGAGCCCAGCAGCAAAGATCACAGCTCTAGAAAACATGGCCTGTGAGGAAACACTGAAAAGCTGGGATTGCTCAGTGAAGCCTGGGAAGCATAATAAATCTCCAGGTATTGTAAGGCTCTTGCAAAGAGAGGGAATAAACAACCATCCATGTCCACTGACAGTAGAATGAGAAACTGCAGATCTAAATTGCAGGAAGCAAGATTAGATATTAGAAAATGCTTTCTAACCATGAGGTTCATTAAGGGCTGGAATAGGGAGGTGAGGGGCCCTCATTATAAGAAGTTTTTAAATATAGATTAGACAAATATTTGTCAGAAATGGTCTAAGTATACCTGGTCAGCTTTTCAGAAGGATGTTGGACTAAATGAGATCTGAAGAGCTCTTCTAGCCTTGTTTTCTTTGATACTGTTTTATGCTCTCTGTATGTTGTCTCCCTTAGTAGAAATACTAAATCCTTGAACACGCCACAGAAAAGACATTTAAGCTCTTCACATCCCAAGGAATAACAGCATTTTGTCTCTGACCTACTTTGTCCTACTCAGACATAGATAGCATCTTGCCCTCTTATCTCCGTTTTCTACCATGTCCCCCAAGACTTTCTTCTGTTTCTGCTTTTTTGAAGTTCAGATGATAAATCCTGTGTCTCTGTGTTTTGCATTTTTTAAAACATTCCAGGCTGGAAACAAAGTACCCGCACACGTACCCACAGCGCAGAGTTTGTTGTCAGAAAAGCAGGGAATCCTTCCCTAACCTCAGGAATGTCCCTGGAAGATGTGCTTGCCTTTTGCTCTGTTGTCAGGAATGGTGTCGCTACACTTTGGCAGCCGCTAACTTTAAAACAGATTCTTTAAACTTAAAAACAGAAGTAAAAACCTACTGTTTCTTAAGGAATTCTTTCAGTAAAGATCTTTACCAGAGACAGTTTAATCAGTAAGCTCCAGTCAAATTTTGTATGCTATATAGTGTTGAGTAGTGGTCGAACTTTGACCTCTGAGCTTCAGGAGGATTTATGGATGAGACAAGTGGTTACGTTTCCTGCTGAGCGGTGAAATAATGAACAAATATCCATCCAAATATCCAGCAGGTCCATGAACTGCTTAAAAAGTTACCTCACTTGTGTTTCTAAGATGATCTCTCTGAAGAATTTTTAGCACAGCTTTAAATGAACAAAATATTTGACTTTCATATCCTTCAAATATTGAATATTTTAGGATAGATTCTCTTTCATGTTGTAGATGAGGATGTATAGTATCTGTCTTTAAGTGAAAAATAGGCTGATACTGTAGCAAGTTAAAGGCATCTCCTTCGCATAGCTGTCAGGTGCCAAATATTGTGTATTCTTCATCTTCTTTCCTTTAAAGGTAAAAATAAGGAGCAAAAGAAATGCTTTATGTGTTCTTTTTTAAAGTACAGAAGTTCAGGTGCCATTTGTTAAATGATTATTTGCAGAGAATACGAGAGAAGCCACATCTTGCATACCATACATACCGTATGCTTGGATGCATCCTTTAACCAAACATAGACATTTTTCTTAGCAGTGTTGTGGCCATGTGGATAAGATGTAGGGTTGCCATATCAGAAAATTAGCTTGTTTTTATTCTGTCTGAAAAGCTACCTTGTATAAACTCTCAAATTTGCACTATGTATTAAAAAAAATCTGATCTTTTTTTCCTGCATTCCTCTCCTTACATGAGAAGGCAATAGACAAAGTTCCTTGTTTATCTCCTAAAGCAGGGACAAGATGACTGCTTCAACGGTGGGCCTTAGAAAAGCACCAAATTATTTGCCCTGTTTGATGGAAGAGGGGAGCTCCTGACCCATTAAAATTAGTGATTTTGATGTGGTGAAGTAGCAGCCAGATCTCTTTTGGCTGTGTCCAGCCTGATTTGCTGGCTCCATGGCTACATGGAACAATAGTCTGTGCAGGGCAGCAGGGACGTGGGCAGAATTACAAGTGAGCATCCATCAAATTCCTCTGTGCAAGTACAAAAAGGGTTTTTCCTCTGCACTTTCTAAATGACAGAAAACCTGCATGAATGATTCTCTATGACTTGGGCAAGACAGCTTTGAACTCAGGATTGTCCTCTGGAAACATGACAAATGATTTTTCTCACCTATGAAGGTATTAAAAGTTTATTGTGTTGATTTTAAGTCAGATGTTGGCAAAGCTCTCTGGGTTTTTTTTTTTTTCAAATGGATGACTAATATTTGCTCAGTTTGAAAAACACCCAACTCCTGGTGGAGAGCCTATGCGTAGAACATTTCTACTCCGATAGTTAAAGTCTGTGAAAAGTTATTAATAATAGGACTGGAGGGTTATGATGGGGATTGCTGATGGAGAGTGCCAATAAGCAGTGGCTGAGTGCAATGGCAGAGGTGGTACGGCAATGTGAACATTAAAATGCAAAATTTTAAAAAGGTCAGATATTAAAAACTTTGGGGAAATTGCCAGCAAAGTTTACAAGAGCAATGCTGAGAGAAGCAGCAGAGCTGACACAAGTCAGCTTATACCGACAGGCCAAGTATCCATGGCTTCATGTCTCTGCTGAATCTCAGTAGTTGCAGCAGGTTGAGGGCTTTTCCTGCGACTTTGGGATTTGTTGGACAGCAGCTAAGAAAGAAGGGTGTCATTTACTGATTTGCCACCATCGTGATTTACTACATCCTTGAGAAGATGGCACATGACTTACACTTCTTATTTTTGGGATCTGGCAGGAGAAAATGGAAAGCGGGTGGGGGGGATGTCAGAGGGTGAAACTTGTAATACTAAGATCAGTGCATCACTTTTCGGTGAAGCACTTCAGGTTCTCCAGAACAATCCTCCCTTGGTCAGGGGAAGGATCACTCCATAGGCATAGTCAATATCTCTCTGTTGCATTTTATGGGTCTGTGGGATTATATATAGAAAAAAATGCTATTACTTGAAGCAGCAGTTTTATCAAAATGTATGTTGTCCACAGCAGAGGTTGAGCAAAGGCCTTCCAGTTGGAAGGGTTATTGCTGATGGGTGTAAACTGGGTGTCCCACACTTGGGGTTGACTTCACCAGGCTAATGGAGGGGCCCAAAGTGTGTGTGCCTGAGTGGCTAGGGAGAGACACAAATGGAAAGGAGGAGGACTCAGCTCCTTCTCTGGGACTCACAATAGACATCATGCTATTCTTTTAGTGAAGTCTGTATCTGAAACTAGGTAACCTCTAAAATTACATAGGATAGGTGGGTGAAAGCATCTAAATTCTGCCTGAATGGCACATAAGGTGTATTAGTAACTTGTTGAATGTCTGCTGGTGATTCTGCTCTTGAAGTCTGATTTATCATTTTTTTGTACAGACTCCTCTCTGACTGTCAGTGCAAAGGCAGTCAACAATTTGAATGAAAAGAAAAGCTAGCCATACCGTAAATGACCACAGTGCTAAATGACCATAATACAAACCATGGCATATGCAAGTAATTTTCAGAAAGGAGTGTATTTGGACATTGCTCTGAAGAAAAGAAGATTGTAGGGAAAGAAGGGAAGCAGGATACTATCTTTTAAAAGTAATAGCACACAATGCAGGCTCCAAAATGTTCCATAAATGTTTGTGGTATAGCCTCAGGGTAAGGAAATATTATCATTAAAAAGAAGTAATTTGAGTGAAACTGGAGATCATAACATTCCACTTACCAGTTGCAAATGCATACCGTCAAAACACAGGTTTCCGATAATACACAGAGACTTTCTCTGCTTGGTTTGATCTGTTAGTATGTAACAAATACACTTTCCTTCTCTGACACTGAACTTAGGAAAGTAAATAAAATCAAAACCATACTTAAAGCACTGACTCACAGAAAACATTATACTTATATACATGTCAAAGGCATATGTTCTATTAGTCATTACAATTAAAATAATACACACATCTGTTTTACAATGAAATGCGAGTAATGTGCCACTAATTGCTAACATCTGTAGTTCTTTCTAGCTATGATATTTCCATTTTTAAATGCTGCACTTTCTGTGGATTAATAAAATGTGCAAAAGCACATTTAAAATTTAAATTTAAAAATTATAATACCCTGTGCCGTACTTTGGTTTCGCTTATATCAGCATTTGTTGTCAGGGACTTCCTGGCTTTCCATGAATTGTCTGTTTTGCCCCCTATAGCAACCAGAACAGATGTTCAACAACTGGACTGATATTTCTTCCCTGCCTTCCCAGAGAAATGGGCCTAAGCTTGCCTCCTCTTTAGGGCAAGGGTAGCTTTCCTGGGGGCCTGTGTCTTGGAGTAATTGTGTCCTTTCAGCGCTGTTCAGCACTCTTTGAAAGCTTCCTTCTTTCCTGAAAGGTGTCCCTAAAGCCTTCTTTAGTTGTTTTGGTCACTCCTCCGATGAGTGCTCTGTTTGATCAGACTTACCATGTTAAGATCAGCAATAAGATTTTCCTTCTTCACCAAGTCTTGGAAAATTGTCTTGTTTCCAGTTTGTTAACTGTCCATACATCTAATTCTTATAGTTCTTTAATGGGCTTTGCCTTTGACCTTTTTATTCTCAGTGTAGTGCTAATACGACTGTTCCTGGCATTACATTGACTTGTGCATCAGAGAGAAAATTAGTAAGCATTCCACATCTGGCAGCCAAATCATGTTTTGTAGCCACGCTGTCCAGACTTCCCCAGAAGTAGCAGTGTTGGTGTCACCGTTGTTGAACTTGCCAGGCCTTGCTTGCCATCTCATCAAGAATTATGGCTCTCGCATAGTTTTAAACTCTGGGCATGGTTTTGGCTTGTGTGCCGAGTCACGTACTGTTGTTTTGGACTCTGAGCTCCATGGGCGGGTCCTGTCTTGATTTCTTTACTTACAGTGTTTTTTGTATGCTATCGTGGCCACAGTATCAGAGCAGCCTGCACTCTGTAAGCTTCAGTCAAGTCTGGGTGACTTCCTTTGCTTGGCAGATTCCAGATGTTTTGCCAGAGTTTATTTCTGGGTCTTTCATGAGCCCATCTCTGACTTCCCGGTGTGTGTGTGTCTTAACACCAATGAAGAACTGTTCTCTTATGAGGGACCTGGTCAACTCCCATCCTCCCCAACTCCCTTTCTCCCCCCTCCAGAAAAAATGTTCATCTTTCAAGTCTTAGATCTGTTACAAACTCCTTTTCTACTTTCCACTCCCCCTGCATTAACAAATCTTGTTCCATTTTTGCATGGAATGCAGTCCTCCTTAAGATTCTGCAATCCATTTTCATTGTGAGCCTCTTGGCTGTCTTAATTGAAAACTATTAATAACCTCAAGCGTTTGAGATCCAACTTTTATCAGAAATAAATTGACTTTCTGCCCAGTATCCTTCTGATAGCATTCATTGTTTGTAGCTGTAGAAACTGTGCAGGTCTTCTCTAAGGTTTTTTTCACTAGTAGGGCTTTTACCCACTCCATTATTTATTCCTGCAGAATAGTTTGATTCTCCCCCAATACCGTACTTTGTCCTGAGATAACGCCAAGTCTGGGAGTCTGACAGACTGTAAATGTGATATCCGAACATGTCAGCATTGCTTTGCATGAACCTCCATCGAACGGAACATTTCCTTCTGCGTGTCTTGTACCAGCACTTTTTAAAGGCACAGCACCACACATGCTGTGAACACTCCTTTTTCCCCAGGACATTTACCTTTCCACCCTTCTTTTGTATGCCCCACAATGGCACTGAGGAGGAGGAAAATTAAGAGTTTAATGCACCCTGCAGCCCAGGGCTATGAATTCCTCCCAGCTGCTTGCAGAGTGTTAATGGACACCGTACAGACCAAAAAGAGGCAGAGGGAATCTGTCCCAATAGTTTTTAAAGCTTCACCTCTGTTGCTAATGACACCTTTGAGAGCTAATGAAATAGTTTTCAGATACGGGTCTGGTCTCTGCTAATGCTCATGAGTGTGAGCATACAAGTAGTATTGCATACTCCAATGGGAAGTTTACTTGGGCAAAATTCCCACTGAGGTCAGCTGGGCTTTCTCCAGAGCAATCCTTGCCTAATAAATCCCTTAATGGTAATAATTATTGAGTTTGGGGTTGTAGTTAAATATAGGAGTATTTTAAATTAAAAAATACATGGGCTGTGCTCTCCTCCTGTCTGCACTGCTCTTTCCTGCAGTAATTCCATCAAGTTACTCCCATTCTTTGTTGGTGTATAGCTGAGTGCAGAATCATGCTTCCTATTACCACTTGAAATAACTCATGAAAAAGCCTCAGTTTTATAAAATTTATTTCAAATATGAATTTATGGCTTTAAAGTACTGAACAGCATGGCATCTAATGAGTCCTGGAATATCTTAACCATAAAATAAAATTAAGGAAAGTTCTTATTTTCCCTAAATGAAGGTGTGATGGCAGAGTGGTTATAACATCTGGCTTTTTGCCAGAGGTATAAGCTCCCTTGTCGTGCTAGCGATGAGTGTTTTCAAGACAGGTAGAGAATCAGATCTTGGTGCTTTTAAGCTTTTCTTGGTTAACTCAGCTGTAAATGGGTACCAGTCATAGCAGCTGAGAGTCAGAAAGGCAGCTGCCTGTGACAAAAACCTTTCTGTTTTCTTAAATGTGGTTTACCACAGAGTTGGCATGTATTGGCTGTGCCAGCCTGATGGGCTGAACTGGCTTGTCTTAAATTGTGGCCATTTTCCTACTACTTCTGCTGGGAGATGTGTATTTCAAGTGTAAGCAGATACGTCTTGTGAGCAGCAGAACTAATGAAGTCTGCTTCCCAATAGATTTGTGTTGTGCGCTTGCTTGACATTAGCTAAATAAGACTATGGCTATTATTAGGTGTCAGGTAATCTGTAAAGAGAGATCTAGAGAACGCCTCAGCCTTAGGAAAAGCTTCAAATGGGGTTTTGTGTCTTCTTAGGCACTAGGATCCACACTGTAGAGAGGACTAATAAGGTCTTTTTCTAGCTGCTTGTCGTCATGAAATGTACTGGAATGTAACTGTCTTGGAGACTTCTGCCCTTCTGTCAAGTTCTGAAAGAAACTGGCCAATCTCTTCAAACATTGGTGGGAGGAGGTTGCCTTGGCCTGAGCTCCAAAATTCTCTGAAAGAAAAGATTCCCCAAATGCTAGCACTTTATGGTGGATCCATGCTGTCAAACATGAACTCTGAAAGGATCTGCCATGGGCAGGTTACTACTGGGTATACTAGGAAATACCCTGAGTTCAGTTGTTCCAGTTATGATGCTCTGAATCCACGGTACAGTCGGGCTGCAGCCAGCAGTGTATAGGAATTAGTCTGTTTAAACTGACTCTTCACTTTCAGTTTAGGCAAAGTCTATGTGACCCTGCTATGGTAATTAACATTGCTTTAAAACTGGATCTGCTTCTCCTCTTAAGCCTTTTAACATCCACACAACTCAACTGCTTTGATTTTCTCTTGATTTCCCCGCAGCATGAAAGAGGCTGATTTTTACCCTCAGTATGAAGTTGCATCGACTTCTTTAATGCCATTACATTAGTATCAATTGGCAGTGTCCAAAAGGACTAAAAGGCGTAAGCCAGAATGAAACAGAGAAGAAATTCTCATCTGACAGGCCACAGTCAGGTACTGCTGTTAGATACTAGGATTTTCCCATGGAATTGCAGTATGGAAAATAGGAACTTTGAGAACTGTGAGGAGAGTTAAATCCATGTATACTATAAATTTCTCTAGTACGTAGAAATTCTGCAAATAAATATGTAAATATTTCTCTTTCTCACTGAATTCTTAGAGTTCTTACCCAAGTCAGAGAAAGCCTCCTATTCTCCAGAGTCCTTAAGCATGTGCTTAAACCATGGAAGAGGGGATTTTAAGGAGAATTTCTGTGGAGCCCTGTGTACTTCCTATCAGCTGCTTCTATGTGGGAATCAAGCCATTTATGTATACAGTTCCTGACTCTGGGGCAATTAAAATCTCAGCCATAATGTTATATTAACACAGAATTCAGTGTGCCTAATGACATATTAAATCTTCCTAAATTATAGCTAAATTACAAAAAGGACTAATTTACCAAAACCAGTTAATAAATGTTTAGAAAAGGAAGTTAATTGAATTATCCCTTGTTTGTCAGAGACAGATAATCTCCTTGTGAGAAATCTCATTTTTTCTGAAGCATGATTAATTGGCCTGACGAGTCAGAGATTATGACAAATTACACAGGAGGAGATAATAAATAAGTCAGTAGGAAGGCTTGGGAGCAGAGATCTAGCAGCTGTTATTTGGTTTGAGGCTTGGTACCGCTTCTGGTTTCACCCTGACCCTTGTGTGGTTTCCTTGCTCCCGCTGCAGACAAGCCACGCAGCAGTCACAGCCACCCTTTGCTCCTTTCCCCCACATGCTCTAAGCCTCAGCCCGATTCAGATCAATAGCATCACCTCCCTAAGAAGGATGCCTGAAAAACCGCATGCTTCTAGGTGAATGACTGGTTTCTACTTACTGAATAATCAAGGACATGAGATGAATTTTTTATTTTTCCTTAGTCATGGTGGGAAGGCATTTATGGCTCACACAGAGGTCCGGTTACAGGTTCATCTTGTTCCCATTAAACTCAGTGGAGAAATCAAAATCAGTTGTAGCTGTGCTTGACTCTGAATGCAAAGTGTGTCTAAGCCCTTCAACGTGGTGTACCTAAGGGACTACACTGCACAAGTCTACACTCCTTTAGGAGATGGCTTCAGCATACGCACTGAGACTGCTCAATTTTAGTGCGTGTTGCTGGGCCATAGTGCTGTTGTGGCTCAAGCTTCAAGCTCCAACAATGAGCAGAGAAGAGTCAAGGGTGGGATATGTGCTGGTGCACCAAGCTGCAGGCTGCTCCATGTGGGCACAGACCAGGGACGAGGCTGGTGCTGAGGTGCCAAATAAGGTCTTTTGCTCTTCCTCTCATCAGTATCTGATCTGAGTGTCTTTCAGTCTAATTCATGAAAAGTACAGGGCAAGGGTGTCAAAATTTGATCTTAATGTTTGAACTCTGTGTACAATGTTGCCTGCTTTCATCATCTTCTTTGGAAAGCCTGGCAGGTGGTAGAACTGAATGCAAAGTTTATTGGTTTTGTTGATGTTATATCATGTGGGCTTGAGAATAATTTTCCATTTGCACTCTCTTGTATGTGTAGATCATCCTATTTAACAGGAACTAGATTTGAGTTATTGTCTCATTAACATTATTTGGAAAATGTTATGAATTAGATCTAAATTATTTATTAATGTGCTGGATTGGTATCTGGATGATAATACTCAGGGAAACCGACTGTAGGAATCATTTCTGTGCAGGGGATGCAGGACTAAGGCAGTGATCTTTTGCTGGGTAAGTTTAAGAGAGGTCTCAATATAGTGGGGGGGAAGGGAACGGACATGGGCAAACTCATTACTGTTGGCACTGTGTAGTAGTTGGATATACGTGATATTTACATTTAAATGCCCAGGCATACTTTTCATTTACTCTACACCTCTAACTCACCTCTGCCAGTCTCTACTAGAAAGCATTAGCACGAGCTCCCAGCAATATGCAGTGGGCTTTTCCTGCACGAAATCTTGGAGTAATTTTGAGAGGAGATGCAGGGCTTTTGCCCTTTGTAAGCCAGGAACTTCTTGGACTTGGTGTGTGTCACAGGGAAGGAACTGCCTCTCCGGTAGCAAGCAGGTATGAGCCTGTTGCTTACTGAGCTTGTGTTCCTAACCCTGAGAATTCAAAAATCCATAAGCACGCTCAAAATAATCCTCACAGCTTAGAAGTTTTGGGGTTTTTTAATTAGTACTATTGATCTCCCGGTTTCTGAGCCTTTACGATGTAGCAGAGATCAGAGCTTCTAACTGTTCTCTACAGCCTCAAGAGCAAGGTACATTTTAAATTAAAGTGGGGCTTGCCACAGCCACATGATTTGAAGACCTAGTGTCTCAAGTAGAGTATCAGATAGTGCAAAACTTCAGGTTAAATAATGACTGTTGGCAGCAGTCTGCTTTTTCTATTGTTCCTGCTGAAGTTCTATTGACTCTGCTAAGGCAGTGATTTGAGGCAATTGTAAGTTCACATATCCTGCCTTTTCCTGTGCAATCACTTTTTCCCCCTTCCCAGCGTCAGTTAGTTCTCTCTTATATTTAGTTCTTCTTTATATAATCAGTTTGTTTATCTGAAAAAGCAATTTCCCCGGCATCCCCAGCCAAGTCCCTGCGAACCTGCTACTGTCCCCAGTCCCATACCAAACACATCCACTCAGCTCCTCGTACCAGGACCCCCTGAGGTGCCTCAGAGCCTCTCCAGCTCTACTTTGGGCACTGCATGCCTTTGGCAGGAAGGAGCAGAAGCCTCCAGCAAGGACAGTCCCAAAGGAAACAGCCGGGTACCTGTAGCCTTTGAGACCTGAGGTCAGGGGCCCTCCCTCAGGACAAAAAGATGCCAGTAGCCTCCCAAAGAGGGACCTGGGTTGGAATAGCAAGGTCCCAGAGCTGTCAGAGATACCCAGTGTATGAGGGGCAGAGTCACCAACCAGCCTGCCCAGCCTTCGTGGTTGCTTTGCCAGTTGCTGTTAGAACTGCTCATCCTGCGGGTATGCAGCAGCCTTTTCTTCTCAGTAGCTCTTTGTGTTTTGTATGCATTTCAAGGTGGCAGGTCTTTTGAAGGGGTCCCTTCAGGAGCCCTTGGGCACTCACCACAGGTTTCCGTTGCTTCCCTGGTTTCACTCTAATGAGTTTAAATATCAAGCAGCTCAAAACGTACAGGGGTTGTTCCCAAAAGGGGTGAATATTCAGTGTTTTATATTCATTGGAGCATTTCAGCCAGTTTTAATCACAACAGAATATGTTTGCATCTGGTCCCAGCCCTGTGAGTCCTCCCTCAGTACAGTGGAGTAATTGAAGAATATGATTAAAGGTAATTATTTTAATTGCCCATTGACTCAGAAAGATTTCGGATAGCGCTGAGTAGAATCTGATCGGTAAAGGAAAGGCCTGGTGGATTGTCTGCATGAGGACAGACCGCCATCAGCAGTGGTGTGAGGGATGCAAATGAAACATCAATAGCCTCCTGCGAGCACTGCGTGGATTATGGGGGGAACACATTTTTTTAACTGAATGCAGAAGACAGAATCTGTGCACTGTGCCAGCTTCCCTGTGAAGCATTTGGGCTTGTTATTAGTCCACACAGTGTTCAACCCCAGTGTAACGTCACTGACTTTGCTGAGGCTCCTGTTTGATGCAGTTGTGAGTGAAAGCACAGGGTTCTTCTAGGGCTTAAAGCCTGAAATATGAGAATTGAGACCATATATATTCAATAAGGTGAAATACTTAACAGCTAACCATTCCAAAACCAGCATTTTTGTTGGAGGCAGCAGTAAAGAAGAATGATGGTCTAATAATGAGGTCACCCACATTGAACTTGGAAAGCATTGTCTGTATTCTCTGCTCTGCTGATCCTGCATTGGCCTTTGGCACAGCACTTGGGCTGTTCTATGTCTCATTTCCCCTCTCTGTAAAGAGTGGACATGCCTTCTTAGGAGTGCATGAATTGCTTTCATGCTGTGTTAGTAGTGACCATGCAAATTCACTGATGTAGTGACAGGGAGGGCAAAGGCCTTTGTGGTTTTTTATGTATAAATATGTAGTATCTATGGAATCAACTACTTCTGACTGTGGAAAGAAAGTACATCAGAAGATATTAAATTCAACAGGACCACTTTTGGCTTAGTGACGCTAAGCAGAAGTTTGCTGTAGGGCAGTAGGGTCTTCTAGGAAAGCATTGGCACATACTTGCAGTGTTCTTAGACTTCATCTAAATGTTTGCTATTAGCCACTGTGGTAAAGAGGCTATTGAAGAAGATGGACTTTAGTCAGACCTAGGCTGGCTATTCTAATGTTCCCTGTGTCTAACTAGTGCGATTTTCAGAAGTCTGAAGCCTCTATAGGTCCTATTTGTTTCTTCTGGAATTACAGGCACTCTGTATTTCAGACCTGGTCTATGCCATTATATAGTGTCATACTTCTCTGTCCTTTCTTTAATTCACACTCCATTTATATTTCTCTTTGTAGGTGAGTGTAAACATCCTTTCTTTATCAGGTTTGCTAGGTAGGTACTTTCCTTTGCTTGTGTTTTCCCATTTTTGGTTGCTGAGTCAAAGCATTTTTAACAGTCTTTGTGTTTTGTATTTGATTAAGTGTAGTTATAAGAAACAGAAAAAATAATACTCTTGACTAAAATGATCTGATTTTTCACTTACAAGCATGAGAGAGGCCAAGAAAGATTCAGGTTGCAACTGTTTTGACTATTATGAAATTTGCCATCCTTTCTGCTCGGGAGGAACTGAATCAGACTCTTCTGCACACTGCTCAGAGCAGATTTATATCAGTGAGGTCTGATTTACAGGACTCCTCCCACAGGCACTGCTCTTCTACCCATGCAGTTCTACTGAGTCCAGTGGATTTTTGCCTGATTTATTACCCTGTGAGCAAGTGCTGCACCAAGCTGTGTGGCTCCTCCAGTGAGTCCCAATTTACACTGATGCAGCTGACAGCAGGATGTGACCCGAATGATCCCACTGTTGCGGTGGCACATGCATTGTAACTAAAGCCAACGCTGCATCATTATCTCTTTAGAAATGCATGCTGTGTATGCACCTCTTAGCTCACTTCTTGTGTCTACAACTGCCTCCTCTTCTGAATAACTCTATTCACAAGCATCATTATGTTGCTGTGCATCTGCTGTGAGAAGACTGCAGGACCAGCATGACATAACTGGGGCATGTGTCCAAATCCTGACTCTGAAGTCCTTCCCACTGTTATCCATTCAGGGGAATGCCACTGATCTCAGGGAGAGCTCGGAGTGCTCAGCATGGGCAGGTGTAACCTGTGCTGGACAGGCAAATAGGCGAGCACAGATGCCTATTGTGCTGATTGTGGGCTGCCTGGCCTTCATCCTTGATCAAGAATTAGCGGAGCTAACAGTGTCTTTTGTCTTTTGACTGAATGCCTCCAAAATGCTCCCCTTTCTTCTAGTTTTCCTTCACTGATTATTTCCAAGCAGTGCTGTGCAGCTTGGCCCAAACTCAGGAGCTGCTGCTGATGTGAGTGGTGCTGGTAAAGCTGGTTGTAGGAATGGGCAAAACCAGCAGATCCTTGGGGTGGCAAAACGATTGTGGCAGCCTGATTTGTCTGTGGAAAGCCATGCTGGCTGCTACAGTTGTGGGGCAGGAGGGTTAGGCTTGATGCGGCACTGGTTGCTGCTGCCCCGGCAGCCTCATGAAGCGGTGGCAGTTACTAAGTGTGCCCAAACCTCTCAGTGGCAGCAGAAGCAGCAGCTCTGGGAGTCCCTTGTTCCCAGCTGTCTGTCTCAGTGCTGCCCATCTTTTTCCCATACTCAGGGAGCCAAGGCACACACCAAAAGGTTTCGGAAACTCAGAATCTATTCTCCAGCCCAGTGCATTTGCCTGATCAAGATTACTAACTTTAATTCTCCAGGCCTTTCTCCTCTACTGCTTGTAACTTACCATTTTTCCTTTATTTTCATCTTTATTTCCCATAGTGTACTGAAATGATGCAAAAGAAGCATTTGTTCACATGAATAAGGGAAGGTAATAGCTTCCCTCTCTGACCACATGTTCTCTTCTGTTCCAAGTCTTAATTAAAACGGTACTAAAGGAAGCAAATCAATTAACAGATACCTTACAAGATGGTTTATTCACTTACACATGTACACACACACAATTATTTACAAGTATCACATTACTGCTTTAGTTTATCTGTTAGCAAATGCTGTTAATGAACTGCAGTGTTACTGAACTGGGTAACAGACACCTAGGAATCCAGGGAAATTATTCCAATATATCAATTTTCTCTGAAAATAAACCTTACATTTTGTTGTTCAAAATGTGGGGAAAAATTACCATCCAGTTTCCTTTGCACATTTGGAAAATTACCTGCTTTGCTAAGGTAATATTCACATATGGAAATCCTTTCAGTTACAGTTACAAGTAGTACAGTAGCTTATTCTTCATAGAAACAAAATTCTGATATATCTGCTCTTGTGCTCTGACAGTGTGTTGACTCTTAAGTCCCTGACTCAGCACATCAGCTCTGCCTTTAATGTGTGGGGTTAATTGCAGCTCTTCACAGTCTGACAGTTGATTATTGGATGGGAGGCCCTGGCTTCCATGATTTTTTTGAGTGATATTTCTTAATAATACACAGAATTTCTAGGTTGGACTTCAGTCTAACATTTGCCTTTTTTTTTTTTTTTAAATTGAATAACTTCTGCTATATTACAGTAGTGAAGAACTGGAAAGAACTTCATTTATTATGATCTGCCACATGACATAACTAAGAACAGACATTGGCTTAAAAGTTAACTTTAGGAATGCATGTTAGATGAGAGATTAAAAAATCCATATGTCTATAGACACTGGCCTGAGCTAAAAGTTTAGGCAAATCCAATCTATTTACAGTTTGTGGTCTTTGGATCTGGCTAGTGGTTATTTGTAAGTTGCAATAAAATAGTGTAACATCCTGCTCGGAGTCATCCTGTAATGCTACAACATAACAGCTATGCCTGTGAAATATTGTGATATTACTTAACGTTGGGCATGCCATCTACCTGAGGCTCTCAAGCCTTTGAGTCCTGCTGGGTTTCCTGGGAGGAGCTGTAGGAATAGCAGAGGACGCCCAGCGTGGCATTGCTGCTAGCCAAGTGCTCCCAGAGCTCCCACAGCTGACATTTGCTGCCCTGTCTTCAAAAGCTGAATGGAAAGTCTAGCTTAAAATACAAAAATCTTCCTGCTTTTCTTGCCCCTTGTGATGACAATATCTGTTATAATAAAGCATTCTTGAAAGAAGTGGATTTAAACAAACAGAATAGAATCTATAGCATTATTTTCTCAACTGAGACCAAAGCCACAGGCTCATGGCTTTGGTAAAAGCTGGGATGTGTTTATAAAATAAATTTGGTATAAACCATTTAAAATTATTTGAACTATTCTAAATGTTCTGAGACAAAGCTCTATTTTTTCTTGTTGTCACTCCCACTGTAAGAAGCTTGTAATTGGAGCCAGGCAAAGCAATTTTGATGAAATCAGATTCAACAGAATATGTAAGGCTAGAACAAGAATGAAGGAGCTGGGAGACCGAAATTATTCACAAATTCTGATTTAACTTAGTGCATTGTTTTATACTACAAAAATAGGGATGGGTGAATTTTGGAAATGTCAGATTAGCCTGTTTGTAGAATGTTGACACAAAATGTTTTGTTTCAGATGTCCAGAAACTTTTTTTTTTTAGTATACAAAACTGTTTTCATTTCAAAGTTCTAAAAACAAAACATGAAAAACATTATTTCAAAAAGGAATTTTTCATTTTAAATGACCATAATTCGTTTAAAATGGCTGACACTTTCATTACTACCAACAGTTAAACAAAAGACATCAGTCCTAAAGCTAAAAGAAAATATAACTTTAGTGTGAATGAAATGTTTTCATATTAACACAAAGCATGTATTTCCTGAAAAACTTGAGAAGCCTTGTTTTATTTCAAACTCAAATTAATGATTTTTAAAGTTACTTCAGTCATTATTTACCTAACTTGAAATATGGGCGTGACCATGATTTCTGCTGCTGAAATGTATTGTTACCTTTTTGATTACCCTGTATTTAATTGATTTTAGAAATCAATCATATACTTATTGCAGATTAAACAGGATCTTTTAATGAGCAGACCTCATCTATTTTATTTTCCTCATACATTTCCTTCATATACATGCTGTTGGGGATTGCAGGCTTTTTGTGTGCAGGTGATTGAAGTTAGCATGCACTATAAGCTCTTCCTGTAATCAATCAATCAGTCTTTCAATCAAAGAACAAAGAAAGGAATTGGTATTGGTGAGACTCCTGCCTGTGCACAAGAGACTTCTATTGATCCTCAGACCAGGTAACTGTTGATTGCAAAAGGATTATTGATCATTTGTACTTTGTTTTCCTAGTACGTTGATGTCATCTCTGAAAACAAAGAAACATCACAGGTTAACAATAACTTTCTGGCTTTGGTTTTACCTAGGATGATCCATAGCATCATTGTAAAAGCTGAGCTGGGAGATACCCAGATAAAAATTAGAGGAATTCTAGAAAATTATTAATGGAGCTGCTGGAATCACATTCATAAAGTTCCTCCCACTTAACTTTTCTTTTCCTAGATGTTTCTTCGTATCTTTGGAGGTATCTGTTTTTCCTAAGTGAATTAACAAAACAAATGCATGATTATGGCTGTTGTGGTGACTTCCAGATGCCCTCTTCGCTGCCAGGTAGGAATCCACTAGCAGCAAGCAATGCATTTTAGGGCAACATCCTACTATAAGAACTGCTCCCTGTGTTGCAGACTCTGGATCATGGTCATTTGGGCCGCTTCCCAGTATTGCCTTGCCACGTGAGTGGGGAGCAGCTGAGCAGCTCCTGGATCCATATTGTGGCTGCATCTTTCCAAGAGCTTACTACTTGGAGTACCTGCTAATGTGGGGGCAGCTGCATAGGGCAGACAGCCTTGCAGCATGCCTGGGCCTTATGTTAGAGTATTCCAGGTATACAACTGGGAAGCTGGAGGACAAGGCAGTTAAATTACTTGCCTTAGGCCATGCAGAGCATCTGGCAGATCTGGGCTGTCAGTAGGAACTTAGGGTAACCCCACAGCCTTTATTGCTGTGCGACCTTTCCCTTTACCTAGGTGGATGTGCCACAACTTCTATGTGTCTGCCTAGCACTGTCACTCCACCTCCCTGCTCCGACAGACTCCCCCTTCCCCCAGAACACACCTGTTTTGGCTTGATCCCATGTTTGACCTGCAAAGAATAGAGAGTGAGATATTAATTGTGACTTTCAGAGCAGTAATCGAAGATGAGCATTCAAAGAAGCAACGCATTAGGAGTTGGGGAAAAGTGGGAACTTTTCTTCCTTTCTCTTTTCTTCACTGCTCTTAATCTTTTATTCAGTTTTACTCCATCTAGCGTCAGTGCTTGGAAATAGGATCTTTCCTTGCCTTGCAACACTCAACTTGTGTATATTAGATCTCATGACTCCGCTGGGAAACAGTATTCATCATAGTCCCTTTCCTTCAATACTACTTAAGCATTTTCTGGTGACTTTGCTAAAGAAAACTCACAGGAGATTTGACAGGCAGGAACGTACTTCTTGTAATTTGCCTCAGTCTTTTTTCCTTCTCTGAGAGAAACTTTGTCACACGTGTCTTTTAGAAAGCTGTGCTGAAATTTTTTGTTCATGTCAAATTCACTGCACTAACCGTTAGTGTCTGTAAGAAAAAGTTAAGACCTGATTCTCATCTTTCTAGTTTGAACTGGACATACAGTCCACAGGAGAGTATATGGTGAGGCATATATAGGCTGGAATCAGAGGGATTTTTTTCTGCTCTGCTCCATTTCCTCCCTTATTTCTTTCTCCAGTTCGGGGCTCTATAAGGTGGCAGTGCCTGCACTTGCCTGCAGCGCTTTCACAGCTAAGTTCCCGTACTGCCTGCTTTGCCCAGCCCTCGGAGAGCTTCCAGGGCATCCAGAGGAGATGTCTGCTGAAGTGCAAGGAGGGAAGCTCACCAGCACCTAGCCAGTACCTGCCTGCCAGCCTGCTTGCCTGAAGCCTGGTGACCCCACTGGAGGTACCTGGGGGTTGTCTCAGCCTTCCTTTGCCTGCACCGGTCTGGCACTTCACAGACACAAGGAATTTCTTTTAGTGACACAGCTCTGATGTTACACAGGACGTCGCGGTTATGCAGCAATGTTTTTCAGCTTGTTCATAGCAGTTTGTGGCAGCTCTTTCCCAGAAAGGAGAGGCATTTCAAAACATAATCAGGGGACCTGATTATTATGGGCTGCACTTATGAACTTGTCAAAATTTCTTCACAGAACACAGATTTAAGCATGTGAACTAAGTTACACAAATTTCTGGCTGTCTGGAACTGTAGACGTTAAAAAACCCAACCATTCTCCCCTCTTCTTCTGACTATGACAACAGATTAATGCAGAACAAGGCCAGTACAAAGTGATTTGAGCTAACTGGGGTGAATCAGCAATGGACTAGGTTCAGGGATGCTCACTTGATCCCTTTCCCTGCCTGTGTTGGAGGAGAAGGTGGCAGGGAACTGCTGGGAAGGGCATTGTCTTTCAGCGCTGTTCCTAAGTGATTGCCTGCCTGTGGCCTAATCCTAAGTAACAACTCAATTCTCTGCATACAAAAAGAGCAAAGAAGAGACTGGCTGGGAAGCCAATACTTTTCTCCATGTAGCCCAACGTAATCGGTAAGTCACCTAAAGAGAGGGGCTTTCTTGCTGGTGCTCTCAGGCAGCCTTCCCACTGTTGACAATGCCAGTTGCTGCAGGAAAGGATGGTCCAGCCTTCCCCAGCACCTCGGCTGTAATATTTTGCTACTTCCCTTGTGCCTTGAACAGCCTGATCTCTCTGAAAATGATTTTTATGTTATACCACACAGATTTTTGGCAGGGCCAGTTCCCTGAGGCAGTGGAGATGCGTGACTGCCTGACCAGAACATGAGGCTGTGCTGGGAGGGAGGGGGAAGCGGAGCAGGACTGTCTCGGAGATGGGATACTCCATTGGTCCCACGCTTTGCTCTCCTCCAGGGATTCGTGGAAGCTCACTCAAAGGAACCAGTTCACAAACACTTTAAAACCAGCATTTCTACCTAAAGGGGTAGTTATTCTTCAGCACTTCTCTCTAGCTCCCAGCCCCCTCCTCCACCTCTCCTGTGCCAGCACAAGTATTTCAATGTCTGTGTAGTAAATCAGATTTGGGAGTGGGCCAGGTGTTGTTTTTAATGCATGAAAAATAACCTAGTTACTTCTCAGCCAGTGGTTTTCTGTCTTTTTCCATTTACAAGTCCGTACAAGTTTTCCATTGAAGCTGTGGGCCTCTGTGAAGTGTCTTTAAGCCCAGTTTAAACCCATATGGAAAGCCTTTAAACCCATAAACTTCTGTGAACCCATGAGAAATACTCCATGGATCCCCAAGCATTTGCAGCCTACAAGGCAGAATTCAGCATCACTTTGTGTGATACTCGCTTATTTCTTTCAGCTTGCTATTTGCTCTCTGACACCAGGCTGTAAAATGGACATGGAATATGGAGGTGGGTGGTTATAAGCAACAACCAGAAGAAAAACAAACTTAGCTTTGCTGATACCTAGTACAAGTCCTTCAAGGCAGAACTCTTGGAGAGTAAGAGATCAGGGAACTGAAATAAAATGATCTGAGAGACTATATACATGATCTCAAAAAAGGATCTATAAATAATCTTATTTTCTGAGAAGTCACTGGAAAAAAAGCTCCTAGGAGTCTATCTGAAATTAGTGATTCCTTTTTCATGTGTTTAGTGTGAACTTGTCCAGAAATTCAATTCCATACAGGAAATTCTGTGAGTTGGAATATGCAGGAGCTCTGATTTGATGCTGTTCTTTTCTGGCTAAGATCTGTGGCACTCTGAGCCTCTTGCGTCAGGAGGCCTTGTTTTGTTTTGTTTTTAAGTTGTCCTTTAGCTATGATAGCAGCTTTCATTCCTAGCTAATCCCATGTTGTCATCTCTCTGACAAGTCCTAGTCAACATAAAGCTACTCAGTCTGGATGGCAGACAGGCGCTGCCTGGGAGCAGGAGGCTCTCTGCTTGGTGGCATCTAATATTTGAGTTACCCTGGGTGTCTGTTGACAGGAGTGAAGAGGGTACTCTTCCAGAAACATTTCTGTTGTTTGGGTTTTTTTTATCCAGATTCACAGCAGCTCCAGGGAAAGGTAGAGTTACTCATTTATTGCTGGAATCGGTGACACCAGCAAGTTTGCCAGCAGAGACCACGATGGCTGTGGAAGGAATTGCCTCCGACAGGTGTCTGAATATTACCAGGAAAGCATTCTCCTGACTCAGCAGGTTTGGGACTAACTCTTACAATCAAATGATTTAGAGCTATTCAAGACTAGCCTCAAACAGTTGTGCAGAGGGGTAGGAAGGAGTAAGGATTCCTCCCTGTTTGGCAGCTGTGAAAAGGTCAACCGCAAATGCAGCCCCCAGATCTGAAGGGAGCACAGGCGTCCTGGGCCAGATGCTCTCCCAGGGAATGTGGAGAGTGGCCAGGGAGGAGCAAAAAATAGCCAGAAGTGTGGCTCTGCCTGTCAGGCTGGTAGCTGGCATCAGTGAAGTATGCTGTATCCTGGAAACGGGTTTAATGAATTAATCTCACCCTAACAGTCTGGGCTATATGTATGTGTATATATATAAAAAACTGTCTCTGTGTGCGTATGTGTCTGTATATGAAGTATTCCCTCCATTCAGGAATGGTGCTAAGAGGAACTGAGAGCCTGAAAGTGCCTACAGAGTGTCTTAGTGCTGCTTTTTAAAGCCTGGTGTCCCCAGCACAGTGCAAAGCTTAGTGTCCTTGGTTTTGAAGTGTGTGATATAAAGATTAATTTCATTTTATGGAAAGGGTAACCTGAGCTAAAGTAACTTGTCCAAGGTTGTTCAGAAGAACAAGTTTGGCTAGACAGGACGGTGACAGAACCAGGTAGAAAAGCCAGTTTATTGCTCTAGTCACTGGTGACCATTGCCTCAACACAGAATGGGTATTTACATTTTGTTTCTGCAAATGTATATGTGCAAGGAGTTGAGACAGCCATTTCTGCTGAGATCATTTGCTCATTTTTTAACATTTACACAAATACACATGGAGTTGTTTAGGCCATCTCTTTCATACTTATGTTCTTTGCAATAGCATGCATTATTATGGCATTTGTGCAGCTTTCAAATATTTTTTCATTAAACTCGGTTCCCAGGATGCATACTGAGAAAACCTAAGGCAGTGAATACAGCCTTCAGTCTATCAGCCACCCACTAATCCCTACCGTCTTGAGCAAGGAATTGGGCCTGCTCCAGTGTATCAGCAGGGCCAGACTCATCTTGTGCAGGTGCTATCTGCTCCTTCGTGAAGTGCAAATGCACTTCTGCATAAGAGGACTGTAGCCCTCCAAGTTGTCTTCTACTCCCATTCTCCTGATAGTTGTTCACTACTGATATTTGGCCATGGTGGCAATGTGAAGGGAGGCTCTGCAGGCAAAGCAGACCACAGGAATAATTTCTGATTGATTTTACAAGGCTTATTTAGATCATGGGGGAGGCTAAGTGTCGTTGCTGGCTCTGTTTTTCCTTATTTGTAAACCTCTAACAACTTATGAAAACTTCATGTTGACCTGATGATTGGGTTGTTTGTAGAATATATTAGTTGGCAGAATGAAAGACCTTGTGAAGGGTTACTTGGGGGGAAAAAAAAAAAAAAGTGGCAAGTGAAAGAACAGCTTAGGATATAGCTGAGGGATGTTAAGAGAAAACATTCAAGTCCTTGACCCCAGAGATGTCAAAGATTCTGCTGAATCTACATGACTGATTTTTCTCCAGATCCAAGAAGACAACACTGACCATCACAGTTTAAAAGGAATATTCCTGGGAGAGGAAAAGAAAAAAGAGGCTTGTTTTAGGAGAACAAAGACAGACACAGGCAACTCAGTGGCTCTAAGGAAGTTGAGGATTACTGAAGAAATCCAGGAAGTTGTCTGGATTACTGGGGATTTAGAGAGAACAGGGGTGCATGTAGGGTACGGCTAATTTTTTCCCTTTGATGCTTCACTTCTGTTGTTGCAAGATGCTTTATGACCATGCATGAGAAGGCTACTTTGAACTGGTCACAGCTCCTGTAAGGAGGAACTGTAGCACTGAAACTCAGTTTTGCCTCCTCTGCAAGTCCAGAAGATACTTGGGGCACACGGGAATGGAACTGTGGAAGATGAAGACTCAAGGCCAAAGAGTGCACTCAGACAGCCCAAAACAAGGACAGGGATGCAGTCAGTCTGTCCAAGAGCAGTGGTCTGCAAGGTATGGGGGGAGCTGTGGCATACTTTGTATTGTATAAGCACCACCATTTCTAGTCCTCCACGTGGGCAGAAACAGATGCCTGCAGGCTACAGATGAGGGGTGAAGAAAGCCCAGTGGGTACTGGGAAAGGTAGCCAGGATGGAGATGGGAGAATAAATGGACTAGAAGGCAACAGAGCTCTGCTATTTCCATCAGCTACAGTGATGGTCATAGGCAGGTGAAAGCTGGATAGGGTTTGAAGCTTTTTGGTATGTTCTCCAGTGCTTTCCTGTATCCCTCTGCCAAACCTTGCTCTTTCCAGACCAGACAACGTTTTCTTTCCATGGCAGGAATGCCATGGTTGCACACAACAAGGGCAAAACTGAGCTGAAAGGAGGAGGAAAGCGGAAAGGGAGGTAACTGCTGGGGCTGGGGCACATCCACTGGGGTGTGTTTTTGTGGGACTATATGAAGTGATTTTTGTGCCAGTGAGGCCCATCCGTGCTGCAGCGTGAGCTGCCTTCTGCCAGGTGTCTTTCTGGCAGCTCTAGTTTCTGACAGTTGAAGCTCTTGGTTTTTATGTTTGCTGTTGAAAAGCATCTTGGAGGATTCGGTCTGTTCCAGGCACTGTTCTGCTAATGCAGAACTATGAGACACCTCAGGAAGGACTGCCCATGAGAGACCCATCAAGCGCCAATGGTTTTGAATGGCTTCTGATAACTCTTCCATTTCATAAGTCACTGTTTGGGGTTTTCCTCTTTCTTTTTTTTTTTTTTCTTTTTTTTCTTTTTTGCAAGGCTAGTGAGTTGAGTTTACAATTTGAGTCAGTTGCAGTTTGAGTGAATGGTAGGTAGAGTCATATGTTACATTTAAACAAGAAAGCACTTTTTGAAAATTAGGATTCTTCATTGTCACATGTCCGAAGGCCAGGCTGGGAAGAGACTGCGCAGCTGGGACTCTGCGTGAAAGGCTAAGCCAACTCACCTTTTCAAACCATTCCATACCAAGACTTGCTCTTCTGGTAAGATTGGTAACACTCCAATGCTTTCCTCAGAATACCAGTGACTGTGCTTAACAAATTCCTTTCCTATGCCTGTATTTCTTACTTGCGTTCCATGTGTTGGAAGAGGTGAATCAGAAAGATAAGAGACAGCTGGAAGCAACTGAGGGAGCATGTTCAAGCAATAGGAAACTTGGAAGGTGGAGACTGTAATCTTGCAGGTAAAGATGGGATGCTATAGTGCCCATCTCCTGGGGGCATATGACAGACATAGATTTATGCCTTGGAAAATGTGTGCTTCTTCATATCCTTCTGCAGTTGACAATGTTTGTTAGTGCTTTGGAGTGATAGACAATTCAGTGGTCACGTTTTGTGTAATAAGTCATTGATTTCATCTCCCTCTGCAAAGATGTCCAAACAAATTCTATGTTAACTTCTTAATGGGGATCTTAGCAGGATTAGCAGGAAGGCCACAGCTTGAATGAAATGCGGAGAATGAACTAGCCTCATTCCAGGTATCTCCAGGCTGAAAAGTGAGATACCTTACTGCTGGGAAAAATGTCCTCTTAAAGTCAGGTCAGTGCAAAGAAAACATCTGTCTCCCAGTCTGACATATTTCCACAAGAGGGAATTACTTCACTGAAAAGTAATTACAATTCACAAAAGTTGCTGTAGCATGGCTTAAAACAACCAACACCAGTCCCTGTTGCCTGCTCTCTTTGTATAAAAATCTTCTGTGGAGAAGACATCTTAGTTACTCTGATTAGGAACTGGATAAAGATAATTCCTTTGCAGATTTATTTTTGGCATCATATTATTTCAAGTACTTTTGCCATTGAACTTGGCTATAGTAGAGCAGCAGTATGTGCTTGCATCTTAAGCAGATATGATTTCAATGGATAGTAGGGCGGCTGAGACAGTATTGCTCCCTGGCTGCAGACTGAATGTATAGTGTTACATGTGAATAACTGATGCAGTATCTGAGTTGCTGTAATGCATTTCAATGCCCAGTGTCCTGTGCAAGCTTTGTCCTAGATATTGATCTTTTTTCCTTGTGCACCACTCTTCCAGTGATGTGTTCAGACAAGGCCAAAGTCTCTTTTCTTTCAATGTGTATTTACTTATGGATTTTGATTTGTAAATTTTGGGCCCGTTTTCCAAAGGACTCCCACTTGCGGCTTTCTCAAGTACCCTAGCATCAAAACTAGGTCTCCAGTTAAGTTTTTTTTTGTGAGCTCAGACTACGGTGATTAGACAGGTTGTGTCTCTCATTTGCAGCTGATAGTATCAGTGATATGACTCATGCCTACTCGATTGGCTTCCTATTTGGTAAATGATGCATTCTGCCATTCACAGTATTACAGACCAATTTGGGCTATTTAGATCAGAAAGAACTGCTCTCCTCTCCAGAACAGAGTTTTCTTTCTATCTGATTTAAAGCTGTTTGAAGGATATGAAATTGTTAGATCAGATCCTTTTCACTATCTCTGCCTGTCAGTGCAGCTGGCTACAGACCTGAACATGACAAAATGCTAGGAAGAAGGTTCTTGGCTCAAATGTTTAGGCTGAGACAGTTCTGCTAGTTGGAAGAAACTGTAGCTCAACATTCAAACTTGCATATGATTGCCCAAACCTAGTCTTTGCCATGCCATCCATTTCTGATGTTTATATTTTCCAAGTGGATGATTTCACCTCGTATGTAATCCATGGCGCTGTTTTTAGAGTTAAACAATGAGGTAACTGGAGGCTTTCAACGTGCGATAACATTTCAAGCCCTCCTCCATTTGCCTAAAGAATGCTCTGATTCTCAAGAGTACCTTGGGTTTCCCAAGCATAGTCTAGCAAAGGAAAGAAAAGTCAGTCCCTTAGAAGAAAAGTAGGAAAATACGAAAGAACATCTAGATGCTGCTTTGGGTAGCAAAAGAAAATCACTGATATGCTTGGCACTTGGCCGATACAGCTCCCAAGCTCCTTCTCTCGTCCATCAAACATCAGAATGACTTGTGTATTGCATTTAAAACCTGATCTCCCACTGAGTGATTTGCATGGGGGTCTGTAGAACCCAGTGAGTGGCATGGGGAGTTTTGGTGTGTGTTGTTGCCCAGGATGTGTTGAGGCAACAGATTCCTTTTTGCTATTGCAGCAAGTTTAAAATATGTACCTTTTCCTTTTTAGTAAACATTCTCTGTCTCTCCGTCCTTCTCCTTGTCTCTGTATGTCTCTTTCTTTGTCTCCTTCTGTCAAAATAAATCTGGCTGCCATGCACTGTAGTTAACTCAAAATATTGCTAGCATTAAATGTGCCCAGACATTTTTATTAATACATTAAACTTGCATGAAATTTTTAGGCATTATAACTTACCAAGCTTGCACCAAGATGGCATTTGAAACTGACATGAGCTATTAATTAAAAAAGAGGACATTAAATAATTGTCAGTTGACATCTAAATTACTGTTTTGTTAGCTGACAGAAGCTTGCCTCAAGCCTCTTTCCCTTCTCAAAGTGTTAGTAAATATCCCATTGAGTTTAAGGGCATCCTATTATGAATTGATTGTTTAAATCTTAATGTTATATATCTGACTAAATGAAGTGGTAAATGCTGTTAATTATTTCACAATGACCTGTCAGTGTCATGTGGGCACCTCTGTTTTAAGTATTTGGGAAAGTAGCAGAGGGGACACATCAGAATGCTTCCTGATTTTAGTGGAAACCTGTCCTTGCAATGTGTTGGTTAGGTTCAGTACCCAGCTAATCAGGGTTCTAGCATAAAAGAAGATTATCTGCATCAAGGCCTTCAACTAGTACAAGGCTGAGCAACTCCATTGACTATGACGGTACTGTGCTGGGATGACACCCACTCAGAGTATGTCCCAGTTAGGGAGAGAAATTATTGAGTGGCTTGAGGTGCTTGTGGGAATAATGATGTGAAATTTAAAACAAAATTTGGCTGAAGGTGAATTTGGTGAGTGCTCTATCAGTTGGATTAAGGTTTTTTTCCCGAACAAACACTAATAATCATCACTGGTCAAGCAGAAGATGAAGTTGTCTGCAGAAGACATGCCAGTTCTCCTCTCTGATCCTAAAGGGGTGGTGTCTTGATTATCACTGAGGGTTTCAGGTTGCCTGTATCCCTGAGGGATTCAGGATGGCTGTATGATTGGTTAGAGTAAATCTAGAACCAAATGATTTCAGATAATGGACTTTGCTTTATCAAAGGGTTTTCCAGGACTAGCCACTGGCCTAAAAAAGCCATGAATTAGAGTCCCCAGGGAATTGAAGCAAGCAGCTAAAATCAGTTTAGACCTAATTATCACCTGAATTTAGACCTGAATAAATGGGAAACTATCCCTATGACCTATGGGGAAAAATAAATCAGATAAAAATGAACATACAGCTTGGATTTTGTTGAGGAATCTCTTCAGTATTTATAATACTGTAGCACTTACAGTGCAAGTACTCAGCATGAGTAATATTTCAATGCTCTTTTCGGGAAATAAACTGGGGGGGATTGTGGTGGCTTTGTGTTTGTGGGGTTTTGGGGATTTTTTTTGTTGTTGTTGCTGTTGTTAAGAACGACTACTTCCCATACATCTCCTTTCAGAGATAGATATACAGCCTCAACCAGTTAGATGAAGAATGTTGGAATCCAAACCATGGCATATAGCCCCATTCTTTGGGCTAAGTTTGGTCCTACAACGAAGAGATGCCAACATGGGTGTGGAAGGCTACCGCATACTTCAGCTATTACTTGTGCTATAAAGGTCCAGTTCCAACCTTTAAGATATTCCCATTAGGTATAGGCCAGTTTAACATGTCAACACAAACTCTACCATCTGGAAATGCCCTACCCTGAAGAAGGTTAGGAGGAAAGATAAAAAAGTGCATTGAATCCTGTATGCTGTATTTCCTTTTGATTTTCTGAGTAGATTGCTTGGGTTGCAGAATGATGGTACAAAACCAACTAAGCTGGTTCTGCATGAACTATCTGCGATGTGGTAAAGTATAGCTTTGTTTATAAAACAAAGCACCATATATACTTCTTTGCTAAAAACTGATGCTATCTCAAGGCTAGCTGCATTTCACTAATCCTACTAAGGACTAGTTTATAGGGGCATTTTTAAATGTTTGCTATGGATCTGGTAGTATTTTTACTGTCAGAGGTTTCCTCAAGACCCGTAGAAGTCTATACTGTTTCCTCAGATTAACACCTGCATTGTAGTATCCCTTAATGAGCCACCAAGGAGTAATACATAGATGCCCTGAAGTGAATGAGAACAAAGATTTGTTAGTAAATTACTCACTGCCACAATAGAATTGAAAAGTACAACTGATTAAGAGCGATGGTGGATTTCTAGTTGTTTTCTACTTAACTGAAAAAAGTCATCTTTAACATACACAGTTTTGCCTCCAAATGTTGTGGAATTACAGCTTCTCTCACTGGTCAGCATCGGTGGCTCTAAGGCAAAGAGTTTGTGTATTGTGTCATGTTTCCAGCCTTAAAACCAGAATTTTGGCATGAAATTGGAAACTTCATTCTACCTTTTAGCAAATGACTGTAGACTGGGACAAGGAATCATCAAAGGGGTCAATGTAAGGTCATCATTAAAGATGTTAAATTTTGCTGCCATGACAAAGTCAGTCACTTCCCCTAGAAAGATCAGAGGATGGTATCATAGATGTTCAAACTATCTCTGAAGGAAAATATCACACATAATAAACAGCAAGGGGAGGTAGAAAAGTCCAATGTGGAGCAGTTCATAGATCATACCATCTGCATTTCATCCAGGCAGTAAATCTACTGCCTTCTGTGTCTCTTCTTGTCTTTGTCCCTCTCCTCCCTTTATCTCCTTTTCTCTTGACTCTGGTCTCTGGCTTTTCTGTTTCAGCTTAGCTCTTTCTCATGCCCTTCCCATTCGTTGCTCTGTCTACAGTGTCCTTAATATACCAGAAAGTTTACTGGGTATTCTATGTTTGTTTTTCTGGCCATATAATAGTCCTAATCTATTTTAGGTTAATACACAGAAATTGTCAGTTTCTTGTAAGAGAATAGTGTGTTACTAGAAAGGAAACATTTTGTGACAGTTAGCTGTGTTAGGTTCGGGAAATGTCTCCCTGGGAAAAAAACAGATGCTTCACGACTGGGGCCCTTGTCTGTTGGGCAGGCAAAACATTGAAGTACTTGCTGCAAGGGGTACCCTTGCTTTGATCTTCAACTGAGTGTTTACATATGCTGTACTCTCTTATGAGGAATGACTGTGATGGGGACATCCTTCTATCCAGCTCTCTGAGAGAGGCCAAAAGCCATTTCTTAGGTCATTGAGTACAGCTGTTTTCTTCAGTTCATGAGAATGCTGATTAATTAATGTTTGGGGTTTTTTAGTCACTTATAAAATGTCTCAAATGGACACAAAAAAGTGCGCACATCTGCAGATTACCACAAGCCAACAGACAACTTGCAGTCCACAGTCCCTATTCCCGTACATCTCTACCCTATTGCCTGTCCTTGGAGGAGATGAGGAGTGGCCATTGCCTAAGCAGTCTAGCACTGCCTCTTCTGCCTGTGAACCTGTCAGGTGCTCAAAACTGAAAATAGTCTTACTGTTTCTGGGTAAGGGGGAGGAAGGTGAAGGGCAAAAATGCATCCCTTCCAGCAGGAATGATCACTGCATGACCTTGACCTGTGAGAGCCTGGAGTGAAGGGAGTTCTCAGAACTGACATCCAGACACAGTAACTGGGAAATCTTTGATGAAGCCATTTACCCTGGTTTACATCTTTTTCTTTTTCTTTTTTTTTTTTTTTTAATCTAAAAGGCTTGTGAATATATGACAATACAGTAAAAACTTTGTTTCAGAAAAAATTTGGAAAAGTTCTACCAATGTCAAAAAACATCCAACTTCAACACTTTTGAAACAAGGCCTTTGGCTTTCATCCCTTAAAAATGCTTTTTAAAAATGAGTTTGCTATTATAATACATAGTACAAACTAAAAAAAAAAAAGCTTAATCAAAAGTGTTTGAAGGACTTTCTTTTTAAAAAGAAACTCAGTCTGCTGGGATTTCTTTCCTATTTCTGAAATGTCAAAATTCTGTTACAAGGAATTTCCTTTTTCCATGCAGATCCACTAGATACACTGTGTAACATGGTCCTCTAGAGCCTTGAATGTCTGTTACGTGTTATCATTCAAATCACGGTTGTGGAGAAGGATCATGCATAAAGAGAGAGACGAGTTAAACATTACAGTTTGTGTATCACATCGCCTCAGCAAACGCATGGGGCAATGACTCTTACCTTCTATCCATTTTGCCATCTGACTCTAAAGAGAGAACAGGAAAATGTGGTTAGTTAAGAAATCAGGAACAGAGTGGTGATAAGCCTGCTCAGAATTTGTGAGGATGCAACCAGGAGAATATAGTTACAGCTGGTAAAGATCCAGCCATCATTTCTGAGGCAAAACTCTTTGATATTAGTCTCATGCAACCTTCCTAAAGCCCTTCGTGATTTTTCCAGCTGGAATATCTCGTGTCAATTTTCTCGGAATTGTATCTTTGCTAATATTTTGGCTATTTTGAGTTTGATTGTAGCACATCCCCAGACCGTCATGAGAAACAACTTTGAGGGCAGATGCTTGATGAGAATGAGGTGAAAGCAGTTTCCCTTTAGGCCTGCTATGTAGTGCCACTAAAGAAACCATCAGCCATTTGTCTTTCAGGAAGTGGCATTACATTGTCATTTGTATCCTCATGGGGTACCTGGGGAGTCTGTTTGCAAAATTATCCTTTAAAAGACCAGTGTTTACTGTAAGTAGGATGGAATCAGGTCGTAACTGATAGACTGAGCTCACCATAGCAGTACTGGGCCCAGAGAGCTCAGTTTGCTTCACTCCAAGCTTAATAGTTAATACCACTCCACTGTCCTCTTTACTAAGAGTCTGTGACTACTGTTGAAGTGGTGTGTCATGGTGCACTGCTGACTTAGTAGGGTTAGACAGTTCTGGATGCTGGAAAATTCTCTCTCACTTGTCACGTGAGGCTAATGCAAAGATTTAGCCACAGAAGCAAATGTTTCTGTATACAGCGGATGGACAAGCAGCTCCTAGTCCAGTGTTGTAGCACCCTGACTGAGTTGTCTCACTGTATTTTCCTTGTTTAATGTCTGACTCATTTTTCATGGTGGAAACTGGCTACATTTATCAGAATTTCTGTTTTTAAAAGTGGACTGCAAGAGCTGGTACTCTGCATGCAACCAGAGCTGCAAAGGTGCTTTTTTGAAATTCACCATAGAGATGTCATACAGAGAGCAATGCTTTCAGTCCCCAAACTCTCTTATTATAGTCCCTCTTCTTTCAGTAAGGATAATTTCCCCGCATATCTCATGAGATTGCCTCACTGCTTCCATTTCTACTATGGTTTCCTTCCAAGCCAAATTTTCATGTGCTATTAAGAGTACAGACCTCTCTTAACAATCAAAATGTAGGTTGCAAAGATTTGCCTTAGCAAAGTCCCAGGACTCTTTTTTGCAAAAAAGAACAGCTTATGGTGATGTTCTTGTCAACCTGTTAGGACTTTGCATTTCCTCATTTGCCATTATCTGTTGCCATTGTATTTGCTATGCTTTTTTTATTTCTAGCTCTTAATTGCAGTTGAGTGTTACTGTGTGCTCTTACTTCATTCCACAGACGACAGTTGTATTTCAGCAGTGGAAGAAATCATCACAATATTTGCTCTACAGTGCTCTGTGAAGCACTTTGGAGTCCTGTCAAGTAAGAGAGTCTCTGTGCAGAGGATGGAGGGCCACGGAGCAGCATTGCCTCTGGGGAGGCCCATGCGACAAATTCTGCCTGTCACTAACTTCCGTCTACTGAAATGATGGGCATTATTCAGTTTAACTTTAAGATTTTGGATTTGAATCCAAAACCATGGGTTGTAAACTGCTAGTCCAAAGTTAAAAGGAGCTGTTGCTGCCAGCAGTTATGATGTTAGATCAAAGAGCTTTTGCCTGTTTCAGATGAAAAACATGCTTTCCTGTGGCAACTTGAAAACCAGCCACAGTGAAAAAGTTATAGGGAGTTTTGCTATGTACTCTGGTGGAAACTGCATATCTTAGAGTCAGTCACATTTGAAAGAAAAGTCCAGAATCAGTGAAATAAATAGTAATTTTGGCTAGGAAGTGTAAGCAAGCCTCTTGCCCATCCTGCAAATCTGACAGGCTCTATAAATTACGTTGAATAGACAGAATTTTGTTTTAAAAATTAATTATTCTAAAAGATACCCAGGCCATATGCTGAAGTGAATTCAATTTCTCTTGTAAGGTTAAAGAGCAGAGTCAGTTGTACTAAAATGTGAATCCGAAGTTCTAGGGACTCCAGCACTTCAGACACTTTTAAAATAGTTCTTCAAAGGAAAACCAGAGTTGTAGTACATACTCAATTCCAAACACTGAAGCTCAGATCAGCTGTATCAGAACATAAGGAGATCTAGACCTCTGGATAAAAAATCAGGAGTATTTTTTCTTACCTCCAAAGACATTGTCAATCATTTGTTTTTTGATCATGCAGATTATTACCACTACAAAAGCGATTGCTAGAAATGCTCCAAGAGTAACTCCTATAATAACATATGTGAAATCTGCAAAAATTGAAAACAAGTCAGTGAGTATACACCATTAAGTAATAAATACAGTCTTTGTGTTTCAGGTGTGACACAAAGTTTCCAAAGTTTAAATGCATCCCTAAAAAAAAACCAAACCACCAAAATATTTATTCTTCAGAAGGGCCTGATAATGCTGAGCCAGTCTAGGTAGCTGAGAAGAGTCTACTCTTTCAACATCCTGCACATCATGAAACCATGTGAACCTGCGGCGAAGGGGCTCAATGCCGTTTTATGATAATGAACAACTTTAGCCTTTGGTGCGTGCAGGTCTCACCTGGGTTTTAGAGCTAGGGCTCTACTTTTTCCCCCAAAGAAGTGAAATTCCTCATCCCTACTCCCTTGCCACTCTGTATCCTGCCAAACTCTTATTCCTGCTTCCCACAGCTGCACACGCACAGCTTCATCTCCACCTCCCAGTCCCCAGCCTCCTGCCCTGCCTGACTATTCTGCCTTTATAAGTCTTCGCTGGGAGGAAGCAGGAGAATTTTTAAATGTAAACTGTGAACCGTATTGTGATTTTTGCATCACTGTGTGTACATAAGGGTCCACCTTCATCTGTCAGGCAGGAGGATGCCTATGTTCAGGATCTGTGTTCCAGGCTCTGTCCTCCCTATTCTCATTATATTTACCTAAAAATAATTTAAACTCTGCTGTGCTAGGCAAAGTACAAACATGCAATCAGATGATTATCTTCTACACGTAAGAAGTATGTAAAGTCTTCTAAGCACATTCATTTTTGTTATATTTGCTTTGCCCCTAACTTCCTGTCTGGAAGCAAAAAATCTCACCATAAACTCACCTATTTCCTCCTCTGAGTTTCCAGAAGCATAGACTTTTGCTCTCCAAAAATCTGAAATGGAAATATTTTAGCCTGTTAGGACATCAAGGAGAATGCTCTATATTCAAGGAGAATGCTGTATCTGACTATTTCCAAGGGGATGGTTGATCCTGGTAAAGCTTAATGAAGTATCTGAGGCTTCCTGGAGTAGTGAAGTGTTATCAGTTAAGTTAATGAGGACATCCTAGGAATGTGGCCACCACAAGCCAGTTTTTGGACAGAATAGAAAATACAATTTTAAAATTTTATGTTGTCTTAGCACTGTTTCCATTCCAGAGTTTCCTCACTGCAAGCCTGAGAGCTGTATGCATGAGAAGTTGCTATAAATCAAGAAAAAGATTACAGATGCAGTAAAACTAATAAGACATGCTAACAAGAAAGGATATGGCACATCCCAGCACCCCTCTCCAGAAAACATAAGTCCCAATCCTGCCTGTAGTTCCAGTCTTCAAAATGTGATTTATTGCTGGCAGAGAAGAGAGTCTTTTCCTCTTGCAAGAAAATGTTATGGGCTGAAAGCAACCTTTTCAGAGACTCCCATGCCCTGTTCATCAAAAGGACACCCTCCCAGCCCTTCCCTTCTCCATAAAGCCACTGAGCTGTGCTGCCTGATGCTCGGAGTGTGCAGGCCCTCAGAATGGAGTGGCTTTGAAAAAAAACAATTCATTCCCACATACTTTTTGAAGAAAACAGATTCAAAATTAAAAAAAAAAAAAAAAGTCAAGAAAAAGGAGAGAAGTCATGTTTAGTTTTAATATTGCTTGCTTATTATAGGAAATCGCTAAAAATGTAGACTCAGATGTTTTTTTTCAGTGATGGGCATGCAAGGATATTTCTACCAAAGTCTTTTCAAGTAGCTCCAAATGACATAACTGATGTGTAGCTGCATGAGGTGCCTGGAGCATGAGAAGGCTTTAAAGGAAGATATGACTTCTGCATTTTAAAACAGCATGCTGTGAAATTTCTGTCTCGTGTACATGCTTCAGGCAGAACATGAAGTCCTCTCCTAGAGCTATTGCTCTTTGGCAATCCACTGCCAGGGTGACAGCACATGTGGGACCTGGTGGGAAGATAGCTGTTTTGCACACAACATCGTCTTTTTATAGGTATTCCCCACTGTAGTAGGGAATTGTGAGGGAGTATCAACTGACTGAAGCTCAAGTGGGATTTTAAAGTCTTAAATGCATCCAGTTTTCCCACTGCTAAGCTGTCTAACATTTTAAGTCCCAGCTTGCCTCTCCTCTCTCTCTCCTCCATTTCTTGTGGAGAAATAATTCTGTCTTCTTGAGGTTTTGGGGGCTGTGCTTTCATTTCTTGTCCAGTAAAATGAATGCTAGAAATATGGTTGCTTCTAAACTTGAAGCATAGTCCTCTCACTCCAAAACCAGCCATTTTGGTACCTTTACAGAAATCCCTCTTGTGTCTGCTTTTCAGACTGCTGAAACTCTTGAGCTGAGTGTGGGCTCTGGGGCTTCCGTGGTTATGTCAGAAAAATCTGATATATTGGGTGGCTCACAACAGATTTGTTTTTATTTCCTGGTCTTAAACACATTTCTAATCCCAAATTTTCATAAATTACAAACCAATCTTCAAAAATCTGGAGACGAGCTTAAAAAAATCTTGAGTTTTAAAGCAAATGTATTTTGGGAACTATAATTCTGAGCTGAAGGTCCTTTTTGGCCAAACTTTTGTTCATAATTAAAATGTCTGGAAACTTATTTTATACAAGCAGAAATGTTTTCTCTCCAAAACCTCATGACACTCAGAGAAGGGAGTCAGGAGGGGTGGGGAATCCAATTGCAGATATGATCACACAAGCTGGCTATACTAAATGACCAAAATCAAAGTTACAAAGTGTTGTGGTTTAACCCCAGCCAGCAACTAAGCACCACGCAGCCGCTTGCTCTCTCCCCGCAGCCAGTGGGATGGGGGAGAGAATCAGAAAAAAACCCCACCTCATGGGTTGAGTTAAAGACAGTTTAATAGGACAGAAAGGAAAGAAAATAATGATACTAATAATAAAATGACAACAATAATACTAAAAGAATTAGAATATACAAAACAAGTGATGCACAGTGCAATTTCTCGCCGCTTGCTGACCGATGCTTGGTTAGTTCCCGAGCAGCAATCTGCCCCCCCTGGACAACTCCCTCCAGTTTATATACTGGGCATGATGTCATATGGTATGGAATATTCCTTTGGCCAGTTTGGGTCAGCTGTCCTGGCTGTGTCCCCTCCCAGCTTCTTGTGCCCCTCCAGCCTTCTTGCTGGCTGGGCATGAGAAGCTGAAAAATCCTTGACTTAGTATAAACACTACTTAGCAACAACTAAAACCATCAGTGTGTTATCGACATTATTTTCCTACTAAATCCAAAACACTGCACTATACCAGCTACTAGGAAGAAAATTAACTCTATCCCAGCTGAAACCAGGACACAAAGAAAAGGAAATTTAAAAAAAAAAAGAAAAAAAAACAGAAAAATCTAAGACTACACAGTGGGTGTAAAAAGCATAGCTCCTGATTTTCCAGATTAAAAACCAGTCTCTTTGCTCTTGCCTGTGAATTTATTTCATTATAAATTTAAAAAAAAAATTCCTTTCTTCCGTCCCCTTAATTATTCTTTGTGCTCATATGAAGAATGTTTTAAATTCAAACATAATAAAAGTGATATTGTATTACTTTTATTATCCTAATGATCATAATACATAGACCTTAATGTATGCTTTCTAATGGAATTAAACCAGTGACAGATTATGTGTTTTATGGCAGAAATAATATTTTACATGGATATTTTATGTAGGTCAGTTTAATATATTGAGATTAAATTATTAGTTTCTTTTTTAAAAGGGAGGGAGGGAAATCTCTGAAAACCCACAGGACTAGAGAGAACATTTTCAATTCATACTTTCAATATGGTTTTAATTAAGGTTTAATATCATTTACTGGATGCTGCTTAAATACCGTTTGCTTTTGAGGACTGTGTTAGATAGCCAGTTTCTGTTTGTTTCAGTTTCTTCTTAGGTGGAAAGAAGTGGATTTACTACGTCAAATACACACATGTTGCTGTTTGACCCAGATCCCATCTTCAATTTAGATCTTTTGGGGATGTACACAAACCTCCCGGTACAGAAGGGTTAGGAATGATGCCTCAAATTCTGCAGCTCTCCAGTCCCGGTGCTAGCTTTCTGACCCCTTGTCTCTGTATACTGGGTTTAGACTAACTCCCATGCCTTGAACAAACCCTCTGGACTTGCAGAATATTTGCTTCTGAGTGGAAAAGCCTTGCAGATGAATTTGATATCTATACTTGAGTGGCTCGTGGATCATTTTTCAAAGGGTCTTGAAGCAACTGACGGTGCTTTCTCACCTCTCCTGTCTGCCTGGCTCAGGCGTAGCATGCGACTGGCACTATGAGAGAGATGTGCCCCCCGGGCCCTGGCAGCACTAGGAGGCTGGTGAGAGGCACGGGCTGTGTCTCCAACCAGTGGGGGAAAGTTTTTGTGCGTGTGTTGTTGGCAGCATGTCCGGAGATGAGACTGCAGACTAGACAGTTAGAGGTGGGGGGACGGAGAAAGAGTAAGCGTGAATTACTCTGCGGCAGCCTGCCTGAGGAGCCGGATTCGGTCAGGTATGCTGGAGCCAGGCATGCAGCTGAGGAAGCTTTTGCTTCTGGCTGCCCACTGCAGTCCTCTGCCAGTACTGTTACCTCCCTCAAGGTACATCTGCTGAGCAGGTGATGGACCCACAAATAAATACATCGGGCTGGGAGCCCCTGTTCTGTGATCTCGATGAATCCCTGGGCAGGCTTAGCCCTCCTCAGACCTGCTGTGCATGGAGCTGGGCTAAGCAGAAAACAGCTTCTGACCCACACTGAGGGACGTCCTGTTCTCCCTGTGCCCTCTGCTACATAACTGTGCTCACGCGGTGCCTTGCCCGTAGGTCAGCGCAGTGAGGAAAGTGGTGCAGAACGCAATTTGGGCATAAGATCAGGGAGCAGGAATAGCTCACTTTCCCCACCTTACAAGATACTGTGAACAACTCCCAGCCATAACCTGCATTGATAAACAGCAACATGTGCCTTGTCTTGCTCAGTGCACAGCACTTGCCTTAGTCCCTTTGCTTCTGTTGCCTCCTGCTTCCATGTGACTTTCTTCTCCCTTCCTCCCCCATCTCAGGTTTCTCCTTCTCATTGCAGCAGACAGTGGCTGGTTCTGTGGTGTTGCAGTAGCCAGGGGTTCAGTGCCATTCATCTTTGGGGCAGCAAATGGGAAAGGAAGCAAGTATCTGGGAAACGCAGAGGTAGGGTGGAAAAAAGGGATGGCTCACAGCAGATGTCTGAGCAACTCCAGAGCCAAATAAGGAATGCCCATGACAACAAAGAGGTTACAGGCAATGAACCTGCTGGAAACCATTCCTGAAAGCCATTATTAAAAAAAGAAAGGTATTTTGGCTGGTATTTAGTGTAGCAAAATTCCCAGCTACATGTAAATTTCATAAGACAGGCACTGTTGGCATCCAGGCAAATAGGGTCCTTCCTCAGTCCTCAAATTAGAGGTAAAATCATTCTTTTTAGTAATAGAGGAGGACAGGAGTCACTCCTACACGAAGACAGGAATACTTTGAGCTCTAGTCCTTGCCAGGCAACCCTCCATCCAAGGCCTACAGATTTGCCATTGCCTGCACCTATCCATGTGACACTTGGAGGCGTGTCAATGCATTTTCCTTGTATCTATTGCAAAGTGCCTTTTGCTGTAGAACATGTCTTGGTGCTCTTGAGTCTGCATCTCTGCTCTAAGCAAATGCTACTATATTAATGGGACTTGTGCCATTTGATTGTTGAACAATAACTAGTCAGTAACTAGGGAGCAGTCATTGCTGACTTCACATCTGTAAGAATGGATGGTTACCCATGTCCTGTGTGGTGGACAGTCTCCGTTGCTCTGGACTCTTGGAAGTGTCTATAGAAAGGTGCAGAGGGCTTGAAGGGCCAACAAAAAAGGGTAGTGAGAGCAACAAATTCCTGTGTGTACCCTGAGAAGGACTACAGGAGGATAGAGCACTGCTGTAGATCTATGGATAACTTTGCTTGCAGAAGCTGAGGCAGGAGCGGATATCCAAGCAGATGCAAGCTGGAATAGCTGGTCTGCATGCCTCAGGTGGGACAAACTGCCCTTGTGGGATTCCCCAAGGGTAGATGATGGTTTTCTATGAATTTTTGCATGAAGTAGTATAGCGTGGCAGGTGTTCATTCAGTAAAGATGAGGCTTTTGCCACCAGAGGGTGCCTGCCCCCTTACCTAACATCTCAGAGACCACAGTAACCCATGTAAACTTCTGTCTTTGTAGCTGCTGCCAGCTCCATCCTCCCCATTAGTCCACATTAGTCCCAATGTTAATATGACCCCTGCTGACACTTCCTATCCATGAGTCCCACTTCTTCCCTGCACAAAGTGGAGGTGAGTAACCATGAAGTAAGAGGCAAGTTGTGAGAAAGCCCTGCTTTGGGCTGGCAGGAAGCGTTAGAAGCAGCGTGAGTCAGGAGCATCAAAGTCCTGTAAGTGAGAGTTGCAGAGACCAAAAGTGGCTTGCAGATAGCATGCACACAGATCAACTTTTTCCTTATACTCTACTGAAGTACTGTTTTCTATGCAGTGCCAAACAGGATGCTCGGCAGCTCTGCCATCTCATCTGCAAAGACGCGGGTATTTAACTTCATGGTGTCTTCTGGATTGTGCACAGCTGACCCCTTAGCAGTCAGTCTAGGAAATGTTAGCTAGAAAACTCAGCAAAATACCCCACCATCTCAACAAATGTTCTTTCTCCAAGGAACAGAGTTCTAAACAAAGTTTTAAACAACATACATACAAGTAGACTGGGAAATAAATAACCTCATCAAGCTCAGGAAAAAAAAGCTCTCAAAAAGGATGGAAAAGAAATATGATAGGTCACTTACGTAAGAGAAGAAGAAATGCCATCAGGACTGATATCCAGCTTGTTAGTAAAGTCATTGTGAAGTTTTGACAACTGAGTGGTTTCATCCAAATTTTCTGAATTTAGCTATTCTGCAGTGTCTTTAAAAAAAAAACCAAAACCCTAAAGGAAGTCACGTGACTATATTGAGAAACTACAGTCACATCTTGAGTAGTTACATTTGCAAACAGAAGTTCCCTTTTTTGGATTTAAGTTCAACACATAAACAAACTCCCCACTTGAAAATGTTCTGTAGAAAAGGTGGACAGCCAACAGTCAAAGCCTAGTTCGCCTGTTTTGCTCTCTAAGGGACCTTTAAACGGTAACATTTATTTTTACAAAATTGAAAAAATCCTACCACAATGAATTGGTCTCTGCTGAAGTCTTCTAAATCCATGGAGATGCAGGTGGATTTTCTGTCTTAGAAGGAGAGCCTTCTAAGGCAATCTTTCTCGATGTTGCCATCTTTTTTTTTTTAACTCAACATGAATGCCATCATAATGTTTTGAGGAGAGGAGTCCTTGGCTGAACATTTCCCTTTCATAATCAGCTTTTTCAGGAGCAGAGTGGAAGAAACTCACCATGGCTGCAAAACCATTGCAAGCCAGTTTCTGGAAAAGAACTTCTACCTAAGAAAAATGCCTTGATGTGGTAGGAACTAAAAAGCAGGAACCTAGTAGCAGATGATGTTTCTGAGAGGAGTCAAGCTTATTCTTTGAACCACAGTGAAAAAACAGATTTTTCTATTCTTCAGGAAAATTCATCTTTTCAAACAAGTTAACCTGTTCCAAAACTGAATGACAGCAAAACATGCAAGTAAATATTAATGCTTTTTGCTAAGTGAACCCATTCCTCCCAACTCATTTCAGGCCCATCCTTCAGAGCGGGAAGGCACAAGAACATGGGCCTCATTTTTTTGCAGCAGAGGTCTCTGGAGGGTCTCCATATTGCCTTTACCTCTTGCCTCTTGATGTACCTTTCTGCTTTAGATTCGTCCTTTGCTGTCTGGTATCTTCATCTCATGTAGACGCTTATATACTCCAATCAAAATAATCTGAAACACATCTTGAGTGAAGTTTTAAGGGAGAACACTATTGGATTTCCTACTGTTGGTGAGGGAATGTCTGAGCAATCTGGTCTCAGCAGAATCTCACATCTTAAGGCTGGATGAAACATCTGTCTTGCTGAGTAAATTACAGTTGTAAAGCCCTCCTTCCAGAAGTCTGCTTTTGATGGCACCATTGTAGTCCATAAGGAATGCTGGTGATTGCATGTGTATGGCCACCTTGGTGGAAAAATGGCTGCAAATGAGCAAGATGTTCACAAATGCTTAGATGCTGTGACAAGCTGTGGGTGAAAAATCGTGTTTATGACTTCCAGATGTTTGTGGAGGGATAAGCAAAACAGCATTAGCCAACAAATAAGACTCTTGAGCACTAAAAATATAAATAAAGATGACCCATGTACCCTCTGAGGTACATAGGTAGAACTGACTGAGTGTGGTAGATGTGATAGAAAGTATTTGTTAATGCTTTGACCTGTTGTGAGTGTTTGTGCGCACACATGCATGTGTGTCTAATTCATTTTTGCTCTTTCACTGTTCCTGGTGCTCTCTGGGATCAGAGTTGAAAACACCAAAACCGAGCAAACAAAAATCTCTGCACCAGCTGGACGGAAAAGATCAGGATCCTCATAAGAAAGCCCCAATGTTTTCGTACCTCATGTGTTTCATCTGCAAATGATCCCGTGCTCCAAGGTTCCTGAGAACCTCTTATGGAAGGAATAACATGAATATCAACTCTCTCTTCCCCCCCCCCCCCCCTTTTTTCTTCTTTTTTTTTTCCTTTTTCCCTTTATTTCTCTATTTTTCTTTTTTGTTGTTGTTGTTTGTTTGCTTCCACTGGCCCAAGTCAGTGGTCTCACAGGGCTCTCGTATTTCAGAGAAACAAGTAAACATCTGAGTATTTGGCTAAACTCTCTAAAGCTGCTTGGTTTATTCTGTTGCTATTTCTCCACAAAATGCTTCAGATAGATAGCTCAGCTAGCTGACTGCGCACTGCTGACTACATATGCTTCACTATTCTGATTCACAGCATACCTCCAGTGAGGAAAAGCACTAATCAGAATAAGCCAGGCTTAATAAAATCCTGCTTTGTAGTAGGTTTATTCTGATTCTTGACCAAACTGGGAAATGTAGTTTCAAGCATAGTCATCATTATCAGCCTTCCCTCTGTTACCCACTCTCCACCATCCAGCCACTGGGCAGGATATATATGTTTAATTAATTCTGCTTTTACCTTCGACCTGTAAATAGTGGGAGTACTGTCAGATTTATATGTTATATGAATAACAAGGATTTCTCAGGAGGCCCTATCCTGGTGAAAGAGGCTAACTGTAATTTTCAGCTGTGAGTAATTGTATATAATATAATCCTAAATGATTTTTCTTCTGTAATTTCATTAGAGTTTAGAAATTTAATTAGATTTTGAATCACTCTGAAATAAAGTAGCAAAACACCCAGAGACTAAAAGCAGTGGTTATTTTGTCCTTTGAGGCCAGAATTCTTGGTCTCAAATTGGCATGTGTTCATTAGGAGGAAGTTTGCAGAAGTTCTTGATATATTATTGTCTTTCAGAATGGACTCTGAATAGGTCTTTGGAGAGCATTAGAAGAGCACACAATTATTATACAGACTCTTTTTGAGGTTTAAGATCATCTGCCTTGCATATACTTAATAAAAATATGCCTCTAAAGTTGTTTAAGAAACTGTGGAGATAGGAAAGATGCTCCTCCAGTGCCTCAGTGCTCTTCCTGGTTTATTAGCAACTCCAGTACCTGTGTATGATGATACAGAGAGGAGTTGTTTGCTTTACTTTAATGATTAGGTAGGTTTATGGTTATTTTTATTGCTACACATATGAACTGTCATGGTGGCTGTAATTAGAGGTACACTAAAATGCTGTTCCTTCTCTTCCATCCAAGGTTCAAAAGAAATCTGTCCTTCTGGCAGACATTGATTCTCTGTGGAATTAATCCCATGTGCAAAAAATGGAATCCAACAAAGCAAAGACCAGTGCAGCAGCTTAAGATTGCGTGGGGTGCCAGGATAGTTGTGGTGGGTTCAGAAAGGGGATCCTCTTAAAAGATTCTGTGGGACTACATATGCAAGTGCTTGTTCCCTTTTTGTCTTAACTGTGTAACACAGTTTGTGTTTGTGGGGATGCTCAGATTTATACTGCTTAACTAAAAAGGGATTTGGGCATTTAGGAGCACATCCTCCAAAGCCTTTACCCACATAGCAGTGCCTCTTTTCTTGTTGGGGTTTGTTGCTTGAACCAGGACTATCCACATGATTTTGTGAGAGTAGGTCCTTAAAGGGCAAAGCATGTAACAAATTGAGGAGTTAAGTAGAAAGGAGGAAATTCAGATTACTTTCAACGTGGCAACAATATAATGATCCATAACAGAGCTATAGACAGCATGAATTAAAGAATTTAACAGAAATGAGCAAGGGGAGAGAGAGCAAATGTTGTGAAATGAAGAATTGCAGCAGGACGAATCAAACAAACAAACAAAAAAGCTCTTTAAATAATGGCAATCCAACTTATTTGAAAAGAAAGAGGAAACTCCAATGCAATGGGATGCATGTCAGTCCCAAAGTGAGAAGTCCAAAGGAAACCTCCAGGATGACCAGGATGTTCTGTTACTGACTGACCTGTGTAACTGTTGCTAGCATCCTCTGTATTGGCCACTGCAGGCAGACATGGAGTGAAACGGTTCATTGGTCTGATCGAAGGGGTCATTTCCTTTGTTTCATTAACAGCTCCTGATGAGAGCTCATCATCACATAAATCCAGTCCTTGGGCTCAAATATATGCTTTCAGAGCGTGGCCAAGCAAGTCTTGAAGTCCGATTGAAAAAGGTTCTTGGAAAAAGATTGAAAGTTTTAGTGCACTTGGCTTCATGGATATCGATGGAGATTAGGCAACCTCAGGGCAGTCTGGTGTACGTGGACGTGCTGCCTTCCACTAATGTGTCATGTCACATCACGGAACAAATTGAAGAAAACATGTTCAGGCTGGTTACTGCCAAAAATCAAGGTGCTTTTGCTATGGGCATCCGGAACAAATGGAAACTATGCCTGAAAACTCACAGCTGCTCTTCCTTTGCTATTTTCTCCATCTCCTCCTCTGTCAGGACTCTGAGCTGCTGGGACAACTGGGAGGGATTCCACATCTCAGCAAGCAGCAGAATCACAGATGTCGGGTGTGTTAACAAAGGGAAACACGCCTGCACCAGTTATTTAACGCCTTCCTCCCTTGACATTAAGGAATACTATGGGAAACCATTCAACATTTCAGTCTTGCTCCTTTTTTTCCCCCTCCATCTCTGTTTCCTTTTGAAGGAATGTGTCATGTTACAGAGATGCTGATACATTTTAAAAACATGTTTTCTTGATTTTACTTGAGGGACACTATAGCTCTGTCCTATTGCCAACTCAGAGAGGTGCGAGGAGGCAAAGAAAAAAGCCTTGAGACATGTGTACTCAAGTCTCTTTTGTGCAGCATCAGGAAAGAAAACGCCAAAGCAGTCCGTGGCTCAGATGAGCAGTCTATTCATTTGCAGATGTCCTGACCCAGATCTTGCTCTGTTCTTAGGTTTATAAAACTATGTGGCGTCCCTCATGGAAGTTACAACTTTTACTGAGCTTAATTTCTTCCATACCTGGTGTATTTGGATTATTCATTCAGATGGTTTGCATCTATGCGTCATTATTCCTTGCTTCCCAGTGAAGAGGATTTTTTGTGTTTCTAAACCAGGCTGATTCTGTGTTATGCTGCAGCAGGGAAAAAGGGTATTACAACAGAAGGCAATTTCTTCCATACTGAAGGAAAGCACCTGCACATCCCTTTGGGAAGTTGTATATCTTTCGAGTTAACACACAGCAATGAGCATATTATGTGCTTGGATGAAACACAGGTAGGCACACATAAATTTGGGTTGAAAAATAAATCTTTTTGTAGGAAACGTGGCTAATGTGTGCTTGAAAGGTGCGTATCTGATATTTCCATGAAAACGGTCACTTTCATTCTAGGCTAAGTTTCAGACTCCTGCCACTGTGCTGTAGGCATGGTGTGGGATCCTGGGGAACCTCTTGATACTGTTTCCTGATGACACAGTTGATATCTGAGACTTGAGTACAGACAATGGGAGTGTTCATAGTTCCTCTTCTCTGGTGTGCTTTCCCATACTGATACCCTTTAGCTGGAGAGCTTTGGCATCTTCACACAGTGTAGCAGGGCTTTCAGTGAGGTGATCTTATGGTCAGGGTGGTATGTTTTTTCACTGTTCCTCTGTGTGTGTGTTTGGTGGCAGGGCAGAGATCTGCTTAGAGCTAGCCATGTTATAAGCCATTGAAAATTTTTCTTTCCTGTCCGGACCTTGCGCTGCATGGCCATTGCAGCAAGCATCTCTCTAGCATTTTCCTTGTGTCTCTTACTGTTAACTTCCTACAGGCTGGGATTCCAGGTCGCATACAGACAGCATCAGCAATGACAGCATTTTTTCCCGTCTTCCTCTGCTTTAGACCAGAGGATTTAAATTCCATTCTGGTTTCAGCTAAAAATTTTCGAGGAGAGGTATCAATCTCCAGCTAGTGTGTTTAGGCCTATAAGTATGTTCTTAGGATAACCTTTGCTGACCCTTAAACATAGTCCACAGCCTCATATGTATTTGTAAACCACAGCTCAGAGGAACGGTTTTACAGAAACTTGTAATCTTATTTGTCCTATCTTAGACAACCATAGTCTGATCTGTAGCCTGTTGTAGAAAATGTTTATAAAAGTTGGAGACAAATTGTCTAGAATAAAATAGTTTATTTAGGTTAAAAAGGTTAATAATAAAGACTCTTCCAGGCTTCCCATAAAATCACCAACTGGTCTGTCAGTTAGCTGAGAGAGTCTAGAAGTAGGAGGATGTGTTCATGCTTGAGATGACTGGGAAGTGTTTCAGTTAGCTAAGGAAATAGGAAGGAGGTCAGGATCCTGCCTTAGACATACTAGTCCATGAGTCACTGGGAAGGATGAGTGTGGGAACACACAGAGCAAAAGTTTAACAAGTCAAAAGAACTGAGAATACCAAGAATAAGGCCTATGTTCCTCCAAAAGCAAGGTTGCAAATAATAGTCAACAGACAGAGAGGTTGTGTTTCGTTTTGTATCTTGATCTTGTTTTATTTTCAATAGAACCGGGTCACATTTTAGTAGCAACTTGAGACCATCTGATCTGACTTTCTTTTTCCCCTGAAAGGGATTATTTTTCCACTCTGATATCTTTCAGAGGCTAGCAGGTGGGAGATTTCTTTTAAAATTACAAAAACTTCACCAACTAGAAAAGATCTTAACCCTCTCTCAAATCTAGTTGAAGTTGTTCAATAAGTTCAGATATCTTTGGGAGGACTGAGGAACACACGCACAGACAGTGTGATCGTATGAGCCTTCTTGCTGTAGGGAAACATGCCATAGAGAACCTATGGTTCCCCGTCTCTCGCCCACACTGCCTCTTGGAAATATCCTGCAATATTTTTGTCTTGGTTGTCTAAAGAATGTGTATACTGCCATGCGGATAACCCATTGTTTTTTCGACCGTATGTCCTTCTCTATTGCATGGATGGATTTCTTGTGTTGAGTAGAAAATACCTATTACAGTATGGAAAATTCAGTAGTCTAACTCTGCTGATGATGCCTGAACAGATGCTGTTACAAAGTCAGAGAACCAAATCTGGATTTTTATTTATTTATTTAAAACCAAAACCAAAACACACACTTAGGTAACACTACCAAAATAACATTGGAAGAACTGTATTGCACTAAGACGAGCTTTTTGGAAATGCTGTTTTGTGCTACCATGTGAAATTTCAGGCATAAGATATGTTAATTCAACCTGTTGCATATTTCCGTGATAGTACGGACTTTAGTAACATGGTCCCATGGTACGCAGTCCTCCCTGTCCCATCTCCACCTGACTTCAAGAACAGATACTCACCTCATCTGAAATGGATAATGAATGAGGCAGAGTCAAGAAGGCAGTTGTTCAATATTTCTCTTTATTTCCATCATTCAGTGGGACTAACAGGCCTTATTTATTACATACCCCCTATGCCAAACACAGAACAAACTTGTATTAATCCCAGCAAAGCTGCTCATATGCATCAGCAGGTGCCTTTCACCACTTGGTCCAACTCCATCAGAAAGCTACGTTTGGCTGGGGAAGGAGGTTTCTGCTTGTTTTCCTTGGCTGGCTTTGGCTAACAGCTCTTCTCTGTACAGGTCAGCTCCAGGCTGGAGTTAAGAGTCTGCTCAGGGAGAGAAGGGACTCCCTTTACAGGGCATGTGGATTTCAGTACATCCAGCATCCTGTGGGAAAACCTCTCTACATTGCATTTATGTCATTGCTCAAATCTATCTGAGTGAGCTACTGGAAGAGGAGATTCCTCCGCATACTGTATATTCTCTGAAGCACTGTAAGTCACACTGGAGATACTGTAGCGTTTGGAAAGGTGCTAGAGGAGCTGGGAGGCTATGGGAGAAAGCAATAATCCCACAAAGCTGATTAAAGGTGTCCTTGGGGGAGAGTTTGGCTCTCTGAGCAATGAGTTTAGGACTCGGTGACCCTAAATGAAGGCTCCAGTAGTCACTGGATGATATTGTCTGCTCCTCTGGTTATCAAGCATCTCAGTCGCTGGAAGGCTCTGTGTTGATAAAGTTCTTTTACTGAGGCAGCACTGCTGGAATTTTTCCTATGTAGGTTTTCATACGGCATGAACAAAATATCCCAGGCAGCCCGGCTTTGTCGTTGTTGCACATTCTGATACACTCAGCTGTGTCTTAAAATACCTTTGAAGTGTATGATGATAACTTAGAAAGTTCCTAAGCAGCCTCTGAAAATGGCTGGGTGTTTACTCTTTGAAGATGGTATGTGTGGTCGTGGAGCAAAATGCAGTGCCCAGAAAAATTCAGAGCAAGAGAAAGAAAGGGTAAAGTATGTCCAATTCCCATCCAATATTCTTACATTTCCTGTCCATCTGTACTCTGCATAAGCATGCTGGACTTCGTTAAAGTGAAGCCACTGTGAGTAATTTATATCAGTAAAATGGGGTAAACACTTCCAAGGGCATTGTGGTTATTGAAAAAAACCCCAAACACCAGAGACTCTGAAAACCTGGAGCTATAGTTATACTTTAGAGGAAGTTAAAGCATCAGAAATTTTGAAGTAACTGCAAAGGCACAAGGTTTTGCTTAGCCCTCTTCAGACAGTATGTGATTCTAATGCAAAGGAAAACTTGGGTTTGTTTTTTGCAGATGATGTTTAGAGTTCTGCAATTCAGAGAGGTTCAGGACTGGGAGGCAGATCCCAGCCACTCTCAGGTTGTGTCCTGCTCACCTTAAATTCCTCCTCCTGCTGCTGCTGTCACAGTACAGAACAGCATCATTTTCTGCTCTGCAAGAGGTGCTCTGTACTTCTGAAAATCAGCCTGTTTATTCTACTGCTAACTCAGGAGATGGAGCATAATCTTTAGCCAGTGTTTGTAAGAATATGAACATAAATAGCTGTGTTAATGGTAAACCTAAGGGTGCCCAGGAAAGAAATAAGGAAGTCAAATGATATGAAAGTAATGGCACTGTAGCCAAAACAGAGTGTTTCTATTGTTGTTTTTCTAAAATACTTATGTTTTTATGTATTAGTACTTACCTAATTTAAAGCAGGACATGAAATGAGTAAGACAGGACACCTGGTGTAGTCACAGTTCCTGTTTTTTAGCTTTGCCTTTTCTTGATGTGTTTGCCTTGTAATTGTACAGAGTCTTAAGGTATTTGGGACATCAACAGTTTTTAGAGGTACTAAGTGTCCTTTTTTTTAAGGGTGAACAATAAGAGGATAGCAAAAATAAATTGCCCACCTATAATAACACTTATTTTTAATGGATCAATTAGGCTTTGAAGGGAAGAATCAAGGAAGGTGGATGGGAGGAGCAGGTGGCAGAGCTGACAGATTTGCTCTTGCTTTCAGTTGCTGTAGTGGAGGTGATCTGGTGCTTTGCTCTTGTCTGCATGTGTGTGTTGTCCTGTTTTAATTATGCTGGTGTCAGGAAAGTTAAAAAGGTCCTTTGAGTCCTGCTTAGGACAGGATGCAGTTTTAGAGGTGGTGGGAGAACTGGGAAACTTAATTTAACCATTTTTGCTAATACAGCCACAAAGACCATTTCTTTCCATGCAACAGCTGCAGTCTAGGGAGGCATTTGAATGAACAGCCTCATTGTTTCACAGAGGAAGGGCAGGACACCAGGATTTCCTCTCTGGCTTCTCCCCACGTTGGTCCAGGAGAAGCTACACTTGCTGGCCTCTGCGGGTAGCAAGAAGGTCAATTGCTGTGCTGGGTGTTGAATGTGGGGGAAGCAGCTCTACACTGCGGGGTGATTTAAGTGGTTTATTAATATTTCAAGAATAATAGTGTCAAAGGCATGGCATCTGGCTCTGAAGAGACAGGATTTTGGGAGAGAATGTGTCTTTCAATGGGATATTGTTGATTTCTCTCGTAAAAAATTGTGCTGACTGCATTTCCCCTTAGTACCTAGGTACCTCTCAGAAACCACAACTGTCCTTATGTCTCTCTAGTTTAGTAGGAAGAAAACTGTCCATTGTCTGTCTGCCTACCTTATCTCAAATCCCAGACTTCATTAAGGTGAGAATAAGTGTAAAAGTGGTCATGGCTGACATGACCACTTGGCAGATTAAAACCAGTAATGTAGGAAATTCTGGGCCATATCTAAATATAAAAGTGACAAATGCATTTAGTAATATGTATTTTCAGGAAATAATAAAAGTATCATAACACACTGCTCATAGCTAGTACCTGCTGCTACAGGTACAGAGCACTATAAGTACATGATGCTCTTCTAAAGTCACTTTGCAGCTTTAGTGGCTAGGCAATGTATGGAAGGCTCAGGGTCCATTGCTGCTTTCCTCCTGGGCAGGAGAAGTCAGTTTCTTTATCGCCAAAGGTCTGCAGGTTTTTTCCTCCAAATGACTCACTAAGGAATGTGGATGTTGGAATGGATGAATTTTTTTTTTTCCTGTTCTGTTCCTGGATGTAAGATGGGGGTTTCAACAGAATAAATCTTTCAAGAAAATGTGCCATAAATGTGGAAAGTTTGAGCTTCTATCAGGAATGAACTCCTGAAAAACACCAGTTGTTCCTTTTTGAAAATGTAGATGCAGTGCCCCATAAGAGTTGTAATTCAGGTAGTTCATGTCCCTGTTGTCCTCTCTTGGCTGGGTCACCCGCTGAATTGCATTCTCATGATGTGCTGTAACCAGAGGACAGAATGATCCATTGCACTGGCACAGCAAAAATTTGATGCATCCAAGGATTTTTTTTTTTGGACCAGTCAATTCAACCACCAAAAGAGGGGACATGAAATGTCTGATATGTAACTTCCACAAGAAAGCCTGGTCAGTTTCTGAGTAGAAATGTTCAGCTTGGATTTTTTTGGTGTTTGTTTGTTTTAATGATAAGGGAATCATTTGATGTCAGACTGCTAGTCAAGGGCAGCGATGACTAGTCAATAGTCGACAAATGGGCTCCTGCAGCATGTTTATATTATTCCTCAAATGGATGAACAAGTTGCACTTTACTCTTGAAATCCTGTTGCTGGAAGCAAATTTCGAATGCGCATAAAGCAGAGTCACTTGAACAAACTATCCAGTTCTGCCTCAAAGTAATTGCCACTTACTTTGTTTGTAATATGAGCAATGCTGGTGACGTGACATTAGACTTAACTGCATCCCGTTTTGGTGCTAACTACTATTTGCCCTTACACTAGGCATAAATAAGCTGGGACTTCTCTTGAGGTAAAGCAGATATTGCATCTTTAATGGAATGTAATAGGCATAAACAAGCCAATTGCCCTGCTTTGGGATTAGAATTATGTGATTTTTCTCCTTTTACATTTAACAAACACTGGAAAGCACCAGAAGTCATTAGACAATCTTCATAAACACCAAGTTAAAATAAAACAACCATTCATCATTCATTTCCATGCAGATTCCCCCCAAATACATTATCTGCCTGTGAAGACAGTCATTTTGCTTGTGTGCATGGTGCTGTGGAAAGCTGAAAGCTTTCAGCCCCTGGCAGAGGCTTCTCAAAAATCTCAGTCTCTGCATGGTGGGGCTGTGCCTGCCTTGCTCTGGCATGCCAAGCAGAGTGAGTGGAGAGATGCTTATGGACAAATGAGGAAGAAGGGCACCAAAATCCAAATTCAGATGCCTTAAGTGAGAGACTTAAATATGTTTCTAGTTACCTCCCTGCTTTCTTTAAGCACTTATATATAGATTTAGGTATGTAAGCTCTGTTTTAGCTCCTTCAACAGGAATTTAATCACCTACATTATGGTTTAAATACTTAAATTAGGTTAGAGAATCTAACCAATGTTGTCTTTCTGACAGATCAGGCCTGAGGTCTTTCCTATGGAGGCAGTGTTAAAGATGGACAATTAGCAGAAACAGCATCTCAGTGCATAGTCACTTTGCTAGTAAAATCATCACTATGCATGATCGAGTGACAGCCAAGGCATTCAACTTTGACTATGTTACTAATGTCTGCCTACATCACAACACAAATTAATCTTATGGGAGGGATCTGAAGAAAGACTGCCTTTCCCACCAAATCCTTGAAGCACCAAAGCACCCCAGATTCAGGCAGATGCCATTCCCCTGCATTGTCCATCTCTATTGAGCTTGCAGTCTCCCACTCCCCCGCTTCCCCTCGTACAGAGCACCTTGTGAATTAGATTTATTTGGAGATGTCCTTAAAAGCCTTATGTGGTGGACAACAAATGCTAGGTGGCCATTGATCACAGCTTATGTGAAGTTAATGTGTTCTCTGGTCTTCATTGCTCTGCGGAAATCAAGCCCTTAGCCATAACATGTTTCTTGATTTCCTTCCCCCTTGTTTGTCACTGTCCTTGTTTGTCAATCAAAAGCATATGAGACAGACCAGTTCAGGGGCAATACAGGGTTGCTTAAAGGTGTTGATGTCTGGGGAGGAAGGAGCAGAACCGGCATGTGAAGAATTCAAGGGCTGACTTTGAACTATGTGAATTTGTACTATGCAAGCTGCACCAGAAAAGGGAATGTGAGGTTACTGCAGTCACTCAAGCCTGGGCAGATATTTGTCATTCCAAAACTATGTTGTTGAGGATTTGGTTGAGGGAGAGCAACAGGGAGGGGATAATAGAAAGTGGAATGTAGGTTCTCAGGATTGCAGTCTATTAAGAGGCAGAAGTGCCATCACAAACTCACCTATTTCTTCCTCAGGGAAAAGGTGGAAACAGTACAGATAGCATTACCTCAGGTTTCTTGGTGTGAATTTTGCAGGGTTTGTATATATCTGATCCAGTGTACATCCATGGATCTAAATTTAGGTTGGGAATCCTGTGTTCAAGGGCAATCTGAAGTACACTTTTGCCTCACTTGGGCTCTTATTCTGTCTGTGGGCTGCCTGTAACCTGAGCCTGCCTATGGACACCAAGTCTCTTCATGGGTTCAGCAAAGCAAGAGTTTGCAGTGTGAGGAGTGAGGAAGAGATCACATCTACATATGCACATGTTGGCCACAGAAAATCAAAATCATCCCCCTTTGGTGATGAGTATCCTTGAATGCCACCATCCACTACTGGGATGCCAGGGGAAGAGGTCTTCACAGAGGTGCCACTCCTCCAGCCTCTGGGGCTGTTTCTGCCTATAGCACACAGGTCTGGGTTCTGCCTGGCAGCTTTTCTGTAAAGCATTTTAGCTTGTTTTGTTACGCAGTGCTAAACAGATAGGAGGCATCTCTCGTCTCTTCAGTGCCTGCGAAGAAGTCCCTGCGCCCCGTGGCTGCCAGCACCGACTGGGGGTGTGCAACAGGTTTGACTCTGCAGGGTGTACAATATTCTTCATTGTCCAACAGCCTCTCTGTGCTTCCCACCATGAAATGCTGCAGAGAGGCATTTCTGAGTGTCTTCACTGGCATAGATTGAGTAGACTGATGCCTAGATGTCATATCTGAAAATGAATTTTGCATCTCCAGTGATTTCTTTTTACTTTCACAGCATTTTTCCATGTTTTTCTTCTCCTTGGCTATCTAGAGAAGACCATGCCTCGATAACACCTGCCTGGAAATGCAGGGTGGACTGGAGCTGATGTCTTGCTGACTTGCTTTGATCCATTCTCATCTCTTGGGATCTCCAGTATTAATTGTCCATTTTCTCCTTTTCTGAGCTTTTTTCTTTTCCTGCCAACACCTTTGGCTGTACTGTCTCCTAACAGTGAATGCAGCAGAGGGGTTTTTTTCAAAATTTATTTCCCTGATGCCCAAAGATGGAGAAAATTAATAAAAACCTGAGTCAGCACCTCCTATAGTGGTGGGAAATTTCTGACTTGAAAATGGGAGGGTTTTCAGTGATCCCCATGTTCAAAAGGTCTGTCACTGCAATTAAGGGAGGCAAGGGTTCATTTCCTATCATGTTTCTTTGGCATTCGGTTATCACTCACCAAGGAAAATTCTCATGAGTTACATGTGTACAGTTTAGTGTGTCACTGGTTTAGTATCTTATTTTGTTTTCTCTATGACTAAAGGATTTTGAAATTTCCCAGATCACCAGCAAGACCCCAATCCAGTAACATTTAGGCAACATTAGTAAAATTACAAAGTATCTTTCATCTGTGAGGAACCTCCCCCCACAAAGTCCTTTATGATTGGCATTAAGAGGTCATTCTTTCATCCTTGCAGCCTTTATTGGGGTGAAATGCAAGCACTGTTACCAGCACTTAGCACAGATAAGCAACAGCTTAGTTGGGGCTGCAGTATTTACTTGAGGTTGCAAGGATGTAAGACTCAGGGAGGCCCAATCTGATCATTATTCACTCCTGAGACAAATGTCTAAGGAAGAGGTTGATATAGTCCTGTATCACTGGGCTTCTGTGTGGAGCTGTGAGCAGGGTTTTGTGAGGGTTGGGATGTAGGGAGGCCATGGGGGAGGGAAAGACAGTATCAGAGGTGAGAAGAGTTAAATAGCTGTAGGAGGATGCTGATGTTCACAGAGCAGAGGCAGGGGCACCTTCTCTGGCTATAGCAAAAGTGATATGGCACAGCATGGCATGGCATGGTAAAGAAGAAAGGAAATGCAAAACTGAAGGTCACACTAAAACTACAGACTATGAAGTGCCATGGCCGGGGGCGGGCATAGAGGGACCAAAGGTATACATATTTTGTAAAGCAGCTTTTGGGGCTCTTTGGCTAAGGAAGTTTTAGGTAAAGTTTCAAATGTCAGGTGAGACAAGGGGACAAAGTCATAACATTACAGCAGGCAAGGCCGGAGTTGAAGGTGACAGTAGAGAGCACAGTGATGTTAGTCTGAGCAGAGACCCAGTAAAAGGGCTTGGCTCATTCTACAGAGCTACAAAACTCACACAGCGTTTTCCAGAGAAGGCCTGTAGCAGTCAGGTACCTCTTGCAGTTGCATCCCCTGGACTGGGCATCTATATCCCTTTGGCTCTTCAGACTATCCTCTCTTCAGTGAACTCTTGCTATCCCACTTGGTATGATAAAAGAAACTGCTAAAACTGGAGGCTGCTGAGTGCTGTGCTGCCTCTATTCAAATCTCTAATGAGCTCCTCCTTGTAGCTCTAGGTTTAATTAGTTTTCATTGCAATATTAATGATCCAAACAAACCATTTTAACTTTCCTGTTGCACAGCTGGAATCTTCTTATTTAGCATTCTACTCTATAAGGGAATCGCACCAACTTCCTTTCCCCTCCCCCATTTGTTCCATTAATATGCATTAAAATCACAGTCTCATAGAGTTTCAGACCTGCTATAAAACTCCAATAATTTCTAGAAATGGCAAGGTTGAGCTAATGACAGAGCCTCACCCAAATAATACAAAGATAGATTTCTTCCAGAGTTTGATGGCAGTGATGATTAATACTTCATTTATTTATTTACCGTCTATCAGCATTTACAAAGATTTGCTCATTCCTCTGAGCACACATACAATCTCTCTTGAACTTCATGGTATTACAGCAGAAATGTCTGATCTGTTAGTCTTCAACAAAAATGCCTTCTTTCTCTCTTTTTTTCCTCAGGAGAAGGGCATGCCCTGCCTTTCCCAGCATAGATCTGAAGACTGCACATCTCAAAGTCTTCTCCTACCATAATGGAATAGGTGCATCTCGCATTTCCCTCTGAAATCCCTGATAGGGAGGACTTAAAGGAGAGTCTTTTTGTCACCTTCTGGTGTATTTCAGCTCCTGAACTCATTGGGATTTGTGGAGACTGAAATAAATTAGGTTGTATATAATCTGGGAATCTTCATGTTGAAGGATGCTAGAGAAGACTAGACTCTCCCATGCTGAAGGACTGATGTGGAATCTTGCCAGCACCTTTTCCTTTCTGAGCCGAAGAAATCATGGGAATGTTGGTAGCAAGGAAGCTCCAGGGTCTCTTGCCCAACCTTCTTCTCAGAGCTGGTCTATTGCTAACACTAGATCTCGTCAGTTTTGCCTTTGTCTTGTTTAGAAAGGAACATTTTCTAGGAGCCTGAGGAGCTGTGCTCTGCAGACAGGCTGTCAGCAGCTGGATGAAAGGGTTTGCCAGCCATACTGCACAAGCAGAGGTCAAGATACAACTCTGAAAGTGCCAAAGAGATTTAGTGCCACTTTCAAAGAGTCATTTTCATTACTCTCCTAAGTGCTCACATTGTTTTTGAAAACAGGACTTTGGAGTGTGAGCATGAAGATAAAGGGGTGAGGTCTGATTGCTTGCTTTGGCATTGCCTGCAGGGTCTAAGTTCAAGAGAGCAATGAGTGACTTGATTGCAGAGCACCAGCCCCATGGCCCAGGCAGTGGAGAGCTGGAAGTACCTTACCCAGAGCCCCTGCTCTGGGAGCCTGGTGTAGGCAGTCTTTCCTCATGCACAACCCCCAGCTCACCCCTTCTCAGAGAGGCATGTCCTCACAGAGCATTTTCCCTTATGAAGTCATCGAGCCAGATGTGAGCTAAACACCACTGCTATACCTAAATCAAGCATTTATGGTACCGTAGGCTTACTTGAAAACCAAAGCAATTCAGTAAGTGCAGGAAAGAAGCTGCATCGCCAAGGTCTCCTCTGGCTGCTGTAGGTGTTGGGAGAATCGTCCAGGAGATAGATTGCGTACTGAGGGTCAGGACTTCACTCAGTGGTCCCAGGGCTCTCTCCAGCTGTGTAGGATTGTAAAGATAAAACTCCCTGCCTCCATCTAGCTGTGTTTAAATATCACCATTTTTTTCTGTCTACCTAACTGACTGAAGAGAGACCTTTAGTGGGTGGGTATCTTGACTGATGAGATTCATGACCCATTTTCTTAACTTTTGTGATCTCACAGGGGAAAGACTTTGTGTGTGGAGTTTTTTGCCAGAACATTTCTCTGCAGCAGAAGTTTCTTGAAGGTTTATATCAGTGAGTTGGTTTTGGTAATGCTCTTGTGCTGGTTTCCTTCATGTTTATGAGAGTTTGTCATTCATTTGTTGCACTGGAGTATAACTGTGAATGGTAACCTACAAAAGCATATTGTCAAGAAGTTGAAATGTATTTGTCCAAAGTGCTCCTGCTGGGAAGTTGTAGGTAACTAACTTGTTTGCTACCAAGTGGAAAAAAGGAAGATCATGAGTAATCCCTTCAGAAATTGTGAGAGTAGAAGGGGCGAGAAGGAGACAGGGAAAGGAAGGATGCTATCTTCTTGCTCATCTGTAAAAAGTGGAGATAAGCCTCACATGAACTGAAAGCAGTATCAGAATCATATCCTGACTGTGACAGGGTTATGCAGCCTGCAGGTATATGTGGTGTGATGGAGGACCCTTTCCCTGGTCTGGAAGCACAGCTTATTGCTGGGCCATGTCCCAGTTGGGAAGGGCACCATCAAGAAAGCAACAGCGAGATAACTACCCCAAGGTTTCATGTAGCCAGAGTTCCCTATAATGCCTTGCTGCAGTTGACAGTACCACAGCATGGAAATGAGCAGTTTAACATTTCTTACTCCAAATGCAGCTATTGGTTAAGATTAAAATTAGTAAGCTCTCTTATCACTTTCAGCTAGCCACAGTTTACCACACAAATATCTCTCTCACTTGGTTGCCTTTCACTATCAGTAAATATCTCTCTCCACCTCTGGGAACATACTGGTGCCTCCCAAAAGCTCAAATTAAATGGTTTGCCAAAACCAACATGTGCAGTGGATGTGTCTGTTAGCTAAAACTGAACCCAGAGCATTCTAGCTTCTACTAGTATTTATGGTTAAGCATGCCAGCAACGTTTCAAACAATAACAGTATGTCCGTACAGGTCAACGTCGCTTAACTTAAATGAGTTTAACATCACTCATTTCACTGGAATTTAAGCCAACACATTTTACATCATATTTGCTGTAAGCTGTAGCAATGAGCCCACGGCTAGTTAGCATGGTTCAGTTGATATGTGGTGGTGGTGATAAATTTGTAACCTAGTTTGCCACAGGAGCACATCTGACTGCAGGTTTAGTGTGTTACACAAAGGTTTGTCATGAACGATTGAACCAAGTCAAACAATACGCAAAGTTTTAAGCAGTATACCTTAGGGCTCAGACTGAGGTCTGAGTTCCTACAGCATATGGGTTACCACTTATCACTGCTTACTTACTCAGGGACTTACTGTCCTCTCTCGTCTGCCAACATAATTACGTGTGGTTTCTCCCTAACCCAGTTCCATCAGAGAGATGAAGTTTAGTTTGAGTTCTTACTGGGAGGACTTTCAGTCTCTGTGCTGTTTTTGCAGAGGCTTGGGGAATCCAAAGGGGCTAGTAAGATCTGGAGTGGGAATATGGGGCAGTAAGGTTAAGCCAGAAAACTGCTGGGCACTAACCTCCTGACTGCAGCAATCGGCACAGCATGTGTAATTGCAGCTTCAGTGACCTGCTTTGCTCTTTCTTCAGTCAGTCCCTTAGCCAAAATAGTGCTGTCAAGCTAAAATCAAAGTAACTATACCAGGGGACGGATCTGTTTTAACAAAATTGTTTTCTAAATTGATTTAAATTGGTGTTCAAACTGTGTGCACGGCTTCGTTCAGTGACAGAAGTATGATTTTACCTCTTTCTATTCCTGGTAGTGCTGCAGAGCTGAACCACCTGAGAGGGGACAGGCTTGTGTCTCTGCATAGCTGGACATTTCCACTAAAACTGAGCCAACTTTTGATAGCAAAATTGTAATTGTCAGGGATGTTTCAGTTAAGAGCCTTGGGTGACTTTCTGCTCCCAGACTAAATCACATGGCACTTAGAGCAACATCATTTTATCTCACACCAGAGCACATCTTTCATTGCTAGTGGGGCTGACAGCATCTCTTAAAAACACAAGATTTCAGGAGAGCAGATGCTTCATGTTATTTCTATTTGCTTGGCTCTTTGAACCTTTGCAACACCAGCCAGCTTCAGGTTTTTCTTCTGCAGCTGTGAATGTGAACTTAAGTGGTTTTGGGGGGACTGAGGTCTAACTGCCTTATGTAGAAACCATTTAACTGCACTGTCCTCTCTTTAAATGAAAGAATCATTTCTTGTGCTAAAAGAAACGTAAAAATTGATATGTTTTGGGGATAAGCTGGTGTGTCTGCATTAAAAACTGAATCTTTTGACTCTCAATAAAAGCATTAGGGCCAGCAATCTTGCCTTAGATGCGGAAGCACTAAAAGAGAAAAACCCAGACATCTACCTGCAATTTCAGCAAGGGCATTTCCAAAGACAAATGTTACTGCAGGAGCTAGGTGCATTTATAGTTGTTTATGAATAATTAATAATTGTATTAAAGGTGTAGGGTTGACTGGGCAGGCTTCCTCTTCTGGAATTGAAATCTCGTCTCAAAATCTTTAGCCATTTGGCTTGTGATTGAAAGCTGCGTGGCGTTTCCACATTGGAGCTCATTGCAGGGGAAGACTTGAAGCTGTCAATTGTTCCAAGAGCTAATGGAGGTATTAAAAATGTAGCAGCTTACTGGGGAGAAAGCAGGGTGGGTGGGGAATACGTGTTACTAGCATATGCTGTAACTGGACTGTAAGTGGTCTCCACATATTCATGAATGATGGCTGACCTCTACTCTGCTAGGGCACATGTGTGCATGTCCATCATGACAACACACTCTGAACTTACTCCATCAGAGGCCCTTGGGAACATAACCCCTGTATCTGTCTCCAAATATAGCTCTGCTGGTCTGCAATATAAGGCAGTGGGGAGAGCTGCTGGATTGAGGAGCCATTTGGAAACTGTGCTGGAGTGATATCCACCGAGACCTCTATGCCTGGTTGGTGACCTTCTTCACTAAGAGGCAAATGTCTGCAGCTTGTAAAAGAAAAAGATGCCTCTGAATGCCTTTCCACTTTTAAAAGCTCCTCCGTGCCGGCTCAGCAGAGCAAGTGAAACCCGCAAGTGGCAGCGCTTACTGTACTTGTACTGTATGAATGTATGCAAGCCATACATCTGGACAGGGAGGCATGTCCCAAGCAGGGGGCTGCGAATAATTCCTGGAGCTGCCTCTGACTTAGAGCTAGAGCTTTGACCTGAGCCAAACCGCTAACTCGGAACTGTTTCAAAGTCAGTTCCTGGGAAAATAAGGCCAGTAACCCCTCTCTGCCTCAGTGTCCTCCTTTGTAACCCCTTTGTAAAATAAGATTGCATAACAGCTCACAAGGGATTAGGGAAGACTCATTCATTTGTATTTGAAGTACATCAGGATCCTTGGAGAAAAGTCCCTTATTAGAGCAATAATGAATACAAACAATAACAATTCTGTTATCACTGTGAAATTGCAGGGATTTGGTCAACATCACTTGACTACAGCTTTGTTTGTCCTATAGATTACAACAAAGAACAAATCATCCTTTCTAAGTGTTTTTCAACATGGAGGATGAATATGATATATTGCTATCTTTTAAAAGAAAATTAAAACTTTAACTCTAAGGTGTGTGTAATAAAATGGCACTTTAATTCTCTAGTGTGCCATGCAGGCTTCTTCTGTTAATTTATTCTCTTCTTTTCTTTTTGTGCTTCATGTAATATTCTGAAGTTATTAATGTGGCAATATATTTGACCACAAAAACCTGCCTTCTAGTGTTGTTAAGACTGTGAATTAACTCCACAAATGGAAGGCATTTCTGACTCCAAGGCAAACAGATCATGCTTGGGATAAAATGATTAGCAACATGACAGATGTGCAAGAACTTCTAGGGGAAGGTTTTCCCAGGTGTCTTGCCACAATGTGCGGGTGTCATGGTTTAACCCCAGCCAGCAACTAAGTGCCACGCAGCCGCTTGCTCACTCCTCACTGCTCCCAGTGGGATGGGGAGGAGAATTGGAAAAAAAAAGTAAAACTCGTGGGTTGAGATAAAAACAGTTTAATAACTAAAATAAAATACAATACAATAATAATAATATAATAATAATAATAATTGTAATGAAAAGGAATATAACAAAAAGGGAGAGAAATAAAACCCAAGAAAAGACAAGTGATGCACAATGCAATTGCTCACCACCCACTGACCGATGCCCAAGCAGCGATCCGCCCCTCCTGGCCAACTCCCCCCAGTTCATATACTGAGCATGACGTTCTATGGTATGGAATATCCCCTTGGCTAGTTCAGGTCAGCTGTCCTGGCTCTGCTCCCTCCCAGCCTCTTGTGCACTTGCTTGCTGGCAGAGCATGGGAAACTGAAAAATGCTTCACTTAGGACAAGCGCTACTTATCAACAACTAAAACATCGGAGTGTTATCAACATTATTCTCACACTAAATCCAAAACATAGCACCGTACCAGCTACTAGGAAGAAAAATTAACTCTATCCTAGCCGAAACCAAGACAGTGGTCTTAGGTCTCATGAGCCCGTGGACTCCAGCTGTCAGTAATGTGTCTCTGTGGTGCAGAGTGTGGTGCAGACACCTGTGAATACCACCACCTGAGCTGCTGCAACCCCTGGGACACTGCCACTCAGTGCAGCTGATCCCTCCGGACAGCACTGCCACTGGTGTGCTTGGATACCTTCCAGTGCCAGAGTAAGGGTGCTAGGTGCCAGGTTGAGATCCCTGCAGTGCACCCCCCAGTGCACCACACACTGGCAAAATTCACTTGGTAAGGTGGCACCTCAGCCCTTAAATGACTTGGATTTCACTTGTCTTAGCTGGGTAACCCAAAACCCAGCAGCAGCCAACAGAAGGGCATTTGGTGGGATTGAATTCAGTTCAGTGCAATCTAGACCAAATACTCATAACTCTGCAAACACTTCAGGACTAAGATGTGGACCTAGAAGTGCCCAGTCAATTTCATCTTGTACCTATGAGCTAAGTCATCAAAGGCTGATGGAGTGCTGCACCTTGTAGTGGTGGTAGCATCAAGCCCTGAAACCACCAGTGCCAGCCTAGGTTGTAGGTACTTGCAAATAAATTTCCTCATCTGACTCATTCCTTTATCCCTGTACTTAGGCATTTGCAGGACTCATCCTGCATCAGTGGTACAGTTTACACTGAATGCAAATTAGTGGGCACAAGTTCAGTGCTCCCTATCTGTGAGACTTTGGCAATGAATGGCAAATTCATTGGAAAAAGAGACAGCTTTTTGTTAGTGGTGGTTGCTAGGATTAATATCAGGCATGGGGAATAGGAGTAGTTGAGGAGATCATGGACAAGCTAAACCGAGTGGTATATTCCACACATGGCATCAGGAGTTACTGAGGCCTCAACTCTGCTGTGGATGCAGCACACACTCATGGGGTAGCCTGGAGAGGCTGTCTTGGCAGAGAGCTGAAAGGAGCAGGGTTTTCCAAGACACTTTGCTGACGTGTATTGCTGTGTTGGCTCTGATGTCTGTTTCTCTGTGCTGGTAGGCTAGACTCATGCCTCCAAAATGTCTGCTTCACGCTCAGCAGTTAGAAAGGCAAACAGAAGACTGGGAAAGGGATAGTATCATAAATCAAGCATAGTATTGTGTCCCCATGTAAATCCATTCTGAATATTGTCTATGGTAATTGCTGTCACCTCAAAAAGGTCGTAAGAGTAGATTAGAGAAGGTACAGAGAGTAGAAGTGTGGAGAAGTGCAGAATATCTTCCTCCATGAGAAGAGATTAAATAAGTGGGATTCTTCAGCCTAGAAGACAGACAACTGATAGGGAATTTTTTTTTACCATTTCCACAGTCTAGGAACTACAGGCCACACAATGAATACCAGCGGAAAGATAATCCTGGCCACAGTCAGAGACAGGGTATTTTTTCTGATGTTCTTGCAAGACACTGGATAATAGGGTTTGCGTGGGGGAGAGGGATGGGGTTTACGCTGATCACCTGGCACAAAGACAAGTCGAATGGGTGCACAAAGGACCTCCCTGAATCTTTTTTTTGGCTAACCTGCTGAGGCACATCTTGACAGATGCCAGACTGCTATGAGGAAGGCTGGGCTGAACCATGGGCGCCTGCACCCACCTGGATTTGGTGGCCTCTCCCATTGTGTGGACAGTGCAGTCCTACAGAGGGCTGCAAAAAAATGTGACTCTTTGAGAGAGGCTGCATAAATAGTTTCCATTCTGGCATTTTTACTAGGCAGCAGATGTCTAGCTCTAGGTGGGCAGGGATTCTTGTCTTTAGTAGTATTAATCAAAGATCTTCTAACTAGCAGCATTTCTCAGAAGCCTAATTGCTAATGGCCACTTCTCATGGATACCAGTTTTTCACCCTCTTTTCAGGCCTTGCTGGTCAGACCGTTGGCTCCAGCACTGTTATGTGAGTGTTCACCTGATACCTGAGCTCCCTGACTCTTGGCACAAGCAAGAGAGAGGTCAGTTGGTGTTGTCTTTGCCAGTGGCTGGGCAGAGGCAGGTTGCATCGGCCTAGGCCTTTGTTGGACTTCTTCTGGAGAAGAATGACGTATGGTTAAGGCAAATTTTTCATTTGATGAATGAAGAATTGAACTGTAACTACTCATCCCCCTCACTGCTTCCAGGCAGAGAGCTACTGAAGTGGGGCCAAGCCACTGCCACCCTCTCCTCTGTCCTCCAGCCCTTGTACTCAGCACACTGAGAGCTGAGGACATGCACTTTTTGCAGGGCTGTCAAATGAACAGTGAAAGGAAACAGACTTAAAGGCTCATTTAACTGGAAAACAGCACCTGTCTTTTTAGGCAAAGGCGGTGTTTGCTTGTCACTCCTGTCAGCAACATGGGCTCTGCCCGAAAGGCCCTTTAGGCACCTGATTATGTAGGAGGGGAAGCTATGTTGTCGTGCTGCAACACCCGCAGCGCTGGCAGGCCGTGGGGCGAGGGGAGGCGGATTAGGTGTCAGTCCTGGGGGATATTGCTGCCAGAGCTGCTCAGCACCCCTCGCTCGTGCGGGGCGCGCCGCCGCAGCCCTGCCATTCCACACAGCCCTTCTTCTCCTAGCCGCCGTGGGGAAAGGAGGGCATTGGCACAGGCAGATTTTCTCTATGAGGATGACTGGGTACGTATCTCTTTAGTTCATCTTCCTGGGTGAAATGCTGTTTTCTGACTGATTTTGAAGTGAAATATAACACCCTTTGCTTATGTGAACTTGTTGCTGGCGAGAGATGGCACTCTGTCTTGCTCAAATTTGCCAATGGTTTCAGTGTCCACCTTCTCTCTTCTTTTTAGCCTAGCTCTAAAATCCCGTTGCGTTGCAGTGGTCAAGAACGACACTCATGTCTGAAAGCAAAAGCTTGTGGCAAAGGCAGCCTGGGGGTACAGTGCTTGCCCAGGACTGAGAGCACAGCAGGACTGTTCACAGGGCTTCCCAGGCAGAGTGACAGCTTAGTGCGGTTTGCTTAGGAAGGCTGAAATGAAGGGACTTAGAGGAGAATGGTTAATTCGTTTAGGCACCTTTGATCTGATCTTATAAAATCTTAATCTGCTTATATTTCCTGCTGGAAAATTCGCAAGGAGTCAACAGAAATAGGACCAGACCCACGAAGTTTAGAAGAAAAACAATGACTTTTGTTGTTTTGTTGCTCATAGTTTTCCCTTTATTCTTTCCTTATTTTTTTAGGACGTTCCCAGTATCCCTACTCCCTATACATCTCCTCTTGTGCATATTTTGTTTGTATTTCCTCACTCTGGGGATCTCAGCCATTGCTGGGTTTCAGTCCCCTTTCTGGGGGCCAAAGTCCTGCCACCTCTCTTCAGCTGTCTCAGCACTTGGTGCCTAGGCTAAACTGGTCAGGAAGGCTTCCTCTCTCATCCGCAGGGAGGACTGTGTCCTGAGATTGTGATTCTTCCTGCAGGAAGAAAGGCATTTCAAATCTCCCAGAGGTGTCTGCTAACCTCCATTGATGAGAAAGGGAGCCTAGATGGCCAGTTTAAACTTGTAAAAGGCCTGCACTGGGTGTGATGGATTCCATCCCCTCGTTCTCATCTTCTTACTCATACAGGATATTTTGCACTAGAGCTTTTCTCTCCCTCACATAACTGACTGTGAACCATCCATGCATTCAAATGCTGAAACAAATGTTCTTGAGTGTCTCTGTCCCCTGAGGGTGAATTGTTGCATTCCTGCCCCCTCCCAATCATAATAATAATAATAATAATAATAATAATAATAATAATAATTTCTTCTATTTATAGAGCTTCAAAGTTTCCCAAAGAGCCACCTTTGGGATGGATCATACCAACAGTTAGTGCATAGCAACCCTAGACAACAACTTAAGACAGATGAATGTATCCAGTTGAAGCTGAAGATGAGATTTCATTTGGCAGAAGATAATTGCAAAAGTTATTAATTATTATCATTGTTGTTTATGCAGCTCTAGACTCAAGAGCAATAGGCACTTTTTAAATACTAACAGTAGATAGACAAAAGCACAAAGGCATTATGATCATACCATAGTAATTTGCAGAAGGCAGAATGTGTTAATAAAAATCCTCCCTTGGAGGTTTTCCCATCTAGGACTCAGCATAAGCTGATGAGTAGTCCATAATGCTGGAAGAGGAGAGAGCTGGATTCTCTTCCTGGCTTTTCTATAGGTTCCCAGTGTAACCTTGAGCACATAGTTTAGTTGCTCTGAATCTAACAACATGTCTACACAGCATGTTGTAGATGTTTAATTAAAGGTGAGATCTGGAAAGCATTCCAATAGAAGTATTTGATATTAATCTCTATGTGTTTTGCAGTGTGATTTTATTGAAATTGAGAGTTGTAGGGGTTTTTTGTCTAAGCAACAGGACCAGGTGTACATAAGCCTGGATTTATAAATAATCTTCTCTGAGTGCAAGGTTAGGTGCTTGCTTACTCTGGTACTGGCCACAGTGGAAACCCCTAATTTACTTGATGACTATTATTAAAATCTCATGGACTTCACAAACTAATGTAACAACTCCAATAGTAAACATAAGGACTGTGTGATTATATCTAAAGCATCCTGTGGAAACAGTGAGTCTGCAAATGATTTTTGAAAGCAACTATGAGAATGTGGTGACTATAATTTTTTACATTGATGCCAAAATAAATGGCAAAGCTGTAAAGGTACAAAGGAAAATGTGAATCAGGACACTGGAATTAACCATGCATCAAAGCATCTAATGTTGAACAATGTAAAAACATTGTTGTTTAAACAACATTTAATTTTTACTCATTTCTATTTACACCACCAGTTCCTTGCTTTCTTCATATTTTCTGGTCTTGCATTACTAACATGGAAGTTTTGTATTCATTTCTTCAATTCTTTTCCTAAAAATCTGTAAACTTTCAGAATTGGTAGAGATATTTTTTTCTACTGAGATGTTTCATGCTTGTCGTGCCTAACTAGGCTGGAGAAAGACGAGTCCAAGGTCTCATCAGCATCCCTTCTGTGAGGACAGCACAAACTCCGTCTTTAAAGCAATAAGCAAGCAGAGCATGTACCAGCTCCCACTCATGTCTCCGGAAGGGTTTCTGTAGATTGGAGCTGGCTCAGCCACATCTGCCAGGCTGCTTCTACAGTCAACATCAGTTTCTAAAATATCCAGCTTCCGTGCATCACGTTGAAATGTCTGAGGGGCTATTGTCCTTTGGCAGGGTTGGAATATTGAAATCAATGGGACTTGTGATCCCAGATGACATGGACACTGTTGAAAGTGTCATCAGAGGAGACATGAAACCTTCCCTCCTTGTTCAGGCCTGCCTGCATACACAGTCATTTTCTTAATGGATTTCAGATACACCTTGGATTTGGGAATTGCTGCTGTATTTTGAAACAGCAATACTTTCTGTCGCTAACAAAAAGATGGCAATAAAAATTCACTTTGAGCTTGCAGTGTTTAAATGCTTCAGTTTGTGCTCTACATTGTGTGTAAACACTTCTGCTGAAATCACTGAAAATATCTGTATGAGTGACGTTATGGATTTGCTTAGAGCCTTGATTCTGTGAACACGTTTAGTTTTGTTCCTAAGAGAAGGGCCCCTGATCTCTGCAGGAAGATAATTAATCACATACATGTTTGCAGGATTAGAGTTTTCATCAGTAATAATTTTTTTATTTGTTTTATGTTTATCTTTTTGCCTAAAATGCCTTTGTAAAGTTTAAAGGAAACCAATTGTGACATTTTTTTAAAAGACAATATATATCTCTTTATTTCCATTATGTTTTTCTTCAAGTATTTGACAACATAAATTTTCTAATGAGTTTTGCAGACTACAAACCTTTAAAAAGTGCCTGAAGTCAGTGATTTATAGATCATAATTCAAACCACATGCCCTTTCCTTAATGGAATGAGATTAAAGAAGAATTCTTTCGTTTGCATTTGTCAGTTTATTAATACCAGCCACTTTAGTACATTTGGTACAGTGAATTTCAGTCCCAGGAATCACTTTACTGCTAAGAGTAGTCTCTGATTACCTGGGACTCATCTGGTTGATCCTCATTAAGGGGTTGTGACATAGTTTTTAGGCCTAGGGGATTCTTAGGGGGTTCTCTGATGCTGTCTTCCTATCTACTCCACAAATCTCACTGACCCTACTCTCCAAGTTCAGCTACAGGGAAAGGATGAAGATCCATCCCTAGTTTTCCAGTCCACCCAATTCCCTAGGCAGATTGTGCCAAGGACCTCGCAGCCAGGTCCTGGGCTGTGTTGACTAGCCCAGGTGTACTGCAGGTGGAGGAGCTGGGACTGATTTCTGCAGCGGATCTGCACAACTGAACTCTGTTTCTGATTGATGCAGTTCTGTTTTCTCGCTTTTCTGCAGCGGTTGCTTTCTGTTCCTCATTTGGCTCCTTTCTTCTCAGTCATTATTTAGCACTGTTCTGCAGAGAAGCACATTTGCTATCTTTCAGACCAGGCTTTTAGCTGTTCTTGACCTTTCTGTGTTTGCATGAATTCCTCCCGCTAACACTGATAATCTCACTGCATCACCATCTGTTGGCTTGTTAATCTTCCATTCCTGACATTCAGCAAAACCTTGAACAATTACACATTGGCTTTTTCTGAAAGGCTGGGCATAAGCTTCTAGTTCTCTCTCTAGTGCTTCCTGTTTTACTGAATGCCAATTTTAGATTACTTACTCTTCTTAAATGTGACTTAAAGTCATATCATTTTAGAAATACAGTATTATAATTCCTCAGATTACTGGAATGGGAAAAAGGCAAAAACCTATGTTGCTTTTTGCAGTTAACCAGTGTGCTGTGATCTGCTAGTGGACTGAAAACAGGTTAGGCAATTGTGTTTGCTGTGGCTTGCATACTAGTGGTGCCCATTTTTCTGCCAAGATATGCAAAACTGAAATATTTTTCAAAACCTTTTGTGGTTTCCAATACTCCTTTTCTGGGAAGGGTTTTGAGCTAGAAAGAGAGTTGGTTTGAGAAGGAGGAAGTGCAAATTTAAATTCCTTCCCTGTCTGATTCACATCGGGGCTGAAACCTCCCTCCTAAGCCAAGCTGGCCTTCCCCTCACTGCCTACCAGCACAAAACCATGCAGGTAGACATTTTGCACCCCAGTATTTTCTGAACACATTCTGCAGTGATGTGAGTTTTTGAGATAATGCAGGTATGTTTTGAAACTTCAGTGACTGCTGAGGAATAAAATTCTCGTATTTTCTTCTGCTGTGCTTCACTGTTTCCTCTTCCTGGCCCACAGCAAGTGTATTCTGCAAACCACAAAATGAAAACCAATGTAATTCAGGCAAACTCATTAGCCTATAACAAGTTTTAATGTTTTATCTTTTCTCTCCGCACCCCTCCCCACCCAGAGATAAGCCCACATTTGAACCGTAGCTACCTCTGCGGTACCAGCTGTACTGCAGCGTAACACAATTTCCTCTTGTAAAACATTGGTATTCCCCAACATCTGGGGGGGAGTCAGCCCTGGAAACGCTGCCTAAAACCCATCTCTCAGTTGCAAAGGAACCTGGCACAGGACAGGGCCAGTGGTTCTGTGGAAACTTCCATGGAAATTCATCCAATGTATTGTGTAAAACGCAAAGTATTGCATGAAATCTGGATGGGGGGGGGGGCTGGAACAAAAATCATACTGGCTAGTTCACCTTGTCTGTGATGGGGTGATACAGTGCAAAGGACTCTGACAGCAGCCATGTGACACCTCTGGGTTGACTAGACTTCTAGCTGCTTGGGCTCTCACATGATCCCCTAAAAATAGCACCTTATGCTTCCCATTGTTGCTGTCCAGCTATTTTAATTAGCCTGCGATCTCCGGTTTTTGCTTTGTGATTTGTAAATAGGAAATATTTACGCTAGACCAGTAACTCCACATTCCTCCAGCCTCTTGTCTTAAATTAGATGGATTATAGCTATGTTTATAAAATACCTAATGCAGTTGTCCTAATATCTCTGTCTAAATGTCACTGGCTTCTACATAATGTTTTTAAAGAGAACTAATTTTTAGATCACTCAGACTATTTACAGATATTTTTTCCCTCATCTGACCTGTCACAAGTGTGTTTATTTCTTAACCTTTAGTTGAAAGATTGATTCATTGCATGTCCTGGGACAGGCTGAACCTCTCCTGCAAATTGCAAAGTGCTGTCAGTTCCTGCTGATTTCACTGACAATTCCTGACGGGAAGGGAAAGATTTCCAAGGTAAATCAGTGCCCAGAGGGCAGATAGGTACCTAACGTGGTTTTTGGCTATTTTAGATAGTACAATCCCTTTGAAAAATTGGCCTGGGTAGAACAGTGCTTTGCAGGATTAAACCCTTACTTGCAGAAAAATTTAGCCATCTTCTGGTGTTTAGCATTTCCGGTATTAAGTTTCTTTTCTGCCACATCTGTCTTCCGCTCTTGGCAGAGTGTTTAATAGTGAAACAGATATACAAAAGCATCTTTTGGGGTTCTGCAGATATGATCAAGGTATGTGAGGCGGCTGTCTTACTGGCAAAAGCAAGACACTGCTCCTGACTGAAGAGTCAGTTTGATTTGGGGGAAATAAGTAGGATGTGGTTGTGACTGACATCCTTGCCAAAACCGTCACTGATGCTGTGTCTTTAGAGTCCTTCTAGCCTACATTCTGTCCCTGAAAGCCATAAGAGGGCTGCTGAGCCCCAGTCTGGTGCCACGGGTGGGCACCTCCCAGAGTTTTAGGATGAGTGTTCGGGGCTGGAATCCAGACAAGTCATCTCTGAGTCAGCTGAGTCTGGGTGGTATTGATGGGACAGCAGCAGGAGAGCAGATCAGGCTGTAGAAATTCTTTTAAAATTGAATTTAAGGTCGTATTCACCGATGGACAAAAAGATGGTGGAACCAATGCCTGCCAGCAATCACAAATGCAAACTGAAATGTAGCAAAGTTTGTTGGTTTCATGAGAAATCTGTTTTCAGAGAAGAATCATAGCATTTTGTTTGTTGGAAAATAATATCTTTTACTACTTTCTGAGGGCAGGATGAAAATAATTTTGATATTGTATTATATTAAACACCATATTATAAAATTCTGAAAGATAAAATCAAGGAAATATTTCTTTTTGCTTGAACCATGCTGAAATTTCTTCCAGAGCTTCATTTTGCAGAGGATTTTTACTTTGCCAGGCTTCATTCAAAGCTGCAAAAAGGACCAATAGAGAAAGCTCCAAGGGCTTCAAAAATTAGAATTTCTCTCCTTGTCAGAGCTCTAGGAGTCCCTGGAGTTGGGACCGATAAACTCCAGCTACTGTCAAGGTTTGAGCCCTAAGGAGTAGCCCTGGAGAGAGGCTGTGGATGAGTCCTGCACCTGTCTCATTGCACAAATTCTGTACCAGGGGTGGATAAGCAGCCCTTCCAGCAAGGTGGAGAAGTGGCCCCAAGGGCAGAGGCTGCAGGACTGCTACTGGTGCTCAGGTGCTGGGGACCCTTCTGTCCTCACCTACATCTGCTCAGCTGGGTTTGTCAGGGCAGAAGTTGGTTCAAACCTGGATGTGTAAGGGGCTGGACCCAGAAGAGGATACAAGCAGAGAAGAATATGACAGAGATCTACTTGTTTCCCCTGATACCAGGTGCAGCACGGCCTGTGTTGGCTAATAGGAGGTGCTGAGCAAAAAATGCAGCCTTGATCTTGTTCTCCTTTGGGTGAGAAAATACCTATAGCAATACTGAGACATCTTCCTCCCTTAGGAGCCTCAGGTCTCTCCTGCCTCCTGGAGACCAGGGAGGGGGGTAGATCTGACCAGAGCTTTTGCACAAAATTCAGCTGCAGGAGGAAGCAGTGATGCTTTCACATTTAGTAGAAAATGTGCAGATGCTCAGGCAAGTTCAATGCCTCCCAGAAGAGAATGCAAAACTGGAGACCTCAACTCATTTTCAGTCATTCTCTCTCCTTCAGCAAGGTGTGAAATGCAAAGATTGCAAGAGGAACAAGTGGAGCACCTCCTCCCCAGAAACTGGGAGCATTTCCATCATCAGAGGAGGTGTGCGTTCAGATCCACTTGAGCATGAAAGAAAGGGGTTTGGGTCCAGGTTGCTGACATGCCACAGGAATGGGATAGAATTGGCAGCCACCTCCCCATCCAGACAGGTCTCATGGAGGTGGAGCCCCCTTGCTGGAAAACAAGCTGGGGGAGCTTGGGCTGTCCCAAGGAGGCAGGTGGAGCAGCATCTGGTTTGCACCATGACTCCTCGCTCAGCACCGTATTGCTGCTGCACTCCTGGGCACATCCAGGAGCAAATATGCAGGTGCTATAAACACCCCCAGAGAAATGCGGGCCTTGCAAGACTTCAGGTGGGGCACAGCAATATCTATCTGCAAGTGTGGGAAGCAACATGCAGAGCAGATGAACGTGTTGTCCTGCTGTGGGACATGTTCTAGTCCTTGGTTCACTGCTTTTGTTCAGCTGATATGACCCTGGGGCTGCTCTGTCCAGCCGATGCTCTGCACTCATCTGTCTGGTGCCCAGAGACCAAGTTATTGCACTGACCGTGATAACAGTCAACAAATCATTCAGTCTGTGGCTGCCAGGTAAGAACTGAACCTGCGTTGCTCTGCTGGACAAAAAGCGCTTGTAAACAAACAACTGAAAACTCAATATAGTCATATTGCTCTCATGGGTTATTAAATAGGGCCCTTGCTCATTAATGCCAAGAGAATTATAAACCATTTACTTTCTACAACCAAAGCAGTTTGATGCTTGCATTTTCCTAGTCTGGAGTGGCATGTTTTCATTTCTGTTTATAATCAGTTCCACTTTTTGGTTTCCATGTACCAGGGACTTTTTGCATGTGATCGGTCCATTGACCCCTTGGGGTCTGCATACTGCTTCTCTGGGATTTGCAGCTAAGGTAGCAAAGGAAAAAACTGTCTCTCTCAGTAGGGCAGAACTCCATTTATTTCCCTGGAGAAAGTGTTAAGGGATGGGATACAAGTCAGAAAAGGCTGAAAACTACTGCTCTTGCATAAGGCTCTCATGTCTATATTCTCAGCCTCGCCAAGCATACAAAGTTTCAAGTGTGTGTGTGTGTGTGTGTGTGTGTGTGTGTGAAAGATGGAGTTCATTATACATACATACATTCATTTTCCATTGACATATTTGTGCAAATTGCATACCCTTTTCACATAAATTTAGAATTTCCGTCCAAATTGCTGTCTACAAAAGTTCAGTGTGATCTGTTATTGCTCCATACTCACTGAAAGGAAGCAGCAGGAATTTTTGCTTTTTAAATTTCCTGGGAGCAGGATAACAACATCTAAGTGCCGCTGGGTTGTGTTTGCTGTGTGTTACTCAGTAATTTTCCCCAGAAGTGGTTTTATTTTAATGACAGGCCATCTGATCCCAGAGTCTCATCTGAGCACTGAATTTGCAAATATATGTATTTATTGTCATCATATTTGAATAAGCATAATGCCTATCCCAAGATTTGAGTCCTTTCAAAGCTGGAGTCTGTAAAGTACATTCATCATGATGAATAGTGTTAACCCCAGCTGCTTTTGTGTGAGAGGCCTGGTTTGGATTTTCCAAGCGATCAGCCACCCTTCCTGCACTAGCAGTTACAATTTCCATAGGGGTCTTTCTAGTTGCGATTCAGCCTCTAAGCAGTTCACAAGTTCATGGGCTTACAGAAAGCAGGGCTATACCTGCCTCTCTTCATAGACAGCAGGGATGGGTTTATTTTTAGCACAAGTATTCCAGAAATACATTCCACCCCTCTTTAGAAATGTGTGGGAGAGACAGACACACATATACAGACAGTTTTGCCTACATCAGTGGCAGCGGGTGCCTGAAAACTACTTTTCCACTGTCTGTATTCATCCCAAACTTTTATTTTTTTTCCAGTGTGCGCCAGTTCTCTCCAGTGTCTCAGTTCGCAGGTGCCATGACTCATGATGCCCCAGATCTTTGTGCATAAGTGCTCTCATGGGTGCAGGGTGTGGGTAGCTGTTGGAAGTGTGTAGTTTGGGGCCAGAACTTAGCAGAAGTGCCCTGATGTTTGGCAAGACCAGCATTCAGTTTGGGATGAGTTAGGAGAAGCACTTGAACACCAAAAGCCCAGACCAGGAGTTTAGGAGAGTGGGCTTTGCAAAATCTTCCTGCTGGGATCTAAGGCGAATGATACACCTCTCCCAGGTGGGGAATTCAAAGCTGAAGGTTGCTTTGGAGAAAGCAGGTCATCGTCTCTCTGAGGACTGGTAAACTTAGGCTGCTCTTGGATTGCAGGGAAGATTAGTTCATCACAAGTCTTCTGGTACTTGGAGATTCTCAGGCAGCAGATACCACATGGTTGTGTGCTGTAGCAATGTAATTAGCAGCTCTTTTTAAAATGCAAATGAGCACTGGGCTCACGTGGAGCCCTGCTCTGCCATGGAAGCAGGAGTTGGGCTGTAATCGCAGGAGATTCTGCTCTTCATTTTGCTGCAGGCTGTGGCTCAAGTCCGGCGTGATGCTGAGCCCCAAGAGAGCCCCATGACTTCAGTAAGGAGCTCTGTGCACTCAGCATGGCACAGGATGCAATCCATTGTTTATATCTGCAATACAAAAACTTAGCTTTTTGAGTTCATGGCATATTTCCCCTATTATTCAACATCCTATTGCGGTTCGCCAAATTAAGCCCAATGCTGGCATGTGTCTCCCAGGAGGGCGGCTGGTCTTGTTTGCTTTGGAAGGACGGTGGAATGGGGTCCTTACTCCAAGAACGCTGGACACATTTGTCCAGCCTTGATGATGAAATGAGCTATTTATGAAAAAGCACCAGTAGGACAGTAATGTGTTACTCATGTGCATACTTCTTACACAGTATTTTTAATGGTGACCTTAATAAACATTTTGACTCCCACCTGTAGATACAAAAATGCAGTGCTTTAAGGTTTGAATCACTGGCAGTAACAAGCCAATCGCACAGCATTACTTTCTGTATTAGTTATCTCTGAAGCATTACCAATGGCGAATCTGAATGTAAAAATAGCTGATGACTGTTTGTTTCATCTGTCTGTTACTTGACACCGCATGGTTATTCCAATACGTATGTTTGCCTCTTCCCCACTGTGATCTCCGTTTGGTTTCCCCTTGCCTGATAACTATTTAAATACATTTTACTAACTTTGGATTCCTTGCTCACTTCACTTCACCTGGCTGGGCAGGTCTGCAAGGGCTCAAGGGTTAGCTCCTCCACTTTTATTGTTTTATTTATTTTTCAGTGGTTGTTTCTATTAAGATAACCATGTTCAGAAGGGGAGTCCGAAACACATAAATAATGGGAAGTGCTAATAGTAAGCAGGCTGCTGTAATATGTGCTGGGGCTTTGACTTAAGGGAAGAAAGCGCAGCACTGCACTGTCCCTGATCAGGAAGCTGGAGCACAGAAGGTAAGGGGGAAGCGTATGGGTGGTTTTAAAGCAGGGAAATGGTGAAGAACAGTGGTGTCTGAGCGTGTGAATGTGTGTGCACTCAAGGATCAGTTGTGTAATTAATCAGATAAGAGAAATCAAACAGCATTTATATCTTTCTTTCAGTGATTAGAGGTGGAAAGTCCTTTCATTTTGTCCAGCTTTTTTCTGCTCTGAAAAATGCAGGACAGCCTCTGAAAGTCTGTGTGTGGAAAGAGACATACATATAGATCTATATGCAGTGATTACTGTTTATGACATATAATAATTTGGTAAAGGGGTATGATCTTTTTAAAAGACCACTAAATTGCTATGAAGCTCCACTTAATTGTCCTGCGCATTGTGCTGTAAGCAACTTTAGGCAAATATACATTGATTTTATTTTCCAGATGATTTCCTGCCTACAGATAAGATACTTTTAAAAACTTTAGTGATTTGTATAGGGGTTTGAAGGCATTTTTATTTCTTTTTCTGGAACAAATAGGAAGAGAATAATTTAAATATTTTATAGAGAGCAATTAGTATGCTACAGAGCCTGAAAAAGTAAAATAGTTCAAATACCTAGGCAGTGCTAAGAGGCCACTATAAATGACTGTGACTATGACTTGTATCCAATTTTAATCAGTGGAAAATTTCTTAAATGGCGTAAGCTTTTCTGAGTCCAGTTGTTGCAGAACTTCTTAATCTGCCATCCCAAGGAACTGCATTTTATTAGCATAGCTGCAGAACTCAGCAGCAAAATAAGAACAGAAATAATTAAAATTGAGCTTGAGAAGCCAAACTGCTTATGCTTTTTTAAATGGCCTGTGAATAGGCAATCCGATTAAATCTGAATAGGGAAAAGTTTTCCAGCAGCAGGCCAAAGCGACTGGTTCACACTGACCTTGTACAGTATCAGCTAGAGGGTTCCTCACTAGTCCTCTGCCATAGCTGGGAGGGAGGATGAGGAGAAGGAGAAGTGAGAAGACATTAGAAGGAGAAATAAGCTTTCTGGACAGGATCAAAGTCCATGGTTCTTTTCCTTCACTTCTTCAAGGAATTGACCATGTAAAAAGCAAATGCCCTCAGTTAAATTCTTGAAGGATAAGGCCTGTGGAAAATACTAATAAATAAAAGATTCCCAGTATATTGGAGCTCCAAAACAACTAAATTTCTCCATCCTTCCACGCTTGTCACTAGGAAGGTATTTACATACGTATTCACAACCTAGCTACCGAAACAGTTGTAACAGGCACTCACCAGTGAACTTGAAGGCCACAGCTGGGCAGAGGTATGCAGGTATTATTGCATTCCTGCACTGCAAACAGAAAGCACATGGAAATTTCACTCTGTAGCCTCTTATTCCTACCTGCTTCTCTGAAATGTTTGTCTTGTCTGTGCTTGCGTTACTAGAGCTGTGCAAAAGGCCCATGAAAATGTAGAACCCTCCAAGACCAGGGAAAAAGCCAACTAACCCTATGAGCCAGGTTGGGAGAAAATACCACTCATCTGTATCAGTCTTTCATTTCTTTAGTCTAGCTGAGTTTACACACACAGAAAGTTGCTGGCAGAGGCAAATTCTGCAAGTGGTTTTTAGCTGCAGGCTTCTCCATGCTGGCGTGCCTGCAGCCGGGGTGCCAGGTCACGCAGAGCTTTGTCTACTCTAAGCGGGCGGGTGAGTCCATTGCTTTTAGAGCTAGCGTACATTGCTTGAGGTAGTGTCGCATTTTGGGACCAGCGGTCTGTGAGCCAGCTGACAGGTGTGTGGGGAAAGGAAACATAGTGGGGGCTGCATGTGTGCACTGGTAGGGGAAATTTACCCTTGAGAAAAGGTTGTCTCTCTTCAATCGAGCCTGAATATGTTTTTGGGTGGCTCAGTGATTGCTTATACATACATATCTATAGGTGTGTGTACATATATATTTGTGTGTGTGTATTAAGCTTGGTGTTTTGTGACTATGTTGCTGCTTGCCAGGTTTTTATGACTTTCAAGTGTGTATGGTCAGATAGACTGCCACTGAGACCCCTGTCCCTTGGCAGCCCCAGAGAAACTGAGGCAGCATTGAAGCCATAAGAGGACAACCCTTCCCCAGAGGTAAGGTTTCCCCCTCTCTTGGGTTCCCCTGCCAAATGATCCTCTTTGGACAGGCATAAAAAGCAGATATTTAATTTTAGTCCTAGGTTTCTTTATCATCCATCTCCTGTGCTTGCAAATAATGATATACAAGAAAGCATTAGCTAGTAATGATTAATCTAAATCATCTGGTAACAGACCAATCTTCTTATGAGCCAAGCAGGTCAAATAGTGATGCATCTTTATTTTCAGTCTCTCACATAGCTACATCCCTGTAGTTTCAGGGATGCTTTCCCTGTTACTTATGCACTATGTCTAAGGCTGTTTTGAGAACTGTGATAGGGCTATGACAGTCAGGTACATGAGGGCCACCTAACTCATACTTTCCACTTGGAAAAGATAGAGATGAAAATCCCTGCAATTCTTTGAAAAGTCTCTAAAAGAGATGCGTGCGGTTAACATTTGGCTACACCTTAACAAGCGGAGTCAGCAAACAGCAGTATCTGGCAGTTTACAGCTACTGCAGATCCTCAGTCTCAAATGTGCTTCTGTATATCACCTTTACCTGGATCAGACATAAGCTGTCATACCTTAAGGTCAGCTTGGCTTGCCTGTCAGCTTCATTGTAGACCCTCGTACAATTCTGCACACTTCTGATGGCTTCTGTTCTGTTGAGATGTATTTCAGGTGTGTCCCTGTCCCCATCCTTTGCATGTTTCAAAGCATAGGTCTCCATTATGCAGAAATTGGAGTAAGTGCCCAGGACTGTCTGGGATGTTGGTGCAGAAGCAACAGCATGCTCAGAGGGAACTGGACCCTGCAAGCCGCATCCAGGGTTTGTGCTGGGGCAGTGGGGCAGCGTTCCTGATGATGATGTTGTTGTTCACTGAGACTCCTTATTTTGACTGATCTGCTTTGAAGTAGTCACATTAGGACTTAGTCTGTTTCTCCAAAACTGAGAAATTATTATTTGACCAGGCTTGTGAATTGAATGAAGCCATAGACAAGTAGCTAGAATCACCACTTGGGGTTTGGGGGGAATTGAGGAGAAGGGCTGGGGAAGAAGTGGCTGGTGACAGCACTATTGCCTGCCTGCAGGGTTCTTCAGAGGGTCTAGGTGGTCTGGAAAAGCACTGTGATGACAGCATCACTGAGGTTGCCGAGAGACTGATTCAGCCAGAGTCATTGGCCTGTCTCTTAGGGAACAAGTGTGGATTCTGCTTAAAACTCTTGTTATTTTCCTTTCTGTCTTTTGCATATATCCTTTACAGAATAATCACAAGAAATGCCTTAGCACGTGCATTAACTGTAAAAGAATGAGGAATTGCCTTGGGGACACACTATTAAATCATAACAATGAATCAATCTCTGAATAGGAAGAGGGAGTCTGCATTTCCCAGGAAAAAAAAAACCTCCTGTTGCGCAGTGAAGAGGGAACTGGAAGGAGCTTCCATCTTGCTCAGGACAAGACCACGGTCTGGCTTTTGCTCCTCAAAAGGAGGAAAATAGTATGGCCTCCAGAGATAATACCTGGGGGCAAGGGTGGATGGGCTCTCCCTTGCCTTCTCAAAGTCCTCCCATAGGTGGATAGCTGTCCCATGGCCACCTTCCAGTTAGCAGGCAGGAGTAAGGCAAGCCACAGCTTTTGTCCTTCAACTGGAATGGCTCTGTTATAATCACAAACGGTTGAGGAGCAGTTTGTCATCAGAGGAAAGATGTTATGTGAATGGATGGTTGTGTACTTGAGTCATATGCTCTGGCATGTATATAAGTGTGTATTTCCCTCCCTGCCACACTGCTTGCTCAAGAACTGAGCTCTGTTGACTGAACTTGAAAGCTATAGCAAGGTGTAAGTAAGAAATAGCTCTATTCCTGCAGCCTGAGCTAGAAAACCTTGAAAACCAAAGCCTCCACCTTCTCTTCCCCCCTCTGGTACATATATCTATTTGTCTTTGGTAACGTAAGACGGGTATTTCAGGATATTGCATGTCCCTAAATCCTGTGGAAATCAGTGGGTGAGAAAACCACTTAGAACTTGAAACGATTTTGAACATAGCATGTACAAATGGCTTGAATTCTTTTCTTTATAGAAAACAGATTCAGCAAAATCCTTGTCCAAACCCTGGAAATATCCAGAAGATATAAAGGAAAGGAGCAGATGAGACTACCAGTAAAATAACAATACTTGTTTTCTGCAAGCTTGTTATTTCCTGAGACTGTATCCTGTGTGAGTGGGTGTGGGTCAAACTTTCCTTGTCAAGAAGCTTAAATGGTCTAAGTGTAAACTTGATGGTGCAGATGGTATCGGTGTGCTGGGGCTGATGGAGGAGGGCAGTGTAAGTGCGGGATGGTTTCAGATTCCCCAGCCTGGAAAGAGAAGTGAGGCATGGCTGGTTGCTAGCTGCAGATTTCCTTGTGTAGGTCACAGAGGAGAATACACCTGCTTCCCTCTTGTGTCTAACATACTTGCTGGTATCATTACAATTTTCCCATGACAGGGGCTGGGGCTGTCTGGCATGCTCCTTTACAAGGCATCCAAGCCATTACATTTATTTTCTTGTCCATGTATTTTTCTTCCCTTCCTCCTTTGTCATCTCCCATCTCTAGCCATTGCGATGTTGTGGTACTCTACAACTTTCCCTCTGCTATGGGAAAATCTCCTTTCTCCCACTCAGGAAGTGAAAACTGAGAAGCTTTCATCCTCTAAGCCTTGCTTGAGACTGAACGAAAGGAGATGAATACCTGTCTCATCAGCCAAGATCCTGTCAGTGCTCAGTGAGGGGGCTGTACCAATGAAATGTCAATTGTCACTTTGAACTAGTGAGGAAGACTTGAGTCTTCATGATCTCAGAGAGATACAGGTATCAAGCACCTGCGGCGGAGCTGAGATCTTTGCAGTAAGTCAGTCACCTGCAAATCTGGATGGATTTCACTATACAATATAATGCCAAGCTACAGCACCATACTCAGTTGAAGGGGCTTTTTTTGCAGAGGCTGATGGTAAAGTACCACCATGCCCCATGAAGGGCAGTGGAAAGGCACATTTTTGCCTTAACTGACAAAGGTTAAGCTCTTATTGTGTGATTCAGAAAACATAGGTTTCGTTCCCTGCCCTGCCACAGATGCCCTGTTTGATCTTGGGCAAATCAGTCAGTTGAAGCTGGGCCTTAGCTGCTGATCTGTAAATGAGACAGAAATCCTGCTTGCAGCGGGAGAGGTTGTAAGGATAGATAGCCACGAGGTGTTCATGTACCATATTACTGGGGAGCTGTATAAATATCTCAGTGTATAATGACTGACCTAGTTACAGACAGTGGCCTTTTCCAGTCAGACATTTAATGCCAAGAAATGCACTGTTTGGGTTCAGTTGCTTAAATGTCACTTGTCTGTGCTGACTTCAGGTCATGGGAGGAGCACCATCCCTTTGCCTTGTGATTCTCATAGACTTGTGCTGTTTGTCAAGTGCTGCACCTGCGCTTTGCCTGTGTTAGTCATGCTCTCTGTGCCTTTGACTTCCTCCATCGTGTCTGTACGTTACTGACTCTTCAAAGGCAGTGGATAGGGCTCAGATAATGGAAGGAGTGAACAGGAGTTGCAAGAAAGCCTCAGTCCAGGTACAACCCTTTCTGAGAGACATCTCCTTCTTCCAGACTTGACAGGCCTCTTGGCAGGATGGGGCATTTGGAGGACATTGGGAAAGGCAGTCCGGAGACCAGCTGGAAATAACTGTTGGGTCTTTGCCATTGAACCAGAAAGGGAAAGGTAGAGAGACTTGCCATGATTCTCCATAGCTGTCGCAAGCAGTCTCTGTCCCTCCCATTTTTCTTCATATGAGGTCTTCATCTCCCAGTGCTTGAAGCTTTGGGGTCTGAGCTGAAGAGGTAAGCGTTCCAGCTGGGGCCTGGAAGAGGTTCACATCCTTTGAGGAAAGGACACAGAGCAGGATACATAACACAGGGTCATTAGCTAGGTACACTCCCTCCTTGCATTCATGCTTCCACCAGGTTGCACTGACCTTCCTTGAGCTGTGAGTGTGATGAGTCCCTGGTTCCAGCTCCCATGGCAACAGATGCATTAGGTTGAGTAGAGCTCACTGGAGAAAAAGACTTCAGCTGTCTTTTCTTCTGAAAAAAATGGTTTGATTAAACAATTAAAATCACAATCATATTCATTTTAACAACATTTCTCCTAGAAAGATAATTGGAAATTATTTTTTTGATCATTTGGAATATTTACTTAGGGAAATTTCAAAACAAGATCACACTTTCTGTTGCAATACCATCAGAGTATTGTTTGATGTAGAAAATAAAATGAAAAGTTTCAGTTAAAGTTAAATAGCATACACGCTCTCTGACTTAAGGACAGTAATAATACACTATTTTAACTATTATGGTATATATTACATGCTACTTCTCATGGCCTATAGTGTAAAAATAGTGAAATAAACTGAAATGAATTTTTTTTTTTTAATTCTGAGTGAAATTTTGAAATTTATAATTTAATTTCTCTTCAGAACCTTTATTCCATGTGAAATTTCAAAAACAATCTAAATAAGAACATCTTTCCATCACACACACACACAAACACATTTCCAAAAGATTATATTGTCCACAGGATGGCAATTCAGATTGGCAGCCAGCTCTGCTGGTCCAGTCTGGGACTGTACAACATCTACCACACTACTCTGGGGTCAAGGTATTCTAGTGAATATTGCAGAAAAGAGCAAAATTACTTTATCCCAAATGCACTGCTGCTGTCAATGGTGAGTGATACAGGTCAGAAAATCAGAGTTGTCCAGAGGACATGATTTGGTGGCATAGCAATGTGGTATTGGTTCCAAATCCCTTTCCTTCGCATGTTGGTCTGAATGCCACATGGGGGTGAGGTCTGGCTCTTCAGAGATGTTGGATTTCACTTTACTGTGGTTACAGTTACTTATGTAGCCTTCTGGATTGTGCACCAGTGTTGGCTTAGGAAGTAGATGTATTTAGAGTCACCAATTCTGTTCTCAGTTATTCTACTGACGTCAGTAAAATGATTCTAGATTTATACCAGTGTAACTGAGAACAGAAGTTGGCCCAAAGTCAAGAACAGTCTCTCCTCTTCTCTGGCCCAGGACAAGCTGTTCGAGACACAATTGCTGGGCCAAATCCTCAAGGGGAATGGACCCAGTCTACACTGGTTTGGTGCAGACACATGGTTTCCTTGCTTTCCAGTGCAATGATCAAAGATCTGATGCTCGAATAGCTGAGATCACCTTGTTCTGTGCTAGTCATTTCTGTCAGTGTTTGGGATCTTCACCCTAAGCTGGACAGATCCAATTCTCCACCCCCTGTCAGCTGGAGCAGGTATTTGTATTTGAGCAAAGTGGTTCCCCTTTCCCCAAGCAGGAGAATTCACGTTGGCTGCCTTTTATGACCACAAAGCATAGATGAAAGTGATCTTGTTGGATGAGTGAAAAGGAGGCTCGTGCTAATAGCTTTCATCTTATGACCATCTTAATCCAGAAATTGCCTTTCTTGACAGTCCAGGGAAATGTGGCTGGAGCACCACTGTCTCTCTTGCCAGGCAGCTCCCCTCCTTGGTGAGGGCGTTGTGATCCTCCCCCTGGTCCATGTGCCCCGAGGGCTGCTCAGGGAGGCGGTGTGCCTGGAGCAGCCCAGGCAGCAGGGCAGATCAGAGAGAGCGCTTAGCTGCGATGCAGCCCAATATGACCAGCCCACACACCTTTGGCAGTCCAAGCAGCCCAGCACAAGGGATGTTCGGGTATTCTACACCAGACAACAGGGGTTTTCATTTCTCCTGGACATCCTTCTGGCTCCTTGTCTCTGAAAGGGACTCACAGGGTGACCTTTAACTCCCTGACACCTTTTTGTCTGTTTCCCTAAATGTGCAGTGAAGACAGCAGTACTGTGATCATTGACCGACAGCAGCACACTCAATAGCCACTCACGTACTGATTACTGCTGCCATGCAGGATTTTCTGGCAATATCCAAGAAAGCTCACTGAGCCAGCCCCACTCAGGCTAGCGAAAAGCTGCCGTTGACTGGGAGCGCTGTCTCGGCCTGATGACACATAGCTGAACAGGCCTGTTTCCATCCAGCCCTCTGATTATTAGCTCCCATGTGTGCCATGAACAAACATGCACCTATGCAAAAATGTTGTCAATTCATTAGGGATTCTCCTATTTCCCATGTTAAGAAGCACTAACTATTCATTTTCATGATGTGCCCCTGGAAGCCCAAAGCAGCAGCGTGTGTGCAAGTAGAGCATGTCGCTGAATAAACTTCAGCCAGCAGTCACCATAGGGCTCTGAGTTTTGGGCTGGAGCTGTGGATGGATGCCATATAGAGAGCACCACGTGAAGAAACCATCTCACAAAGATTAAAAAAAAACCAACATTCCCTCCCTCTCCCTTCTCTTCCCATCCTCAAGGGGAATGCAGCACTGCTGACTTCAGACTGCTATGCAACTCCCAAAGGCGCTGCCAAAATGCCACCGCAATGTCTCATGGCACAACATTTCAGCCAAATACCAGCCCAAGGGGGGTGGGGGAACCAACCGGCCCTTTACATATTGCAGCAGCAGTGATGTCACACACTCCAGCCAAGTTTGCTGGTTTGCCCAGCTCCTGTCCAGTGAAAAAAGTTGACATTCAGTCTGTGCCAGGCCAGGAATAGTCTCTGTAATTTAAACTCCTCATCACAACTTGCTAGGCATTTAAGAGAGCCACTGAAAAAAGCCTCCTATGTGAAAGAGAGGGGAGGTTGGTTTCTGATTAAGCTCCTTGAAATCTGTACATTCATGCAAGCTTTTTCAGTAGCTCGTATCAGATGATGCCTACTGCAAACACCTCACATGTTTCTCAGCATTTCCCAAGCAGTTCCAAACACCCAGCGTTGCTTTCCTCTGTCTTGAAAATAGACTAAATTCAGACATCCTTAAATGTTTGAACCAGCTGAATCCTGACCTAAGCTCAAACACTGCACCTTGCTTGCTGGCTGCCATGTTTGTCTAAAAAGGTAAAGAAATGGGACTTCACCAGGTTATTAAACCAGCCATGAACAGCTTCTTTGCCCAAAGTTCAGAAGTTGCCATCATACCTCTACAAGGCATAGTTAGATCAGTACAGTGCTGCTGTTTCCATCCAGTCCCAGTAGTGGTCTGCACCTTGAACACTTGCTGTAGATACAGCTTTTCCAGCTTGAAACATGACACTGCCCAAGTACCAGTATTATAGGCAGGCAAGACAAGGATCTTCACAAGGGTTTCAGAGACAGTGACAGTCGCTATTCTTTTTTTAATCAGTGGCGCTGAGTTGTTTTTGTAACAGTGACTCTATCTAGGAAAATAATTGCTGAGATTACATCATGATCTCCATGTTTATTGTTACCCTACTCACTTTTCAGCAAATGTTCTCAGTTTACAAGGGACAAGATGTTTCTTCAGACCTCTGTCCGTGAGATCTGAAAGCCAAGCTTCCTCCTAGTTCAGGCACCACCACCAATAAATAGTGATAAACATTGTGCCGCTGGAATTTAGTCAACAGCCCCGTTGATGAGTGAGCCAGAACATAATCACAATCTCCCATGGCTGTGTTGGCTTTGCACAGTTAAGAGTACCACAAAAGCAGTAAAATTGTAATTCAACCTCTGAGCAAAGAGATAACTGAGTACACATCTCTGCAATGAAGATGCCCTTTTACATCTGGCTGCAACCACACATAGCATTGTGGTTTTTTTCTTTGACTTTTTTTTACTCAGACATCTTAAACAGACAACACAGAGCTCTGATTGGTACAGGCTTGTCCCTAAACTAACGCTGACAACTGTCCTTCCTCAGGTAAGGTGTAGGAGACCATCCCAGTAGGTGAGCCCTTATTGCCACTTTTACCAGTATGTTTTGAATACCACGGGCTGACACAAAAGTTTCCTTAGAGGAGACCCTCGCTTCAGGAAAATCTACTGTATCTACACCTATGTGCTATTTGCATTACCTCAGGGCCAGGCAGTTCTCCTTGTAGGAAATGGATATATTCTTGCACAGATTAAGCAAACTAGCCTGAACCTTGAGGGTCTCCACAGCAAAAGGACAGCAGCAATGCACGTTCACCATAGCTGAGCTTTCCTTTAGCATCTCCTGACTCTGGCTCATGCATGGCAGCAAAAAGATGTTCTGTTTACTGCCCCTCACCATCCCAGCTGTCCACCTTTCCTCTCCTTTACAACAGGGACAGTGAAAAGGATGGACTTTCAAACCTCAGCTGCATTAGTTCCCAGTCCACCAGATTGACATCTGTCTGTACTTGTTGGCAGTAGGAAGTCATATACAGGTGGAGCAGAGGCACACATTTTCCTCTGCAGTCCCTCTGAAAGGGTGGCACAGCAGGGACATAGACACCAGCAGGGAAGAAGTCCTCTGGCACAACCCCTCTTTTTAGCCTGGAGATGTCACCCAGCCTTTGCAACGGGCAGACTGCCAGGAAACCATTGCTCACTCAGCTGTTAGTCCCTGCTGGGGCTACCAGAGAGTGCTGGAGGTTGTGATAGTTGTTTGCTAGGAACCTGACTGCACTCCACAAGCTACCAAACCCTCAAGGTATCTGGTTATTATCACTCTGGGATGGATACCTGTCTTTTTTGGTAAGAAATCCTGTAAATCACTCCTAAAATGGTTGTAAAATGTGAATGAACAAATAAATGAATGAATACAGCATGAGACAATCTTCAGATCATGCAAACAAATGTCTTTGTTTTCAAATTGCAGAGTTCACTTCAGATCAAAAAATGCTGAAGGTTGGAAACATCCCGGGACACTATTTCTGTCAAATCTACATCACTGGACTATTTCTTCCTCCTCACTAAAGATGGTCAGAAATGAAGCCAAATACAAGCATGAGAGGGAGCTCTAAAGACGAGAAGCAAAATTACGTGGCAGGTATGTACCTGTACTTCCCGCTCATATAACAGTTAAGAATCAAAACCAAGAGCGGGATGGCCTTTCATTTGTCTTCTCTTTTTTTCTTGCTGCATTATACACAAAACTGTAGGGGGGGGGGGGGGGGGAGTGAAACTCACTTTTGAAAAATCTTTGTACAAAGTAAAATGGAGAAGCTCTATTAAGCTTATTTTATTTCTGATGTAAATCTATTGTAGTTGTGCATAAGTCATTGGAATTGTATGGCTGGAAGGACAGAAGCAAGATTCACTATGATACTTTGAGTCTAAAAATAGGTTGGCTGAGGTTTTTTTAAATGGAAAAGGAAGGTGAGGAGTGTTTTCATTTGAAGAAACAAATGAGCCTGAGTAATTCAGCTGATTAAGCCCAGTTCCTCTGACTTTTCATACTTCGACCACCACTGAGTCATCAAAGGGAAAAATGTGCCCTTTCCAAAATTGTCACTGAGATGGGCCAAAGTGGAGTCACGGATTTGGACAGCTGGAGAGGCTGAAATCTGGATCTGGATTTCATTGCTTAGTTCCACAGTGGATCCAAGCTTGAGATGGAGACGGCTTCCACTTGTATAGAAGCTAGAAGCTGCTGTAGATGTAAACTGTGGTATTTCAGCTCATCACAAGTTCATGATGCAATTGTACTAGGAAATGGAGATACAGATCAGACTTCCCTTAAGGACTGGGTTTTAGCTAGCTCTTGAACATGCTTTTAAACTGAGTCTCACTGTAATTTAGTCAATACCCTGCTCAAGCCCTTGAATGTGAGAATAAGTATCTAAAGAGTTTACAGAGTAAACTTTAAAGAGTTCTGGTGTATAGATTTCAAGTATAGCTGAAGGGTCTATTTTGCTTTTACTTGTTCCATCCAAAGATTCCCCCATCCTGTCTTCAGACGAATGTGGAGATAGACAAAAACCACAATGCTGTGGGCCCTGACTGTGCATCGTAATCAGGGATTAATGGAAGGCTGTGATATTTTATAATTGTGTTGAATGGGTTACCTTTTGCTCTCAGCAGTTCTGGAACTGAAACCAAACGTTCCCTGTGCTCCTTTTGTGGGTCTGCCGGAGTCCCCTAGGCACTCCTGCCTTCTACTGGCTAAGCTGATATTAGCAGCCTCTTCAGTTTCAATATATCAACCCATCTGGATACAGGTGGCTAAAGGATATTACCCCAGCAATATTTGCTTGGAACATGCTAATGCACAGTAAATCCTCTTTACCTGTGGTGCCATTCTGTTTTCTCAAACAAGGGTTCTGCTCAGGGTAATTGTCACAGCAAAGCTCCAGCCTGATACACGCAGGTTCATCTCTATAGACTTCATTTTCTGCAGTCATGAGCTAACAGATGAGTGAGAAGAGAATCTTCTACAATAACTTTATTTTTCACAAAATATTTTAAATTATAATTATGATGTTTTGCCAAGTAAGTTTTATCAACTTTTCTTTCACTTTGGACATAGTGTGCAATGATGTACCCAGTGACATTCTTTTTTTAAGTAAGTTTTCTCCCTTTTTATTACTAATTCTTCCTGTCCAAAAAACGGCTAACCTTCCTAGCTAGATACATGCACTGCACTTGGAAGTGTTTATGGTTGGAGGTATGGAAAGGGAAGTACTTGAAATTTGGCTCTTATATCCTTGTTTAAGAGCCCAAGTAAAGAATCTGAGGTGAAACCACTTTTTTTAATGGCACTTTCCAGAGATTAAACTATCATCGACCATGAGCTACTTGAATTGACAGAAATAACAATTATTTTTCGTGTTGTTTTGGGTTGCTAGCATCTTGTTTAGAACACATATGGGAGCAAATTAGTCAGTGACTGATATATCTGGAAAATGCTCTCTGTCTGATAGTGTTAATATAGAAAAATGATAATTTATAATTTTTGGCTTTGCAGAGAAGAAAGTTTCCTTCAGTGATTCCGTAAGATGAATCAATGTGCAGCAGCACCGTCTGGAGGAATCGCTTTGTGCTTGTGAATTGCAAACAGCTGGAACGACCCCACACTGTCATCTGCCTATTTGACACCTGAAATTAATCCTTTGGATAATTCATTCATGACTCCCATGAACAATGCAGGGAAATAAGAAACATACAGAAGGACATAGTGACTCCTCAAGTATTGGGAGTCTCCTGGATGACACAGACAGAGAGGTGAGCAGCCTCACAGACCGGGCTTTCAAAAGTTTGTGTGTGGCAGAACTCGAAGATTCTTACAATGAACCAGACCTTGCCATTTCACCTGACTTCGCCCTCCAGTTCTCTGCTAAATTTCACCCAGGGACGTTAAACCATGCCATCAAGAAAAGCAACGTCTGTAACAAGCTAACAGCAAGAAACAATGAACATACAATATGGGCTTCCACATTCCAGCGGTTACCAAAGTGTGCTCCGGAGGAGAAAAGGATTGCTAAAAATAACACCTTTGCCACGGAAAGGAAAAAGCTGAATTTGCCAGTCCCTGGTCCAAGGAACAATAAGCATGTTTCAAAAGTGTCCTCGTTGATTAAGACATTTGATAAGACTGCAGACCAAGGGTCAGGAGGTTCCCTGATAGCCATTAAGCAGCCCATTAAGAATAGCTTTCAAAAATGTAAATTAAATCATGGAAATGATATGGCTTGCTGGGATGACACAGACATTTTAAGCATCCACAAGGAACTTTCTGAATTTTCTGAGGATAGTCAAGGTAGCCACTGTCTCAGTGGCAAACATGAGCCACAGAAAAGACCTAATAAAATAGACCTGAGTTATTGTGGCTCTGATGGTTATTATCCCGTGCTTATTGAGATGTCAAAAGTAGCCAAGTCAAATTTTTCCCGTTCTTCTAAAAAGGCTTTAAAAAACAGAAGTATGAAAGTTAATGAGCCAGCAAAAAAAGGTAATTTTCTTCACAGTGAGAATAGTGCTTTTGAATCATGGAATGTTCACCATAAAAAACTGACTGAAAAGGAGGAATTTGTTGATATAAAAATGAAAAAGGATGGTCTTACATACCTGGAAGAAGCACCATTTATTAAAGGATCCCACACACGTGAACATAAATTGCCACCTGTCAAGACCACTGTTGCTAAGAAGCAGGAGAAAGATTTTCAGATGAAGCCAACTCCACCAGAAGCTGCTTTCAGCATCCCTCTCCCAGCTGTATATGCACCTCAGGGCCCCCTCCCTTCGGAAACCAAATTTCCTGCTGCTCTTCCTCCCGCCCCACCCCCTAGGATCCATGCGCACCAGGGTCCCCCTCGGCCACCCCCTGTCCCACAGGCACTTTCTCTTCCAACCCCCACCCAGCAGGGCCATCCCCCAACACCCCCGACCCCTGAAGCCCCTCCTGTGCCACCACCCCCAGTGCCAGCTCAACTTTCCCCCCCTGCCATGTCCCAAGCCTCCGTCTCACCCCAGTCCGTGTCCTACAGGATGGTTTCACCCTCACCCATGTCCCAGGCACCCAGCCCGCCTCCACCGAGACCCCTGGCCACCTTAGCTGAAGAGGAAGCCCTCAGTCCCCAACTGGGCAATACCTGTCCACCCTGGAGGAGACAGAGGGCTACAAAAGGGGCAGCAGAGAGGAGGCAGACTTCAAAGGAGAAGTTCACAGCCAGCGATGAGACGTGCTCATTGTCTGAAAAGGCGACTGGTGCCGAACCTGGTCTGGACGTGACTTCTCTGGCTAAACAAGTAAACTCCCCTGGATCAATCAGTCCCTCTTTCAACATCACTGAACTCTTAACACCCATCATACCACCAAAACAGGAGGTGGACGCTGTTGAAAACGAACTGATCCCGCTGACACCTCCTCCCACTGAGAGCACGGCATTGAGAGACCACGAGGGAAGCGCGTTTGGCGATTACACGTCTCGGGATAGTTACAAATCGAAAGCATCGAGTCTGTTATTCAACTTGAAGGATGTGCGTAAACGTGTTAAAAGCACTTATACCCCTTCTCCCCTGCTAAGGGCCTTGGAGGAGAAAAATAAAACTAGGGAAAATATACCGGAGAGTACAAAAATGAATGCCTCACTCTCAACTTTACAAGAAAAAAGTAACAAAAATATTGCAGAGAAAGATGAATCGACTGATATAACCTCCGTATTGTCTGGCAGTGTTCACAAAAAGGACAATAAAACTGATTTAACTGGACATTTTACAGACAATTACCTGACTTTGAATTCACCCCGGACAACAGCGGACCTTTTATTTTACCAAACTGGAGACAACTTGCAGCAAGATGATTCAAAACATGAAGATCTAGTTAAAAACACAAGGGATAATGAAAACTTCCCCTCGTTCAGACATGAATCAAATGAACCTGATTTAAGAAAAATTCTGCAGTATCCAGCACTGAAACCATTCAGTAGAGACAATGCAGATACAACAGCTGGGCAGCCCATGCAAAATCCCAGTGTCCAGGGTGAGGAAAATGAGAGACAGGCTGCTATTCAGAATGAAAATTTTGCCTTCAAAATGCTCCCAAACCAACTCTCACCAGCAGAGGATGTGCCTTACAGTGACACTCAAACCAGTATAGTGGTACCTGGCCATGAAGCACAAGGCAAAAGAAGCACTAGTTCTTCAGAGCAATCTTTTGTCTCCACGGTAGAGCAGCCACTTCAGGAGGAGCTGTTTCCACCAGTGCCCCTGGTGCAGAAGGCAAGCCTTCAAGAAAGCCAGAGGACTAAGAGCGAAATGGGTGCAGACAGTAAGAAAAGCCACAAGGAGAGAGGGAAAGAGGTTGGGGAAGATGAACTGCAATATTATGCTTGTATCAGCTCTGGTACTGGTGCAGCAGAGAAGAGGGAGGGGAAGGTTGCTGGGAATGAACAGAGGAGCATGATGAAAGAGAAACTAAGAAGAGAGAAAAGGGAAGAGGCCAACAGCATGGATTCCACTTCCAACAGTATAAGGGACATGTCCATCCCCAGGTCTGAGGAACCACAAACACCACCATCTTCAAGCTCAAACAAACCCAGTCTGTTTATGATTAAAGATAACACATTCAGGTCACCTCAAGTAATAAGGGCTGTTAAGCTGCCCCTGTTCAGGTCCTTTTCCCTGGATGATACAGTGAGCAGCAGTTATAAGGAAATGGAAGGTAGGTTTATGCCCCCAGCAGAGCACAACAAGCAGCACCAAAACATGTTGCGTGCCCAGGAGGCAGGCTGGTCGGCATCGAGGCACAGAGGGCAGCAGAATGTGAGGGAAGGAGCAACCGACAGAGGGAAAGAGGCCAGTGAGCCTGGATCTACTTCAGCAACACTGGATCCCAGTCTTCTGGAAGATACAGAGAGCTTTTCATTAGGGAAGCTGATGGAAGAAGATGAAGAGACTTGTGCTTTGTTAAATAAATTTGGGAAAGTGAATGAGGAAAGGGTCTGCAGAAGGAAAGAGAAGCCCCAGATTAGGAAGGCAAGACACAGCTTAACACAGTCAAATTTAGATCTGGAAAATGACCAAGCACAAAACAACCCCAGCTATCCCACAGAAAGAAAGACAAATTACTTTAAGAATCATCATTTATCTAATCGCAGAGGTGGCTCTTGTGCAAAAAAAATAATCACTAGGGACACAATTTCCCCTGTGACTGGCTCCATATCAGAGGACCACATGTATTCTCTTGTATCCCATGAAGCTTTAGAGGACATCCTACATACAGAAGGTGCACCGGTTTTGTTAGACAGTCTTGCATGCTCTGCTGTTACAAGCCCCAGGTCAGGCAGCACAATGCACTCTTTTGCTGCCAGTTCATCTTCAGACAAACCAACAATTTCTGGCCTTAGAGAGACAGAGGATGTTATAAACCCTGCTTTGCTGAACATGGCACTAAAGAGCCAAGCTGATATGTCTGCAGAAGAGATACTTGATTCAGCGCAGAGGAATCTGCTTTCCGATTCTGCAGGGGAAGCTGAGAGACTGGAGCCCAGGAGACTTGGGGAGAGAGCAGCAGGCAAGCCTCCCGCTGTGCCACCAAAAACAGAAAAGGCTCTACGGCGGGCCAAAAAGCTGGCAAGCAGGAGAAAGAAAATGCAAGAGGAGCAGAAAAAACATCAGACTGAGCATACAGATACTGTAGGGAGAAAGCCTTCCCATTCTGGACAGACACTAGCATCTCCTTCACCCTTGGGATATTCTCCTCTCCATCCTGCCACTCACTCAACTTTTACTCCCACAGAAACCAATACAGGAAGACCCAGTGGTGCATCAGCAGTAAGCCCTTCACCCTCTTCAACCCAGCGTAAACTCCTCCAAGACCCTGACTCTGGTCAATACTATGTAGTTGATTTACCAGCTGAAGTTAATTTAAAGACATTTTATGACCCAGAAACTGGCAAATATGTTCAAGTCTCCGTTCCTTCCTTGGAAGGGAACTTATGCCAGCCCCCCTCTTCAGAAATTATGAATTCTCCCTATGCCTCCTACCCTAGAGTGCTGCCTTTACCAGCTTCATCTGTAGCAGTGCTGAAGTCACCTTCTCAGCTCTCTGAACCTACCAGGTTAATGCCAGCTGTACCAGGAGAACCAGTTGAACTACCTGAAGATGGCCAGCAGGACTACAGATACACTGAAGCTGTGAATACTCAGCCTTATATTGAACCAACCTCTTACTCCTACAGTAAGGAGTCAGACGCTGACGAAACTCAAGTTCACTTGGGAAAGGACATGAGCCCAACCCCAAATACTGACACAGTGTCCCTCACTGATTTAGATGATTTTGCTGCTGAAGGAGTATCTTGAAAACTGAAATAACAAAATATGCCAGCTAGTGTTTTTAAGAACTGTTTGGACAGACACGTGGACACAAAAGCACATGCAGATTTGATGTTTGTACAACACTTTATGTGTGAATCTCATTGTGGTTTGGGTGGGAAGGAAAATGAAAGCTGACCGCGTTGAAAGATGCGAGGTGATGATCACTCTGAAGAAGAGTGAAATTGAGTAAACACCAAATTATCAGTGAGATGAAGGGGCAATGCCAGCTAAACAAATAAATACAACACAAAAAGCCACCGCTTGCTGCTGCTGCTGCTTTGCCATTATGGTGGCTGGGATTGCCAAAGCAAGTGTCCTTTTGCCCAGATGTGTTGCATAACATATGACACAAAGTAAAACCTGTGAGACCATCCTGTCCATCCTATGAGACCTAGGACAGATGCCGCATCTACTGAACTTTCCTCACTCACTGCCTTTGAACTATATTGACAGGTAGAAAGCTTATGGCTACAAATATGCCATAAACCCAAGATTCATTTTTTGCACATATTGACTGCCCAGATGTTATTGACAAGAAGATTGTATACTGGATGCACAATACAATAGCCATGTCAAAAAACCTTTAAACAACCAGAACACAGTTGCAGCTGCTCTAGACTTCTCGTATACTTTGCAGTGTCCACTAACATGCTGCTGAATTCTTTATATTTCTTGATAATGTTCAAATAAGTTCCCCTAGAGTCAGGGGTTATTTATAATGCAGCTTAAACTTCAACTTATCTTGATACTTGGCCTGAAATATTTTGGCAAGGAGCAAGGTTGAATGAAATCCTGTAACAATATTTAATTTTTTGTTAGGATGAGAAGATCTTTGCTTATTATAATTGAAATGCTTTTTGTTTTGTTTTGTTTTCAGGCTCCCACTGAAACACAGTGCTAACTTTTAAAACCTGAAAAACGTACCTAATTTTGGTCTTGTGCATTCTGTGATTTTAAAAAAAAGAAAGAGATACAAAACATCCAAAGTATTAATTTCTAGAAAAGTGCTTCTTGGGATTATCACTTTTCTTTGAAAGATCTGTATCAAAACATCACTCATCCTTGCATAAACTCTTTTTTATCATCATAGATAATGAAAGAACCTTGGTGAAAAGATGGAAAAATTGAATGTAATGTACCTGCTTATAAATATCTATATTTGGAGTATTGGTTTACTTTTTCTCTCTCTCTTTTTCATACTGTTTTCCCCAATTAAAACTGAAGTGCAGGAGCTCTAAGGAAGAATTATACCAGTGACTTTCAGCCTGATTCACATCTTAGGCTATTTTTACAGGATCGTTTTCAATGAAGCAACTCTTGACTTCCTGAAAAGAAAGGGAAGAATCAGGCCTTTTGTTAATAAATACATGGAGATGGGACACAGGCACTGCTCCACCCTCCCAGTTTTAATATTTATGATAGAAGTTTTCTTCAGTAAATTCTTAATTTCCTAGGACCAAGGCTGCTCTCAGGACGCAGACCAACACTTGGTGGTTTGAGTCCTTCCCTAAACTGAACTCAGCTCCCAGCCTTCCTCCACCCCTGACAAGAGCCATGCGTTCAGAACCTCTCCTGATCCCATCAGACACTTCCTTTCATCAGTGCTATTTGCTAAAACATTTCCCTTAAAGGGGCTAGACAAACACTAAGGGCATCTCTTCATTGATTTCAGTGGGATTTGGATTTGGTCTTTAATGATTTTCTAAGTTCCATTTCACCTGTTATGCAGAGTTGTGTCAGATTTGCCATTTTGTGATTTGACAAGGACGATTGTAGCAGAGGTGTGGGGTGGAAATGGAGAAGCTTGTACTGGTTTGGTTTGGGTTTTGAGCACATTCTGCCAAATGCCCATATTTGAATAAACATTTGTTGTTCAGTCTCTACCCTTAAAAGTTTTCAACACCTCACTGGATAAAGCCCTGAACAACCTGGGCTGGCCTCAGAGCTGACCCTCCTTGAGCAGGAGTTTCATCCACAGACCTCCTGAGATCTCTTGCAGCCTGAATTATCTTATGATCCTACTCTGCAAACATTAAAATTTTTAAACCAACTTTGACTTGGAACTCAGAAAATGCAGTCTCTCCCGGGAAAGGACTCATTTTGAAAGAAATAAAAAAGATTTTGAAAATCAAGAGTGTTTCAGGAACAAGGATCAATTTTCAAGTTGTGAAATTAAGGGAAAAGGCTCCTATTATGAATATTGTTCCTTTTTTTTGGTCACAAATATTTTGCTAAACTGACATGGTGCCATTCATGGTGCACTTCTCTGTTGCTGTCACTGTATACAGCATAACGTCTATCCAGTATAGAGCAGAATATCATTTACATGTTAAAATATAGATAAATAGATCTATTAAAGTTTTCCATGGTAGGTTTAGACAGAACCTATGTAATCTGAAAGCCTAGCAGAGTGCACAAGCCATTTTTTTGTTTGATATTACAAATTTAAATGCCTTTAACAGCCACTAGTCAAGAAGTAGGCAGGCTCTCAGCGGACAGTATAAAAGCTTACTTTCCGAGAGGAGACTGTGGATACAAAGTGTCTGTGCACAGATATAAAATAAATGGTAATTTGATAAGCAAAATATACAACTGCATTAAAAAAAATCCCTTTTGCTTGGTTAACTGCCATTTGTTTTGTAGATGTGCACACTTCTCCTTCTGCACCCTTTTTTTGAGGGCCTTCTTAAACTCTTATTGTGGAGAACGGGATCCTCCAATATACTACTTCTAGGTATGCGAGGAAAGCAGAGTGTATTTTTTACTCTACTGTGAAAATAAACTGAAATGTGGGCATCTGAAAAGGAGCCAGCCCTAACTTGGATACCAAATACATTTCAAGTAGGACTTCTTTATTTTGGCCAATCCTTTCTGCTAGCTTAAGGGAGCTGCATTCACAGCGAACTGTGTCTCTAAACATGCACATGTCCCAGAGGGAGTTTTGACGTAGAAAATTAGTAGCTAAATGAAACAAACAGAACTGGGGAGTTTTGAAAACAAATATGAAAGCAGTTCTCATCATGTACCCAGAGCTTTCCCTAGAGCACTTTTCCACAGGGAGTGAATGATACTGTAAAAGTGTTGCTCCAGGTCCCAGCCTGATATTGACTCCATTTGAGTATGAACCCATCAGCAAACCTGTCTCTGGCCTAGACCATGCTGTTGGCCAACTTCTTGCTAGGCCGTGGGAGTGTGTGTGTGTAACAACCCTATATACGTATATATAAAAATATATTATATATGTAATATACCTATAAAACTGCCATTTGCATATCAGTATAAGACAGCAGTAATGCCTGTGATGGTGAACACAAAATGTTTGTGCATTAAAAGGAAACCAAATAACACCTTTTCAAATAACAAATATTTTTCTTTCCTTTCCCTTTTCTGTTTTTGTTTGTTGGGTTTTTTTTCCATTGCTGCTATGGGAAACTAGGATAGAAGAGGTCATTACCAGGCAAAATGACAGCTGTGAATTGACCTCTTTTTTTGGCAGTAGGGGAGCTATGGGAAATGTGCAATAGTCATGAAAGCAGTTGTAGGAAAGCACTGTTTCGTGATGCAAACGACAGTGACATTAAATCATAGGTTAAAGAGGTGTTGAGGTAAACTAGGCTGAATTCTGCCTTGCCAGCAGACGGTGGTTAGGACTAAAGAACACAGCAGGTTCTTTGCATGCACAGAACCACAGCAGGCTGAAGGCAACAGAGGGCCATTGCTTTCATTGCTCCCTTCTCCTGTACATGGCCTTTTTTGCATGTTGCATTTCTTGGTGCCCTGAGGCTCGTTTAAAGTGGTGGTTCTTCCTTGGCAGATATGACTGAGGCCAGACCTGGCTTACCTAGTCTTTGGCTCTAGGGCCAGAACCGCCTCCCTTTGAACCTCCTCCTTCTGGGGCAACTGCAACGCCTTCCAGTCCAGTTGTCACACAGCAAACTTGGACTGCCATCCCTCAGCCATGGCTCTGTCCCAAGAGCTCGAATTTCCTCCTGCAAAATGCTGGATTTGTTTTAGAGAGTGCAGTTTAATTGAAATGGCCTACATAGGTGGATTTTTATCAACTCCTCCTTGGGTGTTCAGTGCTTTCCTAAGTCATCTGTCCAAGAAAATGTGTGTCATCGGCACGTTCCATCGATGCAACTGTATTTGCGAATAAGTAATTATTTATTAATTAATAAACAAAATAAATGGGACTTATTTTACAATACTGCAATGACTTCTAGCCAGCTTTTTCATTGTAATTATGTCTCATTGTAATTTTATCTCCAGTTATGCCGGCAGAAAAGGTCAACAACATGGAAGTGTGTGTTTGTGTGTGCATGTGTGTGGTACACAATTAAAGATCTAGGAGATGACTGGATGCAGGGCGTCATCCCTCTTCCTCCCCCTCCTAAAGAGAGGGAGCAGGAGGCTGGGCAGAAACACCTTTGTCCCAGGTCATTCCCACCCCTCCCTGCTGTGTGAGGGCAGCGGTCTCGCCAGAGGACCCTGGGGATGTGGTGCCAGCACCCAGTCCAGCAGCACTGGAAGAGGATCACCTTCTTGCCACCACTCAGAAGACGTCAGGGCTTTTACATTCCCTGTGCCTCATCCACCTGAGGGAAGTTACCAGGTGTGTAACTTGGTGTAACTTGTCTTTTTCGTTACTAACCAGTCCTGCAGGCTGTATGTAGTCTCCAAAGTCTTGTCAGTGATGGTTTTACATTTCTCCTCAGTTTCTCTTATTGTCTGTTGCATTATGAAACACAGCGGAGACTCTTCTCAAAGTGATTTTGGCTCAGTCCTTGTCCAGACTGGCAATTTTATTTAGATCTGCTCTGCTTTGATCCCTGACTAGCCAAGCAGTCCTTGCTGACAGTGGAAGTGTTACTGTGATTTGAATGTAACAGAGCATAAACAGAAAAGTTGGCTAGTTATGTTTTTACCAGAAATACATTGACAGATTTGCATATCTGTATTTGAGGGATATACTCTGTTTCCTTTCTGAGTAAATAAAGAACTCCACATTTGATCCTCTGTCTCACTGAAAAGCAGCATCAGAAGCTGGTGATATTGTACATGATGGGTTACATGGGCTCTAGTGAATACATACAAATGTGTAATTTGGAGCAACTGGTATACATCAGTCATTTTTATTAAAGAAACTCTGCTTCAGAGCCTTATAGGAGATAGAAAGAACATGGAACACTTGAGTAAATTGAACTTCAATGTGGGGTTTTTTTGTGAAATGCTCATTATAAGAACAGCGGTCAATGATTAATTTATTTTGTCTTTAGGATGATTATTCTGGTCTTATGATGATCTTACATTCACCACTGTCCCCCGATATTAAAGATAATATTGTAATTATGGAGTTTAAATGGGTAAGGAATGGCTGAAAATGACCTGTGGTCTTCCCTTGCTTCTTTTTGATATTCTCAAAGTTTTCATGATGTTGATTTTTTACATTAGATAGTCAGGTCTTCGGTACTCTATGGCCAATTAGAGACTTGTTTCTAATATGCTATTGAATATACTTAGAAAGCAGCATTTCAACAGCGCAGAAGAGAAATCATTTATGTCCCAATTGCCTAAAGCTCTGTGTTTTTATTAAAGCAAATTTAACTCAAGCCTTTGGGGAAGCAGCTTGAAGTGCTAAAAGATAAGCACTTTCCCATGTCAAAGTCTATATCGAATAAATTTAGACCTGGGGTACTTTGAAACAAGGAGAGGGGGAAGACTGTGAGAAGCAGGGACAATCTTTGAAATCCTTCCAGCAATGGAAAGAAGTTGAACTCCAGCAAAAAGTAAAAAATGTTCAAAGCTGTAGGTATGCTTTGAAAAGCCAGGGCTTGTCAAAGTCAAGCTGCCTGACAGGCTAACTCTTCCCTACGCTGGCTTGGACTCACTTGTCCTGGAGCTCCCCGATGTGTTCACACTCCTGTCTGCTGGCATTCAGTGTCAGAGCCTCATCTTCTCACAACTGCCCCTCCAGTTGCTTAAAACTGGCATAGGGAATGGCAGCATTCAGAGCACACAAAAATGGGCCCCCTGCTTATTGCTATGCCAGAAATGCCAGCATTGTCACCAATAACATGAAGCATTTCAGGTGGGCTAAGGTGGCCTTCTTCAGGATCTTCCTTACATTGACAGGCCACAGATGGCAGACAGACTCTGAGACAAACAGCTATCCTTCTTTCTATTCGCAGCACTGATAAGCTGCAGAGGATGCTAAATTAATCTGGCCCAAGAGAGACCCTTTCTTTGATTGCACTGAGATTGCTGAAAGTCTGTTGGCAGAATCGGTTTCTGCTGGTGAGCACTGCCTGCCTGGATCAGGTCTCCTGAGACTGCGTCCCTTCCCAAGGAATATGGATGAAAATATTTCAGAATTATTCCATGCCAAAACGGGCTATGGCTTTGTGAACTTTCCAAAAGGAAAAGTCAGAAAGAAATGAAAGGAGAATGTCATATTGCATTATAATATAAGACAGTGTTATTGTTGATAATACATCCATACATGGATGTATGCCTATATAGAGATATATCTAGGTATGTCTATATGTAATTATATAATTATAGATACAGTATTCATGTTCTGCTGAAGTTTCTGGACATGATCTAAACAGTGCCCTTGAACTGTCCTTTGCATCTCCCACTTGTCAGTCCGCGTGTCCTGTTACTTGCAGAGTCTGCCCCAAGGGACCTCCATTTTCCCCTGGGCTTCCCATGTTCCACGACCCCAGGGGAGACAAATGTTCGCCTCTTTCCCTATTCTTGCCAGGACTAGGGGCTGTACCTGGGATGCCCCCATACCTCCATCTCTCCTGCTGGACTCCTCTTGCTACAGGTGGTGCAGTTGGTGAGTCCTGAGCAGTCCCCCAGGCTGGGCCAGATGGGACTGGAGAAAGCCCTTTTGCTTAATACTCCCCCTTCATGAAACCACTGCATTATCAACCCGAGACAACAAACACTTCTCCTGGCAACAGGATCAGCCCCAACAGTCCAACCCAGCAGCATAACTGGCCCTAGCACTGATCCTACTAACAGTAAACTTCTTACCTTAGCAACCAGATGAGCCCTAACATAAACCAAGCAGGATCAAATACCAGCTGGAGTACTGGCCCAAAAACCTACTGACACAGCCAAGTCCTGCACCTTAGCAGGAATTTTCCAATAAAACAGGTTCTCTGCTGAAAAAAAAAAGGCTGCTTTGACAACACTGAAATTGCTGGTAAGAAAAGCACATTTGGGCTGGTTTTTTTCAACCACTGCCTTCTGAGCTGGGAAATTTGCTGAAAAATTATTGAGAATTCCTCACTTGCTTACATGTATGTATAAGTAAACAGTCCTAGACCTTTTCTTTTGGACTGAAACAACATTTAAAGAAATCATTCCTTAAAAAACATGTATTAAGAAGTTGAAACTAAAGCAAAAGTTTTCAAATATCTCGAAATGTTTCCAATAGTCCAAGTTGGTTTATTACTTCGTGGTTTGTTGGGCTGAATATTGTTTTGGCCTTTTTTTTTCAGTGTTTGTTTTTTTGTTTTTGTTTGGTTGTTGGGGGTTTTTTTTGTCCAGTTTGGAAGGAGGAAGAGATGTCACCATCACTAAAAAGGCTATGTGAGGGGAAAACAGTTTCTGGTCCAGTCACAGACAAGTGCTCCTAGCGCCGGCTGCCACGGATGAGCCACTGTGGAGCTCCCTCTTGTGCTGGACTGTCCGTATCTCTGGATCCAGCTGCCATGCGACCAGCTCCGTGCTGACAGTCTTGTTATTAACACTGAGGGGGAGCTATTCCCGCTGCTAACTAACTGTGTTTTCAAGTGGTGGAGGATCCTGGTTGTAGTTTTATATCCTTCTGGGCATCCAAGACATGTTTAATGGTGTGCAATATCTGCATCCCTCGGGTATACTAAAAGAGGTTATCTGATCGTGCTCAGTAGGACACTAACCATGTGGTTTACACTTATCAATTTTTATGCTTCTCATCTGAAAAACCCAAACACCAGCCTGGTCCTTGAAAAGCTTCCAGCCACATTCACGCTGTGAGTGGCACTAATGTAAGAGCAATGCTATATTCACACTGCGCTTGAAGCACTCCTTCAGGGGGCACAGCTTTGCCAGTAAAACTGAGCTTTGTACGATGGCAGTAAGACCACCCTGTAAATAAATCTGACCCAAGTGGTAAAACAAAGGTTTCATACGTGTGATTGCATCTGTACTAGGGGCTTTTGCTGGAACAGCATTGTCAGCCAACGTCGCATACGCCCGATAGGGCTGAGCAGGAGGAAGCCTGTGATGCTCAGAGACCATAAATAAAACCACACGGATCCCAAAGTGTGCTTTTTATTCTGGCTAATCCTAAATCCAGCCTGAATCAAACTAAACCCTTGCTCATTCCTAATTCCCCCAAATTAATGCTCACATTGCTGTGTATGTGCTGTTAACTAACACAGCACACAGCAGACATCATCTTCTGTACCGTGCTGGGCTGTTTGAAGACTTTTCTGCCCCTCACTGCTTATTGCTGTCTCTGCCAGCAGACACACTTCACAAGGGCTTCCCAGTCCGCCTGTAGCGAGTCCAAAATGCTCCCTCCTGCTGACAGAAATGTGAGGACCTGAGCTCAGGAAAAGAGAGGGTGCCAGGCAGAGGGCAGGGGGAGAGTGTGAAGGAAGACCAATGTGCTTAAAAGGTGTCATCATTTACAAAAGTAACATCTGGTCAATGCAAGTGCCCTTTGTGGCAGGTGCTAAGGTTTGCTTTCCTATGGCCCTTGGTAAACTGTGGCCCAGATATATCCACCCTGACATGCGGGAGCTATTTCGGTTGGGCACATGTAAGTCCCAGAGACACAAAATGAAATCAAGGCTAAATCACCTGCCCATGCAGTGGCAGTAGGAACAAGGTGTCTCTAGTACCTTGGCTCCTCCTTTCCTGGCTCATTAATGTAATTCTAAAATCTCATTAATAACAATGACTCTCATTTATTCACTCCTTTCCTGTTTTCACAGTTGTGAGGGACTGAAAGAGCTAACGCCTGTCAATGTCTCAAACATTGTAGCAAACTAAGGTAGGGTTTGCATAGCGACTGGGGACTGCAGTGAGAAGTCGGGTGGCGTGGACGCAGGGGGCATGCCGCAGGGTGCGCAGCCCGGTGTTCTGGCAGACCCTGCACGGCAAGGTTGCCAGGGGTCACACAAAGTTTATTTGAGGAAGGGGCTTGCAGGTCCTTGGAAAATCCCTAAGACCACCACCCCAATAAGCCGCACATGCTCAGCAGATAAAGAACCATCTGGAATATGACCATATATGTTGAGAACTGTCTAGAATGAACCCATGTAAGTCTTCAAGAGGTGTGACTGAGGGTGGACATTAGACTATAAAAGACACAATTGCAAAGAGCCAGATTGCGTGCCCATCGCCGGAGGATTGGCATGCTTGTTGTCGATGCCGCAGGATCCAAGGGTGGTGACGGTCTCTTCTCTTTTTCCCCTCTTTTTCCTCTCTTTCCTCTCTTCTTGTGAATGTTTTGCTACAACCCACGCTGCCCACCGTTACGCCTTCTAGAGTTTGGATTGTTCAAATAAAGCATTGAAAGCGATCGTTTGGTGTCATTTCACCTTAATTTAGCCTGGGGGGATCCCTGAACCTCTACAACCCTCTGGCCTGTCCGGTCTGGGTCGTAACAACAGTGTCTAGCAAACGGTGTATTGCAGAACAGAAAAAAGACCACCAGTGTTACTAAACTAATATTAATATGTATGTGATTCATCGAGCTGGTGCATAGGCATAGCTCTTAACTCACTGGATTATTATTTTAAAAGTTTGATTTGATCTGAACTGGGTAGAAATCAGAAGATTTCCAGAGTTTCCCATAAACAAGAGGCTTCCCAGCCTCAGCAGCTCTCTAGACACTGGACATTTGTACAGAGCAGCAGACCTATGACATTTTAACAAAACAAATTGAATCCAAACGATGCTATCTCAAAAGAAAATTTCAGCCCAGATCTAGTGATCCCTTTGTGTGGGGCAAAGAGTATCACTTGTATCTTCAGCTGTACTGCTCCTCATCTCTGATGATGATGTGTTGCAGCCAAGGCAGTGTGGCATTGAGCAGCAGGGTGACACAGAGGCACTGAGGGGTTCTAGATGGCTCGTGAGCCCTCACTGAGGGGACAGCAAGCTTCCCAAACTATGGATGCTGGTTCAGTTACTAAAAAAGGGGACCCCTTAGCAAGAAATACCTCCCTTTGGTATGTCTGCACTGAAAAAAACAAGAGTTACATAGGGCTCAGGATGGCTAGGCACGGTGCAAAGGGATCACTGGTAAGAAAGCACTGAACAAGAAACCCTCCTCCCTCCTTTCCTTCCAGCTTGAACCCAGGCTGTGAGCTCCATCCCACAGCCTCATAGTGGAGACAGGGATAAAATGTTGTGCAGCAAGTCCTGGGCTTTGCTGACAGAGAAACGGCTCTGTGGGCTGCATGAAGCTGACTCACCTAAATGCAGGTCCTGAGCCCTATGGAGGGAAACTCCACCAAAAAGAGATGAAGCTGCGGTTTGCACATGCGCGCACACACACACACATGAATGCCTGGCTGCTTGTTGTCTGCATTATTTGAGCAGCAAGCTGCAACATCGATCTGGATTACTCCCAGGTTCAGCCCCACAGGAGAAGTATTCGGGTATTTGGCTTTCTGAGTGGGATTTTGAAACTTTCCTTTCTGACCCCTGTCAGATGGTGATTGTGAAATCCTCTCTGGAGAACCTCTGGCTCAGTCCCAGTTAGGTTTAGCTCTAAACGCAAGTAATGGTTCGGAGGAGAAATAGGATCAGCTCTTTTTTCCTGTACATCTTCCTTCCCTGCCAGCAGCCAATTTCTTGTGCACTGCTACAGAAATATTTCTAATAAAAACGAACAACTCCTAGGGACGCTCCTATCCCTTGCTGTGCCAAGGACTGGTGATCACATCAGCATCTTGGTTCTCAAGCATCTGCCAAAACCTGATGGCTTCAGCCAGCACAACAGAGCAAGGGTGAGCCAGCTGTGATATAACAGGCAGAGTTTAGGTTCCTGGGGAGTCTTCTTTGCAGAGATGGGCTTCTTCATTTAATGGGCTTTGGATCTTATTTAACACATCGGCTCATGTACAGTGTGGGTGTAAAGAAGCTGTGTGCATGTAATAAAAAACCTCAGCCTATTCAATACCTAGGGGAGTCCTAATAAATTTGCCACTATAGCAAGTGTTAGTCTCTAGGGCCAATACTGAATGCTGGAGTTCAATAAACAAAAATTCTGAAGCAGGAGAATCTAAAGGTAAACCAGTTCAGCTGACAAAGCAAACACAATTTAATTAGAAATTAAAAGTTTTCTGCTGGCCTTGACCAGTCCCAAGGACCAGCGTCTCAGACTGGTTGTGTCTGGGCTGCCTTCTGATGGCTGCTCTCGGGGTGCATTTTCTGACCATACTATCAGAGGTCTCCCAACCTGGGCTGAAGGGCACTGCTCAGAGTACACAGGAACTTGCATACCAGAATAGACCTTGGCAGCTAATGAGCCATATATGTCCAGGCCATCCATGGGGCAGAAGATGGGTAAAAGTAAGTCGTGAAGGATGACGTACTTCCAGGTGTCCACCTGTATACAGCATTAATGTCACAGTACTCTGGCTTGTGTTGGGGCTTAGAAAGCGGGGCAGTAACAACCACCCTGTCATTAGACCAGCCCAGAGAAGTGGGTATTTCCTCTGTACAAACAGAGCTGTCACAGTCTCAGGCGCTCCAGGAGACTGTAGGGCAACTTAGCTAAACTGTTAAGTGTCCAAGACCAGAACCAGCTTCAATGCTGCTGTCACCTTTTATGAGAAAATATAGATGCAAGGTAACTTCCAGGCCCATCAGAACAGAGTTGCGGTGGGCATTAGATCTGGAAATGATTCAGCCTGCAGAAAAGAGCTGCTTTTTGTTGCTCTGCATGTGAGAACTCTTCTTGGCTAAAATGACACAGGTGGTGGTGTTTTTTCCCTTCTCTGTTTCATGTTATGGATGTTACAGTAGTATTGCAAAAGCACTGACTACAGAAGGAGCCATCAAGGGTAAATACTGGAAGAGTTATGCCAATACTTTAAATCCTGGTGAGTTTTAACTATTAGGAGTTTACCACAGGAGACCTGTCACAGCTCCAAAAAATGATGCTCAGACTTCTGAGATAGCAGACCAGCACTTCCTTGTCTTGTGGCAGAGAGCTTAGGGCAGGCAACAAGGACGCTGTGGTTGGATTATTAAAATATTGTCAACACATCGCTCTCAAATAAGGCTGGATTTGCTATATGCCAATGAAACTCTCATTCTCCCAGGCCAGATCTATGTAAAGGCTTCTTTGGTTAGTATCAGGAAAAGATCATATTTTGCGGTAATACGGTCACCTGAAGTCAATATTTTACTACAGTGCAAAGGAAGTTTTTAACTGGAAAGAATAAAGCATTGTTTATTGTACTCCACTGCTCTTTTATTTATGGCAAGGGTGTCAAACTCTTCAGTGGAGAGGTCTGAATTATGTACTCGGAGCTCGGGTATCAGTTCAGGGCTTCTCACTTCCCCTGCTTCACACACTGCTTCCACTGCACAAACAGCCAGGCACAACAGGATCTTTATCGAGTAACTGCTCTTTTAGAAGGAGAATGTGCCGCAGCAGCACACCACAAGCATTTCATCTCCATCCCCTGCTCCCTCGTGGTCCTCCCGGCAGCAAACGACTTCCTCCCGTGCTGCGCTGGCTTCTTTCTGCTGCAGGGAAGCAGAAAGCTTAAGTGCGCAGCAGAAGTGCAAACTTCCCAGAGATATAGCCCTACCAACAGGCTTTTCTCCCTGGCCCTGATATGGGATGGGGGAGTCCTCTGGGAGGTGCAGAGAAGGTCAGCCCAAACTCGCCAAGGGCAGCAACCTGTGGGGAACACAGAGGGGAGGACACCAACTGCAAGAGGGAAGAGTTTAATGGTATACCAAGATCTTTTTCTGCATGCACATGGCCTTCAGCATCATTGTAAATAATACTCTTAATAAAGAGCCAATTAGCCTAACAATCTCATTACTATCCAGCATGCAGTGTAGGAAGGACTAGCCTACAGCGTAACTGAGCAAAGATGCATTCTCAGCTCCACTTTTCCTGCTATAATGTATGTAGGCATAAGGAGGCCTAAATAGATGTGCAAGAGATAAAAAGCATGGAGAGCTGAGAGAATGGCATGCAACCTTATAAGGAAGGTCCCTGGTGCTTTGCATCAATCCCAATTAACAAAACCCAGACCAACTCGCTGCAATAACCATGCACACATGCCCTGAGCACCGACTCCCCGGCTGGCTCTGTCGTAGCCTCCCCCGTGCTGGGCTCTGCGCCGTGCGGGAGGGACTGTAACGTGGGGACGGCACAAGCTGGGAGTCAGCACCAGAGCTGGAGGTAGGACTGCAGGCTTTCTGCAGAGTGGTGAGTGAGGATGTTGGGAGATGGCCCGAGCAGGGAAGGTGGGGGATGAGGGGAAATCTGGGCATTGTGGATGTCTGTGATTTCTTGAGAAAAGAGCTCAGGACTGGAGATGCTTTGCCAAAATCATGCAAGTGACATTTGCACAGAGGCTGTTGATGCTACGTGTGGCTCATGCTAGCATGGAAATTCACAGAGAATTACTGCATGGGATCTAGTGACAGTGCAGTAAGCTGTTATAACAAAACATCTTTGTCTTACATCTGTCCCTCAAACCTTAGGCTTCCATTTTTCCTTCACAGAACTGAAAAAATATCATGCAGGCTGATTTTGGAATAGCTGGCATGTAAATCATCCCCTTGGGCTTGGGCCTCTCACGCTGGGGTTCAGCCTGAGTGACTTTTTATAGCCGAGTTATAAACTTTTAAATGCCAGACTTAATCAGAGCTACTGAGATGGCCATTACAGGAGTGGTTTAAGTGGCATAGCCCTGATATATGATAGCACAGAAAGAAGGTAGGTGGCTCATCCGTGGTGGGCAGTCTATCTGGAAGGGAGCAGGGTCTGGTGTCTAGAAGCGGGCACGACTGAGACACAGATCTCTTGAGTTTTGCTCTTGCCCTTAAGCTACTGATCAGTGACCTCGAGCAAGTTCCCTTGGGCTGTGCTGCCCTGAGCAGGGAGGTCTCAGACCAAAATTTGAGAGGAAAATGTGCCTCACCAGGCCCTGGTTTCCCCAACAAGCTAACGAGAATGCAAATATGTATCTGCCTCCCCTAGGGAAGTCACAAGAATTGTTGGCGAATTGGCCTAGGGTTTAACATGGCATTGTGCAGACTCAAAACATACAAATCTGAAAGCTTCATTTATGGCTGACTTAGAGCAACCCCTCTCATATATACTGAATAATTATTATCACAGACACATCAGACACTGAAGAGTCTAAAAGACTTTGGGCTCAGGCTTAAGGGGGACTAATGCCGCTTTGCTCCTAACAGGGGGCTCTGCAAAACTATAAGCCCCCTAATTTTGCAAGTTGTGAGACACCCAGCAGGTTCCAGCTGTGAATCTGAGAGCCTCCCCCACGCTGCAACATCTTTGTGGCCTAAGCAGAACTGGACAGTCATCAATGTGAGAGTGGATGCTTGGACAGAGAAATTGATCTAAATGAAAACAGTACAGGAACTTTTCAGGGTCTTCTTTCTAAATTTATTCAAGTATTAAACAAACAGAAACTACAGCATGCATCAGATACTTTTCTTTATTGTACAACAAAACTATAGACTTGTTTGTGTTTGCAGCATTTCCAGCAACATCAGGCACACTTGTCGATGTTATCCAGTTTTGCACAGTCACTAGAGTGTCGCATCATGAATTATTAAATCAGTGCTTCGTGGTAATACATAATTTCTTATCAATTATTCATGCTAATGTGCGTGTAGTTTACTTAATTGTGTTATTGACGATCAAAAGTAATTTCCTGAAAATCCTCAAGGACAGAAAATTTAATCAGCGTAACTACTTTTCAGATGCAATGCTGTTAAGTATTCTTAATTTGCTCAACAATTCACTTATTTATGTACCTTTCTGGAGGAAATACGAGTTTAATCAAACAATTAGATTGAAGAGTTAGTGTACAGAAGGGCTGAAGTTCAACTGAACGCAAGGTAATTATGTTGAAATGAAGTTGGGCCTGCCTCTTTGGAGTGGAATTTTTTTTTTAGTCTTTTTTTGGAGGGGAGGGCACAAAAAAATTATGATTGGGAAGATCACTAAGAAAACAGTGATTCTCTCTTCTCCAACTGCTCCCCACAACAAAGCACACAGCGATCTATTTTATTTTGGTGGAAGAAAAAGGTTTTTGCTGTTGTTTAAACTAAGCCATAATTTGCAGCCAGGGAAGGCACCTCCACCTACAGTTCAGCAGAGCAGCTCCTGACACTGGAACACAAAGGCAGATCACAGACTACTGCATGTTCCCCCCCGCAATTAGGAGAGTTCAGGATTGCCAAAAGAAACACACGGTGTGGCAAAAGTAAGGCAAAATGACTCCATTTGATGAATATGGGCCCTGTCAGACTTTTCTTTGTACTTGGATCCAAGGACAGACCCAGCAATGCCCTCTCTGATGGCTTGTGTCCAGAAGACACAAACCCCACCCGGGGGGAATGCCTGGTACCCTTCACTCCTGGAGCAAAGAAGGTGCTTGGTGCTGCCAAGCCGCCCCCTGAAGACCAGGGCTTCCACCCTTTGAATGGGTGCTGACACCAAGCCCTGCCTCAGGGAAAGGAAGGTGTGCACCACGGGGTATGGGAGGGTCCTGCGAGCCCCAGCGAAGTCCCAGGTTCTTGAAATTCATGGGCTGAGATCACTTAGGCGGGGGAGAGAAATTTTTGCTGCCAACATTACTCGGGACTGCCTTTCCAAGCACATCCCCAAGCTCAGATCCTGTGAGGAGCTGACCACAACCCCATGTAAAAGCATGTGCTCAGCACATTGCAGGAGGTCCTCAGCACAACGTGCAGGATCAGAGCTGACAGGAATCCTTCCACTAGCCTCCACGTTACTTAGTCAAGTCTCACAGCAGTGGTTTCACCCTGTTCTCCAGGGACTTCTGTGGACAAGCCTAAGGAGTCTGCAAAAGGCACCTGAGAAAAGCAAGTCCACGTCACTTGGACTTGTTTAAATCTGCATATGCATTTCCCATGGAAAAAATGTGGGGCACCCCAGATTAAAATGCTTGCTTTAGAGCATCAGATCTTAGTCTGCTTTGCTTTGGGGAGTTTTGGGTCAGAAATAAGACTACATTTCCTGAGGCATCAATTTCTCCTTTGCACTGTGCCCATTCTGTAATAATTAAGACATTTTCATATCTAGATTCATTACAACAAGCCTTCAGTGAATGGAATAGTCTGATTTTTGATGGCATAAAGGAATATCCTTCCAAGCTTTATTTCCTCTTTATTAAAAACAAAACATGCAAGGACATATTTGCAGTGTTGCAATGCAGGATTATTTCGTTTTCCAGTCTTTCTTTCCAAGAGAATGATGCTAAAATACACCCAGCTTTGTGCAGATCTAGACACAACTGCACCCTCCATTAAATACCAGCATTACCGTTTGAAGCTATGAATGCTGCTCTGGAGTCATGTGTCTTTTATGTCTAACCCAGGGAATGGCAGGAGTAACAGACTAATGTTCACATAGAGGGGACTAGTGCAAGGATTTTATTCACAGGTAAACTGATCTCAGCAATTTCCAGTAATCTACTCCATGGAAAGTTTCACTTTTGGGGAAAAGAAGGGAGAGGGAAAAAATTATGAAGAGTTTCGTTCTATTTTCTGCTTCTCTTACACATGGCTTGCCTGGGATAGATTTGGTTGAAGTCAAATGCCATCAGAAAACAGCAGGCCAAATTGGTATATACCTGCGTATTCCTTCACCTCTGCTGTGCGTGGTGGGGTGAATGATGCCTGGATGCCTCTCGTGCCCCAGACCTCGCATCTGGAAGTGCTGCCCTGCTGCCAACCCTCCATCTCTTGTGGGATGGGAAGCTGAGATTTGTGGGAGCAAGCCAGGATCCTGGGCGTCTTGGTGTCCCTGGGATGTGGAGGTGGGGCTAAAAACAGTTTCACGAACGTTTCCAAACACAGATAGTGCCGATAAATCAGGGGAATGAACCTACAGCGGCGCAAGAAAGCAAGGGTGCATGAAAGGCAGCCAAAGAGGCCATTCAGATCTGCCAGGTCCCTGGTGGCCCCATGACATCCTGCTGGGGCACGGCCACACTGCAGTTCACCCCACGGCAGAGCCCCGGCGGCAGGTCCCTGCCCTGAGCTGAGGGGCCGGCGCCGGTCTGGTCTCATACGCTCTTCTCCCCTTCCATGTGCTCCTTGGCCGGAGAGGGCTGCTTGTCCTGGCTGCCCTCAGGGCCGGGTTTGGTGGGAGAAGTGGGGCTGCTGCTGGTGGCGGGCAGGAGGTTGGCAGACTGGAGCACAGCCTCCGAGTGCTCCCGGGCCTTCATGCGCAGCGCGGCCACGCTGGCGGTGCGGTTGCTTTGGCAGCCGTACGTGGGCAGGAAGGAGAGGCCCATGGGGTCTGGAACGCAGCACGAGCACAGCGGGCTCCCTGGGGAGGAAGGAGACAAGGCACCATCACTGATGGGGAAGGTCATGGGGACTGTCTGACTGTTCCCTCCATGGTCAATCTGGAGAGAGCAGAGATGGGGTTGGAGTCTCGAATGGCAACAACCCCTTCCCCTATTGACCTTTAGTGGGTACGTAGATGTTCTCCGGATCAGGGCTAGAAAAGCCAGATCCTGTTCTGCTGAGGCCCGCTGTGAAGGATCTTACACTGTGAGTCATCCAGGGTGACAAACAGAGTAAGCGAGGGCAAGCAGAGTCAGAAGCAAGCAGTGAAGCTTAGATCACACATGAGATTTCCCCACAAGCGAGGCTGAGCTCATCCCCTGCTCTCATACCAAGTTGCTGCTCTGTGGCTACCATCAGCCCCATGCTGGAGGTGTCCCCTGCCCTCCACCTGCACACTGAAGCCTGATCAATTTGGGCAGCTGCATTTGTTGGGTGAGTGTGGGGGTCCCATCACTTATCTACACCTGGAAGATTACTGCAGAAAGAAAGGTGAAAATATTCCGGTTGTTATGCAGGAACTAATGACCGTCTCCTATCTCACTGTGAGGTGAGGTGAGATGAGATGAGATAGGTTTTTCCTGGCCAGGCCCTGCCAACTATTGGCATCATGTCTACCTGCAAGAGTCTGTTCTACCTTCACCCACTCAATGTCTGTGCTGCTTCAGGATGGCACCTCGAAGAGAACAGCCTCCAGAAGTGAGCCAAGGCCACCTAAAGCTGCTGCTGCTGACATGGCTTAAGAGTCCCATCAGGAGAGACGGGCCAGACCATCTCTACCCTGTAATCTCAGACACATGGGCTGTTCCAAGCAGGCAATAAAACACTGGAGAGAGGGTGAAATGAGTATTCCTCTCCCTTTAAGCCAAAAGGCTCCCCTGCAACCCACTGACAGAGGCAGTCCTCACTCCACCAGCTGCCTTCCTGAGCTGGACCACTGCAGGCTCTTCCTCTGGTTTATCTTTGATAACACTGGGACTTGGGCCAGTTCCCAAACAAGCACACCTGGAAGTGTAGGTTGGCCACTGGGCAGGACATGCAGTCCATCCAAAAAGCCACCCTGGTACCTAGCTTAGATGCATCTATTGAATGAAGGAGAATGTGTCAGAGGAGTAGGGAGGGGAGGCAGGGTGGGATGGCTGAGCTACTACTTTCATTTGCTCTCTGGTGAGAAATGTTGGGTGACACCAGTTTTCCAGGGGTTTCAGGGGCACACAAACCCCACATCGTCTTCTACACCCCCGGCAAAGCCTGTCCTTTGCTGATACGCTACCTCCCAACAAGAAACAGCCCAGCCGCGCACATCCTGACACGATGCAATGTCTTCCTCTGATCTTTCCAAGCCAAGGACTTGCTTTAATTTCTGCAGTTAATATTTGAGTTAAATGGCTCATGACTAAGTGATGGAACTAATAACCTGCAGGGAGCAGGTAGTCTTTCTTTTACACTTCTGCTCTCGGTAGCAACGGGTCAGCACCCAGCTGCTAGGGATGAAGGCAGACAGTTGTTTGTTTTTAGAATGTTGGCAAGACTTCTCCACAGCAATTGTCAGAGATTAGCAGCTTGCGGGTAACATTCAGGAAAAAGTACTCTTTGCATTTTAAAAACCAGAATCTACAAGGGACAAGTTATTAATGTAACTGGAAAGTCTTTTCTCTTGTAATACTCCTCTGATAGAGCATATGATCAGCAGACCAACATTTCCATGGGTCCAGGCATTCAAACGAATTGCACAAGCAAGTTTCACCACTTGACTAAAATCCTCCATTTTTTGCATTTAGCACTAGGAAGCTCAACCTTGAATTCTGTGGCTGCTTTGAGCAGGTCAGAAGGAGGGTTTATAACAAAATCCACTCAGTAAACACAGCTTACAGTTTTTGCCACCACCAACCACACTCATAAAGTGTTTTTTTGCCCTGTTGAATCACAGCCACTTCAGGGGCGCTGGATGGCCACTGTTTTAACAAGAGGGAGGAGAGGAAGATCGGCACTTCAGAGTCTCTACAGTTTGCAGCAGGTCTTTAGCTGCAGAAGCCACACAGAAGTCTGTTTTTTCACTGCTATTAAGCCCCACTGTCTTAAGGTTCAGCTCTGAAATGAGGGAGCACGGAGGCCTGCCTCTGCATCAGTTGTCTTTGCACTGCTGCTTTCTAACACAAACTGAGCAAGACTTTCGAACGCAGGTGTTCGGCTCCCAGGCTGAGGGCAGGGCTGGCCCATCTGCGGTACCTGACGCAGGACCGAACACAGCCATGGTCTGCTTAGTGGGAGGTGGGGAGAAGTGGAAAAGAGTCTTCCCCTTTTCAAAAGAGCGAGAATCAGCTCCATCCCCTAAGAATAATTTTCATTCCATTGTTAGAGAGGAATAAAATATTTATCAGTCTTCAGTACCAATCTAAGCTCTTTGCTTAATAATTAGACCTGATATTACCTAGTGGCTCTGCAACCTGAGGGTGCAGTTACCTGTGGTGGAAACTAGGCTCTCTCTAGCAATAATGCACCCATAAACCATTCCTTTCATTTTCACTGAGGTGAAAACACTTGCAAACAACAGCTCACACCCGAAAAAATGTAAAGTAACAAGTGTCATTTGCTCCAGGGTCCAGCTAGAATACAGGAGAGTAGGATTTAGCCCTCTTTCTCTTTAACGTAGGTTGTAAGGAAGGTTGAATCTACCTTACAATTGCCTGTGTCTGCGGGTAGTATGTCCAGTGAAATGTATCAGATTTTGCTGGCACAAAAGCCCAAGGTCTCCACCTGCCCGTCAGTCAGCCCACGATGGACAGGGATGTGACTTTCACCAAGAAAGAGACATCCACATATAGCAGACATCAATGTTCTTTTACATCTTATTGCAGTAACCCTAAGTCCACAGTGGGGAAGGAAGGAATCGTTCCTACTTATTTCGGATCCTCAGAGGCGTTTAGGCACCTAGCTCCCATCAAAATCAGTGAGGGTTAAGCCGTTAGCCCTAGATCTTGATCCAGCTTCCACTAACATCTATGACAGTCTGATATTACTTTAATGGGATTTGGATCAAGTTGCTACATTACAAACAGGGTACTGTTTTCTTTCTTTCAGGAACTTACTGCCTCCTGTACACAAAATTAAAATACACAATTAGATTTCCATTAACTTACAGCAAATTCTGCTGAATTGATCTGAACCTCCTTGTATTCCTATATGAGATCATACTTTAAATGCTTAGCCTGAACATAAATACTTAATGTAATAAATACAGTCTGAAATATTTGATCCACTTGGCAGTTTAATTGATCTACTACAGAGACTGACAGGAAAAATTAAATTAGTTCTGTCTTGTCTCTGCCAACATCACATTTCAATTGTAACGATATTTGATCTACAATTTTGGTTGCAGACCCTTTTGTGCAGTTCCAAGGTTCAGTTTCAGCTGAGAATAGTCGGGTGGGAGCTGGGCCCATATGGATACATAAGTATTTAAAATATATATTTTGCATTTCAACTCAACAGTTTAAAGAATTTAATAGATAGCCTTTCCAAAAGGCAAAAAACCCAGTTCCTTTCCTCTTTCAGTATTTGTGCATATCAGCATTTGATGTGGACAGCTGAACAGCAACCTGACATGGAGGGAAGTGAGGAAAAATTCCCATTTAAAATCCTCACCTGTCAATGCATGCTGTTTAGTTTTCAGAGAAAATATGCTTGATTTAAGTATTGTTTTCTTCTGATAGTAGTCACATTGGTTTGCTTGAGCTCTAAATCCTCATAAACTCTGAAATCACTTTCACAAGGGTTGGAAGGTCAACAACAACCTCGAGTTCATAGTGTCGTTTACCAGTGAGAGCTGATTCAAAGGGAGCTCCTTCTTGGTCTTCATACATGACGCCAACACTCTGACTATTAAAGCCTGAGGCACAAGCAGGAAAAACAAAAGTGGCTTTATCCAAACCTTCTTGAGCTCTGAATCAGGAGGTTCGGAAGAACGAGAAAGGCATGAACTTAAAGCCTGAAATGGAGAGGCACCAGATGCTCCCAGTATAATTTAGGGTAGCCTCAAGGCTGCTAAAGTTGTGCTAGATGGTTCCTCCTTCTAGTGCCTAAGCTGGTTAAGTGTGGAACGCACCCTGTGCTGCCCAGAGGCTGGAAGAGCACTTCAGAGCTGACAGCAGAGTCCAAATGTTATAATTTCACATCTCCTTTGCTTGTGAACCCTATATGCCCAATGCAAACAACAAAGAGCTGATGATCTGGCTCAGTTGCACTAGCAGGAGCCTTTTTGTGTAAATAACTTGACACTGGAACTGGAGGATTTCATCCTCCTTTATTTGTGCAATTAGTACTGTTCCAAAAAAATAATTCAGAAGCCGGGACCTTGCCTGTTTGGACAGGAAAGCTGGCAGCAAAGCCGACAAGAGCTGTGAGAACAGAACCAGTCCTTTGAAAACTGTCAGCTCAGCAACCATTTACCACTCTTCCCTTCCACATCAAAAACATGATCTGACCCTAAATCCTGCTGATGTGTGTCACTCCAAGAGGGGTCAATAGGAACCCCTTCCCAGCTAAGGCCCACTAACCTAATCAAGATTTGTCTTGGAGGAATAAGCCAGCACCCATTTCCTTCCCATGGCTCTTAGGGCTCCTAGTATCTGCATATTCCCTAATATTTGTGATAAAGACTAAAAAAAATCTACTTGTGAGGTAGAGCAGTGCTAGAGTCAGGGACCTATGATACAGGAATCCAAGTAATTTGCTCAAGGTCTGTGCATCTGCAGCAAACTAAAGAAATGTTTTAAATTCTCTAAAGTCACAGTGGCAGGTAAATTAGGGAAAATGCCAAACAACCCACTTGATATATTTGCTATATTACATGAGAAAAGTCAGTAAGTCCGTAATCAAGAATGACAGAGAAAATGAAGGACCCCAAGAGTTTTGATTCCCATTCCCCAGTCTTATGGTAAGCAGTGGTGCTTCAATTCAGTAAACACCCGTTCAAGGGTAAGTCGGGTCCTTGAACACTTCTTTCTCAGCCTTGGCAATGGGAATTGCCCAATGGAATCAGGCAAATTCTCTTCATCTTTCCATAATAGAAATTGAAAAGTAATGGATGGGCAGTTCTAGTTGTTGTGTTTTTTTTCCTGGATACTGCAATTAAGCCTCCCTAATATGAACAACAGCAACCACAGCAGCAACAAACCATAAAAGAGCCTAATCAATGGTGCCCTCGAATATCCACTTTGATGTGCATAATGCAATCCTACCTCTCTATCAGTGGTGTGGAGGTGCCATGAAAACCAACTGAGCTATAACTTGCACAGAGCAGAGCTGTGGGTGAATTATGAAAGTAATTCCCTGGCAAGTGTAATTATTTCTCTCCTCATACACTGCACTCATCACGGGGTCTGGGGAAATTTCAGTGGAATGTAACAGACACACTCTTGCCCTCAGCCACCAGAATGGTAGAACACTTCCGCTAAAAAACGGAGATTTTTGTTTACGCCCATTAATAATATCTTCTACATTAATGAATTGCATTCATGCTGTCATCCATTAAGAAGGTACTTTGAGGTCTCTCTCTGCACAGAACACTAGCTTCTCCTGATGACTCTATTGTTATACAGCCCATAAATAAAACAAGTATTTTCCCTTCATATTTGAGGTCTGCAATTAAATCTACTAAATGGACTGCAGATGCATGGTTTACAGTAAGTGATTCATCTTGGAAGATCATGGAAATGTCGAAGTCACCACAATGAAGTAGCATAGTTGTCAAATTAGGACAATTTCAGAGAGTAACAAACACCAGAAATTTCATCTATGCGAGCCAACCTTCTTCCTGACTATGGCCAGTGGTGAAGAACTAAAACTCTGAAGTAGGAAGCCCCATATACCACAGAAATTATGAACTTATGTTAATTTTTCAAATGAGAAATTGTATTTCCTGAAAGAATAGTACGTCGTGAGGTGATATGGTAGTTAACAGATGCTTGCTACTAAGTACAGCCTCCAATGTGCTATATACTTCAGAGAGGGAGAGGACTCACCTAAGGAAAGGAAAAGGTCTGTTGTATTACTAAATAGAGAATATTTGATAGAAACAGAGAAAAACTGTCCAGTGGTAGTATACTCTTCTCTGGAACAGTCTATGCTCTGAATTACAGTTCTGATTGCTATTGTATAGCTGGCCTGCTTTCTTCACAGAACAGCCTGCAGTGGTAATACCATCCCTTTGAGGAAAAAAAAAATCTCCGTTTCAGAGACAGCAGGGTTCATGGGGCATAGTGCTTAGGGAGAATAGCTTTGTTCTCATTCATCAGAGCAGATCTAGTCTCATGCTCCAAAAATATCCCCCATTTACCTAGAACTGGCACATGTGGGGTTCAGATGAGCGCTGCCTGTTGAAGAGTTGCAGAGCCACACAAAGCGTGACACAAGCCTACAGTGCACTGCAGCCTTTCCAAAAGCAAAGTTGCAGGCTCAGTCCCTGCCCCATGCTACGCTGTCCTGAGATTTCTTGCCTCTGCTAGACCAACTTCATCATCAACTATTGTATCCTTACACTACAAATTAGATCCAGGAACCATGTGCCCTAGACACTTTATGCAGCCTTGGAAATCTGGGTCTGGAGCCAAGCAATCAAAGTCAGAGAAGGAGAAAGAGATGTATTAGTTTCTTTACAGAAGACAGAGAACTCTCAGGTGGCAGAATGAAAATGGTCCCTGGGAGCATAAAATAATTATTAATTAGTTACACCACCATCATCACTTGTTATTCACTGTATTGATTTTAATTGTCTCCTTCTAAAGCATCAGTCAAATATTACTCACTGACACCAACAAAGTGTTGGCTCACAAGCCCAACAAAGCACGTCTGGTCTCCTCAAAAGAATAAGAAAACAACCTAGACTTCCCAGTAGTATCTGATGTGCTGAGAGTGCCCATTTGTCTGCAGGCAGCTTTTATGGCCTTACTGAAGAACATAATTCCCTTTACTGGCCAGGATTATTCTCCCAATGGTGGGAATACATACCTATTTACAGGATCCACATAGAGGAGCTGCATTTAATTTGACATTTGCATAGAAGAAAGTGGGGTCATGCATCCATTGGTAGTGAAATGGTGATTTGATTCTGGAGCAACTGTTTTGCTTTCAAAAGCACAAAGAATTCCTGGTAATTTCAAAGCAGGGTTGGCACAAGAGAGATACCAGGAAGAGCTCTTGACCATTTCACTCCTCAATAAAACTTGCAAAATCTTGGAAAACCTTACTAGTTGCTGAATTTCTCCTTATCCAAGCAATCCACAAACCAAACTGCTCAGAATTTTATGTCCTGTGCTGAGTTTGATGGGATTTCATGTGGCATAAAGTCCTATGCCCTCAGAATCACTGTGGCAGAGTCCTGTCGGCATTTCTGCTGCAAAATGCGACTAGATTCTCAAGGGAGAGGCTTAGGTCACTTCATTAAGACACATAAGGACACAGACTGATGTCCACCTAAATGTAGGGTTAGTCGTCCTTTGGCAGGCCTAAAGTGTACAAATCAGCTCCTAGCTCAAAGGGGGAATGAGAAGGGAGAGTCAAACAAACTGAATTGAGCAAGACGAAGAAGGTCATATAAAGGTTTTGTGAACACTGTGTCTCTCCTTGTCCTTTTCTTCCACCCCACAACCATTATCTCTTCCTCCAGATTGACATGTGAGCTTGGCTGTGCTCTCAAATACATTGGTTTAGATGAACCATGATTCACCTGGTGTTTCCATACCAAAGAAAAACAAAATGCAAATCAGGCCTGTGATACTTTTAGTCCACTCAGAACCTCTAGAGATTGTCCTGTTCATTCTTGCCAATTAACGAGACCGAAGCTCAAGGTCTGCTGTGCACAGCCCCTATCCCAGCCCTAGTGAGCTTCTCTTGGAGAAACAGGGAAAGAGGAAGTTGTGCAGATGAGCCAAGGAAAGAGGAGACAACACTCCATATATAAATACCACAAGAAATATGCTACAATTATTCTCTGCTTGTATAAATCAAATTTGCCACCTTACAGAACAGCAAATTCTTCCCCCTTAACCTCAAAGCCAAAATTTGACATTTCTGACCTAGCTGCAGAAGAAAAAGATCTCCCCTCAAAGCAGCAGCTCAGTCTACCAGTTCCTTGCAAGTATAACAATATGCTGACAGGCATAGGCAGCTCCACAAAGCTCCTGGTAGGTGGATATGCAGATATGCAAATCTGTAACTGGATTTCTTAAAATCAAAATACACTACATTATCCCAGTCCCCTTGCAGGTATCTGGAGATCTCTAGTGCCAGGCAGGAAATATAAACTGGACTTCTCAGCAATGAACTGCACGTGTAGCTGACAACATTCATCAAGAGAATATGCATGCATCTGATAACTGACCATCCCTCTACAAATTGTAAAAATATCTGTATTTACATTTAGGACCAGTTTTGCAGGGACACTGCCTCTTAGCATGGGCAACTGACTATCTAATAAGTATCTCTACAAGAGATTCAGGAATAGGATTTTTCCTGCCCCTAGGTTGTAAAACTGCTATCAAGCAAAAAGGAGCAAATTATTAATTTCTCAATTTAGTGGCTGAGCCGTAAAATCACAGAAAAGAATATCTGGAAGTCTTCCAAATAAATAAAACTAAAAAAAACCCTCATGACAATGTTTTTTCATTCATTTTTATTTCTTTTTTCTTGGCTTTCATTTATTGGGGTTATTTTTCTTAAAATTTAGCTGTATTTAACCATGAAACAAGTGAGAACAACGTATTGATGCATTTAATTTTGAAAATGCTTAAATGTAAATTTTAAGAAAAAAAAAATCCCTTACTTCCATCCGAAATCACTCACTGAACACAACCCCTTTTCCACACCTTTCAACCTGCCTGGGACTACATTTATCAATGAACAATCTTTTTGCCTGAAGAATTTCATCTGTACCTACTCCAGAGAGGCTGTTCCCGCCCAATGGAAGAAGCCAAAACTCTCTGCCCCAAGACTTTGCAGTCACGGGCAGAGATCAAGAGGACTCATGCAGTCCAACAGCCGCTGCCCACTTACGGGGTTTAGGTTGACAGCCATCCTTTAAGTTTTAGGGTTCGGGTCACACCTGTGTGGCTTTTCTTTATTCAAAAGCACAGGTCCCACACCTATCAAAATAGCAGTAGCTGTATGGTGTGTCTGGCTTCAGCTTTTTTGGAAAGACAGGAGGGAAAGGGGAACAGGGGCCAGGACACTGGACTTAATGCAACTCAGCAGTTCCAAGCATTTGCTTCAGGATTATACCTTGGCAATGCTGATTTAACTGGAAATACTCTCAAAGAGCATGAGGTATGCCAGAGAACATAGTGAGAGGTATTAGAGGACATTTGTGTTCGTAGTGGAGGGTCTTAAACTGGGAAACTTTCTTCACAAATTATTGCACCACATTGGGGCATAGAGTAAATGTATGTGCCACTTTGTGCTTGGCAGTGCTATGAGGCTTTACATCCTATAAATCTATAAATTGAATTCATCCTGCTTACACCCTTAGTCTTATAAATTGTTAGACTAGGAACAGCTAATGGATCAGCTGGTGATTTATTTTTAAAAGATGCATACTGCTGCTTTTTGGGAACTGAAAAGGATATGGACACTGGATATACCCTTCCTGAAGCCTGGGTCCCAGGTAATGAGGAATTACTTTGTATCTTCCCCTGTCCCCATGCACACGCTTTATCCAAGTTCTCAAAGGGGACCTACTGCTCAAGAAGAGAAAGGTCTGGCATTGTGCAGAGATGTACTGCAAAGGAAACTGCATGCAAAGAGCGGATGAGGCATCAGTAATGGTGCCAGGTAATGTATAATGCAAAAGGATGTGTATAACTAATTTATTAGTATAAATTTGACTCTTAAAAGAAAGCATATGCAAAGAAAACTCTAAAGGAGCAAACCCTACCTGCTTTGCTCCTTGAGACAAACCCTGACCTCACTAAAACTAAGTAAGTAAAATGAAGGAGCTCCACCACAAATGATGCTACAAGTTACAACAGGAGACTCACTCCTGTACCTGCAGCATCGGTCAGTGCAATTACTGCCAATCATAAGAGAAAGAAGGATCCATCATTTCCCAAAGGCTTCCCCACTGCCTCAAGTGGGACCATGCTGCTTAGCTTGAAAGAGCTGCTCTTTGAGCTTATCCCTGAAGTTAAACAAGGTCACTTACCTTTTAGAGAGGCGACATGGGATAAAGCTTGTGCGTAGGTGGCTGTGTTGAGAAGAGTCCCTGGCAGGCAGGAAGGGAAGAAAGGTCCTGTAGGACCCACTGCTCGACTCAGGCTGATGGAGAAGAGAAAACAACTTCCTTACAAAACCAGAACTAGCTGACTCCAAAGACAACATTTGTGCATGCACACAAACACGTTGGTGTCTCGGCGTCCAACTAGATGGGACCAAGCCTGGATAACATTAGCCTCCCACAGCCACCAGCTTCTCAGCATCTCCGCAGGGAGCAGTGAGTTGCACGAGAGACAGCTCATCTTCTAATGATTTGGGCTGTACCTGAAGATGATACTGTGTAGGTCAAGGCTTAGCAGCAGGCAAGTCTGTATGTATGTACATACGTATGATGCATCCTTGCCCCAAACAGAGGCAGTTGATAACACGTATTACTCTTACCTCTGCTGGATCTCCAGACCCTCTTTTTTATTCCTGGTTTGATCTGCTGGAGAAGGGGAATTTAAATTCCTCGCAGGAGGAGCCACCTCAGCCATTGTTTCCTTAGAGCCCTCTTGGTCGGAAGCACCTCTCTCTGTTTTCCTCCATTTAGCTCTTCGATTTTGGAACCACACCTGGAGCAGGAGAGCAATCCAGGCTGAATACCACGTTTAGCCAAATGCAAAGCAAGGAAATTGTTAATTGTTACTCTAGTGAAATCAGTCATTTAGAATAAAAAAGGGGTTTGATGTTACTGTGCCAGTTAGCAAAACATTTAGACGTGTGCTCGCCTTTATGCACACATTTAATTCTCACTGATTTCTATGTTTTAACACATCTAAAAGCCTTTTGTATAGGGATGGACTTAAATATGCATCTAAGAACTCTGACAAAACCATATATAAGTCTTTAAATGAGCTGCTGCTAGAATCAGAGAGGTCAGAAATGAAAAGGTATGTATTAGGCCATCTTATCCAGCCTATTTCCTGGAGAGAACTGATACTTGCTGTTATTCCTCTGACATATTTGTCCAGTCTGCATTTAGAGGACTCAAAAGGTGGTAGATACTAATTTTGGAAGATCATTCTGCAGTTTAATACACACCAGTTTCCAAAACTTATTTTTTCCCTGTAATGTAATACGAATATTCATGTTCATGATTTTATCCCCCGACTTTTAGTCCAAACACTTTTTTTTTTCCATTTACCTTGGAGCTGATGCTCTGAAAGCACCTTATTTGAGGTGGAAAATGCCAAGCCTCTCTTGAGGTCAGGAAATCCACATTTTAATACATGACTTCAAGTATAGGCGAGATTGTTATTATTATTATTCTCCTCCTACAACTCCATTTTAGTTAGCTGCCTTTTAATTGCATGTATCAGCAAACGTTGAATAATGATTTTATCTATATTCTAAATTTAGAGCAGTTAAATGCAAAGCAAAATGCAGACACTTTCTTGTGTCTTAATTGAATGAAGGTCACAGCTATAACAACATTTAATTGAGCTATTTTTCATTATCATATTTTAATGACTTTGCACTGACAGTTCGCCTGCTTCTGAGGAAAGAGCATGATGAAGTCGTTTATTTCCCTATTTAGTTATTGTTTGACAACATCATCTTCGATTAAGACTCTGCTTTATAGCACATTAATCATATTTGAATGAGCAAGGGGTATAAATGTAAACATATCTCCCATCCTCTGTGTTTCCCCATGTCCCTGCATGAAAGCAGGCTAAACAAATGCTTGCATCTATTGTCTGTTTGCATAATAGCCAACAACAAGGCTAAACACCAGTCCTCAGCAATCTAATTGTCACCACCCCTATCTCACCCTTGCACCTTTCAGGAAGAAGTTATGATCTTCCACTTCTGAATGCTCAATAATTGTCCCATTTATCTCAATTTGCAGTTCAGTCTTTAGGCACCAATAGCCAAAATGGCATTTTTTATTATTTTTTTTTTTAAGCCAGTACCTACAATGCAGTGGCAAAAGGAGATTTTCATTTCCAAATAATAATCAGTTTAATTTGCCCGCATATGACCAATGATTCATGTTCAGATTTAATAATCAGGATCGCATAATCTGATTATAGGAGAAATAATTTGTTTACAATCCCCAATTTACTGCGGTGAATTCCATTATCTCTCTTCAGCCATTGGGTTTTAAGAGATACTAACATGACCCTAGGGAACAAAAGGCAAGCTATTATATTTCCTACAATTAGATCTTTGCATAGTCTTAACCCCGAGCACCTAAATAAAAAAAAAAAAACACCAAAAAAACAGCGTGCAGAAAAGCCCCATAAACAAAATGAATACATAATCGTGTTCAAAAAAATGGTTTGCAACACTGTGGTGGATGCCTGCGGAGTTATAGGGATCCATCTCTGACAATTGCAGGACTGCTCTTCTTAGCAGAGCTTGTAGACACACAAATTTAATCCCCGGATATGGAAAAGCAAACACCTGGATCAAAAAAAAAGGGGGGAAAAAAAGTGGGGAGAAGGAAGGAAGGAAGAAAGGAAGGGGTGGAAAAGAGTGGGGGTGGAAAGAGAGTACTCATGGCCAATGGTATTTCTTGGATCATATTAAAGGTGTGGGAATTGCTCTGCAGGCTCTTTAGCTGTCCAAATTAAGTGTTTAGAAAGAAGGCAAAAGGGAGAAAAGTTGAAGAGGTGCAGAAGATTTCTTCCTGGCAGCTGGGCTCCCTGCAGTTGACTAACCCCATTGCTCGACAGTGGTCATAGTTGCTTTGGAGAATCACGTCTCAGCTCTTTTCTCCACACACACCCCCTCCAAAAGCAAGGAAATGGATGTGCATTGATGTAATTTAGTACCTTGGAGACGCGGACAAATTAGTGTAGAACATTATCACTAGTTAATTATGAATGACCGATTAATCAACCTAATCTAATATTCCACATTATGTTGATGTTATTAAAGTGCATCATGAAAATGACAGATCGTCTTCATTTGCGTTCTTTGGCCAAATGTGCACTCTGCAGTCATGATGTCAAAAAAAAAAAAAAAAAAAAGTTTGCCAGTTTGAATAGCCGAGAGTTAAATAATTCCCCGGAATGTTTACCTGCACCCTGGCTTCCGTGAGGTTGATTTTCATAGCCAGCTCCTCCCTAGTGAACACATCGGGGTAGTGGGTTTGAGCAAAAACGGCTTCCAGTGCCTCGAGCTGGTGGAGGAGAGGAGAGCGAACATCTGTCAGGGGCAGGGCACGGCTGGGAGCGCGGGCCGGGCCGGGGGGCTGCCGCCTCGGGGGGCGTCTGTCCAGCTGCCCCAGGCAGGTTTCTGCGAGGGATGGGGAAAGCGGGGCCGCCCGAGGCAGCGGGCCGGGCGGGGAGCCCGGCGGTGCAGGGCGTGCAGAGGGCAGGCAGGCAGGCAGGCGGGCAGGCAGGGAGCAGGCAGGGGGCAATCGGGGTGCAGGTCAGGGGGCAGAGAGGAGCAGGCTCCTACCTGCTGCAGGGTGAAGGTGGTGCGGTTGCGGCGCTGCTTCCGCCGCAGGAAGCCGTCGTCGAAGTCGCCGGCGGAGTGACCTCCGAAGGGGGCCGCGCCTGCGGGCGGAGAGCCGCGTTAGGGGCCGCGGGGCGCGGAGCCGCAGCCCCCGCCGCGCCCCAGGAGGGGGCAAGGGGCCGGGAGCCGGGGCCACCCCGGCGCGGCCGGCGGCTCGGAGCCGTTCGGGAGCGGGACGGAGCGGGCGGGAGTGCTGCCCCGTTTCCGCGGGGCGCGGAGCCCCGAGCGCCTCGGCCGGCCTCGGAAGCACCGCAGGAACCGCCTGGGCAGCGGGTGCCCCACCGGGCTGGGGGGTCCTGCCGGCACCGGGGGCTCCTGCCGGCACCTGGGGGTCCTGCCGACCTGAGCTCACCCCGCCGCGGGTGAGGGGCAGCCCGCCCCGGGGAAAGGGTCTTTTCCGGGCCATTTGTGTTTTAAAAGGACGAAGAGACGAGGCTTTGACCTAGGTGTGGTGACGGCAGCTCGAGCTCGTAAAAAAACCCTGCCTGTCTTCCGGGAGAGCAAGGGGAAGCCCCCGTGCCTGGAAGGAGCAGGACTGGGGCCGTTGGCAGTTTTCTCCCCGCACTCTCACGCACCCTTCGAGCAGCGGCCGAGCTGCCCCACCGTGTGCTTGCCCTCATCCCTGGAAGCGAACCGCGAGCACGGGGCTTCGTACAGCGCCGAGCACCGGGGGCGGCGGGAACGCTCGAGGGGCTCGGCCACGGCTGAACGGCCGGGACTTGGCAGCGAGGCTGGAGGAAGGAGCCCCTGCCCTTCCCCGACGGGGGGGTTCGAGGGGCCCGAGGGGGAGATTGGGGCACTGGGAGTTTGTCCCTGGTCGGAGGCCGGGAGAGGGCGGATGGCCCGCCGGGATGCAAACCACCTTCCGTGGAGCAGACCCCGGCCTTCACGGCTCCCCCAGTTACGCATCCCCCATGCCCTGGCTGAAATGCTTCGCTCCCTTTCTGTTCGCTGACAAAACAGGGTAAAAAAACCCAAACCAAATCAAACCAAACAAAAACCCAAAACCTAAACCAAAGCCAAAACAACAAAAAACCACGGAACAGAAAAATACTTAAACCTACAGAAGCATTTCTGAGTGTCTCCAGGACCCTACTCACAGCCCTGCCCGGTGGAGCGCCCCGGGCCGGGCCGGCCCCGCCTCGGGGCACAGGGGCTGGAGGTCGCCGCTCATCTTGCAGCATCGTTTGGAAGATAAACACGGCCCCGAGCCCCCTCCTCGCACAGACGGACGGCTCGCTGCGGCCCTGGGAGATGCTCATCAGAGAATAAAATACTGTCCTGGTGACCCCCAGAGCCCGGTCATTTCCCTCCGGCACCGCCAGGCCTCCCCGGGTGCCCAAACCCACTGAAAACGCTGGCCGAAAAGGGCTTCTCTGTTGCGGCTTCTTCGGTTTGGTGATGGTTGGGTGGGGGGGTTTTTTGGACGGGGGGTGTATTTTTGTTTTTTTTCACTTGGGATGCTCTACCCTGTTTTCACCCTTTAGCAGGGCAGACCGGCCACCCCCCCGCCCCGCTGCTGCCCACGCCGGGAGAGCGAGGGGCCGGCCCCGGCTCGGTGCACTCCGCCCGCAGCCCCCGTCGCCGGGAGAGGCTGCAGCCTGCGGGGACCGCTCCCCGGCTCGGGCCGCCAAAACCAGGCACCAGCCCCAAACTGCCACCGGAGAAACAAACAAACAAGCAAGCAAACAAACGAGAGCACGTTTCCAAAGCTGCCTGCCAAAAACTAACGAACAAAGCCGCCCCAGCGCTCGGTGGCACAGGCAGGGGCGGCAGGGCAGGCTGGCGGGGTGCGGAGGGACCCCCGGCACTGCCCTGCCCAGCCCGGCTCCCCCGGCGGGGCCAGAGACAACTTCGGGAAGCGAATTTTCCAGCCGGCGATGCGCGGACCGGCTTGGGTCCGCTGGCCCTGGGGCAGCCGTGCTTAAAGGGGGGATGACCCTTCCCCGGAGGAGGATGAAACCGCTGGACCACCTCTTCCTGGCAGCGCTACAGCGGGGAAAGCCCCTTGCTCGACGGGTGATGCCCGTGCAAGGAGCCGGGTGGGCGGGCAGGAGGATTTTACGGGGACGGGTGGCTTCCCCCGCCGTGCAGCCGCGGCGAGCGCCGGCAGTGCCCGGGCACGGCAGGACAGCCCGCCCGGAGCTGAAGTTGCGCGGCCGAGGCTCCGGGGATGCTCCCCGCACTACGAGCGCTGGCCTGAGGGAGAGGGTGCAGAGGGCCCTGGGCATATGCGGGGGTGACACGAGGAAATCCCGAAGGCTGCCGTATTTTTAAAAAAGGAAACAAACAAACAAACAAACAAAAAAAAGAATCAAAACCCTCTGGTCAATATCACAAAGAAAAAATCCTCCCAAATATTTATTTTCCGCTTTTTTTTTTTTTTCCAGTCGAGCCCCGTCTTTCCCCATCCTCCCGCAGAATGTTTGTAAAATAGCATTAAAGATTTATGCGGTCCCTTTGGCTGGAGGGAGGAGGCGTGACCACGTCCTGAAAGTGTCCCGATTACAGCCATGACACGAACATCTGTGCTGGGAGGGGAGAAAAGCATCTCTTTCGTAGCCTGAGGCTCAACTGCGGGATCGCTATCCACAGAGGGGAGGCAGGTGGCAAAATGACGGGGGTGGGGGTGTAAAAACAAGGCCTTTCCAACAGGAATCAAATTAAAAAAAAAAAAAAAAATCATGCAATCCTTCTTTCCATCCTGTGACAAGAGGGGAAAGCTGGGCGTGGGGAGGGGCGATAGGGTTGTGTTTTCACAAGGAAAAAGGTGATGCGCTTTTATATTTAGCTGTCTTTATAGATCTGCATCTTATCTCAGCACATAACTGTACCCCGACAGTCTTGGAGCAAGTCAGACCACAGTTTCTCCCTCCATCCCCCAGCGCACACCGCCCCCCCCTCGAAGTTCAGCTCTGGTACTTACACCTCTCTGTGCGACAACACTCACCCTCTAGCTGCGGGGGCAGTGGAAGTAGAACATGGCCCTGCGGCTCGGTGGGCGCCCGCTGCCCGCCGCTGCGAGGCCGACGGCGGCCGGGGCCGGGGCCGGGGCCGGGGCCAGCCCGCGGGGCGCGGGGCTTCCGCGCACCCCCCGCACCGACACGCCGGCACCAGCTCCCCAGCCGGGCACCGCCACGCACCGCCGAGGTGTCTCCTGACGACCTGAAGACAGAGAGAGAGGGAAAGAACAGAACAGGTGAATAACCAGAAGAAAGCACCTAGAGAAACTCACTGATAATCCTAGATCCCATCCCAGAGGAAGCAGAGAAAGTAGTGTCTAACCCTGTGCAGCGGACTGAAAAAGCCAAAGGCAGAAAACTCCGTGGTAGGTGCACAGTAATCAGAATTAGTAAAACTTTGTTGCTTCTCTTTGTTTTTCTTTTTTTTTTTCCCCCGAATAGCAGATTATCTAGCTCTTGTTCTTCCATCTATCTATCTATCTATCTATCCATCCATCCATCCATCCATCCATCCGTCTATCCATCCATCCATCCATCCATCCATCCATCTATCTGTCTGTCTGTCTGTCTGTCTGTCTATCTATCTATCTAATTATCTCAAATATTCCTTTCCGGAGCCACTAATTACATAAAGAAAAAAAACCACTTATAGCTAAGAATGAAACGTTTAAAAAAAAATCTAAATTATTCTGCCTAAATGAGACAGCAATAAAACCTAAAAGCTGTCTTCTTTTTAAAGCATCCAACACACTGGGAGCTGTGTTCGGGTTGGAAACCAATGTCCTCGGCAAGAAAAAAAAACTATTCAAATTTATATGCAGTCATATTAAAAAATCCAGAAGGCAAATGAAAATAGCAATCCATACCTAAACCGAACAGAAGTAAAAATCACCAGTAAGGTTTGGGGGTATTTTGCACTGGAATAAGGCGCTGTGAGTTGTTGGCTGCAGAGACAGAAGGGCTCTGCGGAGTTCTGGAAGTGGCCAGATGTCTTTGTATCTGTCTACAGCATGCTCTGCCTCTCAGCACTTGCCTTTATAATCTCACGCATAATTGGCCTTAATCTGATTATTTCCAGCGCTGTCTACAGTGAGTAACTTGGATAGGTCTATTGGGCCCTACAAATGGCCCACGTGGTGTGCAGAGCAGGGGAAAAAAAAAAACCAGATGAAAAGAAAAAACCCGTCATTTCTCAGCAAACACCAGGAATGTGAACAGCAGCAACAAAATCCCATTATTTTCTGAGCGTTGGCGCTCCGGGGCTCGGCGGCCCCCGGCGGTCCCCCCCCCCCCGCCCCGGGGTGCCCCGGGCTGCGGGGCCCCGCCGTGCCGCGCCGGGCGAGCCCTGCCCCGCCGCCTGCACCCCGGCGCTGACAAAGCGCCGGCTAATTGCCGCCGGATGGGTTTTGGGGGGCCGCTCTGCACACGCCTTGCCTTTCCAAGCGATCGTACCACGGCAAAGTTTGATTTTGTTCACAGCGAGGGGTCTCTGGATTTATGCTCGCTTCCCGTCTGCAAATGATATGCGGCGGGACCCTTTGCAATTACTTTTAAAATGCATCCGAGACATGGGCTCAGCGGAGAGAGATGGCCCTTGCCTCAGCCCGGGTGAAAATTAGACTTTAAAGTACCCAGATGAAATTTTCAAGTCAGGGACGCGGGATTGGATCAAATCACATAAACTGCAAAAAAAGCAAGTATAATGGCGCATAATTGGTTCTGTAATAGCATTACACAAGGATAATAGCCTGTTATGGCCCCCTGCACATTAAGTGCTTCCCTGGCGTAAAGCCTTTATGATATTAAAGGGGGAATATAATGATATTTTGGTTATTAAATGCGTGTAATTAATTTATGCACCACTGAAAATAAAGTTGGTATTATGACCCACTCAAGATGCATCAGAAGATGTAAGTCAGACAACTGTTGATAAGTTCTGGTGTCTATGTTTCGTCTAGACTGCTGATTTTATTTTGGAACAATTGCTTCTCCGGCAGACTACACAAATTTAATATTTTATAAACATTGTAATGTTCTGTGCAGGAAGGGCGAGCAAATCTACACAGGCTCTCTTAGATCTGATGGGAGTTTAAAGACATAGCACGTTCATACCAGAGCAAAGGAGATGGATAGAGACGATACAGGTGCAGAAATAGATAGAGATTTTGAAGAGACGATGTCTTTGGAAAGTTACTCTGCATATATGATCTCATTAAATAAACACTAATAAGCCTTAGAAATATCACCTGCTCTATCTGCCTTTCACACTAGGCTTAGATGTGGAAATTCCCCTAATGTATACTCAAGCTGAAGTTATGTTTCAGTCCTGTAAAGCATTATTTTAGCAAAGCAAGGCAAAAATTAATTGTACCCAAGATCCAAATTGATTTGATCGGCTCTTCTGTTGTCCGTTCACCTAGAATTTTAGCATGCTAGTGACAGACTTAGAAAGCTGCATTCAAACATGTTTATATATACACACACATATATATATTTACATGTATACACATACATAAATGCTTTTAGGGATATCGCTGTTTGACAACAGATCTTGACTTACCATCCAGGCAAGCCTCTGAACAGCAAAGTATACTATGAATTGAGACGGCTTTTACAGCACTGTGCAAGACGCAAGACCAATGTTCTGAATCCGACTGCACTCCTTAAAATAGCAGCACAAGCTTTAGGTCAATTAACCTTAAAAAGAAGAACATAAGCCAGAAGTACTGTCTGGATCTCCCCTGCCAGCCTCTCCATCCCGAGCTTTAAAATCCACGCAGGGCCAGTACTGCAGGATCCCTTTGCACAGAGACAGATGTGCCTTTTCCTTTTTCTCTGACGTCGGAAAGAGAGTGAGAGAGAGTGTTTTATCATAAGAACCCCTAATAAAATAATAATAACTTCATTATGGCGCTCTCAGGCCTTGCTCTAGTCAGGGGGCTGCATTGCTGTTTTGGCTCCAAGACTCACTTTCCCCAGCAGTTTGAAGCCTGCAAGTTCAGCGTATTGCAGGAGGCAGAGAGGGTGAAATGGAGCACGGGGAAGTGCTCCAAGTCGCTGCTTTTTAAATAGAAGCAGAAGGACCCTGAGCCGGGCGAGGCTCAACTTTCTCCCAAGGAGCAGCAGCTGCAAAACAAGGAGATAACTAAGCAATATATAATCCCCCACCCCTCGCCAGTTCGGTGCCTGTTTAATTTTAATGCACGAAACGCGGGGTTGACATAATTAAAAGTTAGCGCTTCGGAGTCTTGGGTGCCGTTCTCGGGCGGCCGGAGCCCAGGGGAGGCGGCGGCGGCGCGGCGCGTTTCAGCACCACGGAGAGCGCCCGCCGCTCCGCGCCCGCCCGGCACCGCCCGGCACCGCCCGGCACCGCCCGGCACCCCACTGCACCGCACCGCCTGGCACCGCCCGGCACCGCCGGCACTGCCCGGCACCGCCCGGCACCGCACCGCCCGGCACCGCACCGCACCGCACCGCCCGGCACCGCCCGGCACCGCCCGGCCCGCGGGGGAGTAGCGCGGGGTTAGTCCCTTCCCCGGGGGACGGCTGTTGTCAGGGCTGTTTCTGGGTCTCTCCGTGTCCCCCTTCTGTAGACGCTTTCCTGCGAAGCTGGGACCACAGGAATAAAAAACCAGTAAATTGCTTTGGATCGTGGCTAGTATTTCTCTGGTAGTTCCTCTCGTCTAGCTACCAAAGGCAAGCACTAAAAACAAGCTGTAGCATGAAATAACATACAGAGGTGAGCTACAATATTTCAGCAAAAAATCCCTTTTTATGCAAAGTCCTTAAAGTCTCTCTCACATACACTTTAATTACTATTACTGTTACTATTATTACATCAATATTAGTTACTAGGTCTGCAAGGAAAAGTCCAAGCAAATATAACTCTGGATAGACGTGTTGCTGATTGTGTCTGTCTCAAAGCAGAACTGTTCCTGTGCTGCACACACAAACACACCTCTTCTCATTTTTCTCCCATGACAATAAAACCTGGGACTGAACTGATGAGCAAAATCACTGAATGGATGTTTTCCTTGAGAGCGCTCAGCTTTGAGGGGATCATTTGTAAAACTCGAGAAACTCTGAATGGCTACAGTTTGATGAAATGGCTCTCTTGCCTTTCCATGCCCAAACACCTCCTTTCCCATGATTCTCAATACCTGACCACAAAAAAAGGCTAGCAGCTAAAAGGTTATTTCACCCTAATTCATGTGCAGTAAAATGTATTTTCCAATTAACCAAATTTGCCGATTTGTCCCGCTTGGACACTCTTATAATTTATAATGTAAAAGTGTTCTTTCTTTATCTAAAGACCAAGGTGACTGCTTTTAATTTTCTGTAACCTCTTTACACTTGATGTTCACCAGACTCATAATGTTAATTGGCTTCATATACGGATCATCAGTTTAATGAAGGAATAAATCCTATGTTGCTTTATGTCCCTCTGTTTTAACAATGATTGCTTTAATGAAGAATGTGACGTGTTTGAAATCAAAGCTGCAGGAGACATTAGAGGGTTTTTTTAATGACTGAAATGCTTATTTAAAGCTAAAACCATGAGGTTTCCATATTTCAAAAGCTTTTCTTTAAATCATTTTCTATGGAAAATACTGACACATTCTTCAGCAAAGAACTTTTTCTTTGTAATTGTGAGCAGAGACTAACACAGTTTTGTAATATAAACATCCCAATTAGGTTATGAAAATATCTCTGAGCTGATTTCATATGACTGCAGTTTTCATTCAGAGTTTAAGTAAAACTCCTAGTGAGTTAAAAGGAGTTAGTCCTGCCTAAATAAGGAGTATTTGGGGGTAACTAATACATCTCTTTGTCAACCTACTGTATTTTCATTGTTCATGTGTAGATGGAGAAAATTATAGGGGAGAAAGAATTGTCAGTTCACACACAAAAGCTCTGGATCGCTGTAATCTATTTCTCCCCATGGGGAATTTAGGATTTCGGGAGCAAGGGTAAAATGTAATGAAACATGGGCTCGTAGAGGTAGGTGACTGCAAATCAGAGCATCAATTAGGTCAAGCTGGAAAGCAGCAATTAGACCCAACTGCATGTGCCAGTTATACCAGCTACAGCAGGTTTAAAATGTACAAAGCAAATGCATTCTGGTAATTGAACTTTTACGTTCCTGGTCCCACTTATACTGAAAGTAAGCCTTTTTTTCCTTTTTTTTTTTTTTTCCCTCTCTGATGGGGACTGCATATACTGGATATATTTTTTTCTCATTTGAGAGCTGCTGTCTGGACTGAAATTACATGATCCTTAGATATGGGAACATGCAACATAGAAGAGGAAAGTCTCTAATCAAAGCCTGGGCCAGGGCTGAGCAACCAATGGATTTGGACAGAAATTTTGTGACGTGGCAGAGGAAGCGCATGAGAAGGGAAGGATATTAGCTTAAATTACATACCCCTGAGAAGTCATTCAGTGTGCCAGGCCTGATCCCATGACCACTTGGGTTTCTATCCCCGCAGGTATTATACCCATTCAACCCAGGTCACACCAAGCTTCAAGTAGATACACATGCATCTTCTCCCCCATCCACCATACAGTGTCTAAGACGCATCTTCTCCCACATCCACCATACGGTGTCTAAGAGAACTACGTGTTTCCTTTCCGAGCTGGCCAGGACTACAGTTCTATGGCCAGAAATGTATGAACATGCAGAAGACAGCCCATAAACCATATTTTGCCTTCCCTCTCCACGGAGAACAAGAAGGTACCTTGTGGCGTCTCTAGTGGCACAGAGGATTAGTCTGCCAGGAGCCTTATTCAATAGCAATAGTTCTCTACCTGGAGCTATGCCTTTACCAAACCTATACCTGATCCCTGCGCTGCTTACCATTTGAAGTGACTCAGAGTGCAGGCTGGGACTATGCCAGGATTTGCTGAGGCAAAACAACACTGGTTTTCAGGGAGATTGTCTGGGGTTTTTAGTGAAGATGTTATAGAAAGGTGTTTCTTCCCAGATGTGCTCTTTCCCACTAAAATGAGTCTTCTAACCAAGATTTGAGAGAAAAGACTTCCAAGGGAGCAGCTATAAGAGTGAGAAAAAGTAGTAGCATTACTTGAAGGTAGGAAAATGAGATACAGAAAGACTAATCAATTTACTCAAGTTGTCCATAATGGACAACCGCTGCAGAAGAGAGCAGTAAACTCAGACTGTGTAAGTTAACATCTTAAACATTTGACCTTGCCTTTGGAGAAAAGTTTTTTCCAGAAGCAGCTGCTCTGGCTTACCAGAATCCAATGTTTTTGAAAACTGAACAGATCTCACATAAATGTGGATGATATGATTATTGACATTATTTACCCTGGTCAAAGGCAGAAAAGTGATTTCCTATTGTCTAGAAGTTACCCAGTGCTACTAGAAGATTGAGAGCTGTGGAGGTCAAAGTTAAAAATTGAAAGACACATGATATCTCCGATTTAGGTTTGCACTTTCTTTGGCTGGTCCTTATTCTCCCATGGACTTACCAGTTTATTTGGAATTTTTCAGACGCTTGGAAGTCTGCAGGAACTGGCCCTTGAAATATACATCAGTTATACTATTGGTTATTCTTCCTTTGTTCTGATGGAACATATTTGGGAACAACATAATATTCTCAAAAATAGCTGCCCAGTTTTAGGTTCCTGATCCATGTACAGCCACTAAAACAATGACCTGATTTTCAAAGATGTTGACTATTCTCTGGGTCTTTAGAAATCCTGAAAACAGCTCACCTTTTCCAGAGCCATGGTCTCTTGACTTCTCTGCAACTCCTTGTGTTAACAAGACAGGGTAATTGGCTTTCTGGCAGAATAAACTTGTCTCAGATCTCTAGCTGAGCACAGAGATGGTCCAACACCATGTTTTTGCTAGCTGGATAGGTATTTTGATGCTGTCGTGGTCTTGTTCTTCGCCAAGTATGATAAAGCCAAACCTTTATCTTAGTATCAACAAGGCAAACCCTTGTGCTTATTCTGTGAAACAGCACAAAGAAAGGATTAAAACCTTCCTTTCTCCCTTGTTGTTCTTCTCATGATGGGTGGTGACATAGTTTATGTGTAACGCCTCCTCAGTCCTTCAGCCCACCCTTCTAACCATACTTAAGTTCAAGCCCATTCCTGCTCCACCTCTTAATATTTGATTCAATGGGAAACTAGGACCAGGCCTTTCTCCATCCAAATCCCTCTGGGGTTATTTCCAAGGATCTGGATGCTCTGTGCTAATGAAAGGCATTACTGAAACACTGATAATGGTGTTCACTGATGTTCAGAGATTTGTTGATTCAGAGAGTGAGATGGAACCATTTAAACAAACTGAATATTACATGAATGAAGGAAAGGAGGAAATCGCAATTCATTCTTTGGGCTTAAGAACAAAGCAGTGCAAGGCCATGCAAAATTTAGAGGCAGAGTCCTAAAGCATTCTAAAAAAAATTTAACTTGAGAGATCATCCATATAGCCTTTCAGCCTTTCACCTCCAGCTTCATGAACGTCATCTTTCCCAACATATTTTCTTAAACCAGGACCACAAAGCCCTTCCTCCACCCTTTCCTATGCCCTCTGTCCCATTTTCTTACCTTAAAATACAGGCCCTATCACTGTCCCAAGCACCTTGGAGCATTTGGTGAAATAAATCTGGAAGGCTTGAGACAAGACTTGGAACAGGAACAGGTTATCACACATCATGGAACTTGCAAGGTCACTTACCTATCAAGTAAGAGGCATAATCTACCTTGTGGGCTTCTGCGTAGAGAGATAGTCAGCACACAGGGGTTACCACGAAGTGCTGATCCCATGACAGCATGTGGTGAAGAAGGAAAGGTTGGGTGGTCTTGAGGAGCACAGAGCTCTGGGCAACTGATGGACTTCTTGTACCTAAGGTTGGCCTTGCTGGAGAAGCAAGTGATACATTCATGAGCTGTCATCCAAGAAACAACAGGAGAATGGCCATGGTCATGCTGTTAATCAGTTTGTTTATGCTGCTTGGCTGGATGGGAGCAGAGAACCCGCTGGCATTCTCTGGAGTTCATTCAGGGTTTGCAATGTTCCAAACGTAATTTTTTTTTTTAAATAGGTTTATTTTCTTAGCCTGTCCTTGGGCAAGTTACATTTACACTTTCAAAGTTTACATTCACATTTTATATGTGCATTTAAGTTGCAATCACAAGTCTCAGAACACATATCTCTTGCTGCCTAGAATGAGAATGAACCTGTTCAGAATATTTTAATTATTTTCTTTTTAAAGATTAAATGTTGAGCTTTGAACACTGAAGCTGTTCACAGGAAAAAAATATGTCCTCTTGACATTTTGTTTGAAAAATAATAAAAGTTTTCAAAATGTCCAAAAGGTACTTGTAACGAAGAAAACCCTAAACTCATTTCAAATTACAAATGTAAAATTATGTTGTTGAAATTAGAATAAAGGATTATGGAACTCTGAAAAAAAATTTTTAGTGAAATTTTTCTTTTAGCTTTTTGGCATGCAAAAATTTGAAAGCTGACTTGACTGCTTGACCCTGAAAATTCACATGCAATGGGGAAAATATTTCTGCGCAGTACCTGCTGTAGGAAAGCAGCGAGGCTGAAAGGTGTTGAGCCACAGAGGCAGTTGGTGTCCTGGTGCGTGACCACGGTCTGTCCTGTCCATTTACCAAAGACCGCTGCCTTTGAAACAGCTTCTGAGCTGTCGCATTTATAAACCAATATGAGGAGCCAGACGGTGACTTTAGTGGCTGCGGACCCACCTCAAGGGCAGCACATCAGCGGTGGCCGCAGCCTCCAGGGGAGGGAGCCGGTGGGCAGCTGGAAATGGCAAGTGTGCTGCAGCCTCTGACTCCCAGCCACCTGTACAGCAATTTTTGGCTCCCGAAGCTCTCAGCCCAGTTTGAAAATGTCACTTGGTGACTGCCTATCAATCATCACTGCTCTGCCAGTGGGAAGTTAGTCCTGTGGTCCAGCTCTAAGACTACCAGGCTCAGGTACGCTGCTCAGGGTGGGATTAATTCGATCACGTGTTGGTGTCTGTGTTGTCGGTATCTGAAGTTGGGTGAAGTGAATCCCAGCCCCATCTTCTCTAGGTCTCAGCCATCGGCCAGCCCATGCACACGAGAAGCAGTCCAATGTCCAGGTCAAAACCTCATCTTGGTAGAAGTCACTAGCTACAGTTAGTAATAGGACTTGAGCCTGTAAAACAAGGGCTGAAAACACAGCACCTGTGACAACGTACCTTTGTGAATCAGAAAGACTGTTACTGCAATAATAATTATAAATTATATTTGGAAACAGGAGCTTATTATAATCTAGAAGAAATAATCCTAGGAGGTCTCAAGACATCTCAGAAATGATAAGTATATGTTAGTTACCTGCCGACCCATTTTCCACCAGAAAACTAGAAAGCAAAGTTTTGCATAGTTTTACAGTACCATATGAAAATAAATAAATTACTTTCATTTTGTAATCTATGCAATTATTGAGCTAACCTGTGTGAACTTTCCAGGGTAATATGTAAATGTGAACAGGTTCACTCAGGAACTGTGAATTTCCAGAGAAACACTGGAGAATTTAGAAATGCTTTTGCATTGTCATAATCTTAAAATAAATGTGAGGTTTTGACATTTTTTTTTAATCAAGACAAAATCTTCATGACAAAAGAAGCAGAAAAACTCTGACAAAACCCAGTGCTAAAACTAAATACCACATTTAGGAAATGGCAAGTTATTCAGGATAGGAAGCAACAACAACCACGTGGAGTTCATCAAATGCAAAGTCTTGCTCCTGGGAGGGAACAACTCCCTATATTGGCACAGGCCAGGGGCTGACTTCTTAGGTTATCCGGGGATCCTTGCGGATAAGGACTTGATCATATGCCCCTGGTACACCTATGCAGTGCTGAACCCTAACCCCCTTTTGGGTTGCACTAGCAAGAGCATAGTCATGCGGTCAAGGGAAATACGCTGAGAGTGGTTGTGCACTGGGACAGGGGCCAAGAGACATTGTCAGATCTCCATCTTTTGAGATATACATAACTCACCTGGACAGGGTCCTGAGCACCCTGCTCTGACTTTAAAGTCAACCCTGCTCTGACCTGAAAGTTGGACAAAGATGATATCCAGAGGCCCTTTCCAGCCTAATTTTTTCTCTGATTCTATTCTTGAGTAGTTTTGATAAATCAAGCACAGGAGTATTTTACGAATGGCAAGTGTCCTGGTTTCGGCTGGGATAGAGTTAATTTTCTTCCTAGTAGCTGGTATAGTGCAGTGTTTTGGATTTAGTAGGAAAATAATGTTGATAACACACTGATGGTTTTAGTTGTTGCTAAGTAGTGTTTATACTAAGTCAAGGATTTTTCAGCTTCTCATGCCCAGCCAGCAAGAAGGCTGGAGGGGCACAAGAAGCTGGGAGGGGACACAGCCAGGACAGCTGACCCAAACTGTCCAAAGGAATATTCTATACCATATGATGTCATACCCAGTATATAAACTGGGGGGAGTTGGCCGGGAGGGGCAGATCACTGCTCGGGAACTAACTGGGCATCGGTTGATGAGTGATGAGCAATTGCATTGTGCATCACTTATTTTGTATATTCTCATTATTTTTTTTCATTATTATTATTATTGTCATATTGTTATTGTTGTTGTTGTTATTATTATTATTTCCTTCCTTTCTGTCCTATTAAACTGCTTTTATCTCAACCCACGAGTTTTACTTTTTTTTTGATTCTCTCCCCCATCCCACTGGGTGGGGGGAGTGAGCAAGCAGCTGTGTGGTACTTTGTTGCCCGCTGGGGTTAAACCACAACAGCAAACTAAATCACTTCTTCCATTCCCCCAACATGGTGCATAGTTCTCTTCTTTTTGTGGTACAGAAAGCATAAATCTTACTAAATAAACTGAAACAGTTCTCAGAAGGTATTGGTTGATCTAGTTAAGTTAGATATTGAATGGATTACCTAACATTCTTGCATTTGGTTGGTTTTTTTTAAACAGAGATGATGTCTTAGCTCTAACAGCAAATGTCTGTCTCTCCAGTCAAGAAATCAGCATTTTAACTCTTATTGCTCAGTTCTTTTTCTCGCAACATCATCTGTTCTAATTCTGATTTTGAACCACCAAAACCTTGACACCTTCCACTTACAGCCTGGACTCCAGTACTAAAATGGGAATCCTGGGAGTAGCAGTGGAGACCCAGAATCCACTGCTTATTCTGAAAATTGTGATCATTTATTCCCACCAGCACTTTGCCCCGTAGGGCTTTCACTGTCAGGAAAGCTGGCCCAATTCTTAGCTTGATTTAACCCCAGGGAATTTTAGACATGTTTTGGGGAAATTATACTTAATTTTTTTGTCTATGGCTTTTGAGGACACAGTTCCCTGGCCACCAACACTGGCTCAGCACGTTCAGCAGAAAATTTGACATGGACAAACAGTTGATTCCTATGTGGATCACAGTACAGAGTCCATACTGACTTTTAAGTACATGCACCAGTTTTATGCTGCCTGACAACTCCGTTTAACCTGACAGTTAACCAAGCAAGATTTTTGTGAGCAGATCTGAACCAGTGTACTAGGATTTATGCCATAACACCGTTTTGTGTCATGAGGCCTGGATTTACAGCATCACCAAATCATGGTTTCAGTTAAAGCCCAATCACTTCTCAGTAACAGGTCATTTTCTCACTTACAGGCAAAACTTACAGCTTTTGTTTTCCATAACCGAGACAGGCTGTGATCTAGCTCTGAATTAGGGCAGTTAGTATCTGCATGAATCTATAGCTGCACACATCCTTGTGACAACAGAAAGTTAGCAGTCCCTCTTACTCTGTGAATGGCTTGTAGCAATAAACCCAGTAGGAAGAAAGAAAACATTTAATTAGTTGCTCTAAGGCACAATTGTTTCATTCACCGAAGGTCAATTCACACCTGCTAACTACTCTCCTTGGAGGTGAGCTACACTCAACGCCAGAAGGGGAGAAATAGCCTAGGTGTGACATACTTTTGCGCAAAGCCATCGAAACGCACCCTCTGGATGTGGCAATGTTCTCAAATAAGCCCCGAGCACTCCACCTCAGTTACGGATAAGTAGCACCATCCTTTGGGAGGCAGTTTCGGATGAACCAGGAGGGAGGCTGCCTCTGAACATGAATGCGTGTGCCCATGGGTGTACATAAGAACCCGCATGTATACACGCATTTGCATGTATATATTTGCATGTGTGATCTTAAAGGGACTGGAGACAATCTGGAGGGTTCGGTATCTGTGGGAAAGGCCTGGAACTTCTGATAGGCACCCAGCTTCTCTCTTTTCAGGACACAAGCTCCAGGGCTATGCATCATATACTATCCTCCATGGGTCTTTCAAGTAAAGCACATAAATGCCCCATTTCCTACAGGGAGAACAGGAACCATAGTAACTACCCCAGGCAGTCTGGAAACAACTCAGAGCATTCTTAACCGGATGCCTCATACTGAACATCATTTCCAAGCCCAAAGAGCAGACAGAATAGAGCAGAGGCTTTTCAGCTGCTTACAGCACTGCTGTGTTCCAGCTTCCTCAGGGCAGGCACATTTAAGTTATCTCCCCCCTCACAAAGGAAACCAACCCAGACCAATTTCCCCAAGCCCACCCCTTCTGCCTTTCCCACCCCAGGACATCCCCAGCATATCCCTCCCCCTGCTTGAGTGCCAAGAAGCACCTTCCTGTCATCTATACCTCATGACAGGAGCCCCACAGAAATCCCTTAAAACAAACATTTCTACAAACAGGAGACCATGGAATCTGATTTTTTGTGGATTTGTGCTCTTTACCATTAGCTCTCCCCCACAACATACTCAGATGCCACTACCATCTCACTGCAGTGTTGTCGGGGCCAGGTTTAGTGCTCTCCCCACCTTACACAATAATGAGTGTGACTGCACATACCTCACATACCTGGACCTCTTTAGTTCCAAACCCAGGCCAAACTCTTTATCATGGGGTTGAGCATAACCCTACAGCTTTACCATGGGCTTGGATTCTCTTCCTAGGCCTTGTCCGAGTCTTTCTGCCCCTGAAATCCTGCTTTCCATGTGCCTGTGGGTGTAAAATGCAAGGTGTGTTATTTACCAGAGGAGAATCATGCTGATCCCATGCTATGGAGAGGATGCAGAGACCCATGAGCTGTCAGAGATCCAAGCCAGCAGACCTTGAGTTGCAGAGCTGAGGGCTGTACAGATGCACCACCGTGAATGGCTAATAGGGCACTCTGCTCCCAGTCACCAGCTGAGCCGGCTCAGACAGCCCCATGCCTGCTGTAGCTGTGCCCTCGGTGACACTTGGAGCTGGAGGCAGGGGAGAGATGTTGCAAGGCTCTCAGCCCTTTAACGTGGGGCTCTTCCTCTGTATACCTCCGAATTTCACTCTGGGGTGTTGATGCTCTTGGTGGCATCCTGCATATAAAATCTGCATTCATTCCTTTTTGTTTCTGCTCTTTACAAGGAGAGCTCTTCAGGGCCAGGCGTGCTCCTCGTCAGTCTTGGTACAGCGTTCATCACAACGGGGTTTGCTACCAGCCTTGCTTTCTCTTGCTGCTGTTGCGATGCAACACGGTGTAACAACACAATTTGAGTCACCAATCCTTTTCCAGACTGTCCCTGCTGAAGACTATCCCTTTTCCCTCCAAAACCCTAACTGTTGCTTTTTGGTGTGCCACTTAAACATATCATGTTCCGATTAAACCAAGACTCCAAAGCATAGCATTTCTTATTTTGGAATTCTTACTTATTTCAGTTAATGAAAAACAAGAAAATGTACCTTTATTCTAGGGGGGGGAAAAAAAAAAAAAAAGAGGAGCATACTTGTGCTTAATTGTTATTCTAATTACAAGTTCTGGTGTAGTGTAAATTTTTTCCCTTGGCATTATTATGAACCTCATTTCCTTACAAAGTCCAGGATAAACAATTCCAATATATTTTGTTTTAATTATCAGGGTTTAATGGGGCATAATGAGACTATGTTGAGTAGCGCAGAAAAAAATAATTTAATGTGTGCAAAACTACTGAGTGCTCCTAGCTTGACTGTGCATATTTCACCTATTGTAGGGCAGCACTATGTTAGCTAATACTCAGTGTGCCCATCATTTATTTATTAATCACACTTGCTTTTCAATAGAAAATTTTCCTTTTATTTCCCTGGCATCTGAGACAAGAAGAAATCCATTAAGATACCCTGGAAAAAATGGACAATTCTCTGAGTTGAGCAGTGAAGGATGCAGCTGATACGCAGCTGATGGTGCTAGAAGCATTTGTCATGTCATGGACAGAAGACTGGAGTGTGTTCGACGCAGAACCTGCCTCAGCCAGTCCGTTCCAAATGCAGTCCTTCTCCCAGCGTTATTTGGCAGTGAAAACTTCTGGCTTCAGTTCTTAGGGCCCCTACCAAAAAAAGCATAGATGATATCAGCTGAAGCCACCATTCAGAAATGACCTTGTCTGGACTCTCACTGTAGATACATTTTCCCACTCCCAGGGTGTGGTTCCTATAGGCTTAAAACACCACAGATACTTCTGCAGTGAAAAGGGAAAAGCGCAATACAGCAGCCTGGCAAACAGACGAGTAAAGTGAGATTACGACCCGTTACGCTTTCCAAGGTCCCTTTGCCAACGGCACTGAATCCAATGGCTGAGCGTGGCTGATGCAGCAGTTAGCTGCCACCAGATTTATCTTCCACTCTACCAGGGTGACCATATACCAAGATCAAAAGACCCTTCCCACCCCCACCCCCCCGAAGTTTTACGTAGGCAGAGGAAGATTTTGGCCATTTGTCTGGGACTTACGAACACGAGGCAGTGTGGTCAGCATGGCGATGATGGGCTATTCTGTCGAAATGACGAACGCTTTTGTTCTGCCATGCTGGGCACACACAGCAGGTTTGAAACATTCAGTCATACTGGAGTCCCTGTGCCTGCGCCGTACGGCTCACACACCACCAGTTCAACACGTGGTCTGCTCGATGGAAATACAGGAGCCCTATCACAGCCTGTTTCCCTGGCTTCGGGGAATCAAGCCTTTTGTCCCTAACAGAAATGAGCTTCCTGAACACTCCACTGCCTGTTCCAGCCCGGACTGAGCACCAAGTCCTTTGCCTTAACTGCTGCTCCCAGCAGCAAGACCTGCTCTTGGAGCCGTTCTGCCATCAGAGTATCACAGCTCCACTGATACTTACAACTGCCTCTGCAGCCTTCCAGAGAAACAACTAGGCAGGAGAAAACCCTTCTCTCCACACTGACCCATGCATGCCATCCTTTATTTCCAAATCCTTGTCTTGCTCAGGCTCCTCTACTCCACCCATTCCAGGCTGCAGTTCTGATGAGCACATGCCTGGCCTACACATATGGTGCACAGCCTTCTCATCCATGTATTGTATCTGTGAATAACAGTATTTCTTTTGTCCTGGCTTTCTAACTTAGTGAAATTTTAATGAAGGCATCCCAAAGTCGTATAACATACATGAAAATGAGGCCTTACACACCAAGAAAATTGAAACCATCTCAGGTATGTTAAGCTCAGGACCTCCGCGAGGTAGACTTTGTTACAAGCACGACGTGACCAACCTGAAGGGCTTTAATCTCTATGCCTAACTCAAGTGAGAGTTGTAAGAGGCTTCAATGCAAGTTTCACTTCAGGAATAATTACTGGATCCTCCCTGAAGGGAAATACATTTATTCTGCTTATCCATTGTACTCCTTGACATGGAGTCAGAGGACTTTATACAGTGCCCACTGAAGCCATTGGGAAGCCCACTGAAGCCATCCTCTCTTCTGGAAAAGTATTATTTGATTTGTGACTCTAGGAAGGAGGTTCAAATACAACACAAAAAACCAAACAATGTTACATTACATTTATTTGAAAATTAACATTTTATATTACAGATTAAGTTAATACACTCCGAGTGTTTGGGTTTTAAATAAAATAAATTTATTACAGACATTAGTATTTACAGAAAGAAAAATATTTACATAAATAATTTTTTTTTTTTTTTTAAATCTCATTGGAGTAAAAAAATTCTCCATGAAGTTTCTACCCACGCGAGATGTCACGTTCTGTAAGAAGTCAGCCTCCTTCAAGGATTAATGGAGACAAGAAACCTAACCAGGCTTAAGTTACAACTCAATGAGTTGACTGAGGAACTGCAATGGGCTGGTTACCTGCATTAAATCATAGCAAGACTGAAAGGCCTCAGAGGGTCCCTTCCCAGTCTATGTCCTGTTCTTCAAGGAAGAATGGAAGGGAATCAGTGAGTATCTTCCATCAAACTTGCCTCAGATACAGGACCAGGCCAGCATCCAGCATGTTCTCATGGACCTCCAAAGCTTAGTGGTCTTCTTTCTTCCTGCTAAACTATGGGGATTCTGACCCAAGCTTAGGATCCCACTGTACAGCCACTGTATAAATACACAAAGGCAATCTCTGCTGCCACACAGCCTAACAGCCACAGCAGACCATGGTGGAAGAGAATGATTTTACAAAGAGGGGGACTGGCTGACCCTTCATCATACAGAGGTGCGGCCCTGAGTTGGAAGCCAAGTCTGCTATTCCCAGACAAATACTGACCTGTGTGTTCCCTCGGATTGGCTAGCAAGTCCCAGGCGGACTTACAAGGAGGTCTCTGCATTTGGTAGAGCTGTATAAAGAACAGGGGGAAGAAGTGCATTTCCAGGTAATGCATGAGCTGCAGCCTCTGAGATTCGCTCTGGGCAAACACTTATCCTGAAAGCTCTGTGTAGGAGTGTACATCCCCACTGGATCATGCAGTCAAAACTGAGTAAGGCTGTGTTACTAAGAGACCTCTACCCCGTCCTGGAATGAGGCAGGATACCATGCCTGTTAAATCATAGGAAATTCTGAGCCTCAATATACAGAACAAGATCTTAATTTGAACACTCAACTTAAGGTGTTTCAACTCCTTCACATAGCAAGTTCCTGTTTTTAACGGTTTCCTCTGGTGCACAGGCACTCAAATAGCTCTCCATGTAGGTCAGCATACCCTCCAGAAGCCCACGGCTCTTCGAAAGCCAGCCTTAAACACCTTTCCACACAGCCATGGTGAGGGGAGAAGGATTTGAAGCACAACTGAGCTTCTGGCTCTCCTGCCCTTCTAAACTGAAATGCCGTCTCCCTCGGTATCTTCAGTGGCAAATGGGGAACTGAATCCAGGTGCATGCCAAATGCAGACAAAAAAGGGTCCTGCTAATGACAACCACACCTTGTTGCCACCATATCTTTGTAATTTTTAAGGACCACATTCTCTTTGTCATCAAAATAGAGAAGATTGAGGGACTTCAATTCATCTGGCACACAGCAGGGCGTGCTGACATCTTGAGACAGTTTAAGTGTATGGACTATGGACTGAACCGTAGCATGATTTGTTGCATTTAGACTTTCCCCCAAGGGGAAGAGACAGGATCCTCTGCAATAAAATGCATTGTATCCACTTGGGTAAATAATCCATCCTGACCAGCCAATAGCATGGAAGTCAACGTAGAGTTCCCTTCGATGACATGCTGGTACCTGGCTTTTGGCAGAAGGGACTGCAGCAGCTCGAGGTCTCCTGCTCATGCTTGCATGGCTGCTTTCGATGACCTGAGTTTCACGAGGCACGCGTGAAGCATCACTTTTGGCAGGGTTCATCTCTGGTTCTGAAAGGAAGTTGCGTGTTAATCTTTCTCAAAAGAATTTAATTTCCTAAGTACAGTATTCTGCATGAAAGTCTATCCCATAAATCTACATCAAAGTCTTCAGAGTAGATTTTGAAATGTCACTTAAACTGTGAAAGTACCAGAAGGGGTGTGCATTCAATTGCCATTTCAGCCATATTTCACTGCCAAATCTTGTGATTCGCTTTGTGGCCTGAAAGGCCCCAACTCAGCAGAAATATAAAGGAAAAGCTCAATGATATACTAAATACATTCTGTGAACTCCACAGGCCCTTTTCAGGGCTGAATCTAGTCAGAATGGTATTAACGGTCTTTGTGTGGCCACTCCTACAACACACAGCATGCTGAGCAGTGCTAACAGAGGGTGGAGATCACAGCCTTTTTCTCTCTCCAGTATTCTCCTCCCAGGAACTCTACCCATACACTTGCAAAACAGAGTGTGTTCCTGTAAAGTAGTGTTTTTAAAAATATTTTTCAATTTTTGGATCTGAAAAGATTACCACTATGGATTACCATATGGATTACATACTAGGTTTATGGAACTCTGCTAGAGAATGAAGCTTACTGACAACAGGTTTGCTTTCTTAAAGTATCTTCTGAGAAGCCTTGATAAATGTCCATGGAGACCTCGAGATCCATGTATAGAGGCTGAAAACCACTGATATACAGGCTGGTAGAAGAACAATCTGCGGAGATTCACTGACCACAAACAACACGCAGGTCTAGGGAGTTTCTTCATTGAAGAAGAATCAATTTCTCAGTCCTGGCACAGTATCCCATACACAGCTTGATGCCCATTAAATTGGGATCTAGGATTTCACTATAAAAATGTTCTTTGGAAAACAAAAATAAACAGGCCAGCCTCATTTTTGCTTTTAATCAATTTCACCACCTACTTCTTAATATTGATGCAAGTCCTACCTAGTTTCTTTCTAATATGCAAATTCAATCGTTTACCAGAAAACCCTGCAAACCTGAAACAGAATCATTTTTGCCCCTCCTCCCAGCTTTTGCTCTTTGCATTTACCAGGCTCTAAAACCCATCCTTAGTTGGTTTTACTGGAATACCCGTGGGAGAGGTAAGACACTGTGTTTTGTAATTTAAGGGATGAGGGCGTTGTCTTTGATGAAAGCAGCCTTTAGTCACAATGCTAATTAGTCACTGAAGTTAAACAGGTGCTTAAAAACCAAGCCAAGGACAGAGAGGTTTAAATTGCTTATTTAACAACCTCTTTCACTCTTGAAAACTGCACTTAATAACTCTACTTACAGTTGCTTTACCAGCATTTTCACAAAGTTTTCCAGGTCACTGCGTTTTCTTAGCCTAAACTTAATCTACAATTTTCATGCAAACGTCACCATCACAAAAATAAAATAAATAGTAATTTAAAAAAAAAAAATAGAACTCCCACCCCTTTACAAACAAAATAAACCAGATGCCCCCTAGGCTTTATGAATATTTCCTGCAAACACAGTTTTTTCTGAGGGGAGAGGCAACTTAAGATGCTGGGTGACCTACTAGCAAGAACTATCAAACTCTGATCAGTGACAAAGCTGAACTTCAAATCTGTTCGACACTGCAAGTAAATACTGAGATTAGGTACACACGAGGCAGCAACAGGTAACAGAAGATGAACAGGGAGTTCATATTCTAAAACAGAGCTGCTGCTTTCGTGTGAACTTACTTGTGGAAGAGGGTACAAAGCTGGAAGACCTCCGTTTGTTACTGTTGGTGAAGAGGACAAGGAGAGCATTTCTACTCTCCTGCAAAGTGCCCTGGCTCTTAGCAAACTTAACCAGGTTGTGCTCAATTCTATTGTTGAATACATGTGTTGTAGTTATCAAAAAGCCACGGTTGGAGCTGCTGTTTCTAACCCACTTGGAAACCTGGTTATGACATGGAAATGAAAAAATATTGTTTCAATATTCTTATTGCAGCATTACGATTAAGCAATGTTTATATTAGGAAAAGGGAACAGGCAACAAGCTATGAGAGCGTAAGAACATATATTATGACAGAAGTGAGGTAACTGTATAGCTGAGACGCAATTGAGTTTAATATTTAAACCAGTAATTCAACATTTAAAAATACAAAATACCATATGCATTCCCCAAAGCTACATTTACAGGAAGATAATTAATTTCAGAGAATTTACTAGTGAATAGATGAGTCTAGGAGTTAAAATTAACATTAAAATAAATCCTCTCTGACTTAGCCAGGAATTTATTTTTCATAGCAAACTTAATAACAGAATAATATGAACTCTCCAGACTTTCCAAACCATTAAAACTCATTTAAATCCAACAAACATGGCATTTGAAGAAATTAACTCACAATCAAGCAAATTTACTTTATCTAATTGTTATAATTACAGACTAATAGATAAGGCCAGGCCATTCTCAAGCAGGGCTATCATGATTTAAGATGCAACTCAACCAATCATCCAAGCATGCTGTTCAGTCTGATCATAAAGCTTAGGCAACGAGAAACACTGTCCAAGAATACAGATTTAAACCCAAGAAACTGTATGTTTTAAACCACCTTTGGTTTTTTGCTACGGAAAGGCATTCACATACTGTTATAGTCTAAGGATATCTACAAAACAAATCTTGAAACTAACAAATAAGTCCACAGAGGAAGTTAAATGAAAAACGATCCAACCATGATAAATTCCAGAAACACAACGTTAAAGCACACTGTACATCTGCCCTGTAGTAATGTCACCAGAATAAAAAGAAGAAATGAAAACCTCCTCTTAGCACGCAATCAATGCCGTCTCCTTTGGCAGCCTAAGGACTAACACGTTTTAATCACAATGACATACTTGGCCTGATGTCCCTCCTATCGACTAGGTTTGGGTTACTCAAGTATCATCACGTCTGTGCTGCTAGCAGCATATAAACACTTCTCCTTTAATTCAGGTAGCACCAGGTGTACTTCTAAGTGTAGAGAGAAAGCTTCTCCCTCTGCTGCTGTCCTTCAGTTTGAATTGACCCCAAAGCCCAGCATAAGGGCAATGCTGGAGTTATGAGCTGACTGTCATCTTAAGAGGTTTAGAATTAAAATTAAGTCAGAATTCTCTGCTTACTGTCTGCGTGACGTTGAACACTTCCCAGCCTTCTGTGTACAGGGACAATAATCTTGATGCAATGAGATGGTTTTTTTGTGGCTTACTTCCACTCTCCAAGAGCTCATACACTTCCACCTTGATGAGAGCAATACAACAAAACAATAAGAAATGAAACCAATCGTTCCTCCAGCAAAACAAGGAGGATGAAGATTATGCACATTTCTGCCACATCATAGCTGTAAAACTGTAAAAAAAAAAAATCATTCTAAACCAGGCAAAAAGTAGTTTTCAGACAGTTTAACAGAAAAACAAGTATCACTACATACATCTACTTCTAGATGTGTTCAGAGGCAGGATACCGGACTGTTTGATACTATAGAAAAATATCCTGACCATCCCTTTTCTTTCTATTTTGAATACCTGATACCATGAAAGTCTTCTGTTCCTCCACATCTTTGTCTTTAGGTCTGCAAAAAGTCCAATCCTGCCTTTTGCCAAAGGAACAGATACACTCGACGTCCTCATGAGTCCTCACCTGCCCTATTTTCCTATGAATCCCGGATTGCTATAATTATCAAGCAGATAAATTTCGATTCCAATTTCAAAACATCTCAAATCCCGGAAAAGTTCGGTATGGTTTGAGATAGGTCTGACATAGGTATCTTTAGGGAGAGCTCACTGCCATAGCGTGCAAAGGACAGCATACTGCCAAAGCCCAAACCTTGCGTCTACTTCTGTGCATGCTGGAGGCAAAGAAAAAGCGAGGACGACAATCAAATAAAAATAAAAATAAAGCAGGTTTATGTGGTAAGTGGTCGCACTCCTCATTTTCAGTATTATTAACAATGAAAACACAAGTAAGTGTTTAAGTGACAAATTATTTCCCCACTTACTTTGCAAAAGTGTTTCACGTCAGACCTAGCCACATGTGTCCTCTTCAGCTTGAAGACCCTGAACTCGGCTTTCAGCATCTGCTCGCCCCTCTCCATCGCGCTGATGTCGAAGTAGAAGCGGTACTGGTCCACGTGAACTGGAAAAGAGCCTTCTTTAGGAACAACGCAAGACCCCGCAAAATAAGCCGTACCCCTGCGTTTTCCACAGCAGCTGCCGGGTCTGCTCAAATCTGCAGGCGGGGCGCGGAGCGGGAGGTGAAGGGGCTCCGCAGCGGGCCCGGAGGCCGCTCCCCCGCTCGGGAAATGCCGCCGCTGCTCTGCTGCGGGGAGTTCACCTCTCGGCTCGGCCCCCGCCGCCCCCGGCCCGCCCCCCCGCACACCTCGGTCCTCGAAGCTGCGCACCACGTCGCCCTCCAGCAGCCCCGGGGCGCGGGTGATGCCGTTGGCGTCGGCCACCTTGTTGAAGAGATCCACCATGAACTGGGGCGGCTTCTTGCGGGGCAGGACGTCGGGCGGCAGCTCCTCGATGTCGAAGACCTCCCGCAGCCGCTGCAAGGCCGCCGCCAGGACCTCGTCCCGCGGGCCGAGGGCCAGGGGCAGGCCGCTCGCCGCCGGCAGGCTCAGCAGCCAGGCCAGGCCCAGCCACAGCCACGGGCGGCGGGCCGCCATGGCCGGCGGCGCTGGCTCGGGAAGGCCGCCTCGGGTGCCCCGCGCCGCTTGGCGGCTGTGACCGCACCGGGGTGAGGCGGCAGCGGCCTGTCCGCGGGCCCCGGCCCGCCAAGGCTGAGGGCGGCGAGGCGAGAGCGCGGAGCGCTGGGCAGGGTGCTCAGCCCTGATGGCCGCTTCCCCCGGGGGCGGGCGGCCGCGCCTCGCCCGGGCCATTAAGGCCCCTTAAAGGCTCAATGGGGCATCGCCGCTCGCTCGTTAACATCAGAGGGCCGCCGGCCGGGGCTCGGGGGAATGGCTGTTGGTTTCAGGGGAAGCCAAGTGTCTGCAAAGAAAACCACACTTGTGAAAGTCTTGTTCTTTAAATTTACCTTTTTAAAAAAGGCTTTGATTTGGGCATTGCTGATCCCAGGTGCTGCTTCTTGTCATTACCACAGCAATAAAACGTACGCTTGAAAACGAGCGTGAGCCTCTGTGTCGTCCAGCTTCACAGTCTACAGAATTCCCCCTGGTGTGGGGCCGGGTACCCGGGTGGGCTCGGCCGTGCTGCAGGACAGAGCCTGTGGTTACACGAGTCTCTAACTCCGGCCCCATAGCTGCCCAGGGTGAGGGTTTAGGGACAGAGTCCAGGTTTCTGCTATTGCAGTGCAAGCAAGAGCAGCCACACTTCGAAGTAATTAGGGATGGGGGAAGGCATATGCATTCTGAAAAGCTATTTTAAGGCTTAAGTAATTCCCGAACTGAATCAGCTTTCAATAATTTGCCTTTTCCCCCCCCTTTGGTTGATGGAGTTCCACCTTTCCCCACCACCACCAAAAAAACCCAAACCAAAACCAAAAAACAACCCACCCCAGAACCAAACAAACCCCAAGCATCCTGCATACTAGTCCTTTTTAAGGCAGCCTGGGAACTTACTGAGGAGCAATTATACATTCCTGATGGTTCACGCAGCAGTGCCTGTTCTGCTTGTGCCACACAGCCCCGTGTTCCCTTTCCAGGCAGGAAAGCAAAGGGAGGTAGGTTATGGGGCAAGTAGAAATGTCCTCTGGCTCCTCTGCTTAGGCACACTGTGTTAGACAGGAGTACTTGTGCTGAGCAAGCATGTGGGCCTATAGGGGAATGAGGTGGTGACAAAGAGGCTGCAGCTCCACACGCTCCCAAATTAGCCATTTGAAGAAGAAACCCATGGTTTAATCTGGATTGTTCAAACAGCTCTGATACAGGAAGCACTCACGTTTTGCTGCTCTAAAGCTGAAGTTCCTAGGGCACTTGGCCATGCGGCTCTTCAGCTCCAGACTCCCTCCCACTGTCACTCGTTCCAGCCTTCAGCTGTTGTAGCCACATGCTTGAAAAAAAATTTGGATAGTTACTATTGCTATGTTTTTTTCACCAGACCAGCTTGCTGATCCAGTTTGCCACGAGGTGCACAGGACTGATGGAGGAAAATGAGAAGCAGTGACGGGTTAATCAGACCAGTGTAAAGAGTGCTGTTGCTGCACATAAAGCTACAGCCAACTTTGATCCTCAAAACTCTCCAGTTGTCTTCCAAGGGCTGTAGGTATCTCAGCTCATGGCTAGCAGCAGTGCTGGGTAAAGTAATATCCATTCAGCTACCTGCCTGAGAGCGTGGAAAGAGACTAGTAAGATATGAGAAATCATCACTAGACTGTTTTTCAGTCATCCTAAAAGCTTTGCTTCCACTCCACTGCTTTTTCACATGCTTATCCTCACAAACCCTACCCTGCCCTTGGGCCTCTTCATTTACTCCTAGTATCCTCCCTAGGTATATACCTCCATTTTTACTCTCAGGGTGCTTCTTCCAGACATTAATGTCTGGAAATACATAGCTAGGGTTCCCAAACAACCTTAACTCTGCCCTAGAGGCAACAATTTATGAAAAAATCCTCTCTGTTTAATATAAGCTGGGACCACAAACAACGAAATGCCTCAATCATAGTAGTGCAACTGCAGAAATTCCAGCCTACAGTTAGCCAAACGTAACCCACTGAGTGCTGTGTTCTTTTATTTTCATATTTCTGATTAGGCAAACAACATAATGAAAGCCTCGCTCTCTATTCTTTCCTAAGACTGTATGACTCACCACTTATGTAAGCCTTATGCAGGAGTTGGTCATAGCTCCACTGATGATACTACGTACTGGTTTGCAATTAGCGTAAGGCTTCAACCTCCCTATTCTGTACAATAAAAATAGGTTCTCTCAACTTACATGTTGTGAGCAGTGTGGCTTTGGGAGCCCAGGAAAAGCAGGGAATCTGTAGGGAAATATGATAGATAGTTAACAACTTAAAATTTTAGGTGGATTCTCTAAAGAGTTCAGCATTGGCATTGCTTTTCCTTCTCCCTCTCTCAAGTGACTGGATAAACAGCTTGGAGGGTCTGAAGAGTTCAAAATCATCTGGCTTTCAGGTATAGCTTATGGGTAAGAACGGTGGGATTTTTTATGTGGCCTGCCACATCATCTTTGATGCCATTATAATTAATATGGGACAGCAATATTGAAAAAGCATGGTTATCGCATGGTATCGTTAGTGGGGAGAGCAAAATTTACTCGGGAGCCTTCATTGTGCATTTCAGAACCTTAGCAAGTTTGGACTTAAATGCAAGTCCAACCCTGCCATTCAGAAATGAAAAGCTCAGCTCAAAATACACTCTCCCTTCTCCCATTAATTACATATTAGCACAAACAGTAAGAAACTAGTGGATAGAGCAGGCTGGAAGTTGCTTCTTTCTCAACACAGCTGCCTGATGCTTCTCTGTACGCTCTCTGTGCCGGTTCTGTAGTGCCTAGTTTAGTGACTCACAACAGATCTCTTCTTTCTGGAAGAAAAAAACCCAAAGAGTAGTTTTCTGCTCCCTGAACGCAGCAATGATGCACTGCAGTCTTCACTGTGGCTTTTGCAGGCAGGGAGCAAGAACACAGGGTATTTCACTCACTTCATAGCAGCTTTCTTAGACCCATTTAAAAAAGAAAAGAGGAATGACCCTTGCATGAAAGATGTCAGACTTCTCTCTACTTTTAATGATAGTAGAGGCAGCAAAACCAGGGTCACCAAGAAAAGTTAAGAATTACTAAGGAAAGCTTCATCTTCTAAGTCTCAGCTGAAGGAACAGGACTGTACCACATCAGTGATATGATGTGAAGTAGGACTGTTGACGTCACCCCAGAGCCTAGAATAGCAATCCCTTGAGGGCTGGGTAGATGGAGAGAGCCACTGAGTTAGTAAGGTATATTCAGCGTTTAGCTTGAATGTTGGAACAGGGAAATTATAAATGGCCCTAAGTAGCAGAGAGTGTTTTTACCATGTATCTAATATATAAATACCTCTCCCAGAGGAGATAAACTCCCAAGTGCAGACTTGCCAACACATCCTGACTCCAAGACATGTGCCCTACTCAAGCCCTTCAAAAACTGGACTCTCAGCAATTTTGTATGATAGTTTTGTGTAAACTACAGTTGATGAATTAATGATCTAGACAATAAGATGCCATATTACCTCTGTTTTTCCAACCAGGACTTCTTTGTACTGTGCTATCATTTCCTGAAGTATTTCCAAAGGACTGGAAAGATTTCTTGCCTTCCCCGAAGGACTGTATCTGTCAGATGGGGAAACCAATGCAGCAGGCAGTATAGTACCGCATCCAAAGTCACCCAGAGGTTTATAGCAGGAGAATCTAGATCTCCCTGCTCCTAAAAGACGAAACAGGTAGATTACTCCACATTTTAAACCATCTCAGTGACTATGCTACCTAACTTAATTCCTTCCTAATTTTTCCTCATGGTTTAAGTAATTTCTTGGCCCATACATTGGGAGTAAGCCATGTTTGGATAAAGCTGGTACAGGGTCTTTTCACATCTAATCTTTTCATAATCTTTGTGTATCATTTGAGAAAGCACAGGCACCACCAGCACAAGAGACACTGCATCGTCCTTCCTTGCTGAACCACTGAGATATGGCTGTTCCTCAACACCTCCTCCCTCCAAGAGAGAAAACTGCTTCAACTGTTATTACTAGATTTGACACAGGAATCACAGCAGTATGCAAAAAGAATGCAAGTCAGGTATTATCCCACTAATTTTATTATTCATCTACCCAGTTCCTTCTTTTAAAAATAAAATTATTTTATGTTGGAGAAAAGTGTTACCATTTCAAAAGAACATTAGTCAAGTTACTGTTTTCTCTAAGACTGTTTTGTCAAATTAATTGCTTAAATTACTGCTTCCTGTGACAGCTTTCCCTGAAGGATACATCCTGTAACAATAATTTTCACACTGCTTTTTCTAGTTATGTGATGCCTGCCTGGATATCTTTGTCATTGAGAAAGTATGGTATATCATATTATATGTGGATTTTTTTTTTTAATAGATCTCAATGTGTAACATTTTAAAATCTATTGGAAAATTCCCTCCCTCCCCACCAATGCTGTTATGAGGATGTCCCTCTCATTTTCACACAGTTACACAGTAGTATCATTGTTTACTGAACAGATTTTGTGTATCTGCTCAGTCTTAGCAAATGCAAAACATTCTCCCTCTATGAAGGGCTTTTTCCTTACATACTAGTGATGGGGCATTACGGGTCCTGGCACTATTCATTCACTACCAAACTGAGTTAATTGGTAGATGAGGAAAAAAGCCCTGATTCAATTGCAGGCTGACATCAGTATAACCAAGTGCACTTCATACATAACTGGGGAATCAAGACACAAAGGTCTCTTCAGATGGCTACTAAAATCATTGCCATCACCTATCTCCATGATTTTTGAAAAGTACATCTCAAACTGTATCTGGAGTTCAGCCAAAAATGGAGCCCACAAGATCATTCTTTGTGAAAATCAACAAGAAATCTGTGCAACAGGCTATCCCTTTTCAGGGACGCAACTCACCTCTAATTGTCCTTTCCATACAGCAGTATCAATAAGCACACAGAAACTGGAGAAAGGTTTATGTTCTGTGGCTGTTTCAGTCATGCATGTGCAGCATCCCAGATAGCACGCTTTTTGGCTCTGATGAAGGCTAGTATCACAAGGCTAGGTCCTCGAGGAACAGCATCAGCCCATCCATGTCAGTGGAGCTGCATTTACAACAGCTGAGGAGCTGGAAACTTCTTAGTCCTAACGACTCAGTAGCTCAAAGAAGGGAAGTGCTGCAGGATTTTATGAACAACAACAAAAATCCCATCAAGTCCTTTTGAAAGTCTTGTCCCTTCTGTTGTAGCTTCTTGAAAGGCAGAGAATTGCACTACTAGAAAACAGTCAAAACTAGCCAAGTTTAGCAATCTTGGAATCAAACGTAAAGTTGACCTTGTGACTTGAGTACAACTGTCTATAGGTGACTATCATCTGAAGCCAAAACTTATAGACATAAAAGCCCAATTCTCTATGGCTTTACTTGGGAGGATAACATTTATTAGCTGCAGTAGACTGAATTCTCCACATGGTGTAGCCCTTTGAGAAAAAGCTGAGCCACAGTATGAAGCTATGGATTTAAAAATACTCCTCTCCATTATTAATCACCGTTTCTATCAATCTATCAATTCAGCATCTTGCTAACATTTTGTTTGTGCCAGGTCATTATTGTTCAGAAGAGTCAAACGCCTACAATCTTTAGCAGAATCTCTTTTCTCTAGGTCAGAATTTAGTTCTTATACCAGAGATGAGTGGGTTGGCTATACAAGACAAGTGTTCAGCAAAAGGATGAACACAGAAGAATAAACACCTGGAAGAATGTAAAAGGAGGACGGGATGGAGGGAGGGAGAGAAACAACTTCTTGCTTTGTTTATTAAGATTTTTTACCTCCCCCTTTACAAATATGGTTTGAAACTAGAAGGAACAATTATGGTAAGTTTTAACTTCTGCTGTTAAAATACCAGTGCAGCACGTTTTACCCAAACAGTGTATGCAGACCCTGTAACCACTTACAGAACAATCCAAGTTTTTGCTATTTAGCTTTCTAGATTTTTGTTCAACTGCATTTGTCTGCTGAGCTGTGTGGCTAGTAGGTCACATCATCTACATTGGCATGACATTTTTGGAGCAGCATGCTGCTCAGCTTTTAGCATCTTTACAGGAAAGAAATTTTCAGTAGTTCCTTGTGGTATGCTTTTTTTTTTTAATTTAAAGATTATACTCACTGTTTCATGCTGAAATGTCTTTCCTTAAAAAGATTTAATGATTTTTTTCAACTTGATTCCTAAATTAACATCTATATTTTGATCATTCTTTATCCTCTTTTTACTGAGGTAAGAAAACAAATTATAAAAACACAAGCATTCCATGAGTGATTTTTGGAATCATGCACAAATAAAGTAGCAACTACCAACTGCAGCATTGAATACTTGGAAACTGAGAAGGCTAAAATACAAGCTTTTAAAAATATTACATATCTATAAGCTGTTTCATAGTAAACATGTTTGACTATGCAATATCATTAGTCAGGAATTGTTTCAGATATTCTTTGAAGATGTGAAATGAATTCACTTTACACAGGTAAAGCTAAACAAACAAAAAAATCAGATAATGCTTTATGGAGTAAAAGTAGGATTATTCTGGAGTAACTCTTCTACTTTAAAATGTATAGCAGCTACATTATATTCCAGAACAACTTTTACCTATGAATCAGCCTGTAGACCTTTAATCACATACACTTTTGAGATGAAATACTTAAAAATACTTCTTTGAGTATTATACTAATATTCATTCAGTCTTTTAAACATTTTAAACAAAAGCTAGTACTGGAAAAAAATCTAGTTGCTAGGATGCATAATTTGAAGTTGTATGAAAAATAGAAGTGTACTTAAAGATAATATGAATCATTTACTCAGAGCACATTATACAGGAAAAGATGGCTCCCCCACCCCATTCTTCCCCCCGCCCCCAAAGAAGACTTCTGGAACAGACTTTTGGTTTTGCTTTTTTAATAAGTCCATAAAAGCCAAGGATTTATAAAAAGCACATGCAAGTCCATTTACATTAACAGATCAGCGAGAAGCTGCAAACTTTCCTTAGTACAGGAACTATGTCTTTAAGATTGGAAGTAGTAAATAAAACAGGACACCAGAACTGACAGCTAAGGTGACAATAGCAGCTTTGCTGACAGCTGAATTCCTGGTTTGTTCCTGGGGCAAAGGGATGCGTGGGGGCATGACACCCAAAACCAATTAAAATTCCCTATAGCTTTGGAGAGAACAGCAAAATTGGTTTGTTTTTACTCTTTTACTGATCCACTTTAAGTCATATCAACAGATCTACAATTTTTGAAGTGTTTTGTAATTGCAGCCTAGATTTTTGGTTTCATCTTTCTCCTGAAAGAGGGAATCTGAATGAATATAAATGAGATCAGAAAAAGAGATGTCAGGAAAAGGTGCAACAGTCCCCTTCGAATGCCATGAGGAAAAGGAAGAGATTCTTGGACTGTCTGCCCTCTCCAACTCCAGTCTGTGAAAAGCCAACTGACCAGTTATTGAAACAGCGAGGCACCACTTTCTGCAAATCTCTACAGATCCTTTAGCACTGAGCAAAACCAAGAGGAAAAGCCATTGGCAGTATCTTAAAGACTTTCTGTACAAGAACAAAGTAACAGTTTGTATTCTTGCTTCACCATTCATCTTTCAATATTTGTACAGTCACTTGAAGTAAACAAGATACTTTCACACTGAACAAAAAACTAAAAGTTGCTCAGCTTCCCCTTTTCTCAATAGCTTAGGGATAGGAAGGACATTGGCCATATTTAACTATTCCTAGTTTAAGCCATACAGTAATTTAATGTTGCTGCAAGAATGCAGTTTTCTTCTCAAAAATCCATCCATTTTTTCCCCCTTAAGATTTCCTTACATAGCACACTAGTACCTTCAAGACAGACCCAATGTAGTACTCGGGTTTGCTACAAATAATCCAACCCTTCCTTCCTTGAAAGAAAATGGGTATTAGAACTTGTCCGACTGTCAGAAAGACTGAGATTTTCTCTGTCTACAGAATAGGTATGACCTGTAACTTCTGTATATGCTCCAATTATGTCTCTGGCCAAAAGTGATTATGTTCACTAAAATACAGTGAAACCATTCCCCCTCTCACCAACTAACACCTCAGTCTTTGTCAAGGTATAAAATTTTAAGTGCTAACAGGGAACTGGAAAGTTTTTGACATAAATTACCGTGACACCCGTGAACATTTCATGGGATTTCAATTATCAGTCCACAACCTGTGACAAACATAACAGTTACTGTCACCTCAGTGGTAAGAAATATTGTACCAAGCAATTGCCAGTGGTGTATGGGACCATAACCAAATTGATGATGGTGGTGTAAATGGGTTTTCTGTAATATAGTAAGTTTTCCATGATTACCAACTGTCAGTCATCTCAATATCCTGCCAGCCTTTTCATTTTTTGTGATTAAACCTCCATGGCAGTAGAATTATTTCCCAAGTTAATTAGTGATGTAAGTTACACTGCATATGCTAGATGCTGGCAACAATGAAAGCACCAACATTAAAACAAAATTCTCACTACTGATGAGAGTGTCATACAATGATTTTGATGCACTCGCTGGTACAAGTGAATCTCATGCTGACCACTATCATCTCCTCTTTTTTTTTTTTTTTTTTGATGGTACACTGTGTGCCCCATGACCATTCAAGTAACATACAGAAGAAGTAGTTCTTGGAATTTCACAGAAATCAAATAAAAGTCTTACAGCCCACGGCAACATCCATGGTTCTTATTGCAATAAAAAGTCAGTATGTGTTTTTCATCCCATTTATATTAAGATTTCTTTTAAAGAAAAGGTGCTGATATTTTGTATTGTTTCATCTGTGAGGTAGATGGCACTTTCATATAAATAGTGTAAATCAGAAATTAAGTTAGCTCTGAGCCTGCAACAAGCGCTGCACCACTGACTGCTCAAGTCAATTACTAAATCATTAATACGAAGTAATTCCTCATTTTAAAAGACAAACAGTAAGTCTTTGAAATGAGAGTGGTGGCCGAGCGCCCAGACAGGTGCCTTCCCTTGACAAAGGTCAGCGGAATTCTGGCTTTAGCCTCCAGACACCTTCACCGTTCGGGCTCCTATGGAAGGTGCAGAGATTGCGGAGAAGTTCTCTAAAGATGCAGGACTGCGCCGCAGGCAGTTTGGACTCAAATTCTTGCAGTAGTTCCCGAGTGCTAGCCTCGCCGTCCACGCGGGCCTGGAATGCTATGAAGTTACGCACATCCACAAGCAGTTCATCATATTCTGTTGAACCCGAGGCTGGGGCAGGTGCTCGCTGATGATTCTCATCTCCCTCATTCCCTGTCTGTTGTGGTAAAAGAAGATGGTTTCTTGCCCTCATCTTAGCTAATAAAGATGAAGAGTCTAGCGCACTGGACGATGATTCTCCAGATTTTCCATCAAAGTGCCCATTGGAACTACACTTCTTTACATTTTCTTTCTTTATTGGGTCTGCATCCTGCAAATAAACATACAGACTATGGAGAAAGTTGGATTTTGAGAGCCAGAGAATCTATTAAAATCTGCCTGCTGTGTAGACTTAAACAACAAACATGAACACTCAGAAGCTAGTCATCTGAAACACACAATAAAGAGGTAATATGTTCTGGTCTCAACTTTAGAACTTAGGAAGCGGAAGAAAAGCATTGCTGGTCTTGAGACAGATAACCAGACCACGTTGCAATTTCTGACTGCTGTATCTAATTAGACTTCATCAAGATGCAATATCAAAACATGAAAAATCAAATTCACGAGTGACTGAGAAGTCTAGAATTCTACATAATCATACGACAAATGGGTATGAGACACATCTACAGTATAAATCAGATTTGTTGCATAAATCAGAACATTTCACATATATCAGCTATTAAAAGAGAAATGTTAGGTTTTGTCTCTTACCTTGCACTTCTTCGCAGGTGATGCATAAGTGGAATGTGAAGAAAGTAGCATGGGGTTTCTTTTTTGACCAAATCGACTCCTAAAAACCCACAAAAGAATTAACTCCTATCATAAAACATCCTTCTCAAAATGATTATGACAGTTTTGCCAAAGACACCGACTGGGTTTGCATTTTAGGGTTCTCAAGAGCCCTCTGCCAAACTCTCTCTCCTCTACTGTGGAACAATAATGCTTTCTTTGTACTTCAGAATGGACTTCCTAGGCTTGTAATAGGCCTTCATGTCTTTATTAAATATAAAACATGAAACTCCACTTTGATACATGTTACTGCAAATACCAAGTGCAAAAAAAAAGATAAATCCATAAGGATTTATAAGGAACTCCTCTATTTTTTGAAAAGCAGTGTGAGAACTGAACTTACTTTATTCCTGATGGTGCACCTGAAAGACCACTCATGCCTGTCCAGGTCGGCACACCAGAAGCAGCTCCTAAACATCGCTGTCGAGAGACTTTTAAGGCTCTTAAGGCATCCTGGGCCACTCTGCTTGCTTCTGCTTCCACCAGCACATGATCTGCACTGGAAGCTTCCATAATGGCATCATGCTTCATAACACTGTGTACCCCTAAAAACCAGAAGACACAAGAAAAGGTGAAGGAGGACATCTGTTAATTTACATGGTTACCTGTAAAATTAAACATTCACCATTTAAGTGAATGCCACAATCACATTTCTCCTTTTTCAGGTTGATTATATTCAGCACTTCAGTATAGTCATTTCTAATAAGAGAATCCCCTTCTATCAGTTAAGCAATCAATTTGACAGCAAACCACTTCTGGTGCACTGATGAGGTCATTATTCACAACAGACTTGGCAATTATGTGGGTAAATTGATCATTTCTATTGTTATGGACAAGACAGACAGAAGTGAAACCCTTGTGTAAATTAAGGTTGGTTACATCCTTATTTCCAGAAGAACCACTGCATTACATCTATATCCAGAAGCGTTTCTGGAAGGCTGCAGATCTCTCTGAAATGTTTGTGCCAAGGTAATGAGCACATTCATAACTGGAGCATTTCAATCATGAACATTTTCAAGTTTCACTACACTAACAGAATAGATAAAACACGTTTTGTGTTGTAGCTCTAACCATCAGAGTAACAGAACTGCTCCTTCCCTCACTTGCATAATTTTTGTATACCTCTGTTTAAATAGTCTGATACTGTTGAGCAGCCAAATAACAATGGTTACCTGATTTTTTGAAAAGTTTCTCCAAGACGTAATCATCATTTTTCTTTGAGTCTTCCTCCTTCTCTTCACTGTTCTCCCTTCTGTATTGCTTTTGTTTCACTAGATGAGGAATGCGTTCTCCTTCAAATTTGGCATCTTTGTGATGTTTCTTCTTAGACTTATCTTTGTGGCTCTCATGTGACAGCGCATCCACCCTGTGCTTTGTTTTTGAGGTACATTTATAATGATTATTATCTAATTGCGCATCTTCAGTTTTAGCAACGTGCTTTTCCCAAGAGCCAGCTGCACCACATGGAAGGCTAAAATCTCCCTTAACATTTGCATTAGCTGCTCCATGTACTTCATCAGCCACCGTGGTGTTCAGACATGTGGCATTCTCGGAAGACCCTGCATCACCTGGCAATGACTGGGACATAGATTTCTCAGCTCTTTCCAAGCTTTCCTCCTTGCTTTTATTCAATGAATTTATATTAGTAGCAGCTTGTGCATTATCTTTTGCAGAGCTATTTTGGTCAAAGGCTTCCAAATTTCCTTGGGTTTCCTCACTTGTCTCTATTGCTTTAGAAGAATCATTTGTCATGTGGGTGGTTGAGTAGGAATTGGATGACTTGCTGTACTTTGGTGAGCTGCTTTCTGTAAGATGGAGATCACCTTTAGAAGTGTCACTATCAGGTGGCTTTTCAAGTTTCCGTTTCAATTGGTGTTTTGGGACTTGAACATCTGAACCAGTACCTGAGGGATGAATGAAATTAGTATCCATTTATCAAACACTTCAAACATTTTTTCTTTTAAACAAATAGAAAAAAAATGCGTACCTGCAAAAATTGCACTTGTTTCTGTCCCCTGAGACACATCTGGGCTGCTCAGAGTAAAAAGTTCATAAAGGTCATTGGATTTGAAAAAGCGCCTCTGCTTAGGGTCTTTCAGCACTCTGTTCGTTAAAAACTGTTTGAAGATTTGTCTAAAAAAGAAAAAAAGTACTTTGTGCATGAAACCATGTCTAGCTATGTTTAAGTACTGAATACAGTACTTACAGAAAACTGTATAAGCACAGATGTTACCCTGCAGAACAATTAAGCAGTGGGAAGACGATGTTAGTTTCCAAAAGGCAATCTTGAGTTAGTAACTTTCAAACAACCAACTAAATTGTTAAACACAGGGACTTATTGTTTTGCAACAACCCCATAACACATCAGGTAACCACCATCCTGAAATGTCCTATGAGGCATCCCTTAACTAAGCAATAAATAACTTCACAGCTAGAATTTTTTTTTGTCCATTAAAATTGAAAAGCTTGCATATATTACACTAAAACTATCAGAAAGCTCCGAAAGAAAAACAAGAACTTGTTAAAATGACAACATTTTAATGGTTCAATTGGTTGGAGGAATCAAAAGCAGCAGAGTAGCTCAGTCTGATGGTGATGACTGGATGACAACCACTGAAAAGGGAAATCAGACTTGTGGTTGAGAGGAAGGGAAAAAAAAGAGCTCATCTGCAGAGGACTGAAAGGAACAAAGCTGCAAAAAGTCTTCTAGTATTGGTAAATCTGCTTCTATGCCATGTTTGTACTACATAGCTTTTGATTGCAAGTTCTAGGCACTATTTTCCTGTACAAAAAATACATCCCTAAATAAAGCTGGAAATCAGTTCTCAAGAAGTGTTTTTATCACGGTTTTGGCTCTGCTGGCATTAAGCAGGGAAACTATTTTTAAATCCAATTGGCAAAAACTAAGTTTAAACATAGGTGCCAGCTACTCTAGTGCACCCATCAGAACACTTTAAAGTTTTTAAGATTTAACTGAGCTTCATAGCTTCCTGCAAGGATGATCACATATTTGCAGGGAAGAAAACACAGGCAAAGAGAAAAGACAACTTCCTTGAAGTTCAAAGTCCATTGCACTGTTCTGGAAATAAATGAATTTCTGATGGCTGTCCTGACCCTTACAGCCCACTTCCTTGATGTGGTCAGTGTTGTTCAAACAGAAGTATGCCAGAGGGACGCAAGCCAACCAACAGCGGATGCTTTGTGTCCATGTGGTAAAACAGATTAAAAAAGGCACTCAATATGTGCAGGTATTTCATTATTAAGAGCTTTTAATTCATCTGCATTTTCAAAGGATACTCCAGTTCTAAAGAGTAATGCCTAGACAGAGGATTCCCATGTACCTTCATTTGGAATTCGAGTGAAGCTAACTACTGAGAAAGCTGAATGGAAAAGCAAAAAAGATTTCATTGATTTCAAAATACAAGCACTTTAAGGCTTTAGCTACATTTTGGAATAAATAATGTGAATATGACTGGTGGTTCTTGGGATTTAATTCTCTCACTTTGGAATGATTTGGGAATAAAATCAAATTGGGTTTGCAGAGTAGTAAATGGATGTATGTACCATGTACATCTTTGTATATCCTAAGGACAATATAAAGAACTTGGTGATTTCAATTTGCATTTCAGACTTGTTGAGTCTCATGTTCTGAGTAAGGGGCTCATTTTTTCCTGTCTATGCCTCATACTCTCTCATTTACAGTGAATTCTGGATGTGCTGGACACAGCTGCTGGAACAGACTGATAAGGTGTATTTACCATGTGGGTGTTGGAGCTAAGAGAGGCAGCAACACAGCCCTGCAGCTGGGAGTCCAATATTAGAAGGCGGCCGATTTCTCAGCAGAAATTTTAAAAAGTTTTCCATGACGTGCCCATCATGAGCAAGGTTGGGGGTTACAAGCCACGCGTGCACACGCACAGGTATGGTACTGTTACACCACCTCAGATTCACTACAAACGTTTTCTTGAGCATACAGCTGTATCCAAGGAATCGTTCTGACTGACCTGTGGTATATCTTCTCTTCAATAGTACCTGCAGTGAGAAGCCTATACACAGTCACTTGTTTCTTTTGGCCTATTCTCCAAGCACGTTCACGAGCCTGGAACACAAAAGGTTTGGTTGACAGACATTAGCCTCTTAGACATGCGATTGACAGAGAGCTATCAATACCACTGTTTCAAACCTAGTTTGGACATTTAACAAATCATGCAAGAAGTTACATAGCTGCGGTATTTCTACAGCATTAGGACAACTAACTCAGCAGGAGAGGAAAACAGTTTAGAAAGTTTATGTATGTAAAAAGACAAGTCTTCAACTGTACCAAGAAATCTATGCAAAAAATGTCAAAAAATAAATTATGTTAAAATTAGAACTTGTATCTAGGATATGTACTTTATATAGACTTATTCCAAAAGAGATCTATTTCACAATAGAGCTTTAATATACACATTTCCTTTGAACTTTTCTTCTTCTTAACTGAAAGCTTTCCTACAAACATCCTGAACCAACTGCTAAAACAGACCACTCTAGGCCAGACTACACACTTGCAGATCTCAGAACTATGTAGGATTTCCATCAAAAATACGTTTTTCCTCTCAAACATGTAAGCCCCATATACTGTTAAGGGATCTGATAAACCAGAGTCTCATCACACCATCAGATAAAGAACAACTTCTTTAAGGTATTGGCTTAACAGCAGCTTCAAAGGGCATAGCTACATATCATTATTTAGTGACAAAGCCAATTTAAGCGACCCTTGTTCTCCTTTTCTTACTCTGCATTGCCATCATGAAGTCATGCCTGTTCAAGAGCTTGCACAGCTGTACTCTCCCTTCAGAAACATCTAGTTTCTTCGTTTATTTATTAAAAAAAAAAAAGGCCATTTCAACTGTTTGTTTGGCTACACTCTAAACAGATTATATGAATCGACAATATTGAAGAGTGGTAAGGTGTAACAGCATAAAGGGGATGTGGTGGGAACCACTTAAATTGGCTTTGCCACAAGAGTAATCATAATGTGGAACTGCACCCTAAGCGACCATTGCTGGGAACAGCAACTTAGGGAAGAGCAACATAGTGCTTTAACACTATTTGAGGAGATAAATGTCATTCCGTCTTCAGTTTTATTTCAACTTAGCTGGTAAATGGAATACAATGAACCAAACTCACCTGTGTGTCTGTACTGGGATTCCAGTCAGGATCATAAATAATAACCCGGTCAGCACCAGTCAAGTTAACTCCAATGCCACCAACACGAGTTGTTAGAAGAAAAACAAATACGGATTTGTCCTATAACACAAGAGAGAATTTACTAAAGCAAGAATTACCAAAGGGCAAGATAATTTTTTTTGTATTTCCTGGATTCTTTTATTATCAGCATTATTTGCAAAGATGCAAAGAAAGCCAAGAGAAGGAATAATTTCCTTGTTTGCCTAATATGTCTTTTGACAAATAAAAGTAGTTTGATCTAAATTTCATTTACTGTTGTCCAATAAAATTTCTTTTCCCCCTTTTCAACTGCGTTTTTTTCCTTAGCAGAAAACCCAACTTAAGTGTGTAAAAAGTGATTACTTTTTTCCTCTCTCACAAAGAAAGTGGTTTCATTTGACTGAACTCCCCAGTTTTGTGTCTCAAACCTGAAGCAGTATATTTAAAAACAGACCAAAAAGGAATGCAAGAACTTAACCATACTCACTAATAGGCATTAGTGTGTGGGATGCAACATCTCACCTCATTATATCTTGTTATAAGGGGCTGTCTCGAAGCTATTGCTGTGGTACCATCCATCCTGAGGTAGGAATAGTTTCTGTCTCTCACAAAGACTTCAAGTATCTGCAACATCTGTTGTGACGGAAAAAATTTAATGAAATCCAGACGTGAAGACTGAGCAACTGTCTGATCAAGTCATAAGAATTGCTGGTACTAACTGCAGTGCCAATCAAACAAACAAGATGGTGACCAAAACCTTGTGAATCTTAAATGAGCAGAAAATTAATTAGCTTATGTAACTGGGGGGGGTGGGGGGCGGGGGAGGGAAAGTAGTTATTTCACTGCTGAATGCACAAGTGGAATGTTTGTGCTTGGTTTGGGAAGTCCAGAGCCATGATCTCAAGACAATTAACCAGGTAAATGGTGCAACATTCCAAGGGAATCCACGGAAGCAAGACAGAATCATGAATACATAGGGAAAACAAATGAAGGTCACTGTCTGTGCTACTGGTCCAAAGCACACAATTCTGAGGATTAGATGTGCACATGCACTAAACAGAGTGAGCAAACTGACTACCAATTCTATCCTGAAACTACACAGTAGGGACAATAAATACATCACCACTGCTTCAGCCTGCTAATATATGGGTACAACTGATACAAGCTTTGACCCAGTATATTGAATTTGGGCAATACTGCCACAACACTGTGTCACTCCAGTAAAGCTTTCTGAGCTTGGGAACTGGTCTCCACTTATTCCAAAGACATTAGTCATTTTGGTTTTGGTCGTGTTCCCCCCCCCCCCCCCATGTTAATTTTCTGAGAAGAACACTACAAAAGGTGGTTCTAATTACAAGTCTTGTTGGGACACACACACACACACTTTTTTAGTTTTAGTAATAACTAAACCTAAAATCAATTAGCTCATCTTACCTGTCTTGACTGAGTAAAAAACAACACTCTGTGACCTTGCTTGTGCCATATTTTCAGCAAGGATTCTACCACTATCATTTTTCCAGAACGTTTCCAATATCCAAACTGATCTGCTTCCTCCACTTCAGCATCTGGTACGCACTTCAAAATCCTGGGACCACCAGAGAAGAGGTCAGGGTGGTTGCAAATCTTTCTCAAAGCTACTAGTCCTGAGAAAATCTAAAGAATAGAGGAGAAAAATAGATTTATTTTCTTGACAAATACTTGTATCTATATGGGTTGTGCTTGAGAAAAATAATCAGCAATGGATTAATCCAGTCATCATCAAGAAGTTTGTTTTTAACAGTGGTTTGCTCTTTAGAGAAGCCAATGGACACTAATACTTGTTTCATGGAAAGTTTTAGGAAAAATCAGTACAAGAGAAGGTCAATGAAATTTTATGTTCTTGTGAGCCTATTCTGGTGACAATGTTAAGAGAATTCTGCAACAATTTCCACATTAGCAAAAGCAGTCCCTAGCTGTAACTCACAGTCACATTTTTCCTACTTAAAAGGAAAAATTCCACCAAGTTTGTTACTTGAAATTATTGTGTCCTTCCTTCTAACCCCCGCCATGTTAGTGGGTAACTTAAGACAGACCTTGAGGATAGCAAGTATACCCACCAGAATGCATGGTAACAAAGAACAGATGAGTAAACATATTTGAACAAACATACGAAGCTGAAAATTACCACTTTTGATGCCATGTTAGAAGGTTTCTGTTCAGTTATTCATTCAATAATATTACAAGTGTTATTTATTCCTCTGATATAATGGGCACTCATAAAAATGAACTAGCTTGGAACAGCAAATCCCTCAATCTTCTATCGCTACAAGTTGGATAAGCCTGCTCATAATTTATGGTTTGTTTGTACAACAGGGTTTTTGTTTTTCAGCTGGGATTCACTGCTGTCATCACAAAACATCTAATAAAAGCATTGACATTTACTGTTCAAAATTTTCAAAACTCTAGCAAATATGATAGCTCCATACTCTAAGTAACACCTTAGAGAAATTTCTGCAGGTAGTCTTGTACAAGCCATCTCTTGAAGATCAAGCTCCTTAAAATACTTTTCATTGGGGTAACTAAAATGGCTAGGCATTTGAAAAAACTTGGCCACTATACCTTTGTGAGATCTGGAAAAACAAAAAAGTCAAACCAGTGATAAGGTCAACATCTGCTTTGTATGGCACTGCTATATAGATGGCTGTACTGACCATACAACTAACTGGAGCCGCTGGGGGTGAGGGGAGAAGGGATTTCACAGTTCACAAGACAAGGAAACATGTGGTAAATTACACATTATAACCAAGACATATTACTTCCCCTCTTACAAACAATAGATCTGTATCCTGCAGCTAAAATGGGAGTGAAAAACGTCCACTGAATGCACACAAAAGTCAAATGGACCAGATGTGTGCAATGTAGGAGTCACAGGGAATAGCAGGCTTTTTACACAGGCAACAGCAGGCATTTGAAACTGTATTTCAATTACTGCTGTCATCCTGGCCCTAGCAAATTCAACACTTATGTTGTGAGGATGGAGGTGAAAGATGTTGAAGTGACTAGTCAGACAATAACGAGGATGCTTGCTATTTGCTCTGCTACATGTTAAGACTCTGTGAAATCACCAACAGTTGCATCACGAAGTTATTATACCTGCACTGTACTCTCAGGACAAATTGCTCTTTTCCTTTGCTTCAATTTTGTAATTGGTTAAAAGCATGCATACAGTTACCTACAGCAAGTCATCCAACAAGCCATAATTTGTTCCCAAGATCACAAACATATTGTGAAGCCCATTCCATTCCCACGTTTATCTGGTCATGCCACTACATATGGATCACTAACTCTACATATTCCATGGAACATTTCTGAGAAAAAAACCCAGACATCCACAAAAGCAGAACTGAGATCAGTGCGTTTGCTTCCCTTTCTGCTCAGAATCCAGCTAGAAGAATGCAAAGGTCAGTCCATGACTTTATCCATCAAACTCTACCTGTCATTAACCTTAATTAATGCCAACCTGCATGTCTCCATTGAGAATCTGGTAAACTTCTTTAGAGTTGATGAAATTTTGATAGACTTGACGCTGCTCATCTGTCAAACGGCAAAAGAGGACCTACCAAAACAAACAAACAAACTGCTCAAGCCCAACCTGTAAACTCCAAATAGAGTAAATTTTAAAGTTTTACAACGTGCTACAATGAAGCTTCACAGACGTCTGACATACTGAAATACTAAGTTAAAAGATACTGCACAGAAATCATTAGAAATAAAAAAAACTTAGACTTTTTAGAGAATGAACACAATCATTAAGATGGGTTTCATGCGTTTTTCTGTGCCCTTTCCCAGTTGTTTTTTTTTCCCCCCTCAAATTGCTTTAGTTTTGGAAGTGCTGCCATTTTCCAGTTTTAATGAGGTTACTGTGCAATGTTAGCATTCTCTCAAAGCTATGTTTATAGGAAACTCTTTCCATTGTGGGTCTGTTATGTCCCTTACAACTTGCAAATTCTTAGTACCTCATGGGAAGGTTAGCACACGTAATCTGTTCTGTCATTAGCCTTTGAATGTGAGCATATAATGATTTTTCAGATGGTCTGATGGGCTAAAATGGAACAAAATCACTTCCTTGCATCCTGCAAGGCACCCAACGTTATGCCCTAAGTCAAAACTTATGTAGTGCCCTGTGATTGACAAGAACAAAAATCAAATTTGTTTAATCTGTTTATGATTGCATTCTTTAGAGTAAGTGGCCCAGACTCTTTAAAGTATATAGAAATTCAAAATTTGATTTAAAAAAAAAGATCATTAGACTGCACAGCAGAAACCAAGTATTGCCTGCTCATTTATTATGCACCTTTCAGCACTGTCTTACAAAGACTAGCACATCTACTTCTCTTTTAGAGGGAGGAAACAGGACGGAAAAGAGTGACGAGAGGACAAGAAAGCCTGAAGCACTGAAACCTGAGTGGCAGAAGAATCTAATAATTACTACAAGTGAGTATTTGTAGGAATTTCAGTTGTTTAAATAATTCTTTCAACCTCCTTACTTTGAATCAAAATGTTTCCTAAAAAATATCCCACCTCTTTGTAGAGCAAACAAGTTTTAGATCAAAAGGCTAATATTTTGGAAATTTATTACAATGTACAGGCCCAACTAGCTTGCAATATTAACAACTGCCATCAAGTATTTCTCTACTATTTGCTGCCCAAATTAACCTTTTTACAGCAGGAAACAATGTTAAAGCGTCCAAGAGATGCACCATAGGAAACACCCCACAGACAATTCATTTGTATGCACCTGTGACCTACGAGCAGACCCGACTACACTTCATATATCCTTTGTTTCTTAGATGAGAGTGTACTTGTATAGACCCTGCAAGACTATGACCATTTAATACTCAGAACGCAGGTGAAAAGAATATGCAACTTGAAAGCTCTACATCTTATCTGCAGTTAAAACAGCATTTCATCTGCTATTAGCATAAATTATTTCCAAACGTCCATGAAAGATTGGATTTTGGTGAGGGAGAGGGCTCAGATCTAATAGTAAAGATAAGCAAACCTGTTCATTTTTATCTGGAAGCGAAAGGCTCATTTTTACATCAGCCTTCATTCTTCGCAGCAAGTAGGGGTTTATGGTGTCTCGTAACACACAGGCACATTTGTATGCAGTTTTTACCTGAAAAAGGAAGAAAAAGCAAAAGTTGTATTTTGGTTCTTGATATTAATCTTACCAACAAGCAAAATTCCATAATTAGTAATAGGAAAATCCTAATAAAATGAGATGGTTTATGATTTATGTGGATCTACAGTTACATATTCAACACAACATGAATTGTAATAAAATTAATGTTAGCAATAACAACGTTGAATAAGTCTTCCTCGGATACCACTAATTTATCTTTCCTAATTTAGTGGACTTTAAAAGAGACTAGAAATGAGATATTTCTTTTAGAAACCAATCCAAGAAGTGAGTATAAATTTGCACAGAACCAAAATCCTCTTGAAAAACTGCTAATACATATACTGAAGATCAAAAAAGAAGCCTGCAGCAATGGTGGTTACTAGACAATAAGTGAAGATTAGTGCCCGCTTGAGACTATTAAAAAAAAATCGGTACAAGAAAATCCCCATGATTACAGAAACTAAAGGTCACTCTGGCCTTAAATGGAGCATATGGTTCTATAATGGGTAATGGATGTGTGAGATGGGTATTAACTGTACATAATGGCTACAAATACCTTCATTTCTCTTAAAGCAAAACAAAGAATATCAATTATTGATATGTAAAAAACAAACTGGATGTCCAATTTAGTAAATTACTAAGCTTTAGACAAGGGAAGTACTTAAACTCAAAAAGAAAATAAAACTTTAGAAATGTATGTGTGCAAAACATTACAAAGAATATTTAAAAGGATACAAGTTTATTAGCATTTATATGAAACTTAGTCCGCAGATTATTATGCAGACAATTTATCTATCAGCTAATTTGAAAAATGTTTAAGAAGTCATAAATACTGAGAACCACAACTACAAAGATTAATAGACACACTTATTCAAAATAATATTCCAAATAATTTTTGCTTTCAAAATTAAATAGTTTATCTACTTTCAGACTTCCAATACCTACTTTATATTTTTAAAATGAAAATAGTTTTCAGTTTGGATTTAAGGATTCCTCTATTGCATAATTTGCCGCAGATTGATATCAAACAGGAAAGTTCTAGTTAAATACATCAAAATACGAGATCAGTCACCTCCCACCCCAATTTGCTTATCTTTACTTTATATCAAAGAATACTTCTAATGATTTAAACTTTAGAGCTTTTGACAAGAAAACCTTGTGTATAAGCTATATCCCTGTATAAATGAAATGGTCTCATTTCGTTGAACAGTTCTTTTCACACACGCAGCAGTAAAACACACGTGCAACTCTCTTTTGGGTTAGTGTCTAGAACATACAGCATGAAGTACATTTAAAAGTCAGTTTAGAAAAAACAATCGTTTCCTTCAAGCAAAGTGATATTTTTGATGCATTTACCTGGACAGGAGAGGCATTGGAATATCCTCCCATGGTTATTGGAACAGAAAATTGCTCCATGAACACAGGTAGTGTTCCCAATTTCCCTGGGAATACAAAGTCAAAGAGAGACCAGAGCTCCTTTAGGTTATTTTGCATAGGGGAGCCAGACAAGATGATTCGATGGGGTGTGCGGAACTATTAATAAAAAAAACACAAAACCAAAAGAAAGTTATTTTCATGGTTCATGGTATAACCTGCCTCCTGTCTCAGAGGATATTCAATTTCACCATCAATGAATTCTCATTTTAAAATATGTGGCATCATATTCCTGAAATAAATAGCTTTCTGCAATATATTGGCCATAAACTGTTAGCAGAAAATGAACACCAGCAATCTGACATTTATCCCTAATGGTAAATTACTACACAATTTAAAATTTCTGATTTTTTTCCTCTACCATACTTCTGTAAATTTACTGATGTAAACTCCTTAAAAATGTTAAGTAAATTAAATAGTAAAATACAGACCATTGTGATTTATGCTTTTATTCTTTATTAATGGTCAAATGTGTATTTTTATGATAAGGTAATACAGGCTATTAGATTTCGGAACCTCCCCCCAGAGCGCTTAAAATCTTTCATTTATTTTTTATAAAGTACCTGCTTGCATGCAAGTGTGACTGCCGCATTTGGATTTCGGATTTTGTGACCCTCATCCAGAATCACATAATGCCAGTCATAGCTGTGGATGTTATCCTGCATCATTCGAATGTATGAATAAGACGTAATTAAAATTCCATGGCATGAAGCAATTTCATGAATTAGTTTCACCTAAAAGCAAAAGGTGCATGTTGTCAGTAACAGTGAGACAGAAAACTCAGACCTACTGACCTACAGGTTTGCTGTCCCAGGTACGTACAAAAAGTTTTGAAAATGCAGAAATACAATTTACTTTGCAAAGAAAATAACTATAGGCAAGATTTTGATTATGTGATTCTTAGCTCATCTGTAAAAGAATGAAGCACTTGAATACTGTGTTGTAACAGATCAGAATTTGACCTGAAGCCTGGTCAGAAGGAAACAGTGGGGGGTTTTTTGTTTGTTTTGGCGTTTTTTTTTTTAAAGGCAATGTCTGAAAAAACAAACATTAAATTTTGTTAAAGTAACCGGTTTCTTCAAGTTCTCCTATATTCACCTCACAAACCTAGCTTTGTGTACTGCATGCAAGATCTAGAATGTTAGAGGAAAATTAAAGACGTGAAAAACTGAAAAACAATCACAAAAATCTATTTGGTTAATCCTAAATTCTGTCCAACTGTTCTCATTAATAGGATAATATTTGTTATTAATCTTCAAATTTTGTGCTTCTCTTGTAAGCTATATCCCTTCCCCAAATTTTACTAGCCTTTGTAGCTGCAAATTATGTAGGGCAAGGACAGTCTATATCACCTTCCACTGCATTCGCAGTATTCAAGACTCATCTTTCTTGCATTTATCCTCCACATATAAATCTACAAGACTTTAAACAGAAGATGATGGGCTGGGAGGCAATTCTGGATGAAACAAACATACCCAATGTAAAAGGAAAAAAAAAAAAGTAGAACCACCACAGAATTTGCTAAAGGAAAGACAAAACCCTTATTACTAGAAGTGCCTTTAAGAAAAAAACCCAAAACAAAACCAACAAAAACAAAAGGGAAAAATCCATCTCAAAGACTCAGATGGTGTTAAAAGTCCGTGCTCTCTTATTGTAAAATTTCTTGCTCAGACATACCCCAAGATTCAAAAAGCTCTTTTGCGTTTAACTGTTCAAGAATTTCTACTTTCTGATTATCATCTCCTGATAAAACTGTGACACATTATTTAATGTTGACATCATGGTTCTCAAGAGAATATGTAATCTTTAGAACAATTTGTATTACAGACAGAGTAGGATTTCTAGGCAGGTGTGGACATCCAAAGCTTAATTCTACCTGGTACATTGCCCATAGTCTGCAACCGTGTCCTAGAGTCTCAGCAATGGCTTATCATAGAATATTGTAGACATCTCTACCCAAACACTTAAGACAAATCATCTCGGGCGATTTCAAATTAAAAGCTTGTAAAATATGTAACCTCTCCTAGTTTTTGCAATTAATAGGGTATGTCTGCAATTAGCCTGACTTACAGAATGCTACACTGTTGTCATTAAAAGATGTTTTGTGAAAGTGCTGCTGTTATTATGGAGGCTCAAGAGACCAATCCCTCCTAGAGGGCAAACAGTGGACTAGTAGAAAACAACAGCCATAAATCACGTTGTCAGGTAGCAGAGAGAACAGAAGTGAAACACAGGCACATGAAGGCCATTCACTGTAAACATACCACAGCAGAATCCTAGTCAGGATTTACTGAACCTGTAATTAATTAAAGTTTCCTTCAAGCTAAATTTTTAATAAACAAGGATTTCTGCTGACAATGAAAAAATACACCACCACAATTTTATCAACTCACACTACAACACTTATTAACTCTCATTTTACTGCATTGGGTACTTTCTCAGAGGTTGCCTTCGCTTTAGTTGCAGCTCTTGGAATAATTTTTAATATTTTAAAATATGATAACAGATTTAATATTAGATACACACTGTTTTGAGGCTGTGGCATTTCAGAATTTATGCTATTTTATCATGTATTCTTTAATTCACAATTCCTGTTTGGTTAGATTCAGGCATGTTTAATTTTTTTTTTTTCCCCCCCTCAGGAAATACACTTACACATTTCAATGAAATATTTCAGGGCATGCACTGTTAAACTAAAAAAAAAAAAAAAAAATAAAAATCAGCTTAAGAGAGACAAATTCTACTAATGCCAAAAGATTACACAGCAGTTATCTAGCTTTGAAATTCTGAACTCTGGCCTTTAAAAGATGCTAATGAATAGAGGAACATGCGAGTAGATCAAGTAATTCTGATCTCGTAGTTCCATTCAGCACAGTATTTCAGGCCTTTACAATTCAAGGACAGTGTTTTCTCCTAACTTAGGGTGATAAGTTGATTGTGTTGCTTTGTCTTCACTGGGACACATGCAATGTACAAAGACTGAAAGATTTTTGGCAAGCACCATTTCTTAAGGCTAAAACATTTGTGATTTATTTTAAGGACACACCTCTAAGCAAATGTTTTTTTCCTGTTGGTACCTTGCTGTAGCTACAAGTTTGTTTCTGAAGCTATAAAAACAGGACAATTTTTTTGACTGATGCTTACAGAAATAAGGTTTATCTTTTTTAGCATAAAGTAGTCTTTTAAAAGACATTTAAGAGGACCCAAACTCTTCTATAATATTACGTATTAAAAATGGTAATTTTCTTAGACAGAAACGTGTATGTTAAGACTGAACTTAAAGAACTAGACTAGTGATAACTACGAAATTCTCCAAACATTCAGATACCTTTAAGGCGAGTGTGAACTTACAGAGATAATATCTAGTCACACAACCATATATCACTTGTGAATCAAAAACGCATTCTTCAGGAGGCTTATCACTATCTCATAACCAACCATTAAGGCCAGAGATCCATAAATTCAACCTATAAAACCTCTTTATTATTTCCCTGCCCCCAACAAAACAATCTAAATGGCACCACGAAGAGGCTTCAAAAGAACACATTACAATGTTTAATAATGTAAAAGTTGCAATAAAAAGAGCTAAAGCACTTACTACATATTTAACAAGAATGCTACTTCTTGTGGCATGATACTAAGTTTATCTGAGTTTGGCCCTTAACTCAGAAATAGAGCCTTTGGCTAAAATAGAGGTTCCATATGCAGTCATACCAATAACTCTAACCTCTGCAGCTTATTTTTTTTCCATGTATATTGCGTACTGTACTGTGAGGGCAGAAGGTCTAAAATCTTCAGTGTACGAAGTCATCTTCAAATAGATGGTTCCACAGGTGCAAGCATCATGAACTGACAATTGCTTTTGAGGGCTGCATTGTGTGTGCAGCATTTGACCAGAATAAGGGAATGTAACGTTACGCTTTACAAATGGTATGTGATTACCACCAGAAAAAATTGTTAAGCTCAGTGATACCTGTTCTAAAGATCAAGAAATTAAAAGTTCATCCTTGATCCTAAAAAATACAGCCTCCTTCCATATGCGATATGTTAAACCAAGGTAACCAAAGTTCATGTCGCCTCTTACATTCTATGATTTACAAATGCTCATGTGGCATCAGAAGTTTTGAAATAAAAGGACAAGCTCTTTGTACAGAAGGCTTTTCTTCCTACACTTACAGAGCTTTCTTCCCCTTATCTTCTGTTCTCTACCATAAATAAAACAGTATTTATGATACACTACATTAGATTTACTTCTTTATTTTCTCTCATCCTTAGAGGTCTCAGAGCACTCGATATTTACAAGTCACTTTAAGCTACATCAGATTTGAGTGTAAACCATAGTAGGAGGTTAATAGCATAAGACAGCACCACAGGACATATTTAGTCACAAATGCTGTACCTTGCTCCAACTGAAAGCTGACTTCACAGGGGCAGACTACTACTTAAATCTGCTTCTTCCTACTGCTACCAACTTAAGCACATTTATCATCACAGAACCACCAAATGATCTTCTGTGATTACAAATAATAGTAATAAAAAAAAAAAAGCAAGTTTTACATTTCATCCAAATGCCTTAAACTAGCTCTAAAGTCTTGGAAACCTATCCAACTTGCTATTGTGTCTTCCTTCCATCATCCAAAATACCCATCTGCCTTCCCTTGTGGATAGCTGAAGGCTTTTAAACTATTAGTCATATTTCAAGGGGTGAAACTGGAACTTTACACTTCTCTCCCTTACTGCCAAAATTGTCTACCATTGTTATTTTAGCAAAGGAATGAAGTAGTCTCTCTTTTGAAGCATCGCATATGCTAAAAACCTACGCAAATACTATAGCAGCAGAGATACCTAAGCAGGATGTCTCAATGACTCATCTGAAACAGGCTGACCAGATTTGCAGCCAATCTGGTGCTCACAATTCAGGCTGTTATTTCATACTGTTACTGTGGAAAATCCTAAAGTTGCTTGCAAAGAAAACCAAAATGGACTGGGAAGAGAGGATATGCCAAGGTAATGATCGGTGAGCCTTTCACTTACCACATTGCTCAGAAGTCCTTTTGTAACACTAAAGAAGTGTCACTACCTGAAAATATGTGCAAGGTATTGCCTAGTATCAATTTATGATAAAACAATTAGAAGAGATGTCTTTCCCACTCTTCACTGTCAATCAAATACTTCCGTAGGCAAGCCTAAAGCACTGGGAGACAGGATCTTGCATTGATGCTTGGGTACCTTAGAAGGTGCAACAGAAAATACCTATTCGTAAAAGCATATAATTTCACCAGTGCTGAAAGATTTAGTATTTGCTAATATTTCAGGATTCCTGACAATGTTATGATAATAATTATGTAGATCCATCTCACCTAAAAGATCAACTTAAGTTTTATCAAATGAAACTTCAGCTGTTGTCTCTTTCTGCTATGAAATACTGTCTTGCCTTAGGGGACACATATCATTGCTTAACTCTTTTCCTCCAAAATTCTCCTTCATTAGTTTTAAGATTAATCTTTCTTTGTTCCTTATAAATCATTTGTCCCTCTTTCACAGGCCTGTACAGAACAAGCTACAATACTGTGTTTTACCATGAACAACCTGCTGGCCAACTACTACAGGATAATGCATTCCCCAAAATCCGTTAAGATCTTCACTGTTTGATGTCCAGTTAATCTGGGGGACAATTATGTTCTTTCACCGGTCCAGACCATTCTAACCTCTGTTAGCCCAGAGGCTGAAGTGGCCTTTCCCACTCCAAAGCAGATAACAATGTTCAGTTCCCCAATCCTGTCTCCTGGCAAGTTAGCTGTCCAGCACAAAACTCTTCTCATTTACTTTGTGATAAACCATGATATACTAACAGAACAATAGGCAAATCCTGGAATTGTCAGTTTAATTCCAAACAGGTCTGTGCAACATTAAGACCACAGGTGCATAGTGATGTGGCTTTTGGCCATGTAAAATTAATCTCAAACAAAGAACAAACGTATGTTCTTATGCAGTCTAACCACAATTTTCTTATTTATTTCTTAAACTTACTTAAGTTTATGCCTTATGCCAGAGCATAAGGGCAGAATGGTCCCTGCATGAGTATTATAAAGTTAACACATGCAAAAGCAGTCTCCTGTAATGCCATAGGTTATCAGAAGATGGAATTGTCACGAGATCAGATCAGCACTAACATATTCATAGAAAGAATGTATATTGAAAAGAAGTTCCAGGCAGGAGTAAATCACCTGGCCTGTATTTTATGTGATATATTTTCAGTGTACAAGTGTTATTTATGCTAATAAATTAGTAGTAAACTTTTCTTGCAGGTATAAGGACAACTAGAATGGGAAAGTTTTGTTGGGGTTTTTTTGGTGGGTTTTTTTTTTCCCCTCTAAACTTTAGTCATAAGCTTGCTCTTCTCTGCTTAAGAGGCATCTAGGAGAAAAATGTGCATGAGGTGAAGACCAGATCAGCAGAGACACTTGTTTAAAGCATACTGTTGCAGCTCTCAGAAAATGAGGCATTAGGGCAGAATTAGAGAACTGAACCTATCTAAAGTAATCATATGGTATCCAAATTCCTTAAGTTGTTGAGTAGGCATTTGTGGGAGGACAATGGGGAGGGGAAGTCCTGAAAACCTGACTATTCCTGCAGATGGAAAAATTTGAGCCAGTCTGTCAAGTGCATTAATTAACAAATACCCCAAAATAAGCACACACGATTTAATTTAGGAAGACATATGAGCATGTTATTGAGGTCAACAGACTTTTAGGGCTTGAAAACATACCAAGTTAATTGAACAACAGGAAGCTATTAGCACATTAGAGTGTGCTATTTCTTTTTTGCCATGTACTGTAACTGCATCAATTACCTCAGAATACATTTAATCAAGTGCAATTAAGCACCATATCATTTTAATGTTATTACAAGAAATTCAATAAATATTTAAAGAGAAATTTAAAAATGCTTTGCTGAATCCTGAAAATCCATTTAAGCATCTGAAATATGAGGCCAAGGGAAAACAAAAATCTAAGTTTTCCTTGTTTTGTTCCTGCAAGGTACCAAGGATTGAAGCTTCAGACAAGTCAGGCTTGTCAACTTAAGAAATGCAATAAGAACATGCACATTAAGAGACTGGCCAAGAAAATTAAAAGACAGAAAAGACACTGCTTGAAAAAAAGAAAACCAACAAAGTAACACTGTCATTAAAGAAAATGAGACTAGGTGATATCAACTGACATACCGACCAACTGAAGAGAAATTGCCTGTGCAAGCAAAACTTATTAAATATTAGATCAATGACATACTGATGCACAAAAGTGCGAGGAAAGAATTCACCGGTACCAGAAGCATATATCTGGTGTACAAGCAGTCTAGTCATGAACTTCTAGCATGAACTACAGTACAAGCAAAGCTCAAGCAAGAAACCTCTTACTATGTTTAATTTGTCCAGGCAATGCTAGTCTATATCGTAATATAAATGTACTTCATGTTATCCCCTTTTTGTCCAGTTTCCTAACAAATCTATACAAGACAGTGAACTTTTTGTTCTGTTAAAACAATCAGAGAAAGAGCACAAGCTTGCACAGAAACATTCAGGCACAGGGGCTATTTTTTTTTGCTAGCACAAAAAAAAAAAAAGAGAGAAGCTTCTGGAATTACAAAATAGATGTCAACCATTACCTTTTTGTTGGTATAAGAACCAGTTTCATGGAGAATAGCGACTCTAAATGGAGGCCACCAAGTGTGGAATTCTTTTACCCACTGATGCATCACAGTAGCTGGACAAACAATCACTGTTGGACCCAATCCCTGGTACCTAAAATAAAGTATTCAAGAAAAAAACCTTTAACATGAAATAAATACTCTATATTAAGTGGCTCATTAAAATACACACATATTAAAATGACACACTTTATAGTTCAAGTGGAATATGAGTGCTATGGAAATTAACTGGCACTTTGTTTTTCTGGAGTCTGTTTTTTAAAGGAAGATGAAAGGGGTACTGCTATAGGAATGTATCCACTCAACGGTTAATGGATGCATCTATCAAGATAAACACAGAAATAGAAAAGCTCCAAACAATAAGGCATAAGGGAACTTCCTCCTGTGGTAATACAAATCAGGTTTGGGTGACTGCTGTTTCTGTAAGAGAAAAGAAATCATTAACAAACAACTATTTTATTACTTCTATTAAAAAGAATGTGTAGCAGAGTCTCACAAATGGACTTACACACAGGTGTTCTGCTTCATGTTGGCAATATACTGTACTATTATCACCATAATTTACAGATAAGACAAGGACTCTAAAGCAGCACAATATATCATCTATGGAAGCTGAGGTCTGAGCTGGGCTTAAACTGTCTCATAAGTTTCTTATTCATAATCATATGATTGTTTCTGAGCATTACTGAGGACATTTGAAACAAAGTCTTTCTGTATATTAAGTTCAGAGCTACTCTTAAGGTTAAGAGAAAAATCTCTCGCACAACAGCCAAACAAGAAATATTACCATCACAAACAAATGCCAACAATCATATAGGAAATATACTAAGTAGTGGTTACTAGTGGTTATTTTTCAAATGTATTTGCTCTTCAAAAAACAGAATAAAATGACTTCGCAAACAAAGGCAATAGCTACAGTTGTCACATACTGATCTGTGTCTGGCTGACTATGTACTATTCAAGTGGTAATAAATAAACAATTCAAAAGATCACAGTATACATTTAAGATCACATGCACATAGCAATAAAGAAGGATTTCCCAGACACCAGCAATACCCTGCTTTAAAAAAACCAACTGTTAATGCCTTCAGAAACTGCTGACATTAAGAAATAATATTCTTTATTAAAAGCTTATACATATGCAGAATAACAACCTAGATGTTGCTTATCTCTTTTGTTATGAAAAAATATTATATAACAACCTTACATAGTCTAATTAAAAAATTCCCAGCAATCCAAGGGGAAGTTAGAAGCTGGAGATGCAAAAAATAGCTTCAACTATGCTATGAATCCAAATAACCACTGCTACTGCTCTTAAGAATATCTATAGCAAAAAAGCCAACTTTCCCAGAACATAATAGTTTCTCATTCTTCAGGGGTAGTAACAAATTACCTCTGTTTATTCCCCTGGTCTGTATCAAACAAGCTCACATGCTGGGTTTATCAGGTTTTTTTTTTCCCCTCAGCATACACAAAGAGTTCACACTTCCTTTGATCAATTTTCAGAAAATCCACTCCCCCTCCACTTGGTTGTGTGAAACCTCTTCTGTGTCTAGTCTGGCTCTGACCGCTTTCCACTAGCCAACATTTTATTCTTCTCTTGAGAGCTTTTATTTATTTATGTAAAAGAGTCATCTAACTTCTTCCAGTCTGTGCTGTTTCACAAAACTAAACAAACCACGCACTTCTGCTTGCTACACTTAGGATGCATCCTTCATTCTCCTCATCACTGCAACAGATTTGCTCTGCTGCCCATCCAATTTATATTTGTTTTCCTTGAACAAAGGTGACACTAATAACATTCCAAACTAACATCTTACTGGTGCCTTGTACTGGGCTACTAATACTGCCCTGTTCCTACCCCAAATATATCGTCATAGTGTATTCTGTCCCTTTTTCACAGTTGCATTGTACTAATAGCTTATAGTCAATATCATATATGATCAATATACCCAAATCTCTTTCTTCTTCTGTTGCTTCTGGTTTATAAAACCCTAATTCACAGCAAGTATCCTTTATCAGTTCTTATTTAATTGGATGTGATTAGAATTGCAAATAAGATCTATTCCTGCAACTTATTACCAAGAAAAAGGCAGCTGTAGTCATACTATATTTATAATCTTTAAATACTCAAAAAATTAGCAGAGGAAAACATGTTGCATTATAACCAACTCTATTGCCAAGCACTGGCAAATCATGCCTTCAAAATGAAACTGAAATGACAACTAAATCCTAGTGAAAATAAAAGGACAGGGCAGCAAGAACAATACAAATTTTCTGGGGCAATGGATTTTTATTTATGTAAGCACCACAGAAATTAACCTCTCTGCCACTCATAGTAGAGATTGAGACTTAATGTTTAATGTGTATGATTATATCTCAGTATCTTGAAGAGCACAGATGAGTAAATAATCAGTGTATAAACTTTATGGCAGAGTTTCTCATCTGATCTCTCAAATAAATGAAGCAAAGTCTGTAGTGAAAGATAACATCTTTGTTAAACAAAATAATGTATTTGGAAACAAGCAAACTTGTGGACCCCCAAGCCCTTCAACAGGTTTCAACAACTGATTTCAATCTAGATACAGGCTAGAGATGGGTTACTTAAGTTTGCTGCTGCTTTGTTTTTTCTTGTGAAGGGACCATTGGTCTGAAAGGTGTTGCTTATTCCAGCTATCTCTGCTTGTCTAATAAAAGACCTTTCCCTCCTCTGTAAATCCTGCTTCCCTTATATCCTTACACCACCATAGCTGCAACACTTCTACTGATACCTCACATGACATTTGGCTTTCCCTAGTTGTATGGCTCAATAACTGTTAAAAGTGAAACAACATTTTAATTTTTGTAATAGTTATACTCCATGTAACAAGTAGTTCCTTACTTCAGCTAGTCTTCAGGCTCTTTCAGAATCAGAAAAATACTGGAATTGGAAGCAGTTTTGTAAGGAAATTTCTCCTCACCGTATTTTAAAGAATACTTTTGCAGAAAATTTCACTGATAGAAAATAAAGCTGAATATTTTGTATATCAACAAAAGTGACCCTATTGTCTTAATACTCAAGTGCATCCAAATACAACAATCTCTGCAACTCTGCACAGGAATGACAGTATTATCTCCATTTACAGAAGGCCAGTTGAGACTGGGAAAGCCCGCAGTGCCAGATTCATACAGTAGTACACTAGCTCCATCTACACATCAAGGTAATGAGATACGAGCTAGGCTGGAAGACATTTAAACATGCTGACAACACAACTATGTCCACTCTTAATGCCTGCTTGTCAGCCAGACTGACCAGAAGGTCTTCTGCTTGCTATGCTATATGGCTTTCAGATAGAAGCTAGCTAGCCAGTGTTACCGCTTTCCTAGTTCAGAGTGCAGATGGGGAAAATACTTGACTACTCAAAGATCAAGTTGTTTAGACCCTCTGCCTTACAGCACACAAGCAAAATCATAGTAAGTTTCACCAAAAAATTAAACCTTGTTTCCTCCCATAGAATTACTATCATGATGAACTTAGTGACATGCACCAGCCAAAAAATGAAACTGAACACATTATCTGACATGCAGAAAGAACACTGCAACTTAGGTGTGCAATTATATTCTGGCCTTTTCAAAGTTTTATTGTAGTTTCACTGCAGTATCTTAGGTCTTAAGCTGTAACTGTGTAACAATGTCAAGAGATGTTCCTGAAGAATTTCTATCAACTCAGTGGTCCTCCAACTGGGGCAGGGAATATACCTACACAAAATAATCTGTACAGCAGCATTCTTAAATCAGGCAGCCATATCAATCAACTGGCCTGAGTGATGGAGGACCTGGAGTTTTTTATATAAAGGCTACAGTAGGAAGCAACTGGAGAAAAGACAGTAATATTTTCTCTTTAAAGCATTATTTTACAATTCATGTACATGCTGAACATAATTTAAATATGCCTCTATATAAAGTTAATTATTTTTGTTTAGTATAGTACTAAGATGTTTACTTAATTGCATGTAGTAGTTTACATCAGGTAAACAGGCCAACAGAACCAGAAAAATCAAGTACTATTCATGCATGCATTTGTAAATCCAAGGACATCAACAAGTATCTTTTCTGGTAATTTCACCTATGAAGAAGGAATTTTAAAGCATTTTTCAGTAACAAGAAAGCATGAAAGATCGTGTAAGAAAGGCCAGTCACTCTAACATAGTTTTGAAAAGCAACAACAACAACAACAAAAGCAGATGGAAATTCCTCTGTATAAGTTACTGTTTTTACTATTACTACTACTTTTTTGGCATGGATAATTCCCTGCCGATCAGAAACTCTAACTTTCATTGCAAATCAGCTTGCTACTTCCTGTAAAGCATTTACCTGGTGGCTTGCCAGAACAAATATTTTAATGTAAAATTTAATAAATGGAACTAAAGGTATTACATCTAATTTAAAATTCCATATTGTGTAAACTATTGATATTAATGTAATTGAGTTTGTAAACAATCCATTTGTGGAAGCTAACCTTAGACACTGTATTGACCCAAAATATCTAGTGCGGCTCATCTGCAAAATGAAGCATCAATGCCTGGAATTCATTAAAAGTGTTACATGTTTAATTTTTCCTGCCCTACAGCTCCATTGTCTCGTAAAATTTTTCCTTTGATGTCCCCCACTAAAAGAATTAAAGGAATATTGTAATTGAAATGTCATTAATAATTCACAGGACCCTCCTCCACCAGCAATACATCTGATGAAATATTAATTGAGCTCCACAGACTGACAGTCTGCAGAGGAGCACTTGCCTGTAATTTGAACCGCGAGTCCTGATCTTGCTGTAGCTCAGACCTGCCAAGAAGGCAATTATCTGGATGGTCTTGCCCAATCCCATCTCATCTCCCAGAATTCCTCCTGCCTGCTGGCAGTGCAATTCCCAGAGCCACCTAACACCTGTCTGCTGGTACCTAAAACAAGGAAAAAGAAGACGGCAAATGTTTGATAATACAGATCATAACAGAAAGTACTCATGAATTAATCATTTGGCAAGGTTCTTATACTAGTTACAGTAACATGCTGGATGTGTGTTTTACATGAGCGCTGTATTTACTAGGTCATACATTTTTGATGCACTCAGACATTACATGTGACTTTCATTCTTTATGCAACACTAAAACATTTCTAATTAAACTGATAGTCATGGTAATTAGAGGGTATTTTATTTCCTGTGTATTTTAAGTGTTAAAAGCAACTTGGAAAGCTACTCTAACAAAGCATTACCTTTTCAGAAAAGACGACATGTAAGGGTCTAGTAAATTATATTATTTGGAACATATACCTTGAACTGAAGGAAAAGCTTGACTTGTAAGGGGCACAGACTTCATACTCCACTGTGCAAACTGATCACATCTGCCAAAGCAGGCTTTCTTTTTACATAAATTCATTTAACAACATTCAGTCTCTTTCAATGAAGAAAAAAGCCAACAAGGCAAAATGTTTTGGAAGGCAAAACAATAGAAACTATTCCAGTGAATGGGATGCAGCAGACTGTTATTATCTAAGAGTATCAGGGCAGTTTCTACTCCCAGTCATTCACTGGAAATTGTATAAGCAACAATGTAAAATACATTCCAATTAAAAGAAGTAGACTAGAAAGCAAGATTTACAATGGCAAGCTAAAAAGGTGGAGATAAGATGCTGGACTGAGAATCACTTTAGGACATGCTTTTTTATACTGATATGAAATAGTGAGACCAGTAGGAATAACACACCGTGTGTGGGTTAAATTGAAAACAGAACAGAAAAAAAATGAAGAAACAGTATATTTAAATTACAATTAAAAAAACCCCACGTTTCAGGACTTCTGTGTCTTGTAACTTAGAGGAAGAACAAGGTTACTGATATAATTTTCTTGATGGCATGCATTCCTGGAGTGCAGAGCACAGAAAAGAGCAAAACACATTTTTTTTGTAAAATAGGGATTGTTCATTTCAGGGCATTGTCTTGTGTGCCTTTCAAAATCCTGTTTCATTCTTTGAGCAAATAATATTTAGGACTACTGACAGCTAATTACACTAGCGTCTACAAAGTGCTATTAAAAATCAAGTTATGATGAGTTCCGTATGGATTTAGAGAATGCTAAACGGAGACAAACAAATGGCTTGAGTAGTTAGAAAACGATGATCAAAGAACACATGTAATGGTTCAGACATCATAATATCTGCCGGTGTCTCAAATGCATTATACCAAGAAGCCCTTAAAAACCCCCTTTTATTAGAAATTAATTCACCCTAAAAATGCAGCAATCTAAAAACAACTACGAAATGGCTTGCAGGATTAGCTATAATTGGGTTAAGATGCAACCATTACTACATTTTATGAAGACAAAACATTTTCTGATGGAAATATTAAAGAATTGGAGAGAACCCTAATTCCAGTCAGAAGCTGCTCCCCCAGACTAATGTCCAGCATGTCTCTTCAGAAGACAACCATTCAAGAACTTCCTGATATTATTTTGTATTGTTTCTTAGGATTACATCCGGTTTTTAAAAGCTAACTGCATTTATAAGCATCTTTCTCCTTCTCCCCAATTCTCCTGAGAAAGTTTCACAGTAAAGAATGAAGTTTGTGAAAAACTGTGCTCCAAGGTTATCTAAAAATGGAAAAGATGCAGGTGCTTTCTTTGTATAATCATATAAACATGCAATAATTGCAACTATGCAAAAGTAAAAAAATCCCGCCCCCGATAATTTTTTATGGTTATACGTAGAGATAATCAATTCTCTTTAATCTTACGCTTTCATTGCACCAATTTTCATGTTTTGTTTTTTACTCCAAAAATACTGTAGAAGTAAAATAAAAATGTTGCCTGGTCTTCCAAAATGGTTATGTTTGGACTGTATTTCACATGAGCAATCATGCTGTGGTGCATCCCTCAAAATTCACCACAGTAGCTAGCAGATTTTAGCTGCATTGTTGCCGAGACAAAATTGCATTTCAGCCGTATCAGGGAAATCACACACTGAAAGCAAATAATGAAGAAACCTGGTTTGTTTATACAGACAGCATTCTCAGGCTAAGTGCAGACAGTATAAGGCAATGTTTGTAAGTCAGTCTTGCTCACTATGTTTGGTTTTGTTCCACAGCAGCATCAATGGTATTCTTGCTGACTTCCTCAAAGCAGACAAGTACATAGGGAAGAAACAGATTGTCCACTTCAACAGCCTTACCAAAGAACGAACTTAAGGGTCTACTATTTCTAGTGTGAGCTAACTTCTTTGGAATTCAATTCAAGTATGCAGGAAGATCACTTACAGTATACTGCTATACACTTCCTTGGGTCAATATACTTCCATGTTTTGTACTAAACTTGCTCAGAACTCAAAGTTTAATGCCTATTGTCTATGGGCCTTCCTACATTGGAGATTTCAGCATTTAAGTTACAAGACAGATGAATCATTCAACTCAACTGATCTTTCTAACCACTTAAGTTTTGCCAACTGACTCATGCTTGCAGGGATACCCTTCATTAGTAAGGCCTGTATCTCTAAGATTAATTTTTAGTTGTCTGCTTTATTTCAATTCCCTTTGGGTTGCTCAGACCACACATCCGTTCTCAGGATGATTACTTCTGCAGTACCTTTGCATAAACAACTGGAGACCACATATTGGCTGTGTATGGTCCTGACAACCAAGTCATTAATTCAATTCCATTTCAGAGCTAGTGCTTTCCTTCTGAGGAACTGCAGGACAACAGTAATAATTTCTTTGAGGTTAAGACTAAGTGGTCCTGTTGGAAGGGATACCACGCACACCCATTATAAACCAGGGCTTTCTACTACACTAATTGTAAGATTTTAGAGAGTTAGCTTTTAAAAGAGAAGGTGTTTTTCCTGCTGTGCGAAATGTTGCCAACAAGAATGAAATCAAGCCTATTATGCATGAAAGTTAAGGGAGAGATTATGGATGAAGTTAACTTGTCAGCTGCTAGCTTGTTTGGGCTGCCTTTTGTAAATAGCTTTTTGAGATCAACTTGAAAGTGTCACTGGGCACCACAGTCTCAAAAAACTGAAACAGAAAGCAGTTATGTCCAAATCTGTAATCCAGCATTAAATAACTAAAGAATGAGTTGTAGAGTGTTTTCCATCTACTATAGGAATTAAGAATGCACTCTCCATATTTTAAAATTTTACTGGGCAAGATGTTCAAGACTATTTTATATGAATTGTAAGTAGTTACTTTAAATAACTACTCGAAGTCTACTCAAACAAAAAGTTGTCTATATTTTTTACTGGCAGAAAATTTCACTCACTCCACTCAATCACAGAAACACCTACATTTCTTGTTTTCATTTATCACAACTTGCCAACACCTTATTCTTCAAACTAAAGTTATTCTACCACTCCACACCTGAATTAAAAGCAAGCACTTACTAATAAAAGAAAGCATTTATAAAAATGGACAAGGATAGCTTCTCAATTCGTAGTTTAGCTAATATGCATTCACAATATTCACATCAGCCAGTTATCACTTGTATTTTCATGTAACTGCATTTTGTGCTTGTAATAAATTAGTTTCTTTGAGGTTTGATCCTGGAGCCTTTTTTAAAGAAATAATCCTACAGAAACAACTGAAGTAAAAGTTGAGGCATCATTCACTGAAGTAAAAGTTACAGCAAAGGGCATCCAGAAATCACCATGACTATTACTACTAATATTATTAACAGCATACAGCAGCATAATATTAAAATAAAGTACACAATACTTACTTAAAAAGCTTTCTGAAGAGAAATCCTGGTACTTTGAAACCCTCTTCAAAGTCAGCATCACTTTCTTCAGAAAGTTCCTCAGCTGTTTGATGTTCTTTGTCCTTCAAACGTTCTTTTTGCCACCTCCTAGAGTGACACAAGGATTCAACATTCAATTATTGCATAGAAAAGATACTACATGAAAACTACACTGAATTTTTGATCAAGTAAAAACCCAACAAAAATGCATTCTCTGATGTCATGATTTAAATAGTAATCCTTTGGAGCAGAGAACTATGCAAGTAAATGCTCCAAATGTCTGACATATTAAAAGGTGCATGCTCTCCTGACTATTTAGTTATAAGCCTTCAGAGTTTTATAGCTAGTTACAATTTTCTATAGACAGAAATACTAATATAATGGAATCAACAGTTAACACCATCAAAAAAATCTGGCTACCTTAAATTCCTAAACCTCCATAAAAAACCCTACAAAATTATCAACAAAGCTTAGGGATTTCAAAGCTATTTTATTAATTTAACCAAATACTGAAATAACTTCCTTCACCTAGAGAAATGTGCAGCAGTGTATCATCTTACACAGAAGACTCAGTTGGAAACCACCATCTTTGGTGTGATGTGTTCTAAATCTGTTAAGCAGTCATTATTAAGAGAATGAGTTTTCTGAGGTTTTGAAATTACAGAGTGATTTGTGGTCTGCAGCCTAATCTTATTTGGACTCTAGGCAGGTTAGAGAATTACCTTCCTGTCCCATCATTCCCCTCCTTTTTGAAAAAGTACCAATGGATCTTCAACATCCAAGGAAATGATGGACTTGTGTTTTAGTGACCCAAAAACATCTACCTGTAACAGTCAAGTATATGCTACTGCTAGCTGGGTATGTACTAACCAATCAATAGCACTTCACTGACAATTTGGGTTTTGCTGGAATTCTCCCATGAAAGTACCATTCACTGCAGGCACACTGAATGTAGTGTATAAACTGACAAAATCCCTACAGAAATTGGCAAGTTATAGAACAGATGAAAAACATCCTTATGTTACTGTTCTGGATGCAGCGCAAAAGCAGCCATACTTCATTTCATAAAAAGGCTGAAGGAGAAGGACCTGATAATCTTTACGTATCTGAAATATAAAACATGAAGACTAAAATTGTTCAGGTCCCAAAGAACTATAAATAGTAGCAATGGGATGAAAAGAAGCAAGTGGGAAATTCAGGCTAAAAAAAAGTAAGTTAAGCCGCCTAGCACTGAAATCTTCTGCATTAAGTGACAAACAGCCTCCCAAGTGAGATGCTGGAAAACTCATCTGTCCAGTCTTTTAACTCTACATTGAAGAAGCCTTTGAGAAAGCACTCTAGAACAGTCCTGCAGTAACTGGATGGAGGAGGACTTAACAGGATGCAACAGCTTTCCAGTACACCTCCAGTTTCTGAATGACAAACGTTACAGGTGAGTGAATAGTCCGTTTCCCTCCTGGTGACATTTTCGCATTTACCCATTACACAAATAGCTTCTTGTTGGCTTAGGTCGCCTCTGTAGCAGCAAAAAACCATGGCAGGATAATGGATTAACAGAGTTCTAAAAAAACAAAACAAAAACCCCAACCCTCTTCCCCAAAACACACTCCATATTCTGGGAAAAGGGATTTCCGAACTATTTAAAAACATGAGGAAATTCACATTTTCCTTTTTCTTTTTTTTTTTTTAATTTTTGAAGTTATTTATCCTGATTTTTCTTTCTGTAAAGCTCTGCGTTGCTTTCAAGCATTCAAAGATAAACTGCATCTAGAGGTTGACATGCAAACTGTATTTTATTTCCAGCCTTGCTATGCACAATCCAGTGTGCTTTACAGTTAAGTTTTCAAAGCTACTAGCCCAATTTCATCGGTCAGGAAAAAGAAGCATAATCATAAAAATGTTAGTTAATTTCTGGCCCAAAGTTGACAATATCATCAGCTATGGAAACATAACTTAAACAGTTTCATTATCTTGATTTATATCCTGACCTAACTAGCCAAAAGGAGGGAGATAGAAGTCACTGTTAAAATTTTTCTCAAACAACCGCCAGTACGACAGCTACCATCCCTGACATTTTGCACTTCCAACCTGGCAAACAAACCAGAAGACACTATAAAACATCTCAAGTGTTGCTCCAAGTCTTTAAGACTTCAGCCATGCTGCTATCTAGCTCAGTCATGTTAAGAGCGGACACGACTGGCACAATGTCTCGTACAGGACCGCAACTCCTTCCAGCCTGATATGAGAAGTGCCTTCTCCACTAGAGAAAAATCCTGCCAGCTAAAACCGTTTAAAATCAGATTTGATTCAAGTTTTCTATCTTGAACACACTAGTGAGTGAAAAAAAAAACACAAACAACAAAAAAACCCAGGCAATGAAGGTGTAGTGTTCCCCTTGTATTTTTTAACTACACAAGCAGTTCTAGGGGCAATTAAACCAATGATGCCTGTCTTCCTAAGGACACTACTCTGCATTCTCTGGTATGAAGTAAGGTGTAAACACTAAAAGAGACTCTTCTTGCTGTTAGGTCATTCAAAATCATCTTCCACAGGATCTGCAAACTCATAACACGTCTTAAGCTCAAGTTGTCTTTTCTCCAGTGGCAGCACTAATAGAGTTTCTCTTGTCTTCCTGACCACTTACTTCAGTGACTTGTTGGAACTTCCACTTAAAGGTTTCTGCGTCTCTGGCAAATTTGTTTAAAAAAACTTGGGTTAGGAACAAGAGAACAGGGAAGAAGTTCAACACTTCATATACAAATGACACAATCATATACCCTTTCTCATGAAAGAAATCTAATTATGGCAGGTTTCTAGACCAGAATTTCACCAGTATCTTTTGAGAAAATACTTACAGTCTGCCTCTATGGAACCAGTCACAAACTTGGAACTGTGGTATTGTTTTACTAAGTGAAAATAAACACCACCATCTCCAAATATACACTAGTTACCATAACTGCCAAAAACAATTGCACTGAAAAACTAAGACAACACAATGCTGGACAGGTTTAGAGAGCCAGCTTCACTGGAATATATTTTGATATAGAAGCAAAAATCATGATGGAGAGAAAAAGCAGCATACGCAGGGGGAAAAAACCAAGACGGAAAAAGATAGTCTTCAGTTTTCTGATTAAAAACTGATGAGCTGCTAATATTATTATCAGATTGTTCTTATTTCATTATATGAAATTATGTATCCAGTTAAGTAGTAAAGAAGAGCTTACTAAAAATATATAAAGTGTCAAAGTTTTCCCCACAGATACTTTTATGTATCTATCTTAAAACAGGAATGGAAATCTCTATCTTAGACTAGCAGACTGTTAAATGTTTGATTTAGGAAAATAACATTCATGCTCTGGAGTCTAGCAGACAGATATGATACATTCTAGAGGCACAGCATAAAAATGCATTTATTTTTGTTCAGTACTACAATGTTGTGCTATCAGGCATGCATGGTCAATTATTCTTCTGAGTTCCAGAAAACGATCAACGATTCAAATTGAGAAATGCTGACAGTCATTGCTTCAGACTGTGTCATTACTGGAACTGAGACATGTCAGAACTTGATTATTTTATCTGACTGGGTTATGACAAGACTTAAACCAAGGAAAAAAACCTCCTACTTACCACACTAAAAATCAAAACAATTGTAGATTACAAAGCTTCCGAAGTGACAGCTAGATAAAGAATCCATATTAAACTCAAGCAGGGCAAGAATTTGTACAAGAGTTTGCTTCTAATTCTGTATTCCAATATGAATCGCCACTAGTCAACACTGGAGCTTCAGTCTCCCCTGGGAAGAAATAGATTGCCCTCTAGTGTACATTAGAAAAAGTGATCCAGAAACAACCAAGAAGAAACGTTTCTGAGATTAGCTCGTAGCTGTCCAGGAATTTAGGCACTTCACCTTAATATAACTACTCTATTTTCTGCAAAAAGTGTGATCAATTTCTCTTAAAATTATTGGATACCTAGAAAATACGTATGTCTAGAATTTGAAGTAATAAATCCCGTACTTAATTTTCCTAAAGTTTATTTTATACACACTGTATCTGTTACTTTACTGAAGTGTACAATTACACAAGCTGTACTACTGAAGGCTCTGGTACTACATCTCTTCCAAAGGTCTGGAGGTTTTTTTGCCCTCAATTACCAGTTTAAAGAAAAAGCAGCAATTTGTTTTTACCACTAACAACTTCCAAAGTTTGAAAGATATCAAGGTAAAAGCAGGCAGTGGCAAACACCATGGGGTATCTTTGCATCACCAGGGAATGTGTTTGCTTAGTAACTGTAACTGCTAACAGAAGTCTGCAATATCTAAAGAAACAGCTTAGTGCATATTAATTTCTTGGAATTGCCCAGAAAAGCAGAAAGTACAATCAGTTTTCTATGGACTCAAACAATTAAGGCAAATTTAAATAGGTTAAAAACATCTATCTGTACTTATGCAGAAAAGGGATTAGGACTTTAGATATAACAACATAACCTTGTTCAGCTGTATCTGAGGCAAAGTTTGGAGCTCTGTGCTGCATAATGATTAGAATTCATACAGAAGTATTGCTTAGAGAGGAAAGATTTTAATTTGTATCTTCTAATTAATTATCAACCAAATATGACATAAAGACAGCATAAGAGAAGGAAAGGGTATGAGTCATCCGATGCTCTAGCACTTACTTTGTTGCCATAAGGAACATCTTCTTTAGTTACAGTTTCATGACTCTGCATTGCTGGGGTTGATATTCAGTTTTTGAACTTAATGTAAGACATTGTATTAAGACATTCTACACTAAAACCTCATCATTTTCTTTAAAAAAGTGTAAATATGTAAGCGGCTGAAGCAATGGGAGGACAAACACCATTTGCTAGACCAGATCAGTCAGTTGGTCAGTCTGGTCTTGTACCTTTCCTCAGAAGTCAAACTTTGGAGGGAGAAACAGCAGTAGCTCGTATTTGACTTAACCACACAGTAACATATTGATCATTTGGTCAATATATTCCTCATACACCTCAGTTAAACATCATTAGCATGCCTAAACAATCAGAAAATACAGGTTTTACTGTATCACCAAGGTCTCTTGAAAATAAAAGCATGTCCTTTGAGAAATCTATTTTATGTTGTCCACGGTCACTAACATAAATACAATTTTATCCTCAAAGTGCAGTATGAAAGCCATATATCATACAATTAAATCTTCCTTAATGTAAGAATGTATTCAGATACTAAGCCCATTTCCCACTTATTGCAATACCCTAGAAAGAAATTCTGCATCCAAAACAGTAATGAGCACAATTTGATTTTTTTTTTAAAAATACAGTCAGGAACCAAGCTGAGTGTTTAATATAGTTTGTATTTGTGAAGCACAATATGTTTTCTACTTTATACAGCTAAGAATCCCTTACAGATTATTCTAATTTGCTAAACTGAAGCATTCAGCATTACTTTTCTGATCTAACTTTTTATGGTCTATATGGGTGGATTTAATTGGTACGTTCTAACAGATGAAATACATGCAGTTAGTACCACAAGTCTCCATAAGTAAATTAAGACTGATGTAGACAATTACACACTTGGGCTTAGAATGAAAGGTGTACTCGGCGAGTGAGCCAAAATATATCTTCATTTGTGTCTTGGCTTTGTCATTTTAAAGAGCAGTTAGGATGCTCTAAGAAAGTATCTTTCAGGAAAGGTAATATTTAATCCTTTTTTAATTTATAAATCTGAAACATCAAGAGATTCAGTGACTCAGATACTTCAAAGAAAGCTAGCACATGAAAACTGATCTGATTTGAGAAAAACAACTTATTTTTAAGCAAATTTTATTTTTTCGTTTGATTCTTTGTATCAACTGCTTTACGCACTGATAGCCACAACTTCCAGCTACTCAGCTGCTTGGATGTCACTTGGGAGACATAGAAAGAAGCAGCTTTCCTCGCCTTGCCTCTGAGCACTTGACAGCAATTGAAGAATTCAAACAACTGTACTCCACAAACTATACAGAATACACAAGAAAACACATATATGGCACTTATCTTCCATAACATGACATGTAATTCCTTCCTTGAAGCAGCAGGCAGATACGTACTGACAACTGCTATGGGAATAGCAACCATAAGACTGCTAATTTTTTGTTTTGACTCCAAGCTGTTACCTTATGCAGGTACCATATTAGTGATGTCAATAATGTAACACATTAACTACATATATTATAAGCAGCAAAAATTACTTGGTTATGCTTTGCATTTTAATACATGCAAAGGAAAGCTTTGATTAATATGCAAAAAAAAAAAAAATCTTGGTAAGTTGCAGTTTCCACATCTACAAAGTCTTGAGAATAATACAAGAAAACCATGCAGCGGTTTTCTTGTTGAGAACAAAGAAAAGGTTTATTTCCTATGCATTTAACCGGCATACAAGGTTACTTTTATTTTGTAAGCCTAGGTAAAAGAAGCTGAAAACAGGTGCTTTTTCACTCATTCCATAGTCTTCAAAGAAACTGGCTCTGCCATGACGTGACCATTCCACCAGGCAGGATGCAACAGGTTAAGATTCCACCAGCGCCAATTTTGAACACTTCTAGACCAAGATGGTCACTGTTGAGTATGACAAAATATACATCAATAACATACCTGTTGATGGGGATCAAGTCTCTGAGAGCTTCAGCACCATCCTAGAGACTGATTACCTAATCCTCTGGGTTCAGCTGGTAATAGCCAGTATAAAGGACAGTTGGGAATGATGCTATACTACTTTTCGCTGAACCTTAAACTTACCTTTTAGCTGCTTGACAGTATCCTACTTATTTACCTTACTTTCCATAACCCTGATGTTCCTTGCTACTGTTCATTACTCTTGCAAGCTATGATTCACTTTAGACGTTAACCTTTTCAGAACAGAAGATTTTTCCCCCGCGTCTCTGCACAGCAACATGCCTCCAGTAACAGTAACTAGAGAAAGGCAAGACCCACGCAAAAAGAACTGAAATTACTGAGAGCGTGAGCTGAATTCTGTATAGCTAACTTCTACTTTTTCACATACCACTGATCACATCTTGCTTTGAGTCACTAGGCCAACCACTGCAAGCGGCCTTTAGAAGGAAAGGAAAGAGCTGGGTGCTCTCCCACCTGCCTTGTTTACTGCAGATAACACCAGCTCCTGTTCTGAAAACAGTCTCCTGTTCTAGAGATGCTTTGCAGTCCCACAGTTAGCTAATTATCATGCTTTAACAACATCATCGTAGTTTCCCCTTGACACAGAACAATCTCTTCAAGTTCCATCTCTGAAAAGTTTTAATGTTAAGGAAACTCATTTTCAATCTTTAAGAGCGTAGGACTGTATTCGGCGCCAAGCATAAGACTAGATGTTCAGAAGACTAAAGTAATCCTAACGGATTTTCCCCTGCCTCTCTCAGGGGTAAAATATACCATAATCTCACCCATTCATTTGCATTCAAAAGTAAAACTGACATGAAACAAGACATAAATGTAAGCAAATGACAGCATTTCTATAGCATTCTTAATATGTTTCTTAATTCACTACATTTTATTTTCTCATGGCATTTCCCATAATGAAGATTACCTGGGGGTGTCAGCATAAAAACGTCAATGTGGACAGCTGCAGCTTAACAGCCACAATAACTGTAGCTATGAAATTTTTAAGAGATGTAGTGTTTTGGTAGCAATTACAGTTATTGATATTTCTAAAATTCATTTAGGCTTTTATTGTAACTTTAGTAACCAAAAGAAATGTAGTCTATGATATGACTTTGCTAAGGATAAATTGTCACAATCTTAACGTTATTAAAAAACGTGTTTGAATGAATTTAAACTGTGAGTCATATTAAAACTTTCAATCAAAATAAATTACTCTTGATGAAAACACTGAATTAAAAATGATTTAATATTGGTGTAATTTAAATGTGAAGAGTACAGTTTTATTCAAGAAAATAGTAAATATTTTACCAATTAAGTACAATTAATTTTTGTTAATGCATCCAATAAAAAACATATTTCTTTTTGACCCTTTGGACATTGTTCAGATTAGCCTTTTGCCAAAATCTTCTATTCAAGAGCAATAAACTATGCTTTCGTTGCAAACCTATTGCCTCATATCAGCTCCTGATCTGCCTTTGTAACCTGGGATGTGACAGTGAAGTTGGGCTCTTCCTGAGGTTTTGTTACCAGTAATTCTCCAACTGTGAGTACTTCTGCTATCAGAAGATACTTCTTCCTCCACAGCAACTCAGGCTCTCACCACAGGAAGAGACAGTGTTTATACCTCTACTTCTTGACCCCTTCTCTGATACAGCTTCATTTAAATCCGTAAGATTTTATACTTCCATAGAAGTGTAAAATTCGAGTCTCCCAAGCATTAACCAAGTTCCTATGCTAGGCCTTATCACTACATCAATCATCCTTCACTGACCGCCCTAATACATATTCTTCCTTTCACTCTAGAGCAGCTGTTTTCAAGTTGGAATCCATGATTTTCTGGAGGACTATAAAACTATGTGAAGGACATTCACTAAAGCTAATTAATTAAAAGTAAGCGTGCTATCAACAAGCTAAAGTTCATTATATGAAGCTCAACCCTTATACTAGAAAAGAGAAAACATGCCAGTGGTTAGAGAACAATTAAAACAAAACAATCATTTTAGTGATCTTGATCTTTTGACTCCCAGTATGTGCAGAAATGTCTCTTAACTTCACTGCCATGTCTAGTTAGCATTTTAACAGCTTAACAAATTACATGTCACACTGTTGCCCCTTCAAAATGTTTTCCAGGCAGTTGTGAAAATGGAAACATTGCTCAGTCTTACTGTTAGGAGTTCAACAGCTATGCTATCACTAGAGAAAACATCTCAACAGCACGCTGTAGCTACAGAGAGATCAACACACAGGTTATACAAATTTCATAAATCACAGATTAGCACAAGGTGTTTCAGCTGCCATTTTAAAAAACAACTTGTGTTCTTAGCTGTATTCCCCCACCTAACATACTAGATTCTCCTTAGAAACCTTACTCAGTTTACAACCTTAGGTCATCATAGCAACAGAAACCACCACTACTACCACCACTGTAACTATCTCTTTAGCTAAGGAGGATTTTACCCTCACCCTCATCAAGAACAAAGAGAGGAAAATCACTGTGAAACAGAGCAGCTCTTTTTAGACTTGACTAACAGCAGTATAAATGTCCAGTCTTCATTACTTATGTCTTCTAGTATAAGTTATGCAAGAGATATCACGTGCTAATAATCAAATAATATATTGTCCTTTCCAGTATAAATTTTTTACAAGTTTAAATTCAAAAGATCCTTTTAATATTGATTTTCAAATAAACCTGTTAGCCATGTAAACTGTATGTAATTGCCTCGGATTTCAATAAACTAACAGATTCTACAAAAATAGTATGTAACTATAATTTATTCAAATTATTTCTTCTTGACTAGTAGTTAATTATTTAAAGCCGAAAACTAAGCACCTCACCCCATCCCAAACCAAAGACTTCTCTCTCAGTGGAAAAGTGCCATTCCTCTGAAGAGGGAGGGCATTGTCTGTCTGCATTGTAATTTTGCCTAGCAAACAGAAGACATAATCTTTTTTTTTTTTTTTTTAAAGGTAGGTATATGATCTACAGACAAAGGCAGTACTTAAGTACTAAACTGCCAAGTAATACGTTGTTTTATACATACTCGATTTTGGGCACATTCACAGTTCTGCAAACAAACACCCACTGATACACAAATACCTTATTATTGAAGGACCTATAACAATCAGAAAAATTTAACAGCAAAGTCCTTGTAATTAAGAGGTACGTCTAGTTCCTTTTGGAAGGCTATGATCATTCAGACTGTCTCATTTTCCTTACTTCAATTCCTAGCAGTGTATTACAGACATTGCCCTTTGCATGTTCAACATCATTTGTTAATGTTACTAATAAAAATGTCTAAGACTAACCTTAGTCTCTGTTTATAATAGTCTTCATCTCCATCATCTCTCCATCTCTTTACTTTGCGCTTCCCCAGTGTATGCTCTTCTTCCTCAGAGCTTGGAAAGAAGTCAGCATCATCTTCAGCTTCTTTAAAATCTCTCTTCACCAAATATTTCTTTTTTCTTGACAAATTCCTGAGTTCATCATCAGAATCATTCTCAACATGAGAAGATGCCTGCTCTTCCTCCTCTTCTGCTGCTTCTGGATCAAAGAGCTCCTCATCAGGTACATACTCAGACTCTCCACTATCATCCTCCTGTTCACGCCTGAACTTCTTGGCCTCAAGGTATTTCTTTTCTTTTGGAATCTCTGCCTTTGACTGAATCTGAAGGGCATGCTTCTGAAGTTTTCTCATGTGTTTTTTTAAGCGCTTATCTGTTTTTGACAGGGCTTTACCCCTTTTTTCCTTTGTAGTAGATGCGGGAGCTACGCACTGGACATTTTTGGCTTGTGCTTTCTTCTTTGCTCCTTTGTGAAGGGATAACTTCTTTCTTTCAGATGACAGCTTAGCTTGGTCTGCTAAGTATTTCTCAAAATCAGAAGCTTCATTTAGCATTAATCGTCGTGTCTTCCTCTCAGGCTTCTGAGGTATTTTAGTTCCAAATGGAGTCATCTGGCCAGTACGAATAAGCTCTTCCCACTCTGTTTCCTGAACAGGCATAAGCATACTGCCAAGACATGATGGACCAGGTTCTACAACAAAAATCAGAACATCCAGCATGCCTTTAACACCTTCTGAATAACTCAAACACAGCAACAAGGGTGTGTTGTTTTTTTTTCTCCCCAAGTTTATATGCATTCAGTTCAGTTTTTATATACAACTTAAAAGTCCAAATTATCGTCACACATAATACTTGAAGTTCCAAAAAGGCAAAACCCAACAAAACAGAAGGCCAAAAAAGACTTAACTTTTACTTCAAACTACTTCTCAAACTTCATATAGGAAACATTACGCATACTATCAAAATGCAAATACTTCTGAAACAACACACAGCAGCAAGAACTACCATAAAATTACAGTTCCCCATGGCACATGAGCTCTAATGTGCTCCCTATGCTGTCAATTCAACCCATGTCACCATGTTCAGTGCAAGAAACCACTGCGTTCCCATATGCAGCAACATCGTCCGTTTCTATTTTATTATTGATTTTTCAGTCCTACTCATAAGCTTGAAATTTGACATTTCCATTACCATACCAGGACAGACACAAATCTTACAAAACACATAAAAGACTATCTTTCCACATGCTTCAAAAAAAAAACAAACAAAAAAAAGAAAACAAACCCCATCTTCCTACTCTACAATACTAGTATTAGGATTATGACTTTAAAAGTCAGATTGGCTGCACAGCATGTTGCCATAAAAGAGCACTTCAGTTAAACTGCATACACAGTTACTATACATACTAACACAAACTGTAATTGGTGTTCGAAACCAAAGAGGTGGAAAAGCTCTTGAATTCAGGAAGCTGAAGGGGAATTCCAGCCTGAAATCTACTATTAGGGTCCAAAATTTCCAAATAGCTGTACCAGAATTGCCAGCACTGCATGCTACTGTATACGGTCCCATTTAAAGCACTGTATTTATCACCAAAACACGTTTAATGAGTAACGATGATGCCTCAGGCATGAAACTCCTCCCTCTCCACCCCCTCAGTTTCTCAAACTACTGGAACTGGTCAACTCCATTTATTGTCTTGGGCCCCATTCACTTCCTAGTTACATTTCATCACACCGGGTGCCTGAGTTTTACTGCATGAACCCATTCAAAGAAAGAGGATTACAGATGCTTTTCTACTAAGAAAAGTTTACTGAGGTTTTGACTCCTGTAAGTTTTGTTGCATCAGGAGAGAAGCATGAGCTCTGTGAGATCTGGAATCCACCCCAGCCACATCTGCAATGTACAAATAGCACAAAGAGTTTCCACCTCTGCAAACAACAATATAACCCAAAGGTGATGTGCAGATGCCAATGGGGTCCAAACTTGCCCTGCAGAATACTGCAGATTAGTGACTGTGGCCAAGTCACAGCCAAGCTGGAGTTACAAAATCCAAGCTCAGTTTGCAGACAGCAGTGAGAAAGAACACCTAGTGAAACACTGAGAGAACAAATATTCTGCTTTGGAAGAAGCCTTATTTTTACTTTTTTTGAAATCACAGTGCAGCCTGAAAAAAAGAAGCACTTCCCCCTTCCATTTCCAGTGATACTTCCCAACAGTAAGAAAAAACAATTTTGTTAATGCTGATTGATAGCATCCAGCATATAAAATGTAATTCAATCATGATGTTAGTCATCTTTATCAAATTAGCTGTGAAAAAATGTTAGGATTTCCAATTTATTAAGCCCAATACTCTAATGTGCCTCAGCCATCCCTACTGAGCTGAACATGGATTAACATCCATTTTTTAAAACTTCCCACATGAATATGCCAAGATCTGCAGTTCTGCAGGTGCAGAGAATAAGTGTTCTTAACTCTCTCTTTGAAAGCAAACCACTGAAATTTATTTCCTTATTGCAAAGATCTTGCAAACTAGCTTCAAACAAAAAAAAGCATTACATCAAAGTAGAACAGAACTTTCAGCCTTCTCCCATACCTTCATCTTCCTCTAATTCAATCTCATTTACTTTATCAAGAATCTCTGTTCCACCAAGAATTGCTTGGAGACGCTTTTGTTTTGCTTTGATCTTCTTTAGCTGTTGCTCCTTGAATGACAAATAGATACATAATTTAATTTTTAATCTGGTTCATAAACTTGCTATCCTTTTAAACAAGACTCAAATTACTACATTTACAGTATTTTCCACCAGAATCTCATATTCAAATGTTCACAGTATCACATTTGAAACAAAAAAATGTGCAAAAAAGAGTCACCACAATGTCCGTAGGGCTCCAACCCATAGAACACACACAATTTTGTGTGTACAATCATCTTACGATACACGTACAGTAAGATCAGATTGTTTATACACACGTGCACATTACACATTATGTACACCTTCTGGGGTCATTTTATGAATGTGTTGATTCTAGTGAAGGAAGCCCATCAAGCAGATTAGTGAGATGCACAGAGAACACAAAAAAATTTGTTCATGATTTGCAAGACTGGGTTAATGGTTAATAAGCCACTAAAAACAGCTATAAGATTTATTTATCATCCCAGTAGTTTTGGAATAGTTGTTTTTTAGAACAACTATTTTTGGAATAATTTGCTTTTGTTAGAAAGCAACTGAAATTGTAAATCAGTCCATCATCCTAGTATATGTTTGTACACAGTTAATTCAGGAGTGGTCACAGCTAATTTAACAGCAAAAACTACAAAGTGAAATAACTTTAAAAAAAGTCAAAAAAATCAACATTATAGATACTATAACAAGTATAGTTCATTACTGCTATGAAAATAATTCATAGCTAGCTCTTCTGTTACACCTTTTATTTGATTGTAATATCCTCAACTGTATATTTACTGGTGATATTGTGATTCCTTGGTGTTGCTAACTTTCATTTATGAAACAAGAAATTCCAACCAGTAAAACAAAGACATAGGCAATGTAACTTTCCACATTTGTAACTCCATTCTTTGGAAGTATTTCCTTACATAGAGAGGCACATACTTCAGGAAAAATCAAGTTCATGGCAAAATCAGCAAATTTTTTTTTTTCTTCTTTTTGGTGAAGAACGGTTCACTAGCCCGCTCATGTCTTCATGTAGCACTTTCCAAACCACAAAGGGTAAGTGTATTCATGTATGGTACAATATATTATCTCCTGTGTATGCACTATTATCCTTGCTACCAAAGTACTTTATATCATAAAACACTCCCTGTATGACAGCTCTAAGGAAATAGCTGTCTTGTACCAGTCATTAATTTTGCATTTGTTTTAATAACGGAATAACTCAGTCTTCTTTAACCATTTTTTTTTTTTAAAATACTACAAAAGGAAGAGTACTAAAAGGCACTTCTCCATGCAAAAAGCAGCTCAAGACCAGCTTTAAATACACTGCCTGCCTCCAAACAGCCTCCAAAACACTCTTGAGGTTATAGGACCACTTTCACAGATTATAGTTTTCATACAGGGATTTATTCTTCCCTTTTATACACTTCCCTATTATACGCTTCAAGGACTGTTAGAGATGGATAACAATGAACTTGCAACAAGGTTTGAACTTCCCCTGCAACTAACACTTGCGTAAATTACTTCAAGTAATACGAAAACAAGTAAAATACAGTGTCCAATTATATGATCACTCTCTAGTGGTAAGTCTGGTTTAATGCATTTCTTCCCACTACTTCCAGCTACTTGTTCCTAGTCCCGTGCCACTGTTCAGTACTGTTCCCCTCACTCTCTTAATTGGCCAAATTGTGAGCACGGTGTTATCCAAGTTGCTGAAATGATCAAGGTTAAAAAACGAACAACTGAATGAGTCCGTGGCAAATGGCCTGAGACTGGGAAGAAGTGTCTGAGGGCAAAGGACAATAAGTTTTTCAGCCAGGTTTATCATTAGAGAAAATATTAGGGTGAATTTCCATCAGACGATGAGCTGATCAAAGTGCTACATTCCTGACCAGGAGAAGTTCCCCTTTTCTCAAATCTCCTTCCTATTCACAGCTGCATAGGTCTATTGCTTACATTACCCTGATGCCTGCTAGATCGCTCTACAAGCTCCTTTAATTTACTGCTCTGGCAGAAAAAAGCTGGAGCAGTTTCTGCCAAATCAATGAGTTAAAATGGCTCACAGAAAGGAATGATGTGTACTGGTACAAGAAAGATACAGACAATGAAAGAGGAATTAAGGAAAGAAAGGTAGGGAACAAAGACCATGAGAGCTGAGATTTAGGTCAACTATTGAGTCATGCCCTAACAATGCTTTGCTAAGTGTCCAAATACTATTGGGAGGGATTTAATTAAATTAATGCAAATCAGTCTTCTGAGCAGGTCCTGGAACTTCAGCTTTACAGCTTGTTCTGAAACTTAGAATAATAAAAAAAAAATTCAGCTCTCACTTTCACATCTTTAAATTAGTTATTTACATTTTTTCATGGACAGTTAAACCATTTAAAAGGGAAGGAACAGCAATTGTAGTCTGACTCTGAACTATATAATTAAGCAAGAACTATATCACGTAATCCAAACCTTAAGCCAAAGTACAAGCTAAGTATTGTCAGCAGGAAATTAATGTAATCCAGTCACCTTGTTATATTTTTGCCGTTTTACAGAATCTAGTTTTCTGTTTATATCTTTGTTGTCGGCAGCTTGAGGTGAAAGTTGCTCAATAATTTTACTTATTTGTTTCAGAGATGTTGTACATGATCTGAAAAAACAAGAAGATTGCAATGTACTAGTCAACTCTAGAAGAAAAATAGCACATTCTCGATTCAGACAACTTAGAAATTCCAGGAGATTTAAGGTAAGATTTAAAAAGGTCTAAAGGTAAGTTTCTAAACAAGCATCTTATATTTAAACAACACTGGAAATACTAAATGCTTAAAAATATTTTATGATGTACAACTTTTTAAAACAAAATTTTGCTAATACTAAAATTCCAAAGGCAAGGAAACAACTAACCACTGCAATATTTAGTATTCAAAAGTTGCAAGTCTGATGATGATAATAAGCAAGTGATAGTGGTTGCTTTTATTATTCAAGGTAAAAAAAAGGCAAAACAAAAATCTAAATGGGAAATCCCATGTTTTCATTTTCTAAAACTGTTTTAATAGTTTGATGCCATTATATAAGGAAGCCTATTTCTTTTACTTTTACAATGTCTCTTTACACAAAGAATAGATAAGAAGATACAAATAGACTCAGAAAGACAGACTAGATCAAAGAATTAACAGTACATCAACATTAAACTTTCCTTACTCATGCACTACCATTTTTCATGTTTCCATTTACAATATGAAATTCAGGTTGAACCACATAGTATAACCTACTATCATCTGTTTCTGCTGTTGAATTCATTTGCAAGGAAGAAGGCACTGCTCCCCCGTCAGAAGCAACAAATCTAGGTTTGTTGATTTAAATAGCAGAATATTTCATAAGGATACACAAATTAGCATCTCAAAGCATTATGAAAAATGTCAAAGAAAACTCTTTACAACACTTGCAAAGCGGCCATTATTCCCCTCATACGCAAAGAAAAGCACTACATAAGTCTCCTCAATTGTCAGGGAGGAAATTGTTGGGCCACATTTCTCTCCAGCTCTAATCTGGATTCTACCACTGTTCTCCTAGGAGACGTATTCTACCAGCTCCCCAGCTATCACTGCCATCTTCACTTCTCTGTTCTCTTTCAACACTTTTTAACCATCCCATCCCCTTTCTCAGTCTTCCGTTTTGTTGAAGTATACCATCCTTTTGCATGTCTCCTACCTTTTGGCTCTTGCTTCCTTGGCCCTAGGGTCTCTTGACACATACCACTACTGTCCTCTTCCACAAAGCTTTATTTAACAGGACCGCGGGATTTAAACAGGATTTAACTTCAACCATTGTTTATTCTCCTTCTTCTGCTTAAATTTGTGTGTATATTATAGAATCATGCAGCTTCCACCATGAACTCTGTGCCAACTACTCAAAAACCACTTCTTGCCTGATTTTACCTCTAGTCATGCATTCACAGTGTTACAGGACTTTAACCAACTCTATAACACTCTACTTATACGTCTTTACTTTTGTTAGTCCCTCTGCTCAACAAGCCAGCTGAATCTCTGCTAATTTTCTTCAAAATCAACTTTCAGACTTGCACATTACATCTTACACAGACGAGGTTCTACAGGTCTGCATAAACCACTTGCATCACCTCATGTAAATCTCATTTTACAACTTTAAGTGGAAGGTGAAAATAGAGGGGTAAGAAAAATCATAGGATGCTTCTTAAAGAAAAACAGGAAAATATCAACTAACGGACAGTGCCCTGCACCACTCTTTCAATAACCGCACAATCTATTGCAAAGGTTACACTGCTTCATTCTTCCTCTCAATGACCATCTTACTCATTACGTCCTTCTGCTACATAACATCTGAAATTAGGTTCCAGTTTTGGAAACTTACTTAATTTCACATCTCCACAACCAAACTTGAAAATTAATGAAGCGCATAAAATTAAGCATATGCATAATAAGAGAGCTATGCATAGATATCACATAGATAATGGAGGCCTACAGCACTCTTGAGCACTAAAAAACAACATTAATGCAATACAGTGAAAGATGCACAGGTAGAATTATGTACCTGCATTAGTTCACACAGTAACTCTACAATGAGACTAGAAACAGAACAGGAGATCTAAGATCAAAACTCAAAAGATCAGTGGCTCTTATCCCTCAAAGTCTTCTATTATCAATATACCATGTTAATTAAGCATTTGATTCTTTTAAGGTGTCATTAAGTACTTCATACAAGCACTTGTGATAGGGTTGTTTTGGTTGTAGTACACTCGTGATATGGAGTCATCCAAGTTACAGAAAGCACATAACCAGACACAGACAACCCTACGAAGTATACAGAACTGAAGAAGTGGCACTTTTTCTGACTACAACTTTGAATAATAGAGTATAATGCAGTTCTACACTGCCCAGAAAACAGACATGTATCTTGGTAAGGTAGGAGACAAAGCAGAAAAAGGAGATGCACTGTCCTCTACTGTCTTGATGCATGACTGAATTAGTCAAATAAGAGTAATGAAGCATTGCTCTGATGTGAAAAATATTTTCTCCTTTTTTAAAAGGTGGGTGACTCAGAAAAAGTACAGGTGATCTCGTGCTTTCAAAACATCTGTTCATCTTCCAGCTTTTAAAAACACGAGACACCAAGCCTCATTAGATAGTCAATAACAGAAAGGAACAGTAAGAAAGGACACAATTTACCTTAAGTCATCCAGCACTGACTGATATTCTTTCTCTGCATCAGCTATTTTTGTTGCTTTATTAGCTTCATTAATTGCATTATCTACTTGCTGAAGAACTCCTTGCTCCAATACATCCTGGTCATAGACATCAACTCCTAAACCTTTGAGCTCAGCAGCCTGTGCACTATATGAGATGGACTGAATCTGCTGCCTGTTGATCTGTAAAAGGGGCTGTCCTCTTCTGGGCACCTCCAAAGGAACAGCCATGGAAGTGGATGACTGGCTGGCAGAGCTGGGAACTCTAATACTATTACCCAGGTCACTGTTATAAATGCCATTTTCTTGTTCAATTCCCAATTCCTCAGTATTATGCAGGCAATTATCGCTTGAAGTAGTAACAGGGTCTTGTTCTTGGATACCGTCTGGCAGGTGGCTGTTGTCTGTTGGCATCCTCTGCTCAAAGGCAACAAAGAAGAACCACATCATCATAAGAACATTCACACACACGAAGTTCCTCATGAAGACTGTGCCCAAATAAAAGTAAGCAAGCAATAAGCTTGTTTCTTTACGAGAAATTCTTGTTTCAAAACACCTAGTAGTCTACTTCTCCAGGAGTCCTCCCCCCAAAGGCTTCTCTACACCAATTTCCACAATCGAAAAGGAAAAAGTGGCCAAAACTTCTTGAAGACAACTATATGGAATATTCCTGGAAGACACTGATATCAAGACAAATAAAAAAACTTGTAAAAATTACTCTCCTTGCAAAAAGAGTGAACTCAATCTTGTTGTACATGGTCATGCTCTGGAAGACTACGACATAACAAAAACATATGCAACTTAACATATCCAAAACCAAAAAATACAAGTTTTTGAAACAGGGTAAGCCTTGCCAGTGAAAGCACCCATGGGAACAGCTGGCTGTAGGCTTTAGTTTGACAATTCAGCTTTGAAGTAGAAAATAAAGCATCATAGTTGTTAGGAAATTAACGCTGGACTGACTTACCAAGGCAAGTCTGGAGCTGGTATTGTTTGGAGCCTTCAGGGCCAGACTGCCTTCTGAAAGGATGTATTTTTTGTCAGCTTCGGGGAGAAAGAAGTGTTATTCACTTGCAGGAAGACATTAATAAGGCAGGTGGGCTTCATCAGCAACCCCTCCTAGCACGGCAGCCCGCGGATCTCAGTCCCAGCTCACGGTTTCCTTCCATCAGCTCCGAACACGCACGCAACGGGTCTGGCCCTGCATTCAGGCAACAGGTACCGTGACAACGCCGCGCACCGGCTAGTTCCCCTCGAGAGACCCCGGGCCCCATCCACCACCCCCCGCCTACACCGGTCCCCAAGGTCCCGTGCTTCACCACCTCTCTCTGCGAGCAAGCCCGGGGCCGGGCCGGGGACCGCCGGCCGAAGGCTGTCCCTCGCGGCTGGCGACAAGGCCCGGCCGGGATGGAAACGCGAGGGGCTGCGAGGGGCTCCGGGGGGCGCCGGGCAGGCCGCGGCCCCGGGTGGGAGGGGCCGCTGGCGCCCCCGCGCGCGCGGAGGAGGCGGAGGAGCAGCGGAGGCACGAGGCACCGCCGGTCCCGGCGCGGTACTCACCCCGCCGCTCGGCAGCTGGGACACCTCACCGCCGCTGCGCACGCGCGGCGCACGGCACCGCCGCTCCGCCACTCACCGCCCACCCACGCCGGGCGCGTATGCGTCACTTCCTCAACGCCGGTGACCGTTACGGTTGCGCATGCGTCGCGCGGCAGGTGGTGGGGAGGTGGCGGTCTGTGGGAGCGCTCCTGCCCGCCCGCCCGTGGCGGGGTTGCTGGCTGTGGAGCGCGCAGTCGAGAGGGCTGGCAGCCGCTGACCTTCGCCGTGGGCTTGTCAGGCTGCCTCGTTAGTGCGTTTTTACCTGGCAGTGCACGGGCCCGGCTTGGGCTGCTTGCCACGGCACGCAGGTCGCCTCGGGCTGGCCACCCTGCAGGGGATTGGTGCTTGCGGCAGAGGTGCCTGTAGGCCAGAGCCACAGAGGAACTGCTTACAGGGACCAGTTCAGAAGCTCAGTTTTCTCCCTTGACGTGCCTTAACGTCAGGTGATTGTCCTTCGAAACACTAGGGGAAGGAAACACGATCTAGTGGTTGCAAAATTAGCCCAGGACTCAAAAAACAAGCGTTGTTGAGCAAATAATGTAATGTGATTGCATCAAGGTTCCTCCAAGGCAAAAAGAGAGAAGGATGCTATGCAGCTTGGGATTTAGCAGCAGGATTGCTTATAGGCTTAGTAATCAATTGGGAGAGGAGCAGTCTTTTAAGGGCTACAGGTCTCCTGCCTGCTGGGCTCTGTAGCAGCAGTTTCTTATGTTTTCTGCATTACTTTCCGTTTTCTCCCTAATTCTCTGGTAGTGACACAAGCAGGAAGCTAGATTTTCTCCAGGGGTCCTTTCACTTTCTCTACGTTCTTTCCCCATCCTTCTCTCTCTCTCATACCAGTGGCATGAGAGTCCTTGACCCAGCTTGTCTTCCTTTGGGCAGCAGAACTGAATTTGTTTGCCGACAGCCTTGGGGCCGCTGTGAGAGGATAAATACATAGCAGAATACATTTCAAAACGTTTCGCTAGTTAAATGCTGAGGCAGATAGAGTTTAACTTTTGGCTTCAGGGGACAATTTGTGATACAGTTTGACCACAGAGTTGCTTTCTTTAATTGCCTTTTGGTTGTCCTGCTCTGTGTATTCTTAATGCCATCTTTTTGCAGTGAATATCTTGAAATATGATGCAGATTTAAAAAAAATGTATTATTATTTTCTAATTTATTCAGGGGCGGAGACAAGGCATATAGAAGTAAGTGACAGAAGCATGATACCTTATCGTTCTCACACTTAATTTCAACAGAATGCCACAGACCAAGAGAAAAAGAAAGCTTGTCCAGTAATGATGATACATTTATAGTGCACCTTTGATCCAAAGAAATCCCAGATCCTACTGATCAGTCACCCTGCATGTAGAAGATTGTGACTGTACCTATGCAGAAATGTCACAATTGTTTAACAAAGGAATAGCAGAGGTGGTGTTTGTGTATGACTCGATGTAATGTTTTAATCATGAAAGTTTAAGGATGTAGGGTAGGGTGTATAGGGAGAGAGGATAACTTTTATTAGATTTTGGGGCTTTGTCTTCTTTACACCCTGCCTTTAGATATTTGTACACATTGATGAGATCTTCCCTTCCTTCTTCTTTAGGCTATACAGTCCCAGCTCTTTTCAGCCTTTCCTCATAGGGGAGATGGGCCAGTCCCTATTCATCTTAGTGGCCCTTTGCTGGGCTCTCTCTAGTAGCCCCATATCTCTTTCGTACCGGGAAAGTCCTAGTCTCTCTAGACATTGATTGTCTGATTTTTTCTCAACTGTATTCCTACAGTGCATTGATGGAGCCCACATTTCTGTAGTAGAACACTGTTGATAAATGAAGTACCCAGTGATTCAAGCATTTCAAACATCATTGAAACTTGCTCCAAGAGTAGGAGTTCTGTTACTTTTTCTCATAAATCACAACCACTGACAGTTTTTGTCAAATGCTGTACCCTACCAAGTTCTCCATGTTGCCAGCTCTCTATGACACTTTATATCATTTCCTTTATTACCCACTGGTGTGAGTATTAATGAATAAGTCTCAAAATTGTTGGTGACTTTATTCTGGCTTTATTCTGAACTACAATTTCAGTTCCTTGACTGAAGATGTTCCTTTCCTTCCATTCCCTTATTCCCTCCTTCCCCCAATGTCTGGAAGTCTCAAGAAAACACAGAACGGGTTCTCTAAGGTCTGTAAGACCCAAGACCCAAAAGGTCAGCAGGCAAATAAAACAGTGCTTAGTTGATATACTCTTGTTTGTTTCCTTTGCTCTGAAATATGCTATTACTGCAAATATCCTTTACTTAGTATTTAATTACTAGAATGAGGAGGCTTATTTTTAACCTTAGTTGCCATGTACAAGGAATGATGCTTTGTAATTGCTGAAACAATTGAAAATGTGGAGTGTGAAGTCTTTCAGCAGAGTGAGAAAGGCAGCAACCAGGGGGCATTTAAGGACAGAGCAACATCAAGCTGTTGTCAAAACTAAACTGCTGGATGGAGGGGTAGGCTCAGTTTTCCAGAAACTGATTAATGATGGGGAAAAGGTAAGTTGTCCTGGAAGAAGAAAAAAAGAGCTTTGTATTATTTGCTAGGGGAGGAGTTTTCAAATGAAAGGCTGCTTCTTTCCCAAGCTCAAGAGGAAAATGAATGAAGATTTTCCTCTATGTTAACAGACTTCTATGGGTTAAGAGATTACTAATGTGGGAGACGGTCAGTACTAAGTCCAGAAGAAGAGGCTATAATCCAACATGAAATACTATTGCTTCAAGGCAGGTACTTGCAGAACAAAGCAGTTACACTGGTATCCTGAATGTGACTCCAAAGATCCCTGGTAGAGCTTGCTCATAAAGATCCCTGTTGTGCTCTGTATATGAGGGGATATATGGGACTGAAGATGATCTTTGTGGGAGTCGTCTGAAACCATGATATAAAAATGTGGGAGGCCCTTCAGGCAGAGACTGATCAATGTCATCTGTCCGGGAAACACCATATACACTGGGAATGATGTATAAATAATAAGCATATTGTACAACTAGTCTGTTGCAAACTGAGTCAGGCTCCCAGGTGGTCTGAAGGAAGGCTGTTCGACTGAAGTCTGCTGAAGCCAGGTCTCCTAGCAGTTGAAAATCAATATGGCTCCATTAAAGTCATAGTAGGGATAGATTCTATAGGCCTTTAAAGCTTGTTCTGTGGTGGTCCATCCCTGATGCATTTGCAACTCTATGCCTTTCTTTACCTCTCTACTTCAACATATAGTTTTGCCTAAGCAGGTGAGATCTATGGTTTCGATCTGTTCTCAGCCTCAGCTATTGCCTGGAACTGTCCATTACAAAGGCTGTAAAAGTACAAAATCTGTATTATAAACCAGAATGACTTTGAGGTTATATTTTCAGTGCAGTCATTTTCACACAGAAAATTAACCTCTGATGAACAGAAAGTTCAACTCTGCTCTCAGCTACATACACATATGGCTTCTCATCTTTTCACATAGCATGCATGCATGCATGTTTCTGTGTATTTTACTTAAGTATTTAATTGCATTTACCTTCAAATTTTTTTATTTTTACTACATGTAGATGACTGCTAGCTGCAGTGCAGCTACTCTGCTAAACCACTGGCAGTGTGGTTTCCTGGGCTGGACAAGTTCTGCTTGTTTGGTTAGGTTTTTTTAATGATGTTGTTAATGTAGCCACAATCTTCACCCCCCTTGTACGCAAGCATTAGTGATGACACTTAATTCTTGCTGGAGCTGGTTCTGGCATGCAGTAATTATGCTCTTTTACTTGAACTAGCAAGACTGGCAAATTAAACTGTGTGGACGTCTTCCCTTTCTATCAGCCTTGCGGGATTACTGGGAAGGATCCTGGCAGAGCGTGTAAAGCAGCAGCTCAGAGCTCAGCTCTTGGTTCTGGAGGGCTGTGAGGAAACGCAAACAGGCTTCCAAGGAAGCTCAAATAGAATAACATCTTGGAAAGGAAGCAATTTGTTTCTGTGACTCTGAATTGGGTAATGAAAAATCAGGTTCTGTAAATTATTGTCAGTGATGAGGGGGAAAGGGGCAGTGGTTTAATTTTTAGTCCATCATTTTTATTCAGTTTCCTACTCTAAACAGTTATCCCGAGAGTCATGGTCTGGGAATTCTATGAGAAACACATCCCAGTGATGTACCCAGTGTACCCAGTCATAACCTGCCATGTGTAAGTCCCTGGTTCTTAGCAGGAGATGATCCTCTCAAGCCCTTTAGTGGCCTGGTTGTGCTGTTAAGGGTGTGCCCTGCTGACAGTTGGCCAAATCTTCAGTCTTGCTTTTTCAATTAGGCCTTTACTCCACAAATTTTAGTATGTATTTTGGCAAACTGAAGGCTGAGGAAGGACTTTGTGACAGAACATATTTATGGATTTTGTTCTGAGGAAATCCTGTACATGAACTATGACTGATTGTGATGGAGCAACTGTACAGAAAGGATCGGACTGACCAGCTAAGAAAAAAGTAATCTGAACCACTACATTTTCAGCGTTAAGTGACCCCAGGATTTGAACATCTTCGAGCTCTCATCAGACAAGTGTTTAGATGCATTAAGGTGACCTGAGATGGCTGAGCCTCAGGCATGTGACTGCTACTCTTATTTATGGCGCAGTCCCAATGGACGCAGTGCTTTGCTAAATATTTAAAGACGCTCCTTGTCCCAAAGTGCTTAGGCCTAAGATTTTCATTTATTCATAGATTCATAGAGCTTAAGGCCAGACAGGACCATTAGATCATTTTTTCTGACCTCCTGTGTGACACACAGCAAAAATTCTCACTCAGTAACTCCTACGTCAGGCCTGTGTCTTGGAGCTGAGGTAGCACAGATGGCTTAGCAAGACATCACATTTTGATTTAAATACATTGAACAGTAGAAAATCCGCTACATGACTTGGTAGATTGTTCTGGGGGCTAATTCCCCTTGCTATGAAAAAACATGTTTCAAGTAGCCTGCAACACACTAGCTTTAAAAAAAAGCCAACTGCTTAAATAAGGGGCTGGCCTGTTAAACATAGTGGAGGGAAGACTCCAGTGGAATTTTGGAAGAAGCCTCAAACACAGCTTTGTAGAATCGTGAGACTGAATTTCAGGAGAACAAACTTTCCCCTACCTGCTTAGAGGTCTGCAATGGGATGGACACCTCAGGTTCCACCTAAAACTTCCCTAAGCAATTATGTGCTTCCCTGTGCAATGGCTATTCCTAGAAATGCTGCTTTTGTGGCTGAGCTGATCAGCAGGGTACACTTGCCCTGCCTGAGGCCAGCTTAGAAGCTGAAAATCCCAACACTGTGCTAGAGGGGTCAGTTAGTCAGGTATGGAGTGTCCTAGTGCCCACAGGCAGCACTGTTCTGTTAAAAAACAGATGGCAGTGGCAGATTTTAGTGCATATCAGTTTAGCTTCTCTAGTATTCAATCCTTTCCTGATGAAGTATCAGCTGTGGGTCTGAGCCAACACCCTGGGAGATTTCTGTGCTGGTGGTGAAAATGCTATACACTGTGGCACACTGACACTTTTAAAACAAAATGCTAAAACTGTGAAGTTGTGATGAAAATAGATAATAAATGATTTAGGGGCTGCATTACTTCTCAGGAGGGCACAGAATTGCTGGCAGCATTGGCAGAAGTGGGAATTCCATCCACAGTAATAAAGCATCTGTATCTCTTTGTACCAGCAAGTTGAGTGGCAAGTATCTCTCAGAGCCATGCCAGTGTAATAAAGCTAATATATCAATTTAAGAGAGATGCTAAGCTCTTTGAAAATAATTGTGTAGTTGGCAAGCAATAGCTTTTACTCTTTATATTGCAGAGAAATAGAACTGGGGTTTTTTTCTCCCTCTCTCTCCCTGCTGTGGTGCATTTAAGAAATTAAATGCAGTAATCTACTCCTAATGCACTATTAGGTTGGAAAAATGACTGCAAATGGGAACAAATTCCAGAAGTGAAGGTTTCTCCCACTACTTTACTGTGGTTAGATTGCTCACCTTTTGTATTTCCAACAAATATTGCTGGACTAAGGCTCACGTGTAAGGAAGTTCTTGACAATACCAAATTTTAGGAAAGCTCTGTGTTTGTGCTTATTTGGGCTGCATGTTTCTCCAGCGGAAGAAAAAAGTGACTTCCTAGCCAAATCTGCTGCAGCTCGTAGAGGACTGTTCCTGAGCTTGCAGCCAGATCATTGCTTCATATGTATCTTTGCTATCTATCTTTTATAGCTGTGTGTACACAGCACTTTTTAAGGCCCCATATAATAAGCAAACAAATATAAATTGGTTTTAAGTACTGAGTAAGCATGTAATAGGATGTTGCCAGAGCAATTGCATCAATCTCCTGCAGGCAAAGAGGGAAGTTGAACCTGGAAGTTTATTGAGTCTTTGCAAACCAGCCTTTCACATTTTGTGTGCTTCATAGCTGTTCAGCAGGAAACTTATGATGAGGCTGTGGCCCTTGTATCCCAGAACCAGGATCTTCTGCTGCCATCTTACCCAGGCAGCCGTAGGCTGCTGCTTTCTCACCTGCTGAAGACCTGTGCTAGGTGTCCTTGCAGTGACTAGCACGTATGAGGATTCCTAAAGCTCGCTGGCAGAGTTATGCTAAGACTATGTTTGAACTGTCAGATGGTGCCAGGAAGAGAAGCATATAAATATTCAAATACTCAAAAATCTTTCACCTTCTCAAAAACTGGGCTGACAGACAGACCCGGTAGCAGCCACCTGCCTGCTTTAACACTAGAGGGAGGCATCGCCTAAAAAAAATAGCAAAGGCTTCTAAAAAAGCACAATTTAAAACGATTTATGTGTCTTGGAAGGGAACAAAACACTGATTTCTTTTTAAAGCCTCTGTTTTTATTGGAATACATTATGGGAGGCCTCATTTGTTGCCCAGAATGCTCTTGGTCAGAGTGAAATTCAACCTTCCTGATGAGGCAGGCAGATTCAGCTTGCGCTGCTCTGCTTTGTCTTAGCTGGGCTCTCCTGGGACAACCTTACGCACAGGGCCTGGAGGTATTTCAGCCTCTATAAATAGCTCATTGCTGAATTCTTGTGTAAGCAGATTTTGAAGGCTGTGCCAAAGGATAAAGAGTTGTGTTGTTTTAGTTCACTTTAGACTGACACACTCAAACAGATTTCCCTGTCTGGCCTCAGTTTGTACTCGAAGCAGAGGCCAGGAAGATGAAATGTCAGTGCCTCACTCTGTATTTATTCCTCCCTAATTGCAAGCCTATAAGCAAAATAATAGGGATTGACTTAACGATGGTGGCTGTGTAGGGATGGTTGTGGTCCCTGAGGAGGCTTTCCCCCTCCTCCTTTACCCCATTAGCTCCTCCTGTTGCAGCATGGATCCTGTACCATATAAGGGGTAGATAATGCACAGCTCCCTCATTCATGGTAGGATTACTTCCACGTCTGTAAACTGCATTTTGCTAGGTTGCTCAAAAAGACCATAGAAAAATGTGAATAGTTATTTTAGGGCTCCACAGCAGTTGACAGTAACCTAGAGTTGTATAAAGCATTTATTGTACTGAGCAGAGAGTTGGAAGTTACATTTCTAAAGTAGGGACCAGGTAGCTGAAAATCCTGCAAGTTAATTCCAGCAAAGGGGGAGAGGGAGTATGATTACCTGTTCTTTCCCCCACTCCTTATTGTCAGGAGTAAAAGTGGTTCACGGAGAACGGAAGTGGGGTAGGAGAAAGGGCCCAGGAGCTCTGGGTATCCTGCCCAAATCTTTCAGTGAGCTCTGTTCAATGGAGATGCTTATTTCTTCTTCTCCCGGACTTACATCTGCCTTACCTCAGCTGGTGAGCACAGCTACACCTAGCAGGGAAAGGGGGAAAAAAAGTGCTCTGAGGCAGTCCTTTCCAGTCAGGTAGGAGGGGTGAAACACTGCTGAGGGAGCAAGAGAGGCAGAGCTGGGATGTGCAGATGGGGACAGAAACAGATGTGAGAAGGAAATGTGTAGAGGGGGACCGGAGAGGAAAGAACAGATGTCAAGAGTGAGGGAAGGGCTGTTATGAAATCTGAGGACCAGAATTAATTGCTGAGCAGGGCAGTGCAGAGGTATATGGGTGGCTGTTTTGAGTGGACTTAAATCTTTGAATTTAAATGAGGTATAGCATACATGCTGATGGGCCCAGGTGCTCTAAGATCACTGTGATGAAGATCTTGAGGGATAGAAGGTCTGTTGTCAGAAGGTGCAAGTTACAGACACTTCAAATGGATGGCAGGAATTTAAAAGAATAATAAAATGTGTAAGTTACAGCTATCAAGACCCGGTTTAGAGTCACTTAAGCTGTTCCATGAATTTATCCTTTAACAAGTTCCAGGCAGTGCCTTTCATCCTTTTGGCAACACTTAAAATGTCCTGAGTCTCTGCTGAAGTGGGACTTGGTCCACTGTTCCTATTGCATCGTGCTGCTCCGGCTCAGCCGTATACTGCTTCTAATAAAGGAACTTTCACAGTGTCTGTCCGCAGTTTCATTCTGTTGAATCCCTTGGACACCTCATCACCTGTGATTCTGCCCAAAGGCCTTGAGATATGTTTTGTTAAACAGCTAAAAGAAAAGTGCATTGGGAAAGCTGCTGATGTGGTTCTTTTTTCCTTTCAGAACATAATCCTGCAGATCTGTAGTTATGGTAGCAGATCTCTGTTTAGAGCGAGGAAGATTTCTCAAGGTGCTGTTTAAAACTTCCTGGTTTGTGCTGCAAATTGTTAATCAGTCTGTGACAGCATAAATAAAATTAAAGGGTTTAATTAAAACTAATGAATGAGTGAATGGAGAATACACAGCATGTTCCACTTGCAGAGCACTGGTGCTGTGAATAATTAAAATGTCACAAAGTAGGAGATGTCTTAGTAAAAATGTTGGAGCTGCAAAAATAGAGGCCCCTGAACTTTGGTAGTTTGGGAAGGTTTTGCTCTTTAAATTGGTTGAAATCAGTTTATATAAGTTAGGGGAAAGATACAAAAATATATGCAACTCTGATTTTTATTAAGATGGAGTCAAAGTTGGAAGCTTGGTGCCAAACAAACCCTACTGCATTTTGGATCAGTTTGCACGTCTCTGAAGATCTGACTGTTTTCATACTGTATTAATCCTAAAACCATATCACCCAGGGGATTAGTTTCTTCTTTTACTCATCTGTGACTGTATTCTTGCAAAGTAAACTTGTTATTACAGGCTATTACATTGTTATTACTTGTTAATGTTCTATCATCTACTCAAAGCACAAGCATTCTTTTGATTTAAACCCAAACCTGAACCACAGCCTGAGCTGGATCTGCCTTTGGCTCAGGTTTGGTGTATGTGACATGGTCAAATAACGGGCCAAGAAAATAATTTTAGCTGGACTGTTTTAAATAGATCCAGGGGGCATGAGGTGGGAGTTAGAAAGATGAGGCCAAGAGGCTGATCAGACTGTTGTAAAGCTTGGGATTAGAGATTAGACCCAGACTGTCAGCTCTAGGAATAATAGGAAAACATCTTCCATCTTGCTGCTTTAGAGTGGCTTGCTATTGTCTGTGGTGCTATGTGTTTGACACCACCCCTCTGTGACCTGTTCTGAGGTTGGCGTTCTCCTTCTCCTCAGCTCTGGACTTTTCCCCAGATCTCCTGACCCTATGACATCTTCTGAGGCAAGGAGCCTGTTGGAGGATGAAACAGGATCTGGATAAATGTCCTGGCTACTGCCATCACTAATGAAATAGTAATGCCCCCACAGCCTGCTTTCTGTGTCATAATGACCCAAGGTGAGCATCAGTGAGGGACCTTACTTAGTGTAGGGGTTTAACTACATGTGTTGGGAGGTTTAAAAGGTACCATACCTCCATCAAGTGCCTCTAGAGGCCATGATCTAATGGTAGGCAGTATTGGATGTAAGTTAGAGTGGGGTGAAAAGGTGAAGATCTTCTATGAAGTAAGTGGCTATGCTGTTGTATAATCCTAGCTCTGTATCATGTAATTTCTTAAGATGGCTGAGAAAATAATTTTACCTTGAGAATTTCCACCAGTTTAGCCTCGTAGGTTAAGACTAGAAGAACAGTGCAACTTCCAAGTGGCACCATGGAGTCTTCCATGTCCAGACTGGGTATACGAAGCCTCACTACTAACGCTATCCACAATATATTCCCTCTCAATGCTTGGCTGTCTGTTTAGCAGAAGATCAGGCTAGATTATGATAATGGTCCCTCTGAGCCTTAAACATTTATAAAGGAATGAGTAGACTTTGCCAGGAACTCAAATGATTTCTTAATGTTACGTTAAATAACATTTAAAAGTATGGCATAACCCTAACATATTTGCCGTTGGCTTAATGCTTTGACATTATGAATAGTGTGGAAAAAAGGTATCTCAAAAATACATTTCTCTCAGGAGAAAAGACTTTTGAAGAATATGGAGTTTTTATGCCTAAAGTTTTCTCTTTCCATATATGTTTTTGGCTTATTTTGGTCCAAAATTAAATATTTTGGAAGCAAAACATTAAGAGTCTACCTAAGAAAAAACATAATTCTCCCTGCACCTCACTTTGTATGTGTTTGAGTTGGGGGAAGTTATACTGAAGAAAATGTGGGCCTTTCAATATGCTACAAATCCCAAATATCTATACATTATCAAAGCAGACTAGACTTTCTGGCTCACCCTATAGCATTAGGGGCCTTGGTTACCCAGAAAAAATAATAATTAATAGCCAACAATTGGAGTTAATTAGGTATGGTCAATTCCTCACATAAATTATGCTGATTTATGTGAATTCTTAGACTTTAATGGCTACATTAATAATTAACTACAAATTAAAAATAATCACAAGTGCAATTGAGAAAATATCTTCCCACTGGTTACTTTATGATTCAGTTTCAATTAAAGGGTTCAGTACTCATTTTCAATCAACCAGGGCTTGTATGCTGCTCCTGGTGACATCACTGTAAATCTGGGGTAAGGTTCTTATGAAGTCAGTGGCATTACTCCAGATTTACATAGATCTAGCCAAAAGCAAAATAGAGTCCATCGACTAAAGCATTCCCTTATCTTCAAAGGGAATTTGTTTCATCTGTAATAAAATATCTCAGGGCAGCCTAGGCTAAGCCTAGTTATTTGGCTTCACTGAGGCTATTTGTGTGAATGAATCTTTTTAGATTTGAGCCTAAAAGGTTAAAATCCATAAGCAACCTTCCATAGACTTCACTGGAGCAGATCCAGGCTCTATAGAGCCTCTGGTAAGAGGCTTTTCATTATGGCAAGATGCAGTTAAGGTTGCAAACATTTGTGGGGCTTTTCATGAGCATGCATATAAAAACTTATATTTCCTAAATTCCAGAAGCTGCCAAATATGATTACAATGTAGCTAGAAAGAGGAAGAGATGAGGTGTTTGGGACTCTGTCCATGCTGGTCTGTTTTTGCAAGGGATAGTTGTGGTTAAGTATATATTCTCTTGCTGTATATATCAGCACAATATTTTTTTCCAAACTTGGATCAATTGCTTAGCTCATTAATTTATTTTCTTAGTTAGTTGTGAAGTGATCAAAAGACAAAACTTCAGATCAGGATTCCTCAGTGAATAGTCCCATGTTTTTAACTTACATTTAATTGAGTTTAATGCTTGCTACACAATAGGGTATACGGTGTATACTTCTAGTATGTAGGAGCTCTAGTTTGTATTTTACCATGTGGTTAGGTATGGCAAAGCAGAGCAATACCTTTGTTTAGGTATATATAAAATGTGTTGCTATGCTTTCCTTCAGGGCACATAGCAGGAACTGTGAACCAGTAAGTTCTGCATTAAAATATATGTCTTTGCTCAGTCCGTTCAGGATGTTGACACACCTCTTCCCCATTCCTGTATCTTGCTGCAAGAATAATATAAAGTAGATCTAGGACTGGTTTACAGAGCCCAAGATTTTTATCTGATGGGTTATTTGCATCCTTTCTGTGTAAGGGAATGGTGGCATAGTGTAGCTTTTCCCTGACCGTCAGGTAGGCTGGTTGATACTCCTGGAAGCATCTGTCTTACTGCGTATCAATATCACTGCTGTTCAGCACATGTAGGGAACACAGTGCTCCCAGAACTGCTGGATGAGAGTAGATGGCAGCACCATGCATGCACTGTAAGGAAGGGCTGGAGAAAAGATGTCTGGGGGTGGGCTGCTGACACCAGTATGACTTCGCCAGCATTCAGTATGCTTTCAAGTTGCTCCCAGGAGTGGTCCTAGTGAATTGTCCTGGAAGAGTCCACAAGATGAGCAGGCTGATCTAGCAGATCTAGGAGCTCATAGCTCCTGCATCAAAAGGAAGCTTGCGAGGATATTTTCAACATATCCATGAACAAGCATGTAGGGAAGAGGGGATTCCACCCTAGACTTCCACCCTAGACTTTCCACCCTAGACCTCTCACTGTTAGGGAAACCTTTGTGTTCTCTGAATGTTCTGGATGAAGATACACTGTTTTACAGTCCTCCCTGTAGAGTAGCTGGGGACAGCATTCATTTATAACCAGAAGTATTATGACAACATTAAAAAACAAAATTTAGACTAAGTATCAAAGAACTTCGTGACAGCTAAATTTATTACAGTTAAGTCAGCCTAAAGAAACTTCAGAAGCTCTGTAGCATGGGTCACATACAACTGTGATATACCCAAACCTGGGATAATACTGTGTAAGGAATAATCTTAGATTCTTTTATCTGGATGATGAAGAAAAAGAACAGTAAGGAAAGTAAAACACTGGGGCAGGGGTCCAGAGGGGCTCAGAAATCTCCATCCCTGGTATGTAATTGGAATTGCCCTTGTTGCATCTTGTGTATTGCTGCTCATAGTATTAATCTGATTTTAGACTGTTTATGCCAGCAGGCCATGGAGTCATGTAGCTGTGAATCAACTCGAATAACTAGGGTAGGATCAATACCTAATTCTATAAAGAAATCCTCTTAAAAAGGTGTCATGGTTTAACAGGAGACCAAAGCTAGGATTAATAGAGCCTTCCAGTGTACACCTCCAGTTGCACGTCAGAGAGTTGTCAGTATCCCTGATACAATTTACACTGCATCAAAAACACAAACCTCAGCAAGTATGGAAAGTGAAAGCAATTTTGGAATGATCTGTGCTAGAGCAATTCCCTCCACAATAGGTCTAAGCTAACCCAAACTGATGCTTTTTACACAAATGATTACAAATAGAAGCCAAAATTTTGTCAGACCAATAGTGCAAACTTAACATATTGGCCCCTTGGTGTCATTTGAAGAAAATTAATGCAGAGGGCCAAAGAGACAGAGTCTGCAATATGTAATGCTCTGGAGACATAGCTGAGATTTTGTTCCTAGTGTAGCAGAAATAAATGCTCTTGTCAAGTCATAGGGGAGACTTAAGACATGTGCATAAGTAAGATTAATCAGTAAAGCCAGTGTCTATCTCATGAGTCATATCTGACATCAAAAAGGCCAAGGTTGTTGCATGTTAAATTTGTGCTACTACAGGAAAGGAAAAATAACAAAGAATCTCCTGTGCAAATTGTGCTGTAGATTTAGAGAATGTGCAAGCACTAGTGAGAATGAGGGCAGGGGAAGAAGGAGGGGGGGCTTCTCTTCCCTCTCTCAGTAGAAAACTAATTGTGGAATCATGGCCCAAGCAAAATCAGTGACATGCACTGGGCATGTTTTTGCTCTGCATCAAAGACAGCTCTTGGCAGGGTCCAGGAGAAGGTGCATCATCAGAACAAAAAGGTGTTCTTTCAAGACATGGGGCAGAGATACCTGGTCTTCCTTTTTTAAACAAAAGTGTGTTCAAGGGGGCAGATACAAGGACTGCTTGTCTGTTTACTGCTCTTTTCCTGCTGGTCCCTTCCCCAGCAGTTTCCTGGGTCTTACTTTCAGAGTTCGGTGGACCTGTCAGGCACAAGCCACCCTCACTGTTAGCAAGGGAAGGGGGCAGTGCTTTCAGTATAGCAGAGATGTCTGTCAGTCGATGGAAGGACTGCACCTCCTCTTGGAGAATCACATTTTGAGCTTCTGCCCAGGTCATGCAGCTCGGTGATGCTCCCACATGGGCCCAAGCCTTCAAGGCACAATCTGGCCCTACTGATTTTGCGGCAGTGGTTGTCTAGGCAGGTTCCCCCAGGACTGAAATGAGAGACCTCCTGTGCTGAAAACACTTGGCTCTGTCCAGACTGAGCTAAAGTGGGCTCTGTAATTAAGGTTTGTAATGGGCTTATATCCTTGGGGAAATGACCACAGGGCTCGGGGGGGTGGGGTGAACAAAGACTGGCCAAACAGTGGCCTGTAGGAAATGGCCACACAGGTGTCAAGTGTTGGGAATCCTGGGCACCAGGGCAGGAAGGTGGGTGGAAAGGGGTCCCCGTTTCATTGCCATGGCAGGACTTGGTATGGAGAGCACTGTGGAAGAACATTTGTTGCTGCAGTGTCAAACCCGAGCTGTTAAACTGGAGTTTTGTCTTGCTGTCTGTGTTAAAAACGCTGTCCTGCGCCCCTCTGGCAGAGGGAAGGCTAACAGCTGTCCTGCTCTTCAGGACAACTTTTTCCCTTTTTGTTCAAGTCCATTTTTCACTTGCCACTTTCCCCAGAACAGGAAAACCAAGTGGTACCCTAACAGAGTTTAGGAGATCAACCACTGTGCAGGCAAAATAGGACTCAGTGGAATAAAATCAGAAGGGGAAAACATGCCCTGCTTGCAGCACAAACTCATCCATTGTGAAGCATTTCCAAAGGGTTTTGGATGCTGATGCCCATAGGGAAGAAACCAGCACCCATGGGGTCCTGCTAGACAGGGAATAGGGGGAAGGCGCGGTGGGACTGGCTGATGAGCTGGGGGTAGCGGCGATGCCAGCAGGCTGAGCGGCCCCGGCCAGCTGGCCTGCCGGAGCCCTGGGGCCTGCTCATGTTTCGGCTGCAGGCAGAGTGCCAGGCTCCCCGAGTGTGCATTTACAAGGCACCAGTGCCCAGTTTATTGGGATGTGAGGGGATGCTTTGTGAGCACTGCACCCAAACCGGCATGCAGATATAGAGCTTTTTAAAAGCAGCAAGACTTAAGGCTAGCTCTTGTGTGCGTGGGAGCTGTTAGTGTAGGAATGCGCTAGCTGTCCTGCTGCTGGCTCATTCATATTAAGTATCTTAAATAGAAAGTGCAGACAAGAGGGACTAGTTGCCAAATGCATTGCTAGATAAAAGATGTAAAGGAGGAGTTAAAGGTGAGGTTGTCTATCAGTCATTTAAAGGTTAAAGTCACATTGTAATTAGCTGTGCAGTTCCAGGAACTTCTGAATACAGATTATATTGGCAAGACAACCTGTCATGTTAAGAACATGCAATTAAAGCTTTTTTGTCTTCAAGTGATGAAGATGAAAACCCCATAAAGATGGTAGACCTAGATTGACAAATCACTGTCCCCCAGCCCTACCCTGCAAGTTGTGAGAACAAAGTCCCACTTATATGGTTAATGCATGGATTTGTGCAGTGAATGGACCTGTTAGCTACTCTGCAGTTTATTTCTTTGTCTGTGTAGAGCCACTCTGTGCTCCTTAGATGCAGGGAGGGAATGAATGGTTGAGTGTAAGTGCTGATAAACTTACCTGCTTCTGGAGCCCTCGCATAGTGCAAGTGCCTTGGGACGAAGTACTTGCCCTGCGTTAGAGAGCTCAGTGACTTGTGCCTCCCTGTTTTCTGGTCCAGCTTTGTATTGTCTCATAGCAGAGACATCCTCTGCTCTGCAGCTGTCATAACACTTGCAAACCACCCACTCTTCACAGGAGCAATTACATGTAACCCAACCCCTTGCCGTATGTGCAAGCTGATCTCTCCCACTGCCCTAATTCAGGCTCCAGAATCCCTTTGTTTTGTAGCGCTGTCACCTCTATAGCAATCGCAGCAGACCAGCTTCATTATTTTCCAATTTGTGCTCCGGGCTCTGAGACCTCAGACCTGCCGGCCTTCTCCCAGGGGAATTCCACTTAAGCAGCTCAGACAGGGTGCTGTCTGCTGGATTCCCTTGCCTGCCTCTTTTGGAGTAACTAACAGGCCGATTTATCTTTCTCCTAATTGTATCAAGCTATTTGTCAGCCATAATTTTTGCTTCTGATTTAATTGTCTCCTCTTTACTCTGCAGCAGAAATGTGCCGTAGAGCTTAGCTCATTGGCGCTGATTTATTTGAGCACTTGTTGCAGTTTGCCACGGCCCCCATTTCCATTTCTGTGCTGCCACATCCCTTACTGTGTCCTGGGCCAGTTTGAATGGAGATCATGAGGAAGAGCTCTGACAAAAGAGAACCCCCCCTCCCTCACATGAAATCTGGTTAGTTTTGTATTGTTTCATCCTGCATTTTTAGATTAGGAAATTTGCTATGGTGGGCAGACCTTTCCAGAGATGTTGGGGCTGCAGGTGTTGCCGCTGTGAAGTTTACTTTCTCAGCCAGTGTTTGATTTGAGCTGAGATGTTCTGATTGGGATCTGGATTTTGGTTGCTTTGAAGTTTGATGTTTGTATCCACTCAGAATTTAGCTATGAATTGCCGTCTCCCCTCCCCCCCCCCCAAAAAAACCCAACCCAAACCCACTAACAGATTTCTTTCTAGAAAAAATATGTGTTACATCTCAGGTTTGACCAGAACAGCTTTTCTGTTTCTCAGGAAACTTCCATTTTAGTTCAAACCAAACCACAGCCTGTACTGGCTATTTAATTCACTGATATCACCAATAGTTTACTTCACAGTTATTGCTGATAACTTTTATTTATCCAACTTTACTCTGCACAGCTTCCGCAAAAAGCCTCTGTAAAACTATTGGAGCTGGAAGTGCTCCAGAGACCTTCGTGTCATGGAGATAGTCCCTCTGTGACTTGCTGCTCAGGCGGTTCAGAGTCTTCCTCACGGCCAGCCAGGATCTGAACCACTGGTGTCGCTTTGGGAAACCAAACTCAGGTTACCTGCAGCAGTGCCTTTGCTGTGGGGCTCGGCTCCTCCCTTACGTTTGTACCACAGTCGGGTCACTCTGACCTTGCTGGAGGTGGACACTGCGCAAGACCTTTCAACCTATTTGACTTCTAAGGAGATCTTCCAGGAGAGCACCAGTGCCACGGAGTATGGTGGTGACCTGCATTGTTGGACCCAGCCTGGGCCAGCCTCCCTGGGTGCAAGGACAGCATTAACTTCATTTTTATGCCTTCATGGTGTTTCTAATAAATGCAAATGGCAATTAGGCAAAAAGTAGTGAAAAGCTACTTAAGATTTCTTTCCTGCTTCTCTGGCCAAAAGTGTTAGCCAGCTCTAATAGAAGTGTTCCGCAGGGAGTTGTGTTTCGCAGTTAAAAGTAGGATTCATAGGCCAACCCTTGAAATCTAAACTTAGGCATCTAAATAGAGATAGTCTAAAGATAAGACCAGCTTGGAGTAGGAATCCTCAGAAACAGAATTCTGCAGTCAAAAATACAGTTTCTGGACAAGCCAGCCATCTATGGGGCCATTGAAGGGGTGTCACAAAAATGCAGGCGCTGATGTAGGCTAGCCCTCTCCTGCCCCTTCTGTATTGAGACACACAGGAAAATGCTGTTGTGTGCATAGGGAGAAGGAGGCCGAGGTGCTGATGGATTTGCTCAGCACCATGCAGAGACAATGGCCAGGTGCCAGTTTGACATTGGTTTCATGGGTCTGGGATGCTGCTGTTCTGTGGGATGGACCTTCAGGTGAGGGGTCAGTGGCTGTCTAAAGCCAGAATCAGAAAACACCAGTAGCTTGGTTGTGCCATGAAATCACCAAACCTAGAGGTCGTTGGCAGGGAGGAAAATGACATTGAAATAAAGCACTGGGACTGCCTGGACTGTCCTCCCCTCAGCAGCTGGCCCTTGGGTCACATACGTTCAAGCCAAAATTTCTGCCCTAAGCGTAGAAGAGCTGCCCCTGCACGGGGTCTGTAGGTGTGCAGTGGGTTTGAGTGCCTTCCCGCTCCGTGCAGGGCTGTATCGCAGCTGGGCATACCCTACTGTGCATAGCTAGGGGAACTGCCAGCCGGAGATCCAGCCTTCAGCCGTGGTGCGTTCGGCTTTGTATTATAGAAAGTGAAAAGATAGCAATACAGCAATTTTTTCTGGCCAATAGATGGCGCTCTCCAGCTGATTTTCTGTCTTGAATGGGAGTTTGGTAACAGTTTGAAGCAAGCCCTTTTGTATTGTTAACTCTAGTAAATTTTTTCTGGACTGGGTTGAACTACCCAATTATGAAACTCAGAACAGGCTTTGGAAACTCTCTTCAGAGCAGACCTGGCCTGATTGACTAGGCAGATTTTTTTCCATTTGCCATTAAGATTTTATTTAAACTTAAACAATGGTTAAACAACAAAAACCATCATCCCTCATGTACAGTGTGCTGCTGGCAGCCTGACAACTTATGACTCTTAAATTACACAATGATGACCTAGTACCAAATAGAAACAGAGCATGTTTTTAAACATACTATCAACTAGGAACACAGCATGCTCTTAAACTCCCTGAAGCCTTGAATAATCAGATTGTAACAAACTAATACAACCAGGTGGTAGGTAAATCAGAGCAGAATAGTTCCTTCCTGGCACTTGGGGCCCTTGTATTGGAGACAGAAGTTCACAGCTGATTTAAGCTAATTGACAGCTGTGCTGTGGGTGAACAGGGTGCTGTTGTGCACCCCTCTGCTGCCGACTGGGCGTTTGCACCCTCCTTGTGTGAGCAGTGCTGGTGCTGTGGCCATTTGTTGGGGTGGGTCAGCTAAATGCAGACTCGGTAGATCAGCAAGCTGGTCCAGTCTGTCCCACAGCCACTCAGCTGTCTGGCCTAAGGAATACAGTAGTATTTTGCTACTGTACTTTCCTGTTTTTTTCCATCAGCAGCCTGGGCTTACACTGCTGTTATGCAACTGCTCCTCAGTTTTACCTCATTTTATGAAGTCTTCTCTGACAGTATTTTGGTTAACACACTTTTGTTGAGAGGGAGTGTGTGTCTCCTGCTCTTGCTCCTGGCTCTCATCCGATCCCCTTTCTTCTGCCAACTCTGCTGTTTGTTGGGTCCATCTGTGACCTGATTCAGTTCACTAATGTAGGTGAAAATTATCAGTGGAGAGGGCCAGCAAGACCCTTTCACTCTTTCAGCAACAGTGAGCCCGGAGATCAGTTTAGTTTGCTGAGGGAACTGCAGATGGAGCCTTCAGGAACCTGATCTTGCTTGCACTGAGGCTGACAGCAAAATTCCACCTGATGTGGATGCTGCAGGAGCAGTCTCTGGGCTCCAGTCTTGCACGTGGTTATATGGAACAGCCCAGGCATAAGTTTTGTGCCTCCTTGGAGTGAAGCATACAAATATGTGCTTCAAATAGCTACCTGTTGTCTGCATACGTCATCCTTAGGAAAGCAATATTTTAAAGGACTCACAGCTGCTTACAGGAAGGCAATATATCACAAGGGAGATGTGTTGCATCAAAGACAATGCTCTGCAAATGCTACATCTGAGATTAACTTCCCAGCTGTTTCTTGATTTACTTATAATCAAGGGCATGTGAGCTGCAACTTCCTTCCTTTACTCTTCCTTGTCGAAAGGATCTGTTTAATGCAAAGCTAGGAAGTATGACAGGACGTTTCTTTATGCTATGGTGGTTTATGTGGACAGCACTAGCTTGAGTCACTCTGTTGGAGGTGTGGAGCACATCCTCCCGTGTTAGCTCAAGAGAAAGTATCCAATGTGTTCAAGCTGGCAGGAGTTTCTTATTAACTCCCATTCCCCCAAAAGTGTTATCACAACGATCTAATGCATTTTTATGGGTATGAAATCTTCCCCTGATTACCAAGCTGAAGGGAACATGAGAGCAATTTGTTCCGGTTAATAACCAGGAGGCTTAACTTGAAATGAGTTGGAATGAAAGCGAGCGTAAACCAGATGCAGAGAGAACAGAGTTGCAATCTATTGAAGAAGTGCTTGAGGTTTCTTGTGCACATTTTTCTTCAAAACAAATAATAACATGTTGAGAGTGCATATCAAATCCACGGTGCTTTGTCCTTCCACTGTGAAAGCATAGTTATGTGCTGCTGAGAATAGGAAAAAGCCTTGCTTTGAACAGTGTGTGTGGGAGCAAATGAAGATGGTTGGATCACACTGTTGTAACTCTGGAACGGGCTTCTCTAGTGCCTGTTTTGAGGTTGCCAGATGAGCACGGACTGTTGCTTTTTTTTTTTTTTAACTCAATGGCCAATAATGGAAGTTCTTATCAAGGCTATCTTGGGTTTTGCAAGACTTTGCTTCTGGTTCTTATAGCCTATGTTAACTGATAAACTCAGAGGAGGCACATAGATTTATACCTTAGTTTCCATCTGTCTGTAAAAGTAATAGATCACAATGAAATCAAATTGTTTCTCTTGGTTTTTTCCTCCAAGATGTTGTCTACTTGTTTTCATGCTTAGAAGGTTTGCATCCACCTGATTCCCTGGTGATGTACTAGAAGTAATTGGAATGATTCAAGGACCAAGAATACAAGTTTATTGAGGTGAAGAGGGGAAATTCTCTACACTGTCAAGTCTTGCTTGTGTTATGATTTCCATGTTAGGGAGCATGAGTCACATGTCCTGAAGGAATCTAAAGCACGGAGCCTTGCTAATGGCAAACCCTACTCTTAGTGCATTGGCATGTTAGTGGTTCTGTTAACTGTAACTGCGGATTGGTCTGAGACACAAGGCTGATCACTATCTAGATTCGACAGAGTTTACGGAGGCTCAGATCATCTGTTCGGAGGCAGATGTTAGCAACAGTGTGTAGGCCCAGAAGCTAGATGGTGTTGACAGCTGACTAGGAGTTGCATCTAACAGCAGCATTTTTCTAAGTATTGGATCGGCGCCAGAAAGGGAACCCCAGCTCTGGTTGTCTTAGCAGCACATATGACCAGTGCTTAGCTCTGTGTATTTTTGCTGTTACCTTACAAGTTCACTGGTGCTGCTGTTCTTTGTCAGAAATTTTAATACATCCCAGAGCACCCCATCAGTGTCTGGGTACTGGAGGCTGTGTGTCCACTTTGCAGTGTTAATTTCTCTGAAGCTCTGTTTGGGTGGTAGCCATAAGAAAGAGGCTTCACTAAAATCAGGGTGTTTTTATTTTTCTCTGACATACTTCTTTTTCATGTCTTATTCAACAGAGTCTAAAAGCTCCTCTCACTGGAAGATAGTTGTGAGGCACGAGGGCACATCCATCTTTCCATAAACCTCAGTCTTGACAGAACTTCACATGATGGCTGACACAGTCAGGCTGAGGAGGCTACACAACTCTACCTTCCGGAAAGCTGTATATAAGCAATAGCAGCAGATGCTTTAAGACTGGCATTTTATTTTTTGCTACCTCCTCTTCATTGAGGGTAATGTTGTAGTTACTTGTCTTGTAAGCCCAAGCACAGTTTGCCCTGGTGGGATCTAGCCAGCATAGAGCATCCCTGGTCTCCATGGACTCTGCTAGCTCAGATCCTGTGTCGACACGCAAGGATTTATTGCCACCAACAGATTCAGGCATTTTGTTTAATCGTCAAGATTTTTTACTATCCAGGTGGGAATGGCCAGAATTACTTGGCTGCTATAAATCATCTATCTGCCAATTATTTGGATGAATTATAGATATTAGCAGGCTTGCAATAACAGTGGTTAAGCAGAGCTTGCTTTCTTCCAGCTCATTAAGCCATTTAGCATTGCATTACTCTCCAGTTCACATCAGTTATACAGTAATCTGACCACCTCTGTTTGTCAAGAGCTAAACCTTTACTGAAACACAAAACAACCATGGCTTAGTCACCATTAGAGGTGCAGACTATTATATTTATTTAACAGAAGGAACATAACTCTAGGCAGAGGAGCTTTAGGAGTGCTGTGGGAAAGCAACTTTTACAGTAAGGCCACCTTCTACTGTACACTTGGGTAAAGCAGTGGCTCAAGAAATAGGTATTAAGCAGAAGGAATTGACTGTTCCTCAGATCCTGAGAAGTCCCGGCTGCTCCAGGCGAGGCCATCAGTAGAAGTGTGACCCTTTCACTCACGTAGTGGCCCTTTCCCCTGCTCCCTGTGCAGCACAGTGTGGATGCAGAGACAGGGAGGGTGTGAAGTGAAGGAGGCGTGGCATTTATCTATGGGCATTCTGCATGTTGGGGGAGACTTTATCTGCAGAGTGTGTGTAATGGCTAGTGAATGATAGATGCTGTGGAAGTGGTGCATTTCAGAAAGCTGAATGGATCACAGATTCTGTGGTGGTCCTGAAGATTTGTTTCCTGAAATTATATTTTCCCCACTTCGTCCACCCACTCTTTGGGAAGAAAACCAAAAGGTTTCTCATATTGTTGAGAAGCTGCCCACATACATAGGAAATTAAATCTGTTAGTGGGACTTGCCTATTGTGATAAGGATGGCCTCATTCGAAGAGGTGTGGTAATTCTATGTGGCTCATTTGATGAAATTGTTATTCTCTTTTCCTTTGGTCTGGCCTGGCTGGGGCACTCTGAGCAGCTGAACAACCAAGCTCATTCACTTGGTAGCCTTTGCTGTAGTTGTGCTTCACAGTTATTTGGAAATCATTTTGCGTGTGAGTTCATATTTAAGGTAGAGTTGAGAGCAGAAGAGTAACACAAGCGAGCTGCAGTTGAGAGTGGACTGGGACAAGAGCTGTGTCCAGGGAAAGGTCTCCAATACTGACATCTGTGACACAGACATAGAGACTATGCAGTGTCCTGAACTGATGGGGGAGGCTGTGCTCTCCTTCTTCAGTACAGTGACTCAGACTAGTGCTATACACATAAACCACCAGGGAAGTATGAAGAAATAGTCAGTCATACTTCCTAGCTTCGCATTAAAGAGATCATTTCAATGGGGAAGAATAAGGGAAGGTGCAGCTCACACTGCCTCTGATTACAAGTAAATTAAGAGACAGCTGGGAGGTTAGTGTGGTCCATTGGAAAAAATGGGGGTATGAGGAACTGAGTGGATGCAGGGAATTTTTTGAAGTGAAATGTTTCTTCTTGACTCCCTCCATGCTTCCCTCCTCTCCCCAGGGTCAGTTCTACTGACATCTTTTTCCAGCAGAAAATCTAAAGTTCACAAAAACTACATTTTCCAACAGTAGAATACTGAATAGGTACCGTGGTGGCCCTGCTGACCCTGCTACTTGACCCAAAAGCCAGAGTCAGAGTTGGATCACTATGAAATTTTTGGCTCAAGCTCAGCTTTTCTCTTTCTTTTCTAAAAGGGAAACAAGTCATTGTTCAGGAGGCAATGGCTAAGTCACCACCCCTGACTTTTTACATTCAGTCCAGCACCCATGGAAAGCATTGCCTGATCTAGCCCCATGGTGACTGAGAGAGAAAGGCATTTTTAATGATTAAGAGAGGCATTTTTAAATACAGAATATGTTTCAAACTGCTGTTTTTCTGGTACAACAGAAATACTCTGTAGGGACAAGTAAGCCATGTAATTTTTAAGTAAGATTAATCAACACCCCTTGCTCCTACTCACTGAGCCATTCTTCACCTTCAGAAACACCATGCAGTTGCAATCTGCTCCTCAAGTTCATCCTGCGGTTGGTTCACAACAAGTCCCTGAACCTGCAGTACATCATTAGCTCTGGCAGCGTGTGGGTAAACATCCTCTGAGAAACTAAAGCATGGGGCTGAAGGAAATGCCCTGTGTTTTTGTTGCTGGGGGAACCAGAGTGCTGTTTAATCTTCCATTTCCTAAATGGAGAAGTGGTCAGCTGTGACCCAATGTTATTGTCATCTGGAAGATTTGAGACTGTTTACTAGAAGTGAAAGGGATGCGATGCAACTGGATCTTCTTGGGCTTAAGCATGAGCGGAGTTATGACAAGTGAACTGGAGATCCTAGATCAGAAGATGCCAGGTGGGAATGTAGCTCTTTTGTGCAACTGCCTTCATGATATCTACAGTTTGACCTCTGGGAGAGGACCTTGGCTAAGGTGTATGTGGTCTCTGTGAACATAGAACAGTATCAGAAAGGCCAGGCAGGCCTGGCCTAAATGTCGGCAGGGTGTTGGTAGTGTGGTTGCCTCTCTTTCAATCACTGGGACAGGTATCCTGCATGGTTTAACTTCACAATATGATGTTGCCATGGCTGAGCTGTATATATCATATTTGAAAAAAAAGATATGGTTTTGAGTGAGAGGGCAAGACACAGTTTAGGCCTAGGTCTACTAAACCAGTAGTTGTTTCTATTGCCAGTAGTTATGTTTGCAGCTGCCTAGGCACTGAGCAACCACTCAAGACTTAATAGAGGTTGCAGAGGTCAGAAGCTGTTGGGAAAGCTCTGAGGCTGTCCTGGGCGGTGGTGTGAGACCCAGGCATGCATGCGCTCACGCACACATGCTGGCCAGCATGCTACAGTGTTTCCCAAAGGGCTGTGCAAAAAATAACTTCAAAAAGGAAACGGTGTTGTTGAGAATATTTTCAGAATGCAAAATAAACTCTGGTCCAAGAAAAGGTATTACTTTGGAAGGAAGCCAGAAAGCAAACACAGCCATGACCTACAATGACCACAGCTTCTCTCTTCTGATCCTGGCTGAGCCTGGCTTCTAGGCTCCTCAGGGAATGCAGTATTGATTAAGGAGATGACCAGCAGCTTCTCTTCTTATTTATCTCTACAGTGAAAAGATCAGACTGTCAGGGTACTGGGCTTGAACAGTGCCTTGGCTTGGTGAATAGAGAGCCTGGCAAAAAAATCCCACCCTGTACTTACAGGCTTCCTTGTGAAGGGGAGGAGGAGGAATGCTGCAGAAAAATGTGCTCACTGAACAAGAGCAAAGCATGTAAGATCCGTCTCTTCTCCAAATGCAAATTCACAATACTCATTCAAGGATATGGTTATTCTAGTAAGGAAGAGCCATTTTTATTGGATTATGTCAAAGCAATTATCTTTAAGATTCAAAAAAAGGGGAAGCATTACAGGATTCATTCAGGAATTTTTCCAAGGAGTAAACCAGTCTGTAAATATTATGTAAGTATCTTCAATCTGCTCGTGCTACTAGAGTCAAACCAACAATGTGTCCTTGCAAACAGACTGATGCACCATTCTTTGTGGTCAATGGGATTCTCCCTCTTGATTTAACAAGTCTTAGACAAAATCTTACCTCCTTTTAATTAAGGGGGGGGGGGGGAGGGGAAGGCAAAATAAGAAACACCCCAATGAAAACAATCAACTTGGTGCAAAACTGCAACACTGTGGTATACTCATCTCAGCAACTTGAATTTCTTGCAGAGACTCCATCTGAGATCATAAGCAGTGTTTTCTGAGAGCAGCAGTCTTCCAAGTATGATGCTGCATATTCTGTCTGTCTGATAGAATATTCTATCTGCCTCTCCTCTACTGCTCTTCCAGGTGGCTTTCCCTGGAGAACAGCCAACCTGCATGAACGTTAATACTGCCTGGCCTTCAGTGGTGCCCACTAGTGGGGGCTTCATCTTCCAAGGCTTTTTGACTTGACTGCAGTGCTCCATCACTGGAAGAGGTGGAGATAGCTTTTCAGAAAACCTGGACTTAGGCTTGCATATCTCAGCTATGACTGGCCTTTGCAAATCCAGACAGGTCGCAGCAGCAGGACAGGGCTGTACCTAGTAGAGAGAGAGGGACTGATGTAGTTAGAAAGGCTGGTGGAAATACTTCTAATGAGTATGAAATAGTTGTTTTGATAAAGACACCTTTAAAAAAATAATCTCAACATGAGCAGTTTTGCCTTGCTGACAGCACAGGTGGGTCAGGTAGAGTGTTTTGTTATCTGTGTTCTGGGAGTGAATGACTTTTCAGAGCCCTGACAAACAGCGCACACCCAATTTTATTGGAACTAATTAGCTGCCAATGGAGGAGTGTGTTCAAAATGATGTATTCCTCTCACTGAGCCCAAAGAGCTGCCCTTGTTTCACATCTGTGTCTGATTATGCCTCTTGAACTTTAAGGCAGCTGTCTTACAGGTTCATTTTCTGTAGGAACTCAGGAAATTACTCAGGAAAACCACTGACACTACCTACCACTTACTGCCAGATCTCTTTCACTCTTCATGTGAAGAAGCCTATTACCGGGAACTGTTGGCATGCAGCATGGTCAATGGCAGCCTAGCGATTAGAGTGGAATTTATAAAGAATGATTGCAGTAGTCCCTAAATGTTACCAATTGATGCGTATTCTCATGGCTTATGGAGCAGTCCCCAAAGACTATGTTGTTCCCTCCCACCGACAAATAATAAGGGATTCTACAAATTACACTGAGATCACAATGGGATTGATTAGGTGTAAGGGAGATAATATATGAAGGAGGATGTAAAGTGATACTTACTTGCAGGTCATTAGTATAGTGAGGGACTTGATTGTTGTAATATTGACTCAAAATGTTGGCATTGTTTTTTGTTGCATGGAGCAGCCTTCGAAGTACTGCAAAAATGACTGTTTCACTTTTTATTCCATTTTAATCTAGAAGAAGATAAATGACTTGGAACAACTGAAACTCATTCCTCATCTGGTTATTTTCCCGATAAAAATGAATTGAAGGACAAAAGGTGATTTCTTAAGTGCCTTGCCAACAACTACACAGTAATTACTTCCAAAGGGCATGCAGCCCACCAGTGTCGACTTGAATGAGAATTTAGGGCTTCTGATGATGTTGATTGACTCCTCCCTTTAATTCTCAATGTACTGCTTTGGGCTATGATCTCATCGGATCTCAATGCTAAGCAAGAGTCAGTCATGCCAATACTTTGATAGGAAGCAGACAAGAACAGGTGTTTCAGGAAATGGTGTTGGTTTATTGAGATATTTTATGTATTAAATCAATGCCCCAGCAAAGTTCTACAGTCACTGTGCTACTGAAGTTGCTTTGGTGGCGATATAAACACCAAAGTCCTGTTTTTCTGGTAAAAGGAAACCATATTTTTTTAAAGCATAGCCTTGTTTGCTTGGACATACTTGCCAAATGAGCTTTGGTAACTTTTCTCATGAGTTTTCTTCTTGATTTCTGCACTCTGTAGCTATGATAATGCTCTGTGATTCAGAAGACAAACAGATCAGAGGCTGAAATATCTTTATATGAAACATTGACTGAATGGATCAGAAAGGTAAATTTGTAAGAATCAAGGGATAGTGAGAATCCATAGAGCTGCTGCTGACTCTGTGGTGGCCACAAACAGGCCACACACAAGGGCTGAGTCCATTATATAAAGTGTAGTTGTGTGTAGTCGTGTGTGTGCTGGCATGTAAGTGGTAGGTCTTCTGAGTACTGCTGAATTATCTAGAAAGTAGGGGTGTGTGTTCCATAAGAGAGATAGCCAACAGCATTAACGTTTTTTGAATTGTGTTTTTGTTGTTCTTTCATCATGTAAAAGCCCAGTGTTAAGTGAAAGGAAGTGACAAGAATATAAAGAAGAGAAAAGTCTCATATGAAAAAATATGACTCTAAAATTAAGATCCTCACAAACAAGTTCCTGAAATCACCATTGGTACAAGGAACAGAGACAAAGGGGGGAGTGGAGAGAACCTGCTTGGCAGGAAGGGGTAAGGAAAAGTATAAAAACTTTATACTTCCAGCATAAAAGTATTCCAGCATAAAAGGAAGAATCATTTAAATACCACCATTTTTCTAGAAAGTCACACAGTTACTATTTGTTCCTATTCAGGACATAATAAATCATTCAGGGTTTTCATGTCTTAAATTTCCTTCCTCAGATTCATTGCACTGGATGTCCCTTCTCTCAAACTAATAGTACAAGTAGCCTTTGACATTGCTCTCAAAATAGATCAGGAATTTTTGATATTTGATGGACAATGGTGTACCAATAGATGTTACAAAAGCTAAAGGAGGAGGATCTGGGGGAGTGCAGATAGATGAAACTTTTTGATCCAGCTCTGAGTGATGGGTGTTTGTTTGTAACATACAGCTGGGAGGAGGATGAAAGTGAGTATGCAATTTGCTCCATGAAAATTTAAAGCTAGTGCTGCGGTGCTGGGGTCTGGCCCTGTGCCTGCTAACTTTTCTGCTGACTTCAGAGAGTGTGGGATGAGTCTTTGACAAAAACCTGTCTGGAAGGAAGCACCTGACAAGAAAATTCAGTAACTCAAAAGCTTTATGTAACGTTGACTGAAAGATGGCATTCAGCTCACGGATCTCATCTGTGAGTAACTGCAGGCCAGCACGCCCCGTGGTGCTGAAGGAGCTCAGTGCTCTGGCAGGCACCAAGCACTCACGTGCAGTCCAGCCTGCATGAGTTGAGGCTAGTGTAAGCCTCCAGCTTGAGAACATGTCTGGAGAGCTTAATTTCATACTGCAACATGTGATGTTTAGCTGCAGAAATTCATGTGCTGGTCAAGATGGGATCTGTTTTCCTGGCTCTTTTTATCTCTTTGACTTTCATCTCCTTTCAGCAGATTTCAGTGCATATCTCTATGCTAAAATTGGTGCAGACTTGGGCTGGAGAAAGGCAAGTTAGGGCTCTAACCCTGAAGGGCAGCAGAGGAAAGTTGAGGTTTGCATGGCTGGCTTTGCAAATTTCCCTTAGCATGATCAGAACTGAAGAGGGACTGGGAGGGGACCTCTGCAGAGGAGGGAGGTGAACGTTTCAGGCTACAAAAGGCAGGCAAAAATGAAAAAGAGAAGTCCTTTGAACTGTCAGATGACTTGCCTGATCAGAGGGTGTATAGAACAGAGGAAGGCAAGCCCAAGTGCCCAAAGAAGAGGTCCAGAAGAAAACAGCATTGTTAGTTGGCCTGTGTGTAACAGGTGCTAAAAACAATAATGGCTCCACTGTTTGGCTTGAAAGTGTGTGTTTAAATCCTCCTCTTACTTCTTTAGCGGTGCTGGGGGCAGGATCAGAAATAGCTTCTCCTGCCCTACCTGTGTGGAGTCCTGTATACCTATACATTGGTTATGTATATGGTTATGGTCAGTTTCTACAGAGACAGGGGATGCCCATCTTCCTAGCTGACTGTGACTGGAAGTGGAGAGCCTTAATGGGGTGTAAGTAAAGGGAGAAACATCTGCAAAAGAGAAGAATTCATGGATCCAGTAACAGTTGTCTGGCTTTTAAAGCTTTCCAAGATTTCCTGGAAGCTAGAGAGCCGTAATCAACCAAGCCTGAGCACTGGACAAATGCACTGCAGTGTTTGGGTTGGTTTTTTTCCCCTTTTCTTTTAATTTAAAAATTATTTGTTGGAGGGACAGACTAAATTAAATCAAATTGCCAAAAGACCACAGGGGAGCTCCAAGAGGTCTTTTTTAAACTGAGTACATAAACTTTATCTCCCATTGGTTGGGCAACTTTAAAGTCTTTAATCTTTGTTGCTGTTTATTTTTCATAGCTGTCACTCTCTGTAATTCTAATTATTGGTTTTGTTAGTGGAGTCATGAAGTGTCCTGTTGGCTCAGAGGCTGATACTTGGGAACCTTAAGTTGACTGGCTGAGTCGTGACAAGTGCATATCACTCGAGTCTCCACAAACTCCTCTGCAGGATTTGAAACAGCCTTGACAATTATTTGGCCAGCTGAAAAAGAGACGGTACCAAAATTAATAAAATGTGTTCCAGTAAAGCAATTTCCTTTGTCTTTCCTTGTCCTACTTCCTTACTTTATTTCACCTTTTGTCCCCACAGAAGTTAATTTTAAAATTAAAGAATGCATGCTACATGATACAGCTTCGGGTTTTTAAGTGAGCCTAGAGCTGAAATCAGAGAGGCAGTGGGAATTCAGTTTGACCTCAGCGCTTGCCAAGCATGTAACAAGCACGTAGACACTGCACAGTCACCAAGGTGAGCTGAAGAGAAAGTGTGACATCGCAGATGGAGCAAGGGTTGCTGAGTGGACCTGGATCCACCAGCTAAGTAGTATATGAGCTGCCCTTCCTCTGCAGGTTTTGCACCATGCAGTGCACACCAGGGCTGTCCAGGTGATGCTGCTTTTTCGTAGTTTTTTTAAGCTTCACGCAAAAAATGTATTTCAGATTCTTTTCAGAGTTCCCCTCAAGGAAGCGATCTTTTCTAAAAAAAGTCTTTTACCTGCCCTTGCAGACTTGCTGCTGCTTATGGGGAGGTGGAAGAGGAAGTGGGGTGCAGGGGGGAGCAGGAGTGAAGTGGAGTTGCAGGGGATCTTCTTGGGCTGATGTCTTGCATTCCTGACTAGATTCCAAATACCCAGTAGAGAGGACGAAGACTGGAATGGTGCTGACTTCACATGTGGGGGTTCAGCAAAACTCCCTTGACTGCATTGGATGATGGTGACAAAGAGTAAGGGGGTTTGCAACTCAGATATTCACTGGATCATACCTTAACTGTGACCTTGATGTTGATCCCAGTAATCGGTGTGGGCATGCTGTTGGACTTAGGAACCCAGCCTTCACTTTCAGCTGTGGTAGAGGTTGATATATAAGTGCCTGTGTGTTGACTTCTGCAAATGCTAGCAAGTCCCACAGTCTTACACTGTTTGCTGTCTGTGTTGATGCTGTGCTGCTAAATTTAGGTTGTTCATACTAGTCCAGGAATTAGTACTAGAGTACCAGTGTAACAGGCATTTAATTATCACATGGAGCTGCTGTGACTGCAAGCAGGCAGAGCTGGAGATGTAAATCTGAATGAGTATCCTAGCCACAGGCAGTGGCTTCAAATGGAGGTCAGATTCTGGTCCTACATGTATCAGCATGATACATCAAATGCTTTTAAATACTCAAAGTACTGATGTGTCCGGATGCAAATGAATTCTTGACTGTCTGTACAACTCTTGGCCACAGCATGAAGATGTTTGCTAGGCCTGGTCTGTCATACTGAAATTGCCTGGGTTGTCCTGGCTGTCTATCCAGATACAGCTGTTAGCCCCCACCTGAGGAAGTATGTCCTCGCGTTAGAGAGCCAATGAATATGATGTCCTGTGTAACCGTAACCTGCTATTTTTGCACTTCACTGCAAGCTCAGCCACTGGCTTCAGCAAATTATCACCTACTGCTGGTACAGGACAGTCTAGCAAAGAGGTTTTTACCAGGGACATCTAGAGGTCCAACAGCTAATGTCTGCACCCAGCTTACAGTCCTGAGCGTCTAGTGTCAGGTCTAGCTAGATCCCACATTTGCTTCTGCTCCCTGGCTATATGAAGTAGGCTTGTTAGTTATTTTTCAGCACTACCAAAGCGTGTAGGGATTCTCAAGGAATCAGAGGGTGGACCAACAGAATTCTGGATATCTACAAAGAACTTTCAGCTGAGATTAGTTATTTTGCTTATTTACATGTTGAACATGCATAGCCCTAGGCAAGCTGTGATGAAGAGCAGGCTGGACAAACAACTAACACTGCTAATATTGACGCAGAGCTCCACTTAGCTTTGCAGCCCCCTTTAAAAGGAAGCAATCAAAAGAAAGTGCTATGAGATCCTGAAGGCTGCTTGTTTGTTTTTTCACATGCTGCTCAGCTTGGGGGGTGAAAATACCCATCAGTTTGATTTCCTCTTTCTCAGGCATTGGTCAATTGCTGATGGCTTTGCATTTTCAGTGCTGGAAGTGTTGAAATACACCTTCAAAAGATCACGAAAAACATTCTGGTTGAAGTAAGTTTTGGACACTTTAAAGAGTCTTTTTTTTGCCAGATCACATTGCTGAGCCTTGTTTTAAGATTTTTTTTTAATAACTGGCTTATTCCTACATGTGATTGTCACTCATCACCTCTGGTGACACACAAATTGTCTAGCGGATAATTTTCCAGTCTGAAATCTACAAAGTGGATTTTGCAAAGCTTTTGCAGCGTGGTGATGCTTTCTAGACAATGGTATATAAATGCCATTTCCAAGTGAGACTGCTGTTATTATTCCCAGATGTTCCGGTTCTCTAGTTGCCTAAATATAGTTGTTGGTGAGGGGTTTTAGGCTTTCAGGGCAGAAGGTCAGCTTGAAAGCAACTTAGAGTTGTAAAGTAAGCAATTTCTGGATTTTGAGCCTTATCAGCTCTCACTTTGAGTGTGATGGGAAAGCCTTTAAGCTGCTTTTGTCAAGCTTGGGAGATAAAACTGCATTTCTGGGGTCTATCTCATAGAAAAAAAAGCTGAGGTCTGAGTCAGTTTGGGTCACAAGTTCCGTTGGTGTATATTTGCCCTGCTGTATTGACATCAGTAGAGCTAACGTGATTTGCTCTGTATAGGTCCTGGCAGCATCAGTAGAAGTATTTTAACTTTAAATGGGAAATGTGAGAAATACAGCCACCTCCCCATCTTGTCATGTGGGGAAAGAGCAAGTGAAGAGATAATGCCTTCTTTGGAGCCATGGCATTCACATCCTTCATTTGAAGAAACAAACCTGGGCTGACGTGGAGTCAGCAGCAGAACTTTGGATTTCAGTGAGTCTAAGGGAAAGCTGCACCCAATCTGATGAGCTGCAGCTTGATCTCGTGTCACACTTCAGTATTTAGGTACTGAAGGCTCTTTCTTTAATGGAAAATATTGTCCTTTTCCCGTCATGACTGTCATGTAGCCATCTGTGTTAGCTAGGCTTGCACCTTTTACGTATCATAAAAAATGTTCATATTGTAGTTTGATATGCTGGAGCATAATAACAAGGTATGTGCACTGTACAGCACTGTAGGAAAAATGAGTTGTGATCTTGTCATTAAAGAAGGCAATGAATATGTGGAAAAGGCCCTAGTCTTGGCCAAAGACCTTATTCTGACTCCTATATTAAAAGAGCACTGACTTTGTCATTCTTATGCACCTCATTAAATCTGAACCTGTGCTTTAATTTTATACTTTCTTGTCTCATCCCCTTTTCAGGATCCTTCTTCCTTTCTCATTTGTAGTGGGGCATTCTCTAGGTTTTTTTTAAATCTTTTCTTGTAGAACTGTAACTGGATCCCTCTCTACCTGACCCTTCCTCTTCCTCTTGCATCTCCCTGTGAAACAAGGCAACATTTCACCTATAAACCAAAAAGAGTTAGCCAGGAGCATCTGGCAGAATCACTTTCTTTTCAGTCAAAAGGTTATGACAAACATTCTATTTTCTACAGAAAGCACACATTTTTCGTATACTCTAAAAATTTCACTTACTCAAGGATTTGACTTCTGTCCAGAAAAAGAATTCTGACAAATTTTTCAATCAGTCCTAATTTTTCTTCATCAGGAGTTTTTAACCAGTCCTAATTTTTCTTCATCAGGATTTTATTTTCTCCTCCACCATTTCTCTTTCTATAGCCTCTTGAGCAAAATAAGATCCCTATAAACATTTGAGTACTAGATGAACTTTCCAACCTATGGTATTTAGGTGGATTAAAAATAAGGTGAAATACGTTTGCCGGTGCCCTATTTTTGACAACTCTGGCCTAGACGCTTCCTTTATAGGTCAGTAAAAGCCTTGTTATATGTTTGTAGAGTCAACAGAAAAAGCTGGCTTTCCTCATAGCCTGAACCAGTGCAATCCTGAAGCTCTCTGAAGTCACTGAGATAAAGACCAGGCCCTGAGAGAGAGCACAAAAAATACACTAAATGCACAGTTCTGGCCCTTGGATACATCAAAATCTTTTGAAGCAAGTGGCAGAGGGGAAAAATAGAATCCTGCGCCTCCATCCCGACCACACCAGACAGCTCAGCATTGCTCTCGGCTGTAAATGCTGCCCTCAGGGATGAATTCTGGTGTGTTCCCATCACATCACAACATGCAACACCCATGTCCGAAGCCCAGCCAGCGAGGCCATCTGAGACACATGCCAGGCTGGGGAATGAGGAAAGGCTGAAGGGCTTTTTCTCCACAACAGAGGGCAAGGTTCCTCTACCCCTTCTCTGCCTGTGGGATGTCAAAAGCTATCTATATATGCAAGTATTTTTAGGTCACTTACTTTCTTCTGGCTGGTATCTAAGGACCACAGGTTTGATCACGGTGTGGGATATGCCTGTAATACTTGCAGGGTATTGTGTAGTTTTCAGTCCATGTCTCTTTATCTTGCCTGAACAGCCTAATCTGGTTTCACCACGTTTCTTTTTCCAGCCTGGGCTTTTTCTTCCTTGCAGGGTATTGTTGCTGAGGGGAGCTGGGAGACAATCAAGTAGGAGAATATAACCCAAACCTGGGAAATACACGTAGTCTGTTTTAAACAGACTTATTCCATGGGAGGAGAGCGGTGCTTAGTCAGTAAAAACAGTTTCTAGGGTACACAAGATGAAAAGAATTTCTCTATGAGAAGATTTCTGGTAATTTAATTACTACTAACTACCATCCAGTGCTGCTAGCGGAAATGATTGCAGTTTTCAGCTAACTTGCTGTGAAGACTGAATGGGGCATGAGGGTAAATTTAATATATTCTGCCTTAGTGATTAGCGTTTGTGTTCAACTTTGCAGCCTTTAATGGGAGCTCTGTGGCTGCGTGCTCTCTGGTAGCACTGGTTTCCATGACAGCTTCTGTGTCAACTATTTTTCACACATGCTTTATGACTTATTGTACAGCACGTGTTGTTTAGTTTCACAGCCCGTGCTACAGTTTTCAGGAAACTTGTGACACTTTAACATCTACATTGCAAGGAGCAATCGCCTGCCATGAGGAATGAGAGAACAATGAGCAATCCATATAGGAAAGGTGGGGAAAGCATGCTGGTATGTTAAAAATTTGGATTTGTCACATCAGAATACAGCTGGCAGGAGTGACAGGCTCTGGAGCATCTGTGAGGCCTTGGACTCAAAGGAGCTGATTGTTAGTGACAGTCTTCTGTCGTTTTGTGACCTCACCAGCGTTAGATTTTCAATCTCCGTCACATTCTCCAAACCCCTTGTCAAGTGCTGCCTGAGGGCTCTCTCTCATGTGCATGCCTGCTTTGTTCCCATGCCCCGTCCGTCCTGCATGAAAAGCTCCTCACTCGTGCCAGAAGACATTTCTAAAAATACCAAGGGAGAACTGTGCCAGGCCGGGCACTTCTATGCACGCCTGTGCTGGGTCAGTCTTGCTACCCCGGCTGAGTTCTCGCCATGTCCATGCTGGGGAAACCTCTTCTGGGAGCAGGAAGGTGCCCAGCCTTGTTCCTCTTCCCCGCAGCACATGGGCAGCTTGGGAGGAACAGCGGCTGCAGCTTCTTTTGGGGGGTTCCCGTGCTGAGAGCCTCCCACTATGAACCCACGGCAGATGGGGTGGGGTGGGAGCATGTGGCTGCATCGCTGACTGAGGCTTCCTTGGAGACTGTGTCTCAGCAGGGCGTAGACTACTCTGCCTCGGCACAGCCGAGAGTGTCAGTAAGTTGCTCTCTGAGAAGGATGTACCAGAGGACAGAGGTCAATGAGAATTTGCCTGAACAGAATCTGAGGAAAGTAAAAAGGCAAGCCTGCAATGATGCATCGAGCCCCGGGTGGGTGTACGTGCTCTGCCTGAAATAGAGCAGCCAGAATTGGAAATGGTCCTTTGGCCAAGTCCCTCAGAAAGGAGCTTTCCGCTGCAGCATGGTGTGCTCGCCGTGAAGCGGTGGTGGCCCTTGCTGGGTCGGAAAAGAAAGCCTGGCGCTGCCTGCTGCCTCCCTCTGAGTAATGCCTGACAATTAATGCCGCAGCAGGAAATAGGTGGGAGATTAACAAAGGGTTTGTTGCTGAGCAAATTGTGTGGCCCCGTCAAAAGGAGCTGTAATTCCCACCCAGTCTGATTATTTCTGCCGTGGACTGGCCCTGTTACTTGCTTCCCCTTCCAAATAAGGTTAACACCTTCAAAAATTCGGAACTTGCTAGAGACTTGGAGTCTGCTGGAGACAGTGGTTTCCACCTCCCCTGAGGGTTTCTGTACAGTGTTAGGAGTTGGCAGGGTTCAAGGGTGGAAGGGATCCTGGTCTTTAGACTGAGAGGGGGACAGAAAAACAACTGATGGAGAGCAGCATTCCAGCCTGGGATGGGCTCATTTGTCATCTGCCCGATACCTGTTAGATCTTGCAGTCCCTGGGAGAGAATTTGTTAAAAAATTAAAAGCTTTCTGGTGTCTGAAGATCAGCAGAGCCTGATGCAGGAAATTTTGTATACCTGTCTAACCTCAGATAATTTAAAGAAGTAGAGATTGCAACATAAACCACTTAAAACCCAAGAGCCAGTCAGGAACTGTTTCATACACACAACTGTGTACTCTTCCCTGGCACTGATAAAGCCTCGGTTTTGTGTTCCCCAACTCCCATGCTGCCAGACTTGCTGCTGGCCCAGCTCCAGAGGAGAGATGCAAAGTCTGTGACAACTGTTTGTGGTTGAACATGGTCATTGAGAGGTCCTGGGTCTTCCAGTGACCCTGCAGCCCATCCTGGCCCTGAGTCCACCAGGCACCCATGCCCTCCTGGTAAAACTTTTGTCCCAGGTTTGGAGAGCCCGTGGGCAAAAAGAGTCCCATGGGCACTGGAATTTACATAACTTGTGCTAAAGCCTCTTAAAATGCAGTGTGTGTGCTGCCTGGCAGCTTGTAACGTGGAGGTTATATCCTGGCATGCTGGGGGGAAGGTCTAAAGCCTTCTCTTCTTGGGGCACCTGGCAAGGTGCTGCCCCATGTGGGTGCCAGGGCAGGATGGTAGGGGAGGATGCTGCTGGCAGCACTGTTGGAAAAACATAGGATTACCTCAAAACCTACCTGCACAAGATGCCCAGGCCTGGGAATAGGAGAGAAGGACAGACATCTCAGAAAGGAGTGGTGTGCTGGGGGTCTGTGGCTTTGGGGCAAAGCAGCATCATGAGGTGGAGTTTGGGTGAAAAGAGGGGTGAGACTGGGGGGACAGGGACCGCTCGTGGGAATGTGTGCATGTGGGAAGGAGGGAGGTGTAAGATGGAGCACGGCAGGGAGGTGTGGGTGCCGGCAAGTGGGTGGGCGCTGTCTGGAAGCAATGTGCAAAGGGAGGTGGGCTGGCGCATGGGAACGGAGGAGGGACTGCTTGTGCATGCGGTGGGTTTCTGAGCGGGAGCAAACCGGGATGAAGCGTTCACCAGAGCTGGGCTGAGGCCAGCCAGTAGCTGGGTGGGAATGCAGGCTGCATTAGGGCAGGACAGCACAGCGGCTGCAGGGCGGGAGTGAGTCTGTGAGCTTGGGGGGCTGCAGGTCTGCGAGGAGCAGCTTGTGGCAGCAGCGTGGGAGCAGGCTCATGGCCTCAGAGCCCTTCTCCTTGTGCTTCATTTCACTGTGTCTTATCCTCGGGGCAGTGGGCATTGCAGTCACAAACTGTACGTGGCAGACCCCCCTGGACAGCTGGGCCAGGGAAGCTCTATTCACTGTCTCTGCACTCAAGTTGGGAGCCCAAAATCATGTGTGGCTGCAGCTCCACCCAGACAGAGCTGTTTATTTTTGAAGCAGCTGGGAGATGCTGTGAGAGAGGTGGGTAAAGTTCAGCTGGGATTATTTTTAATACCCTGTGTCTGGAGGGAAATTCAGAGTTCGATTTGATTAGGGCTGCTTTTTCCATCCCAAACGTGTCTGCTTACATTGCTTGAAGTCCCTGCCATTTTCTGGACCTCCCCATCCATTTCCACTCTCCCCTTTTGGCTGCCCCTCAAAATGATCAGTTTGGGGCCAAGACCCTGTGGCAGGCGATGCACTGTGCCTGGTCAGCGGGAGGACCCAGCCCTGCTCTCCTCCGCACTCTTGTGAGCTATCTTTATGTCTTGTTCCCCAGCAGCCGTGCAGGATGAAATTTACCTTCTAGCACGCAATTCATCATTGTACTTGGTGACAACACAAAGCTCTCTTGTTGAGGTATCCGAGTGTGTCCCCTGGCTGAGATACTACTTTACACAAAGCTTGGGGAATTAAGCTGTATTACTGTATTTATACTGGGCTGTAGCTTTGCTCAGGACCCTCTGCCAGGCTCCAGAGCAGGTCACTAAGCATGGAGTCAGCAAGCAGGCTAGGCTGAACGGCAGAGGACCTACACTTACCTCCTCGTTCTGCCTCTAGCCTGCGCGTGACTTGGGTTGACTCACTTTGGCTACTCTTGGCTTTGGTTCCTCAACTGTAAAGTGAGGCTGACAATACTGCCCTGCCTCTTAGGGATGCTGAGGAGATAAAGGCATTAATGTTGTTATTGCTTGCTATTACTTGCTATACTTGCTGTTAAGGAGAGCCAAGTAAATATTAGTTGGGGGTTGATGGACAGCCAGATTTTCCCCTCACTCACACCTCCACCTTCTGAAACCACTTGGATGTCACCACAGCCTGATATTTGTAAGCACTTGAGTGCGTGTGTATGTCTGTGCATGTGTGTGACACTACAGCATCTCTCTTACTGGATTCAAAACAGATGTTGAGATGACAATTTGATCCCCTCCTGCTCTGGCTGAGCTGAGTGGGTGGAATCTGGGCTGTAGCTCACAGCAGAGTGTCCAGCCAAGAATCTCCAGGCCTCTCTCTGACATTAGCAGGACCCCCTGGAAATTTGGGAAATGTTGCTATATCAATGTGCAGCTGGAGAAGCCAAAGCACATGAAACAGAGTGGGCTCGCTCAGTGTAGAAGGACAAGCTGGAGCATGAAGTCTGTAAGCCTCTCTTCCCTGGCCAGACCACTAGATGGAGACGTCCCTACCAGATTTGTGAAAAATGCAGGTATTTATGAAAATATATTTCCCAGTGGTTTCTCAAGGACCTGCCAGTGAAAGCACAGACATTCTTCCCACTGGTTTCACGAGTCAGATCTGGACAGTGGTATAGGAAAGGGCTTCTTGGTTTAGTAACAGGGTATGAGGAGCAGATTTTAGAAGAATTGCTCATTTTGAGCCATCTCCGTTTACCAAGTACCCTCTCTCCCACGCTGGGAAGAAGTACAACAGAGTGGTTCAGAGATCCTGAACATCTCGCTCTCTACCGCACAAAGGTGCTCTGCCAGCTCTGCAAATCACAGGGAGCCCAGAGGTGACCACACTTGCAACAGTGCTTCGTGCAGCTCTAACTTGGTGCGCACGCTCTGTGGCACAGTAGTGGTGATATCCCTAAGGCCCAGAGCAGCTCATTTTCAGCCGCCTCCACCCTGCATCTGGCAGCTTGCTTCACTCTGCCTCAGCACCGAGGATCATAAATTTGGATTAGTCTCTGCCCAGATACTTAATTTTGCATAGACAAGAATTCTTCAGTTTGGAGGGGGGCAAAATAAGGCAAGTATTTCTCTGTGACTTCAGCTGTGCCTGGTGGCTATTATATCTCACTACTTTAATGTACATTTGACCTTACTTGCCTCTGCTCTCTGGACTCGTTCTTCAAGTAGAAGGATATTAATGACTTTGACTTCAATCCAGTTCTCCCTTCCCTCTTTCCCCCCTTTTTCCCAAGTCCTGACAATGAGGTCAGACATAAACTCTGAATCATTGTCCAGTCACACGCTGGTATGTCTGTCCCTATGTTCTGCAGAGCTTCAGGCTGAGATGGTTGAGGTTGTTCTGAGTCACTGCAAGAGGATCTGCAGCTCTGATCCTTTGAGGAGCAAATGCTGGAGGTGCTCTGCCTCTTGAAGCCCAACAATTAGCAGTGGCAAATGTGCAAATTTTGTCTGTTCTTATGGAAGGTGAATCTTACGCGCACTGAATTACAGATGTTAGAAATACAGAGGGTGCAGGTTAGCTAACCCCCCCAGCTGCTGGCCTGTGGCATGCTGGTGTCCAGTTCTGAGAACTGCTAATCCCACAGAGGAGGAATTGTAACAAGTGCATGGCTTCCAGTACCTGATTCAGCTACACACCCAGTAGCTACCTCTTATTTCACAGAAACCAGAAAAATAAAATGTATTGCTCCAGAAGCTCAAATCCCAGGATCTTATATGCTATGTGAATCATTTGTTGTGCTTTGCAGTACAGAAGGTCCAGGACACAGTTTTGCTGTCCTGCAGTTCTAATCTCATCCCTGTTCAGGGCGCAGGCACTTGCCTGTGACTGCATACATGCGTGCCCCCCACCAGATCCAACACAGCCCGCTCACTGGTACGAAGTGACAAACTGTGACTAAATAAAGGAAGGAAGTGAGGGATGGAAAAGTTTGGGAAGGTGCTGTTTTAGGGAATACAAGCATTCAGGAAAGTGTTTGCATTTTAAGTTTAGTTTTGCTCTTAAGGCAGGGGGAGAATTCTCTAAAAGTCATGTCTGAGAGTTGAGATTAGGGATCAGGGGCTGTGCAGCCCATTTCCCTAGCTGGAGGTGAATGAGTGTTAGTGGAGGCACACAAAACGTCCCACAGGGTTGGGTCACTGCCAGCATGGAGCTTGATTTCACTGACACATGTTAGCTGGAGAGCCTTTAAAGTCATTGACATATCTGGATGTGATGGAGACCCCAATATTAAATCTTCTTCTCTACTGGTTATCTTTTTGCTTTATTCTCGTGAAGGGGTGGATTTGCCAAAGAAGAAGATACGGCTCAAGGGGCTACAGCTCCCCTACCCCCCAGGTCTCCTGACTGATTAATGCAATGCTCATACTGGAAGACTAGTCATACAGTGGCGTACCTTCCCCCATGTCCAACTGAAGACAGAACACCTGCTCAAAAAGTCTATACTTCTCCTTTCTTAGAAATGGCATGTAATTCACAGCCATAAAATACTAGCTGGAAAGTTGTTAGGGTTTTTTTTCTTCCTTTTTTTTTTCCTGTTGACAATGCCCGTTGGCAAAAGTCCATCAAATAACAGATGAGGTGATGAATGCAGCTGGAGTTCAGCTCTAGGACTGAAGTTCCCTGTGTTTGCTTTTGGGTCCTAGGGGTATGTGCATGTCTGTAGGAGGAGCAATATTCTATAGAAGGAGTAATATCTCCCCAGCTTCTGAGGGATCTCAAAGTGCTTTGAAGCCTGGAAATAAAAGAAAACAATTATGTTCAGGAATTACATTCGCCACTGTTGAAATGCAGCCCCACCTCTGGGACACAGCCTATTTACTGTCAAGGTTGTGCAGCAAAGCAGGATATGAAGGGAACTGAATCACCAGCAGGAATGTGGAAGGGGCTAGACAGCACTTCCCCAATCGTTACGTGGCCAGGATATCAGCGTTGGTGTCGTGCTACTCACCTGTGTCAAAAGATCACCGATAGCACAAGTACTTAAGACTTTATTGGCCAAAAGAAGGTACTTGAGGTGGCACAAGTCTCCGAATGTTGAGCAGGATCCTGTAGGTCTGAAGAGGAATGGGGTTTTGCTCTTGATTTTTGTTGGAGTCGGGGCACTTCAGCTTTGCAAGAACAGTGATTCAGAAATTATTTGGGAAAACACACTTGCTGTTACATCACCCTTCTTGGATCCCTGCACATCCATGTTGGGCATTTCCAGAAATGGGGTCACTTAGGAGACATGAATAGATGTGAACACACAGTGGTCCCGCTGCAGCAAGGCCATAGATTTTTTTATTCTCTTCTCTTAATTTCTACATAGGACTTTCCAAAATACTGTCAAATTCTGAGTTACTGTCCATCTCCTCAAATCTCCTTGTATTGAGCTCAAAATCCAGGGACAAGGTGTATGTACTAGAACCTCACAGTATGACAGAGTGCGTCCCTAAAGTTCTGTCCGTTAAGGAGGAATTAATCACTACAGAAAAAGACTTTGTGACTGAGGCTTTAGAAGTGAGGAAGGAATCATGGTCAGACCAGTAGAACAGAGGGACTGGAGCCCTGAGTTCAATGCTCAGCTTTGCTACTGGCCTCTGAGGTGGCTTTGAGCAAGTCCCTGTCTTTCACTGTGCCTCATGTGTCCCCCCATCCCAAAATATTACTGACTTCATCTCTAAAATGTTTTGAGCTTGAGGTATGATCTGAGTGTTGTTATTCACTCTCTGGTGGCACCAGAGTTTCAGAACAATCTCTTAACATAAACACCCACCTCATCAAGTTGAAAAGAAACTCTCTTACTGTTTTCCCACTGGGTAATAAACCATTACACTTGTTGGGTTTTAAGGTAAAAATTAATGATTTCCTTCCTGTTCTGAAGGAGGTTCTACTTCCGGAATCTGGGAAATTCTTTTCTTAAACATTCCATGTAAATATAATTCTTTTAAAAAATAATACACATGGCTTAAGTCATCGTAAGCACAATGGTTATTGTATATAAAAGAATTGGGGCAGTATTTTATAACTAGGTAAGTGCTATATTTAAGAAACTGAATAAATCACGTTGAAATTTGCTGATGTTAAAAATGTCAGGTGCCCCCAGGGAAGGTGAGGAGGGTGTGCTAAGGGCCATGAGTGACTCAGGATCAGTTTCACAGAAGTATTGCAATACAATATGGAATACATTTTATTAAAAAATAATTAAAAATCGAACATTGTTTCATTGTTTCCTGCACTTGCAATCCCAAAGGCTTATATTGTCCTGATCTGTACTGTAGTCCCAAAGGACTTTCAAAGATCCTTCATAGGAAGCAAACTTTTACTTATTGTTTGCAGTATTATGGAGGGCATTTGGGGTGTGGGAAGGACATTGCTAGTAGTAGATTTTCTGGAAGCTCCACCTGGCCATTCTGGCTACCTCTTTGGTGGGGAAAGCCCTTTTCTTTTGAAAGCCTGGGCACCTTACATAAGATGTCAGCATGGCAAAGCCCCAAGGAATGTTAAAGTTGTAGCATAATGTGTAATTTGTGCTGAAAGAAAGACCGCGCTGTGGGGGCCTGGTTCCAGCTTCAGAGTGAGCCAGGGCTGGGTTTCTCCCTCAAAGAGCAACCAGATCTAACCCAGGAGAATGGGAATTAAGACCAAAAGTCAAGTATCTGTGTGAGGAGGGGAGTGTTTCATGAGTCTCCAGAGGCCCTTCAGCTCTGACCTGTTGTGGATATGTGTGGTGCAGACATTCATTGTGCAGACTAGTTCTGTGGCTCGAGTCAGTTTGAAACCTTGTGGTTTTGTTTCTGGAGAGCTACACAGTCACTGACATTGGCCACAATGGCTGAAGTTATTTCAGCATTGTCTATGAACAAAAGGATCCCAAGAGAACTAGATGATAACTCCCAAAGGACCTACTACTTGTGTGACTTTGCAGTGGTGCGGCACAGGAGGACTACTGGGGCTGCTGGGCTGCCTGCCAGAGCCCAAGAGGAGCTCAGTGGATCAGCAAACCCCAGATGAGTGTCTCCATTAGCAACTGAAATGTTGTGGCATGTCTTCTGGTGGTGTGAATGACCCCTCTGTGTGAACCCAAAGCATGCCACAGGCTTTGTACCACCTACAGAAGATACAGACTTTGCTTGAAACTTTGCACCCGTAGCCCTAGGACACACTGCTGTCTGAAAGTTACACTGGAGGCAAGGTACCCAGCTTTCCACTCAGCTTGAACATCCCAGCCCAGTCATTTCCATGGACTTGAACTATGTTAAATAGTATTTGGTGGCAGAACTGGCTCTGTCCTGTTCTGTTCAGCATATATGTCTCTGATTGTTTCTCACAGAGATGTGCATGCGTGCCACCCAGTGCAGCTTAAAAGACTCATCCTTACAGAGATGCTTTGGTTTTATTTCATTTCTAATCAGTCAGCTGCAAAAACAGTGTTTGGGACTGTAATCATAAAGCATCAGTGGAATTAAGTTATTAGAAACACTCCATTCTTTAAATAGAAAGCCCACACTCGCCTGGTGTGCAGTTGGCATCGCTTCTTAAAAGGATGAAGTTTGCCCCAAAATTATGAACAAGACGAGGGCATATGAAGCTTTCAGTTTGGAGTGAGTCCAACCTAGGCTGTAACCAAATCTGAAATACTTTTTTGTGCGAGTAACTCTTACTCACCCAAGGAGCTCTGTTCACTTCAGTGGCATTGCTAATGTGATTATGGGCTGCAAAATTGAGTGTTATGTATATGATTTGTAATTTGTGGAGGGAAGCTCCTGGAAAAATTTCTTCTTATTTACTTCAATTAATTCTGGCAAGACCCTTTTGCTTCAATAAGAAGACCAGACTACAGAGGGAATTGGTGAAATAATCGTGGGCAATCCCTACCACACATTGTTGCATGTTAACAACACATTACTACATGCATTGCTAATCTTTGGGTGGCGAGCTGGAGAGGGGCCTGGAAAAAACAATCAGGGATTTCAATTAAGAGGCACTTAGCATGGGGAAAATAATAGGTCTTCAGCTTATGTAATAAGATACAGCAATTTTGTTTGAGTTAAGGTTGATAGATATTTTATGCCTTAGGATCTATAATTCTTTAGCATTTCTAGGCAATTAGTAGCTCTACTGTAAATCATAGCAGAATTGCTCAGAGAATCCTAGCAGTTGATTGCAAGAGAAGACACCCTCCAGGCTGCAGCAGCAGCAGAGATGTACAGAGCAGCAACATCTCACTCCCCTGCAGCTGCCTCCTGCACAGCATTAGCATTAGCTGTTTGCTGGAAGATAGAGGACAAGGAGGGTGTCCCTGGCACTTCTCTGAGCCACCAATTGCCCTTCCTGGCGGCACATTCAAGGCCTGGTCTGCTAGTGCTTGCTCTTCTTCCAACTCAAGCACTGCTAAGCTGTCTCCTGGGAGACCCTGGCTTCTGAGCAAAGCTGAAGAGCTTGAGGGTGTTGAGTCACAGGCACCCATGGGTGCAGCTGGAATGGATGGTGAAATTGCTGTCCTCAGCTGTTTGTCTCATCCCTCTCTTGGAGGTTGTTTCCAGCACATCTGGAAAAGCCTTTAAGACATCAGGCAGTAAACTATCGTAGTTCAGGAACAGTTTCATGAGCAGTTAAGCCACCCATGCTGCAGTGGCAGCAACCTCTGAGAGAATGAGGGGGCAGAAAGGTGGGGAAGGGTAACCCAGTCAGCCACCCCAACCTGTCTGCTGCTGCCTGTGGACGAGGTCTTTCAGCTCTCACCACAGGCATCAGGGATGGCGGGGAATATAGACACCTCACTAAGCTGACTTTCTGCATGCTTAACCTCAGCTGGCAAAACATTTAGGGGCTGTGGGTACATATAAGAGCATCCTCTAAGGGCTGGTTTGTTGGGATGAAGGTGGTTAGGAACCCACGGCACGTTTTGCATTGTGAACCATTAGGTCAAGGCACTGGCTGTGGTTTTTGGAGATAAAAGCAAGTTTTTACTTAGTGTTGAGGACATCTACAGTAGTTCTATATTGGCATAAACTGCAAATGACCTCCTCCTCCCAATCCCCTGCCCGATGGTAGAGGTCAGTGACTAAGCCACAGGAATCTCACTAGACAAATCTTGGAGACCAAAGTCTGGGAAAGGCAAAGAACCTGGAGTGTAAGTCTTTAAAAACTGATTAAATCTACAAAAGTGTTTGTTTGTAGATAGATTTGGCATGGATCTGTTTTATGCCCAATCACCCTGCAATCTGCCTCCCTGAGTTGCCTGGCTGCAAGTGGGTATGGAGATGAGTGAAGGGGGCAGGTTCATGAGAAATTGCATAATGATGTGGACATTTGTAATCACATGACGAGTCTTTCTTTCTGCCTTCTGAAGGTCCAACAGGAAAACTATGACTCTGAATTGTCTCTTGCTATTAATACAAAAGTGTGATTCTTTCCTGTTGCAGTTCAGCTTTACAGGTGTCTGACCTGGGGCAATCTTGATTCAAATTGCCAGGATACAGATTTCACATGAGAACATAGCTCTAAAAAAGTATTGACTTAAAGGCACTGGTGAAAGTGAATTAAAATGGCATTCTTACGCAAACACAACAGAACAGCCCTGTGGTACTTTGCATTCTCGTCTTCTGTTTGCTTAGGATAATAGGAATATTATGGAGAGCAGATTGTCTCCCCATCATCGTATTGTGTCTGCATTTCTGTTGTAAACCCTATTTTGACCTTCCCTTTCTGAGGCTGTAGTTTCATGAGAGCTGGATTAAGTTGCCCTGGCTTCATGCCACTCTTTTCTGCCCCCAACATGTCTTCCTTCTCCCTTTCCTTTGTGCCAGCACAGCTCTTTGGATGTCCCTGCGGAGGAGTGGATTGGGGAACTGATCAAGATTAAACATTATATAATTTTTCCTGGGCTAAAAACCTCCTCTCTGCTTTCACCAAAGCTTTCCTCTATCCAAGTTCAACATCTTGGATAGACACTGTGCAAAAAATGGATGTTTTCTCTCTATGGAAATCCTCATATATCACTATTAGTTTTCATTTCAAGTTGGGAGAAAGAGACGAGATAACTCATTTGTTTCCCACAGAAAGTACTGTTAGGAAAAATGTGGAATCTAAAATCTCAAAGTGGATGAGGGGTGCAGTCTGCAAAGCATTCAGGTGTGCTGCGCCCCGCTTTGTGCAACAGCCGGGAGGCGCCAGGGCCAAAAGCAAAGGAGCATTAAACTGGCTTGAAACAGAATGCTTCTTCTCGGCTGGCCAAGACAAAATGTTTTGATTTTAGCTTAAGGAGTCCAAAATGGAATAGTCAGCTCTCAGTTAACTGTGGGTGGATTATCTGTGTTGAAAAAGAACCTTTTTTTAACATTGTATCATACGAATAGCTGGATCTGGAAATGAAGTTTGTGGCTTTTACTTGGCCACCGAGAAGCCTTGCTGCCATGAAATACATTGGTGTCCTTAACTGTGAAATTGTTCAATCTGCCTTCTGATAACCTACAATTGCAGTGCTTTTTGCAGCACTGCTAAGTGTCACGGTATCTGTTTACTCTTTTTTAAAGCCCTACCTATGGGAATAGGGTGACTGAGAGAATTTCAGGTCCTCTTAAAATACATAAATAAGCAGTGATAATACATAAATAGAATACAAGGGGAACTCCAAAACAGGAACGTAAACATTTGTGTCAGAAGGAAGATGAATATTTAGTTGTTTTTAAATGTCCTAGTTTTTGGAGGGTAGAGCAGAAGGGATATCTCAGTCTGATTTTGATCATCAGAGATATCAGTAATAATTCATGATCCAAGGAGGATAATGTAACTTATCAACTAGCTGAATAAAGGTCCAGCTATACGCAGAAGTTAGTGTGTGATAGTACAGCAGTACACGCCAGCTCAACTGTAGGGACTGTGTGTGTGTGTCTTTAGTCCTAAAGTGGAAAATGTGATATCATTTCAGTTAGCCCCCAGAGAAAGAGGATATTGAGCTAAAATTAACAGATTCGTAGCTCATGGCCAGAAGGGACCATTATGATAATCGATCTGACCTCATGCATAACAAAGGTCACAGAAACTCACCCAGAAATTCCTTCAACCAGGCTATAAATTGTACCTTTTTTTTTTTCTTAAAGATATGCACTCTTTAAATAAAGACTTCATGTGATGAAGAATTTACTATGTTTAGATTTTCCTACTTGGATATCCCTCCAGTAAAGTCTGCAAACTCTTAACAGAAGAATTAAGTTTATTTATATGTTGCTTCTGATTTTTTTTTAAATTGAAATTTCAGATAGAAATATTTAGCACTGTTTTTCATTTTTATTTATGGGACTTAAAATATTTTTGTCTAGCTTTGGAAATAGTTATTGCATCATGCTTGCATCAAGCAAACATTTTTGCTGTTGTTGATGGTGGAGCCATAGCAGATTTACAGTGGCCAAGTTTGATGTTAAAATAAAAGTGTAATAAGCATGTGCTTATGAAGTCCCTGGTGGCTAGTATGGCCACAATGAGTGAATTTCTGAGCCAGTTCATGGGAGCCTTGTAATTAAATTGGCTGGAAGAGGGAAGTGAAACAGAGAAAGAAATCACCCTTTCTGGGAAAGTCAGGGTTACATGCCAAAGGTAAACCTGTGCTACCAATGGGCGCAAGTACGTTGTAAAATAAGTGAAGGTTCTGAAAGTGTAAGAAATCAGAAATTGTAACAAATTAGTGAAACAAAGTGCAGCAGCTTACAAATAGAAATAGGTAGCACTGGTTTGGTGTGTATTTATCTGCCTATTTCAAAGATAGCACGAGGCCAAATGTGCATCGACCAGGTCCGTGCTACTGTATCAGAGGTGAATCTCATCAGTAATTTTTAACTTGACAACAGTCTCTGGGCTTTGAAGATTTTTTCACCAAAAACCCAAAAACCCAATCCCAAACCAAAACCCCAAAGTTAAGTGTGAAAAGATGTCGTATGTTGAAATGACAGGATGGCATCACTGCAGCTGGGCCAATGTCTGGGTCCTGTGGGAAGCGGTCAAGTGGCTGAAGCACTGTGGTGGCTGCACCCACTTGTGTCCTGGCTTTTTGGTGGACTCGTAGTGTGACTTTGGGTGTGGTGGCCAGTCACTCCATGTCTGGGTGCTGCTTTGGTGACAGCGCACCTTCTGATTCATACGGTGAGTCCTGGTTTAGGTGCTTGAGCTAGCTTGACCTAGTGTGGCTCAGGAAGGAGTAACAGACCTGCCATGGCAGCTCAGAGCTCCGTGTGCCCTGGGAGCGCAGCGGTAACCCGCAGGGAGCGGCGTGTGGCCGGGGTTATGTTGCTGGTTGTTTCTGAGCTGACCAAAGCGGGCTCAGGTCTTTGTTTCACTGCAGTCACAGAGGGACTGCAATGTGCCCATGGGCTGAGTGCTCAGCAAAATTTCATGGGGCAGGGGTAATCTTTACAAGATGCTTGTGCAGCGCCTAACGCAATGGAGCTTCAGTCTCAGCTGGGGCTGTAGACACAAGCCTAATCTGAATAATAACAGCTTGGACTATGAATTCATTGGTGTCTATGAATCAGTGCAAAGCAGAGTTGGTTTCACCTTCCCAGTGACTTGTCTACTCTCCCGAGGCTGAGAGGGCAGCAAGGGCTCATCCCAGTGAATTCTCATTTCTGACCACAGGACATCAGCTGCGCCATCTCCCATCCCCTGCAAAATAACAGAGGCACTGGAAAATAACCCAACATTAAACAGCATCACAGTGCTGGAAGCCTTTTCCCGCTCCCAATTTTATGACCTTAATTAACACAGGCCAATCCATAAATCAGATCAACACCAGGAGATAACAATGAATCATGCGGAAGGCAGCTTTAATAGGAGCCTAATCCCCCGAAGAAGTGGACAGTACTGGCATTTTAAGTGCATGTGTGAGGTTGAAAGGGAGCAGATGTCCAACTGGGGCTGCTGCCGGCAAGGGTAAGTCTGCAGAGCTGTTGGATTTCCAGAGACAAACCTGTTTTGACATCTTAATGGCAAGAGTGTCTGGCAGCGGCCGATGGAGTGGTGATAAATACTGCCTCCCTCCCTGGGTGATTGCTGGGCAAGACGGGGACGCTTTCAGGTTCAGCATGTCTGGCAGAACGCCGTCACCACCTCGCTGGGGTGCTGAGCGGGTCGGGGCGAGAGGGAAGGAAAGCTGTAGGAGTGACTGTCTGGAAAGCATGAGAAACTGAAGGGGAAATGTAGATGGAAAGGAAGAATTTCAGGCTTTCCCACCATGGCTTCAACTGGTAACTTGCCAGCAGCCCAGCACAGAATGCACACAGAGGGGCAGACAGAGACTGCCTTCTTTAATATAGCTGGGGAATGACAGCAGGAATGGCAGGCCCCAGGACTGGCTGGCCCTTAATGACAAGCTCCCTGTGTATGGGGTGGCTGGTCTTCCTGCAGGGCCTTCCATGGCTATTCCAGCTGGGAGAGGCAGCAGCCTATAATTAGGGTATCAGGGCTGCTTTCAGTTCCCTGCTCCCAAACTTGAGTATCTGCTGGCTAAGTGTGGTTCTGCTTTGAAAAGTGAGGCAGCGAAAATGTGCCTTGGTTAGTGCTGCACAGAAAGCCCAATTCACATGCGCCCCCTTTACCGTGAAGGAAATATGTTCCTTTCCAGCCACTTGCCCTGCGAATCCAGCTGGAATCAGAGAGTCAAGCTGGCTGACATCTTGCACAAAAAGATTACCTTAATCTTAATAGACAGTGCCTAGGCAGGAATAGAGTCCAGGTTGCCTGCTCTTGGGCTAGCTAACTCACTAGCACAATTATTTTACATGTGTGGTTCTGCGGGGCTAAGTGAAACAGTAAAGTGGAAATGTGTTCTGGAGTAAACTGCTGCAGCTCTGGTTTTCCCAAGAGGCAGATCAGATTTTGCAGAGAATCATCACCTCTCTAATGAAGGGTAATTCATGGGCCTGAAGAGGGACCTCATAGTGCAAACTCCTCCAGCTCTGGGACCGTAAGACCCTTCTGTGTGATCCTTCACACAGATGCCTCTGCCCTGCTGAAGCAGAGGCCATGAGGAGCTCTCTCCCTTGTAATCAGCATCTTGGTGCTCTGTTCAGCAGATTTGAAGGGTGTCCAGCTCCTGCTTTTCCTGAGCTGTAGTCAATGATGGGCTATAACTGGGGCAATGGAAAGGAACCTTTATTATGACTGGGGGCTATTCCAGTATTCCATCAGGGCCTTCCCAGTATTCTGCATATCTGCAGCATTCAGTGTATTTCCCACTCATAGCTATGCTACTCTTGGGGGAAGGAGGGGTGGAAAAGAGAGAGGATTGGGTACAGTATATCGTGAGAGCACTGAGCTATGACATCCTTGGGTCTTCACAAGGGGCTGCTGTGACCTCACTCCATGAAGTGTCTGTGACTTTGTTAGAGAACCAATCTCACTGATAGCTGAAGGATGAATATCACTTAGGGCTGGAGGAGCAAGTGGGTTTTTTGATGCCATTACTGAGCTAAGCAATTGTTGAGTGTAGTAAACAGATACACCGGGAAAAAAAGGATGTATTTTAATTCCATCAAAATTCATATCTAGCTGCAACAAAGTTGCTCTTGAGTTAGTTTGCTCATATTAAAACCCTTTCACCTTTTTTTTTTTTTAAGCGTAGGTAATTTTAAATGAAAATTTCCATTTTGAAAACAAACTCTGACCTAAATATAATTTAAAAAGTCAACATGAAATGTTTCAGCATTTTCAGAATGAGATCTTTCATTTTAAAAAATGTCATTAGAATCTTTTAAAAATTTTTTCTCTTTTTTTGGGTCCAACCTATTTAACCTAATTTTGCCAGTGAAGCTCCTTTGAGGACATGATCTGGTCTAGAATAAGAGGTGGACATGTGACGTAGAGCTTAGCACCAGGGTCTCTGTAATCTCAATAATATGGAGCAGAACATGTAAATGTGCATAGACTTGATGTGGATGTATCCTTTGGATTGCCAGTTTGTTGCTTTGTGAGGCTTCAGGGAGATAGAAATGCAATAAGGAAGCTAAAACCCCAGCCTTTATGAAAACCTCAACGAAACTTTCAGCCACTGGTTCCCTCATGAAGACCTCACTGTATTCTCTAGTGAATATTTGGCATCATAAATCATTGCACAATCTGCCTGCCAAAATAGCTAATAGCCAGATCATCAGAAGACAGAGCCATGCAGCTGTCCCTACATGCATCTCTTATAGGATCAAAGGCAGCTGGCCCCAGCCACCCTGGGAATCATGGAAGCCAGGAGCGCAAGGCACCAACTGCCTCTGGTTGAAACTCCACCCTGTAGGTCTGTATTTCAACCTGCAGCAGTATTTGCACTGCCAAGGTTCTTACCCTGACCAAAGTCCATTTAGACAATCTCCTAACCATTGCCCTGGGGCGCTAGGTATCTCACAGAGGGATATTGCTACAGGGGTGGGTGGGCAGAGGTCTCTTATTTTTGTTTTTACTCTTGTTCCTGTGGTTTGTCTCCAAGGACTGCATGTGTTTCCACCCTAAAGCAGTCTTCAAGTACACAGTATTTAGGAAGAGGGTAAAGGACCTATTTTGGTTTATAGCACATAACTTCTGTTCTTCCCCAGGGTCTCATAAACAAATTTCTCATTGAGTTACTCCCAAAATAGATCCTGCTCTCTCAGCTACCCAAAAGCAATCTCTGCATTTGTTTCTTCTCCTCAGATTGTGGGTTTTCTTTCAGTTCAGCCCCGTGGGTAGCAGGAAAGCTCATGGAGTACTTGCAATGCCCTGCCAACCAAAACTGGATTTATTATAGATCGAATTAAGAGTTGCCTGAATGACTTGAAAGTTCAGGGACACGAACTGTATGGACACTTGGCAAAGGCACACAGGAGGGTCTCCTCGTCTGCAGAGTAACAAATTTTTATAAATAACAAGTGTAAGAATTAGTGTGGAGTGGAAAGGCCTAAGTGGGGAACATTTATATCTGGGCTTGGTTTGAGGGGATGCATTCATGGCGCTTGAAACCTGGTATAGGGTTTCTTTCCAGGCTTCGCCCGCACACAGCTGGTAGCTTTGCTTAGTGAGGCTCACACTGCAACATGTGTTTGAGGGTTTTTTTTGCCAACTTCAGCCCTGTAAATGGCATCAAATCTAAGGCAGTCACTGAGGCTCTGTAGTCACAAAAGAGACCAGCATCTCCAGAAAGGTCCTGTCAGAGCTGTCCAGCTATCAATTATCTGAATAGAGTCTGGAGGAAGTACCTATGTCCTCTGTCTCTCTGGAGACCCTTGATACTTGCTTCAGATATGACACTTTGCTTTCAAGTGGCTTACTTAAGGAGAATTCCTGCCCTACCTTAAAGCTCCATCAGTGCCGGATATAGCTAGATGGTAGATTCACCATTTGGAGAGCTAATTTATCATTTCCCTGTGCCTTTTCATAGCCTATGTTTTCATAGTTCACACTTTTTTCAAGTTCATCCAGCTCAGGCAGGGTGAGGGTCAGGCAGCACTCAAGCAGGAGGTGAGTCCTCAGGCCGGATCCATTCCCTTTGTGCCAGTCCAGCATGGCAAAGGGATGGAGCAGACAACGAGGACAGAGCCAAGCATTTCATGATGGCTAGAGATCTTCCCAGCAGACGTTACTGAAAGGATGCATCAGGGACATGTCCTGGGAATGTAGAGGGAGCAGGGTATGTGTGGCTAAAATTCAGAGGGCTCCAGAAGTCCCTAGGTAGAGGATGGTGCCCTGGAGGCTCCATCAATGGGGTGGGGGGGTGGAGGAGGGCTGGCACCTTCCCTTCAGACACCCTGGAAAAGGGCCACGGCAGGGTCCCTCCCCTGTCATCAGAGGAGCTGAATGGGCTGGAAGCCGGCAAGAAGGTGCAGAGCTTAAGGCGCATGGGACCTCCAAGAACATATTTCTCCTGTAAACCCCTGAGGGTCTGTTATTTCAGCCCTGCAAATTTGCAGTGTAAAACATGGTCCAAGCAGAAATGTCCAGTCAATATCCTTACATTAATTTGAATTTGGGGGGGGGGGGGGAATGCTGATTGAAGCTCTCCATAAGAACAATGGGTAGGGTTGGGTAGCAGATGTTGCACTCACATTGCTTATTTAGATAGTCTTGCTTATGAAGCATTACATAAATGCAGCGCTGGCCAGGTCTCCATGGTGCGCTGCAGGAGGGAAAGTGGTAGCCTGCCTCAGTGCCCGGGGCTGCAGGGATGGAATGGGGGGTGCAGCACACAGAGGCATCAGGGGCTGTGGGCCATGCCAGTGGCTCCATCCTACTGTGCCAGCAGCCCCTGGGCAGAACGAGTGGTGCATAGGGCAGAAACAGACCCTGCTTTCAGCAGGGGAAGCAATGGCAGGAAGTGTGCAAACCCATGGTGGGACGTCGGGACAAAAATCTGCTTGACTGCTACCTGCAGAGGATGCAAGGGCATGGTAAGACAGATGCAGCTAGTAGAAGTGGCACCTTTCACATTGGGTTTCCCTGCAGAGTCCAGATTATTGGTGCAGTTTGGATGGCAAAGGCCCTACTGCTGCAAGCTGAGCACTCACCGGCTCTCCTCTCCAGTCTCTGCAGCCAAATTGCACCCATGCAGGTGGCCGAGCTTGACTCTGGGACTAGCAGAGTTGACTGTGACCTGTGTGCCAGAAATGTGACCTGTGTGCCAGAAATGCTGCCTGGCTGGCTGGGAAGGGAGCCGGGAACCCCATCTTCTTGTGCCTAGACCTTTATGCAGTTCAAAGCCAAGGCAGGTTTTTACCAGATTAAGAGCAAATACTCAGCTCTGGTGTTTATACTAGTATGGGACATTGGCTCCTTTGGAAATAAGCCATAAATTTGTAACACGTAATAAGTAAGAGGTAACTGCACAGTTGCCGTTTCACAACCAAAACACTGTACATGTTGGAAATGGGGCTCCAGCTTTATTTATCTCTGAGGGCCAGAATGGGACAGACTTGCATGGGTGCTATGCTCTGCAAAATGCATTTGGGACTGCAGGAATGCTTCTCTGAGTTTTACTACCCTCTGCTCCAATGCTGCCTTTCCTGCCCAGCCAAATCTCCCACTGACTTCAGAAGAGGACCCTCCAACCATTTATATTAAATAATTTCCCATTATCAACAAGAATAATTCATTTCTGTATTAGGAGGAAAAATGTAAACAGCAGATAAATCTACCACTCTAAAATGTTTCTAAGATAACACATTAAACATTAATTTAGTCCCTGGGCCAATTTTTTTTTAGAAAAAAGAAAAAAAATGGAATGCTTTATTTACAAAAGAGGCCTTTGATGTATAGCATACATTTATTACAAGTGTGTTTTTTCCAACGGCAATGGGATTTTCAACAGCAGTAGGATATGTTTTAATAATTAAAGGGATTTAGCTTCTCTACACAAACGGCCAGCTTCTGTTCTCACTTACAGACTACAAATCATGCATGGCTTCAGTGATGTTGCTGTTATTAGCTTGATGCAAAACCAAGGTTTGTGAGACTTGCAGCAGGCCCTTTGTGGTTTTGATTTGTGGCCATTTCTGCTTGCTTTCCAGTGTTAACTCTAGCAGAAATCCTGCAGTGCCAAGGGGGAGCCAAGCTTGCTGCGGTTTCTAGACCACTGTGCAAAGTACAGATGCTGGGATAAGCAACCAAGCTGAACCTCTGGTTTTCCCTAAGGGATCTAATCTGCGGAAGAGCATCAAGCTCAGAATTTGAGTCTGGCATTTCTCTCTGGCTACCCCATAGCATGGAAAGCTCAGACACAAGTTTTGATTTACCCTCTTTAGAGTGGGTGTTTGCAAGGCACAGATTTTGGGGCAGATGCCCTCCAAAACTAGGTAATGTTTGGATCTGGGGGTTTGATTCAGGCATGAATGTGAACAGTTTAGCTGGATGTCATCACCACTTTATCTTCCCTCTGTGGAGACACTCTTTGCTCTTCTAACTTTTCCTGACTCCTTTCAAACACCAGACAGAGATCTTGCTTGTCTTTGACTCATGAGTTCACCATCAGCAGCCTCAAAAAGATGATATCCTATCCCACATCAGCTCTGGGAAGAAGCTAGCTGAAGTCAGCTGTTCATGGCATTGCTCTGTGCATTCGGATTCATGGCTTAAAACTGATTTTTTGTTTATTTGTCATTATCACAGTGTACCAAAATGGTTCTCAGCCAAGAATCAGGTCCTCATTTTACTTGGCATGGGAGGGCCACAGTGCATTATAAGTCCCAGGAAAGGCTGCTACTGGAGGGAAAGTGGGGTGGCTGAGAGGATTTATTATTAGTGCTACCACCATGAACCTGCTTTTCTTCAAAATCTGACTGGTCACTTGACTGATTCCCTCTGCTTCCTTGTAGGGATGCAAAGTGGCAGGTGGAGAGGGCCCTCTCACCCTTTGGGAACCAACATATTTCTCCTTGCCCAAAGGCTTTTTTGAAGTGACAAGTCTACTGTGCTTGTTAAATAGGTGGGAAAGTGACACACAGGGGGCCTTTCTTCAGGAAAGGACTTACCTATGTGCACAAATCAAGGCTGAAGCAATTTAAACCCTGATTCTTTGGTCATATACAGAGCTGAGCTCACACCAACATCATCTAGGTGCCAACGTGCTCTTTAAGGGCTGCTGGCGGCTTTTACTCAAATAGACAGGAAATAGAAATTGTTCATAAGTTCTGTCAACTAGTTTGTCCCATCTCCTCTTTCTGCTAGTGACCAGTATGAAATGCTGTGAAAAAAAGTCGTAAGAAATCATAGTAAAATTCTTGGTGAACAATAATGGAAAAAAATTACCAGATGATGCACTATTATTCTAATTTCTGTTAAATGGCACTTGGCTAATTCCCCAAAGTAGAGTCAGGCTTATATCTCTTCTGCATTTTGAAGTAATTTCCAACTAGTCTGACTGTGGTTGTTCCCATTATTTGTATGTGTGTGCAGTTGGCTCCTGACTCCCACTCCCAAGGATCCTGTGGAAATGAGTTCCAGAGGATAACAATGTGTTTTGTAACGAGACTTATGCCACAGGGAAGAAATGAGATCAGGTCACTGGGACGTCCATCCAGGATGTTCCTACCATTTAGTTTCCTTCATAAATAAGTCTTAACACAGGTAACAACTGCAGATTCTAGACTTCAGGAATTTGCATTCCTGAGAGAGTTACCTGACAGGGCAGCTATGAAAGGAGATGGATTATAAATGGGACATTTTAGAAAATATTCTCTGCAAATGGGCAATTTCGCAGTCTTCCTCCTCCCTGTAGCCCTCAGAAAAAAAAAAAAAAAGAATCAGATATTTTCCTTACATGTTTCCTGCATATTTCTCCCAACTAGGAGACAATTGTAATGTGGCTTCTCGTGCCAAAGTGCAACCCAAGAAGGACAAAGGCTGGTGTGTGAAGCTGTTTCAGGCTGCAGTGTAGTGTCTTCCTTTCCAGCCCTGTCATACAGGAAGGCTTGAGGGCTTGCAAATATCAAAGCAAGAGAGGGGAGGAAGGTAATGAATGGTGGCATGACCTTACGTAGGAGCCAAATTAAGCAAAGTTTACAATCCCTGTCTTGGCTGAGGAATGATTTTTTTCACCAGAAAAAAAAAGATATTGATCTGTCTATTCAATCAGAGGTACAGAGAGCAGCTATTCTTAAAAGAGCTCCATCTGATTTCACGTTCTTCCTATCCTCTGCTTCCAGCCCATGGCTCTGCTTCTCCAACATGGCTAGAAACTGAGATCTTTAAAGTTAAGCCTTTTTTTGTAGCCTGTGGGTATACGTGGTTTAATTCAGGGATTCCAGGCAGAACCTCCCGGCCCTGCTACTGACTCCTAGGTAGTAAAGAGCACATCCCTTAACAGTTCAGGGCCAGTTTTGCACTGCTAGAGTGCTGCCATGACTTTCTTTGGGCAGCATCTGGTCTTAAGCTAGGGCAGTTAAAGACTGACACTTTTGCTGCACTGGGAATTTGGCACTTAACCTAAACTCTGGCTGTTGTCACATGGACCGCTCCATTTATATCTTTATATTTTGTGCTTCTGACTTTTTATAACTGCAGAGAAAATACCCGGAGTCTCTTTCCCACCCAAATCATAACAGAAGAGTGACTTCGAGGTGATTCCCGGCCCTTTCTCTGTTCAGCAGGAGGATCCTGTGTGTTTGATCTGCCTCTGATCTCCTGCTGGAGAGACCAAAACATTCAGAGCAAAACAGCCCCAATGGGAAGGCTGGTCTTCCCAGCCGGAGCAGTGGCGGAGCGCGTGTGGGGCTGTAAATAACGCAGGCTGGAGCTGGCATGGGTCTCGCAGGCACAGTGGCCATTGTTATGCCTATAGTGAAATTGCCCTCGGTTCTTTTGTGCTGAGCAGAATATGATGTGAGCCAACACAAATGGCTCCCACATGTTTTCATTGGTGTAAATGAGGCATTCAAGTATGAAACGAGGCAGTTGCAAGCTGATCAGCTTGAGAGCTGAGGCAGAAAGCTTTGGATAGGGGTAATAGCTTTGGACAAAGTAATGCGTGCCTCGCTGATGAGCCCCAGAAAGGCTTGCGCTGATTTGTGAAACAGATCTTTAAAATATCTTCTGTATGCAGAGCTGTTTAGAAAACACTTTAAATGAAAGTAAAAGCTTTTTGTCAAAAATAAAGATTTTTCACCAGAATGAAATAGGGTGTAATTGCAGGTTTTGTTTCTCTTGAACAGCTTTTTTTGAAATAATTTCATTTCCATGTGGAAGTGTTATTTCTACTCAGAAAGTGACACTTGCACATAGTTCCACTACTCTGTTCCAACTGGCAAAGTTAGAATAAAAAAAAAATTAGCTGGTTTTCAACTGACAAAAGCTTAAGGACAGTCAGAGGACAGGGAACAAAGCGAGTCTTTGTTTTCTCACCCTCCCCCCTGCCTGTGCCCAATTTTTTCTAATTTTCCTACAGGGAAGCCATTATTTCTTGATGGGGAAATCTGAAATGAAGTTTTCTTAGAAATTGTCTTTTTCCTAGAGAACAGAATTTTTTTCATAGGATCTCAGAGATTCAGATTCGGATTCTGGACCCCATCTCCTCTTAGGATAAGTTCCACTCCAGACCTGACTAAGGTACCTTTTCTCACTGAAATTCTTCCATTCAGTTGACTCAGAAGTGATCAGCAAGCATTTCAGTCAGATGCTGTGTTATCTGCTTGGTTATTCAAGGGATCAGAATGTGTAAAGACAGGTTTTTCATCTTAACAAAATGGGAAGAGAGAAAAAGTTAGGTATTTCTAAAGAACGGGAAAGTACTCTGGATAATACAGGGGTGATTTAAGCAGGTGGTGGGTTCAGAGATACCGTCTCTCATGAAGTCTGTCCAACTCTGCCCTGCAAGCCGGCTGGCTGTGCCTTTGTGGGGCTGTCCCTGAACTAATGGTTATGTAAACTGTTGGCAGGATTTACTGGCTTGTGTGGATGCTGCATGAGCTTCTGGATGTGAGTTATCTGTCTACCCAATCCACTGCCATGGGACCCGCCTGATAATACTTTATTATTCAGCCAAATTGAAGATCTCTTCTCTTTCCTTTTGCTACTACACCCTGCTCATGTACAGTGCTCTGGCCTTCTCCAAATACATTTTAAGTTATACGTGTTGGTGCTTTGTTTAGGTCAGCCTTCCCCCATTGCTCTGGCTAACAGTGCAGTGAACTTCAGGCTGCTGGTTCACCTAACACACAACTGAACTGATGAATCATGTAGAGCTAGTAAAAAAAGTGTGTCTCTTTCCCACCATGGAAACTTTTGTTTTCAGAAATCTGCCTCAAACTCTGAAAGCTCAAAATACATTTGTTTCTGAAAGTTGAACATTTTTTGGTAGAAAATAGCTCCCCTCCGCCAGACACTACCAATTACTACCTGCCTCCCTCATACCTGCCTCTTTCTACCAACTTCTCCAAACAATAAATTTTGGCAAACATTTTAAATTTGTTAAATTACAAGCTTTTGAAGGAAAAAAAAAGTAAAAGATGAGACATTTTCTAAAAATGTTGTTTAATTGCAAATTTCCAAAGAAAAAGGTTTGATGGAAATAAGCCACAGTAACAGCTGTCACGCTGTACTTATTTACAGCTCTCTTACATAAGGAAGTGTCAGAAAGAAAGTGAGACTGATTTAGTGGACTAGGACACAGACCTCCTGAACTGAAGATCTCTCTGTATCTCAGTGTTGCAAAACTCACATTTGGCATATCATAGATCTGGACTGGAATTTTAGTCTCTGTCTACTCCAGTCCCAACAGGAACCAGACCATTAAAGCACGTCGATAAATCTTATGTATAAATTCATAGGAAATGATGGGTCTGAGATTTCTCCATACTCAGAAGTTTTTGATCACAGGCTAAAATGGCCCATGGACCACTTTTAAGAACCACTTTTGACTGTACTGTCGAAGGGCCCCCAGCACATGTTCATCTTAACTCTTGCTTATGTCTTAGTGTGACTGTTGTGGTTCCTAAAAGGAGCTTCCCGCCCTCAGTAGGAAGGTGATACAACAGTATCAGGAGATGACACAAAGGCAGCTTCATGTTATATATGTGTACACTGTGGTTCTGAAATTACACTCAAGTTCCTTTCCCCCTCAGGGCAAAATTATAAGATGTGTAATAAAATATTGCTGTGAATATATGTCTGCCTGAATTCATAGCTCTCACTGTAACATGTGAAATGGCTAATTAGAACTTCATGACATCAAGATCAACATAACTCACATCCTCTGGCTAACTCTGTAGAATATTTAAGTATTTTATAATTCTCCCTGTATTGCTTCCTCTGCTTCCCTGCTGCTTGTAGGCTCTGTGGACAATCATTGCCAAGGGATGAATCAGCATCAGTGTCCAGCCAGAGTCCCAGGATTGTTCATGCTGCCTATTACCTTCAGATGGTCTTGAATGCCACAGTGACCCCAGCCAACCCTCTAGCTGCCAGTGAAAAGAGCCACCTCCCCAATTTGGAGCCATGTTCTTTTATTTGAAGATTTAAATAGGAGAAAAAATGCTGGATTTCCCTTTCCCCCAAAGCTGTCTGTGACCTCCATTGTACTTGATCATGGTTCACATTCTTATCTGGGAGCACAGTGCAGTTCCAGGTTATGGCAGGTGGATACTGGCTACGTGCCCATAAATAATTATGCTTCATGGCTTTATTAATATGACTGGTTTTACTTTGTTTTTCCCATCTGTCTCAGGGCCTGACTGGAGGAAAGGACAACAAATGTAGGATCTGTAATACACATACCCAAGGAAGAGTTTTAATTCTTTCTTTCTGTTATTTTGGTGCAAACTTTTGCTGCATTTGGATTTAATAAAAAAAATCACATCTTCCTCCCCTATTTTAATAATGAATATAAGTTTGCAGAAGGCTTTCATTATCTTCATGCTCTAGAAGCTGCTGAACATTTTGGTCAAACTTTCAAGTTATTTTGGGGAAGTAACAGAGCCTGGGAGATTTCAATCATTAAAATCAACGTTTCGGAAACCATAGTAGATTTTACCGGGAATTTACACCTGGAAGCTTATATAGTCTTATCATCAGAATTTGCTTGCATGCATTTAGTGGATACAAGGGGATTTTTCACCTGCATTTAGAGCCTTGTTCTGAGACATCATAGTTTACTCTCCATTAATAGGGTTACACCAGATAATATGTCTGGGGCAACACTCTTGACAGCTCACCAAGAGGTCCTGTGAGGCATGGGTTCAAACTCAGCCAAACTAATTAATTCATGATGAGGTAATATGGTCTTATTAGATCAGGCTACAGACAGTAAATTGGGAAATAAATTTTGGCTACATTCAGTAGGGTAGTGCAACATTCTGATTTAGATTCCTTTATGTTCATTTTCTCATAGATCTGTTTATCCCCAGCCAATGCTGTTGAGGATCTACTTTGGTGCAAATTCATCTGAGTAGGTCTCCTAATTTACAACTTTCTACACCATCTTTCTAGCTGGTTTTGCTCTGTGCTTGGTGTGAGCTATTGGCATGTGGGACTCCATACACGTATGTAGGGGAAGGGATGCAAGCAAACAACCTCCTGTAAAGGTGAGTCATATATTTACATGGTAGGAAGTGAGCCCAAGTCTAAACAAAGCTGGAGGAACTGTGTTTGGAATGACAGAGGGACCTGAAAGAAGCCACTGAAAATAGATGTTACAACATTGTAGATTCCCTCTTTGATTTTGGTGCTCAGGAGTCTGGTAACCTGCCTAGAATTACCAGCCCCATCTGTGATGGAAATGAGATCTGTGCTCCGGAGCCCCTCCATCCCAGTCATCTCCTTGACCTCATCAGAGAGACAAGTGTGGTCTTGAGGACAAAGGAAAATTACTTCATAAGCACCAGAAACTGGAATGTACCCCTGAATTACCCTTATTGCACAACTCTAGGAGTCCAAAGAGGTAAAATGTATTGTGTGTCACTGTTAGCATTCTTTAGGAGCAGTTTCATTTCATGCTGGGGGAATCCAGTGACATACTGTAGACAGGAGGAAAATGACATTTATTAGCACTAAAAGCTGGTTGTTATATGGCTGAAAATGTTTTGGCTCCACTGGAATTTAAACTTGTCTGACTGCTTGAAAAATGTTCAGGTTTAATATAACTGATTCAAACTTGCAGTCAAAGTTCTGTGTAGAATCCTCTTGTGGGATAAGGATCTTGGTTTACAGCGTCTGAAGAATGATTCTAAACACCGTCCAGCTCCAAAGACAACCTAAAGGTGCCAGTTTCTGCAGAGATCAGATTGCTGCAAGTGTTGAAAATGCAAATCAATGTCAAATTTGATAAATAAGCATTATCCACCAAGGGGTTCTGCTGGGAATTATTAGTCAGAGTCTTGCCTTAGTGATATTTCTTTCATGAGCTGAAGAACATTTCATTTCATTCAAAGACAAAGTACAGCAGTGACGAAGTGAACAAATAGGAAATAGAAAGGAATACAGAGGAACTAAACAAAGGATCTTTCAGGAAATGTTTATCTTGGTTTATGTACTTTCGTCTTATAGATTGGAGGTTTTAAGGCCAGAAGGAATCACTGTGATCACCTAATCTGACTTCTTTCAGAGCACAGGTCTGAAAGCTCACTCTGTGCATTCAGCATCAATCCCAGAACTTCTTGTTTGGGTTGTACCTATCCAGAGCAGGGAACTTGACTCTAATTTTTTTTTAATCTCCTGCAACTGCATTCTAATAAGTCCTTTTTAAAAGCTAAAGCCCCTAAGGCCAGACAGTGTTTTGTTTCCATCAGCATAAATCAGAGCAGCCTCAGTGGAACCAATAGTTATTCCATATTTTCATTTGGGGAAATTCTGATCTCATGCTATCCTCAGTTAAGAGTAGAAAGAATGGAATTGAACTCTGAATTGCCCTGTTATGTGAGCACGTCTCCCTCTTATGCCTGATCTCAGTGATTACAATCCCAATGATGGCTAAAAGAGTTTTCCTTCTCCTCAAAAAATGCTTTGAGCTGTGGTGCTGATGGCTGTGGTTCTCGCTGAACCCAGAACACGGTCACTTACATATGCTTGTTCTGTGTCCAGTTGTGCCGATAAATTGCCTTTAGTTCTGATCAGGAATCGTTAAGGTCAAGTGATGTTGCATCTTTGTGGAAACTGAACAGCCATTGTGTAGTGGGAAACTGAACAGAAGGCACCTTGCATGGAAAAGCATTCATCCATAAAAATGTTATTTTTGCTTTAGAGAACATGTAAAGCTGGGGCAGAGGAGGGATCAGGATTCATTGGCTACTGAAGAAAATGTTTTCTTTTTTGGTCAGAGCAATCTATTTTTTAACTGACAACTCTCAGAGAAAGGAGTGCAATGCAGGGTGAAGCAAACAGTCATCTGCACTCCGCCAGGGGAGGAACAGCTCATTACCGCAGGCAAAGCTAGAGTTCAGGCTTGCTTATTTTTGGCTTTAACTTCCTCAGTTGTGGGAAACAGTTTTTTCGTTCTTGTACTTTTAATAAAATCTGCACATTGTTATTTGCTTCACTCTGATGAGGGTCTGGATTGATGTTGTGATGTGATGTTTGCCAAATTTGTAACGTTCTTTTTAATATATTTATTCTTCTTTCTACGAGGGCAAAGGATCTTATTTTGAAACCCCAAAGGCTTTCCCAACATATGGGGGATGAATAAATACTCAAAATGTCTACAACTGCTGTTACTGCTATAGCTGCCAGGTTTAGAAATGAACAAAGTATGTGTGCGCATATGCGCATGCGTTTAAGTGTGAGAGGCAGAGAGAGAAATACAGTGTGGGCACTCTTGGGGTCAGGAGAGATCTCTAATAAGAAACACATTTTACAGGCAGCAAGAGAATTATTTTTACCATGCGCATTTACAAGTCCTCAGGCAGTGAATTTTGTTGTGCGGATATTTTTAAGGCTAATTATTTATAGCATGCAGGGCTTGAACCTGCAGATCTTAATTTGGCAAAACTCCTGTTCACTTCAAGGGGTGCTCTGCATGGTGTACCCAGTGGAGGGGAGGGTGATGGGCACACACTGGCTGTGAAAGGTTGTAGAAGACCCTGCTGACTTCAGTGAGAGCTGAGCTTCTGTCTCCAGTGGCAGATTTTACACGAGTGTGGGAGCTGTGGGGGTGACCAGCCCTGGGGTAGGGTGGCCAAAAAGAAAAGAGTGGTTTGGAGGAGGATTTCTTTGCCATCATTCCCGTACAACTTGCCTGATTTTTAACTCAGTTTTTGTCATGGCACTTTAAAGCAAACTTTTATGGGATATCCCACACAAATTTTATGGTGCTCCCACACAAACCACACTGGGTTTCAGTGTTTCAGCCTTTAGATCTTAACACCGTGATTCTGAATGGTGTCCTCTTATACAAAAAAAAGAGAGGAGGAACAATCTCTGTTAAATTTCCATCCAATACCAGCTATTTTTCATTGAGAAACAGAATTCAATCAGCTCTTTTGATCAAGGAGATTTAAGAGCTGCAGCACAACAAGAGGAGGACTTGGAGCAGCACTGAAGACAAGCTTTCTGAGTCAGGAACCAGGTTTTTTGTACTGTATTGAGCATGCTTGGCATGAGTGGATCCTCTCCAAGCTGGATGCTTCTAGGCAATTGTGATGATGAGGATGTTGGTTGTAGCAATCACTTCACAGGGTTTTTGTTTTGCTAAATACTCTTTGATGAATTGAGAGCAGCTGGGTGCTTTCAACTTTCAAGGAGCTTTTAATAGGACAATTTTCACTGGCATCGCCTTGTGCAAACCACCTGCAAATGAATATATTGCTCTCCATGAATAATCGGCATATGTAGAATTTGTATCCACCAGTAAAAAAACTCAGGTGACTTCTCTGCCCAATCACAGCTAATCAAGCCAGGTTGTTTCTCTTCAGTCATTAACATTTAAAATAATGCCCAGTCAATCAAGCTGGGGAAACAGATTTGAGCCCACTCAACTATTTCATCATTCCCAATCATTTGGCCAGCTTCAGTTATAAAGCACTGATATATACATGATTTTTAGGAAGAGAAAGAGCTCAGTTTTTTTTAAAAGTGAGTCCAGCTCATTGCTTTATTGTTTGGAAGAGCAGGCAGACAAGGAGCGTGCTGCTGGTTGGATGGAAGATGTCCACAGAATGGTATATGGTGCTTAAGGAACAGTAATCTGAATAAGGTAAGTTATTGCAAGGGAAGCATGGCCTTTTCTATACATAATTTCTACCAGAGCATAAACAATGAAGAAGAAAAAAATAGGAAGATCGCCTAGTGAAATGCCTTTTAATTGATAGGACATGACTCTCATGTCTATGAGTGTAGCAGGCAGTCTTGACTCTTATATTTATGAGTGCAGCAGACCTGTCTTGCATTCAGCAGATGAGGAGACTCACTTGTGCTGTGAGAGGTGGAAGGGCTACACTCCATCTAGAGCCCAAGGAGCTCACTGCTATGGGAATTGTAGGGAGCTGGGTGGCCAGGGAAGTTCAATGATTCTTTCTTTCTCATAGGAGAAATGCAGAAATTGCCAATGAATGGTCCCTCTCCCTTGGAAGGAGCTGCCAGAGGTTTCATGGGTTGGGTAATATAGAATTTAGCTACTTTTCACATCCAACACTTGAGTTTCTCAGCTTGCTTCTTTTTTTAAAATTTTATTTTATATATATTCAAACCCATTGAGTCTTCCAGCTCCTTTTGTTTTGTCTGTCAGAGGTATGAGGTCTGGAGGTGACCTCTTCTCTCTCCCACAGGGCAGAGGCTGAATGGGAGGGTGATTCTCAGGACCAAAGATACTAGGTTTGCAGAGGATACAGCCAGTTAGGCAGCCCACAACATAAGTGGGTGCTCTCTGAGGACTGTTGGATACCCAGGGCAGCTTGCTTTCTCTACTTAAGCTGCCAGGGATAACAGGATGCTCCCAGGACACAGGGTCAGGTTCCCACTGCCTGCATCCATATTGCTATTGACCTAAGAGAGCTCTCTTGAAGGTTGAGGTTTCCTATGGAGTTGTGTGTCTCGCTGCAGGCTTTTTCTCTCACATGGAAGCTGTAGTCTTGAAAGGAGAAGATCTTTCTGTCTGGTGTGGTGGTTAGAGATATCTTCTGTTCCTAGGCTTCCGAGAGCTGCTGAAAACCTGATGGTACAAAGAGTCCTAGAACCTGTGGAAAGGGCTGCTAGATCTAAAGGCAGAAAACACTCCTAATGATGTTTTTCTGTAGTGACTGAGGCTCATCCTGTCTTACACATTAGATCCTAGATGTCCTAAGAGCCTCAAAGTCCTTCTGGGGAAAAAAAGTGAGACACATGTGAGCCTTGAATCCCCGTAATGAGACTGTCAGAATGATACCTGAGCCCCTCTCCCAGTCCTCTTTCTCTGCTCTGAACCAGGGTAGGCAATGCAAGGGAAGTCTTGAGTAACTGCAGGGTGGATGTACCTGGATGCTGCTGCTTCTCTGCCAGTCTAGTTTTGTTATTTTTATACCTGCCTGAAATGTGATCTCAGTAAATGTACCTACTTTTTGAATTTCTAGCTGATGTAAGTGTTGTAATCAATTAGCAACAGAAAGCAGAGTACAAGGCAGAATTAAACATTCATCCAAATGTGTGAAAAAACCCTTCTGAAGTGATTTTCTTTCTTCTGAACATCAGGTATAGCAGGTCAAATTAGCTTTTTTATTAGCAATGTTGCCTCTGCACATTCTGGTTTTTCAGAGACTTAATATTCTAAATTGACAACTTTGAATGAAGAAACAAGTTATGGCATTTTCATGTAGTATCCTTGTCCCATTTTGATTGTTACTATTTCTGCCCTTGTAGCACCTACTGACTTTAATCAAGGTTAAAATCCTCCTTCACCAGTGGCAAGTTTTGTATTCAGAATACACCACACTTGTAATCTCTTTCTTATCTAAAGAACTAGTTGAAAATCACATTATGTAGTCCTACAAGTGGGAAATGAAGGCACATGTCTTGGATTCCAGGCTGATTAATAAGCCACTGCAGCATCCTGCTCCTCTAACACTGTTGATCCTAAACAATTTGTGCTTTTCAAAGTTGAATGAACAACAGCTTTCTTTCCTTTAGTTCCCAAGGAAAGCTATTCAGATTCATGGTGAAAGGGTTTCTGTTGTAAATGCTTTCTTTGGTTTTGATCCACATATCCAAGGTCTGAGGGTTAAGTGTACTCAAAATCAACTGCTTTGAGGTCAAAAGAGAGAATTTCTTATCGTTCTGACCTGGAGCTATAAACTGATCCAGTTTTACTTAGCTCTGGTTTGGGGGGAGGGGAGTGTCACTTGAAAATGCCCACAAACTTTGAGGAACTTGATATAAATCATGGATCTATAGTACAGCTGCAATGACAGTTCATGATGAATATTTCCTACTGCTGTATTTCTAAGCTAGTCTACCCAAAGCAGGAAACAATACTGAGACAGTACTGTTCGAAAAGTGCTACCCCTTCTCCTCTCTTCTTTCTTAGAATATAAATTCACTTTTTGTAAAGAGAATGACATGAACTTGTAGACAAAGATGGCCTTGGAAACAGGTGACTGGTTGGATTGCAGCAGCCTAGTAGAACAAACAGCATCCAAAAGACAGGTGGTGTTTCGCTTTAGGCCTTGTAGTTGAGATTTACCACCAGATCTTGAATCCCTTAGGATTCGGCCTCAAGCAACTTTTAACAGAGTGTCTCTTTTGTACTTTAGTATAGTACAGCAAACCCATTGTCTGCTGTATATACAGAGAGAGAGTGCATGTCCTTATCTGCAGGTGAAGCTTCTTGAGACAACAGCCAGTCTAGTGCAAAGGAGGCTAGACCTGTGCTTCAAGCCTCCAAGGTCAATTTTCTGCCCTGAACAGTCTGTGAGTCTTTGACTGTGCCATTTTTCTTTCTCTATGTCCCAGTTTGCACTTGTCATCTGAGCAGGACAGATTAGGAATAATAACATTGTAGACTTTCATATGCTACAACAGTGGAGTTGTATAAGTAATTAGAATGAGTCATCTCTTAATAGATAATTTTTTTGGTGTGCCATTTATGGTAAGGTAATCTGGAAAGGTGTCTCAACTGTGAAGAAGGTTGTAGTTAGTACATATGAGCAGTCATGTATATTTGGGCCTCTTTTAATGTGACTTGGATGTGTAGCTCCTGAGCCTTCTGCTAGTGTCATACACATCCATCATATCAAAACTACATAGTTGGGTTTTTTTTTTTCTGCCCATGAAACTGTCTTTTTTCATTTTGGGCTTTTGATTTCACTCAGATGTAAAATGCCATGTAAATCTGGGCTAAGCAGGCTATGAACAACAACAAACCCTTCAAGGAGCAAAACTCACACCCTCCACACAAACTCCCATGCTCCAAGGAACTTTTGACTGTACACGCTGCCAGAGGAAACTTCTCATAAACCACTCTGTTGGTTTATACACTGCAAATCCCACAGAATGTATTAAAAAAGGTAGAGTCCAAGTCTGAGATGTTACAGTGCAAATGAACCTCCAGAGAGATGAATATTTAAGCCTTTTACACAGACATCCCATGACACTGTGCTGAAAGATGGCAATAAGCAACAGCAGAGAAGGCTGGGTATGCCAGTAAAATCCATTGTAGTGGCTTTGTGTGTATGCCCCAAGGCCTCGTTAGCAATCCAGTATTTGTGAGGAGCGACTGAGCAGAGGGCAACTTAGCACAGCACAGCTTGGAGGGGGGATTTCCTTGAGCCGTTCTTAATAAAGTTGCTGTCTATGGAAGATCAGGCTCCCAGGTCAAATGCCATTTAGCTATGGCAGCATGCAGGTACTTGCGTGCCAGATGTGGAAGGGCTTGGCTAATTGGTTCTGTCTGCACTGGTATCCAGCTTTCAGCCAGCAGACATAACATTATCCAAGGAGGTAAAATAGTAAATGCAACCTCAAAGGCTTTTCCTCTACTTGGCACTGATCTGGGAGCCCAGCAAGGTAACAGCTTTGTAAACATTGCTGAAGCAGGGCAGCAAGTGTGACTTGTACAGCCATATCTGCTTGCAATTTCATTAATGTCAAACGAAGAGGGGGAGGACCTCCAGCCCAGCAGTAATTGTGCACGTGGCTGCTAACTCCACGAGCAAGGGAGAGTGACAGAATACATGTGGGGCAAAACTAGACCTTAAAGCACTGAGGTCCCCAATACTTTGGGGCTTCAGCATTGTCATACGTCACCTAGTCTTCCTGCTTCCTCTTCTATATATGTGCCTTTTGAAAAACAGATGACCAGATGGCAGTTGCCTTGCACTTCCTGAAAAGTTAAAGGCACTGCTATTATAGGACAGCTAGCTCATATTTACATTGAGAGGAACAGTATGGTTCAAATTCAGCCAAAACAGGGCTGCTGGTTAGTCTGGCTCATATGAGCAAAAAACTCTGCAATAATGTTGTTACATCAAGAAGCCCTTGATTGCAGTGGCCAGACTTGATTGACGTGGGTTGACTACTTGATAAGATTAAATATTGGTGTGCTGAGATCTCTGCCTATCATTCTCACAGTTCCTGGGGATGCTCTGTCTGTTTGTGCCTGCTCCCTATCTTTCTATTTACGCTGGGATCGTCAGTAGTTGTACTGATGTTTCTCAAAGGAATCCTGTCTTTCTCCAGCCTCCTCAGTACTACATCCCACATCCATTCAGCCCAAATAAAGACACTTAACTGAGATACTGAAATTAGGATCTCTGTTGCTTCCGTCTCCTTCTTCATTCATTGTGAGAGACAGGCATAAACAAGGCAAGTCCAGATGTTAGTTGGGCTGAATGGCATTAGTATAACTAAAAAAGCATTAAGTGAAGATTTCTTTTAATAGCAACCACCAGAGCAATACCTGAAACTACCTGTGACCAAAGTGTTTTGCACTCCAGGATTTCGCATCTCAGCCTCCCTCTACCCTGACCCACGCTTAGCTGTGTATTGCCCAGTGCTCTCCCTGATTCTGCCTCAAGATGCAGAGACCCAGATGCTGATGCTCCAGCAGAGCCCTCCCAGACAAAGCATGGTCACTAGAGCTCCTAGCACCAGACCTGATTGCCAGAGTTGGGCCATAGATTCCATGTTGTCCATGGCCATAGAGCATGCTGTCCACATCTATGGTGCCCTAGAAATAATAAAGGCTAGCCATAAACTAGAGTTGAGATGGAAACCACCTTGCATAATGATGTGGTTGTCATAGATACTCTATAACCCAGGTTAACTTACAGAGCTAGAGGCACTGTCTACAGGGCGAGTGAAGTTTCCCAGAACGTGTGAAATGCTGACATAAATCCCCAAATGGACTGAACTGAGCCTTTGCAGCCTAGCCAAAGCCCTCCAGCCAGATTTCAATAGTATAAACAAGACGGGGTCACCTCCTCCCTCATTGAGTTAGAGATGGTAATAGTCCTGGCAGCAGCTGATTGCATGCTATCAATCATTCAAGATGCTAGTTTTTCTGAGTTGGCACCAGAAAGCGAGCAACCAAGGTTGGAAAGGAGTCTAGGTTGCTGTTCTGCCCGTGTCACGCTGCTTGTGAACAATTCAGCAACAGCTTCATGCCTCAATCAATGCAGCTGTTAAGCCGAGGAAAAGCAGGACTTTACTGAAAAACAGATGTTTTGCACATGAGCTGACTTACTCCAGTTAATGACCCAGATAGAAAAGAAAACAAAGCACACATATATGCGCACACATATATGCACACACAAACAGGCATAGTCAGTGCTTGAAATAGTATTTAAGAAGTGCAGATATGGCTGCTGAGATACATTGAGAAAGAAAAAATTCTGTTTCACAATTACTCCATATATCTCTAAGAATTTTTGTAATGCTAGAATGGCCTTTTGGCATGTTTTGGCTCTTTCAAGCACCGTGTGTGTGTATATATCTGTGTGTGTACATGAACACGCACACTTACATATATGATGCAGGGTGACAATGATAGCTTTGAGGCTGATTTGCATGAAAGTGTTGAAAGGTCCCAGAGTGATTGAGGCACATTCTTGCAAAGTCGTTTTTATCAGTGTGTTAGATGATTAACTAAGAGGGAGGGGATTTCCCAGTATCTGGTTAGGAGATTAACTGAGTTAGTATTTAGAAAATGGTTTCTAAAAATAGCAAAATTGACCACGTTTTTATTCATCAACCTAATTAGGGACTGAGCTTTCAGGATGACAAAAAGCCCATGTGGTGGTGATTTTGAATGCCTCGGTGTTTGGGTTTCTGAATGGGGATACTGCAATGGGCTGATTTCCAGTGCATGACTTCTCAGTGCTTTCTGAAAGTTGGTACCTGGGATATGCTTTAAATTGCATGCCCCTCTAAATTCCCAGTCACTGTTAAAAAAAAAAAGTGGCTACAGCTTCTTCTTTGGGATCTTTGCTGTCTTTGGGATCACGGACCGCTTTGTCAGAGGTCAAAAATACGAAATACAAATAAACAAAGAGCTTGCAGCCATTTCCGTTTAATACACCAGAGTCTGTCTTGGTTCTGCACAGTGATGCTGAAGAGGTGAGAATTAGAAACTACTTGGGAAATTGTTTATTCCTTCTCCCTCCCTACAGTTGCTTTTTTCACTTTTCTGGCAGAAATTACAATACTTTATTATTATAATTGTTCTCTGTTCAGTAATAGCTGATCTCACTTTTCCAAGGCATCAAGAACAAGGATGGGAACTTCTCAAATCACAACTGAAGATGTGGTCATTAAGTGTGACCAAAAATCAGCATTTCTGGCTCTTGGGAAAGTTTTCTGGGGTGCACTTATTTTCAGTTTCCAATTTGTTCTTTACTGTTGTGTACTGGAAATTCAGAAAACAAGTCTGAGAAACGGAAGTCATCTGGAGCTGCTTAGCAATACAGAGCTATTTCATTGTCCATCTCTTAAAACTTACCTTTGTCTCAACTTCAGCAAAACTTAATCAAACATGAGATGCTTCAGATGAAATGTTCAAGGAAGCAGTGTTTACTGATGAAACTTTGTTTAGTCGGAAATTTGCAAACCAGCTTTAGTTATGGTCTTATATCTCTCACACACAGATTTTTTTTTTCCTTATACACGTATTCACATAGAGCTTGTGTTAAATAGATGTTATCAAGTATTTACTTAAAAAACACAATAAGTTTTAAACTGTTTGACCAAAGAGCCTTTTCCTCCCTTCTAATGCTGCCAAAAGGATTTATATAGGAGCTAAAATACATGTGGAAAGGGTCATGCCTGGAATTTTGCTGTAATTGAAATTTTTTGATGCTGAAAAACAGCTGCCTGTCAGTTTAAGGGGATCACTTGAGAGCCATTCTATGCTCACCAGTAACATGACTGAATCACTGAAACAGTAACTCACTGGAAAATTACTTCTTCATATAGCTCTTGCTCTCTATCTTTGGCACAGGCCACCCCTGTAATTTTGAGAAATGCAAATTCAGCTCTGAACCTGATGGGCTTAGCTAAAATAGACAAGAACAACTCTGCCTCCAGCTCTGCAAAGCCCTGATTCCTCAGCTCTGCCTGCATCACCGAGATGTCCACCTCTGAAGCAGAATTTCATGCTATATTTGACATTTCTGCTTCAGCTCCCAATGCAAGGTCAGAAGTGAACATTAGGACAAAAGAAGTAAAGAAAAAAAATACGGTTATCTTTCACTATCCAGCCCTGCAAGCTCCATATAAGGTCTTAATGAAGCTTCTGGGAGTGTTGTGCATATGAAAAAGTCTTATTTCTTCCAACATTTATCTTACTGGATTTGTTACAACATTTGTAAATTAACCCTATCAGTTCGTCATGTGGAAGCTAAGATCTCCATGTAGTCCTCTAGGTCAGCAGGATCTGAATCTGCTGTTTCACTGATGATCACTAAAGCAATGCCTGTGAAGAGAACCTTGCTGTGCTTACACTGGGCAAGGGTTTAAGTACAGCTACGTTGACAGGCAGTGAAAGAAAGCATGGCTCAGTACAAAAAGTGAGATCTGCAAGCCCAGAACCTTAATCAGGTGATTAATTAGCAACAGAGCCTTTTTACTATGTGCCTAAGAGAGTACTAAATCTTGGGTGGGTAATGTGAAAGCCTGCAGTATTTTATGTTCCTGGTGGTCACTTCTATATGCTCCCAGTGAAAATCCCCAAGATGGCTAATTGAGAAACCTGAGTTCACCAAGTAAAGTGATAGGTATTGAAAAACAATTAGGATTTAACTTCCAAGTAAGCTGCTGGCCCTCAGGCAGAAAACTGAGAAGACAAATGATAAATGACCAAGTACTGTATCCCAATAGGAAGATGAGCCAGGCATTTCTGAGAACAGGTCTTCCAAAGAGCTAAACCCTGACGGAACTGAGCAGTTTAAACTGTAGAGCCAGCCCAGAAAACCAGAGTGGGACAGTTTACTGAGTGCTGGGTTTCCTGGGGGTCTCCTGGAGGTTTTTGCTTGTGGTATTTGCTGCAGGGGAGGGGTCACCAGGTCAATTGTGTTGGTGGCGTATTAAAAAATGATCGGACAATTTAATGGTTGATAATAGCATGGTAGTTATGTCCCTGAGATAAGGGTAACCAGATACCTGCCTCTGGGGCTTGAACAGGCAGTCTCACTTGAAAGATCGAGTGGTCTTTAGAGGATTACAAGTAGTCATGAATGCTGAATGTTTCCATTTGTGACACCGCTGCTGATGCCCGTGGGGCTACGCAGAGCAGCTGATACTCCAGTGCTGCCTCAGTAGCATCATGTCTCTGGGGCTCACAGCGAAGCCTGGCATGGCGGTCTTGGCTGCCTGCCCCTGCCTCGTGCAGCAGCACAATGCTGGCTCCGGCCGCAGCGGCTCTGGGAGCTCAGCGAGGCTGTGACAAGTATTTGCCCCTGCAGATAAACACTGTGCTATTGTGAAGGGTGCGCCTGTGTGGTACACAGCACGTGTGAGCTCCTGAAATGAGGAGGGTGTGGGGGACAGGGGTGGCTCATGTGTCAGCAGATCTCTGAGCCAGACAGTGTAAGACTGTAAGTGCCTTGAATTTGCGTCGCAGGGTCCGTATTAGCAGGTGGACCTACTAGAGGAAGCCATGGGTTTGCCAGCATTGAGGACTAAAAGGATGCGGAACAGCCAAAAATAGCTGATTCTGGTATTTTACCTTCTAGCTTTAGAGTTCATTCACCACCAGCCAGCACTATGTGATTCAACTAGACTGAATCCTCTCTGTGATTTGGATTCAGGGAGCCCATGGGAGCAAAGTCTACTCTGTCTGGATTAACCCAAAGGCCAACTCCATTCATGTCTATTCTTGGTCACAGCCTTGTCCATATAGCCCTCAAATACCTGTCTGTGTTTCTGTGTTCTCTAACACCTCCCGTATGCAGCCAGCGAATCACTAGCAAACTGTGTTCATGCACTTCTGCACTCTGCAAAAAAAAAAAAAAAAAAAAAAAATACCAGGCACTCTTCAGAAAACATGCTTGCCAGAGAGGTACTTATGGTCCTAAAGTACAACAATCCCCTATGTATGCATTATCTCCCCTGCAGACACATCATACTAACTTACAACATCCTCTTCACATGCTTGCCTTCGCATGTTGTTATACAGACTAAATTTGCTTAGCACAAGACAACAGCCTCTCTCATGCAAGCCTACGTGTTCTTAGCTCATGAGTTTTACTGTAAGTCCCATGAACATTCTGTGAACCTCCAGCTCCTGGATTCATGGGAACAATAAAAATCTCAACATGATTTTTAGGTTTTATGGTTGCAGAAATAAACACACATAAATATGATCTAAAAAGCCCCCAAACCAGAAGGCAAATAACAATAATCCCAGAAACATTACTGTTATGCCGATAAATCCAGTGATTTTTAAGCCGCCTTCTTCAGGGGATCTTGTGTATGGTTTTGGAATGGTAGGGGTTGGCCACACTTGTGAGAAACACATACTTCTCCACACCCAGGTCTCATAGAACTCTTTCCTTCTAAACCTCACACAGGCACTTCACAGCACTCACAGTCACTCACTGCCTTGAGATCTGCTGTAGTATTACGATGTCTGGAGTGAAAATCAGTCTGTTTAGATTCAGCCTGCCTAAGACACAGTTCCAGTCATTACAAATATCAGGGTGAGAAGTGGAGGCACTGGGGAGCTGCAAAGGTCATTTCCAGTATCTGCTGCTTCTTTGGCTTAATGAGGTGCATGAGATGCCAGAACAAACAGCCTGTTCCCCCTCACACTTAACTGCTGAAACAGTGTGTCCTGCCTTGGAGGAACCGCTCACATGAGATGGTTCCCAGAGCTCACGCTGGCTGCATTGCACCCTGTACCATTGCACCTGGGGTGTTCAGCTCTGGGCTTGTAAGCAAAAGTCATGCTTAGTGAGGAGATGTGGCAGATCTTTCTAGTGACAGCTCAGAGATGAGCTCTCTGGTCTGCTGACAGCGTTCCGAGCCGTGGTGACCCCGCTCCATGCTGGACTGTGCAGCGTGCAGTATGTGCACGAGCTTTACGTGCCTTCAGGGAGCACAGCCCACCCCCACCTCTTCATCTGGCTCATTTTGTGGCAAGTGGTGCCCTTGGTTTGGAGTTGGGTTTGTTTCCCCTGCCAGACTGGTTTCTCTTGGCATGCCTGGGGGCAAGGAGTGGAGCCAAGGGGGCCTGGCCCAGTGAACCATAGGCAACTTTGGCATCACCTCTCTCCTCACAAGACTGCGATGTCGGGGTGCTGCCTAAAGCCCTGGCTCTGTTGGTCTCCCAGACATGACTAGTTGTGGACAAGGAGATGATGTTTTTGAGATGAGGTCTCTGCTCTCCTGAGGTTACCTCTCTTTTGACTGCTGAGGGAGAAAACACAGCCTATGTTATATGCTTTATTCTAAATGGCTACAGCCAGGTCAGATGAATCCCCACCTCTGCGAGCTTGGACCATGACTGATTTCAAGGCGCAGTAGTCCCCTGAGCAGAGATGTGTGTGTGTGACCAACAACATATGCATGGCTTCCTTGCTTTGTACGTCTCGAACTGGAAGATTGCTCTCCAGCCTGTTATACTGGCCAGTACAGCAAAACAAGGGTGGAGCAGAGACAGCACTAATCTGACCTGAGAAGTACTTGAAATTTTTGTGGCTGTGTGATCCTCTCCTGCTCCCACTCAGGCCTGTGATAGCTGGAGAGGCTGGCCATGGTGTTCCACTGCAGCTGGAGAGGCAAGGGTGATGTGAATGAAAACTCTCTTCTGAAAAAGGATTTCTCTAAATCCAAAAGGGCACCTAGTATTTTTTCTAAGGTCATGGATGTTTTGCAAGAGTTATGAGTGATGGCAGAGACATACTTTGCAGTCAGGTCTTCTGGGAGTCAGTTGGGAGTTTTGGCTGAGTGAGAATTGGCACTAAAGTTATGGATCTGACCCAGAGCAAGTAATGAGTCTGTGGGTGAGGCTGACCCTGACTGAGATCTGAACTTCATGGCTGATCCACATGGGATTAAGTGCAGAAGACAAAGGGAACTGCCACCAGGACCTCGTGTGGGCTGGAACAGTGGTGCCTTGGGAGATTCCTCATATCGGCTCCAGCAGAGACTTACTGAGGGTGGAGAGAAAACTGAAACAGGCAGGACTGAGGTTTGCAGGAGGGGCAATCTGTCTGACACCATCTCCCTTCTTGTTCCCTCTCCTTTATCCCCACCGCAGCTACAGTCTTTGCACGCTCTTGAATGCCAAAACTCTTCTTTTTTAACATCCTTGACACTAGAGCAAAACTGAGAATTATATAGGGAGCAGGGCAAGGGACTGGCACTGGATCTAGGCTGGAAATTATTTTCTCAGTTTGTGAGGATTTCCAAAGTCCTGGAAAAACCTTTTTGTCCTGACAGAGACCGGAAAGTCAAAATCTGAAACATACTGGTGAACTGAAAATCTGGAAAGGAGCAGTAAGGTTGGGGTCAAGTGCAGCACTTTGTTTAGATAATTTTCAAATGTTTTGTTTTAGTTCTGGATATTTATAAAGGGTTTCCAGCCACTACAATTAGCTTAAATTTGGAAATTAAAAGCTACTTTGAAAAGTAGAAGTTTGAGCAATTTGGAGGAGGAAGAAACTTCAAGCTGGAAACTTTACAAGAAAAAAACTCTTTCCTAGGGAGAAAAACAGTTGTAATGAAATGGCATTGCATTATGAAACCCTGAAAAAAACCTGATCCTCCCTTCCCGACAGCTGTCTCAGGAAAGGGACGGTGTTCAGCTCTCTGCTTCCAAGAGTTCATCTTGAGGCAATGCAGCTTGTCACAGATCTCCCTTTTACTGGCCCAGTCTGTCCCTAGGACTTTCTTTCCCGCTCATGGAAGGGTCTGTGTTGTCTGATAAACACTGAGCAGAACCATATGTGAGCTGGGTTGCATTATGCAATAAGGGAGGATGGGTTAGTATCTACTCTTCAACTTGTGAAAGTTTTCCTTTTTGGCCAGTTCTCAAGGGGTGGGATTGAATTACATTACATTTCATTTCTGATTGACATTGTGGATGCTTAAAATTTACTGCCAGTGCAGACACAGATTTTTTCTGCTGAAGGAATTCTTATATTCCCTGAAATTTCTAGATCAACATGAGCCTGCCAGTGCCAATTCTTGCTTTACAAGCAACTACTAGATCCTAAGGCTGAATTTACAGTATTATTTCCTTGTAAATGTCAGATGTAATTTTGGGAGAATGTTCAGATATATCCGATACTGATCGACTCACCATTTTCATTAGGATGTAGTCAAATCAGATGCAGCTGAGATCCTTGCCCATACCCTTGGGGAAGCCTATTGACAAGGTTTGGAGGCAAGCTTTGGAAATAATAGACATGAAAAAGTATAAATCCTATATTAAAGTTTTATAAGCTTCATTATATAGTGATATTTCAATTACTCTGTGGGAGATTTGGATGAACCTACAGGAAAAAGGCAGATGCGGGATTGACTGAGACTTTGGCAGCTTTTTGCTCTGCTTTAGTTCTGGATTTTTCCTTTTGATTAGAAATACGAAATCCCTTCAGCTGAAGGGGCAGCACTGGACCAATTTGCATTGGAAATGAAGAACTTAAGGCGCCTTGCAATGATCCCTGATTCTAGTTAATTCCAGTAAGTTTTGAGGCTCTTTGCCACCTTTTTGGTCACTTCCATGTAACAAACCAAAGAGTTACCTCCTGCTACCCAGGGAAATAACTGTAATCTCATGTTACCTGCCAAAACTCCTTATCCAGTGTCTAATGCCTCCAAATGGGATCCAAACTAGAATTTTGCTAATCCAGTAGTGCTGTGATTAGAGCAGTCTACAAAATAGACATGCCCAGAGTCAAGACCAGATTGGCAGTCAGCACCAGAAAAGGATTGGTGTCTTGTGGGGAAGGGTGTTTGACCAAATCCTGCTTATATTCACATCAAAATGGAATATATTTGGTGACTTCAGAGGAGTCTGGATCGAATAACAATAGTCTTGTATATATCTGAAAATTAGTTTGTATTTTTAAATACAGCCCTTCCTGTGAGTAGTAAATATCACTTACTAAACCATACCTCACATGTACATGGCAGGTTGCAAGCAGTAGCCAGATTCAATGCTCTCCCTACCATAGAGGTACAACTATTTCTGGGGAAACTAAGGCACCAAGGGTGTGATATGCCTGACTGTAGGCAGCTGTGAAAGCCAGAGCAAGGCTCTGGAACTGAGAGTGCTAGCCCCTCTTTTTGTATTCATATTGCTCCTTCTCCTGCTCTTTACAACAAAGGCACATTTGAAAATGTGGAAGGACTCTTTAGGGTCTGTTGTTCTCTAACCCTTTTTTTGGACTACAGTTACAATCATAAGTATAACAGAAATGAAGCAAACTGGAACCTCATAAGGAAATGGCATGCAAGTTATCACATGCACCCTGCATTCATTTATGAGAGCGCTTAGGAGGTCTACAAAACAGACATGACAGTATCATTGCCTACAGTAGCAAGAAGCTGGTTTTCTTTCCCAGCCTTTGGTTCAAAGTACTTGACCTTTATCCTCATGTCTTCTGTCTTTTAGGAAGGGCCATACTAAATCCTCATTCCTCTCCAGTTGTAGGAGTCATGCTTACAGCTATTCAGTCTCTAATTGTGTGAAGCTGTCCCCAGAAAAGCGGTTTCAGAACTGCCTTTTACTGAAGGGAACAATAAGGCTTAATATAGTGCCTGGAGTGATATTATAGAGTTAGAGGGAGATCAGAGATTAGTACATTGTTTCTGCCGTAGAGGATTTCTTGCTGGGACATTAATAGAAAAGGCTTTACCTAATCGTATTGTTTTCAGGCTTGTTTTGTTTTGCCAAAGTGATATGCAAGTCCCTGACTGTCAAAAGGGAGCAAAGTTCAGCTTCCCATTTTCCACTACTGCTAAATAATGAGCGTTGCAAAGTCTTGAGCTTGGCTTAAAATGAGTTTTACAACAGTGGAGACATGGGTGTTCTGTTCCTTGCAGCTGATTCTGCGCCTTTAGGTAACCTATGAGTTACATTTCTAAGCATGGGGGCGAGAATTCTCCATGAAGCGGAGGGAGAATGCTGGATGAGGTTCACACATAAATCCTGGGATTTCACAAGCTGGACTTTTAAAGAATCACCAGATTTTGCAATACCCACAATCGGATTGTGAGGGATGGTGACCCTTCGGATCTGAAAGGACTTTTTTCAGTATTGTCTCCATTGACTCTTAGTTCCGGTATTTTCCTTCCCTTCCACATGAGACCCTCTTTTTCAGGGTCACGTATATATTGTATGTATTGTATATTGGGAAATGTAGTTTTTCAAGGCACACCACTCTCCCCTGCCCCTTTTTCTGCAGCTCTTACAAGGGACAGGATAGCTTTCTCTGCAGCCCTTCTTTCCCACCTCTTTCCATACAGTTTCGGAGGCCTGTTGAAAGCAGTTGTTTATTCCCCCTATCTGATATTAACTGCCTCTCTCTCATGCTCTGTAGCTCTATCATTGCACCTCATGCACCCCTGCTTCACGGACAGACTTTGGGAAGAACTTGCACTCCACTAAAGCCATCTATCGCCAGCTAAATCCTCCTCAAAGACAAACATCGCCATTCTTGCTGTACTGCAGCTTGCTCTTTTCATGCCAAGGTTTGCTTCAGGAAATCCCCCAGATGAATTAAAAATATTGTTTTGCATTTGTTGGGACCTCTGCCCAGCGCTGCTTGCAGTGCACAAGCTGTGTTTGGTGCTAGCTGGGTCAAGACATCTCAGAAAAATCTCATGCCTGGGTATTGGCTCTTCTAAGCCTTTTGGCTCACACACATGCACACATACACATATGCATACACACACAGTCTCTCTCTTCTTTAAACAGGAAACTCAACTCAGCATGTGGTGAGTAACCAAATATCAGCAAAGACTTTCTTGCATTTTTTTAAATTCTGCTAAAAAAAAAAAAAGAAGAAATTGGAGAAGGAGGAGGAAAAAAATCCTGTGTTAAAATAAACTCTTGGGTGTAAATAGGTCAGCACAATCGAGAAACCTGGGTGTTTAATGGAGAGATTCTGGCCAGGATTCATTAGTTGCTGATTCAGTTGGAAGAAGTGAAGCTTCATGGTGTCTGGAAGTTTTTCAGAAGTTTGGGAAAAGTTAAAAAACTAGCAGATATTCTGTGGACATGGGATGCAGGCCCATGATGTAAGCAGGCACAACTCTCTTCAAATGTGTTGGAGCTGTGCAAGCGGTTTGGCTTTGGCCCTGGAAATAACGCAGGTGTAGGTTAAACAAGGCCTGATTCATTGCGTTTAAGGCCATAGGGATTTTTATGGTTGTCTGGGTGGACTCTCTGTATAGCATACATCTGGGATACCCTGTGATTCATCTATGAGGTCTGAGTTGTGGTAGAGTCAAAATACATTTTTTTTAAAAAGAGAGGTATCGTATGTTGATTCAAAGTCTTGGAGAGACAGAAGACCCACCAAGTCCTTTGGTTAGACTAGCCAAGGGTTAATTACCGCTAGTTGCCTGAACATGCATCATTCTGCTCACTGCTTCTCATGATTGCCCTCTGCTCCCATGGCACGGAAGTGGGTTTTCTGTGCCTGTCTGTCTTCAGCTTCACTTGCTGTATCGCCAGCTGTGCTATTGCAATGTGAATGCTGCTTTTGTATCGGAGATGATCAGAAGAGAATGAAAGCTTTGGACAGCCACGGTGCTTCCAGCTCACTCAGTGCCCAGCCTGAGGTGATGGGAAGCTGAGCCTGATACCCCGCACTGGGAAAGGACCACAAAAACTGGAGCATGGTTATGCAGTCTCCTGAAATGCCCAGTTTTGCACAGGGAACATTTCACCCATGTAGCAATTTGCATATCATTGTTTCATGTTTGAGGAAAAACTGCTAGAAAGAAGCTTGACATAAAATAAGAGTCCTTTATTATGCAACTTGAGAGGGTCTGGTGATTATATTTTACTTCATCTTGGCTGAGGCAGATGCTTACCATGGCTAGTCAGAGTTCTGCACAACGAAAAAGAGCTGAACGTTGACATCAAGGTTTGGCCCACTGATCTTAACCAAAGAGAAGGTATTTCCTGAATGGGGAGCAGCAAGAGCCATGTAGTTCATACAAACTCCTGGCAAGAACATATGATGTTGCTGTTTGCAGAAAATCATTACCAGATGGTACAATGATGGTAGGTGTATGCAAACCCACAGGGTGCAATAGAATGGATGAATAACATCTCTCTGCGGCACATCGAAAAGTCAAGGTGGTGGCAAGCAGAGATCTTGCTTCACGCTCATTGGTCATGCTCCATTCTGCCTTCGTGCTGGACATGGGTTCTGTGCAACAGGGAATGTGTCGTGGGAATACCTATGCCACCCAGGGCTTGAAGCCTCTACCTTGAGCCTAGTAGAGGAGAGTAATAGCAAGGACAATTAAATGTTGGTTGGTCTTCTGCTGCGCTCAGCATGAAGGAGATTTGTCTGGGTTCGTTAACACAGCTCTGATTCATAACCTTGAATGGAAGGAGGCCAACAAGCACAGCGTGCTATTCCTCTGAGTGAGCTGTTCCAGCTAAATGGAAGCAAAAATTGCAGCACACTCCCCCCTGAAGTAATAGAGAGGTGCTCTGAATGTTTCATTAAAATGTCGTGCCATTTTAATGCCTTTTGTGATAAAGAGTGGGTCACTCACATTGCCAGGGAAGTTAGTATGTTACTATGGTATTTTACCAAATCTTGGCTTCTGGTGTCTGGGTGGAAAACAAACAGTCTGTGTGTCCTGTGAAAAGTTTTTGTGATGTAAAAAAACCACCAGCCTTTGAGGATGACATGGGACAAAATCAATTTTTTTGAGATTTGGTTTTCAAGAAAGCCCTGAAGCAGAGTCATGTCCTTTCTGGAACAGGTGCTGATCTGGGAGCTTGGGATCACATCCTTTTCCCAACCCAGCAGAACAGGCTCTTGAACTCGAAGTGGTAGTAGGAAAATGATAGTGCGTTTCTCAAATGCAGACTCTTTTTCTGCCCATGAATTTTCCAGGACCAAGGCCATCATCTTTCTAGATTTGTTAATTTCTCATAATGGATTGACTAACGACTTAGTCCAATTCATTTGTGTATGAACTACTTCCTGCGTATGTGCATGAAGGAATTTGCATCTTACACCTGGTGAGTTGTGTAAGTTACAGACTTTTTGATGGGGTCACTACAGCTACTGTTCTTCAGAAGAGAAAAAACACCAAGACAACTGTGAGCAGGGCTGCCCATAATGTGCTATTGTAGGAATGTTCACAAACTAGAGCTATTTGTGAAACTTTACTCATAAAATGCAGGATTTGCAAAAGGTCTTAAAGGATCTTTTATGACTGGGAAGCATTGATCTCGCTGAACTGGAGGAGGGCACACAGCCTAATTCACTGAGAAAGCTGCTGCTTAAATGATTAAAAGAGATTTTTGTCTCCTGGCTTTTATACTTGTTCTAAAATAAAAGCTATTTTTCTAGTTACAGATGAACCTCAGTCAGCTCCCAGCTCCCAGCAAATCTTCTTCTTCTTCTTCTTCGAAATATCGGTTTTGTACAACAATTGAATTCCATTGATCTGAGAGGGATTTGGGGAAAGCTTTTAATGTCCCATATGGCTTTGGGATTCAAAGAATTTCCATGTAATGAAGTATTGTCTTCTGGACTTTTCCCTTTCTGCTTTATACTTAGCAGGCGGTATTATAACACTAGCAGCTTGGGGCAGTTTAAATTTCATATTAGAACTGTAGGATCTGAACTGAAATCCCAAAGGGGATTTTTATCCCTTTTCTTTTCAGCATGTGTCAATGGAAACAATCCTCTGAAGGTCAAGAACAAGTGCTGTCCCTAAATATAGAATTCCTTTGGTTATCACAAAAGCAGTGTTCACCACAGGAAGGGACTGGACTTCTGAGAAGGGTGCAAGTTTTGATTTCATAAAGTTTATTTTGCAGAAGGGTCGTGGACAGAGTCCTGGAGACTGGTAAGAATCAGTGAGATATTATCGGCCCACAGCAAGGTTTTATGTTCCAGGGCTCCTGGCATGTAACCTGGGTCCTTATTTTCCATGCTACTGATTCTGGTATTATGTTAAATAAAAACAAGGGTAAAGAAGACTTTTTATAACCATGTTTTCCATTGCAGACATAAAGCAGATCATGCAGTTTGGTGTAAAAGGGGCAAGCATAGCTTATAAAATTTATTTGAGAAGGACCTGACTGAAAGCAAACTTATCTCAGCACTCTCATCAGGAATATTACACTAGTGTAGCAGCACCTCTTTTGTATTACTAGGAACACAAAGAGTCAGTTGGCTTGATTGTATGTGGAATGGCCACCTCATAAATGTGCTGTAATCCTTGTCATGAGAAATTTTTAAAGGCTCTTGGTGGGAGCTGGTCACAGTTTTCTTTCTCACTTTTTTTTTTAACCCAAAGGTTGCTGTAATGAAAATATTAGGGTACTGGTGTTATTTTTTCAAGATTTTATAGTTTTTGATCTTTTAGAATTCTTCAGTTAACATTATCTAGAAATAACGTAGTTTGAAATTTTTGTTTTCCTTTCTTTTCCTGCTTTTCTCTCCCATTTTTCCTCCTCCATCCTCTCCTGCTCTTTTCTTTTTTATCTTTTTTTTTTTTTTTTGTGGCTGGAAAAAAACAAATAGTGGGGGAAAAGGCCTCTAAGGTCTTTTAAACCAAGATATAGGGAGAAAGACCAGTTACAGGAAAGAAGCCTGGGTCCAGATCCCTGCTCTGCTACACACTTTCCAAGAGAGCATGATCAAATGATTCTCTGGCTTAGATTTTAAGAATGACTTTGAGCATGCATTTGAACCCAAACTTACCTAGTGTCCAAATGATCTGGGTTTAAGTGAGGTCCTGAGTAAAGCTGGGAAGAAGCTCCAGCTCAGCCTTTAGAGGAGGCCACAGTGTCTTGGTGAAGGTTCCCACCATTTGTCAGATACCTTGCAGCCTTCCTACGGCCACCATATGGCAGATGCACTGATGTGACTGATGTTCCTTCCTAGAAGGTCACAGTCTGGTGCTGGCTCAGGCAGCTAAGTGACAGATGTGTGGATGCACCTTTTGGGCTCCTGGTGCTTTCTCTCCATCAGACTTGGGCCTCACTGTCCTACTGTGTGAATAGGGACGTAAGAATTCCTTGCCTCAAAGCAGTATTTTGAAGAAACAATCAATAAAAACTGAGAGGCAGTAAGATACTACATTGAGAAGGGCCATAAAGCAGCTATGACAGCTCCCTGTTGTCAAGGTGGGGAAAATGCTGTGCTGCAGTTACCTAGAAGCCCATGGGGAGCTGAGATGGTTCTCGTCAGTTCTCTGGGAGGTCCCGCAGGCAGGCTCTATCAGATCCTCATGTTTCTTTATGAAACACAGATGCTGATGCTTGGAACATTTGTCTACACCAATTACTGATATATAGGTGCCATATGGCTAGCCCGGAACTGAACAACTACACTGCAGCAAGTAGAGGTTGAGGTGAGTCTTTCAGAGCAGGTTTAGCCGGCCAGTAGCCAGATGACAACGGGAGGTAGCCCAGTGGCAGAGCCCCTCCTTCCCTTCCTCGCATGCCTGGGATGAAGTGCAAAAATCTGTTTGGAATTTCTTCCCAAGCTAAGGCCTCCGCATTTGTCAACAGCTTTGTTTTGTCGATGGAGTAAAATGTGCAGTGGAGCATCTCGAAAATTAGTATCCTGTGGCAGCTGAGCTACAGGGAGAGAGCACGACGCAGTGTGGGTGTTGTAGTCGAGCCACCAAGGAAGGCCTGTGCAGGTGGGTGCGGGTAGGTGGGGCTTGAAAACCCGACTCAAGGGGTTCAGTCAGATGCTGAGAAGAAAGCTGACTGCAAGTGAAATATTCTGTTTAGGTTTTCCACAGCATGAAATTACTGTAGTGTAATTACTTCACCTATCTGCTTGTGAGGGCCACTGGCAGGACACTGTAGGGATGAACCTGCTCTTGGCTTTTTCTTCGCTGGGGTGAAGCCCAGTGGTGCAGCAGCAGAGGAAGCCTCCTCTGGTGCTGAACACTGTGCTGAGTACCGGGACAAGCAGATTCCAGTTTGTATGCCTCTCAGTGGGCTTTGTTTTCACAGCTCCTATAATTCCCATTAAACCTTACTGTAAGTGTTGAAATCAGCATAAGAAAGTTAATCCATTGTTTGAAAAATCATTGAGACTGTCAACTTGATGTTGTGTGTAGTTATTCAAGTTCTAAAGCCCTGAAAAATAGAGCTCACAAGAGAATTGGCAGCTGACGCTTAACTTCAAATGTCATTGCTTTTATACTGTAATATGAATTATTTTCTGCTTTACAAACTTGTGTTATTCACTAAAGACCCTGCCGTGGATTGGAGTTTTCAGATATATTAGTGACAAATTGTACTTGTTCTGCAAAAAAACAGGGCTCAGTGTTTGCTAGGTCTCAATAGCTGTCATCATTTTCCCAAGACACATTAGAAAATATTCTGTGGAGTTGCTGTGAATCACAGATGTTTGTTCTGAAGGATAGGGTTGGTGGTCCAGGGCCATATGTAAGGGCGCCTTGATGAAATTCTACGTGGAGGTCAGTTTCAGCGATGGTCAATCTTTGAAGTAAACATTTTCCTTACTGTTGCCCATCAGCAGAAAAATGCTAATTGATTTTTGAAGCCTCAGTCCCTACTGTAGAGAAAGGCAACAGGAGGCGGAAAAAGGTTTTGTTGTCTTTCCTGGTAGTTCATTTTGCAGTCTCCAAGATCCATCTGCTTACAGGGAGTGGGGGACATTCGGAAGGAACATCTGTGAATATCCCATGTCATTACACTTCCAAAGCCAATGGCAAAGGCCTTGGCGAGATCCAGGGTTTTCAGACATGAGCCTTTTCTGCAAGTGTTTAGACAGATGGTTTGCTACTGTATGCAGCATCTTCAGGGAATTTACTCCTATTCTCAACGTTGCAATTACTGTAGGCTCAGGACTGGCTGTCTCCTGCTGAGTTTCTGAACAGTGTTTGTTTTTGCTTGATGAAATTCTGTCTTAGATTTTTTAGTGATTATGCTATATTGTGTTCTGCCAGGCTTTGAAATGAGATCAGATTGCTTTTCCCTTAGCGTTTACTTACAAAACATATGTCGGCCAAATCTTGAAGTTCCTACTTGTGTACCAGTCACCCACTGAAAGTCAATGGGACCTTTGCCTGAGTAAGCACTGCATGAAAACCAAGTAAGAAGGTGGGGGGGATTTCTTGGCTGCAGAATAGCAGCTTGCAGCAGCAAATGTTTTATTTTCTCTGAAAGAGGTAAACGGGTACACTGATGTTGCCTTTGCTGAGATACTTCTAAGACAAGCATTGGCCAGCCCATGGTGGAAGTGGGCACCAGAGCTGAACAAAAACTGTTTTCCAGTTTGCCAAAATGTTTATATATTTTTCAAGTTGATTTCAGTCTGAATCAAACCAAAACCCAAATTCAGAGATCTTTTCAGTGATTTGGAGAATCTGCTCACCAAAATTGACAGCTTCTGTTATTTTTGCTGACAACCTAGCTGTGAAATTTGTAAGAGAATCCATTTCACTGAGCAGTTGTGGAAGTCTCTGGCCCCAGATGCATCAAGAATGTATGTCTGGGCAAAATTCTTTGAACTGGAAGTATTCATACAAAGTACTTTGTGCTCAGTTAATCGGTGTTTTTAAATTAAGTTCTTGTAACAGAAACTTCCACTAATCTCTAATAGACACAGTCCAGATCACATCCCAACACTTTTATTTGCCACATAGTGCAAAGCTGAATATGAACTTTGAAATTCTGGCCCTTTGTGAGGGTGTTTGCAGTGTGGCTGCTTGGATTTCACAATCAAAGAACATTTAAAGAGCTGTTGTAGGACCACGTTTCTATCAGAACCACTTCTCCTTTTCATAACCAGGCAGACTTGACCACACAGAAAGGATGAAACTCATTGCTGAGAAAATAAATAGCACAAGACTATTTAGATCCTTGAAAAACAAACTCGGTGGTCTTTGCCCTGGTCTATCAAGGAGGAAGAATAGTACATTTTCTTTCCTATTCCAAATATTTAGTAGATCTCTACACACTGCAGTCACTGTCCTACTGTCTGTATTAATTAAAGCAAATAGGGCTGGACTGCTGTGATGTCAGTGAAGTTCACATCAGTATTAAACAGGTGTGTTAATGCACTCAAGTCTAGATGCTAGTAAACGCTTAGAAGATGTTGGAGTCTTTTAAATTGAAATACCAGTCACTCCAATTTGCAGTTAATTATTACAGTGATTTAATAATTGTAGAAGGCAAGTTTATTTGTGTATAATTTTGTAGATTTTTCAGTTGAGTCTAGGGAAATGAGCCCTGATTTCTTGCAGAAAAGAGGACTGTGTGTACGTGTGTATGTCTGTATGTGTCCCTGACACCTTTTAAATTCATTGGCTGACTTCCACCAGATTTGTCAGAGGAGTAAAGATGTCTGTGATAAGTAAGCTTCTAAAAGCAGATGGCCAGGTGGAAGAAAATTATGTTGGGAGGACCTGACAGTAGGGAAAAGAGCAGAACGAGAGTGCACGTTATTAGAAATTAGAGAATCCATATGGGGGAAAAACCCTTACAGATGTCTCAGTTGCAATAAAATTTTAGATACCAAAGTCACTCATCCATGAGACACAAATCTAAAGGAAACTGATTTCATTGATTCTGGTGCTTTTGTTTTTGCAGCATACCTAGTTTTATCTGCATTCAAGTATTTGGGTAAGATTAAGAAAACATCCTTCTGTGGAAAAAAAACTTAAGCATATGGGTGATTATGCATTCTTGGAAAAAGAGCAGTATTTTCTGGGAACAGAGAACTGAAGCAGGCTCTGAATAACTGAGATTCAATAACAGTATGCTGGGTGATATTGGGTAAGTATCTGCCGTTCTCCCATTCTTGGCGCCATTACCTGTTTTAAAAATGGGGTTGATGATACTGAAGTGCTTTGGAAAGTGTTTGACTACTGCAAAGAAATGGTCCCTGAGATAGGTGTAATTAAAAGCTCCATGTACTTTAAAGTCTAGTTTCTTGCTGTTGTGGCATTAGATTGTAAGATCTTTGAGTCACGCTTTTTTTTAATATTTACAAGAGTGGCCACTTTAATTGATGCTAAAACATGAAGAGTCACAAAAAGACTGAGCTTCTCTTAATGCTCTCTTTTGTACTACTTTATGAACAATAAAGTCAAAAGATACCATGCATATGATGCAAGGCATAAGAAACATTTTGGTTTAGCTCTTTAGCAAGTAAAGTTTCAGTTTGTTGCTGATCAATACGATCATGTATGGTGGATGAATGTGGCTGTACTGTCTTATAGACAGGAGGGTTTTTGAGCTTCGTTACACTTCTGCTAACTGCATTCATATTGGTACAAGGCATATGAGATATTTCTGTCAGATACTAAAATACAGGGAGGCTTGGGACTCTATGTTTTATGTCTCTCCAAATCAGTCTAAAATTTCTTTTTCTTTTGTTTGTATAAAAAGTTTGAGGAAAATTCTTTCCAGAGCTAACATTTCTGGAAGCTTTTAAGGAACGCATAAAGCTTTGATGATGTCATTAAAGACAGTAAAGATGAGTTTGAGTGAGGGTTTCTGGGAAGGTTTAAACCATACAGTCCTCTAATCAGCTGTAGAGAAAGAGGTGCTGGATGGCTCTGTTGATTCTCTATGTCACTTGAGTGTGACAGAGTTTTATACCATGGCCAGAACCAAAACCTAATTTGCTCTGGACCTAAAGCTCAGGTGTTAGATGGCAGAGCAGGGCTGGGGCTGAATGTACTCTGAAAGATGTGCCATGGCTTTGTCCCAACTCTGGTGAGGAAGCCATGATGGCTTGAGGGATAAAACGTGCAAACAATTTTCTGGGTAAGAAGACCTACTTTAGCATAGAAAAATCATTCAAACAACATGTTCTGTAAACAAATTAATCAAATACCGGCCAGATTTTCCCCAAATTCATGTGGTTACATTAGGGTCAACTGGGGCCCAATTAACTTATGTTAGCTTCCCAGGGTCATCTGATCTTGGCAATTTTCATCATTCCAATAAAATTGGGTTAGATTTCTGGTGCAGAGAGAACAGCTGTGATTCCAGGTCTTCGGCTTTGTCTAATTCTGAGGAGCAGTGTGCAAACAAACTAATCATCTGAGATCTCAACAATGAGCACGGGGAAGTGTGAGTTATGTACATCAGTAACTTGTGCAAGGGAACTAATTAGGAGCAGATGCTTAAAATTTCCTAATGTTTATATGAGGAGAACAAATTGCCCGCTGGCAGAAAAAGCCATCTGTAAAAATGGCGTTCCAGCCTCATAATTTGAAATGTTTTCATTATATTCCTAATTTGCATGTACAAAATAAATTGCAACTATATATATTCAATCAGCCATGCACCCAAGTTATGTAACGCTTAAGGTCTGGACCATGTCACCCTGCAGTTCTGTAAGACCATTACAGATTCAGCTGAAGATTAGATGTCCATGAACTACTGCTTTAAAAAAAAAAAAAAAAAAAAAGGTATTTCCTCAAAAAATAACATGCATGGAGGATCTTACAAAATCAACATGAGTAAGAAATGTTATTCTTCTCTGATTCCCTAGAAAAGTAATAAGAATTTGCTGGTAAATAAATGCTTCCCTCTCTTTTTTCTGTTCCACTAGACAAGAGAAAATAAATGAGTCGTTAAAACATTGGTGTCATGTAAAGGAGTAATGTTCTCAAGGTATGAAAACACATTCCCTCCCTCTTGCACAATCCAGCCTCTTTTAAAAATAATGAATACTAAAGTGTTTAGGGATCTCTTCATATAAATCGTGTATGTCCCACACAGTGAAAGACCTGTCCATTCCCACAGATGTCAACTGGGACATAAAAGCTTATTTTGGCTGCGCTCGCCGAGTCCTCCTGCCGTGGGCTAGAACGCTTCCCTCCACCACCTGTGTGCTGCACTGGTTGATTCAAAACCAGACCACAGACCGTAGGCTGGAGAGCCAATTATTTGTTTCTCAAAGTCAGTCTACTGTAGCTTGAAATTGACTTTCCAGAAGGCTTAGGAGACGAGCATTATGATAGCATTGGGGTAGTTATTGGGATAGTTATTCTTCCGGGGAAATCTTGACCCCACCAGCTGGGCAGCATGGCGGTGCTCGACAGCTTGCTCTTGCCTGCCAAAGACTAAAAAAAACCAGTTGCCTTTAGCTTACTGGTATTGCTGCGACACTGCTGAACCTGCAAGGGAGTCATTGAGTCTGATTTCTTGTACATCACAGGCCATTTCATTTTGCAAAGTTATTCCTGGACAGAGTTCAGTAATGTGTGCTAGCAAAAAGTGTCTCTTCCAGGGTGGGCTTCAGCTGTGATCTGAGTACTTCAAGAGATGGTGACATCCTCCAATTTTTTAGGTCATTTTCTTCAACATCTAATGACAGACATGGATAAGAAAAAAAGTATGGCTACATTTCTAACTGGAATTTTTACAGCTTTGGTTTGCCAGCCAAAATCGGTTTGTGTTACTGTTTTCCATTCTAGATTAAAAGAATTTGTTAGCTACTGATATATCCTCCATGTGAGGATACTCAGACACCAAAATTAAATCACCACTAAATCTTCTTTTTGAGAAGCTGAGCATGTGGAGTTCTTCAGATGCCTTGCTACTGGCGAATATTTGCTGATGAAGTGTCGGGGGCTGCAGCCTGTGGACTTCCCCTTCTGGTGACATCTCTCAAGACCTATGCTGGACAATGTTTTCTCCAGCCCTTAAATCATTTCAGTGGTTCCTTTCTGCTTCCTTCCCAAACATCCATCATAATTTTCTGAAAGACACCCAAACTGACAGCAGTGACCCAGCATGTGACTATTACAGACATGGGGAACATCATCTCTCTCCTGCCTCACATCTCCTCTGGTTGCACCTTGAGCCATGGCATTTGCTATTTTTTGCCAGAGGAGCATCCTTGGAGCTTAGTCTGAGCTTGTCTGCTCTGGCTGTATAGTCCTTCAGTAAAGTCCCTGCTTTCCTATTGCTTTTTCTATTGCTTTGCTTGCCTGCCTTCCTCCAGTCTATGGAATAAGTCTAAGATTTCCAAGGTCTCAGGAGATGCCTGGCACTCATTTCTCAAATAATTACATTTTCCCTAGGCATCTTTTTTATCTCTAGTCAATTCTGTTTCGTTTAAATGTTCCCACCTTAACAACTGATCCAGCTTTTCATGTCTTTATTTCCAGATCATTAAGGAAAGTGTTTAGTAATGTCCAGGCCAATATCAGTGACGCAGCTGGCCTCACTACACCCTCCCATACCCTAAACTGGTGTTTCTCTGTTGTTAGCTACTTTCTGAAATAGGCAGTTCTCCGGTTCTCCAGCCATTTAGTATGTGCTTGTGTGGTGCTAAAGTAGATGAGGGTCCCATTGTGTCAGACCTTCCCTTAAGAAGAGCTAAGTGGTAGGCTGGTCCCCAAGGAGCTTGCAATAAGGTATACAAGAGTTTGGAAAGCACTTGCCTACATCACCCAGAGAGATCAAGACCTTGGTTTCCTGGGCAGACTCTGCTGTCTGCAACATTGAGAAGATGGCTCCTTCTATTTGTCTGACCTTTGACTGCAGCTGTCAAAGAGTAAGCAGTTTCACTGGGCAGTCTGCACTGCTTGGAGCATCCCCAAACAGTGCCAGAAATGCTGCCAGCCCTGGGTGGGGATCGTGGTGGTCTGGGAGTCTGCAGACCTCAAGCCTGCCCAGGACCACTGAGGTGAGCCTGGGGCATCCCTGTGAGCACCCATGGGGAGAGCAGCTCCTGGTATTCAAGCAGGGAGCGGCTCTCCTGTGGCTCCTGGGTTTTTTGTGGCTGTTTTCCCTGTGGGGTAGATCAATGCTTTTCCACTGATGCTGACAGGAATACCTCAATGCACACCATCTCTGCATTTAGCTAGTATCTTTAGTTAATCTTTTTCATATTATTTTATTCTCCTTCATTTCCAAATCTAATGTTGAATTCCTTCGGATGTGTTGCCACTGGGCTTCCAGGGATGTAGATCAGGCCCTTAATTACTCCTTTCATTCTTTACTTTTCTACAGCTCCTGAAAAAGCTGAAGTGAAGGTTTTCAAAGCCTCTGGAGAGATGTGTTTGCTCATTTCTCAACTAATTAAATTTTTCTTAGGCAGTTTTGACATTTTAGTCTGCAACACCTTTTTTTTTTTGCTCGTGAACAAAGCAAGGAGGCAGATCCTCAGGAGATAAGAAGTGGCACAGATCTATTGAGTTTAAACCAGAGGGTCTTATCCTAGGGCTGAATCTAAAACAATCTTTCTACCCTCCCATTCTTCAAAGTTTCCTTTAACCAGGAGGAACTTCACTGAAATCAATGGAATTGCACTGGGATGTTCAGAAACACAATGATTTTTAACAGGGAGGATTGTCAAATCTTGGAAGAAGTTGCTAGGTGATGTAGTATCTTGTGAACTCTCTGTCCTTCAAAGTGTTTGAATCAAAACCAGATACCTTGCATTAGATGTACCCTGTATCAGCCACATGTTGGTGAGTCTAATGTGGAAATCACTGTGGAAAAACCCATGGCCAGCTTCAAGCAGTTCAGAATAGACTATTATAAAATCCCATGCCTTAAAATCTCTGGATAACTGTCACTAGCATGGATAGAGCCAGTCACAAGCAGAATTTTGAGTGAAAGACATCTAGGACAGGACATGTAATTTTTCCACTGCATTAATAGGAACTCTAAAGAAAAGGTGCTAGTTGTGGACCAGCACCTTTAAATAGGTTCCAGTGTTACCTAAAGCCATGCCCTACCCAGCCTGGGTAGGCTCTCCGCTTTGCAGGCATTAAGTTGGATTCTCTCAGCTGTCTAGCCTCATTTTCTGCAATTTTTTTTTCCATTTCAGGACATTGTGGTTCAGTTTTGTCGTATGTTCCTGTTATTGTTTTAGGCAAAGGAAAGAGTTGGCTGCCTAAAGGTTTTCTGACTTCTGTAAATACAGACATAGCTGAAGAGTGCTAGCTGCTGAAAAGGCCAAGAGGATGAAGACAAGTCAGGGTTAAGTTCATAAGTTGGTTGAGTTTAAAGATCCCATATGTGGGGTTTATGGAACCATGTTTTTCAGTTTTAAAAGATTTTTATTAAGTTTTCACAAAATACAAATGAAAAGTCATAAACAAAACCAAGGATCCTGCTCAGAGTTACCCTGAAATAAATCTGGAGTAACTGCCTTGGAGTCAGGGAATGACTCCAACTTTATGTTGTTGGGGCTAAAAGGAGAGCCTGACCCCATGAGTATTTTCAAACATGCAGTTATAAAGTATGCAATGTTCTCTTAATAATTTAGGCTAAGAAATTTACAGGCTGCCATTCACTAAGGATTGAGTTTAACCAGTGATGTTTTGATTTAAATGCTCTTTTGGATTCAAGTGTCATAAGAATGGAATGTGTCCAGTGACCCACACAGACTTTCCTGTGCCTGTTATCAGTGTCACAGCTAGTGGTCCCCAGGCACCAGGATTTTGTCCTCATGACACCTCAGTCAAACAGGAAAGCATTATATTCTCTGGAGAAACTGAGGTACACAGCAATGAGAGACTTCCTCAGCGTCACAAGGGGAAGCCTGTTGTAGGAGAAGATAAAACTTACTGACTTCATCATGGCCAAGATTTCACTTGGACTTCCCCAAGGTCCGTAGGGGACTCAGTGAAGTGTTGAGTTGGAGAAGAATCATCAGGGCAGCTACTGTCAAGATGTCAGGTCAGGATTTTTCAGTTGGTGAAATCAAAGGAGGACTGAAAAACCTGTGTCCTTCTTGCCTTTCGACCTCTGCCGCTATGTCTGTTCCATTTTAGAAAGAGGCTTTCATCAGCTTTGGCATGAAAAGGCGTGGGCTACCTTGGCTGTAAACACCTCCACTGCTTTTACAGACCATCAGATCCTGGGACTGACCTTTTTTGTCCTCACTGATCTGGATTTGGTTAGCGTTATTAGGGTTTGTTTCCCTTATTTCAGAATTGCATAAAGACTATCTTCTCTTGAATCCTTGCAGTCTTTTCCTTGACACCGGAGGTATCTACAGTATATTGTGGAGAGTGAGTCTCCCCACAGAGTTAAATTACACATGGAGACTGAACTCCTGGCCCTGCTGCAACGCAGGGAAGACTTGGCAGCCAAGCAGAGATTTCACCCAGACACCAGCCCTTTCTTCTGAGTGCTCTGCTCTGCAGGATCTACTCTTTCCATTAGAGTCTCACTCCAGGACTCCACAAGGGCACTGTGAGAAAACCACAGTTGTCTCTTAGACAGATTTAGAGTCTGCAGTGCTCAAGCCATGAAAGCTCCACAGAGGCTGGGCAGTCAAATCCACGGAAATCAAATGAGAATTTGAGTAAAGCCCCTGGTTAATAAGTCATTCCCAAGTCCAATAAACATAACTGGAAATAAATTGCATCCATACATTTCACAGTTTGATTTACATTAAAATGAAAACACGAGAAAGACCTGCCATTGACAAGTTCAAACAATGCAAAATTCTGCACAGTTTGTGTTTATTCAACCGTAATTTATAGCTCAAATATTCCATTGAGATATAAATAAATCAATAATAGTACACTACTTGTGATTTATCTTGGAGTCATTTAAAAAACCAGATGATTGTTTTCCTATGCTGGTAGCGTGGGCCTATCACAAAAACCATCACATGTACAGCATTTTGCTGTTCAAGGCCCAAGCAAAATGCCTTCTGACAAACGGCCTCTTTTCACAGTTCAGACAGCTTCGCTTCTGTTCAAACCTCAACCTAGCCAAGTTTCTCATGTGCTCAATATCTGAAATGAAACTGTCACTCAGCTCTAGATTTAATCTCCGGATGGATTTTTGACAAATGCAGTTCAATCATTGAGCCCTTTAGTACCAGCATTGTGCCAAGGAGGTCGGTTTGGAAGCAGTGGAGAAGCACGTTCATGCACCACCTGACTGCTGACAGGAGCAGTGATTCAGAGCTGGTAGCATTGTTATTCAATAAATATTATTGGACGCAGAAGAGAAAGGAATTCTGCCCCAGTCCCTATGGCTCCTATGGCTCTTGGCAGTGTTTCTGAGGTGAATGAGTCATTAGCAGCTGCTCAGGAGGGGAGGGAAGGCTGAGCAACAGTGTGCCATGGCTTCTAGCTGGGCTTCTCTACCCTTCCAGGAGTTCAAGGCTTTTTTTCCCAAGTATCTGAGGTTATAGAAGAAACATTGGTGCTCCAGATTGTGTGTTGGCTTTGAGCTTGGTTTAGGTGAGGAGACTCATTTGATATTTGCCGAGAATGGAGATTATTAGAGTCATAGAAGAATTTAGGCTGGAAGAGACCTCTGGAGATCATCTAGTCCAACCCCCTGCTAAGGCAAGTGAGTCCTGAAGATCTCCAGGGATAGATTCCAGGACCTCTCTGGGCTCCCCTCCAGGGCTTGTCCTCTGGATTGCTTCTACAACAGGGACCAGACAGAGATGGATTTACACACCTACTTCGATCAGGAAAACTCCTAAAGGGGCAAAGAAAGAATAAAAGCTGAGTTTGTTCATCCTAATGTGGCAAGCTCTGGCCTTCCACGAGGGGGATCCCCTCTCCTGCACCTCAGCCTGGGGTGGATACTGTCCCAATTTTTGTGGGTGAGGCAAGAATTCACTGGGAAATCACTTCAGGTCTACTGTCAGTAGCAATAGCCAGCCTTATCAGGTCCAGACTGACTTGGAGCCCAGAATTCCCTTAGGCCATTCCAGCTAAGGCCATATCTTTGTTGCACTTAGCGTTTGCCACCAGGGTCAAGATATTGGCCCTGATGTCCCTGCTGGGTTTCCCGTACCCCTGGCTGTCAGCTCTTGCTCCCAGAGCACCTTGACAGCAGGTCCCAGTTGTCAGGGTACCAAGGGTGCTGTTACCATAGCATCCCACTCCATTTTATGCATCAAAACACTGCCTGCTATTTAACTGGGTTAGCACCTTTCAAAAAACACTGCACATCTGCATATCTTACACTCCTCTGGGGGCTCCATCTCTTTGGCCTCTGCGTGGTTTCCAAATGCAGGGCAGCTTTTTCCCGGGCGGTCCTTGGTATCTGCCCACGGTGCTCCTCTGCTTGTGTTGTGGCCACTGCTTCCCTCATCACCTCTCCCTCCCTAAGAGCCTCCTAGCATAGGAATCGGGCAGGATTTCCTGCTGCTTTTCAACCCATTCAGAGCTTTGAGGGTGTGAGGGAGCCATTTTCTTCTATGTGCTTGTCTCCATGCCAGTTGAAGCCCTGGGGACAGGGCCAGCTCTCGGCATGCCTCCGGCATTCACACCTCTGCGCTGGGTCTGCACACCCCCACAGCCGCTGCAGGCACGGGCTGTACTTGCAAGAAAACAAGGTGACTCCTTATCCTGGACACATGATTTACCCCCTGATTGAGGCACTGCTTTATATTCAAATACTCACAGACAGTTTGTTTGCTGCCTTTCTCCCCCTCCTTACAGTTTAATGCCCCTGCAAGGGTCATCGATAGAGCTTGTACCGGGATCTTTGCATTAAAAGCTTGATTCTCCAATGCACTGGAAAATGCATTCCTCCACCTCAATCTCACACCCAGGGTGGGCACTTAGCCTTTTATTTGAGTCTGCCACCGAAGTGGACAAAAGGATTCGAAAGTCTGCTAAAAACTTCTCCCCAGCCCTGGCAGCTCAGCCTGGTATTTTGGAGTTGGGCTGGGTTTTTTCTGCTTCACACACTGCCATCAGCCACAGCAATTTTGAAATCCGTTTTCAGGGGGAACTCCGCATATGGCACACGAGTCCAGGTGAAATAGCTCTTGCCTGTCATTACTGTGTCCTGCTTCTGGGGGGCAATTTGTCTAGATTTACAACTACCCGATTAAAAGTTGCAACTTTCTCCCAGGTTATTTGTGAACAGACAAAGCTAAATTTGTCCATCATGCTGTTGCGGGTGACTTAGCTCTGTTTTACAAGTACTTCCTTGTTGATAGCACCACACTGACGCTAAGCTGAAGCTGGCTTGGGATTTGGGCACCCATTGGATTTTGTTGAAATCATTCTTGGGTGTCCTTCAGCAAAGAGAATCGGCTGAAAAGGGATGGAGCAGCCCAGGCTCAGCAGCGGGCTGGGCACATCAGCAGCCCCCTGGCACTTTCTGCCCCGTTCCTGCAGGCAGCCCCTCCAGATTGCCAGTTGTTCTCATTTCTCTTCCCCTGATTGCCTCGGATATTGTTGACATATTTCAGATTCCCCTTCAGTGTGGGAAAAGGGAACTTGGGCCCTTGCTCAAGTCGGCTTAATCCAGGCCCTGCAGGCAAGGAAGGTGCCTCCAGCTGAGGTCACTGGGTGGGATTGGTTAACCCAAACTTTCTTTTTTCTCTCCCTGCCCCAAACCATCACATAATTACCTATACTGCAATCATGGGAGTTTTAATTAACCAGTATTTTGTAAAGGTCTTTGAAAGTTACAAAGTTTATTAGTGAACTATGAACCTGGATTCTTTTCATCAGAACTTGCTGCAAAGTTGAATATTGAATTTTTGCTTTAACTGGGCTTGTTTGCCTGATACCAGATTCATGACAGACAGCAAGAGTTTGCCATTGGCAAGGACTGTGCATTGTGCCTTTGTCTCAGCAGACTAATTAGGTACCTACATTTAAGTGTAAGCATAGTCCTACTGAAGTTAGTGGGACTTAAAGGTGTATGCTCTGTACTTCAGGCAAACCCACACGTTTCTTGCCAAACTGAAATCCAGAACCAATCTTGTCAAGTGAATAACTCATTCATCTAACAGATTTAATTTGTCTCTTGTTTCTATGTCTTTGTTTCCTTTGAAGAACTCATTTTCTTTATTTGCTATTGCTCTTCTTGCTGTGCGGTATCCATTCATTTCCAGTGCTGCCTCACTGTGTGGACTTTATCGCTCTCCTCCCCGATTCATTTCTCTTCCACCTCCAACCCTTTGTGATTGCAGCGCTGCTCCCTGTAGTACATCTTTTGTTCAAGAATTAGCAGCATCTATATTTTGTGCTATTAAGTGCAGTCAACTCAGGCTTGCTTGGGAGCTGGAAATTTGATGAAATGCTGTTGTTGGAACAAAATGTTTATGATACTTTTCTGAAGTTCCCCTTTATCTGGAGTCTGTCCAACTGCTTAATTCCAGCTGTGGCCAAATATTTAATGATATAATTAACTATCGCAGATAATTTCTGTCAAATTTCATCTGATTACCCTATAGAGTTTTACCTACATAAGCTTCATAGCAGCACTCTGTGATGGGTGGGAGGTTATTTGCTGTGGTACAGGAATGCAGCCGCTTCTGGTGAGGAGCAAAGCAGCTGCATAAATTTATTTGGCATTCAGTCATTGGAAATATAGGATATGGATCTAACCAAACCATAATAGAGACTTTCAGGAGGCAGAGTACAAACATTTAACATCTTGAGTTACAATTTGGGTAGAATGTTATGTTCCTGCAGCACTCTTAAGATAATGCCACGAGATCCTCAGTGCAAATAAGACATCTGCTTTATACCTCCGTCAGACAGGTGACTCTTCTGTAATACAACACCCTTGTGAAATATGGTGGAGCTTATGATCAGTGCTAAGGAAAAAGAGCTCTTGTTTTGTAGCTACATTTATGTTACTTGTCCATTAAAAATACAGATCCAGCTCTGTTAATGGAAGCTGACATGATCACAGCCGAAAGTAATATGCCTGCAGGCAGGCCAAAAAAATATTTATAGCCCATCATTAAGACGATTTGGGAAACTAATATGTGTTCTGTGTATACATATTGTACTTAATTTTTCTCCACAACAGATGCTTATCATGGATTTTCTCTATGTCTGTTGCAACAAAAAAAAGGCAAGGAAAAAATCCCAAACTGACATTATTTATTATATTGCCATTGAAAAAAGATCATGAAAGTAAGTTGTAAAAGCTATTGGGCAACATTAAACTTGTGCTGCTGAGTTCACAGGCTATCTCAGGGGACTCTGTAAACTCCTGCGCGTTCTGAGAGCTGGAATCTCTTGCACAGTTCTTGGGCAGTGTCTTTGTTTTTGCAGTTTACAAATTAGTGGGCTTGAGGGTAAGATAAATTATGAATGGGGGGAAATTTCATACTAGCAAAGACTGTGGGTCTTTGTGGTGAACTTCAGGGTCATTGTTTCTTCTGTCATGGCTAAGATCTTTTGAATAACAGAAGCCCGAGATGGGGAGCCAGGGGTAAAATTGCCACCAGAATGGATGTGTAAATAGAGCCATGTGAACTTCTCAAACAGTTGGTTTTTTTCCCTGGCAACTGTAGGCTTGGAGTGACTGAAACATATAAATTGGTGTCAGATTTACAAAAATGTTTTGCCCAAGTCCCTCCCTTCATGAAAAAATGAAAACATCTCCTTTTGGCATTTTCTGAGCAAAACATTTTAGTTCCTTCATTATAAATGTTCTATGTAAATGTTTAATTTAGTTTGCTTTAAAATAAATACTTTAAAAAATATATCAAGAATGAAACAAAAGGTGGTTTGGGGTCAATCCCAATGTGTTTTCTTTATTTTTAATTTTCATCTCATCCAAAAAAATAATTAAAATGAAAATATTTTTTATCAGGTGGATCCACATCATGTTAAAAAAATGTACTTAATTATCTACTGGAACAGCAAGTGAACTAAAAGTCTGTTATTCACTGACTTTGTGTGCAAAGTAGTCTCAGAATTAACTCAAATGACACAGCAAAGAGGTACAAGACCAATAGTACATCGTGTCTTTCTTATTTTACCGAATAGAACAACTCTGCCCTCGAGGCAAGAGGCAGAGGGGAATTTGGGGCCAGTTTTCAAAGCATTTATCATTGATGGTTACACTGGGACAGCTAAGTGGGAGCTGAAAATCAGGCCAATAGAGTCATACAGCAGGAAAAATGTTTATTGCATTAACAAAGGTATAAATCAGAGTGGGCCAAAGCGTGTGAAATCACTGAATTCTCAGGGGGTTAAAGCTTTTCATTTTGTTTCAATAAACGCAACAGAAGTAAGGAAAGAAGATGATTCTTCTGAGGTCACAACCTCTGGTGTTGCTAGAAATTACGCAGGAGAAACAGTCCCACGCAGTTCCCCAGGGCTGCAAAGGGGCACTGACAGAAAGCTCACTTAATCTTGCTTTTTAAAACTCTGCAAGAAGAAATTTAATTCGGATGCAATGGAGGAAGCAGAGCTGCAGGTTGAAGCACTCTGAGGAGGTATGCTGTCACCAGAAATGATCTGTTGTGGAATAAAAACTTTCTCCCCAAGTCCAACCAAACAGCAGCTGATTGGGTGAAAATGAAGCCTGGCCTTACTGAAGGAACAAATCCCATCAGGGACCATTGGTTTGTGTTGGTGGAGTACCCAGGCAGTGCGATATTGTCCTCACTCCTTGACTGGATTCTCTGCAGAATTAGTTAGGTTTCTATATATGGCTGTGGTTTTTTATCATACACGTTCTGTCAGGAACAAGATAAATAGCCTATGATTTACGGACACCACTGGTGGCCCATGCTGTAAGTAGGGCAAAGACCATTTTACCTTCACTATGCACCATTTGTAACATGAGTGTCATGGAGATCTCGGTTGGGGCTCCACACGGAGAGAGAGTTTTACTTTGTACCTAAAATGATGATCTGAGCATCCTAGAGAAATATGAAAAGTATAGCACATCCTCTGCAAATTCAGCATTGTTCCTGCAGGCAAAGGATGTTCTTTCTCAGAATTTAAAAGTAAATCTGGTGAATAGTTTATAAGATGAAAGTAATTAAAATTTGGGTCCATTAAGTGTATGGTACCTACAAATTTTGTTTTTCCCAAATATTACTAATAATGGAAAGATATCTGACTCTCAAAACTCCAGATTCATGGAAACTTGTTCACAAGCCATGTTTGGAAACATCCAATTGTAATTATACTCAACAGCAACTATATCTATTTGCTGTGAGTGAAAGGGCTAGGGGAAGGGTAATGCTGGTAGCTCAGGTGAGAGTAATCATCATGCCTCTGGGGAGAAATTCAGAGCTCAGCAGCTCTCCGTCCTGGCTGCTTTGCTTACACTGAGGCCGCCAGCTGTAATGCCTCCCTGTACTGACCAGTCACTGGTGCCAGGTGCTCTCACTGGAGGTGACTGTATGCTGTTGTCACCATCATGTAAACGTGCTGGGAAACTGAGGCAGCTGCAGGCCTTCAAGCACAGTGTTTCATGGTGCAGTGTGATGATCAGCGCAGCGCTTTGCCATGCAGCCTCAGCAGGCTTCCCTTGAGCTGCCGGTGTGCAGCAATATTGTTGCTCTAATCTGGCTGTGGAGGTGTGTTCAGCACCAAATAAATCCTCACTTGCTGGCTTTTTGTCTCCTCTGCAAAAGGCAATGGCTCCCTGGAAGTATCCCAGAAAGCATCTTTCTAGGCCCTCACAAAGGCTGGATGTTGTAATGCAATGTATGGCATTCAGTTCCTGGGTATTATCAGGAAACTAGAAGTACCCAAAAGATTTCTTAGGGCAGTGTGATCCTGTAAATTACACTACTTGAACCATCACTGGGATTGGGATCATGACCTACGGTGCTGAAAGCATGAGTCTGCCTTGTTTGAAAGGAGAGGCAAAGCTTAATGCTTAAACTTTTTCAGCTTCTTCTGGATTTAACCACTAGAGGGAATGATGGCAAAGTTTATGTGTTTTGTTTAAAGTCAGACTATCTGTTTTGTGTATCAGGCATGACTCCACCAGCCCTCCATTGCCACGAGGTGCCCCATCCATGGGAGCAGTAATCCTCACCCACACCAGGCTGGACTCACCCATGCAGAGCTTGCATTTACTCCTCCCTGTGCAGCCACAGTGTCAGGTTTCCTTTGCAAGTGAGAAGACACTAGCAAATAAAACCCTATCCACAGTGCTGGAGCATTTTCATTAGTGAAAGCCAGGAGTCTTCCAAGGAGGTTTTCTGTTCTTGCCATCTCTGTCTGGCTGGATTTATCTCACTGTTCTAGGAAAGTCTCGGTCATCCAGTCAAAGCAGCGAAACACTGCCACAGTGCAGAACAGGTTGGAGGAGAGATGTGAAGCAGACAGGCGAGGAGAGATGGTGGGGGACTAGCTGGTTGGAAGCACATCTGTTTCACCAGTAACAAGCCCTGATTTCAGTTATCCTGGGTCTCACAGTATTTACCAGAAGGAATATTCAGTGGAGAGATGTGTTGTATTTCCAGCAGAGTAAATGTACATTCACAGTAACACAAAGCAGCCCTAAATGTCATAAACATATGAATAACCAAGTCTCAACACTGAGTGCATATCTAGATTCATGCTAATGGAGTAATGAAAGCCAGCTTTTTACTATATGCTTTCTATATATGATAAAGTGGTCCATATGTTTTTGTGTCCTGTAATTCCTTCCAAAGCAAACATCTTAAACGCTGCAATATAGGTGTATTTGAAACTCAAACTGGCCTAATAAGACGATTACAAGAATGCATAAGCCACATGCTAGGAAATAACAGTATTGTAGCAACATAAAACATGTACAAATATATAATTACTTATGTTACTCAAACATGCTGCAACAAATGTCTTTTCAATTTCCTGGGTCACAAAAGAAGCATTTTCTACGTAAAATTGTGACCAAAGTTATTGATAAACATAATAAAAATTAATTGCTCACCCCTCTCCCAACCTAAATCATTAGCCATAATTATGTTTTTGTTTTCTGCCTGTTTCCATCGAAGTCACAGAACTCCTGGAAAACACTCAAAAAGTGGTTGTCTCTCTTGCAAAAGTGTAACATAATTTTTTATATTTTAAAATGTAATGTTTCACTGGTGTTTTGGTTTTCTGGCAGATAATGTCTCTGGAATGACATCTGCGGTGAAGGAAAGGCTTTTAAGCTTTTGTTGGAAGTTTGCAACATCAGCTCGTATGGACAAATCTTTGGGCCTTTCAATTGTTCCTGCTTTTCTGGGGGAAGGGGCTTGAAAAGAAACATGATTGCTGCTTGATGATAAAAATTACCCTCGCATTGCAGGGCTCTTCCTAATTGCCTGTAGGACCTGGCTGAATTTCTCGCTCTCCTTCTGCTCCTATGTCCAAATTGTCCTTCTTGCTGAGCAAGAAGGAGCCAGCACCAGTGTGGCATGAGGGTGACAGGGCTGCCCGCCATCATGTGCTTCCTCTGGTGTGCCCGGCACTGTGCAGAGCCTTGCCGCCTGTGGGGTTAGGTGGTATCACAGCTGTCATTAACAGCCTCCAAAACTTTCGTGTCCCTTGTGATTGCAGGCAGGAGCTTGAATACTTGAATACAAAACCCACAGATGTCTTCAAGGTTCAAGAAACAGAGACAGCTCAGATAGACATGTCATTTTCTGACCTCATGTTTTTAAGGCCAGTTTTATCCCCATGATCCCTGGTAGGGCTTGGGGCAAAAACATTGAAACAGGAGTTTTGCCTGAGATGCAGTGAGTTTGGTGTTTTATTTGCTGCTTTGATACTTTAGATTCATGATTCCTGTGTTTCCTCAAATGAATGCTAGTTACTTCACCCCATGATAGCAGTTTTACACGTCCATTCAGTGGGAGAAGAATGCTGCCTCAGGAGGACACAAAGGAGTACATAACCTCCCCAGGATTTGCTGCATGGGTTCAAGGTTGTGGGGCTGCTAATTTTAAAAGGAACAGTTAATAACTGAAGCCAACTCCTGCTGCCAGCAGCACCTTGCAAAATAATTGTGGGTGTGTTATTAGAGAGTGTTAGGACCAGGCAGCACCTACAGATATCACTGAGGTTGGGCTCCACTTGCTGGGGGATACCTGGGGACTGCGAATCGCAGCCCCATGGGGCTGCAGGTCTGAAAAGCAGGAGAAAAAGGTGAGAGAAATGGGGAGCATGGTAGGGCAGGGTAGGTAAATGAAATAGGAAGTTTCAGAGTGGCTGGACCGATTTCCAGAATCATGCTGAATTTGATAAGCAGTTTGGAAGAAAAACAACAGAGTGGGATTTTAAAGCACCAGACCTTTTCCCCTGGATAGCTGCAAACCAAAGGTTTTTGGCTTTTCACTTTGGAAGGAGATTTTTCATTTAGAAACAGGCTTGATAAAAAGCCATATTTACAAGAGTTAAAGAACACAAAAGCAAAAGGAAACCCTGGATTTTGGATTTAGTAAAAATTATTTCCCCCCTCCATGTATCACATTTTTATCTTTTTGTTTCAGTCCAAGCCTGCCACTCCCCCTGTCTTTTTTTCCTGCCCGTGATTTCCCAGCTGTCCACCAGCCGACCCCTCACTCAGCTCTCCGTGGCCTCTCAGCTGTGTTTCATGCAGTTTAGCTGTGAACACCTCCGTCCAGGAGGAGCAGCAGTCACAAGCCAGCGTGCCCAGCATGCTCCACGCTTAACGTCAGCTCTTGAAAAGCTAAACATTTTGTATGAGCCATTCTTGGCTCCTTCTACAGCTACTGTGGAGAGAGAAGCTTCTCCAGAGAGTGTTTCCTCTTCCCTGTGCCCAGCTGCAATGGGAGGACATGCCCCCATGTCCGTGTGGCCTATGGAGGGAGGCTCTGTGCCCTGCTACAGGCAGAGGTCTTGGTGAGGCTATGGCTAGACATCGCCTCCTTCCCTGCGTGCAGCCCTGCTGAGATGGCAGCAGTCAGGAGATGCCTGGAGAGGAAAAAAATGGGGGAAAGCGAAGTGTTGGGCTGATGGAGTTTTCCTTTACTCCTCGTGTTACTGGGCTTTTGGAGAAGTGACTGAAGCTGGGTTTGCTGGTACAGCTTGGAGGCTTTGGGGTGTCGCTGAGGAAGGCAGGTCAGGCAGGTGAGCCCAGGGCTGCCCTGGGGAGGAGCTGGGGCACAGGCTGGGAAGGCCACACGAACTGGAAGGGGCTGGGGGCTGTGAAGTGAACATTAAGTATGAAGCATTGGGTTTTTACTTCTAGTGTTCATTGCTCAGTTTGCAATCCTTGCTCAGGGCGAAAGCAGCAGTGGAATTCCACATATTTAGACTCACTGGGCACATTGTAGTCACAAAAAATTAAAGCTTTTTCACCAAGCAGACCACAGTGGGCGGATAAGGACTCCTCTTCCCAAGAAGGATCTCAGGGGCATCGCAGAAGAGCTTCGAGCACACACTGCGGGAACTTCTGCCATCGCATGCAACCTCAGCACCAGCCATTCATCTTCTGACTTCTGCACCACTGGAGTGAAGGAACTGTGCTAAGGACCAGGCTGGCGTGTGAAGCCTTAACCTCTTCCCTGATCCCACAGCTGAATAATTCAGGTTATTCAGTTTCATTGTGGAGCCCCAGAGCTAGGAAAAACTGCAGCCTGGCTGTTCCCCTTCTCCAGCCTGGTAGTCCCGGGCTGTGTTTTGCAGGGGCTGAGGGGAAAAGCTCACCTGAGCACCTACCCCTTGCTTCACTGCTCGACTTTTCCTTCACTTGTGGGTGATTCTGAAGTGGAGATGTACTTTCTTCCAGTGCAAGAGGAAACAAATATAGAGACACATGAGCTCTGTAGCCTTGTAATAATAATAAACTAATAAAATCTCCTCTCGTAGGTTTGCTATTCCATGTAGTCATGACCAAGCGGTGCCTTGTGCAGGAAGCTGAGCAACACACAGTGTCCAGAAGTGTTTCTGTGAAGATTTTAATCTGCGTAATCTAAGGAGCTTTCTTACAATAAACCATTGAAATCAACTCATCTGGTCCCATTCTTGTGTTTGGAGTGATTCTTCCTTCACATGTACCTGGGGTGTTATGCTGGGCTCGCCAGACACCCTGTTTGTTGTTTTGTGTCATGAGTCTGTCCTCAGCAGAACCGGCGCTCCTGAGCCTTTCTGCCTGGTGCTTCCACCCGCTCCAGGGACTGCTCGTGTTTTTCAACGCTACTGAGATACATCTTTCAGCTAAAACCCAATCTGGCCAGCCAGGATTCCTGTTTGGACTGGAGGCCTGACAGACAGACCTCGCTTGCCCTGCTGGGGTGGGATTTCATTGCCCCCAGCTCAGACACAGTTTAAGACGTTTGACGGTTTGCACTTTGCCCCTCCGGCACAGAGCTGGAGTTATGGCTCTTGCTGGAGTCAGGCAGGCCATGGCAAAAGACAAAGTATGCGAAACGTTAGTTATACCTCGCAAGTATCCTAGCATGGTCTGATGGTCAGGATGGTCAGGAATCCCTTCAGCTGTATCTCCAGGAGGATAACTTCGGTCTGAATCAGACAAATGAGCTTCTGGTCTGGGCATTTCGGAGTACAGTTGTTTTAGGCAGGAACCTATAAATCTTTATCTAGAGACTTAATTTGCCATCTCCCCCACTCAGTGGTTGGCAGAGGTTCCTTGCTGACCTGAAGGGAGATCACGCAGTGCCAGCACGGTCTCTGCCTTGGATTCATTATCGGGGGTGCTCAGAAACTCTCCTAAGTGACACTGGAGTTGTGAAGCTTAATGCCCTTGTGTCAGCTCTCTCCTCTTGCCAGGGGAGCTCAGCACCGGTGTTGCTTTGTGCAGGGAAAGTGCCTGGGACAGGGTTTGGGCAAGGAAATTGATGTATCAGTGCAGGAAGGAGATGCAGCCCAGGATGGTCTGGGGGTGCCCGCGTTGCTCCGTCATGCAGGAGATCAGGGGCTCCTGGCTGACAGTGAGCCCCACGTCTGCACACCCTTGTGAGCAGGGACAAAAATCTGGGCTCAGCCATCAGGAAGGCACAGCGGGTGGGAGAGAAAAGGCAGAGACCCTCCTTGCCTAGAATCCTGGCCCTTGGCAGCACAGAGAAGTAGGCACCGAGTTTAGCTGTGATTTAGCAGCAGGATATGTGCAGGGCAGATCTCTACCACCACAGAGACAGAGGAAGTTCTGCAGTTCTCCGCTGCAAGGCTCCGAGTGTATGTCATCACTTCCAAAATTGCAAGCCAGAAAGTGAAGAAAGAAAGTCTAAAGTTTTGAATGAAATAAATTCCATTCAGATTCAGTCAATTTTGAAGGACTTTTTATTAAAAAAAAAGCGAAGAACATTTCGTAACAGTCATTTCTCATTCAAAACCAGTGTTTGACTTTTGCAAGAACGGAATTCATTTCCCCTGACAGCAGCAGTTTAGCAGTTTGGAGACAAGTTTGTGAAACATATTGGTGTTGTTGAATCTTCTTTTTTTGCTTTAAAAGGCAAAGTTTTAAACTTCTAAATCTTTTAAAGTTAAGAATGTAAAAAATTGGGTGAAAAAGTCCCCCTCTTTTCTTTTTATGTCAAACAAACAGACTGTGTTTGCAGAGTGCATGCCAGATCAGAGTCTTGACAGTATATCAGCTACTTTGGTCAAGTGTGAAGTCCTAACTGTGAGAGCAATAAATTCACAAATCAAAACTATCCTTCCTGAGACTGAAAGAACTTTATTGCTGGAAAACACAGTCACACACTGGTTTTCTTTCATACCACTATGATAAAGTCCTCGAGACAATGAGGTATTTATTCCAGGTTTCCTTGGTTTAAGAAAACTTTCAATGCACAGACCTTGTACGGAGTGAAACACTGTTTATATTAGGCAGAGGCAATAATGGACTTAGATAAGGTATGCTCCCCAAATAGGAATGATCTGTAGCGCTCAGAGCCCCTGAGAGGGAACAGGGCTTCAGTCACTGAATCCTGATATTAAAAGCAATAGCTTGGCTGTGGAAACATCAGGCCAGTCACCGAGCGGTACATTGCAGGCTTGAGGTAATGCTCCGCGTCCCCATTGTCCTGGCACACTGGTGCTGCACCTCACTGGCTTGGAGCTTTTGTTTCGCACAGGAAGATGACTGCATGGCTGTCCTTGCTCCGTGGCTCCTGGAGTTTAAAAAAAGCCTTCCCTTCGTGAATCACAATATGCGCTCACCAGCCAATTATATTTGGCTTCCAAATTGTTTACTCCATAGCTGATATATTCTTCCCCCCGGCTCTACCTCCACCCTCCTTTTTGTTCTTTTTAAGGAATAGCCAGGGGAAACCAGGACAGCATTTCCAAAATTTGGCTGTATAAAATAAACAGATTTTTTCCCAGCAGATCCTGTTTTGTACTGGGTTGCTTGTTAGCACCAAACTCCAATGTTGCTCAGGTTTAGCTAGCATGGTGCCAGGTGCAATGAGAGCTTTCTCTCAGGGCAAATCTCTGGGTGCAGCTGTAACATTGCTAGTAGCATTTTGAGAGGAAGACGGTGCAAGACAAATGAGGGTGCAGTGAGTTTCACCAGTTAAAACAAGCAGTTTGTGTCTGGAGCAGCACAGATTGATCTCTTAAAGAGGCATAAAATACAGAAGTAAAAGGCAAAATATTGGAGGGTGAAACAGAGCATTTCTGCAGTGACTTTGTGCAACACATCGTACTTTTTCAATTATAAAAATATGGTGGCATGAAATTCCTAAGGGTATTTAAAAAATGGAAAGCCATTTTGAACCAAAAGTCCCAAATGGCTTGTTTATAAAGGAATTAATTGGACTGCTTCTATTTTCTAAGTGCCTTTTGTAGTACTCTTTCCTAAATGACCATGGCAATAGAATTAACATGAGTTTGCAAAGCAGTCTGTGGACTCCAAACCTACATTTTTCTCTAAAAGAGGATTAAACCTATTTTATGGAATTCTGCATACGAGCTCTGCCTCACATGAGGAATGACCGAAATTTTAGCACAGCCTACTCTTGAAATGCTTCCAGACTGACAGTCTTGCTTAGCCAGTTCAAGTCACCTTCTTTACCTGAATGTTTGCCCTTGCTCTACAAAATGTTGGTGCTGTCTCCTGGAAGCAGTGAGAGGTCTCGCTGTGTCTCAGGAATGAGCCTGTTGGCCCTCTGCAACTCCCTTGCTGTCCACTAGCCCTAGCTCGCCTCATGGCTGAGCCTGTTGCCTTGGAACGTAGGGAAACCTCCAAATGCTGACTTCGCCAGGTCACAACTCTGGTGGTTTGTTAGCAAGAGGATGTACCTGGCCAGCCCCGCCCTGCGGTTGCAAAGGGAGTCCTTGACCTGCAAGGATGTGTCTCTGTGCATGGCCAGGCTGGCTGGAAGATGCTGGAGGGAGCAAAGGATGCTTTAAGCCCACCAGCACCGGGAGGGGGGGGGGGCGGGGCAGAGCAGATTCAGCCTGCACAGCCCTGCAGCAATGACAGCTGGCCCAGGGAGACTGAAGGACCACTCCTGTGCATGACGCCCAGTCTGCAGGAGCAGCACCTCAGCTAATGTGTTTGCTGTGTGGCTGTGCAGTGGAAAATGTTTCAGAAAATAGGAATGTGTGATCAAAAAAGAGAAGAAAAAAGCAAGGAGGGAAGGAGAGGGAGAAGGGCAGAGTGGAGTTCAGGATGGGTCTTGTTCCCACTTTAAGGAGATTTCAAATGGGAAGTACTCCTTCTCTGCTGGGCCAGGTTTCTTCCTCAGAGACCAATGCAGAAGTAACCCCCTTTCCCAAAGGGGCTCCTTCTTCACGGGAGCTTTGCCTGAAGAGGAGCGGGCTGCAGGGCCGGGCTGGCCCAGCTGTGAACCCTGTGGGTACCACCACACCTCGGGTGCTTGGGCATCACTGCCAGGGCTTCAAGGCATCCAGGGGATCACCCTCACAGCCCTTCTGCCCAGCCTTCTGCTGTAAGAAATGGGATATTTGCAAGGCCTGAAGGTCATCCCTTGCACACGGGGGAGCTGTAGCTTGGAATTTACAGCCAATTCCTTGGTGGAGCCCTGCAAGATATCACTTAGTAAATAGTAATAAGGAGATTGATCCTTTACAGCCCTGGATGAGAGCTAGGGATAGGTCAGGTTTTGCCTGTGACTCTTTGCAGATTCTGCGGAGGCTGTGCTCATTCTGAGCTGAGTGCTAACACTGCCGAAATCAGGGCAACGTCTCCTCTTGTCTTTTAATGCGGTCCAGATCTCGGTTTCCTGTGGTGTTTGGAGCATGTCTGTTTCCAGGCTGGCTTGTTCTTTTTTTTGCAAGCTAGGATGTCAATTGAACGCTAGTTAAATGTGCCTGGAGGGACAGAAGTGTTGGAACACCAAGTTTCTGGGTGGTAAAGTCCTTACTTGGCTCTGGCCCTCCAGCTCCTCAGGTGAACAGTCTGGACAAAGCAGGGAAAGGAGATGGCATCACACTTGCTATAATTATTTTCCAGTGACAGAAATTTTTGACCTTCCCTTAAGAAAATGAGGGGAAAGTGGGACTTGTTATTGTTTTTCATAAATACTTTGACCATTTTTCCCCCTTTTCCAGAGATAATTTTGAATTGTCCCAAAAAGCTATCAGGCTGTGTCCCAGCTGGTTCCTTTTTCTGATGTTGCCCAGAGTCACGCTGGTGCCCCAGGGACCTTTCTGATGGCCTTCTCCTCTGTGACCTCCCACCAGGGCAGCGCCTGCCGTGCTGCCCCACAGCCGCCTCCCCGCTGGAGCGACACAAAGATGTTCAGCTCCATCTCCCAGGAGACACTGGAGCACCAGAGCACATGCAAATGATCTTTTCTGCTGGAAAAGAAAAAAAAAGAAGGGAAAACTTTCCATTCCATTTTGGTTATTTATTCGCTTTTGACCGAAAGCCAAACTTTTCCAAAGAAAGTAAACAGTTTTCATGAAAACTTTCTATTAATTGCATACCATGTTTTCAGTAAAACCTCAGTATCAACAGTTCTGTGCCTGTCCTACTTTAGGCCTTTCAAAGAGGGAGAACTTTAAGGCCCATATACTGTTTTCTGGTAGGACAATCTGTGAAAAATGGAGCAATTGTCAAGTTTTGGTGATTATCTGCACTTCCCACTGCCCTGCAAAATAGCACTGAACCCAAAGTGAATCCAACGGCTTTATGTTTGTGGGCCAAGAAGACCAGTTTGCTATCTATCTAAAAAGACTCTCTTAGCCTCCCAGGGGCTGCACAGCTGTACAGCTGCTCTGGCACCACATGTGCTGGTCCCGTACAGCCGTGGGTGTTTGCCTTTACAGGGAGCAGGGAGGACACAGCTTTACAGTAAATCCAAGCCTCACTGCTCTAAAAGCTGCCTGTTTTTAGCAGTGAGTGTCCAGATGAGAGGCGTATTTGCCCAATTCAAGGAAAGTCTATTTTTTCCTGGTGACAAGCATCTAAATCACTCTGGGATGCATCAGACATCCCGATGCCGGTGTCGCCAGTTCCCAAGGCTTGGCTCCACCTGGCCACCCAAAGCCTGAGCTTGGGATCTCCCTCTGCAAATCTGGACAATACCCAGCCTTGATGGCCTGAGTGGTGCCAGACCTGGAGCCTCTGCTTACTTCCCGCTGGGAGCTCTCCCAATAAAACCCTTACTCACTCAGGAGTTTAAAACCACTTGTCGAATTACCTTTGTCTGCAGCCGAGACCGGGGTTCCTGCATTTGTGCTGACCTTGTTCCTGTCTCCTGCCTGTCCCTTAGCTGCCTGTCTCTGCCGGTTTCCTTCTCTTCCGGAGGGCCGGGCACAAGTGTGCACACGCTGCGGCTGCCTCGTCCCCTCGTGCCCTCCCAGGCTGGAGATGTGCCGAGGGAGGCACATCGCCACCGTACCACCACCCTGCATGGGTCCTGCCAGGCTTGGTGTGGCAGTGTCCCCCAGGGCGCCTGCTGGTTTGTTCGTAGGGGACAGAAGAATAGATGGTGCAAGCCCAGCTAAACAATAGGCTTTGTCCTGTGCCTGCTCTCCCCCGTGAGCTGCTCTCTCAATGCAGCAAGCCTGGTCCTGTCCAACTTCATTTAGGAGGTGGCAGGCTTGGGTCCCCTCCAGGTACAGTGTGACACACTCATTGCCCCTTTTCCTTGCTTGAGGGGGTTTTGAGAGATGATGGCTGTTTTGCTCCTGCTCCCTCCCCTCACTGGCAGTGCCATCCTCATGTGCGCATGCCAAGATGAAAGCTGCTGTGGTGGAAAGCTGGCAGCTGCGGGGATTTGTATGCAGAGGGGCTGCATGTGCGTCTCAGTGGGTTTTTTTCTGCCACACGTGCTGGTTTTGAAGCATTGGCTTTGTCTGTTGTTGTCTTCAGATGAGCTGCTTTCCAACAGCGTCTGTAACCACTGAAGGTCGTGTTTCCATCTGGGTGTATTCCCTCCTCTTCTCCCCCTTTCCCCTTTCCCCCTCCACATCTCTCCATTTTAAATCTACGGAGACAGAGCGGCTCAAAATCTCTGGAAAGCAGGTCTTCAAAGCTTCCTTCTCTGGGGGAATCATAGATCTGTGCCCTTTGCCGAAGCCCTGTTTCTGCAGCTCCTGCTCCGCGGAGGCTGCGGCATGGCTTGCGGAGCAATGCAGGCAGCCTGCCCAGCTGGCACCCAGCGCTCTGCCGGCAAGTGCAGTCAGCAGCAGGGTTACGATTTTAGGGTAGCATGTACAAGTGGGATCCCCCAAGAGGCTTTAAAGGCATCATTTCAGTCTTGGCTTCGTGACCTGGGACAAATTTCAGCCTAAGCTGTCAGCGATGCTCTGCTTCACCAAATGCTCGTGCCCTTTGGCTGGAATATTTTCAGGGCTGCTTGGTATTAAACACGTTGCATTTCACTTTAGCAAGTGAACTAATGTCGCTATGGTCTTTACCCCATAATGAGCTTTGTTCTGCTTTTTTCTTCCTGTGACTGTTGTAAGTATATATAAAGTGTGTGTATGTGTGGTTGGATCTGTATTGGGCAGTTGGGGAAAAAAGAGGGTTTTACAGTCAGGAAAGCTGGCCAAGCAATGAATAGTACCTGAAGATTGCATGGTAATTATGGGAAGTCAATTTTCAATTCAAAATTATCTGCCTTTTTTTTTAGGAAAAACATGACATAACAGAGATATACCAGTGATTTATTTGTCCAGTCAAAAGTGTTTTGATTTTGGAAAGCAAATGCAGAATACGCAGTGAAACTCACAGCAATCACACAATCAGCAGCCATCCACAGGATGAAGTGTGCCTGTGCGAAGCATTCATTAAGTTTGCTGTAATCATGATCTGATTGGAAGCGGGTCAGGCAAACAAAAAGGGCTAATTTTGGGTAAAGAAATAATTTTCTGTGAGTAATTAGGATATGTATTCATGGGTAAAGCATTTTGCAAATGTTAGCTGCTATGTAAACATACTCATAATTGTTATTAATGGAGTAAGGAAATATTTTGACAGACAGCAGTCAAGATGAACTTTTCCAAGCCATGGTGTCTTCTATAGAGGAACATGAATATGCAGGGACTACCTATACATACATACAGAGAAGGCAGATGGTGTTTTAGCCAGCTGAAGTGGTATCAATAAAGCTGCAGTTTTCTTCTTTGTCCCCCATACCTTTGCGATCCCAGCGGGACCACAGCAGGCAAAGTCTTGCTCGCCCTTTTCCCCGTGGCTGCAAAGAGGAGCAAGGCAAAAGGCTGTTTGAATGTTCACAGTCAGACAGCCTGCAGTGGGCCAGGACCGGCAGCTCTCCTGCCGCTGCAGAAACCAGGCGGCTGGCCCTTGGAGCCGCCTCTGCTCTGCCCAGCCTCCCTGCCTTCAGCCTGGATGCTGACTGCTGGGTTGTCACCCCCTGCCTGCTCCCTCGGGAAAGGGAGCGGGGTTTCGGCGTTTGCCAGCACGATTTTGAGGAAAGCACGTGCTTTCTTAGGAGGTGTACTATTTTTGGTCAGAAAACTGGAAGCCCTCAAAACGTCTGCCCCAAATTTTTCCACTTTGGATCCGATACGAGTTTCTTTTTCCTTTTCTTTTCCTTGGGACTTGAGAGAGTCGGGGGGCTTCAGTAACTGTCTTTTGTCTTCCACAGGCTCTTGAGTTACTTTCTAATTTTTTTAGTGCAAAATCAGTTTTTCCTCCACAAGAAGGAATTTTTTCCTAAGACCCTGAGTCTAATTCCTGAGCATAGAGTGCTGACTCTTGGAAGATGTGCTGCTATAAAAAGAGAAGGAAAGAGGGAAACTACAAAGAAATCTCTGCCCAGCTGTATCTTCCTAAAACCGAAGACCTTGCATGCAGGTCTCCTGTTAAAACGAGTATGAGAGCTGTAATATTCATTTCACTGGGATGGGCCCATTATTTTCTTCTTGGGCTGATTTCCCTCTGCTGGCAGTGCAGAGGAGAGCAGCTTTGTGGCCTTGGGCACTGCAGCAGATCTCCCCACCAGCTGCGTCGGGGTGCACAGTGACTGGTCCCGCTGGTACCGGTACTGGTAGTGGGAAGCATGGGTGGAGGACATGCCTCACTGCCCCTCCTCACCACATGTAGGGAAGACAGGGGTTTGCAAGGATAAAAAGTGTTTTGTGCAGAAACATTTCTGAAATGTTTTGGGGACTTGAACTGCACAACATTAAAAATGTCCAGCAATATAACACCTTGTTTGCATTTTCAAAATCTGATATATGAGTTTGAAATACTACCTCTCATAAGTACAGTTCTAAAAAACCCCATGGTTTCAATTGAGGATGAAAATTCCTTATGATTTGATTTGAAAGATATTTCAAGTCTTGAAGCCAGGGGAAATGGGAATTTTCCCTTTTTCTTTTTCCTTTTCCTCCTTTTCCTCCTTCTCCTTCTCCTCCTTCTCCTTCCCCTTCCCCTTCTCCTTTTCCTTTTTCCTTTTTCCAAATCACTAAGGATTCCTAAAATGCTTCTCTGACCTAAATTTCCCTCTCCACTAGAACAAGGAGCCCATTGCTGTAGATGGGCTGCGTGCTGCAAGGTGGTGCAAGAAGGGTGGGCACAGGAGTAACTGATGGCAAATTTATGAGGTCCCACCTTATAAATTTATGTGAAAGGCAATAAAAGTGGTTTTAAGGGTGTATCTGTATGTCTAAACTTCAATCTGTGATAGAGCTGCAAAAGCCCCATTTCCTCTGTTAGCACAAGAACCCTCTGAACCACAGAGGTGATGGAAAGGTGCTGAGGTCAAAACCACTTTAGAGGGGTTTTTAATGGCCATATAAGCCAACCTGGGATGGTGAGACTCCTACTAGGGCGCCGAGAGAAGGAGCCACCTTATCTCCTCACTGTGGTGACGTGCTGATGAAGTCCAGCTGCCGTGAATAAGAAGCCACAAAATATTTGTATATCTAAAATGAAAAATTCCTCAGACCTTGATAAAACAGGGTGGCCAGTCTGGCTCAGATGGGGCATTCTTCATCATTCTACTTCAGCTGATGAGAAAGAGTCTTTTTAAATAACAGTAGCAATGCTTTTGGGGTTGGACAGAGCTCACCCAGATTTAGCCACCTAAATGTTAGTCCTCTACTTTATCTCAACAACTTGGTGCTCTCAATAGCCAGCTGATACAGCATGCCCAGCATGCCATTGGAGGTGGGATGAAAAGTCCCACGGAGGTGCCTGTTGCCTGCTGATTTTAGATGGTCAGGACCGTGCTGAACTTTCACACTGGTGGAGCGTGAGTAGCTTGGAGTGATTCAGCTGCCTGATCAGGGTTGATTCAAGCAAATCACCACCTATAGCCTTGACTGGGTCCAGGAGATCGCAGATGAATGTTTATTTAGCAACAAACTGAAAATGTACTTGGATCTAGAGGCTGCATCACTTGATTGGGCCTTGGAAAATCTGTGTTCCTCTCTAGTGGTCCGTAGACCAGCAGGTGACTTTGTCCAAGTCCCTTCGGCTATGATGCCTCCCCGCCTTCTGAAGAGACACAAAAATCCTACTGGCCCCTAAGCTTCAGGCAGCAGCTTGTGTCTGACGGGTGAGAAGCACCAGCTAAGAACAAATGGTCGATTACGAAGAAAATATCCACCTCCAGACTGAGCCAGCATAGCTTGCCCTTCCAGAAAGCGAGGAAAACGTGTGGCACAGACAGTAATTAAGTACCAGCTTTCTATGAAGATTGGCCACATTTTGCCTTCTAGTTTTCACTTCTCGGAGAGGAGCTGTGCAGGCGATGGTCCATCAGTGCAGCCCCTTGCCCACGCCTGCCTGTCTCTGCCCGGCTGCAGGCTGGCAGCAGGCAGGGGAGCTCTGAGCTGAAGCAGCTGTCGGCTTTGCAGGATTTACACTGTGAACGGGAGCTTGGGGACTTGGCTTGGGGCTCGCTCACATCCTGCTGGGCAGGATTCGCTCTGCAGACCACCCGATTTTTAATATTGGGCTGGGGATTTAACTCAGATCAGAGCAAATCTGGGCTTGGAATCCACCCTCTCATAAATCCTCTAGGCTCTTAGCGCTGCCATAGTTTCGCAGAGGGTGCCAGTGTGGGGCTGCCCTTGTCTGGCAGAGGGCAAAACTGTGGCACCTCATGATACAAACTTCTTTCCCTTATCGCACCAGTGTGGAGTTTTGCTGGACAGTCCACCTGGCTCGCTTGCCTTGGCTCCAACCTGCCAGAGAGCACAGAGTGCCACATGGGAGGGTGGTTCCTATTAGCCAGCTTTAATAGCTGCTGCTATAAAGGCAAGCTGACAGCTGCTGGAGAAGCCTCTGCTTTTGCCCCCCTCCCCTCCGCCGTGGGCTAGCTGCTTGCTGCGAGGAGCCAGATTTGTTCTATTAAAAGTGTTTTCCCGGATGGAGGGAAGTTCTCATGCACTCTGCCCTGGCCACCCCTGACCCGCACTGGCTCCGATGTGAGCAGCCTTTTATTCAGCATGGCTCAGTGATTGGAAGCAGACCTGAGCAGGAGACCTGCCTGCACTCACCCCAAAATGAAGGCACTGAGCGTGTTTGGGGCAGGCAGAGGTGGTCTCAGTCCCCGGGCTGCATGGGGAGAGTCACCATCCCGGCTCCTCGGGGCACCAGGACCCTTCGGGCACTTTTCGGTGAGCACCTCTGGACTAATGTGCAGGTTGCAGCCTCAGAAAGCCTCTCCAGCTGCCTGCTAACTCTTGGAAACAGCAGTGGTATTAGCAGGTGAATTGAAGCTGGGGTTTTCCAAGGTCTTAGGGATAGAAATTGAAAGGGTTTGCAAAAGTCTGGATTTAGCTCTGTGGGTTTTGCAGCTGCCCTGGTGTCACCTGGGTGAGATCACGTCCTGCTGTGGGCTGCACAAATGCTGCCTCACTCCTCTCCCGCCCTTCAGCCCTGCAGCAAGCCTGTCCCTGTGTATCGACACCCATAGCAGCACAGTGTCAAGCGCAGTTGCAGAGCTGATGCCTGAGCTGCTTTCCCGGGTCTGGTGAAGGGTGGTGGCCCCAGAGGGCAGCAGCATCAGGCTGGTGCGCTCCCCGCTTCCACAGACCTCACATGTTACAAGGTGCTTGCTGGAAATAATTTTGTCATGGAAAGCCCACTGGGACTTTTTGAAACAAGACTTCAGAAGAAAACATCTGGCTATACTATTTTAAACAGAAGGATTTGGGAGTAACTATAGCTCTAAGCTTCAGTTAAAAAAGAAAAACTTTCAAACGCTAACAAGAAATTAAGAAACCTCCTGTCTAAAACCAGCAAAACAGTGTGTCAAAGTGTCAAAACAAATCTGAAATGTGTAAATTATTTATGAGACAATGCTGGGCAGGCCACATCGCAGGTAAGCTCAGGCAGGTACAAGCTAACACTATCCCAGGATGGAAAACAGCAGCAGGGACTAGCATCGCCCTTGCTGAGCTCCGCCATGCCCGCTTAGGTGAGATGCCAGCACATTCGCCGCACTCCCTCTGGGTTCCATCACTGCAACTGAACTCAGGAGGTGACGTTCAAGTGTATAAGCTACGTCCCCGGTAACACTTTTATATGAAGCCATTGGGGCATAATTTTAGCAGGAGAAATTCAGGCATAAAAGGGGAATGCTCCAGCAAGCATCTCTCAGCTGGCCGGTGAGTCTTCCAGTGGGAGGCAGGAGGCAGTGGTCGGAGCGCAGGGCGAGGTGCCAGGACCTTGTGAGGTCTCACAACGAGGGAAATGAAATTATTTTCTCCATGCCCCAGACAGTGGCTGTGGCAGTGAGCAATCACTTCATTTTCCTGCGTCTTTTCAAAGCGAGGCAGTAAGATTTGCTCGTTTCTGAAGCCAAAATATTTTGCTAGTAAAACGTCTAGTGTTCTCACATAATTTTAACAGGATCTGGGAGTTATTTTTCAGAGTGCCTTACAAAAGGCAGACTCAGTTTCTTCCCAGGGAAAGCTCTTATCAGGGAAACACCCCTCCGATGAATTTCCTGTGCAGGGACATATCCTGAGAAGTGGTTTTAATTTTCCCGTTGTTTGTGACATCTAATTTAGAAAGAGAAGGAGAATTTTCCATCTGCTGGCATTTAAATGTTCCTTTACATGAACAAATCCCACTGACCCCTTTTCAAGACTGCCCTCTGATTCAGATACTTGGTGAGGGTACCACATCGAAGGGGTTTGTTTGAACTCCTCACAAGATGTCTTGCATTGATCCTCACTTGAAAGGGAAGCCAGGCAGCACTTTTAGCCCCAGTTTACACTTGGACAATTGGTGCACCAGACGATTAAGGAACTTGACCAAGGTCGTGTGGTGAGTCTATGGCAGAGCAGAGGTTGGCATTCAAGATTCAGACTACTGCCCTAATTTCTGGTCATCTTTCCATCTTCATGCCCTCAGTCATTGCTGCCTTTTCCTCCCACATAATAATGACTGGATTAACTTGTCAGATAAATGTCCACTCAAGTAACAGTTAATTTCGAGTGAGAAGTCCAGGATGTGACACTTATACCATAAAGAGTTTATGGGTAAAATTCCTGGGAAATTCTGCGCTCTCTTCATTCCTACAAGAGTACTCAAGACCCGTTTTCCTCCAAAGGACAGCAACATCTACCCCTGTGCGAGATGAAACCACCCCCTCAAGTCCCTGGTAAGCCGGAGCTATTGTGGCAGCTGTGGCTTAGGTTGCTCCCACAGCCCAGGTTTAGGGTTAGTAACAAGCTGTGAGCTGGTGCTTTCATGACAGGAGACCTCTTCATTATGTCATTTGCCAGACGTCACGCTTAACAGTCCACACGTTACGCATAATAACTGCACCTCGCACGCCCCTACAAATTACCAATGTTTGTCTGAGGTTAAAAATGTGAATCCCAGGGCATTTATATAAAGACTTTTATGCATCCCTTGAATGAAAAATGGTGCACCGTGTACCCATTACTTTTATTTGTCATATCGAGTGAACATTTGACAGCCCAAGCAAATTCCTGCCCGTTAGCTAGGAACACGGTTACTCCTGCAGCGTTTTATAAACTTCTTCTGGCAATGGTACAAAACACAGAGAAGTTATCGAGGCACATTCCCTGCAGCTGTTGTAATCTTTACAAACTGATTTCTTATTTCACCGGGGGAATAAAAATAATGATATTCACAATAATAACAATGATGACGATGATGACATAGTTATTGCATTTTCATCAGAGGATCTCTAAGCACTTTATAAACTATAGCTAAGCTTCAAAATAAATAATCCTGCAGGACATATAAGTATTATACTGTATTTTGCATGGTCACATTAGGCTACAGAAAAGATAGAACAAATCTTAACTTACAAGCTACCTTAACTTTTAACTTTCTTCTAATCATATTGTTAAAAATGGAAATATTCCTCCCCCCAACACTTTTCACAATTAAAATTTCTATCTTGAAATATCTTGAAAAAGTCTAAAGATGAGTCAGAAAGCATGAGAATACGTGGGAAACCTCCTCAACCCTTCTTATGTTGTTTTCAACATATCTACTTCAAGATGTGAAAAATGGGAATTTTCTTATTTTTGAAACATTGCTACTGTGTTAAATAAAAGTAACAAAGTGCTTGAACCCATGTGTGGGCGTCTCTTTTTATCCAGAAAACACTTTTATTTAGAACTATTGGAAAGTTTATATTTTTACAAAAATCTGCAGATGATTTCTGCTTACCCCCTTCACTTTGGACAAAATTATCTGCTAAAAAAAAGCCTTTCATAATTAAATCCTCTCACCCCCAAATCCCTGAGAGGTTTTTTGTACTATCTCCATTTAAATTATTAGATAGGGCAATATTTCTCATCTTGTCATGTATTTGTGCAGTTTGCTTTTCCTTTACTGTTCCTTTAAGCGCTGATCACACAACAATGTACATATGCAATTACGTACTATACTAACCGAAGACATGGTATTCAAACTGAGTACTTAGGAATGTAGTTTGCAGTATATGCAAAACTACTTGTTGAATCCAGATTATTAGTTTTCTCTGTTGGATTTTTTGGGTATTCCATACATTATGAGAGAGAATTAAAAAACCCTCAAATCCTTTAAAACATGAAAAAGTGTTTGCAAAAAAGAGACACCCCCCCCAGTCATTCAAATAAAAAGTAGCAATTGCTATAAAGCTATAGACAGTAAGTGAGCCTGGCCAACTGAAACTAATAATTACATATTTCCCTTTAAATGACTTGCCCAAGGTCACACTGCAAATCAATGGCAGATTCAATAATTTAACCCAAGAGTCCTGAAACCCAATATCCTGCTCTCACCACTAGAAAACCGCTGCACAACTGGCTTCCAATCTGGGAATGATACATGATGTAAGGAGAAAAACTATAGATGTTTCAGTTCTTTTCCCTGTGTACTGCTCATTTATATAGAATTTCTGTTTTACTTGGTCTAGGATAGTAAATACTTTTAGACACATTTTCTGTAAAAACGTCTTGAAATGTTGTCAGAAGCTGCTGGGTTTGTCAGCTGAAAATGACACCTGGGGCTGCTGTGAGAACTACTATGTTGTGTGCGCCTCCTTTCCTTGCTTGAAGAGTAATTCATATGGCCAAGCTGATAAATACCCAAGTAGTAATAGAAACTGGAAAATTATAATTTTTTTTCCATTGAGGAAATTTCTCAAATATTTTTTCCAATCTACTGGCAATATCTTGACATTGATGTAAATCTACATCAGAGTAGATGTAGATTTATACCTATTTTTTCAAAGATTCAAAATATTTTTATATTTCAAAATTCATTTCTTTCTGTTCTTTTATTTTCTCACCATTAATTGCAACAGAATGAATAAGACTGAGGGGCTCTAATTTCGTTTCCCCCCTTTTTCTCCACTCCGTATGTTCCAAAGCAGAAATTTGTCCAAAAGAAAAGTGTCAAAAAAAAAAAAATCTAAAATTTAGTTTCTTTGTAATGTTTTAAAACAAAATGTGAATGTAAAAATGAAGCAGTAGCCTTTGGATTTCGCACTAGAATTTTAAAAGAAAAAGGAAAGTTTCTGAGTGAAAAATTCACTTAGTGTGTAGAATGGAAAAATGCTACATCTGTTCCCTTGGGACCCCTTGAAGCAGCGAGGGGGAGAAGGAGCCCCAGCACTGGGAGGTTAGGACCTGCCCTGCAGTGGTTGCGGGTGTGCAGAGCTGTGTGGAGGTGCATCCTGATGATAAGATTCCTCCAGTTGAGCCACGGGACTGTCGCCTCCTTCCACACCACCGAGGCTAGTTGGAGACATGGTGCTGAATTTACTGCATGTTCTGCGAGCTCCAAAACCCAGACCATGAGCTTATCCTTAGGTCCCTCCTCTAGGTGTGTGCTGCAAGGTCGTCATCAATTTTCCTGCCATCTCTGCTCTTGCAAAAGCCTCCTACAGCAGGTGTTCCTCGAGTCCACCTGCTCGGAGCCCACCAGCTAATTTTTCAGTCCTGACCTCAAGCGGCGAAAGCTTTTTCCTGCCCTTCAGAGAGTACATGTGCAGGGAATTATAATTAGAATAGATTTTATTGTCAGGCAGGAAAAGGCCCCACTCAGTTCTCCTAATGCAGGGTCCTCAATGGCCCTGGCCCGTAACAAGGTTACAAGGACGCTTTGAAGAGACCAGTTAGAAACCGGTAGCCTGGTGCTGTGCTTGGACGGTGCACATCCATGGGGTCCCTTTTCCAGTCCTCACCCCCAGGATGGCCAAGGTCTGAGAGCAGCTCCATCTGCAGATAATGAAGAGCTTTTTGTCACTTTGGTACCTCTCCCTATATCACTGGCAGTGGACAGCCCTAAACCTAATGCCTGCGAGGTACCGATGAGCTGGGTCCGTGTTATCACTGTCTCACAACCAAAGGAAAAATCTTCCCCCTCTGTCTTTTGGGATGCTCTGCCTTCATGACCTTAAGCGAGCCTCAGGGGAAGGAGTTATGGGGCCTCTTGAGACCCTCTGGTGCAGTAAATTACCAGGGACAGATGGAGAAAGCCTGAAAGGAGTAGGTGTCGGGGTACCAGCAACACTGACAAATCAGCATCATGTGTGCTCCTGAAGGGTAGGAACCTGGGCTCTGCAGAAGCTCAGCTTGCTGAAGTGGCAGTGAAAGCAGAGTCTAACTACACATAGAAACTGGGTGGGTAATCGTAATCTGGGAAGGACAGGTCATCCTGTGCCTTGAGGGCAAGGAGAATGCCTTCCTGGCCTCTCCAAGTAAAGTGAGAAAGGCAGTACGATGCTTGTGGTTTGGAAGGATGGAACAAGGAGCCATGACTGACCATGCTCTTCCAAAAGGATTACTTATTGTGCGTACTTGCCTTGAGACATCTTCTGCTGGCCTGATTTTAAGAAGTCAGTGAACACACGGGCCTCTTTAAGATGTGTAGGTGCAAGATGACTTGTGACTGAGAACCTCAAATCACCTATCATTTCTTAAACTCTTGGCTATGCTGAAAACTATTACACCAGATATAGAAATGGGTATCATAGCCCAGGGGCAGAATCTGGAGCAGGTACAGGACAGCAGAAGAGCCACACCTAGCTCATGAAGATTGCATTGAGCAGACATCGTCTGCCAGTGTTAAGATCTTCATATATTCCATGGAAATTTCCCACTGCTTGTTCTGTATGAGCCAACATCACTGATTTCTTCACACCAAGTTCACTCACACCAAGCAGGGGTGGGTGAGCTTGCTTGGCTGCTGGGTCATGAGTCAGCAGTAAGCCATCAGAGGAAGAGATCTCTGGGTCTTTTGTTGTTAAAGATGGTCTTCTGTGCTTGCCCGTGCCAGATATATTGGAGGACTGTGAAGCAACCCATGGTGGATCGGGTGAACACAGAACATTTTTGTGCCTTCTGTGACTAGATGCATGTCCTGAAAGAGCAGGTTGATTGCTCCTGTTGTCTTCCAACACCAGCTACATTAGCAATAGCATTAACCATTATTTGCTGCTTTTAGTGCCTTCCCACTCTTCCAGTTAGAACGGCCCTTCTAGTGTACTACAAGGTATTTTCTGCAGAGCATTAAAGGGTTATGGTAGGGCCGTTTGAGAATTCAGATGATAGGAAGTAGTGCAGAGCAGCCAGGCTCTGGGCACAGCGCTCTGCCAATGCATATATTTTGCTGCTTTTCAGAGTAGCAGGAGATTCTGGGAAGCAGAGTAGAATTTTTTTCCCTCATCTAAGACTTGTGTGTATGCAGATTTGCTATCATAAGTAGCATGATAAGGACTGTTCTTTCTCAGTCTGGCTGTAGGATTTAAAATAGATGCTTATTGTTATCCCAGTCTCATAAAACTCATAAGGCCAAATCTTGCTCTTGGATATGTGTATAAATTTCCCACTGATGGTAGAATGACCACAGAGGTCTTAAAGGAAGCTATGAGAAAAAGGTTGGAGATAAAGACCTACCCAAATCATGGCATTCAGAACCAGGACCTTGCTCCCCTTTTAATCGGCTTTTTTACAAAAAAGAACTGCACCCAGTCAATGAAATTACACTGGTGTAGAAATCCTGGCTGGGAGTGGAAGATCAGATTCCTGAGTCAAACTTCACGGCTTCACAGTTTGGGGGTACTTTGATCTGGGCTGTCTGAAGGCCCAGACTAAGACACTGAGGTCTAGTGTTTAATCTTTGCCCCAGAGGCATCTGGAGCTGAAATCCTCTTCAGGCTCATTTCTTGTTTGAAATAAAATCAGATATGTTTATTCCATAAAGTACAATGGAAAACTCTGAAACTTAAATGGACCTATGGCCCCTGTATATGTTCTGTAATGTGCTACACATTATGAGAAGAAACGCCATAGGCAGCTCTCCTCTCATTGCAATGTGTCCAGCTTGTGTCAGGTGTGCAGAACAGCTCAGCCCAGGAATGCACTATTCAAACTTCATCAGAAATATAACACCAAGGACAAATTAGCTGAAGTCTCATTAGTTGGGGCCTCCTGTGATATCAGTAGAAGACATCACCTGATAAGAGGCCGCTTTGCAACCCGATCCTGCATTTCTCTTTATCATGTGTCTAGGCGATGCTTGGAGAACATGAATCTGTTAGCAGGCAATTTACTTGTGCCTTGCCAGGTCCATCTGCAGGCTTCTCTTTTTCACTGTGAATTATTGTAACATCAAAAGTGCCACCTGCTCCTCCTTGGGAAAAAGCCAGTGTAAAGTAAGCAGCCAGCAAAGCTGTATGTGATCCATCAATCTTCCTTGTAGCAATGGTGTCCTAAAAGATGTGAAAATTGGGAGATGAATGCCTAAAAGTGGGATGTGAGCCCCTCAGCCCCACTTAGGGAATGTCTTTCCTTAATCACTTGTAATTACACCACGTTTTCCATCACAAGAGATGAAAAGAGATGAAAAGCCTGTCCACACTCCTGACGCACTTCTCTACGGTAATGAATTTGGAAAGCAATGACCAGACAGTCAGTGAAGTCTGGAGATTACTCCAGAGGTAAGAATAAAATTTAATCAAGGATGGTGAGGATAGACGTGGACTGCTAATAACATGATATGTGTAATGCCTGTGATTCACACCTGCTCATCTCACCTCAGCATCACCATTTTGCTGGCTTTTGTACAAAACAGCAGAAAAAAGAAAGAAATCTTCCCTCAGGTTACATCATTTCTCAGATCCAGAAGTAGGCACACACCATATTTGCAACCAAGTAGTAATTCTACTGAAAAGGTTCGATGAAAAAGTTGACCCTAATAATGGGGTAGAGGTTTTGAAGCTGGCACCTTGACATGAAATATTTCATGTTGCTATTTCAATGACCTTCAGCTTCCAGCAACTGCTCAGGCTCAATGCTTGCAGTGCGGTGTGGCATTAGCTTATCTTGCACATTTTTTTCTTTTCACTTTGATGCAAAATCATGTTTATAAAAGAAGCAGACAAAAGATTGCTTTGGTCAGACTTTGTGTTCCAGCAGGGTGGTATGCTGGAACTGTAGTGGAAGGTGATTGTTGCTGTTTATTTAATAAAAGAAACCAAACTCTAACCACAGATTTAGATAAATTACAGCTCTTAGCTTTAAGATTTATTGTTTTTGGTGGAGAAAAACAGAGTTTTTCCCAGGCTTATTTTTGCTACTGTCACTGCATTCTTTCAAAAATGTATCTTTGGAGAGAAAACTTCTTTCACTCATTCTTTGGGATGCACGTGAGCTATGCTGAACACCATCTTCTCCTGAGGAGGTGGATCCCAGTTACGATGGGATCCCATTTTTCTCCTAGAGTGAAATCTGCCATACTACAGCTCCAGACTAGGTCTCCACTCATCTGGCTCTAACAAACACTTCTATGTGTACTGAAAGTGTGCAGCTCCCTGGCAGAAATGGTGCCAATGACACATAGCCTGATCTGGCTATCTGGTGCAGACATCTCGCTCTGTGCAGCAGATGGGCTCATCTCTTTGCTATAAGCACCTCACTATGCTGCAACCAGAATTTTAATTGCAGCATTTTTTAGTTTTTCCTTCTTCACAAACAGCAACCCCTATGTAAATCTAGCTACACAAGCAGGGTTTGCTATGAGATCCCAAGGGCCACCAGGCAGGATGCATCATGCCATGGAAAGGGTAGAGAGCTGGCTTCTAAGCTGAGGAGTTCTTGCAGAGAGCACCCTGTTTAACTCTTTCTAGCCTAGAGTATTATTCACTGTTGAAAAATGATTGTAAACTCTTATAATAGAGCAATAGTAATGCAGCCTACCTGGAGAAGAAAAACTCCATCAGAAAAACAGGGTTAACCACAAAGGAACCTCAATAACTCCCTCCCTAACCAATTTGTATCCCTCTCATTTCACCTTCCTGTTTTGAAGTCAGTGGCAACTTCCTCTCTTTTACAGCGGAGCCCGATTAGCTCCATAAATAGTTCAGCTGGCACAAATCAGCAATGCTGGCGTAGAGAGCTGCTGATGTTCCCTGGCTGAAAAGCTGCCCCTGAGAGTTACTGCCCCTTAGGACTGATTAAGTTGTATTTCAAGAAATAGGTGTGGAGTGTCTTTTTTTCTTCTCTTCAATAGGGTTGGGCCGTTTGTTTTTAGAACAAACCAGTCCTTCTACTTTAATTGGAAGTCATGTGCTCTGCAGAACTCTTCTTTTTGTCAGTGTTTTTGCTGTTCTGAAACCAACATATCAGGGTTTTTTTTTGTTGTTTGTTTGTTTGTTTTTTTTTTGGGGGGTGTCCTTTCTGGAAAGGTAAGAAGCTGTGTAAGAAAAGTCTGGCTGAAGTGGATGTTGTGAAGCAGAGGAGCTGTCCTTTACGGCTGGATCCGGCTTCCTCTGTGCTGATTGGTACAGAATGGGAGTGAATGCAGATACTAAAGTACAAGAAAAAGAGCCGAGTGACCTCAAACCCAGACAATATCATGCTAATTATTGCACATAAATCAGAGCATAAGAAACTTTGGCACACTCTGTTCAGTCAATAGGAATAATTTGTTACAGTATAGGAAAGAAAATGTTGGCCAAATTGGAGCCCTGGCTCACACAGGAGTGAATTCATTGATTAAATACAATTGTGTCTGATTGTGCATGAACTGAGTTGGAACTGTTGTTCATAAATCTGTGGTCATTATTGCTAAAACAAAGTGCATCCTTCAAAATGCAAGCTGTCGGATGCTTCACTAAGTGGTTGTGCCTCATGCAAAATTAAAACCTTCTCTCAAGCGTAGGCTGGAGACTTTGTGACAGCAGGGTCTCCTCAAAGAGGTCCAGCATTTCATGCCTCTAGTCACAAAGGGAATACTGAGTAAATCGTTTTCTTGGGCACTCTGACTCTTCTCCACTGAGACACCCACAATGTACTGAGCAAAACATGTAATGTAAACGGCCACCCAAAATATAGGACCCCACTGGATGTTACAAGCAGAGAACTGATCAGCAATGGATTCAGGCACTGTTTCCCCAGTTCTGCTCATTTACCAGGGCATACAAATCCTGCTTCCCTGGGTGCAAGAGGAATCACAGCACTGGAGACAATGTCGCTGTGTGCAGCCTCTGGACCTCCAGCAAGGTCCTCAGCTGAAAGCCCATCTCTCCTCTTGAGACAGTATCTGGGTGAACTTTGAGCCAGAGGAAACTTTTTTGTCAGCCTCTTTTATTTCTTGCTTCTCATTCATCCAGACCTTCTTTCCAGAAAAACAAAACAAAACAAAACCATATTCACAGCCTTCTGATTTAGAGCAACCAAGGAGCCATCCAATTTCCGTCTCCTTTGCCTTAATAAGGAGAAACATATAAACCTAGTGTTAGTGAAGTTCAGTCAACATACCCGAAAAATGTCACTTCTCTTTTTGCTGCTCCTTGCTTGTAAATTGGTGTTTTTGCAGAATGGGGGGAAACAGAAGCATGGGGCCAAGGCAGTGTTTCACGATCAAAAATCCAGTATTTGCTTCTTGTGAAAGAAACAAATATTTGTACCCATGAGCATTTTAACCTCAAATGATTTCATTTTGGAATCCAAAATTGCGGAGGGAGCATTTCACTCTGGCTTTGCTGATGTACTCCAGTTTGTGTAACTCTTCCCCTGGCTGCGGATTGTTATGTTGGTAGCTTTCATGCTCACCAGCTGATCTTTTTCCCAGTGTCATGTTGATTTATTTGTCTTTGCTGGGATTCTGATAACATTTCACCAATAAATTAGTTTTAAATTATACTTTCTGTTGTGTCTTTTATGTTGGGCCCAGTGCATGTGCTGGAAAGGAAATTTCATTTCAGAGATACTTTATTCTTCTTTTTATCGCCCTTTTCAGCTACAGACTCACCAGCTGTTACATGTATTTTTACTTTGGGTGAAAGTTGTAAAAGCACTGCGTAAATTATGAATAAAAATTTGCTGCTAGTGAAGATGAGCAATGGTAAGAAACATTTTAAACAGCCGCAAACCAGAAGCAGTTGTACATACAACTGAGGGTGCAGCCTAGCAAGAGAACCTGTGCCTAGTTTATATGATACCTGATAACAGAATGAAACCCCACTGTGACAGTAACTCCAAGCCTTCCCATTTCCTTGCTGCTAGACCAGTACAAACACTAGAAAGCAGCACCGAAACAGTCTGGCTCAGACCCTGAACCCATGCTTCGTTTGTCTTCATCCATTTGTTTGGGTACATCACTGTCACCCCTTGAGCAAGGAGCGCTCTCCCTGAGCAGCTCAGGCAGGGCTGGGGACATTGGCTCTCCCAGGTCCTGGTGGTCTCCCAGGACCGGTCGGAGGTCCCAGCAGAGCTGTCCCCCCTTACCTGCTGGCTGGGTTCCCCAGCAGCCTGCCCCCCCAGCATGCCCTTCCCACAGTTCAGCCTCTGCTTTTCCTCCACTTCCATGGCTGAACAGCTTTTAATGGTTAAGCTGGGAGCAGTTTTTCACCTGCTGGGGCTCCTGGGGAAAGCAGGCAGCAATTGAAGCACACATGCAGCAATCCAAGAAAAAGTGTTTTCCTTTACATAAATCTAACAAAAAACCTGAGCAGAGCAAAGCAAAGCAAAGCTCTGCAATGGTTTGTTACATCCCGACCTCCACAGCAGTATGGCGCAGCTGCAAGCATGGGCAGAGGTGAAAAAAAGAGGCATGAGACCAAATTTTGTTTTGACTGTGCCAGGCGAGGCTGTGTTTGCTTTTCCTCAGTATCGCGCCGGCCACCTCCGTGCTTTTAAACAAGGCAGGAAATTGCTTCTCTCCGCAGCTCGTACACATGGTAGCAGGACCTCCACTGCTGCACGGGGCTGCTGGGCGCCTCGGGCATGCTCTGGAGGGATGGCCATGGGACCCTCCAAGGCTGGGTGGCTGCCTTGCCGATGGGAGACTCCACCCACAGGTTGCACTGGGGTCTTTCCATTTTAGTAGCACTCTGAGGTGATGAGAGGAGGTGAAAAATGCATGTTTGGCTTAACTGAATTCCAAAATGGAGGATTTTATGGTATGAAATATAAAAGCACTGAGCACCGTTTCTGTTGTAGTTTATTTTTGTAGCAGATGCCATTCATTCTCCCCTTGCCCCATCTTTTCAGCGCATTGTAAGTAGTAATGATATATAGTCTTCTTGATGAAACACTTATCTGGGGCCCATTACTGTAATGACAGAGCCCTCCATACTCTTTTGAGGTTTTATTATCAGAACGACTGCCTTGCTTCAAGCTGATTTTCATAAATCATCATTTTCTCATAAGCTTAAAGAAAAAAAAGGTCTTTTGGAAACCTGTGACCTATTTTATTGTCTGATTCCTCACCACTGGTCCAGCTGCCAGACCCAAAGGCAGAGTCACATCAGCTCATGGTTTGCTTCCAGGAGATTATTTTATATTATTACATTATTTTATAATCTCCTGGGTTTGAGTGGTCTTGCTTACAAGCCTTTACAGTGCCTTGCTCAGTACTATAACCTTGAATTCTGTGCAGACTGGAAATACTGCCAGACCCGTGCACACAGGAACTGACTGCCTAAATCACACCTCCAGCCCTCGGATGCAGCTTCATGTTCTCAAGGGGGCAACCTGAGGAACACCTGCCTTGGTCACCCTGTCGTCCAAAGCGGGAAGGTCAGTTGGGATGTGTCCGGTCAGAGGAAGGAGAGCCATGCTCCTTCCCCGAGGAGGTGCTGGGAGGAAACCCTGGGAGGACGCACACCTCCCGCCGGCTCAGTGCCTCTCGATCAGCCCGCTCCACCTCTGCCTCAAAGCAGAAGGAGCATTCATGTATTTTCCTCTGTAACCTCTTATTATTTTTGGATAGGAAATCCAGAGGAATTCCTAACAGAAGCATGGAGAAAAAACAGACCTCTCTGTCCTAGTCCCCAGAATAAACATTTCCAGCACTGGAAGAAAATTAGGGCTCCTGAGGTTCCCAACCCGTGCCTGCGTCCCAGCACCCGTGTGCAGGACACCCCATCCAGCTCTCCTGGCAGTGGCATTTCCCAGAGCAGATTTTCCCCTCGTGTCCCGACTGCTTCTCACCATCTTGCCTGCATATGACGCTTCTCTGCCGTTTGGGACTTCTTGAGCCCCCTCTTTTCTGTCACACCCCCACCGCCTTGAAGGGCCACATCCCACAGGCCCGAGGTCACCTCCCTGCTGCCAGCCCCACGTGATGGAGCAGCCGCTGCACCCACCTCCCTCCTGCCGTGGGGCAAGAGCTTCCTCCCACGCTTTCCGCTGGGCCGTGTTTTCCTAACAGATAATGCAAAGAAATCAGTTTGCATCCCCCGCCGGCTTCAGCGGCTCTGGGAGTTCTCTCTCTGTCACAGGAGTTGTGCAACTCTGCATTTCCCTCGTGCTTTATGTTTCCTGATTTCCTCTCCTGGCTGGCGATCGTAGCAGAGTCTCGACGCCACGCAGGCTGCTTTGCTCCCTGGTGGGGCTCGCTGTCGGGGTGCTTCTGCTTTGGGATCGGCAGGGATCCTGCCCGTTCCGGTGACTGCTCTCTTTCCCAGGCATTGGGTCATTCCTGTGTTAGATCTTTGTTAAATCTTTGGATGTAGTACATGTCTGAGTGACAATTTGGTCTGATATTTTTGGATGTTAGTTATTTTAAGATTTAGGGAGATTCTTTTTTTTTTTTTTTTGCAGATGAACTCATCCCACTGTACAAATAAGGGGGAATCAGAGATATTTATGAATTTGGGATAAACACAAAAAAAATGTTTTTCTTTAAGGAAAAAAATGAGTCTGTTTAAATGTTAAACAATATTTTTTTTTCAACTTTTTCTAAACAGAAGTATTCTTTTGCTACTGAACTACATTTTCATTTATAAATCGGCATCAGTTATAATAAGATTTTTCAAAAACTGGCATAAAACTACCCAAATGAGCCATTTTTGGTTTCAGTCAGTCTTATTTTTTTCTTTTTTTTTTTGTTCGGTTCCTTACCAGAACCCAAGCAAGCCCTTGGTGCCTGGATTTGCAAATTGCTGTAGTGAGAAGAGCTGTTCCCCCTCTTTGCCACAGCAGCTTTCTTAGCCTTGGCATCCGTTTCGTTAACTCTTCCTCAGCATGCGGCAGAAGGACAGCCTTCATGGCTGCATTGACCTGGAAGTGTCAATTGTCCTTCCAAGGACACCTCTGTCCTCCACTGAAGCTGTTGTCAGCCACAGTTCCTGGGAAAGGAACTCATTAAATTTCTTCTCCTGGCATAATCCAGTGGGATTTTTGTTGGTGGTGGGTTTTTTCTTTCTGCTGATGTCCCTCTTACATCTCTATTTTTTAAATTTATCTCTTTTTTTACTCCTACCTTTTTTGTCTGGCTTTGTGCCAGGATTTTACAGGTGATGTAGATGACCAGAGCTACACCAAACAGATAATGAAGACACGTGAATCAAATCTGCTACTAGTTTATTTCATTTTGCTTTTCAGTTTGTGGAACACTACAAAATTTCTAAAGGAAACATATACTCCTGTGTAGCAAATTTGAGCCTCCTATGATAGGTTAATACTTACTTACTTTTTGTGGACCCCTTTGAAATTGTGTTTCTTAAGCCTCTTAGGGATTTCTAGGCCACAGGTTGAAACCACAGTGGTTTAGTGTGTTGTGTTGGTGATGGAACTAAGGGTGATATTTGAGTGAAGGGGACACAAAGTCCCACTACTTCAGTATTGTTAACAGCTCTGTTGCCTCAGGTTCTTCAGCAATGTCTCTTAAGTATACACTGGATCAGCAGTGCTGAGGGGAGCCTTTTATGCACCAAATCAAAACGCGAAAACTTAAAAGGACTGGCCAAGTAATGTCGTCTTGATGCATTCAGCCCTCTCCAAGTCAACGGGATTAGTGAATGTAAATCCTTACAGCCAATGGGATTAACATGTGCAAATTCACTCTAGAGGAAACCAGATGATTGGATGAGCTGTCGTTGAAGTCACAGCGTTCCCTGTCTGCAATTAGTTACAAAATTTTTAAATTGCAAGCTAATTTATTCAGCTATTGTCTGTGTGCAAAGTTTCAATGAATTTTGACTAGATGGAACATTTTCGTGGTCTGCGTTATTTCATTGTTGAGATGTTTCAAACAAAGGAACAATTGGAACAGATTTCTTAAAGGACCAAGTTTCTAATTAATTGCAAATCACAAACTAGCAAATTACCAGACATTCATCTCATACCCAGAGGGATAAATGCTGCCAATTTGATGAGGAGACCATAATTTTCAAACATAACAAAGAAGCTGAATTCCTGTTTTCAGTGCAAAACGGAACTGTGCTTTAACTGTGAAATCCAAAATCGTGTCTGTATTAGAACAGTTCTAATTTAACTATAAAATTCAATTATCCGCTGATGATACTCTCCCATTTGATTCTCTTGCAGAGATTTCCATCATTTCCCTAATACTATCTTTGGCCATCACCTGGAGGCATCTGTTCTAATGACGGCTGCCACTTCTCCTCTTCATTACTTTGCTGACGCCCTTAGTTTTTGGCACTGATTTACAGCATTCAAGACAGGAAAGCAGCCTGAGTACCTTAACTCAGTGTCACTTGCAGACTGGTGCAGTGATAGGACAAAACACATCATAGCCTCACAGGAAATAGCTGGGCCCCCACAAAATGTTGCTTGTTCACCAGATGTGCTAGACCCGAGCAGTTAAGAAAACAAAAGGTGGCACTGAAATAGATTAGCAGCAAAATTCCAGCTCTGAAATTTTAAAATAAAAAAAAAGTTAGGTTATAAATTTTAAAGAGATACATAGAAGGCTACTAAAGAAGAGAGGGGAAAAATGGCTTCAATTAGTTGATTTAATTTACCCTATGTTTTCTGAACACTCTTCTTCTGATATGGGGAATAACAAGTGCTGGAGATAAATTATGCCTGGCTGTGTATATGAATTACGGATTCTTGAAGGTGGATGATTCTGGCAGGGCTCTTCCCCGCCCCCCCCCCCCCCCTTTTTTTTTACCATGACTGAAAGGTCGTATTCATTTCTGGACTCTCCTGTGTGCAATTGGGCATGAAAAGTGCCATCCTGTGAAGTATAGAGGACGCCTGGGGAACAATGGGCCCTTTCCAAGCGGTGGGAGCTGAGCAATGCAGCTGCCGAGAGGGTTAGGATCTCAGGAGGTCTCAGTGCCTCTCAGAGGATCAAAGGAGCGATGGCAACATGAGAGGCTGCAACAGGGCGAGGATCTGCCCTGGACCCAGATGTGACCATGGCCACACTGTTCCTTCCCACGGGCTGTTTCCCTCCCTGCTCTTGCCCAGACAAGCCCTTGAGGGTAAGGACTGCTTGGCTGCCTGGGTCCCCCTGCGCTGACCTGCCAGTGCTTCACCTGGGTCGCTCTGTGGTCCTGGCAGCGCAGACTGGTGGCCTGGCAGAGCATGCTGTGAATCCTGGCCAGGATGCAGCCCAATCCCTCTCATTGCATTTGGGAAAAATGGAGGCAGAAGTGTACCTGGGCTTTGCCCTAATACAGATTTGGCACACTGACGGGCTATGTACCCGGGGCCATAAAAATGGACATACACTCGGTGCTTATGCAGTAACCAACACTGATTTTCTTGCTTCCAAGACCTCCTTGTAGTAATGTAAGAAAATCAGTAGGTGTTAATTTATTTCATTGAATCTGTCTTACCTCCCCAGCAGAAGAAGAAATCTGATAGCCAGGAATATTTGGCAGGGAGGAGCAGGGCTGTTTAGGCTGATCATTACTGTATATAAAATCATTGCTATTAAAGCACTAACAGAGTTACTGCATTATAGTATCAGAGATTGCACACCTGCATCCTCAGCTACTAAGCCGCAAAGCTGCAGCAGCCTCAGGCAGGGAAGGGTCTCCAGAGAGAGATGTCCCTTGGGGCCCAAACTAATGTATTTTCTCCCTTCCCAGAAGGCATTTGCCTAACCAGTATCTAAGCCTCTCCAGTGAAGGAGATGATTGGACAATCATCTGGGAAAGCTTTTCCCAGGCTCCAGCCTAGGCAGCCTTTTGCTGCATGTTTAACTGATTTCTTCTTGTCCTTACTTTCAACCAGAACAATTGCTCACTGTCATCTTTATTAGAGTTCTGTGTGCATTTAGGAACCAGAGTCTTGCCTCACCTTCATCTTCTTTAAACTAAACAATCTTCTCTAGACTAAACAAATGCAATTCTTTCTACCTCACTGGCTGTATTTTCCAAATCCCTGATCATACTTGTTGATCTCCTCTGGATTTTCTCCAGTATATCTATATCTTTATTGAAGTACAGTGCCCAAAACTTGATAAAACCTTTGAACTGAGACCTCCACACCAAAGTGCAGAGCAGAATAATTGCCTTCTTTGTCTTACATGTGATGCTTCCATATATACAACTCAGGTATTTATATTTTTTGCCAGGGCACTGCACTGTCAACACAAATCCAGCCTGTCATTTGCTACATCCCTCAGACCTTCTTCTGCCATCCCACTGCTTACAAATTGCTTCCAGCTTTATAGTTGGGAATTTGATTTCTCCTTCCTGAAAGTAGCACTTTATCCTAGTGGTTACTTAATCAGGTTGGCTGTGGACCATTTTTCCAGATCATTTCTGCACTTTGATCCTCTGACTTTGATTCTCTTGTAGCCTCTCCAAGTTTAACAGTAACCACAGATTTCATCATCTGCATCATTAGTGAAAAGAATGGAAACAGGCCCAGAAAAGATCCCAGAGGAATCCCACTTGAACAACTTCCTATTTGATAGGAACAATTGATAACTGTGTTTTTGGAGTGAAGTTCACCCAGTTGTGCACCCGTCCTGTTGTGATTACATTTTAGCTCATACCTGAAGCGACCATGTGGGGAGGCTAAGATAAATCACATCCACTTGCTCTTCTTTATTCACTAAGCCAGCTACTCTGTTAAAAAGGGAAATTAGATTGGTTTGACATGATCTGTTCTTGACAAACTCAAGTGGACTGCTTTTTATCACCATACCATCTTCTAGGTATTTAAAAACTGAACGTTTAATAACTCATTCCAGATTTTTTGGAAATCAGAGTGAGTGGTTTATAGCTTCCTGGGGTCTCATTATTCCTTTTTAAAGATCAGCACTATAGTCACCCTTCTCCTGTGCTCTAGGGCTCATCCTGTTCTATGTGAGTCCTTTACAATAATTGCTTTACAATAATTGTTAGCGATTCACAGATTACTTCATCTTATTCCTTGAATAAGTTCAGGTGAACTTTATGAGGCCCTGCTGACTTGTCTGCAGTTGGCTCAGCCAAGTATTCTTTAACTTGATGTTTTCCTGTTTTGGCCTGCAGTCCTACCTCATTTTAAAAATAATTTAGTTAATTAGCTGGTCACAAACAGCTTTTTTTTAAATAAGGGCTGGATCAAGAGACACGCCAGGCTTCTCTGCATCATTTGTTATTTGCTCTCTTTTCCTGTTTAGCAATGGATCGTGACTTTCCTTTTTCTTCCTCTAATTAAAATGTATTTATAGAACTTTTCCCAGTTCCCGTTTATGTCCTTTCCTAGCTGAAATGCCTTCTGTGCCGTAGCAGCTCTGCTTCTGTACCCAATTGTTTGTCTTATTCCCTTGTACTTATCCTTAGCTATGTGTTTGTGTTACTCCTTTCTGCAGTATCCACTTTTTAAAGTCCTCAGAAAGCTACTGATGCAGCTAGAATCGTACCTTTATGTGCCTGGTGTTCTTCTGCATAGGGGTAGCTTGCTCTAATGTTTTTAACATAGCGGTCTTTTAGGATCTGCTCACTCTCCTACTCCTGCTGAAAACCTTGGATATCTACTTGAGAGATTTTAGTTACCCTGCTGTTTTTTCTACACAGTTTTAGGTAACTAAAATCTCCTATTGCCACCATATCTCATTGTTTGGATATCTTGTACAAACGCTCGTAAAAGCTTCTTCTACTTCCTATTAGTGATTGGATGGCCCATAGCAGATCTCTGTCCCAAGCTTCACTGAGGTCGTCTGTGTCACAGCATCTGAACAAAGACTTACAGTTCTTTCTGTTCCCCTGGCTCCCTGCATTTGCCTGCAGTGGTCAACACATCGCTCCTGTATTTACATTTTTGTCTACTTTATAACTCATGTTTCCGATTCTCAGGCTGCAGCTAAGGACAACATTTTTCAGTTACCTGAAGGCTTCTGCAACTGGACTTCTCTGAGTCTGCTTAAGAGGCCACTGTCAGATTATTTAAGAGTCTAGAATAACTTCACCCCAGTTTGGTATAATCTCAGCCACAGGCATTCCTCCATACTTCTGTGGGGCTGTTTTGGATCAACGTGCAGTTCAGCCTGAACGAGTTGATCACAATTTGGCCTAATGCCTTCTTGAAACTGTAACAAGATGCACAGACTCCTAGAGTGGGATGTAACATGGCTGTTGGCAAAACCAAAGAGCAATCCACTCCAACGTGTAGCAGTCTCACCTTAAAGAAAAATACCGAGAGACACCATGCTACATGAAGATTTGATACCCATCATTATATGCTGTCTCCTAATGCTCTGCTGGGACATTAGCTCTTTTTGATCTCAGAGAGAAACCATGACTTCCTCACCTCCACCAGCCCCTTTCTGGAAGGTCACCACCCAAGTTGTCACCAAGCCCATGGAGAAACTAAATTCTCCCTCAGCAGGACACCAGCATGACTTCAGAGGTACTCTTATGCTCCTCAAGTTACAGACGTGCCTGTGCAAGATGGTTTCATTGGGGCTTGCTCTTGCTTTTACTGAACTTGGGGCCCTTAATGACATAATCAGTGTGGGATCAGGCCAGGGGAAATAGAGTTAAGCACATGCAGAAGCCCTTGAAGGGCTGGAGCTGAGACTGCAATTCTTGTTTGGCCTGGTGTGTCGTTTGTGACCCATCCCATTGTTCTGAGCTTAATGCTTATTCATTTCCTCTTCACTTGTGTTTTCATACATTATTATTTTTAATTGTGCCTTTTTTATTTTAAAGAAACAATAAAAATAAACTCCCTTGGGCCACAGAATGTGGATCAACACAATCAGGTCAGGGGACTGCCTTTAGTCTCAGCACTGACTCTGATACAAACATGAGTTTCAAGGTGACAGCTTTGCCTAGAAGCTTTTCGATTAATAGCTTTAGTCCTGGTGTGACTTCTGGGAATGCAAATACTCCTAGCAGGAATTCAGAAGGACCATTATTTTAGAGGGAAGAAGGATACTTTTGAGAGGATAGCTAAGATATTCAGGGGGTCTTTCTCATTGCAGAACTAACATCGTACATCCTACAAAAACCTGTAAATACTTAATTTTCCTTTACATTGTTAAACTACACTGACTCATTGCAATTGAAGCACACACATAAATTGGGGCTCTTCTGTTCTGCCCTATGTCACATCTCTGTAGTGGAAGTGAAGTTTATGCTGGGAAGGGACTGGAAGGGGTGGAGGAAGAAGGGAAGACTCTTGCTTTCATAATGAAGAGAGAAGAGCAGTAACATAAAGATAATTTCCTCAGATTCCTCTCTCCCTCTCTAAAGGGGGAACTTTAGGGAAGTGTTATAGTGGAAAAGACAAGGTGGCTCTGCAAACTGAAGCTGTGGTCCATTAAGAAGCGGTCTCTTTGTAAAGCAGCTGCAGTTACTTAACAGTCAGGCTGAAAATTAGCAGAATTAATAGGTATTTAAACAATGCCAGGGCACTTTGATTAAACATTAAAGACTGGAAGAGCCATGCAAATTATACTTTGGTTATTGCAGTTCTGCCGAGAGTGTAAAAAAAAGTGATGTGAACTCCCTTGGGCAGAGGCAAAACATATTTGAAAGCTGCTGTTTTGAATTATGATGGCACGCTTATGGAAAACAGACAATGTTGATACCACAAAAATGTGATGGGTACCATTAACAGTGAGCATCACACAGCAAACCATAAACCCAAGCGCCTTCAAAATGTAAAAAATTTAAGTCAGAGGATTTGTTTAGGGAAGGGATTAAAAGCATGTAAAAAAAATTGTGTTATTTTAGCCCTTATGCAGTTTGCCAAGAGCTCTTTGAATAGAAGCTAAAAAGCTATTTATGCTTTTGACAATTAATAAAACATATGCCCTTCTGTACAGAATATAATAATAGTAAAATTATGCTACAAACAGAGACAGAAGATGCTGTCGTAAGACTTTCCTTTAAGATATTTCTGTAGCCATATTAAAAGAAGTGGTGCTTGATCTAATTTTTGAATAATGGCATACAGAGCCACCTTGATCTTTTGGCTGCTGGTCCCTATTCAAGGCAGGTAGGTAGTGACTGACACCATTACTGATGTGGACAAGCAAAACTTCCTTAAGCAGAGACTGAAAAAAGTTGGAGGAGTTTACATTCAAGAGGAGATTAATAAGAGTGGACATGATAAATGTATGAAGAGAGTGGGTGGGATAGATAGAGAGGAATTAATATTCACATTATCTTTAACACAAGAGAACAGAGATTCAGTGAAACTCAGCAGCAGGAGCAAATGTACTAGTGATAAGGGGAAGCACTTTTTCACAAAATATGGCAACTAGACACGGGAGCCCCTAGTTACAGGATGTTTTTGAGGTTAGGAGTTTATCAGGATTTATGTAGAGAGCATGAACACGCCAAGTCATCACTGTGAATGCTAAAGAGAGGCAGGAACCAGAGCAGCTTCCCACAGTGGTGGGGAAGCATCATTTCTCTCCCAGAGGTGGTCCATCGCCCACCTTCTGCTGTCAGCTGCAGGACTCTTGCCCAGAGGGCCCCACAGTGGAATGGGCTTTGGCAGCTCCTCTCTCCTGCTTGGCTGAGTTTGGTGGGGTTGGTCTGGGCCTTGCTGAGTTCCCACTGCAAAGCGGCTGGTGCTGGGGCGAGCCCCTGGCAGGGTCAGGGACTGCATGAGCCATGGGGACCATGGTTCCTTCAGCCTGCAAGATAGCCTTCTTCCCAAAGCAGGCAAAAATACCTCATCTCTACACAGGCAGAAGATCTGAACACCAGTTGTTTTGCTGGGAAACCCTACGTTTCTCTGAAATGAGAAACAAAATGGGGTTCCACTCCTTTCCTAAAGGTCACTGATGCAGGTGCTGATGTAGGCACCTTCAGGCTGAAGTCTTGACTTTCCGTGCTGAAGTGGAGCTGCCTGGGAGCTGTAGGGGAGCTGTGCGGGAGCGGGAGAGAATCGCTTGCTCCAGGGAAGACCCACGATGAACTTTGCATTCCGGGAATCTGTGACCCATTTCCATGACATTGCCCTGAAGTTTGCTATTGGGAAGCAATCCTTCACTCTGAAATCCCTTATCTTGAGGGAGAATGTAATATTTATGATTTTTTCCCTGTTTACTGCACATGCTGATAAGTAGCTCTGGGACCAAGGAGCTGTCAGAGTCCATCCCTTTTTCTTCCTAAGGGCTGACTAATTAAAAAATAAATAAGTCATTAGTTGAACTTTCAGTAACTGCTTCAAAAAATTCATGCAGTGTTGGAAAGGTCAATGTCCAAAGTAGTTCGGGATTCAGATCCCAGCAGGTCTGGTGGCTGCCGGACTTCTCCAGGGAAAAGCTAAGTGGAACACCTGAGGGGAGGAGGTATTGGTCATTAATCCAGGAGTCAGCAGCTGGCCAAGTCCAGTGATCTTAGTAGAAACAAAACATGTGCAGAGTGTGTGGTTTCTTAAAGCCTGGATTTGTTGCCTGGCCTGCCAGTCTGAAGAATTGCTTGCTTTTGCAAGTTTAATAATAAAATGGATGCTAAGGTCAGGGAATAGGCCAATGCTTTAGCCATCCAGCTGGGACACCTAAGGATGCCTTACAGGAATTAGCTGGACAGGAGGATCTTGATGGATTTTATGTGAAATTGATGAAAAAAAATTGCTTTTGAAAAAAAGGTCACATGCAAAGCCAATGCAGGCAGTCATCTTCATTACCAATGTGTCTTCTCCATGTAGAAACACAGGCAGGGAAGGGAAGAGCTCTGATTTTGACTAGTGATCAGTCAGGACTCCATGATGGGGCAACATGTGTTCCTGAACATAGCACGATTGCTTTGGGGGAATGTTTCTTTTTGTTTGATGGAAGCAATACTGTCACAGTATATATATTTGTAGCTTTATCCTCCTCTCCTGATTCTCTACTCATTTCATTGCAATTGCTATGCTTTGTATGGGGAAATGTAAGAGGAAAAGCAAGCTAAGCACATCAGAAGAAAAATGTATCATTACTGGGATTACACCATTTTGTACAAAAAGAGATGAGAAGCTGCAAAGGTATGGTGATTAACGGTCCAGCAGGTGTGCTCTTCCTGCTGAACTACCATCCTAGTTAATCTCATCTGTATTTTCCAGCATCACAGTGAAGTTAGAGTAACTCATTGACTGCAGTTTAACAAAACTTTGGCTGTGGCAGCAGTCTGTGTACACGTCCTCTGCCCACCACGAACAGAAGGTAATTTGAGTGAGTTTAGTCATCTGTCTTTGGAGCTAAACTAATTTCAGTTGTCTTGTATCTGCTGTGGAGTCTGAGGTCCGTGACAGTGCCACACAGGGAAACCCATCTGTACAGAGGACAAACTGTTCTCCACCAGCCCCCAGGGACATCCTGCAGCTCAGTATTTTCTGTCTCCCAGTGCCAGGCATTTGGCATAACACACCTTTTCTGCAGTGAACAACGAGCAGGCAAATATTAAAACAAGTTATTTCCTGATCCTGCGAATTGATGCAGCCTGTTTTTCTATGGGATTTCTGTATTTCATCCATATAATGACAACGAACGTAACCATTTCCCATGATCTCATGTTTCCATGCATTGCCTGAAATACTTCACAGACCCTCATCTCTTCTCCAGTAGTCCCCTAACTCCTAGGGAGCCAAAAGCAACATGTGCCATGGCCTGTTTTGAGCCACGTGGTGCTGACTGGCTTGCTGGGATGTGTTTGTTCCTTGCCAGCTGGCAATCAAACAAGACAGATAATTACTCCTCTCACCTTGCAGTCCTTCCCTCACTCAGGATACTAACTGGGGTCTCCGTCCTCTACTCAGGCCCTGGTTTTTGCTGCTTTATAGGAACTTCTTATCTTTGATATCTCTCCCACTTTATCAAATGTGACTGAAAGTGACCAGTGGATTCAGAAACTGTAGGGGAGGAGGCAACTGAGGGAGAAGGGAACTAACTGACAGCATATGCAGCATGACAACTATGCAGCATGACTGGCTGCAAAAATTCATGTCTTCAGAAAAATATTAACCAAACATGTTGGCTTTGCACGCACAACTTTCCCCAGGGAGAGGATGCGAGGGAAGAAACCTCGCATGGGATGGATGAGCCACATGGATTCATGGGCAACTGGAAGATGTTCAGGTTCCCTCATGATGAAGATATGGGAATTTATGTTGAACTTTGGGCTTGTCAGTACGGTACTTGTCACCAGCCCTAAATTAACTTGAATGTAACATACATTCAAGAAATGAACAAGATATAACAGTTGCATGTGGCATTGGAGTGAAACATTTTGTTCCCTTTCAGAGCTGTTAAGGGACAGACTGCACAGCAGGACCTGCTTGGAGTTGCTTAGATCTGAAATACTGTTAATTGGAGACTGACAGACCCAAAAGGGTAAATCAGTGCCACTACCGTCTGTAAGAAAACAAGAACAGGAGATGGATAAGGCTTGGATACTGATCAAAGCTGTGAGAAAAGTCCCAAGACTCTACCGGAAAATTGTAATAAAAAAGAAAAAAAATTTTTATAACTGCTTTCTTGCTTCTGATTCTTGATGGCTGTGGTCTACTGACCATCTTTTGCTAAGATATGAGGCTCATAGCCTGGCTGGTGGCATTTCTGCATGCAAGGTGACCAAGGCATGGGTCAGCCACCATAACGCCTCTTTATGTTTACGTACAATTCACCTTAGTAACAGGAGCTTACTTCAAAAAAAGCTCTGCAAGCATGAAAAAAAGTCTTATCCCAAGGATGTTGGAAGAGAAACATTTATTGTTTCTGTCTAGAAGAACCTGTAGTATTCAAACCATGTGTTCATGACCGTGATATAAATTCCCGGAGGACTCGATGTTGCCTCTATTCTGCTGGTAAAAGAACTACTATTTTGGTTTTAGGCATTTCAGTTCAGCACATCCCTTTAAGAACAGGCTTGCATGTCTGACTTTTGAAATAATTAGAATTAACAAATTATGGCATTGTTATTTTTATTGCCATAATTTCTAGGAGCCAGATTCATACAAAAGCCCGTTGTGACTATCTCTTTTCATTACAGTCAGGTAGAATATAGCCAAGTTCTGCTTTCAGTTACAGCCATATAAATCTACACTACCTACATATTCCTTGCCAGTAGTACTTGTGTATGCTGGAGTGACCGTTCTATAGTATTATTTTCCCAGAAAAAGCAAAGAGATAATTCATCCATGTGTCTTAGGAGGGCAGGTTCCAAATAAGTTGCAAGCACAGCTAAAAATAGAACATGAAATGAGTAGGAAAAATACAAGGAAATAAGAAAATAATTTTAAGATTTCCAGTCTTGAACATAAGTATGCGTTCACATGTACGCATACTGAAAAGATCTGTTTGCAATCAACTCCTTTGTCACTTACTGCTTGAGTGCTGGATTCAGAGACTCTGCTGCTACGAGATGATGTGTGAGGAGCAATACGGAATGAGGAAGCGGATCCGAAAGCATTCAAGACCTAGCAGCCCTGGGGAGAAGGCTTGTCAGGCAGCTGTTCGGTTTGGGAGGTGCTCGGGTACTTTGGCGGGGGAAGCCAGAGCAGGACTGAGAAAGAGAGAGGGAGAGATAGAAAGAGATAAGGCTAGTTTCTTGTCTATTTTGAGTGCTCAGGCAGCGTCCCAGCACAGGCAGAGCTATTCTGGCCTTGGCAGTGAGAACACCTTGTAAATGGGAGGCAATGGGGGCTCGGAAGCCGGTGTGCAGTGGCCACAGCCCATGGCACTGGGAGGCTTCACCAACGGGCAACACGAGTGGCTCTGCTCTAGCAGCACAGACATGTTTGCGGGGCAGGTGGACGAAAGCCAGCGCTCGCTCCCCACTACGCAGCCGCCGCGTGTGCTTTGGCGTGGTCCTGAGGCTCCTTTGTTGACAGAGCACAGGTGCCATGGAGGCTTTCAAGGAAAAGTTGTTACGTGAAATGGAAGCAATTCCTGCAGCCTGGAGGGACGCCGTGCGGGGAAGTCTCCAGGCCCTGGCTGAGCCAAGAGCACACGTGCCAATTTGGCATTTAACACATATAAATACATGCATAACCTCTGTTTATATTAATTACAAATATTAGAGGGTTGAAAATATGTGGCTTGATACCAAAATGGAGGGTAGCTAAAGCAACAGCACTGGAACTATCTGCACACAGAAATACAAGCCAGCCAGCAAGAAAGAATATAGCAAACTAATGGATACATTTGAGAGGAAAAGTTTCCCATGGATTTGCAAGTTACAGCTGGAAAAGACATGATGTTCCCTTTCTTTGCCAATACTACGCAGTTCTGCAGAGTGTTACACGCCTACAGCACGTGCATTGTGCTGCTTAGGGCTGGTCAAAATGTTCAGTGAGAGCACAGGCCAAGCTGTCATTACCTCTGGTATCATCAGGTGCATTTCCACAACGCATGGGCAGATAGAAGTGACAGCACAGAGGCCGAGGCTTGGCATCTGCTACAAAGGTGGCCATTTCTTCTCTGTGCCTTTGCTTGCTCTTTGTGAGCTGATCCTGCTTTCTGCCAGCACACTATGCGTTTCTCATGGAGCTCAGCTGCACTAACTCATAGTCTTCCTTGACTGTTCAGGATGGTGGTGTCTGAGTCACATGCTGCTGTTTCCATTTTGATCAGAGGGTTGAAATGTTTACAGCTGAAGTACACCAGCCCTCCAGAGGACTATCGATTCCTTTCTGAAAGTCTACTACTGCCTTTTCCCACTTGTCCCCTTATTACATGCAGTCAACATGCTTGAGAAGGCCACCTGCAACATCTCCCTCCAAAAATATCTAAAAGAAAGCAACAGTGAAATAAAGCGGGGGCTTTAGGTTATATTCTAGTGCTCTCACTCCCCTGGCTCAGACCAGGAATGCATGGGGGCAGGAAAGGGGGCGAAGTAATATGTATTCATCTCATTTTTGCCATTGTATTCACCAAGAGGAGGGGTTTTTTCCCTGTCTACTGCTGAAAAAAATAATCCAAGGAGGCCCCTCTCCCCCGTTGTCCATTGTAGACTGAGTGGGACCAGCACCGCTGTACAGGCTCACCCCAGAGGCTCCTGATGGAGGGAGGCAGCTTGCAAAGGAGAAGCTCGCACAGGCCTGCAGGTCTCTGAAATTGGCTCCTAGGAAAGCGGGTCGAGAAGACAGCAGTTTCTTTTGGAAACCGGGTTTCAGGGAAGCTAAACTGGGTGGGAAAGTGTATTAATGTGACTTAGTTGTTAGTCCTTGCATTGCCTTGGTGCCTGGGGCTGCTAAGCAGCTGTATAAGCAGAGAACAGAAGAGTGATTTCTGCTTCACAGGAGCTGGCACTGAAGCCACCAAAGCTGTGTATGGCCCGAGGATGAGTTAGACAGTGTGTCTGCTTGGTGCAGAGGTCACTGGGAGATACTTTTTCAGAGTTTCTCTGTTTGCACTACAGAGACCTGACCCCCGACCCCCACTGGAGCAATCAAAATGACACATCAGCAGAAATGGGGAGCGTCTGGAAGGAGGTGTCTCTCTGGACACCCCGATGGGTCAGGCTGTGAGTCATGCAGTCCTGGCCTAAAAAAGTTGCATGCACATCACACAGCATCTCCTGCTGGTCTCACCACGCAGGAAGGCAGCATGTCCTTTGCTCGGTGGCACTTTCCACGCAGCACAGATACCCACAGAGAGTCCACACGGCTCGGATCGATTCCCCAGGCTGCCACCCTGCATTTGGCTTCCTCGAGTCCCCACAATTCAGGCTCCTCAGAGATGCTGGTGATTCCTGGCACATGAATCCTGAGTATTTGAAACAAGACCACGAAACCTCCTCGTTTCAAGTCTTCCAGTGGTGCTTGATTATGAAGACCTCCCAAAAAGAAACAGCTCAGTCCAATCCGCCAGAGAGAGACTCCGTGGGAAAGGGGCCAGAAAGCCGGTGTGCTTGGCCCGACGTGAGCCAGAGCCAAGATGGGGAGCACTTATGGAGAAAGTCTGGCTCCTCTTCTCTCGCCGCAGGGTGACACACAGGTGCAGTACAGGCAAAACCTCTGGAACAAGAATGTGATGTTAGGGAATCCCTGCTTAGTAGAAGGGAACTGAAACATTTCAACAACTTGTAGCTTGCCAAATACAGGCAAAAACTTCCTGAGAGCAACAAAAGATGCTTCCCAGTATCTGTGGTGAGTGGGCAGCCCAGTTTCGAGACCTTGCCTCCAAACAGAGAGACGCTAGGCAGCAAAATGGGCCTCTGGTAAGAGTGTTTAAACCATTCATTTCTTCCCCTTTCCTCATATTTTAAGAAATAGCTGCATAATTTCAGATGGCAGTTCCCTTTATTTCTTTTCAAAAAAGAAATACCATCCTGAGCTGACATTTATCTCCCCAGCATGGAAAATACCAGCGTGGCTGGTTCAAGCATAAAAGAGTCATTTCAGTCATACCAAGGTCATGTCAAAGATTACCTCAGGCTCCTCTAACTACATAAAACATTGCTTGCGTGGTGTATGCTCCAGAGACTCTCAGACATACAGTGATGAAGGCTCAGTATAGAATAGACCATCATCATCCCTGGGTGGACGGCTGTGATTTGTAGCCGAGGCCTGTGAAACAAAGCTCTAGAGGTGAGAAACAAAGCTCTAGAGGTGGGATGTTGGGAAACATATACTTGGAAACATATTTTGAAGACTTCCTTTACTATAGCAAAAGCAACAGTGGCAATGATTGCATGTTGGTTTATTTTATTCCAAGGTTTGTAATTTTCACAGCTTGACTGGGGATGGCTACGTTTCTTATACAGCGATAACACTCATTCATCAGTCATGTTTCTAGCAAGTGACACAGCAAGGCTGGAGACAGGGAGCAGCTTTTCCATGACCAAAGCATTGCAGTCCCATATGGAGGGAGCCTGGGGAAGTTTCACACCAGACACATGTGAATGGGGGGCAGATGCTGCAAGGTACCGAAGATCCTTCACTCCAGTGGAAATGACAAGGTGCTGAGAAAACTCAGTACCTTGAAGGTTTAGACTGACAGGTATTTCCAGATTTCCTCTGTGTTATGGGAAATGTCACGGATTCTAGAATCAGGCTCTGTAATAATTTCTTTCTGCATTTTAGGCTTCCTTGATTATTAACTTTTTTGTCTCCTTCCTTTATCAATTATAGTCTCCTACCAATGGAATACGCATTTTATTATGAAGCAATTTTTTGTAAGTTTTCAATTCTAATAACCATTTTCAGTAAATCAAAATTCAGCATTTTAATTCAGTGTTGCCTAACAAGTCTTTGACTGGATTTAGCTTTTCAGTATTTGAATTTGTGAATTTTTAGTATCATTTTATCCAATCTCTTACCTTCTTGTAAAAGAGGGGGGGAGAAATCAAACAAGAGGAGATAAAAGGAAGAAACCTTTGCTCCTTCCTCATTTCACACATTCTCTCCTCTTTTTCTCCTACTGTAATCCCCACTCAGAAAACAGGGAGAAATAAAATATCTGAAAGGGTATGGAGAAAGACCTGAAAACTGGCATTTTTCTCCCATTTCTCTCCTCTCTGTTTCCTTTATCTGTGGGAAAAAGGAGAGGAATATGAGCCTTTGTCCCTCCACCTCCCCTTCACAAAGATCAGAGAAGTTTAAAACCAGTGAAAATCAAAACCTGGGATTGAAAGTCAACAGAATTATTTGGATTATTTTGTTTCAAATATTTTTGGCAGAAAAATGTGTTACTTGGCAGGAGAAAACTTTGCCTTGTTTCATTTATTGGCCAGGTCTATTCATTAGCAGTGTGTTAGGAGTTAGACGCTGCTTGTGTAGACCAGATTATGTTCATGCTGGCTAATAGTCCCATCCCACTGAACCTCTTGGGATTTTCTGATTTTAACCTAAAACAATAGGATTTTCTATTAAAAGAAGGGAGAAACAAGGACTGAAAGATCTGGTGAGACTGAACCGTGTGGACTGAAGCTGGAGGCATTAGCTCTGGCAGGAAGAGTGCTTGCAATCTGTGACTCCCCCCCATCCTCCAGAAGGACTGGGCTTTTCTTCCCCAAAAGGCTTCTGCCTGCAGAAATTTAGAAAATCCCTCTATTCTGGGAGTAAGCTGGATGCTGTATTTAGAGGTTCACATTGCAGACAGGTTTTTATTTTGTACTGACGACTAGAGAGGTCCCTGCTGCACTTGGAGAAAAGTTCCCCTGTGCTATGTCCTGTTCGGCTGACCCCTCCTGTCCATGGGCTGCTGGGTGAGGCAGGTGCCAGCATGAAACAAAACTGGTGTTCGGAGGAGAGGAGAGATCACATTAAGTCCCATCACCTCTCTGCTGCAGTGAGCACCAAAAGCGGATTTCCTGGCTCCCAGTGGCGTGTGCCGTAGCCATGGGACCACGTCACCTCTAGTTCCTAACTTTTGTTATAGCATCACATCCCTCTATGCCCCTGGGCACTTCATTGAACCTCCCTTTTTCAGTTCCTTCCACTGTAAAAGGGTGACGAAGACACTTGCCAGCCCCACGATTGGCGCAGGATTAAACGTGTGCAAAGTTTGATGAAAAGACAAGGTGTGAATGCTGACTGCTGTCAGCAAAGGAAATGGGGCAGGTTAGCAGGTTAGGAAACCACCTACAACTTCTGTACTTACTGCAGCAGGGGACAGGGAGCTGGGCTGTTGGTTCCAGGGTTATATTCTACTCACTGGAGTACAATAAAGTACTATAATTTTGAAACATATCAGAGATATAATGCTAGTAGTGATGGACACAACAAATATCAAAGACAATAACTTAGTATTGGGCTACCTACGTCAAATTCCATCCTGCTTCAGCTGCTTTCCAGGAAAATAGATTTCTGGTTTTAAATATGAGGATTAGCAGCAGCAGATTTAGGGCTTAAAATAAAGTATGTATTTTAGATTTATTTAAGGGCCTTTGACTCCCAAACACTTTGCTTTAATATATCGCTTTCTGGGCTGACATGGCTTTCATTTTTCATCATTACTTTACATTCCAGTGTTTGAATGGTTTACGCAGGGGAAACCTGAGTTTTTCAAAAGCTGAAATTCTTCTTCTGCTGCTGTTTAAGCAATGCTTTCTTTTCTTCTCTGTCTGTAGCAGGTTCTTAGCGGAGAGAACTGTAATTCAGAACAATTCAATTTTCCATCATTTAAGAAGCAAGACACAGTAATGGCTTAATCCTGATTATACACAGCCATTTGTAAGGACTGACTTCCAGATGTTCATGTTCTTTTTTTTTTTTTTTCTTTTTAAATGTGAATATTATTCATTTCTTTGGACTTGGTGCTAGGAAAGAAATCTCTGAAATCCCCAGGATAGGAGCACTGATCAAACTTCAGTCCAACCGAAGTCAGAAAGCCACCCTCAAGTTCTAAATATTTGCTGGACAGGTCCAACTCAGGCTGCAGCAATGGAATTTTTTCTGTCCTAAATCCTGCTCTGGAGGGAATTTCTATTTGGCGAAGAGCATGTTCACTCTTCACTTCTCCTTGGACTCTCTTTAGAGATTGCTAAGTATGGTGAGGTCAGAGCTCTAGGATCTGGTTTGCATCCAACCAACTTTGACATTCTGAAGGCATTGGCTGCACCGCCAGCCAAGATTTCATGGTTAAAGGTCAATTAAGATTACTCCTTAAGTTCCAAAGAATTTGAGGGGGGAAATGAGGAAGAAGACAATGATGGTGTTTGAAAGCCAAAAAATTAATTTGGTAGCAAATGTTCTGTGTATACCAGATTTTAGACCCCATATCTTCCAGAGTCAACTGTCCAAGTCACGCATTCCCTGTATAACAGGCCTTCCTGTAAAATCGTGCTTTCTGGCCCAGTGAAGCAAGATGGCTTTTGAGATGGGAGCTGCTCTCCCTAGTCTGTTTCCAAGAAAAAGTGCCGTTTTTAATTGAATTTTGGTGCTATCTTTGCACATATTATTCTAATCATCCTGCTGGGAGGGTTCTCTATGTAGAGCGACCAGGAGGCTCATGCTGAGGCTCTGCTGTGCGGATCCAAGGGATAAATTGGAGTTCACGCAGCTGACTTGCAAGCAAGCTTGCTAATAAAATTTAACTCTTAAAGAAGACAGCTTCGTCCTGACAACTCTGATTGCCTTGGCGCAATGTTGTGGAAATACAATTACAAGATTGGACTGTTCTCAATTTGTTCCAGATAGAAAGAGAGAAAAAAAACTGTTTTTTTTAATTAAAAATAAATAAGTAAGCCCAATTTTGAGAGCTTCTTGCCAGATTATTGTTTAGCTCAGCATTATCTTTTCATCTGCATCATGGTGATCCCAGATACATAGATCAACAGATTTCCTCCACTTCAGCAGGTAAAGATGGCCTCTTGGCCACAGTCATGAGCTGGCCAGAAAGACTCCAGTGAGTGCTGCCTGTGAGGCTGTCGCATGGGCTGCCAAAGCTCTCCGACTGCTGTACAGTGATGCTTGCAGTGATGGTTTTCGGCACAGTAGCTCATAAGAGCATTATGAGAACTCACTGTTGAGTATAACATAGTTATACAGTGAAAAATACGGGGCTTTTGATTGTACTGTACATGAAGGCCTCTGCCTGCCAATTTTCACCTGCTTGGCAGCTTTTCTGAGCTGCTCGAATGGCAGGAAGGGCCGTTGTTCTTGCATTACACCAAGAGGCTGTGCAAGGGAGCACGTGTCTGAATCCCACCTCCGCCCCTGAAGGGCTGTGTAACAACTACACAACTACATCTTGTCTCAGCTCCTGCCAGCAGAGCTCTCCCTCACAGTATATATCAAGTATTAATTACTGCTTGTATGCTGCCCGCAAAGATCACTTACTGCACTGTGAAAAAACCACCAAATATTATTCCAGCCTCCGTACGGGTGACTGGGCTGAGTTCCCCAGCAAAGCCCTGACTCCAAGCAGAGGTTGTGATTGTGGGGAGCAAAACAAAACAAAGCGAAACAAAATAGGAGGTACTTTAAAGCAGCTGAATAAAGACACACAACAAACCTGCCTGACAAAAGTACTGTTGAATTAATGCAACCTGATCCCTGAGCTAGCTATGGCGATGCATCATATTCATCACCCAGGAGAAAGGGGCCGGCAGGGAGCCGGGGGGGCCAGCATGGGCAGTGTGGATAATTGTGGAGGCCTGCTGGTAGATGGAAAACATCTGGTTTGTGTTTGAGTTAAGAAGGGATATTTAACTCTATTACCCAGATTTGTATCTGTCCATTACTTATTCAGATTTATTAGCATAGGCTCACAACATCAAGGTTATGCAAGGCTGAGACATCTTTGTGTGTTGGGAGCTGCGGAAAGTTGATGTTAAAGGCAGTAAAATTACAACAAACACCTGCAGGTCTCTCAGTGCTGTGAGCAATGGGATCTGTGTGTTAGCAAGTCTGAGGGCCTGCGCACGTTGGTGCCTGCTGATGTAAACATGGGTGATGTGTCCGTGCTGCTTGTGGGGTGTCTGAATAGGGAGGTACCTGTGCACGTGCCCAGTGGTGGACATGGACAAGGTGATGTGAATGGACAAGGGAATGTAGCTTGGAGACACTAACACTCTCCAGCCTGAATACAAGACCAGCAGCTCACAAATCCAATGAGTGGAGGTGCTTTTAGTGACTTTCTTCAACACTAAGCTGCCTCTACCTTTCTGCTCTCCTGTTGCAGTGCTTCACCCCCTCACACCACCTACTTACAACACCATTCTACCTCAATATTCCCATGTCCTCTGCCTTGTCCTGCCCCACAGCCCATCTCCGCCCTGCCTTCCTCTTCCAGTGCTCCTCCTTCCCAGTCTTATGTCTCTTTATCCACTTTCCTAATGCAACACCCTTACATCTGCATCCAGATATCCAGCCTCTCCTTTTGCCCTTCTCAGTGTGTGAGACCTGAGATGTGTGGTGGGACTTACAAGTACTCAGCCCCCTTGAAAAGCAGACCCAAAGCATCTCAAACCAGGTGTCCAAGCTGAGGGGGAACTTCAGAAATGGGGCTAAAGGTGACTTGCCCTAGGTGACCCAACCTGACAGCCTTAGGACCTGTATTCACAAATTCAGGGCACCAAACCGCACTGCACTGAGCCTGACAGTAACCATGGGACTATTCTTCTCTCACCTCCCTCCAGCTTCTAGCTTGAAAGTATTCACTCTGAGAGCAGGGACACTGCCAGATTTCTTAGGCAGTCATCCGCGCTGTAGGAATAGCAAAGAGTGGAAGCAAATAGGTCACAAACCACCCCTAGGCTGAAATTATTACCCAGCACTGTCCCATGAAACCCCATGAGGACTGAACACACAAAACACGAGTGCCACTGATTTGTGAGATGGTCCCCACTCTGGTTAATCAGCGGTGGTTTCAAAGATTGCTAGTTAGCCAGTTCCTGGCAGGTGTAAGCCTATAAATACATTGCTCAACCCCAATTGTTATTTAAATGAAAATAGGGACCTTTTTTTCTTTCAATTCCATTTAATTCCTCCAAGATATTAGCTATAATTCATCATGTTTATAACTTCTGAAATTAACTTCCCTCCCATAGAGTTCAATAAATAACACTTTTCCTGAATAGCTCATTCACAGTGTAAAAACACCTTCTTCCTCATATTTTTCACTTCATAGAACGAAACCATATGAGGTGGTTAAGATTTACATGGTCAGCTCTGGCAAGCTTTTTATATTTTTTGGGTTGCAAGACATAAATCATGCTGGGCCTTTCTCCAAGAACGAGTTATTTGTTATCTTGCTACATGTGTGTTTATGGGTCAAAATTTGATAAGGTGTTTTTAGCATTATTGCATGGGGTAGGTAGGGTTTACACTGTTCTGTGCCAGCTTCCATGCTTTGACTGCAGAACATTACCTTGTCCTGCATTTTATCACAACCGATCACTGGAAGTTTGAAAATTTTCCCAACTCAGAAATAACGTGTAACTGTGAATCACATAGTTTTCTTCAGGGACAGTCCCATTTAACTGAATATCGCATAAACATATGTGTGATCAAGATTAGAATTTTTTAATGATTTAGAGCCATGATTTGAAGTCACATGAATATGGCTTCCTTAGAAAAATGATGCTCTTTTTAAATGTGTAGGAAATCTAATTGCTTGCACAGGGAAGCTTCTGCAGGACTAGATTTTAACTTCATGCAAGTCTTTAAGGCATGTAGGGACATGCCTCCATGTGGGATCTTTAGAAACGCCATAATAGACCCCTCTAGTTTAATGTCTATGATAATGGTCTCAACAAGTAGAAAGCCCATGGTGGCTACATGATACTATTGCTGAATCTGTCAGGAATTTTCTTTATCTAATTTAAGTATCACACCTGGGCATCTCTATCCTTTGGTGCAAGCTTGAGCTACAGGTAATGCACTAGACACAGTCCAGGAACAGGACTCTGGTGGCTTTGTAAATTCAAGCCACCAGAAAAGTAGGCGTCTGTGGGATTTAGGAACCTGACACTTCAAGCAGCAGCTGGGCAACTAAATTGAAATCGTGGCAGATAAATGTCCCAGTAACTGTAAGGGCCTAACCAAGAGTACTCAAGATCCAAGACCTGATCTTATGTACACGCGCACAAATACGGAAAAATTCCACAGATTTTAGTGACTCCTGATTTACCCCTGCATCATGACTTGTGAATTTTGTCCCTGGAGTTTATTATTTACTGAATGTGTAAAAACCAAAGCACTTTAAGATCAATCTATGCGTAACATCAGCACTCAGAGATCAGCATCTTGACACAGATTAGGACCTTCTCTGGACAGGCAGCACAGATGAACATAAGGCCATATTCAGAGAATGCATGGCAGTTTCTGCAAAAGACTTAGGAGCCACTGAGGTATCTAAGTTCAAGGAAACAGCAAGTGAGTGCTTATTATTCAGGACTTTTGGATCCTGAATCCTTATAGCATCCATGAAGTAAACCAGGTTCTCCACAGAGTGATCCGGGCGCCTGAATCAGACCCCTGTGTCTTGGCTTTGAAAACACAGAGAGAGACCATGAGGTGCCGCTTGAGCCCTAGGTGGCTCAGCAGGACAGACAGCTGGATGGATCTTGGAAGACCTCCCTCTCCGATCTATTGTGCCTGCATGGTTATTACATTTTGTAAGAGAGATTTCAATTGTTTGCTAACAAAATGGTCTGGACAACCCTTCACATCATTCACTAGGACACTGAATTAGAGCTGCCATTTAGGTTTTCCTTAGTTTTGCTTTTGTAGACAGAGTGATGTAGAAGTCCTTGATCTCTATTTTCCATCACACCTGCTCTCCTATGAGATCTAGTGAAAATAAACAAATCTAAACTTTAGAAAGTCATGTCTACATTCATAGAGACCTAAGTCTACCCTATTGCCTTGTATCTGTATGGACCTCCTAAACTAAGGCTTTTTCTTCAGCTATCTCTCTTGTGGGAATGTCATGAAAAAATATTAATAACCCACAGTGGATTTTTGCTTAGTCCAGAACTCGTTCTCTGCAGCAGGACAACTATAGGGCAACTTGTGCAAATTAGCAAGGTGACCTCACTCATTAAATGCAGAGCTCTTCAAAATTTTCATTGTGTAAAATCCTCTAATTTAAATAAGGGCTTGTTCTGGATTTCCCCAGAGGGAATTAATAACAAAATACTTCTTCTAATGTCAATATGATATATGATGACACAGTAAAGCAAAAACGAGACATATTTTGTTCAAAACCTGACATTTATAACCCCGCTTTCTCAGAATCTTTCATTCCAAATCTGATGTTTTTACTCTTCATGCTGTCGTCAGCATATCAACATATTTTGTGGAAGAGAGCTTCTGCACCGCATGAACCCCCAGAATGTTTTTCTGTCAGAATTTAGCTCAAGATCTGGTCTGAGCTCAAGGCCTGCATCTGAAGTCAATAGAAGCAAAACGCCAGTATTGCTTGGGTTTGGTCTTTCTGCTGTGAAAGAGGTTTGTTATTTGACCTCTTTTTCACTCGACAAAGATCTTTTCTCCCCAGCAGAAATATTCTCATATCTCTTTCTCACTTACTTTCTTCACCTTCAGTTTCACTTTTCATTAGTTTATTCATTATCTCTGGAAGGAAACCCTTGAAGTTCTCTCTGTGCTTGAATATCTTTGATATGCCGAAGTTTCCTTTTGTATCCCATATTCCTGCTCCTGATCTGGGCAGCTTCATTTGCTGACTCCTTGATAGCAGCCATCACTATATGTCACTGATCAAAAGTGGTGAGAGCAGAAGAATGCAAAAAAGAAAGAAGCAAAATACCTAGAAGAAGTTTGGTTTGGCAAACGATTCAAAGCCTCATATCTGATCAGTCATAACCTCCCCTCTGTCACTAACATGTTTCACTACAATTTACATTTAAATGGTGTTAAATGAAGACTTTTATCTTGGCTACCCACCCCCCACCCCCGAGAACGTCCTTTCCTGCCACTTTCACCTCATGCTACTTGTACGGAAACACAAGGAGAGATTAAAACCCCCACGCCTGATGGCTCTGTTTTAACTCCATGTATAAAACCCCTTCTTTGTAGGCACCATTGTTAATTGATGGACTGTGCAGGCAAAGCCATGACAGGAACAATAAGAGGAGAAATATCACTACGAGGAAAAACACAGGTCACTGCAAAGGATTATGCTTTATGGCCAAGAGGCTGAAGCTGTGAAACATTTGTTACACTTTATGGAGAAAAGGCTGAAGTTAAGAGATATTTATTAATGTGGAGTTACAAAAAACTAGCCCTAACAATAATTCAGAGATTGCATGATGGGATTTGAGTTTGGTTAGGAAAGGGATTCCTAGGGCCCCATCCTGCTGTGTACTGAGCATGTCGTCATCTCTCCCCATTAAATTAGCCCACTTCCATGGGCAACTGTGGTGTAAGGTGACAGTTGGATCCTTCTGATCCCAACGGTACCTGGATCAGATCCTCTCGCTATTTGGAAACTCCACATTTGACACAGCACCAGAAATCCATCAGCATGTGGCAATTAATGATGCGTACAAATGAAGTATGCGAACCAGAAGGGGTGGGTGTCTCTAGAAGAGGGGGAGGTGTTAATGTGAAAATTAAGTCCTAACTATTAATGTGGTTTTTCCTTGCCTTCACATGCCCCCAGACCCAGGAAGAACTGAACTTTTATATCTGTTTAAGCTAAGTGTCTCCCCAGGAAATTGAAGATATGAAATTCAATAAAGTCCTTGCTTTCTGATGGAGATTTTTCTTCCCTCTGCATTATTTAGTAATTTCTCAGACTTAGAAAATGAGATCCTTGTGCACAGTGATCAGACACACCTAGTTATCAGTTGCATCTTGCTTTTGTGGTATTTACCAACTCTATTTTACAGGATACTCAGGTATTTGATTGAAAGCAACCTGTGGTTCTATGGGTCTGTACCCCCTGGTCCTTGTCCTCATCCTTGTGATATCAAAAAAACCCTGGACCTGCAAAGATTTAGATGACTGTACTCATTGGAGGTAGGGGGAAACTTTATCCACCCTGCATGGATGGGGAATTGAAGCATGCCAGATGAAGTGATTTAGCCGAAGGAAGGAAGTCTGTGACTGCTCCGCAAGGAATTGAATGCAGGTTTTCCTAGTCCCAGTGTGGTATCCCCCACCCAGACAATCTTCTCATGCCAAGTGCTCCAGCACTAGATCTGTCATTAGGCAGCAAGGCCCTCTGTGCTAATGATGCTTTACTGATGCAGGCATGAGGATCGCACGGTGTAACACTTCCGAATAAAGGCCTGATTTGCAAAATCTCTAGGGAAGGAGCAAGGCAAGAGAATAAAACAAGTTTGGACTTAACACCCTTTGATTTCAGCAAGAGTCAGGCCAGGATCCAGCTTTAGAAAATATCACACAATATTATTTTGAGCAAAGGTTGTTAATGAGACCACATGTAAATTGGGGAAGACAGAGTGGGTGTATGAGACAGCAGACCTAGGGCTGTATAGGCTTAACATGCTTTTCAGATTATTCTCCATTAGCCAGAGAATTACTGTTCTCACCACACAAATGGAGCCTTGAAATATAAAATAAAAGCCATTATCTGCCCAATCGGCATCTGGGTCACAAGTGTTTCAGTGTGGGTGGGTAGCTGTGAAATATTTCTAGGTACCATTGCCAAGGAGAGTTTGAAATCTCACTGGAAACCAAGAGTTGCACTGAGGATAAGCAAAACAAAAAAGAGGGTCAAGAGACCCCCAAATGAAAACTCTTAACAGCAGAGCATCGATAACTTAAATGAGAGAAAAGGCAGGACTCTTTGGTCCAGGAACTTTTTAAAGATTCTCAGCACTTTTGAATGAGCTTGGCAGATCAGCTTGTTCATAGAAATAAATTTGGGATGAGATCGGAAATGTATGAGGTGGAGGTAAATGCAGATATCAAATAGGAGTGCTGAAACGGTGATAAAGACTTGTAAAAGCCAGGTGCAGGGACCAGGATGCTGCTTTCTGAGGACACAAAGAACACAAGGCTTGTTGACAACTTTCTCTGGCAGTGACTTTTCGCTTGTACATCTACTGCAGCACCTGAGCCTGGGAGCCACACTGGAAAAGCAGGGTTAAATGAGATATAAATATTAAGCAATAAATGAAAATGCTCATGGTTTGAGTGCAACAAGTGATGTGCTGGCTAGAAAAAACTAGTGGAAACATGTAGGAATGAGCACAATTTTCTTCTGAAACTCTTGTGGTACAGTGAGATGCCGTTGTTGCATGCTCCCTGCTTATGGAGATGGTACTTTCAGGGCTGTAGTGGCTGTTCTAATGTGAGAAGTGTCAGCTTTGAAATACCTTATTTCTTCTGCTAGTAGAGGCTACTCAGCTTTCTCAGCAAGTGAATGAACTGTTTATGAACAGATTAGACCCGTACTGGAAAACTTTTTGCCTAGTTTCTGAATGAGGCAAAACACATATACTCATATTTCAAGAAAATTTTCACAGAATTGGTCACTTTTAAAAACCACTCATAACAAAGCCAATAATTCTTGGCATTTTCAAAACAAAAAGTAATTTGAAAGGGTTTTTCATCTTGGAAAAGCCTAATTTCATTTAAAAATAATTGAAAGTATGCTTTAAAACACATTTTAATTTTTTTTCAGTTTGTCAAAAATTTTGACACCATTTCATTAAAGATCAGGCCAAACCTGTCTATTCACCACCGCCAGGAAATGTAAAGCATGCAAACCTCTAAAACCTCAAATGAAAAAATAGCAATCCACAACGCCCTCCCACGTCACTGTTACTCCCACAACTGCTGAAAAGCAGTGCTGCCCTGCAACACGAGGAACCATCCCAATGTCTTAGGCAAAATTTCTCCCCAGGTCATCTCTGCTGTTTTGCTGGTTGCCACCTTTCAGCCCAGGGCTGCACTTCTGGTGCTGAATTTTTTCCATGTTGGGAGAGACAAGTCAGTGAGTACCACCTTGGGGCCTGAAAGGGTGTTGGATGTATGAGAAAACCACCTCTCTAACATTCCCTTCATTGAACAAAACAGCGCTTTCTTTAGTGTTTCTCAGGAGCCTTATGACTTACATGGTCACAAGGAGCCCTGCAAAAGCAGCTGTTACTTGCAGTCCTGGGGGGCACAGGAGTTGTCTTTTATACCATATATGTTCTTGCTGAGGTTTTTACACCTGTGTATTAGATAACCAACTTAGACATTGTCATTCAAAGAAAGCCCCTACTTGAAACAAAAGATTTAAAGCCCCCAGAAGGATTGTCAGGCAGCTCAGCGCACCGATGTATTCCGCTGGCTTTCTTTCTCCTTTCCTGTTCTTTGTGTGCATTTATCTGTGGGGCCCACGTGGCTGTGCAGTAATGCATATCTCTGCAGGTGAAATGAGAGGCAGTGGAGCGGGAGGAGCGAGAACTGGGGGTGACCCCCGAGGATACAGGCAGCCTCACTGCTGCTGCAGCAGAGCCACGTGGGATGATCTAATACAGCTTCAACATGTGCAATATGCATTGTCTGTATTTTTAAGCGTGCTTTATTTAGGTCCGGGCAGCCAGAGAAGGGAAATGAGTTTCGACAAACAATAGGAAAACACAGACATCTAAAAACAGATTATTTCCTACTCCTAGGTTGTACTGTGCCACTCCATGTTCCAGCAAAAGCTGGGGATTTTCATGTGAAGGCATAACGATGAATGTAGCATTGCCACTGCTTGTGACCCACCTGCCTTTCCTTTGACACCACTGCATTTTGATGACCCTTCAGTCTTCAGAAATGAATCCAAGCGCCACTGCTCATGTTTGGGTGTGCAGCTTCCCTGCTGAGGCTGGGAGCCCACCTTACCTTGCACCCTGAGGGATGTGGTCCACCCACATGTCTCAGCCCATGAAGGAGAGGAGAGGAGCGGCATGAAGCATTCCAGCCGCTGCTCCCATGAGGCTTCATGACAGCTTTTCAGATCAGCAATGGTCTGACTTTTGGCCAATTAATTTATCCTTTTATGATTAATGAAAACTTTCCTGTGGAATGTTCATTGATTGACTTTTTTTTTGGTGGACTTTTTCTATGAAAATACCCAGAACTCGTGCTCTGATCAGCACCTCCACCATTAAGAAGCTTAGGTCCTTCCTTAACTGCAAACACCAGTGCAAGATGAACTACTGAGTTGCTCCCATGGCTTCAGTAAAAAACACATTTTTTTAGCCTTTAGAACAAAGATGCTCTGCTCAGAACCTAGTCAGCACCCAGCAAGGATAGGCTTGGCAGGGGGAGAGCAGGGGGTGTGGAGAGAAAGGATCACAAGGTGTGGTAGAACTTTGGCCTGTAGCCAAAGATAGCTCTGTATCTGGCAGACTCAGTTGGCTTAAGCCAGACCTTTCACCTCAGTTTCTAAGTCTTTCCCTGTGTGAGGGGAGAGCTGGTCCTGGAATGCTGCACTTGGCTGGCTTCTCCCATCTTCTCCAGTCAACTCCTTGAGAACTTTTATTAAGGAGATTTAGGAAACTTGAGGTTTTATAACAAAACAACAAAAGAGAAGCAGCGCAGTTCTAGAGTGCAAGTCATTTTGGATAAGTCAGTCCATGACTTTGTAATACAAAGAACATGAAAGGCCCCTCAGAACGGGGCCTTGCTATAATAAAGCTTTCTTTAGGAAATGCTTTGGCACAGGGTTTATCTGTTTGCTGCACTGAACCATTTTGGTCTGAAAGAAGTCCAGTAATTGCATTGAGTCTGCTTTTCTCTGTGCGTAATGAAGCCGCCTGCATGTTTCCACTGCTTGAAAGCGGCCAAAATGAGTACACGAACATTTGTGTTGCAAAACAGTTCTGTGCTGTTACTAATCCCACCAAAAAGGCACGGGGAGATTTACAGAGAAATGTTTCTTGGCTGGTGCAGGCCTGCTTGTGCCTGCTTCTCATTTCTGAGTAAGTCGAAGGAGGGATCACTTGCCTTTTACTCACGCCAGAGTCTACCGAAATCCAACAATCCTGCTTCCCATAGGGAGCCAGGGGCCCAGTGTTCAAGCCTGGGTGGCTGATAGAGGAAAATGCACGCAGAACACCCCACCAGTGAACCAGGGAGAGGGCTACTGTGCAAAGAGATTTCAGGGCTCGCTGGTTTACTCTTATCTTGCTATTTGCCAGTGAGATGACTGGATCTGCTAGGTTTCTGCTCAGTAGCTCTGATACTAATTTTCTATATATTCAGTAGGGCTGATGTTAGAGCTATCACATGTGCTCAACAGACCTGTGTATGAGCATTGAAAGTTTCTGGAGGCGCTTGGGGTTTTTTACTCCAAGAAAATGGCAAACTTGAAACATCCATATCTTGAGTTTGTATCTGGGAGTCAGAATAGCTCCCTGTCCTCTGCAAAGGAAGGCACTTGTGTCTCTGTACCTTCTCTAGACACAGAAAACTCATCTTCAGAGGTGTCATCTGTGAACTCTCAGTTCCTCTGGACTGCGCTAGGTCTGCCAGGCACATGGGCTGGGGCACAATCTAAACGTGTCCACAAATCTCTGTGTATTTGATTAATTGTTGCTATTATTTGTCAGATTTCATGTCTGAAATACAAGCACTACAGCCTGAAACCCTATAGGTGGAAAAGCTGTCCTCATACATTAGGCAAGTGTGGGAACACTACTGCTACAGGGAGAAATTCACCTCTAGGAAGTTTGGTGGCTATCTCTAACTCCACATGCACTCAGAGAAAGAGGTGCTGCAGGACAGGGAGCTCTGCTTTATTGTTTTGCAGTAAGGAATTTTTCTATGGCCACAAAGGCTTTACTTGGTGGGTTTGTGTTACTATTGTTCACTGTGCTGTTGGGAATATCTCAGAGTGCTGAGCAGACAGCCCTTCATCAACAGGGTACCATGTAGAAAGGGCTCTTTGGAGCTGCTGCAGAGTAGATCCTTGAGCCTCAGCTAAGTACCACCAAAAGAAATACAAAGTGGGGAAAGTGCTGGATTTAAGTCCAGGAGCAGGGACTCTTTGCACAAAGTTGAGACAGCCCTTGAGCAACCAGAAGGCTGTAGGAATGTGCTGCTTGCAAAGATAAGTGATGGACCATGGTAGAGGGCACCTGCCTCTTAGACTTTTGTACCAGGGACTGAGTCAATGGACTCCGGTCAGTGCTACCACAAGGAAAAAGGCTCATTGCTTTTTTCCTATAAGCACTGGATGCTTCTGACCCTTCACTCCCTATCAAAGCTCAGTGCTTGTTAATAGGCAAGTGCTGCCTATTAAAGGCACCCAGAGTAGCTATGTAATGAGCACAAAATGCCGCAGCAGGGGCCAATCACTGGTGGTTATTAGCTTGAGGAGCGACCTTACCCCCTCTCCCTCTTCTGTTCAATCCCAGTCCTCGCTGCCAACAACTCCTTACATATAACAAGAGCTTTGTGGTTGCCAGGGAGAGCCCACCCCCACAGAGAGGAGGAGAACGTGTGGAGAAGAAGTAGCGAAGACCATTATCATCATTTATACAGCAATGGGAGACTGGCAGCCAAGTGCTGTTGGCAGTAAAGCTTTCAGCTGCTCTGGGAAGATTGAGAGTGTTCTCGTAATGATTCCCAGACATCTGCTTCACAGCAATTTCTCGGACTCATTCCCTCTTTGGATTGCTTTCCCCCTCTGTTTTATGCCCTTCTGAAGGGCAGGGGCTAGCAGAGTGGGCAGAAGGTGGACTCCCAGAAACAGGGGTCTGGGGGGGCCACCGTGCCCCAGGCACACAGCCTCTGGTGGAACTAGGGAGGGCACTGACCCCCTGGCCTATCTCCAGCCCTCATGCTGGGACCTTGGGTCATCCATCCGTCTTCACCTTGGCTTTTCTGGCTGTCTGCCAGGGGTGGCTGCCTGTCTCCTGGTCTCTTCATGCCCTGGGCAGTGCAGGCAGGAGAGGCAGCAGAGAGGCTGCCCTGCAGTGGAGGAGAGCTGATGCCTTCACTGTGAGCAGCCCTTTTTTGAGGAAACCCTCATTCCCCATTTACCCATTGCAGCAGTGATGTCAAAACTCCCCGGGAATGACACAGCAGCCCATCACCATGGAGAGCAGGGATGGGGCCCAATCCACAGCCACAGCCATCTTTCCTTATTGACTTTTTGTTTTTAAGGAACTGGGGCAAAGTTGAGAAGACTCCCCCCCTCCTCCCATAAATCTACAACTGGGAAAAAAACACAGGCATCTCCATCCAAAAATGTGCAGCTCAGGCTCATCTCTAGCTGAGACAGGAGTGACGTGAGATTCCCTGAGCTGCAGTGGGCTGGACAGAGCAGATGGACTCCAATTTTAATGAAGGCAGAGAGAGGGGGGATGTGTAGAGCCCCGAACACACAACGGAAAGGGCTCTGGAGGAAACTTTGTGGCTAAGGACTCTAAGCAGACTTTTTTTGCTGATGCATAATTGCTTAAATGCAGCTTGGCTGAAAGCTAAGATATACTAGGGATTTTTGCTTTCTGTTAGCCACCTGGAAAGTGACATTAATTCCTTTGTCTCTTGTATTCCTGGGTGGGGATGCAAAGCCAGATATTTCTCTGTGGTAAGGACACAAGTCCAGGCATACAAACCCTACTTCCCGGTCACACAGAAATGGATTCGTGTGACTTGAGTGCAGTTGCTCTGGCTTTTTGCCAACACCACCAACAGCAGAGTTTGACCCAGTGTCACCTTTCCACTGTAATGTATTAAGTGGCTGCCTATGCTTTTGGCCAGGACAAGACCCTGGGGACCGCCTGGCTGCAGCACAGGGCAGCCTGCAGCACGGGCAGTTGGGTACCGCTCCCACCAACATGCAGGGAGGGGACCCCGCAGCGTCCTGGAGGGGATGCTGCCTCGTGGGTGGCTCTGTGCCCCTCTCAGCTCCTGACCTTGCAGCCAGGGCTGCCAGCCCGAGGCCAGCCAGCACCAGGTGGAAGGACAGTCATGGGAACCAGCCTGAGGCCACCAGCCACTTCAGTAGACAATGGCAGCCCCCCTTTTAGGGGTAGGGACAGGGCAGCCAGGATCAGAGGTCACAGAGAGCTCTGCCTCTGTCTGATCCAATGGCCAGATGTTCTTGACTGGAGATGGCAGCAGGGTGACTGCCAAAAGCTCCGTGGGGGAGGGGATTTCATTTGGGAAATAGTCTTCCTTCCAGCTGACACATTCGGGCTGGCAGTCAAGAATGTCAGTTGTCCCTAGGGCTCTTTTTAGCAGCTACTGTGGCCAAGAGAGGTGTGAAGACAGAGATGTGCAGTCTCAATAGATCAGAGACCCAGTCAGCTCCAATTAGACCAGCCAGATGGCATCAGAGATAATGTAAAATAATATAAGGCCTATCAGCATATCAGCTCTGTGAGAGGGGACATGCAGCGTTGGCAGGGAGAATAGGCTGGAACATCCTGTGGGTCATTTTGATCACAAGTTTTTAAGGGGCCAAAGCCCATGGAAAGAAATTAGTCTTTCCTTTAGGTTCTCTGATGTTTGGGGTACATCATGCAAAAAATGAAATCCCCTTCAGCCAGCCATATCCTAATCTTAAATTGTTCCTACTGCAATTGCTCTGCCTATATGCTATGGAATGCTATATATGGAAAGATAGACTGCCACAGGGCTCTGCAAATATACAGACCATCTTTGAGCCTCATAAGGAGTCTTTTGCTCTATAAAAATGTATATATATGAAGATCTTGATTTATCTAGTGCAGAATCGCAGCCCTGAAAAGAGAGGTCTTGACTTCCCCTTCAATGAGGTTCAGGATATTTTCTGACAATAGCTAGCAGGTACCAGTGCTTTTGGGAAAGATACCCTCCAAAGCAGGAGAAATGAAATTATCTGCTCTCAAGAACATCTCCTTACATGTCCTATTAAAGATTAATCTCATCCCTGAAACCCTGAAAAAATAAGAGGTTTTAATAACCCTTTAAAATAAATTTACCATTCATTATTTACAATTTTGGATATGCTTGTTATCTATAGACAAATCCATTCCTTTTAGGATCTTGCCAATTTTTTTTTGTCTAACCATATTATGGGAAATGAGTTTTGTAGCTTGATCATACATTGGCTAGAAAAGTGTTTCCTCTGATCCATTTTGAATTTGCCCCTTTTTATTTCTTTACTTTTATCTTGTGGATTAGCCTCTTATTCAAAAGCCTTTCAAAATCCTTTCACAAACAACATCTGCTCACCCCCAGGGACCTGCCGGACAAGATGACAGGCCCTAGTGAAACCCATCTTCTTCATGAAGTGCACTATGAAACTTTACAAGTGAAGGACCAGATAGGACCTGAGTTTTACAGTGTGAAGAGTGCCAACTGGCAGGGAAACAAGCTGTTCTATACTCATTGCCCTGGAAAGCTGGACATTTTAGTTAACCTGAAAGGAATTAAAACCAGTGACTGAAAGAACTCAGGGTAACAATAACATCCCAAGAGAGGGCAGGTAGCTGTTGGGTTTTTTTTTAAAAACATTGTACGGCTTAAATAACACCAACGTAACCTAAAACACTAATATGAAATTAATCAAGATTTGTAATATAATCAAAAAACTGATATGAATCAGAACAAGAGCTAAAAAGAAACTCTGACACTACTGAAAACAAGTTTCTGTTTAAATTGACATGTTTTCACAACCCCTCCATTGCTCTCTCCCTTCTTCCTTCCCTCCCTCCTTTCTTTGAACCAACTAGAAATTTTTCTGCTAAGAGGTTTCCAGCCAGCTCAAGATATTCTCTAGAGAAGGAAAACCTTATAGTGATGGCCAGCTTCATCTGCAAACAAGAGCCGAGTAGCCTGTCCTCATGTATATCTACTGTCCCTGGCACCTGAAATGGGGCAATATTCCCTGATTTTAGCAGAGTTCCTGGGTCATTGCTGCCCTGGGCAACAATCAGAGCATGGAAGTGATTACTGTGGTATGAAATAATATGGAGATAACATGGCACGTGGTCATTCAGGCAGTTGAAAGTCTGCCCTGAATAGGTTTGGCAGCCCCTCTGTCCCCATCAGCATGAGACAAAGGTCTTCGCCACTCTCAAAATCCTTGTATTGATTTAATTTAAACCATGTGCATTCCCATGGGTATCCAACTGTCACCCCAGGCTCTGCACCATCCCCTGTAGGTGTTATTCCTAGTCTAAGCAAATTACTCAAGGCCTGGTCTCTATTATACTCTTCTGGTCGTGTTGAAAAGTGTTATCGAAACCCACATTATGATCCTCTCCTCCCTCCTCCCCCTATTGCCACCTCTGACAAGGTGCTGCTCTGGGACCTGCTCCTGAAAACCTGCTGGCAATTCATCCAGAGTGAGGAGACCGCGGTCTGTGAAGAAACCTTCTCCTCTATTCATCTGAGAAAGGGCTTGGTGGCTACATCACCCCGAGCTAGAGATGCCTCACTTGGGTGACAGTCATAGGAAGGCCAACAAAACGTTCTTTTTAGGTTACACGTGGCTGCTCTTGTCTGTAATTCTTTTCCGTACAGGACAGCCAGGTGGAAAGCATGCAGCCCCAAACTCACAGAGCACTGAAATCAGCTCCTTGGTCCCCGTGCCAGATCAGCAGAGCAAGACTGCAGAGCTGAGACTGGCCTGCAAAGATATGGCAGAGAAATGGACAGCCCCGAAATGAAAACGGGCTCCCAGAGAAGGAGCTGACGTCACCTTGACTTGGTCCATCTCCCTGCCCCCAGGCAGCATAAAGTATTTTTAAGTAAAGTCATTTTTGACAAATGTTCCTCTAACCTCCTGAGGCTCTTTGACGAAGGAGATCCTGCAACGACCCCAGACAAATCTTTTCTGGTGCATCAGTAACCGTGCCCCAGAAAGATTTTCTTGATATCTAACCTAACATCCCTTCACTGCATGCTAAGCACATTATGAGCCTGTAACTTCCAACTCCAGTGGGCTCTCACTGACCCACAAGGTGCTGACGGAGGGGCACAAAGAGGCTAGACTAGGGACCCTAATCAGAAATGCTCATTACCGACGCCAGTGCAAGAGGCTTTTCTCATTGTTGTTGTTTCTGGCACAGAACGGCAGGGCAGGCAGGGGCCATGCAATGCCCTTGAGCGTTGGGAGATTTCTTACCAATACCAGTGGGAGAGGTACGGGGATCAGGAGTCAGACACAAGCCTTTGTCTCTTACCTGCCCCAGAGGGTCAAGTTTCCTTCCATTTTATAAGTATTTGTTGTTTCAGATGAAGGATGATAGGGGGTCACAGGGGAGGGGGAACAGTGAGATAATAAAGGATAATATTGCTTCCAAAAGTGTGTCTGGTTTTTCCAAGAGTATTAGCTACTCTAATAAAAGATGTTATCTCTCCCTACAAACCTTGACTGGCCTATATCCTTTCATCATGGTGTCAACAATGTTACTACTGCAATAAAAATATTTGCAGGCAAATGAGCCTCTGGTTCTTTAGTGATGGGTTGCATCAGCAACTGGAAGGGAAACCTCCACAGGGAAATGTTCTTCCACAGCCCTTTCAGGCAGCCCTGTTCCCAAAGGAAACACAGCCAGTCTGCCGTGCACTGGATAAGGAAAGCAACAGTGATTTGATGATTTTGGTTTTTGTTGCACCTCTTGTGTTGGCATAAGAAAGGAAGAAGGAGCTGAGGGGCAGAGGGGAGCCGGGCTGTCGCTTTCAGCATTAGCCCTAGCTTCTGCCAACATAGGCTACTTACGGAGCCACAGCCTAAGCAAATATCTAACCACAGCAGCTGTCAGGGGAGGAATGAATCAGGTTCTGCAAGGGCTACAGTAATCCCTTGGGAAGGGGAGATCCTCAGTGGTTTACTGCTGAGCACCTTGCAGGATTGCCCTTCCCCTCATTCAGAAGTGGCAATGGGACCATTACAGCTATAGCTGATGAAGATGCATTTCTTCCTACAAACTTGTAGCAGCACAGGCTTGGAGCTCAAGAGACCTCTGATCAGTCTTGGCATATTAGCCATGGTGGGGATTGTGTTGCATGGGTTAAGGGGCAAACAGGAAGTTCAGGCCTGAGATTAGAGCTATTCAAACACCTCTGGAGTTTGATGGGAGACTGTTCCTCTGTGCTTTCTACTGACACCAGATCTGTTTCTTTTCTAGTTTAAAGTTTGAGAAGGGCTTGGGCTAGAATTTGCCCATCTATAGGGCAGGTTTGTGTTCGTCTCTCCTCTGAAAAAGGAAGCAATGAGGAAATACGAACAGCACAAGCTCAAGCTGAAGTGGACTCTGAATGGCTCAAAGGTTCAGCTGCAACCATCGTTTCCTGAAAAATGTTGTGCTAGGGCAAGCACTGCCAGGGCAGAGCTGTATTGAGTTATGGCTTAAAAAAATGAACTAAGAAGGTTTAAAAATATTTGGCTTTTGTTTTTCAAGGGAATATGTTTTCATTCCCCATTCTAAAGAAAACCTGGGACCATGGAGACTGATGTTTCATTTCTTTAAAGAAAGAAAAGTGCTAGAAATTTAATGAATCATTGCTTCTGGGCAGAGAAAGTGCAGTATGACTGGGGGTCAGCATGTTTCTGAAAAGAAGGCATATTTTTCATTTTGGGATGACCCCAGCTCTTTCTTTTAGCAGCTGTAGCAGAAAGTCAGTTATTCACAAAGCTCCTCTTCGTTCTTCTTTGCCTTCAGTTTTCAGCACTATTCCAATGGGAATAGCAACTCTCACTCCAAGAAAAGACAAGAAACAGTTAATGAGTGCTCACCATCCTGGGTACTTGGAGGCAAAAAGCCAGTCACACACATCAGGTCTGAACAGGGAGTCAGAGACCCATATACCAACTTTGGAGAACAAAATCCTTTCCCACAAGACCATGGTGAGAAGAGTTAGAGTCTTAACGCAGCTGCTACTGCTCCGACTTAATAGACATCCTTACACAGACCACTTGTGTCAAGATTTGTTTCCCAGCAGAGATGTTTCACCCCTTGGATATAAGGCCATTGACCAACCTTTCCCAGTCAGGAAGCTCCAGTCATCTGTTTGCAGCTATCTAATGATAGAGAGGAAGGGCACATTTTAATTAGAACATTTGAACTTGATTTGAACTCCACGAAGACCGGTGAGGTTCAAGATGTCGGCTCAGGTGCTGTTCAGTTTGCAGAGCAAATGCCAAAAGGAAGTGAGAGAGAGAGGGAGAGGGAGAGAAAGATCCTAATAAGGACTGTGTAGACAGGAGTTTGACTCCATTTAAGGCACCCTGGTGGGCCATCATAGCTTTGGGTGACTTATCTCTTCCTGACACATGCTGGAAGCTGCTCACATGCTAGATTTTATTTTTAAATTTGAATCATCCTTAAAAATGAAATAGATCTAAGTGGCTGGTGGGGGCCTGCAAGGGGAGTGGAAGATGGAAACTGTTTATGAATGGGTTTGAGCACCAAGTTGCTCCAAACTTCAGATTAAATGTTCCTGCAAATGTTCCCCAAAGCGTGTTTACAGAATCAGGCTCTCACCTTGAAGGCTTGCTGGAGTCCCTGAACTTTGCCAGTAGTTTTCTAAAACTCTTTGCTGCTGTCAGGCTTTGAAGTGGGGGAATTGATCACAGCAGGCCAGAACGTGGCGATGTAAATGGACTTCACATTTTGCTGATGGGACCGCTCTCACAACACTACGCTGATTTACACCCAGAAAACAATTACATGGCTCCTTCCTAATAGCAGCCAGGAGACCTGACAGCAATGTTCAGCCCTACAAGCTGGTTTGTTTAAAATCTCAGTGGAAGTGAATGGAGCAATTGTGGAGCAAACCCAGTGTCAGCGCAAGGAAACTCAGGCCCGGAGTTATGCAATAGTCCTCGTTTTGCAAAGTACCATTGGGACTGAGTCATTGCCCTCCCCAGTACCGCGGCTTGAAATGAAAAATCCACCTATTTTCACAGGTCTGTCTGTAACAGCCTATTAAGCTATTTCATTTGGACCCAGAAGGGAACCTGTTCCACATGCTTGACAGTGGATCAGACTATGGTTTTTCACATAAGGAATTTATTATTTCAGAGATGCAATTAGCCAAATAAAGGGCTTCCTAATGAAGTGTCCATTCTCCGTACCATATTGGATTGGAATCCTGATGCAATATTTAAAGGAGAATTTGAGCAGGGACCTCCCTTCTGCTCTATTCTACAGAAACACTCTATGGTTTCCATAGGATCTCTCCCAATTTATACTATTTGAAGTGGGTAGGGAATCAGGACCATAGAATTCATTTGAAATGGATCTTTACCAACATCAACATGTAAGATATTCTGTGCACGGCTCCCTGACACATTCCCAACAGCCTGGAAGAGCATGTCTGGACTCCCCTGGTGGCAATGGAAATTAATTTGGTTTAATCAGTGGAAACTCCATGAAAACCATCGCTGTGCCCAAAACAAGCCAGGAACGTGACGGGCTAATTTTATTCTGTGAATGAAACTAGGCTCAACAGGGAAACCAGCCTAAGTTTTTTGTACATGTCTGAGCTACTGACTGCCAAAGCTGCATCATTTTACTGAACTGCATCTGCTGCACATGAGGTCTGCCTTCCTGATGGTATGACTGCAAAACCTAAGGAGGTGGCTCCATCTTCAATAGCAAAACTGAAGTAACAGGTTCTGAGCCTTGCCTGTGTCTGGGCTTTCTCAGGGTTGCTCAGGTAGGGCCACCTCATAGCTTGTATCAGTGAAATGACCCATGTTGCCGAACCAAATCAATTGTTATCATCTAGGCTGCCACCAGAAGCTGCCCACATGCAATGGCAGGGGAGTGAAGCAGACCTGCCAGAGCCAGGAGCTTCTCAGATCTGTTTTGCCACTAGATAAAATATTAACACCTCACTCCCGAAGAGCACAAAGCAGGGAAGTCTCTGCAACTGGCCTCAGAAGAGACTCCGACCTGCTGCTGGAAGTTCCCTGGTCTACAGCTGCAGGAGGATTTCTTACTGGGTGATACGGTGTGATTCAGTTGCACGATACAGGCTTACCGCTATTAAAATGGCTCATCATCAAATGGCCAGAGTCACCCTGTGCAGAAAGCAAACTCAGGGCCTCTGTGGGCAGTCCTAGCTCAGACGTTGTGAGTGACTAGGCTGGACAGGACTGTGTTTTGCTTTGCCTGTTAATAGATGGCAGTAGTTGTGTTTCTGGTCTTAGGGCTAGATCATGTCCCTCATCTTGGAGGTATGATTTGGAAGAACTGAACTGCACTTGGAGTCAGCTATAAATTTAGCTGTAGAAATGCTGGATTTACAGCAGTAAAAATGAAATCCAGACCTGTCCCACTGCAACATCTGAGAGAGTAGGATCCATGGGTGGGTCTGAAACTGTAGGAGCATCCTGAAATAAGCTTTATTTGAAAGATAGCAAACTGCTGTGACCTACTGCCTGAAGTCTGCAGAGTGGTAGTGATAGCTTATGCATGGTTGACAGTCTCCTGTAGCCGCATCTGCCCTCCCTCTGTGACCAGCCTCACCTACTCCTTTCCTCAAGCTCCGGGCTTTGGATTGATGTTTAAGACAAGACACTGCCTTCTGCCTAACTTCACGAGCTCTTCAGAGCAGGCAATAGCCTTTGGTCATGTACGGTTTTTTTTTTGTTTATTAAAAAATTTATCAAGAGAAGCACCAGAATGAAATCTAGGTGCTGCTGAAGTCGGTGATTAAACTGCAAGTGACTTAACAGGGCCAAGGTTGCAGCCTGTAGGCTTCATCTGCAGTACCAGTAATGAATACCAGACACTGACTTTGAAGTCACTTCGTGCGCTGATGATATAGAATCCCAGAAAAAGCTGTCGCTGGTAAGTAAAAGCCTTCAAATACCTGAGCAAGGTTGTGATCATTAATCAAAGGCTTTTTTACATCCACGTCAGAATGGAGATATATTGAATCCATGAGCTAATCTGGTATTTGAAGTTAATTAATTACATCTCCCTATAAATTTCAGTGGATCCAGGACTTGTGCCAATATCCTGGGGAAAGAGGGAATACGGCTGCATTGCTTTCTTCCACTTTTGTTGAAAGAAAACAACAGATTTTTAAATTAGATGTCACGTATTTCTTAGATATATTGTGTAGTTTCCTTTTCTCCCTCTCCCTCCTATTAACTACCTCTCCCAGAAGTTTAAAATTTCATCCAAGACACAAATATCCTGAAAGCAATAAGTAAGTTATAATGAAGAAATCAAATACCTGAGAGCTGTGGGACACATTACACTTTTGTTATGCTGGGGCAATCCCAGTAAGGCAGGGGGCAGAACTTGGCCATGTATCTGAAATCAAGTAGTTGAATCTACAGTATTAGAAGTTGGCTCAGCGTGAACATGTTTCTTAAAGCAATTATAGATATGCCAAAGGAAATGTCCAAGGCTAGCCAAGATAATCAGCAAAGTTCCTTGAGCCAACATCCCATATTCTCCTAAGATAAACTTAAACAACATTTCTATTTATTGTTTCCTGAGTCTCTTGATAGTCCCTATCAAAAGGCAAGAAGAATTAGAGGAAAGGAGCAGAAAACAACTGTATAACAGTTGCAAGGGCAGCATTTTGAAACTGGATTCTTCGGTACAGTCTGTACCAGCCTGAAGTAGAGAAGTTTTGAAATAAATCAGAGAAACCACATCCACCAAGAGGCATCAAGTGGGCTTTGGGCATTGGGACAGAACTTTTTGAAGACTTCCTACATGCAATTGCAAAGGCCTAGTGAAGAGTGGGAACAGCCTCTGTGCCACTGTGCACAGAAAGTTGAGCAGAACAGATGCTTCTGCTGAATGGAAGTCGATGCTTCTGGCTCCGAGCTGAATGACAGACACAGGAGAAGGGCAAAGAAGGACTTGTCCGTGTCCTGCAGGTGTACACAATTTGCTTTTTCTCTACATCTGCCCTGGTCCCCTGCTATAAATGAAGAATATTGCAAACTGGAAACACAGTACATTTCTAACCAGGGGACACAGAAGGACAGACCTGCCAACATGTGTGAACATCCTGGTATAAAAGGAGGCACAAAACAGGTTCCCTCTTGGTTTCTAAAAGAAAGCTGCCTCACTAGAAAATCGTAGGCAATGATGTGTGTGGCACGAACCCAGCTGTACCAGTGCTGCCGTCTTCCAGATGGGCCGTTAAATCACCCGCAGTTATTAAAATACCATGGCAACTTCTGCAAGTGCAGAAATGCTCCGCATAGCACCGTGGCCAGATTCCAGCTCGCGACGCTTCACCCTCCCTGCTCCTTCGCTCTCCTGCACTCCGCAGCACTGCTCCTCTCCAGCTGTATTCCTGAGGCTGCAGCTCAAGCACCAGCAGCGCCCAGGACCCTACGGGCCCTGCAAAGCCAGGCTTTCGCCAGAGCATGGGTAGTCACTGCAGCCCATTACAAGGCGCACTTACATTCCCTTTCCTTTTGCAGGTGCACAAGTCCTGTGAGCCCAAGCACCCGTTACAAACGAGGCTTTCAGGAGAAGCAGCCCCCTGTGGACAGGAAGTCCTCCTATGCCAACTGCATCTTCCCTAAGGCGTTTTTCACCCCTGAAAGCATGGAAGGAAGGCAGCATGCACTTGCTGGCCAGAGCCAGCAGTACCATCTGAAAGAGTAAAACAGAAACAATGGAGTTTCTCATGCGGGGACTGAGAGCAGAGTTGTCCCAGGCAGGTCCATTGCCTACTCCCTGGCTGGCCATCATTGTGCTAAGCTGCTGTCCCCCTCCCAGTACGCTAGATTTGTTAGGAAAGACAGTCACCAAAAGGACTGAGGTCCCCACTGTGAGCTCAACAATTTCACTGTATGTTAGTTTTGGTTAAACCATTCTGCTGCGAAGGCAAGAATAATTTTATGCACATGTTGAGTGAACTCTTCTCTTGGTGATGTCTGAGCTAACACTGGGATGCCATGTGCTATACGAGCATCTATACGTGCTTGTACAGATTGTCTATAAATGTTTGCGTTTTCTTTTGTTTCTGAGTCAAACAGACATAGTTATTCAGCCCTGGCAGCAACCCTGCTTGCTTATAAACGCAGAATTCCCATCCCAGCCTTACTGCCAGCTGCGGCTTGATGCCTCTGGCTGCAGCTGCCTGTGGCAGACCCAAGGGACAGGACAAGATGTGGCTGCCGGACAGAGAGTGGCCGCACTGCCTCCAGCTCTCCTGGGGACGCTGTAATCCTCCAGGAGCTCCAAGAACTCAACTGATATTTCCTTTGCGTCCCTCATCCTTTATTCCCAGTTCTTTCTGTCCCCACAGTACATTCACATTGGGGCTATGGTGCAATAAGGAAGTGTTACCACAAAACCTCCAAGAGCAATTTTGGAAACGAAGTATCCATAAAGGAATTCAGAGTCTTAGCACCAGAAGCAAAATGTTGATTCACTGAAAACCCAGTTCATTGCCAAGTAACAACAAAACCAGGACTGATGTCCTCTGCGCACCAGCTCCAGCCAAGGGAAATGTTATCATTGTTAGACTCAATACTCTCATCACTCCTACGACCCATTTTCCCCCATGTGTCTGCCAAAACTGCTAAGCTGGAGATGAACAATCCAAGTTTTCTTTTTTTTGGCTAAAGGCAGCTGTTGCCCACCACAGGAGACACGTGTTCTGCACAGACCCACACGGCTGCAGGAACCCAGTGGAGGTGGATTTGTCCCAAACCAGATGTCAATACTATCAATCCTCTTCTTGCTTATCAAGCATGGTTTGTTGATTTAACATGCAATGTAACAAGCCTAAACTAAGACGCTCTGAAGAGCACATGGTGAGAAATGAAAACCAAGCCCATGCATGCCTCCTGGGGCGGCCAACACCAGCCACAGCTCAGGCGTTCCTCCCTGACGGGAACCTCTCCTCATTGCTCGAGTGGAAACATTTTACTTCTGTGTCTTGCACATTGCAGTCTCCAAGTGATACTACTACTAAATGTTAATTGGGGCCCCGAAGGCATTTCTTTTCTTTACTGAATAGTGAATTATAAAATAAACTGGCCCACAATACGTTTTTCCTCTCTCCAAATTTAATAACTCAGAAAACAGCGCTCCTCAATCAGACCACACACACAAAACTCTTGACTTTTTTGTTTTGTCTTGCAAATTAAGTGTATTTATTTGGCCTATATAAATACCTGGAAGCCTACCAGCAGTCGCCTTGGTCAGACTGCAGCAGGTTTATAACAGGTATGGCTCAGTAAACTCCACAGCTTGTCCTTCTTAAAGAACTGCTACAGCTTTCTAAGGTAACATTAGTTCTGTTTTTTCCTCATTAAAGCCTATTTGCTGACTTTGATCATGAACCCTCTGCCTCAAAGGAATAGTAGGAATAATGAAACAGAAATACACATGCACACACATTTCTAGGCAACAGTGGGATGGAGCAGCAAGATGACAAGACTGAGAGTGAGTGTGCAGGACTGTACCATGAACAGAAATATTTTCTGGACTGTTTAGAAGATATCAGCACCCAGGAAAAAAACTAACAGAAACAAGGCAAATGTCACTGTGCTCTAGTATCCTCCTTCTGTCAAAAAAAAAAAAAATTCTACCTTACAATGAGCTGAAAACTAGAAAGGACCCTTGGATGTGTGGAGTGTTTTTATGTAAGTTGTTCAAGGCACAGTGGCACAGTAGGGTATGTGCAACGCTGGATCTGATCAAATGTGTGTAACTGAAAAATTCTCCCAACAGAAAATATAACATTATCAAAACCAGAAGCTTTCTTTAGATATCAAATGTTAGGAAAGTTAAATTTTCCAGATGGAAACTGAGAAGAGAATCTGTATGTTGGAAAACCAATTTAGTGATAATTTTTGACTGAGACATGCACCCTCTGGCCCCATATCTGGAACTTGAGCTTTATCTGGAGCTACGGTTTGGAGCAGGCAGGGTTTCACTTTTCCTCCTTCCCCACCCCTCACTTTTGCTCTCTTCCCTCCCTTCTCCTCCACCCAAAGAGGTTAAAGAGTACAAAGAGATGAAGATGGGAAAAACCCGGCCTGTGTAAATACACCTACTGTTTCCTAGAAAAGGAAACTCAGAAGATGGGGAGGTGTCTGAAGAAAGAGCATTAGAAGACAGGGAGCAGAGAGACCTAAGCGAACAGAAATGTTTCTGAAAGACTGGAAGGCCCCTAAAACCACAGAAAACAGAATTTCAAGACTGGTCTGGTCCCAAAATTGAGTAAATAAATAAATGCTGTGGACTTCTTGATTAAGTGGACCTTGAAGCTATGTTTATTTTCAGACCACCTTCTAAAGTGAAAAGCAAGTGCACATTTCTGCAGGAAAGCCAGGAAAGTTTGAAGGATGAAGTATTTCAAGAGGGGATTTTTGCTCAGGATGTTAATGGGGTAGCAGTGAAGGAAGAAAGACTTTTGAAGGAAGAAAGACTTTCAGCCTGGCTCTGGTCCTCTCATTTGGGTAGCAAGGCTTGGGGCTGGCCCTGGCGTGGGGGCTCGGGGTGGCCACCCTGCCAGCACGCTCCCTCTCCCTGCAGATTCAAGGGGAAGCGCAAGAGCTGGCGTGAGCTGGGCAGCACTGCGAGAGGTTTCCAACTGGGGGAAGGTGTCAGGCCCACCTCAGTAACAGTATCTGAGCCAGCTTTGCTAATTCGCTGCTGCTTGTGACTCGCTGTCCAGAGCAAAACCTCCAGCACAGTACTAGCTGGGGCTGGCGCATGCATGAGCTCCATCATTTACAGATTTCACTAAAAGAAACACAAATGAAACAAAAAAAGTTGACGGCAGTCCCCGGATGCCTCAGCTGTGATGGGTCTTACAAGCATCACTCAGCAAATATGCCAATTAGACCCTGAACATTATAAGTGGAAAAAAGTCCCACCTTTCACTGCAGCCTGCTGGCCAAAATAGCCTGTGCTGGGCCCAAGCACATACAATAAAATACATGGGTTTATTTTTTTAAAACAGCACCAGAATGAACTTTTACTTTAAATAAAACAAACGATTGCTAATGGTCCTTTCCCACCTTCAGTCCCTTTGGCCTTTTTTCTCCCCTTTCCTTCTTGGTCCTAGACATTTTACAAACACTTGTAAATAACCATACCCAGGCCAAACAGAGAGTCATTCTTTATTCTAAACAGGACGTCAGGGATAGTGGAAAAACAATGTTTGTGGCTGGAATGCATTGTACAAAGGTGGAGGGAATATAGAACTGTTTCTGTGTCTGGAAACAGATGATGAGTGTTTGTTTTTAGCACAGTATGTTAGAGAACAGATTAGATAATAAAATCCTAAACAGAAGACCTCATGCTCCACCAAATCTGAAATAAACTTCGAAGCGATGTCTCAGTGAACTCCGTCTCCTTCTGGGCCCTCACAGTACCATGAGGTCAGAGCTGCAGGGATGGATCATTTCACATCATTTGCTCAGTCAGTCACCAGGCGAGTATAAACGACCCCTGTACTGTGGCCTGATGTGATCAGGAATAGTAGATCTGGTATTCTGGTCTTTCGGGAGGAGTTAATATGCCATTGCTGCAGCTGTGCCATGCTTTTCTAATAGAGAGTGCACAATCATCAGCCTGTCTTGCAGGAAATATATGCAGAAAAGTAAGATTTTCTGGATTATCCAAGAGATTTAGGAATCTTGTTTCCAGGTGTGACTTAAGATCTTTTGTTCCAAAGAAGGCAAAGTCTCATTAAAGTTTATAAGCTCTGTTTTCTTAAATACATTACAAATTGCATTGAATTGCAATCATTAGAGATGCATTAACAGGGCTTGGCCCAAAAACATTTCTGGATTTTTCAGAAAAGTAAGACATGCAGAAAGAATTAACGTGGATCAACTTGAAACATTTTGATCACCTTGAAGCATTTAAAAAGCTATGCTGAGTCCTTCCAATGCATTTTATTAACTGGCAACACAGTTTTGAAACCAAACAATGAAAAATTAAGGCTGTCCAGCAGTATAGCTCATTGTTTTCAAAGTTATGGCTGCTTGTTAGTTTTGGATGAAAATTAAAAGCAAGTTGAGTTTTATTCCTGATTCATTAGTGGGTTTTGTTCCCTGGAACTCTATTTAACAACAAATATAGTAAATCCATTGTTTTTAGACTAACAGTTAGATGAGTAGTTCTTCTGTTAAGTAGAGTTAGTTGAAATATTTTGAGCAGAGCATCCCTCTACCCCCACGCTTTCTCTTATCAAAAATGGGTCTGTTTCAATATTATAAACATTTTCCATTGAAATGGATCATTTCCAGTGGAATTTTCCACAGGAGACACAAAACGAAGTGCAGAAGGCCCACAGCATTTTGTTCAGAGTTGACACGATGCCTGGTGTCTGCACTGCACCGTGGGAGCCTTGCAGGGACATGCGGTGCAACCCTGCCCAGCAGCCTCTCGCGTGGCCCAGCCCGTGCTCCAGCATGAGGGGTGGCAAGGGGCAGCCATGAGACCTCATGGGCCATGGGGCACCACAGGCCCTTGTGGGAAAAGGATATGCCAAGAATAAGGTCAAACCTAAAACTGAAGGCAGCTTTTCAGCATTTCTAAACCCATGATTTTCTTTAAAAAATAAACTCAGTTAAGTTTCATTTCAACTGCTTGTCCCAACTGTTTGTTTGTCCTTAGTGCTGAAATTACATTTTTCCCATGGGAAGGACATTATATTTTTCTGTACCCTTTAATGTCAGTCACTCCACTGCCCTAAATTTCATTGAAACACCATAAGCATAGCCTTAAACACCTTTCCAAGCCTCTCTTCATAATACTCTTTGTTTCTTTTATAGTGTGCTTACATTTTCTATGCATCTGCTGAATTCCTACCTGCACCGCAGCAGTGCGTACCAAATCAAAATAAGGTGGTCCAGCTTGACAAATATGAACTGAAGTCACCACAAAAAAAAAAAAAAGTGTGGGAAGTAAGAGAAAGTTGAGACATCAAATAATGACCATTTCCTGATTTTTAGACCTACCTTTCAGAGCTTTGCAAGCAGAAAATCTCTGTTCACTTTAACAGTCTTACCTTAAGCTGTTACAGCTCAGATTCACATGGCCCATATTCCATCCGATTCCTTGGGTATTAGTGTTTTTCCTGCCAGCTTTCTCTGGGCCCTCTAAAGTGCTTTGTCCAAGGAAACCCCCAGGCTGAGAAGCTGAGGTGGAATTTGGGAAGAAAGCTTTGATTAATTAAAGATTTCTGTAGAATGTCTGCTTTCCTTGATGGTTTTGTTTCTTTCTGATTCCTCTTGATAGGCTAGAAACCTAAAACACCCTATTCTTGCTTGTAAAAAACTTGCAGTTGTCCTTTTTGGTAAATAATTGCTATTTCCCACTGAAACTTCAAGTTACTATATTGAAGATGACCATAAAAACTCTACTCCTGGTTTCTGTCTACCACTTTTCCTGGAAACAGGAGGATAAGCCAATAGGAGCAGTAGTTTTCAATGCCCCAGAAGTTGTGTACTACTGGCCATGGGGAGGAGAGAGCCAGTAGCCTGTGCCAGGAACAGGAGCTAAACAAGGAGTGGGGCACATGGGTACATTGTTCATGGAATCACCCTTTTCCATGATGAAACACAGTAGACTACCTCAGGGCTGTGCTTGTGATTCACCGCCACTGACATCCTTGCATGGAGTCAAGGGTGGAAAGGGAAGGAGCAGAGTTTGGGTAGGGCCCTTGATTTAGCATCCTGAACTCCTGAATGGAAAGGAAGGGGATAGGGAATAAGGATTTCCAAAGAGGAACAGAATGCTGTTATTTTTGGCCGCCTCAGAAATTTCCACAAAGTGAACAACTTTCAGCTGAGTAAGCGTCAGGAGCTCAAATAGGAGGCCCGGCTCCACATCAGACTTCTCAAAACGTTCACTTCTCAGGTTATTAAGTTTGGTCTTTGCCCTCTTGAGACCCGTGAAATGAATCAATGTCTCCTGCCAACCACCAAGGGATTTGCTGTCTTCATGCCTCATTGAGACATCAAAAACTAACCAGTGAGGTGAGAGTTTCTCAGTCATGGATTGCACAATACTCCAAACACTAATGCTCTATGTACAGAAATAATATCCTGAAGGCAGATCTCTTCACACTGTTGTTGATACATTTTCTAGCCACTATCGCTCTTTAATATCGCAGTTTATACTTGAGGGCCAACACATGTAAGTGCTGTTTTGCCTGCAAAATGTCGTATGCAGGCAGGCAGCTGCTTTTTGGCAGAAACTGTGTGAAAATGCCAAAATCCTTAACTGGTACGGATACTGTACAGACTGAATCCTCTGAAAAATGCCAGTATCACACACAAGAATAGATTATTGCCATTGGTGTAACTGTGGGACAATTTGGTTAAAAATGAAGCCTCAAATCTTCCCTTGGCTATTCTTCAAAATCTTTTTCTTTGGGAAAATGTTACTTAGCCCTCATAGCATGAGAACTGTGCAGGAAAAGTCAAGTTAGTGTTGATATCTCCCTTGAAACCTAGTGATGAAGTTCTGTCAGCAATTTCTCTTTCTGCAATTTGTGAATCTGAAGTAAGTTGGCACCACTGTTCACATCTAAAAAAACTACACAGGCTACACAAAGCCAATGTTACCTTCCAACATGTATAACAACTTGCTAGAAGACGTTCTGAAGAAGTCATTAAATCAGCAAATTAGTGATAGAATTGTGATTAACAGTGGCTGGGAACAGACCGGAGGTTAACTGGGAATTTTTTCCTCCACATTAATTGCGGCAAGTTTAGGAGCATTTGGTTTAGTCCTTTTCATGAGCTTAGCAGAGCCAGGCAACCTTTCACAGAGGGGTGATGGACTATGCACAATTAAACCACTGGACTCATTCCATTAACTTTGAAAACTATTGGAAAGCACTCCACATGGATTGGTTTTCCATGGCAATTCTGCAGTGCTCCCTCATCAGTGTGTGTAGAACAGATATATTTTCCTCAGGAAACTTGTTGGCATGAACATCTGGCCCATGATAACTCCAGGAACTAAATCTAGAAGCCTCTGAGGGTTGTTAGCAGCCCATAATTTCAGTCTCATATATCACCCTTATCACTTGTTACTTCCTTCAGAACAAAGACTTGATTTTGAACTTGGACTTGCTTCAGACCAGTCCTGTTCCCCCAGTGTAGGAAACATCCTCCAGCACCACCAGAATCTCAGAGCAGACACTCTTGAGCCACCATCCTAATTTACAGCCTCCTCCCACGCTGATCAGTGGCTTCACCATGAGTTTATGCAGATATCCATCATCATGCTTCTGCGGCTACACAAACTGCTCCATCTACTCCATGAAGGTGCTTGCCGTATGGTTCACAGTGAGTTCAGATAGAGAAGCTCCAAGCGCTTGTCTGGCTGGTTTCAGGTACACTTGCATGTCCATTTGAAATGAGGCAGAAAAGTGCACATGTGGTGATATTTTAATTCATGAGCATCTGAACTCAAATCAAGTGCCACACTGAAAATACAGCCTCCCCTAGTAACATTTAAGTATTACAGGTTACTGTCGTGAGTATCAGCAAGTGGACATTAGCAATGAAGACACTGACTTCACACTGCTTCATCTTTCATTACTTTCACCTATCATCTACAAAGATGCTGAGGAAAGCCAGGAAGCGGTTAAGCTGCTTTTTACTTACGATGTCATGGCAAATCTACATTTTTCTGTTAATTTCCAGAAAATCATCTACATTTTTTCTGGTCATTCCCCCTTCTACACTACAGTGTCTGATAAGCTCAAGCACTGGGTCAGACTTGTGATGCTTAAGTATATCAGCGTGACTGATGATACCACAGTGGGATTTCACCAGCTCAGCAGACTGTGTGGCAACAGTTACCTAGCAATTTGTGCTAGTGCCTAAGTCTATGGGCAGAGGACAGCAGGAGAGACTCCCAAGCACAGCCATGGCTGAAAAGTCTCATTCATCTGCCAATGACAAGGGAACAAATAAGCTTTAGACACTGCTGACCCCTTACTGGAAATGTCTGGGGAACTATACAGAGTGTATGATGGAGTCAGGGTGTTATCTGAGCAATCCTACAGGTAGGACAGGTTTATTTCACTAAAACAGAAACTCCACTTTCTGCAGAAGTGGAGAAATACATGTTTTTGTTAAAAATCTCCATGCAAAAGGGTTTTGTTTGGTTGTTTGTTGGTGGGGGTTTTTTTGTGAAAACAAAACACTGGAAATTTTCATTCCATCTCTATTGCATCTCATGCAGAAGATAAGGGTGTATGGGATAGGACGTATATCCAGCATTTTCTACGGCCAAGACTAGTATGACTACAGCCTGCATGATGCATCACTGTGTTACTGCACAACGGGCTGGGTAGTCCATCAGGGGAGCCCCTGCCTGTGGTATGACTAAGGGACATATCCCTCAGAAGCCTAGCACGAGGCAGTTGAGGAAAGGCGACAACATAACTATGCTTCCTTGAAATCAACATATACCACGCAGGTCTAGGTTCTTTGCTTCTGGCATGTTTCAAGGTTTCATATAAGCGAAACCTGAAGCCTAGCTCTCCTCTCTGCCTGTTTGTAGCAACTATAAAAAACTGTTGATCTGTGTAATGTAGCATGTCCCACCATAAAATACTGATCTTATTACAATAAGCTTTAGACAAAGCTATTTGTTCTAACATCCAGTTTTGAAATGTTTTAGTTGTACCCATTCCTTACAAAGTACTTTAGTCAATGTAAACCGAAGACCCGGAGACTGAAGTACTATGGCTCCTTAGACCGGAGCACCAGCCTGGAAAGGCAGAGGAGCTGTCCTAAGCTGCTTGATGCAGACAAAAAAATGATCGTTGACCTCAGAGAGGTTGTGTGAAGCGCCCTGTTCCCCCATGTCCCGTTTCCATTTTGGGGAGTAAAGGGCAGACATAGATTCCAGTCCCAGAGAGGAACAGGGATTTGAGACCCGTCTTTCCCATCTGCATTTCTCATCTGCTCACGTAGCCACTCCTCTCCAGCATGCTGGCTTGAGGTTGACTCCTGAAGCGCTGAGCCCTCCCGTGCAGTAACAGGCAGTGCACACACCGAACCTGCAGCTGGCAGCTCCATCAGGCGCCTGCAAGTACTGTAATGCTATTATGATACGAGGCTTTTTGTGGCTGGATGCCAAAGTCTACTGGCTTACCCTTCACCGTAGTGAGGATAAGAAAAGCTAACATTTCACTCAACCATCAGAAACATGAATTGACCTTGATAAGTAGATGAGTGGAATTTTTCAAATTTGGGGTAATAATAGTCACTGACTCCATGATCACTGGTGGTATTGGGAGGTTTAAATAATCAATCTTCATAAAGCTCCTAATCTTTGCCTGACAGGCACTATATACAGTGTGTGGAATATTAATATTGCATTCAGTTCTGGACAGCTCAGTAACAGTAGTGAGAACAAATTGGAATGAATTCAGAGAAGCACAGCAAAATGATGGAGTGGCTAGAGAAACTGATTTATGTGGGGTCATATCAAAATAATTGTGTGTTCTATTTTGGCCAAAACACAAGGGAGAAAGGATGATCTGCAGAGCGGTAAGACAGGCATTTTTGGGTGTCTGAAGGGGAGACACTGCAGGAGGAAAGGAAATTGTTTGGAGCTCTCTCAGGATGTCCAGTTAGAATCAGTAGAAGGAATTAAGTAACTGACAGTTAAGGCAGAACATCAAGAAAGTCTAGTTTCTCTATTATCTCCCAGATCAGCTGGCAAATATACATCTCCCAAAACTGAAGATAAGTGGTGGGTAAAACATTAAAGGCTAATGAGGAGATAAGGAGAAATTAGGAGAAATAAGAATAGGCAATACATAATGTCCCAGAGTCTTCTGAACCTCCTGTTGAGGACTCAAGAGATCCTTCACTGTAGGAAGGGAAAAGAATATCAAGAACCAGTCGGAAGGTGCTGAAAAAACATGAGCGATTCAAAAGAGACCCACAAGTCATTTTCCAGCCACTGACACAGAGAGAGATAGCAAAGTTTGCCCAGGGCTGGGATGCGTACTCCTTGGGTGTTCTGACTCCAGGTCAAACCTTGCTATCAAACGAGCCTGAACTAAAGGTCCAGACTCCAGAGGACAGCCAAAATCTGAATCTTAAGCATCCAGCTCTGGCTTATGTCCAGTTTAAGGTTGCTGTTTTGCATATTTTAAAGGGAAGAGGAGTGATATATCCAAGATGGGAACTTCTGTGCTCTGTCGATCCTGCCTTCCTGCCAATGACAGGAACTTGCAGTGCAGCTGTCAAAACCCCCAACATAACACATAAGAGTAGCGGGGAGGGAGTATGCACTTTGGCAAACTTGCTATGTAGAAACATGTGTGCAGAGGAACACCCACCAAGGGTCTGTGCTGTCCCGGGAGGGAGGGCCCTCTTCGACAGGACAGCAAGTTCCTCTGGAAGGGGATGAGTGGAAATCATGTACAAACAAGAGATCAAACAGGCCTCTTGCATACTGCCCAGAAGGCAACGGTTTAGTCACTCCACTCTTGGAGGAGGATTGGGATACCCATGACCTCTGCGCAGCCACCATTTGTGAGGAAAATGCATACTTCAAGGAGGCTGTCCAAGCCAGAACTTTGCTTCCCAGGTGCAGGCTGTGGCACACCTCATCGCTACTCTCTGCATGAAGCTCTCCTCATGGGGAGAGTGAGATACACAGTGAAGCTATGCTGTGGGGGAGTCGTCTCATCTTTTCAAGTGTCCTTATTTCCTTTTAGATTTAGGAGATTAAAAGACCTAAAAAAAGGTCTTTTAAGAACAAACATTTTGAAAACAAAACTGATATTTCTGTTTCATATTCTCAAGTTCTCCAGTATTAAGGCTGACTGTGGACTCAGTTCTATCATACTTAATGCAGGATATTGCTCCTTCCATTTTCTGTTGAATGTTACAGAGATTTTGCTCAGCCCTTCACCATCACTGGAGAAAGAAATTGTATTTTAACCTCTGAAATGATGCAGCCTGAGTCCTGACAGATTGAGACCTCACTGTGCCAGGGTGATACTCTTTGGCATAGACAACTCAGCATAGTAGGAGAAAGAGGACCATGGCTTCTCACACCTCATTGCCTGGGACAACAACTACTTTTCCTATGAAAATCTCCTTTTTCTTTTACGAAAGGGGGCTGGTAGTAACTCAGCTTCCTCCCCTGCCCTTTCACACACCAGAGCATGCCGTTCTGGACAGTTACCTCCCAAATGCTCCTTGACATATCCCCAAAAGCAGCAGCACTGTGATCTCCTGCCACTGTAAGCACCGCAGTGATCAGCAAATATTGCTGATGAAAGCAGTCCATGGCCCACACACATTCCTCTTCGGTGACACTCAGGCCAGCTAAGCCAGGCACATACTGTACTGAGGAGACTTAAAATGGATCCTGACACAATCAGACACTTTTCCCGCTCCCAGCACCAAAATGTAGAGAGAGAAGCACTTTGAACCCTAAAAAAACATGAAAACTGTTGTATGGATATTTCACCCAGAGCAACTCTTCTCTGTATAATTCATACAGCTAATGAAGTTACACTGGTGAAAAGGATGGGGAGTCCTCACTGGATCTAGTTGATTTACATCAACATATAGAAAAAGTTGTATTTAAGTGCCAGTCACCTTATCCTGGTGACGTGGTTAATATCACTTTCTCACTAGCTCATGGAATTGAATCTGAGGAGATAATGTTGGAATTAATTAGGACAGAGCTCCTCACCATGAATTCCCATGCTTTTGGGACCACTTGTAACTAGGACCACAAAAGCCAGAGTATTTAGAGTAGTCCCTTGCTGTAGGATGCAACACAATGGCTCTTTATGTCTTGGCCATCAGATTTTGCTTGTACCCTCAAGTTGAAGAAAAAAAAGAAAAAAGATGAAACAGAGCCTGGCATGTAATCTCTTCCTACTAGAAATAAAGCAAACCAGAAGAGGAAGCTGATCTGAACACAGACAGTCATTTAATTAATTGCACACTACAGAAGAAATGTTGATCTTTATAACATTTTTCTGCCCTTCTTCACTTGTATTACCAGCCTAGTACGTTTTGAAAATTCATCCCAGGAGCTCTTCTGGAGGCAGCAGCTGTAGATTCTGCAGCAGCGTTTCCCACCACCTCACTGCAGAGCAGACCCTGGACCTGCACACACGGAGCAAAGTGATGCTGATTACCAGCCGCAGTTGAAGTAGGATCAAAGCTGCAGTGAGAAAATACAATAGGAGTTTGCCCATACACCATCTGTGTTGGCTGGAACATACAACCTATCACCAGCCATATATCACTTGATATCTTGATCTAGCAGCGTACCAAAGGGACATTCCTGCTAGATGAGTGGTCCCACTGTAGGACTACTTACACATGTACTATTAAGAGGTGTGCCTAGAGTATTTTTCTGGGGCAAACTTAAGGCCTTTAGTTCATCAGCGAAGTCTGTTCATTTTGGTATGGTGATAGTGTTTAAATGGATTGATGCTGATTTGCATTAACTAGAAGACTAAAACTCAATTTAAACCTTTCTTTGATTAGATTGAGATTAGGATTGAGATTATTTTTTGCTCTAGGATTTAAGGTTTGGCTTTTAGCTGAGGTTAAAAGTCCACCTCCACGCATGATACACACAGAGAACCAGGAGATTGCTCCAGTCCCCAAAGGAAACCAGCTGGCAGGCTGACACTCACTGCTTCTGCCCAGGGACATGCTTACCTGGGGCCAGTAGCTGCTGACTTCCATGCCACAAGTGTGACCCGTTTGCCTTGTGGCAATGGCAACTCTGCACTAAGGATTACCTGTGTCAGGAGCCCTATTTTGTGCGTTATGCTGACCAGTGTGTTAGTTGGTACATCCTGACCAAAACAGTCTTGGCTTCCATCTATCTTAAAATGTAGGTTAATTATATAAATGCTATATCTACCAAAATCTTGTATGTTCTCCTTCAAGACAGATCAGAAGCATTGCCTTGTGCACAAATGGTCCTGACCTTGGGGAAAGTCTGGTCAAGCTCAGAACCATTTCACTCATTAATCTTTTTATTAGCTGCCTTAATCACTAGAAATCACCAGCATACCTATCCTGCAATTACACCCCAGCTTCACCTGATCACCACAGACAGATATTAAGTCAGTATGGACCTCTAAATCCACTGAACTGTGTAACATGTTACTTCTGGCCTCCCGTATTAAAACCTTTTAAACTCTGCAGCAAGCTTTAAAACAATCAAATTTCCTCAGGGCTGCCAGAAGCAAACGTAAATACAGGAGTTCAAAAGAAGAATCCAGTTTTCACAGCTGCATCTTAGTTAAATTAAAAAAAAAGAAGAAAAAGAAGAAAGAAAAACTGACCTAAAACCTTTTGAAAATACAGACCAGGGCAGACAAAAGTAATTGTTCTAAAGCTGTTCTGGATGTTTTAGGAACTCTATCATTTCCAGATTTGAAAAACTTTTTTTTTTCTAAGAAAGCATCATTTTAAAGTCATATAGGACTTAAAAGCGTCTTGGTTAGAACTAGTATCAGGGCTTCAAGGGGCAATAAAATATACTGCAGTTAGAACAACATGCCATTTTGGCTATAGTGTATGACTAATTGATTTTTGAGCATTGCCTAATTGTGTGACACTGGTTAACCAAACAACAATGCATTTTTTCACAGCTCTGATATTAGCTCAGACCATTCTGTGACCTCCCCCTGTTGAGAGACACATCGTATTTTTGATCATAAATCTAACAGAGTAAGGTCTGGAAAAGGGATTCCTGCTTTGTTTTTGCATTTAAACTGAGGTTAAAAAATTCTAGCTGTTGTCGTTTATATAGGGAGTAATATATTTTAGTGAGAGCTATGGCTCGAACAAATGTGGATACCAAAGCTGTGCTGCTGAGCTTTGTGTTTATTTAGACACAGCAATGGGTTGGATTTGCGAGTCGAGTCATGCTTAAGTCATGGTTAAATTCATCTTTGATGGCTTCACTGAACTGATTCCTCAAATTCATTTGAAGAAATGGGAAAAAAACTATTAGAAAAACTTTATATGAAAGCGTATTGTGAATATCAAAATCTTTAAGTGCTCAAAATACTCGCTCTGCTTCCTCCATGTCATGGGTGCTGAGCAAAGCATATCATCTTAGGCAAACCAATTTCCACCAAAAAACGTGTATTTGTGATGACAAAAACTGTACAAATGTATATATTAACTAAATTTTGAGAAAGAAAATCTTGAGAAAGATTAAAATTTTGCAATAATATAGTCTAAAACACAGGTTTTTACTTTTTAAAATTGTTACTGGTCCCCAAAGTTAATTAAATTATTATAAAAGAAAAATTCAGGAGAACAAAATGAAAGAAAAGACATTATTCTACAAGAATATTTTTTTACATCTTTTAGTGGGAAACTAAAAATAATCATAAGCATTTCAATGTGATTTGAAAACATATTGTTTCTGTTTGGCCAGTCAGCTGAGAAACTGATATTCTTATTTTCACGAGCAAGGTGCTGATAGGATTTAAAGCACCGTTTGCTTGGGAGTATGTGCCAAGGAACTAACCTGCTGAATTTCAAAGCACAGTTTTACACTCTGCTGTGCAGCTTCATGTTGACATTCCACTGAGAAGGAGAGATGGGCAAGTTACTGTTTGTGACTAGACTATGAAGGGGATTTTGGTCTATTTTTGGAGGCTATTTTCTAACAAAATAAATGTCTCATAATGCATTTGTCAATCTCAATTTGAAATATGTTCTTTGATTTACTTGGGACTCATCATTTGCAGTAAGCAGCTAGTTACCTGGGCACTAGAGTAGTGCTACAGATATGGGGACTGCTTTGGTGGAAGGAAAAGGTTTCCCATTTAGAGAAACATCGCTGTTATTGCCTTGTACACAAGTCCCAGAGCAAAAATAGTGTTTGCATATTCAGTGGCTCTCTCACTGTGCTTAACTCCTCTGATTTGTTTTTGTTTGCTGATAAGGGAACTGGAGAAGTGACAGGAGTAATTGATGAGCTATGATGCAAATTCCCATCTCACAAGCTGGTGGGTAAATAAAAACCCATCTTCACGACTAGCGGAAAAAGAAAAAAAATAAAAAGAAAAAATGAAAAAGAGAAAAAGAAGAAGGAAAAAAGAAAAAAGAAAGAAGAGGCAGAGACCAATGTGTTGATCATAGACTGACTTTGTCCATGATAGTAACACAAAAACTGTTTGCGTTTAACCAAATGTATTCTCTAAAGAGAATAGTCCAGAACATGGAGGCAAAATGAAATTCAAGAATGCCCATATTTTATATTTGATTGCTTTTCCATGTGTTCTTCTGCTTTGTTCTCCATGTGGGGGTGTGTGCGCATGGATCCTCGGTATTTGTGATGAAACTGGACTGTGAAGATAGTGCGTTCTTGAAATGGTTTGTGGGAAACTGGCTCCCTGTCACGTTACTGAAAGCTACCTGGCCACATCCCAGGTCCTGACTTGGAAACATGCCTTAATGGAGTCTTCCTGGCTTTTCCCCAATTGTTTCCCTCAGTGATAATGAAGAAGAAAAAGGAAGAGCGATGTGCTGAACATAAGGTGCATTCGCTGCCCATCGCATTGGCTGCAGCACACACGGCACGAACTTCAGCAGAATGCAATGTAGTGGTCTGATCCAACTGGGAAAAGACCATGAAACTCCACTGCAAACACTTGTATAAATAGGACTTTTTCTGATGAAATTGAAACCGTATTTTGACTTGCCATTAGAAAAACAAATCTGAAGAGATAGTTATATATTGAATAACCTTAGAGCTTTTCAAAGCCAAGAAATCAGCTGCTGGCTTGAAGAGTTAGATGGCAACATGAAACATGCTGACCCAGGCTGATTCTCTTAGCGCTCTGTGGCTCAGCAGCGTATTCATGTTGTGATTTTGCTCTCCATCACAGCCATTAAAGCCTTCTTGGGACCAGCAGGTACAAAACTGATCCTCTTACCTCAAAAGGACAGGTTTTTATGAAACAAAAGAGGAATCCCCAGGAACCGTCGACAATATAGGGCAAATGACACACAGCCAAGCCTTCCGACAGTGCCAGGAGACCATGGTGGCACAGTGGTAGCAGATAGGTCCATGCCCCGTGGCGTACACATTTTATACAAACCAGGAGCGTGCTTCAGTAGTGTCAGCTATGTGCTTCTCTCCAGGGATGTCAGTTTTGCTTACAGTTTACTGGTTGGCAAAAACTAAGTCTGACTGCAATGCAAGGGATGTGCACGAGACGGGTGATCTGCTGGAGCAGCTGTCCCTCACCAGAATGTGGCTGGTTTTACCACTTGTGTCTATGGCCATCTCCTTCCAGAGACCAGAGCTGAGGCAGCCCTGAAGAAGCTTTTCTCATTCAAGAAGAAGTTAGGAAATGCAAAAGGCACCTTCTGACCTTCCCAGAGACTTCTGCTGGCAAAGTGGGCGCCCAGGTCACAATCCTGCCTGCTGTGATTTGCACCTAATATATCTCCTGTGACCGTCAGCGCAGGCACCTTTGTCCAGAGCCATAAAATATGCGTACTGTATATTAGCGTCTCATTAAATACATATGCTGAGGCTCTTAAACACCCTGCTCAAAAGGAACTATATAAGATGCGTCACATTATCCAAACCTTATCCACACTGCTATGATGAGGTGTGACTGCCTGCAAATGGAGCAAGAACAAGGTCTCCAAGGAGTTTTGGTATTGCTGTATTTTTGTATTTCAGTAGCACCTAAAGGCCCTGAATGAGATCCAGGTCCCCGCCCGGAAAAGGTTACCATCTTAGGGAAGACAAAGGGGAACTGAGAAATGGATAAATGAACTCGCTTGCCACAGATTATAGAGCACATAATGGTAGAGGCAGAAAGAGAATCCAGACCTCGGGAGTCCCATCCCATGTCCTGGTGACTAATTGAGATGAACAGGTTGCTAACACCCAAAGCCCACTGCTCTTTGCTTTTGTCACTGCTGTACCCTCACTGCAGCCAGATGTTTACTTTCAGAACAGCTTATTGTGGGCTGAGTTCAAGAACTCCATGGCAATGAGAAATGTCCAGTGATCCATAGCAGTCAGGCAATCAAACGTCCTTTGTACTTGTGACTTTGGTGCCTGGGATTTCCAATGCTTGTCTGCATTTTCTGCAGGTTGCTTCCACCGAGATTCAAAACTTTTAGCCAAGTTGAAGTTACTGGCCCACCTGTCCATTCCTTCCACTGAGGAAATACTGCGGGGAGTTATTTTCACTGCTGGTGAGATACTATAACAGCTCTTGCAAGTGTTTCTATTGTGTTTCATTGCAAAGATAAATGCATGCACCAGGTGACCTTGCACTGTGAAAGATTAGGAGAACGTGGCATTGTGAATGCTTGGGCTATAAGACTGGTAACCTTCCAGGAAGCTTGACTGCAATCCTGGAATGAGAAGAGGACCACCTCCTCAGTTGATCCTTCCCATGTTGCCGAGATGTAAATCCTCTCTAGTCCTGTCAAGTACCTGACATGCTTGAAAGAGGATGGTGTTTACAGATGTCCTTGAAATACGGTTCAGTACAGAGTGTCCAGTGGAGGCCAGTGCTGGCAACAGTGATGTTCCCTTTGCACAGTTCTCCTTCAGCATTTATCCACAGACGGAGCAGTTGCCAAAAGGGGATTTCCACTGCTGACTTCCCAGTCTCCTATTTCTGGCCAATCCAGTTTTTTATTCCTCTCCTGTGAATATCCGTGGTTGGGGTAGGAATTTGGAAAGAGATTTCCAGTGGATGATGGCCAAAATCATTGACAAGAAACCAGTAATGCTGGCAGACCTGACTTTCAATAACTTGAACTGACCACCTGTATTGGGTTTGCGTGGCAAGGGGTGGGGGTGGGGGGGCTACAGGGGTGGCTTCTGTGAGAAACTGCTAGAAGCTTCCCCTATGTCCGATAAAATTAATGCCAGCGGGTTCCAAGATGGACCCACCACTGGCCAAGGCCAAGCCCATCAGCAACAGTGGTAGCGCCTCTGTGGTAACATATTTAAGAGAGGGAAAAGAAGTTACAGGGGAGTAGCAGTTCCAGCGAGAGAGAGGAGTGAGAAGATGTGAGAGGAACAACTCCGCAGACACCAAGGTCAGTGAAGAAGGAGGGGGAGGAGGCACTCCAGGCACCGGAGCAGAGATTCCCCTGCAGCCCGTGGTGAAGACCATGGTGAGGCAGGCTGTCCCCCTGCAGCCCATGGAGGTCCATGGTGGAGCAGATATCCACCTGCAGCCCGTGGAGGACCCCATGCTGGAGCAGGTGGATACCCGAAGGACGCTGTGACCCTGTGGGAAGCCCGCGCTGGAGCAGGCTCCTGGCAGGACCCGTGGACCCATGGACCCGTGGAGAGAGAAGCCCACGCTGGAGCAGGTTTGCTGGCAGGACTTGTGACCCCGCGGGGGACCCACGCTGGAGCAGTCTGTTCCTGAAGGACTGTACCTCGTGGAAGGGACCCACGCTGGAGCAGTTCATGAAGAACTGTAGCCCATGGGAAGGACTCACGTTGGAGAAGTTTGTGGACTGTCTCCCGTGGGAGGGACCCCACGCTGGAGCAGGGGAAGAGTGTGAGGAGTCCTCCCCCTGAGGAGGAAGGAGCGTCAGAAACAACATGTGATGAACTGACCACAACCCCCATTCCCCATCCCCCTGTGCTGCTCGGGGGGGGCGGTGTAGAGAAAATCGGGAGTAAAGTTAAGCCTGGGAAGAAGGGAGGGGTGGAGGGAAGGTGTTTTAAGATTTGGTTTTATTTCTCATTATCCTGCTCTGATTTGACTAGTAATAAATTAAACTCATTTTTCCCCAAGTCGAGTCTGTTTTGCCCGTGACGGTAATTGGTGAGTGATCTCCCTGTCCTTATCTTGACCCACAAGCCTTTTGTTTTATTTTCTCTCCCCTGTCCAGTTAAGGAGGGGGAGTGATAGAGCAGCTTTGGTGGGCACCTGGCATCCAGACAGGGTCAACCCACTACACCACCAAGGGGAGAATGAAGAATCCAAGGGCAGTGCATTTCTGAAACACCTGTGGGTCCCATCACATTGGACATGGTCTGCCTCTTGTGAGCAAGCTCATGTGAAACAGGTCCATGGCCTGGAATCACACTGGGGACTGTCAGCCAAGCCAGGCAACACAGGCTAGCTTAGCATCTCTTCCCCACCAGCTCTCCAACCTTTGAAAAACTGCTGAGGCCTGAATAGGTACTATAAGGGAGGTCACAGCTAGGGCCAGCCCTTTGCATTTCATGGAGACCTGTACGTGTGCCACGGCACAGCCCGTCCCATGAGAAGAGAGGCACTGGTGAGTGTTCAAAGACAACAGCTGTAGGTGAAAGGACATCTCTCTTGTGACCTGTTTACTGATGCTGATTTTTTAAATTGACTTACCTGTGTGTTGGGTTTGGGCCAGAATTTGCAGTTAAAAGAAGGGTGGGTATGAAGGCAAGAGGATTGTAGGCCCTGGTGTATGGTCCTGCACCTGCACTGGGCTATGTGACAGACAGCATCACCCACAGCGTCGGGCTGGATGATCCCACAGTGGAAGGAAGGGACATGGGATATGTTCTTTCTTCCTTCCATGAAGGAAGAAACAGGCTATAACACACATGCATGTGTATTCTCCCTCCCTGCTGCTTTGCAGCACCACTGTTTCTCTCCAGCTTTGGACCCCCAGAGATCCCTGTTTTGTGCAGCAGCAAGGAGTGATTTGACAGTATCAGGGAACTGGGAGGAGAGAGCTAATGAAGAAGCAGGACACGAATCTCAAGCTGTCATCATGCCACCACCTTTTTACTATAAATCTACACCTGGCTAAAATGGACACAACAACAGATGCCACAGATGCTAATTGCATGCACAAGATGACAGCCTGGACAATCAAGAGTGGGATGTGTCACACTGCCAAACAACCCCTGCAGAGCAGCCAGATGCCTTATCTCCACCTCTCTGCAAAATGTGGTACAGGGCACTGCTGGAGGGAGGCTTCTTTTGCTGTGTGACATTCACACAGATATATCATCTGCAGGTCTGACTGTCCTGTATGGGACCTGTTGGGTTTGTGATAGAGTCTTTTGGACAGCCATTCATTCAGACAGCAGAAATCTCGTTGATTATCATTAGGACATAAAGCTGGTGGTCCAGATTCTTAGGATGTCTGTGCTGTACCTTCAGGAGCACTCCCAACCCATCTGTATATCAGATTCACTGGCTATGCTGTGGTCAAAACAGGAACTGTGGCTCCAGGTGTATTCAAAAGCTGTTCATTGAAATCTACAGTTCATGCACTCCTGCTTGGAGTGATAGTTCCCCATATTTGCCTCTCTCAGACAAAGGTAAGAACAGTAACAGCCATCAAATGCTGTTAATAGACTACAAAATGTCAATATTCTTGAACAGAGAAGGCAACATTGGCTTTAGTCCACCTTATGTCTGGATGCCAACAGTTCCCTGTGTTTCTTGATGGGAAGCCTGAGTTAGCTAAAACATATCATAAGCAACTGACTGGTGTTATTAAAAGGGTTTGGCAAACATCTGAGCTCTCATTCAACAATTGCTAGCACCAACATCTCTGACAGAGGGCTGCATCCTTCGAAGTATAATCTCTGAATGATCACCTTTGCATAAGGCAGGCTAGAGAGCACAGCAACTGATTCAGCAGGCTTACAATGAGACCTTGTAGAAGCTCAGTGTCCCATACTGACCACGCACATGTGCAAGGCCAGCCTACGTCCATATGCCTCTATGGCTCATTCCTGAGGACTTCCAAAACACAGGACATGGTGAGTAGCACTAGGAGGCCAATGCACTTCTTACAGCTCTCCTGCCTATTCCTGGTTTTCCCATAACAGCCCTGTACTGGGCTGCACTTTACAAGCTGAAGCTGGAGCAAAATGCATCATGGACTGAGTGGATCATTGCACAGGGAGCTCAGGATATCAGATCTGCCCACTGGCTTCTCTGCAGCACTTAGAGCAAGCTGCGGAGATCACCATGGCCCGGCAATGGAAGGATTGTCTCCTTTCATGAGTTTCCTTTGCTTGAATGCTCCTGTGGGATCCTCCTGGCTATTAACCAAACAGGTTTTAAGGCCTCCATGATGCTGGAAAATGTTCTTCCCTCCTATGTCTTTTGCTGACAGGGTCTAAAGATGGTGACTTCCAAGGCATACTGCAAAAAAATATTTGGCAAAAAGTTTTTGGAGCAGTTGGGCTGTGAATGATCAAAAGGTTACCATTCATGGCTTCCTGGTTGAGTTCTTCTTTGGTTTATTTTTTAAATAAAAACAAGTCTTGAGTTTTTAGGGATATTTTTCATGTGCAAGGTACCTACAAATTCTTTTCATTGCTGTGTTTATTATTTAAATCAAAATAAAACCATCAATCAATCAATCAAAATTGCCTGTCCAGTCCCAAGATTTGATTCTGAAAGCTTCAGCTCTCCATGTGGTCTCTTAAACCACAGCAAGCTACCAGAGTTTAAAGCTGACTGCTTCCAGTACCACAGCAATCAATCCCTCCTGCATTTAACCGTGGTTATTTTGTAACACACCATGACATGAGCACATTCCTTCCTTATAAAATAATGGACTTCTCCATATCTCCGATGAGGTTTCATCTTCCCAGCCTGACCCAGTCTGACAAATGCACTGGATCTATTTAAAACAGCAGGTCCAGGGTAGCTAACGCAAAGCACTGCAATTAAGTGGGAGCAGCCTGATTAAAATGTTGTCCTTAATTATGTGTGATGACAAGGAAAAACCATTTTTATAGATTCTCTTTGTGACAGGGCCCAGACTGCCTTGCCAAAGCCCTAATGCTAGACAGCAGGAAACTTGGCCCAGAACCAAAAACTCAGCAGACACTTCCTTTAGACAGCACTTGGTGCAGAAAGCAATCTGTCCTTCCCCATGTATATTTTAGGCAGACAGGCTGAAAGTCAACACAAGCTTGAACAAATCCGGGGACTGGTGTAGAAACTCATGTTATCTTCAGACGAGCCTAACCCCCAGGTCAGCAGGAGTCTAGAGTATGGGGTCAGAGTGGGACTAATGCTTGTAAGTATGGACCCCATTAAACTTACAGAGTTGTTTACATCAATCTGCTTCATTCATGAAATGATGATGCTGCCAAACTTTCCTTTTTTTTATGAGAGATGGGCAAGGCAACTTGGGCAGTGGTCCAAAGGCCTCTAAGGCACAAATTAGTTTTGATAGATTAGAAACAAGATGAATCTCCATGGGACGGTATTAAAGGATCTTTTATTATGTGCAAAGCAGCCTTTTAACTTCCCAGGAGACATCTCTATCTCTCCATGCTAGTCCAAGCAAAAAGCTTTCAGCATTAATAACACCTGGAGAACCCCACTGGTCTGACAGCTCAAGGAGAAGACCTTGGCAAGGGCTGTCTGACCTCCTAAAATAGCCCATTTGGATCAAATGCTGTTGTGCTCTGGGCAAAATCACCTCCTTCCAAAACTAGCAGGAGCTTTGAACGTTGGACACGTCACAGCTTTAGGGCCTTGGTTTCTTCCTGTAATTCATGATGCATTTGCCCACACATCAGTTGCTTTGAAATGTGTGCCACACCAAGATCTCTCATTATTTCCTAATAAGTTAAAAACATTTAATTGCTGCAAGGTCGACTGTCTCAATACCGAGGTGTTTGCTGGACTTGCTGAGATATGTGACATGAAAGTGTCAATTTAATAGCCAAAAAGTGGCAAAGCAATTTTTTTGTCTGGGTTTAGAAGAGCATTGTGCTTGCTGTCCAGGCAGCGCCCACTCCCTGCTGCCCCCAGCATGGGACAGCTTTTCTCTGGCTGAGTCAATGGCTGGTCCTCACAAGCTGGAGAGAAACATCAGCTCCAGCCCAACCATCTGAGATTAAAGTCTGCTTGGAGCCCTTTTCTGCACTCTGCTTGCACCATGGTCCCCTGGAGAGGTGGTTGGACTGGGAGACGTTGCCCCTTTCTGGCAAACAGGAGGGCAGGAGTTGCAACCTTTCTGAGATCAAGGGATCAACACTACACACAAATGTCTTTGACACCTGTAAGGGAAAGCTCACGGCCAGTGACTCACTCTAAAGAGTAGAGACCAGTAACAAGCACTTGTGGGATCCGAGAGTGAAATTTCCCTGAGACTCACATACACAGAAGCATACAGACAGAAGTCAGACTGCCCCAATAGTCCTAAGCATGCTTCAGCAGAGGAATAATAGTCTATGAGTTCTGGAGTGTAAGCATTTGTCTTACTGAGCTGACACTCTCTTCAGAAATACTTACAATAGATGGAAAGGCAGGAACATATAGCTAAAATCAAAAGGCAAACAATACATGAAGCTGTAGGTGGGACGGAATAGGAAATAACAAAGGCTATTGTAATGCTACTATATAAAATCAATGGTACTGCCTTACCTGGATACTGTAATGTGGGCAGATGGGAGAGAAATTAACTACATACTGAGCGTTTTTCCCATCCTGAAATGGGCAAGCAATTTGAGCGTGTAACTTCTATCCTGAAAGGATTGTCTAGAAAAATCTTCCCTTAGATTCCCAAAAACTATTTTTGGTCATCTGAAAATGTTTAATTTTGATTGCAAACATAAATATAATGTATTTACAAAATCAAATATGCACCTTTTTGAACTTTTTTGAAATGACAACATGTAGCTCTAGTGATTTTTTTCAGTTCTTCCAAATTAAATAACAGATGTGTCTTTCACCAAAAGCTGTTCCAGCATAAATAATTTTCATCATTCTGATGAAAACACAGCAAATTTCCAGCTAGTTCTAATGTGCGTTCCTGATTACTTGCCTCAAAAAGCATCCTCCATACACAGAGCTTGGAGAATGATAATGAAAATAATGAAGGAACTAGAAGAGAAATCTCTGAGAAGAGACTGTTAAACATCATTTTTTCAGGAATGAGAGAAGTATGACAAAACAGTTTGAGCAACGAAAGTGTCAGGGAAGGGAGACAGGGAGATTTGGCTCCCCTTGGCTCATAATGTCAAAAAAACCCCAAAACCAAAACCAAACAGGGCAATTCAGTGAAACAAATTCAAAGCCAGTAAAAGGACATGCTTTTCATTTTAATTTTATTTTTGCGTAGTGTAATTTGTTGCCAGACAATGTCACTGAGGGAGAGAACTCAGAAAGAGAGTGAACATTTATAGAGACAACAGTAATACTTATATCCATAATGGGTATTGATAACATCATATATTTTGAAAGGAACATTCAGCCCTAAAGAAAGAAGGTTAAAGATGAACCTTAACTACTAAAGAGAGAAGTAGGTGCTGGCTGTTACTGGGGACACAAACCTCAAGTATAACAGGTCTACTTTAGTCTGGGGACTGCAACACTCCCTTGGATACATAAACAGGACAACAGTCATCAAGCAGCAACAAAACATAGCACTTCTATATGAACGTGGCAGTTCTATATATGAGTACAGCTAGTAGTTTTTTTCACCAGTGCAAAATTTGAAAATCTCCTTTCATTCTGAGCCAGAGTGAAAAAAAGCACTGAATATTTCCTTCTGTGATCTACGCATTCAGAAAAATTGTCCTTTTTGGGGAAAAAAAGAAATGTTCTCATATATATTTATTCTTATGTTACTTTTATTAGCTATTTCCTGACACATAGCCATTCTAGTCTTCACTGGGAATCATGTTAAAATATTTTAAACAATAGCTGCTCCTCCAATTTATGAGTACTTTTTTGTTTCAAATGCTAGGATATACTAACACTGGTAGGAGACATAATCCAGAAAAGACAGGATGTTTCAATCATTGCTGAGTAGCAGCCACCCTTATTTATTTAAAAATAAAATAATAAATGACAAAAATAATGGCTGTTATAGCAGGTATTGTAACATAACTACCACATCCTGTGCCATCTATTATGTCATATCTCATCTCACTTGATGAACGCACTGTGTGCTTGTGTCCACTTTCCCAGTTGCTTCATCTCCCTACACACATCCTTCTTTTTCATCCTAAAACATAACTGCCACAACACTTCTACAATATATTATGACATGCCAGTTGGAAGACTGAATGACACAGGAATGTCAACAAGTAAATAAAACCAGAGAAGAATAAATACACAATATAATTTTTTTCTGTTAAAAAAAGGGTTAAAAATATCGGTGAGAAAAGTCATCATCACTACAGATTATTGGGGGGGGGGGGGGGCAGAATATTTACTCAAATTGACATCTTGTGAGGGAAAAATCACTTCAGCAGAAATGTCCTGAGCAGCTCTAGTCAGTGCTGACTAAGAGTAGGGTCTGTTGCAAGACTCAGTTACATGTAAAAGCCAAGAGTGATTTAATGGAAAGAATGAACTAGAGGCATTCATTTGAGAACATAAATATAGTGCAAATCACTGAACTACAATTCAGAAGCAGATCGTGGCTTTTGTTTAGGAAAGCCTGCAGGCACTGCAACAGCCAATAGATGTTTGGGCAATGAGTCCAGTTAATTGCAGCATATATTTATACAGAACAGTAACTCTGAAGAACCCAGGAGACTACTGGAAGAAGTTAAGAACTGATTTGGCTTTTAGCCTTGCCCAAAGATTTCTGCTTGTCTTGAAGACCGCCCAGTCCTTCCTAACCAGGAAATCCTGGATTCATCTGCTTTGCAGGAGTGAGAGGGAGTGCAGCTTTTTCTCCAGCAGGAATGATACTTGGATAAGACCAGCCCTCATGCGGAAGTCAGGAGACTTCTACTACACCAGTGTTGCCTAAACCCCTCAGGTCTAATATACTGCAGGTTAGAGGAGCTCCAGCCCATAGTTTCTTATAATTCAGCTTGTATTTGGCATGAATCTTGCATGTTTTCTCTATATAGATTGGATCCTTGCCTGTCTCCAGTTTAAAACCTCAGTAAACCAATTTGTTAGGAGAGCTTTTTTCTCTCTATACCCCCAGGCAGAGCCAGGATTACAAGAATAGCAGGCTCTCGTGAGACTTCCTGGCGTTTCAGCTTCATCTCAGCTCCTTTTCTGTAGCTCAGCTGTTAGGACTGAGCCTGGCCAACTGCCTGTGCTCGAGGGGCTGCGTAGTCTTATCTCACCTCCCAGCTGTGATGCCTTCCACACCGCTCTATCTCCAGATGTGGCCTGCACATTGCAGTGCAGAGAAGGGGAGTGCTCTGCACCTGCATCTGTACCTGTCCCCGGGAGTGCCCACGTGATGCTCCGGCTGTGAAGATTGCTTCCCTTCTGCTTCCCTTGGTCAGCTTTTTCATATTTTCAGCATGGACACAAAGGGGAAAGTTCCTGGGGGCAGCTCAGAGCAGTGAATAACAGAGCTCAGCCTGGCTGCTCTTCTCCATGCTGAATCATCCTGTCTTTTCATGCCCTAGAAATTTCACTAGTCATCAGCCTTTACATTTTTTTCTCTCTCCGTGAACATGCAGCGTGTTTCATAGGTCCTATATCTTCTTCCTCCTCAGCCTAGGCTCCAATGGTTGCTCAATATTCCCTTCCAATGAATGCTGGAAATTAAACTGGGCTTTTGATGTCCATTCTCCCCACTTTGTTCTTTTGAAATTCCCTGTTTATTCCCAGTTTATATGTTGCCTTTCAGTCCTTCCTGAGCTTTGGATGACACTTCACCTCTTGAAGCAATTCAGGATATTAACCTCCTGCAAACTAGTCAGCAATTACAATTAGGTACAGGAAAATGTTTCCAAACTTTTCTACCTAAGGTCCTCTCTTTGCAATTACGATCCCACTGCCGTTCCTACTTCCATTCTCACAACAGCTAGATTAGGAACTACAGGGAAAAAGGAATGAGAGAAAGGGATTACAAGAGAAAGTCCATTGATTTACAGGCTTTCAGACAAGAGAGACTCAAGACCTTGCAGTCTCACCTTCTCTGAGAAACTATCGATAGAGTTTCTAGTCATTCCTGCTCTGTGGCTTATAACTTGTACTTGGCTGGAGTGCATCTTCCAGGAAAGCATTCTGTTTGGATTTGAAGACATTAAGGGAGGGAGAATTCCCCATGTTGTTGGTCATTTTTTCTAGTGGCTCATCGTTGTCTCTATCAGAAGTCAGCAGATTAGAAGCAGAGGGTCCCAAGTCCTGATTTTTTAACTCGTCAGGTAAGAGGAAGCTATCATGTTGTGTGTCTTTCAGCTGTGACTGTGCAAGTTCAGTGCTACAGCTCTGTCCTCGCAGAGTATGTCTCAAGGTTACTCATTCTCAGCTCTTTCTTTGACTTGGATGTTAAGTCTCTCCCATCAATCATGCTCAGACATATATGGGCTTTTTTTTCCCCTATAGATCAGATAAGTGTCACTGACTACACTGTGGCAGACAAAGCTCTCCAGAAGAGAGGTTTGAAAAGCCTCATACTGTGCTATCCAAATTATCCTAATTACCTAATTATCCTTATCACAGCAGCTAATTAGGCTGGCTATAAAGCTAAACCCATGAACAGACCACAGGCTATAAAAGCCTGCAGGCAGGAATGCTGTTGCACAGGGACTCAGAAGAACAAGTGGGTGTAGGAATGCTTTTATTTGCAGGTTTGGTGGAGGACAAGTGCCTGCAGAAAATAACCAGTGGTCTCTCAGCCTGCTAAGAGCACTGACAGTCTACGAAAGCCACAGGAGCGTCAGCAAGACCATCATCCATAATTGTCCAATTTTAACAGCTTGCAAGGACCAAGGCATGAAAATTGAAATCTATTTTTCCCCATCACAGTGCCTTAAAAGCAGGCACAAAATGAATCACAGCCCTCTTCCTGAGAACCTTCTCTTCCAATAAGAAGCAGCAAAGGCTGACTGAGCAGGCTATTAAAGGAACAAGTTCATCAAGTCTCATCCTTTGACAGAGCAAGGATGCAAATAAATGGTCTCTGGGCTAGGTCCCCTTACGCATCAACACATCTCTTGAAGGTCGTTTCAGTTCCCACCTACTAATGCAAAGGCATTTTTTCAAGGTGTGAAGTGTGTCGGAAAGGGTTTCCTGTCCGCCAAGATGAAAGCTTTTGCAGCAAGGTGAAAGTTAGTGGTATTATTTATTGCTTACTTCTGGCTCTCAGTGACAGTAGGTTTGGCTGTCGGGAAGGCTATATGTAAACATTTTGACAGAGTGCAATGTCTGTCCCTTTTAGCAGCCATTCAGGAAGGGAAAGGGAGTCTGTCACTGCGTCTGGTGCTCCCCCTTGCTTGGAAGAATTAGTTCCTTGTAAATAAAAGCCTGTGCTTTTTCCTGCTGAGGTAGGTCCCTATTGTCTGCTATTTGATTTCCTGTAAATGGACTTCCACTGCTCTTGGAATGTTTAAATAGAAACCAGAAATAGTTCTGAGCAGGGCTGTGTACACACAGTTTAATGGCAACCCAACTGAGTCATCTTTTTTTCATGAAGCTACCAGAGTTTGACTTCCCTCTCTCAAAGGCCCTGTCTGACTGGTTATAGGCATCCCTTCATGTACGTTTCCTGCCAGAGATAAGTCGGAGCATGTAACCGAAAACAGGCAGAAACAGCAGGCAGCATCACAGAGAGCAAACCCCTCGCGAGCAAGGGGGGTGCTCCTTTGGAGCTGATGGAGAGAAGCACACTCCTTACTGAATGACAGCCCCAGGACACTGCCTGGACCTTCCTCATCTCGGCGCTAGAGCTGCCCGGGGACCCCTTGTAAGTAGGATCTGGCAGGAGCATAGCCCTGTTTACTTTATTAATGCAGTAGGATGGTTTCCTTCTGACGCAAACAGAAATCCTGGTTGAAACATCTTGCTTGTTCTTAGCAGGTTTTATTATTTCTCTTTATTCCTTACAAGAGTATTTTTCCGCATGTACAGCTTTCCCAGCTGGCACACACATTTCAAATACCAGTTACACAGTAGCCTTTTTGACAGTCGTAGTTACAGGTTCAGAAGTGAGGTATCTCTGCTCTTGTAACCTTAATAGCCAAATATCAAGTAATAGCTCCAGAACTTGTAAGAATCAGAAAAAATGGTCTGTTTGGAAGTAATAAAATGCACATTGCCATGGGCCTCCCAGTTCATGCACCTGCTGGCACAGACACAGTCAGTAAAGGGAAGCTTGTAATAACATAAAAGCTTGGAATCCAGAGGACTTAAAGCCGAACAAATCATTGGAGAGGGAGGTTTGCATTGCAGAGAAATGAGCTTAAAAGGCCTAGAAAGCCACAAATGCTGATTGTTTCTAGATTCTGCTCCATTTTACTAACGTAATGTGAATTAGTTGAGGTTACAAGGTTAATCCCTGCAATGTTTACCACTTTCCTAACTAAATAGAGGGGAACACAAGCAGAATGCGTTAGGTTTCAGGGCTGCAGCACCATTTCCACACCTCTTCTTGGGAGGTACTGGAAGCTCAGAATAGCCTGTGGGAGTGCAGGGAGCTCAGCACCCTGCACCAGGCAGTACTCAGCACAGGGCTGGATTGCTCCTGGGAGATTCTGGCTGCAGGAGGCTTGGAGTTTTTTCTTGCAGCAACACAGATAGTTGGACGGCTATGTTTTCCACTGCTCATGTCAGCTGAATCTCTTGCACCTGCTACAGATGAAGCGCATTTTGGTTGGGATCTTTCTTGAAAATTTTAGCACAGATCAAACTTTTCCAGTTTTCTATTTTTCACCAAAATCAACAGGGTTGAGGGATGTTTTGGGAGGATAGGGAAGGTTGTCTGGATGTAGCTGAGGTAGCAAATGAGCAAAGCGTAGCTCTCATCATCCTCAGTCTCTGCCAGACTCCAGTTGTGTGAGCAATGACTGTTGGAGATTTTCTGTTGGGTTGTTTTCCCTGGATAACTCATAGACCAGAGAAAAGGCAAAGATGCTCAGTGTTGTCTGGATGCTCAGTGAGGACAACAAGTAGCCATGTGAGTTGTCTGTCCCTCGGCTCGCCAGGAAAGAGAGGCTCTGCCTTGAAAAACTGTTCACATAGTGGCTGTGGACCTGTACTGCAAGCCCTATTCTAGCTTATTTCCCAGCACAATTGCTTCTGAAGCAGCCTACTCAGGCCAAAGAATTTTAGTCTTTTTTTTTTTTTTTTTAACATGAAGCCCTGGTTTGTTTGAGGGATTGCTCTATCCCTGCAAACCCTTAATCACATTATCCCCAGTTTCCATTCCCAGGTCTGCCCCAGGCCCTACCAGCTTTGAAGACAATTTCCCCGGCCAAAGGCCTGGAGAGAAGCCTGATTATTAAAATCAGCTTCTTGCTATAAAAGAGGCCTGAGGAACCTCCTGAGCAAACAACCCCAGGAAGCAGGACTAAGGATGTCATTGGAGCTAAGGTGGAACAACAGTGTTATGAGGAAAGTTAGTGCCTCTTTGGTTAAATCTCCACCAATATTGTCATTTTCATGGAATAAAAATATATGCCAAATTCAAGCAAAAAATAAAAACAGAAAAAACTTTGATAAGGTCCAGCTGCTTCATTTTATCATTTTCCAGACAAAACTACCATTTTTTCAAGACCACTATAATTTGTGTCCACTTTCATTTAAATGTATTTGAAAATGGGGGGAAACAAAACCTTGAAATGAAACTTGATTTCAGGGAACATTTCAAATGACACATAATGAAACAAACAAACAAACAAAAATATTTTTTTATTTTATTTTTATACTATGTTTAAAATACTTTGTTTTCGCCTGTGAATCAAAAAAAAAGCGGTTGTTGTTACAGCTCTGGGCTTGAGTCCCTTAATCCATAGCTACATTTACCAGTCTCTCAGTCCATCCCCTTATTCCTATAATGGTTTTAAATGTGTTAAAACCATTTAACTCCTTTTTTTTTCTCTGAAAATGTTTCTAAAATACACAGGTGGATTTTAGAGCACTTAGAAACACAAGCAATTAAAGCTTTGCTCCAGGGCCAAACTGCTCCAAGGACACTCAAAGGAAAGCAGTTGGAGAGCAATAAATACGCACAGCACATATTTTTAGCAAGGGACTGAGGGATGATTCAGGGTCAGTAGTCATGGCACAGCATCTGGATCCAGCTCTTTCCTCCTAACATCATTTGCAAAAGCCCTACCTAACAGAGAGAGCCTGGGTCTGCTGAACACTTCTCATTCCCTTTTGGGGACTGGTCTATTTTTAAATTTCAGACTTTACCCTGAGTAACTTCGGAAATACAGCCTTCCCAGATGAGGAACTGAGGCAAACTAAAAGGAATATGAACCAAAACATTTCAATATCACGTCGTAATTTGAAGGAGTTAGGTGCATATCTCACCGATGTTTGCCAAAAAAAATCCCAGTTTTGGAATCAAATTCTTGCTCTGCATAAGGCATAGTGATTACCCAGGCTATCTGTACAAACCTGGAGATTTTACAGCATTTTGGAAAAAATAACTATGAAAAGAATGAGCATGTCTCAGCTGTTCCCACCCTCTAATGTAATCTGCATTTGCAGGCTCAAAATGTCAGATGTGATGAGGAGACAGATAGTTGAGCATAAACAGGAAGGGCCCGAGTCCAAAAAGCTACCTACTGAACGCATAACTTGCCCAGCTATGCCTCTGTTTTAAACCAGATCATTCAGCTCTTTTCTGTCATTTGAAATCCCATCAGGAAGATGTTGGGGCACCATTGGAAATGGCTCTGACCATCAATTTCTTCTCCTTACGGGGTTTCCAACTCACGCAAAAGGGGCAGAGTGAGTTTTCCTGACAGCTGCCCCCCTGCTCTGGCCCTAAGGAGGCGATGCAGGTTGCCCCGTGATCTTTACTGTCAAATAGGGTTGTGCCTGGGCAGAGCCTGCCCTGCTCTAGCTGTATCCATCATAGTCTCACCTGTTGCAGACAGAGCATTTATGACATCAGTATAACTGATTTTTTTCTTATGAAGAACAGAATTTTGCAACCACCACCAGAGCTACAAATTAAGCCTTAGCAAGGAAATATTCAAAAAACTCCAATGGCCAATTATGTCTGTCCGTGTATGAAACTCAAATTTTGGTTGACCACAAATCCAATTTGTATTTTCATGGGATCTATGCCATTTCACTCAGTCCTGACCTCTGGGTGTCAATATTGCTGAGCAGGGATATACAACATGGCTTAAGTGTGTTGCAATAAAATGTTTATTAATGTCAAACGGAAATTACTCAAGGTATGGCAGACTTTTACCCTGGAAAGACATAAATGTATTGCAACAAGTTATTTGTTCTTTTTCCATTATACTTAGACATAAACTTTCAAAGCTAAGTTAGTTTTGATGACTAGGTGGACGTATTGTATTAGCAGCATAATGTCCAGAAGTATTGCACGTCCAGTGTTGCTTTAATAAGGGTCCAAGTCAGAAGCTAGTGAACTCATTTTTAGGTTACCACTTTTCAAAACTTTTGGCCTCTTTGTTAAAAACATTTGCCAAGCAATATGGGTCTACAACAACTTAGGGACTTGCTTGAATACAATGTCCAGTGAAGTCAGTGGGACTGCTGCACCAAGAAGGTTAATTGCATAAATAAATGAATATTGACAGATGAGGCCAGGTTGCACAACCAAAATTGAGTGCCTTGGAAATCCTGTGTGTATAAAGTCCTCAAAGCCATTTTCCATCTGGGGATGTGTAGAGGGAAGTTGGTCTATACTGACTGGAGACACTGTGATGTTTTATACTGGACAGGCTAATGAAAGTCCAGACAAGAAATAGGTGTCTTGTTTCACATATGTTTTCCTTTAATTATTGCAATACAAGATCTAGCTTTTCAAGGCAATTTCTGGGGTAAAGATTAGGAGATATTGTACATAATAGGACTTATTCCTTGAATGGAATCCAATAGTCCCAAACTAATTTCCAGTCCTTAGAACAAGGTATTTCTCCTGGGGATGGCAATATCAGTGGTTTCAATCTCTCACATCCTACCCAACTGTTTCCTCATTACAGTCTCAGGTTTCTTTGTCACTGCACAGTTTATACAGGCTCAGATTTAATCAGTAGCAAAACATTCATCAACATGAACCCATGCCATTTTTTTTTTCTCAAAAATACCTCCAAGCTCGCTAAATATTTGTCAAGTAAACATTTCCTAGACACAGAGAGCACTGCTACCCACTTCCTTCTCCTTTAGGTCTATTGCAGTCTTTGGATTCTTCCCTAGGATTACAGTCATTGGTATTTTATTCCAACATGTACAAGATTTGATAGAAAGCCATCATGCCTCTAGGGTGTAAGTGCACAAGTCGCAGATCCAGCTCTGGACATGGAAAGCCCTTCTGTGGTTAACTAACACTTTGTTTCAATATTAGGCTGTTTAGGCTATTTTCTCTTCAAAATTATAATTAAGGTTCTCACTTGGCGAAATATTTACCTTGTGCTGTGCTTTATCAAAGAGAAAAAATGATTATATTATTTTCAGCTCCACAGTAAATGGATACTCCTACTTGAGCTCTCACAGTGATTTATGAACATAAATTAATTAAGACTTACAAGAGTACTGTGAGATAAGGAAATACTATTCTCCATCTCATGGTACAGGAAACCAAGGCACAGCTTCTGCCAAGATCACACACACAGTCTGTACCAATACTAAAGCACACAATCCTCCCCTGCTGTCACCTATCCTGTTTGCCATTTCAGCTCATTCCAGTGTTGACTATTGTGTTTGTATTGTCAAGTTGCTTTTAAGTTTATCATAAAGTGATGTTTCCAGGTAATTGCAGTGATGTTCATTCTGCTCCCTCCCTTCCACCTCTGTTGTGCTCATCTTCACTTTTTATCTCAGGATTTTGAGGATTGCTGGTTTTAAGTGTCATGCAACCACAGTACCTTATGCCTGTTTCAGGGTGAAAGCATGCAGGAGATGACACCCCAAGCTCTCGCAGCTCCCATGCAGAGCACAAACATCTGGGGTTTTGGGGGAATGTGGAAGATTCAGCTGAGTTTTGTGTACAGAAAACCAGCTGTGGTCTCTGTACTGCAAGTTGTGGTTACACTCTGCAAAATCTCTCCAGTGTTTTCATACAGCACGGGTGCCTTCTGCTCAGGAAAGATTATGTTCAGTTAAAGACCTCAGGCTCTGACAAATGAGCTCTGGAAAAGCTCAATGAAGTGGTTTAAGATGTTACTGCCCATGGCTTTCTGCCCTGCTTCTGCACTGAAGTTTATGGGCCCTAGACAGCAGCACACAGTGCGCTTGTGCCACAGCTGCTCCAGTGGTTAGGCTGGTGCCTTGGTTTAAGTCCCCAAGGAGGTGGGTTTACACTACGGCTGGGAATCGGAAGCGCTGAGGCGTGGGCACATTGCATTTGGCTGACTGATACAAGGACTGCTTTCTCCAGTAAAGGCAAAATGGATGTATTAGACCTCTTCTACTCCTTGGCTTTGTAGTGCCTCAGTGCCAAGATTTCCACTTCTCAACAAAGCCTGCATTCCCACACTCTGATCCACTGGCCACTTACTTCTTACTGAGGGGGATCCTAAAGCTAGAGGCTGATCTCTTGAATCCCAGAAGAGGCAAGGCATGCTTGGAGAACATGCTTCACACCAAGAAGTTCACACTCCAGATATCAAGTTATGTTTACTTTTCTTTCAGGGAAGAAAAGAGGCATCTTCCTCCCCTCCATTTATATACCTGGGAAGTGAATAGAGCAAGAGTTGAGACCCCTGAATTTGAATTCCTCTTCAGCCTGAGAAGACTCGAGCTTGTAGCACCCTCTAGCCCAGAGTGCACTCAGTGCACCAGGCCACGGATGGAGCAATGCGGGGAGGCAGGCAGAGAGAGGCAGGAGCTGAGCCCCTGCTCCAGAAGCAGTTTAAAAGTGTGTTTTGTACAGGCGTTCAGTGTTAGTGACTCTAACCAGAAACATTTTGCCAGCCTCTGCAGTGAGGTGCGGAGGAGATCAGTATTGTCATCTGGACTTCTCCTGCTGTCTTACAACCACTCCTGTTATAACCTGAGCCCTGATGTTTACACCTGCCAGAGCTGCAGATCCAGCTGTGCATCAACGAAACCAGCTGGGGCCTTTCTGCTTCACTCCCCGTCTGTCCTGCCCATCGCCGCCAGCGGATGAGAGCACAAGCAGCACAGCAGGCTGCTGGGAGGCAGAGCTGCAGCCTCACCGCTGCCGGCTCAGAAGAGTGGGCAGAACAGGGGAAGGAGAGGAAAGGCAGAGCATTCAGAGGCCAATAGCCTAAGCAAGGGCAAGGACCAAGGCAAGGCTGGCCTGGCCCTGACAGCATCTTCCTCTGTCTCCATGTGGATCGCACTGAAGCAGTTCAATGTTTGGAGTGGGTCCGTGGGCTTCTTCTTCATGCCACGGCTGCATTACAGCTACCAGAGCCAGTGTCTGTCACACACCTGGAGTGACTGTGCAGAGGACACGTCCTTCAGCCATGGGTCCCCAGCGCCAAAACTGGTACCAGTCTTGGCTCGGCTGGGCTCACAGCTCTTCTTGCAGTTCGTTGAAGGCAGTCTGCCTCTGCCTTGTGAGTCATGAATAAATCCCAGGAGACTGGAGCATCTCATAGCAGCTGCTTAACAAGCCCTCCTCACTGCTAACCTTGCAGCCTGCCTGCTGTGAGCCAGACAGACAGATACTCTTTGGAGGATGCTAATGATTCTGTAGGACCAAAGAGCTCAATCCAAATGAAGGTACCAGAAACCCCACAGTATTCTCACTTGGAGCAAAATCTTTTCTAGAGAGACAATTGGAAGGTCTCTACTGGAGCAAGTGTTTTCTTATTTTAGAAATTACATATAAACTTAGGGAGATGTTGAAACATAACAAGGCATAAATGATACTGAAATGGCTGCTTTGTGAAATCCTATAATGGGAAATTCTTTTACAAACCTTTTAAAATTGGCAAATGTTACTAATATTCCTCCAGGCAACACTTGGGCTATTATTTAAAATGGGATGTGTGGTGTCCCAGAGCGACTGTTCTCCTGAACTGCAAAGCATTCTGTAGGACCTGTGAAATATGAAATGATTTAAGGAGGAAAGAGGGTTATGCAGTTCTGCTTTGTGTGGTTTCTACTACCTCTAAAGTAGCTTTAGAGGAGAATGTGTTCTGGGCTGTAATTCAAACAGTGTTATGGATACTGTAAGGAACAGAAAAAATGGACAAATTAGAGGCATCTGATGAAAAACATTGTTACTTTCTCATTTGCTGCCCTAAGCACACAAACATGTTGCTTAGATTCACTTGGGTGTTTATATTAAATGCAACTGGACTTATTAAGGAGGCCTGAAGCAAGCTTTAAGTACAAGGGCTGGATTGCAGCACTTTGTCTCATTCTGCAGAGCAGCCTCAGCACTCGGGATGGCTTGAATCCGCAACAAAGTCAGCACACGCACAGGGACCCCTGCAGAGATGAGACTTTTTTTCCATCTGCCCTGACTCCTATGGAGCAATGCAAGGACAAGCCATAACTCGCCTATCTGTGAAAGGCTCTAGGAGTTTTCTGCATATACCTGAACTTTCTGCTCCAGCACAGAAGTACATTGTGTGTGATTTTCACAGTGAAAGGCAACCTTAATGCTGCAGAGTTTATCTTGTGGGCGGCTGGGAAATGGGGCTTATTTTTAAAGACACCATTGCGGGTTCTCTTTTGGAGCTTGGAGAGCCTGGCAGAAATGCCCTAACCCCACTGCAAGCTTCAGAGGATCAACGAAAGGATGGGGAACAGGTTCCCTGATGGCAGAGAGAGGTCTCAGCACTGCGTGAGAAGCTCAGTGTAAGTCAACATGAGCGTCTCCAGAGCCGCTGCATGTGCTTTGCCCTGCTGAGGACCTGTCCCTCAGTGCAGAGAGCGACCCCATACAGGGGAAGGACACTGCATGGGTAGGCCAAAAAGATGGGAACAAGTTTTGGAGCTTGCTGCCTGGGGGAAGCGGAGAGGTGGTGCTGGTGTGGCTGAGCTGCCTGGGGGATGCCCCTGCCCTCTCATGGCAGCCTGACACATCTACTCTGTCTCTGCCTGGCCAGGTGCTGGCAGGCCTTGCTCTGGGCATCTCTTGTAGGATGCTTATGCTCTTGGTTATGTGTTACACTCACTAAACCATTATGCTCAAAGAACAGCAAGGTTATAAAAATCCTGCATGTTTTTTTCTGCCACAGTGGTCTGCTCAGAGTGTGATCTGGCAGTAGGAAGAAACCAAATGCACCAGCAGTCCTTTACTTGTAGGGGACGGCCTCCTGCAGTGCAAAGGGGCTGATCAAATGGCTTTCAAGGAGCTCAGTGGATGAATCCAAGAACATAAAGCCAAATAAATGAGAAATGTGCACGTGAAGATTTATCTTCAGCAGGGATCAAGTTTAGAGAGTAGACAGATCCCAGAGGTCTGTTAGGTACTGAGACAAGAGCTCAGGAACACAGATCAGGTAATCCAAACCTGAGGGAGAGAAGGTTTGAATATAATGATCACAAAGAGAAAATCCACATTCTGGCATGGAAAGCAGCTGTGGGGAAAGGGATCTTGGGGGCAAGGGAAGGTGGATGGCTAACAGGAACAGCAGATCACAATATCCCCAGCCAGTGCTGCAGGCTGATCTTTCCTCTCCGTACTGCAGCTGTAGATCAGGGATGATATGAAAAACAGCAGACTTGCACTGGCCCACAAAGCAGCCTAATGAAATCAGCCAGGCTGGCTGTATTCTGCTGGCCACCTCTCTGCGACAGCACTGGGAGTACTAGAGACACTGATCAGCAAAGCCGCACTGGTGAACGTGTCTGGCTGTGAAGGATGGGCTACACCTCCTGCCCAGGCAGCGAGGGGATGAACTGGGGGCTCAGGGGTCCCCTGCCCCGCTTCCCAGGCAGAAGGGGCAGCCCTTTGGGACCACCCCCCTACTCCCCCCCAGGCAGTCATACAAGAAACAGCCTCCAGTCCTGGTGCAAATCCCACAAAGGGATTCTCCCCCCACCCCTATTCCCCGTCTGCCACCTCCCACCAACACCACTCTACTGGGGTCTTAAAAATGTGCATAAGGTTCAGGTGCCAGATTCTGAAGGGCTTCCAGAGTTTTTTGGGTAGAAAGCAAGAGCCTGTGGGGAAGTGGTAACTGCTGTCCCTCTGGATGCAGCTTGACCGATGCCAAGTGCCTCCAGGATCCGGTCTCTCCTCTTTCCCTTCGGTGAGACTTGGTGTCCGTTCTCTAGTAAAGACCAAAGGAAATTCATGGAGGCAACACAAGCTGAGATTCTTCCCATCTACTTGAAATTCCCTATGCACTGGTAAACCTTCCCATATGTTGAAGATTTGTAAGAGAAGGATGCTACACAAATGTGGAGTATTTTGCCACTATCTACGAGCAATGCCCTGAGTACCACAGTATTGCTGTGTCAGGCAGGGACACCTCCAGGAAACATTTTGTAGCACATCTTGCAGCCAAACCACAGCGGTGGTGTTGAAAGACACAAAAATTTTTTCCCTTCTTCCAACTGGCCAAAACACAAAAAGGAGTGAGATTTGCAAATTGCCAAATTAAGCTCAGCCAGAGTCTGTGGCTGCTGTCATTAAGAAAAACCCTGCAATAAATGTTTACAAAAGCGTTTCAGAAGTAATGGCTCTCTGTAGAACTGGGTTGGGAAATTTCCAGCAGAACAGGTTTCAGCAGAAAAATGCTGATTTGTTGAAACTGCAGGGTTTGTGGAATTGTATGGGTTTTGACAAACTTTTGATGAACTACAGCAGCAATTGCCAAACTAGGGGCTGGGAGCCTGGTGGAAGTTCAAGCAGAAGTGAGGCTTGCGTCTGGATCTGGGGTCAGGAGTCTGGAAACAGCTACACTGTGGGCAGATTTTGGCCTTAAGAGCCTTTGTGCCAGGGCAGCCCCTCTGTGCAGAGTGCCCTGGGGCATGGGGTGACAGGGCTCCAAGGCTCCCAGGCTACCAGAGCTGTAAGCCCTGGGTTGCTTTCAGGTTTGCCAGAAATCCCTGGCCCTTGCTCTCAGGGAATGCATGTGGGCATACATCTTGCAGATGCAAGTCATAGAACAGAGCAAAATATTTTTAATGAACAGTAAAAGCAGGAAAAAAAAAATAATGGGGACAGCTTTGAAGGGATGGAAGCTATTCTTGGACCTTGCTCTAATTCAGACAATAGGTTTCAGAAGAAACTAGAAGCAGGGAAATAAAATATTCAAATAAGTCAGAAGAAACCGCTTCCACTTTCCAGTTTGAGGTAGTGGGGTTTTTTCTCCTACAGTGTTTTTTTCTGACAATCCCAACTTTTTTGAAAACTTTTCAAAGCAAATTTTAAAAATGCAATAAAATGCTTGATTTGGGGCTAAGACAGACTTTTTGAGTCAACGTGAAACAAAAAATGTCTTGGGCTCAGCTGCCGACTGATAAGTCCATTTCCCCAAGTGCCTTCCCCTGCCAGGCGCTTCAGCACAAGGCCCCCGGGGCCGGCACACCTGGCCACGGGGCAGGACATGTGGGAGCCCAAACAGCTCTGCTGTTCCCCCAGATCATCCCACCACTTCACTGGCACCATACTGGGCTGCTGCCCACCTGGAAGAGACCTAGCCAGGCTATGGGTACCCATGCTACCCAGGAAATGCTGTTTCCTTCACTCTCTGTCCCAGGGAAGCAATGGGGATGGACTGATGCTTCGGCTTGCTGGCTGATCAATGCCATTAACATTTCAAAGGCATCATCTGAAAACCAATACTCAGTCTTTAAAGAACTTTTGCTCCTGATTACAGGTTTTAGCATGTCCAGAGACACTGGCAGAAATCAGTGAAGCATGTGTGTTCACACTGCAAGTCAGAGAGTGGCTTTATCCTACCATGGAGCCCAGCCTCCCAGGCACTGTCGCTTGTGTATTAGAAAGTATTAATAAGAAAAACTAATATCTACAGGGGGGATTTTCATCGTTAAGTACAAAAAGTGAGCTATAACTGAATGAGTTATTGCAATCTCGCATTCCTCAGCATGGTAATTAGGCATTTTAGTGAGTCTGTGGCTATATTAACCCCTGGGGACCAGTTCATTGACTCTTTTGCATTACTAGCTGATAAATACCATGCTTGGTATTAAGCAGGAGGAGAAGGGGCAGGAAAGGAGGTTACCTCAGGAGGTTACCCACAGCCCTCCAGGGTCATGCAGGAGCCCAGACCTGGCTCTGCTAGGTTTTGCTTATTCACTGACATTCTTTTACTGTTCTTCCCACCACTGCCTTTCCTAGTTAAACTGACCCTTCCCAACGGGGCACTGCAGCAAGTGTTCCCATAAACCCAGCTCACCTTACCACATTTCCATTGTCTAGAAAACCATTTGCTGAGGAAACAAATCACTCAGGCATGAGTTGCTCAGGTTGAAGCCGGGTCTCATATGATGCTAGGTCTTCCCAAATGTCTTCTAAACTCTTGCACCCTATCAAGGGCTGACTACCACACCTGGAGATGGTATGACTCCCTTGCCCACATCTCCTCTCTTGCACAGGACTTGCACGCTATTTGCAAATACCCTTGAGTCATGTCAAGCGTCTGGCAGGACTGAGTCTTGAGTGTCTCTTGGCTGACTCCTGCCTCAGGACCCCAGCCCTGCTCCTGCCCTGCTGCAGTATCTGCTGAGGGCTGCTGAGGCTCCTGGACTGGAGCCTCCTGGGAGCTATAAGATGGGAGATGAAGGGAGGAGGAGCACAGTACACCTTGGCTGAAGGTATGGCATGGAGCTGGAGCTGAAAATAGCTGGCCCGCCATTTCATGTGGCTGCTGTGCCCAGTCTCCTTAGTTCGGATCGTTCGTTCGGATCGTTCCTTCTGACTAAAAAGGACCTACCAAAGGATGCAGAAAAGAGCATCCTTTTTTCTGAGCACTGCCATAGGGGAATTCCGTGGATCCCCTTCTCTCCCTAAGTTCACAACATGGGCTTTCATAAAAGGATTGTGTCCTTGTAATTGTGAAACCTGAGACCCTGCTAACACAGAGAGGAATAAAATCTGCTTGGAAATGACCAATCACCTTCCATGCCATGAAATCCAAAGACAACCTTTATGCGTGGGCTTCTTAATCACTTTATAAAATAATTTTACAGAAAAAGAGGTATTTTACTAAAAGTAAAAGGGTTGCCTAAATGGTCCAAAGAATCAGCTGTTAGTGAAAGTGTTTAGATTCTTTTGTCTTTCAGCTAAATAAGAAATAGCCCACAAAATTTTTCTCTAGTATGTCCATAAATAAAACTCAATTAGAGGAGATGGAATGGTGGAGCTGATCTTCTTTTTCTCTTTTCAATTAAAGAAATATCAGAGGAATGTGACTGCCAATAATATTTTACTAAGCTTTAGGTGATCTCATAGCACCCTTAAAAAAAACAGCAAGAGGAAAAGCTATGCTCCTAATCTGTTATTCATGAACTAAATAAAAAAATAACAGACATTATAGTAACCCCTTGAGAACAGGTACCATCATTTGCTAGGCATTTATTAATTTTTCATATTGGTGGTGTTATACTAAGCTTATCAAAGTCCTACTGTTCAATGTGCTGCAGAATTAAAGTGAAAGGCAGCTTTTATTCTCAGGAACCTACAATACAAATCACAAAAGTTTTTATATATTGAGTTTTTGTACTGTTCTTATTTACAGGGTAAGTGAATGCAATTGACTTTGTATCATGGTTTAACCCCAGCCGGTAACTAAGCACCACACAGCCACTCGCTCACTCCCCCCCGGTGGGATGGGGAGAGAATCAGAAAAACTGATGAGTGAGAAAACTCGTGGGCTGAGATAAAGACAGTTTAATAGGTAAAGCGAAAGCTGCGCACGCAAGCAAAGCAAAACAAGGAATTCATTCACCACTTCCCATCGGCAGGCAGGTGTTCGGCCATCTCCAGGAAAGCAGGGCTCCATTACACGTAACGGTTACTTGGGAAGACAAACACCATTGCTCCGAATGTCCCCCCCCTTCCTTCTTCTTCCCCCAGCTTTATGTGCTGAGCATGACATCCTATGGTCTGGAATATCCCTTTGGTCAGTTGGGGTCAGCTGTCCCGGCTGTGTCCCCTCCCAACTTGTGCACCCCCAGCCTCCTCGCTGGTGGGGTGGGGTGAGGAGCAGAAAAGGCCTTGACTCTGTGTAAGCGCTGCTCAGCAGTAACTAAAACATCCCTGTGTTATCAACACTGTTTTCAGCACAAATCCAAAACACAGCCCCATACTAGCTACTGTGAAGAAAATTAACACTACCCCAGCCAAAACCAGCACACCTTGCTTATCCACAGCTGATTTCACCACTGGTTCTCAGCATGTTTTTGTATGGGAGCCTGGGACATGGCAGAGGTAGAGTTAAATCTTTCTCTGCCTCTGAGTTCTCATGATTTTAACTAAAAGTCGCTTAATCTCACGGCTCACTATTAGGAAAATGGGCAACAGCTCTGCCCAGCTCAGAAAAGGTTTTGTAAGGATAAGTACAACAAAGATACTGAGGTATCAATACAGTGATGCTGAGTCACAAAGTACCAGACTTTGTACTTCACCCTTCTCCCAGGGGTGTCAGGTATGGGAAAACATAGGTGTACTGAAATGCTTACTTACATGCAGAGCATTCAAAGACCCATGCTTTTAAAATGTCATCATCCAGGGCATATTCCATAGACGCCTTCTGAAACCAGGGGCTGGTAGGCTTCTTGTTTTCCAGGTTATTTTTGCAACCATGAAGATTTGCAGGTAAGCTAAAACTGCTCTGCAGGCAGCAGAAGTGGTGATGGATGGTTTCCCACAGCTGCCTTAGCTGGCTAGGCAGGAGCACCATGGGAGGACCGACAGACCTGCCTGTGTGCACAGGCTGGGCAGGCAGCTGCCAACAAAAAGCATGGCTGACAACCCAGTCCTGCTCATTCTTCCCTGGGGAGGGCTTTAACAAGATTCCTCTCCTTCCCTTCCTTGCCCAGTGTTGCAATGATCGTACAAACTTAGTAACTTCGAGACTTCATCCCTTCTCTCCAGTCTGCTAAGAGGTTTGAAAGTCATTAGGGAGGGATTGAAAGGCAGATGGATAGGTATGCTGATCCTGTATGCCTGGCTTCCTTAGGAAACTAAGTTAAGAAATGTAAACTGCTATTCTCAGTGGTACTCTGATTCTGGCAGCTGAGATTTAAAAAAACCAAGACTAGAATGCTGGCAACTCTGCAGTAAGCAACCTATCCAAAAACCTCATCCTTTTATTTTTCTTCTGGATCACACGTGTTCAGAGACACTTCAGCATCTGGGTGCCAAACTTGTGACAACTTAAAGCCAATCAAGCCTTGAATATTGAGCACAGGGCTCACACAACTGGTCCCTCTCATGCTCCCCACAGCCAGAGGCTCACCCCACGCATTTGCAGCACAAGCCCCAGCTCCTGCCCCGCAGCCCTGACACTGGCAGGCTTATGGCCTCCAGGATCTGCTGGCCAGCCCTGCCGGGCACCAGGACCCGGAGGGGGAGTGACAGCTGCACTGCCTAGCAGCAGATATGCCTCTTCCGAATCCTGGCTGGTACCATTTAAAAAAAAACTATCTAGTGCAGAGTGGACTCCTGAAAACGCACTGTGCCGGCTGCCCTTCTAACACCCAGCTAGCCACCCTGCAGTGCCACAAGGATTCATGCTGTAGCACAACACTCCTCCTATGCAAAAAGCATACATAGCTTTTAAGAATAGTTTTAGCTTTAAGATAGTTTAGCTTTTTAAGATAGTTTTACTGGCCTTGTTTCCACCTTACCTCTTTTCCTCCAGCTTCTGAACATCACAAATGGAGTCTGGGCCAGCCTGCAGCTTACCAGAGCACATGCTGGTGGTCCAGGACCTGGACCTGGTGCACCTGGCGTTTAGTCCCCTGGGAGTTACCCTGCTGTTCCCTCCAGAACAGCCCCAGCTGACACAGTGTGAATACCCTCGCCTTAACCAGAGGAGAGCACTGGCATAGAAATGCTTGTGTTGCCGCCAAGTTTTTTGGGGGGACAAAAGAGGCCTTTTGCCTGTGACTCCCAGCGTTCTGGATGTCCTCTTCCTGCCAGGAGAAGCTGCCGGCAGGGTCCTTCAAACACTGCCTTGTTCTCCTGTTCCCCTGAGGCTTGCACAGATCCCTCCAACACGACTAACCACCTCTTGCTTTGGGTGCTCCCTCGGCATTGGAGACCTTGTGCACAGCACAGGCACTGCCACTTTTCAGCCCCTCCTCAGGTGGCGAACCCCCTCGAGATGATGTGCTGAGCACAAAAGCTCTGGCCTTTCCATCAAAGTGAAACCCTGAGTGTCTGTATTGCAGTGTCCCCTGGGCGCAGTGCTTGTGCCTCAAGTCCCAGGGAGCGCCTGGCACACGTCTGCCTGAGCACACACATGCCGGAGAGCGGGGGACACTCGTGTGGATGCTCTGGGCAACAGCCAAAATAAAGTGACAGCAAAACTTTGCTGGCAGAGCCCAAGGTTTGAAAGCTCTTTAGCAGAGGGACTAAGCTTTCTCACTCTCCTTTTACACACAGGAAACCTATGAGGAGCACATAGACCGCACTGTCGATCTAGGTCACAGCTTTCACAGGGGAAAAGGAGTCGGTGGGGATGGGGGAAGGTAAGAGAATGAGTGACTATGGAGAGAAAACAGTTTCAGAAATCACTACAATCTGTGATGCGCTGATTAATGGTACTGAATAAAAAGCCACATGTTCCATTTGTACAGAAAAATTCAGTGAATTAATGCAAAAACATTGCAATATCCCATAAAATTACTGTTTTAGAGATCTGAACTGAACAAAGATACATCTGGTAATCTCTTTGTCATTGAAGTGTTTGCTACATTAAACCTTGTGTGTCCTCTTTATGTGTTTCCTACTACTGAGTGATTTCACTCTAAGAGCAGCAAATTGATACGCTGGATAAGTTATATGAATGGATTCCTTCCCAGACTCGCTGATATTCCCTGAAACTGAAGAATGCACAACACCAAGCTGCAGAACAGGGTAGTAAGGTCAGGAACATCTGTCCAAAAGTATAGCTGGGATAGCTGTGCTTTATCTATGGTTTATGGTTTTGGATGGCAATAGTTTGGATAGCAGAATTGAGGAGGCTGAATAACTTGTTCTTCAGCTCTGCCAGCAAGGTTTACACCTTTCTGCATCTGCAAAGGGCACTATAGTAGTGCTAAGAGCCAATATCCCACATTTAAAACCTTTATAGGATACCACTTCTGTACCACTATGGCAAAAAGCTCTTCCTGCACAGAAACCTAGCAGAACTGAGCAGAATTTTTTTCCAACAAATTGCCCTCAAAGTACAGCTGAAAATAATTAAATTTCTTGAGAGAAAAAGCAATTAATTTTGCCATATTCTACTGAAAACCTAACTTATTTCCATTTGTAGCCACATTTTTTCCTAGTTTTCCAGCTGAAAAAAAATTGCTCAAGGCAGACACTTTATACAAATTCTCCAGATAACTGAGCCCTCCTTTTTCCTGATAAGATTTCTAGCCAGCCCTAATAGATGTCACCTCCATGGCGGGTGCAGCGCTTTTCTCTCCAGTGGCATCTAGTGGCAACTGCAGTCTCCCTGGGGCACTGCAGGATCAGGCTCATCATCCGGTAGCAATTTTAAAAGGAGGGTATCATTTACTGTGTCCTACCCACCGCTCCCTGGAGCACCTTGGACTGCCCAGTGACTGCAGGGTTGGCCTGACCTGAGCTGTCTCAGGAGACATGAGGGGATTGGAGCACAAAGCTGTGCAGCCCAAGGGAAGGGGGTACTAACAGGTTATACAAATGAAACATTGCTGCCTCACTGAAACTTTAGAAGAGTAAAGGGAAGGTGTGGGAAGAGAAAAGTAAACACCCTCACCGCTCCCTCTTCTGAGCCTTACTGGGAGAGCTTACCATAATAACAAACTAGGCTAACTCGGAGGTAAAAGGCAATCCTGGTGCTTCAGGCACACTGCTCATGCCAGTGCTCCCAAAGTCAACTCTTTGCACCATGCACAGGTGAGTTAGTGTCTTGTGGTCTCATACCTTGTGGTCCTGACACCGTCTGAGCAAAAGCTGTCTGGTTGTGAGGTAAACTAGACTTGTTGGGAGAACTTGGCAGCGACTTCTGCCTCCTCCCACCTGCCTGTCCTTTGCACAGGCGCAGGTACCTCACTGCACCGCCTGTCACCTTCCAGTGACAGCCAAGAAGTGCTGCCTCCAAGGGATGGCCTGGTCCTGCCTCTGGGCTGACCTCTGCCCAGCAGTCAGCGGCACCCATCCCCATCCCTCACAGACACTGCTCTCACACCCTCTCCTCGGGGAACATGCTGCCCCGGCAGTGAAACAAAAAGATTCAAAACCTATCAAAACAATACAATTTCAAAGTATTTCCTTTCCTCAAAGTGCCGAGTCCTGAGAAATTGCAGCTGCTCCTGTCCTTGGGTCAGGGCATGCTCCTAAGCCAGTTTCTGCCATTTAAGGCACAGAAGTCCCTGGTGTGAGGCCATCCTCACAAAGCCCTGATGCACACCAAAACCTCTGTGGCAGCAGCTATGAACAGCGAAAGAGAAAAAAGTGCAGTAATTCCCTGGGGTGGAGAAGTGATGTTTATCCAAGATCTCTGAGGGAAGCAAAGTGTGAAACAGCAGAGGCATTGGCAGGCCCTTTGAAACAGCAGAGAATAGACAGCTCACAAGTCCCCATTGCCAAGCTGGGCTATTGCCTCTGCATCTGCCTGTGGAGAGGCTGCTGCGGACGTGGAGATACCCCTGCCTTCCTAAGAGCAAGGCTGTGTGGCACTGGGGTACTGGTCTCTTTCTTTGCCTTGGAAGGATGCTCTTCCGCTCTGGCTCCCATGCAAGATGGACCATGAAAACCATGGGGACATGTCTGAGGACTACAGGCTCTGTTGGGGCAAGTCTTGTGGCCTCTTTCAACACCAATACCTGTGCTATCTGCTCCTGCCTACCTCTGCACACAGATGTACATGGTAAAGTCTGCTGGGACCTGTGGGGATCTGAGGCCATCACATCTGAAGTTCAATGTAGTGCTTCCCAATCCTGTGTTTTCCCCTTGTGAAGTTTCATTCTTTTGCCCCAGTTTCTTCCCTCTCTGACCTATTCCTTGGCCTCTGAAAAAATCATTGCTGTGCTTTCTCACATATTCACCAAATCACATCACACCTTCCTCAAGCCTGTACTCCAGACTCTCAGACAGACCTCCAGGAGGTCCTTGTGGAAGCCTGCTTTGAACTCCTGCCTGCAGACAACCCAGTGACTTATACAGGATATTTATGGTGCAGATGTCCCCAATGTGCCTATATTGTCAGTGCACTCTTAGGCTGAGCTCCTCAGGGACCCTCAGTATCCGAGAAGCACCGTGTCCACAGGCACTCACAGCCATCAAAGAACTCAGTGGTCAAGCTGTTAATGGGGCATGCATAACATCAAATCTGACTTTCTCAGAAGTCCTCCTCCACAGCCATAGAGAACCCAAGGATCTAAGGTACCTTGCTATGACTGGACAGGACAGGAGTTAGGTATCTTGGTACTTTTGGGGTAGCATGAGCAAAAATGAGGTAGAGATCCTTCTTGCCCCATTCAAAGGCAACCAAGCCTGACGTGAGTTTTGTACAGCTGCAACCCTGCCTGCTGGAGTCATCAAAAATCAAATTGCTCGTTTATAGCACCCACCTCAGCAATCCAGCAGCCAGCTAGTTAATGCAGGAAACCTTGCAATTTGGAGGCTTCCAGGAAGTGCCAAGTGTCTTGCAGGCTGTGTGGCTGCTCCTGGGGAGTGATCTATGCTCCACCATGACCCTGGCCTTTTCCGTTCCATGCTGCTGCGCTTTCAAGTTGCCCTAAGGAGGTCCTCCGTGCTGGCCTTTGAAGAGAGTGCCGTGCTGCCCAGGTGGGATCTGCTCCCTGGCAGTGATGGAGCAGCATATCAGAGGCAAACAGCAGATCCTACTGTGCAGGGCTCTGCTCTCACTGCATTTCATGGTAGATCAAGCTGTCACCTACAGGCTGACAGGCTGAAGTTATTTATTGTGGTTTTTTACAAAGGACTGGATTTTGTTAGGTGCATTAATAGCACTTATAAGTACAGAACCCAGATGAGAGATACATAAGGATTTGCCCACTGTGGCTAGGGAACCATTCCAAAATCTCTCTAGGCAAAATATTTTGCACTGCCAGCTGATCTCTTTCATTCTCTCCCTTCCCTCCAGGGGAAGAGATATTTTCTGGGAGCATCTGCCTTAATTTTCTGATATTTTTCCTTATTAGAGGCTGAGGCTCACTGGAAACACAGAGCATCTACTCATCTGGGCTTGGACTGGTAATATTACAAGTTGAATTTGGTCATGAGAGCCACGAGCAAAATGTTTGCACTTTCTGTTCCTGCAAGGCTATCCATGGGAAACTAAGTGATGGGAAGCTCTCTGGGCACTGGCAGTTTCTTACACATCTCTAAACAGCCAACAGAAATATAGAAAGATGGAAGCAGATGGGATAAGCAGCGATCCCTCTTAATTTATTTCACCAAAATATATTTGGACAAGGCAGTTTTGGTCAGGACATACATGCAGACTAGGACTGGACACTAAGTTTCTTCCTGAAAGCCTAAAGATCCCAGGAGAAACACCATCACCAACAGCAAGCTGCAGAGACCGCTGCACATCTCCTTGAATTTAATCCCATCTAAATCCTGGTGCGCAGGAAACAATGGGAGTTTGTCACTATTAGGGCTTAAATCTCTACTTGCTGACGTTAAAAGCCAGGAAGAAAGTTTTTGACATAACCTCTGAACTCCAAAGGGCTAAAGTTCATCTTGGATCAAAGAGGGGTCTCTAAAGAGCTCCATGCTACACAACAAGGGTAACATAAGGATGCCATGTACAAATTGCATTGCCTCGCAGGAATGCCTTGCTTTCTGTTGTTGCTTTTGTCCTCAAACAGCAGATCCAGGATCCCAAAGCAGAATGTTGCATTAAAATACTAACAGAGGCTTTGCCAACTCCAACTTAATGGCCGGTTCAGAAATCCCCTCCTGTCTCAGGACAGGCAGGATTTTAAAGGGATTGTAAGTGAAGTGATGCCTACAAGAGTGGGAAGTCCCAGAGACCTGCGACTTGTCATAATTAACTTAGTCCCCAGAGCACACACTGGGAGGACAAAGCCACCGAGTGGGCGAATGGATATGGCAGCGTCAATTGAACTGTTTGTGGCACCACCTGAATCTTCTTTCTAACACTCTGACCCCTTAACCCAACTGCTAGCTTCTCCTAGACCTATGGGAACCCGCCAGCACTCAACTGTGTGAAAAGCAAGGAGGATGCACTGAACACAAGTGTAAGATCCTTCTCTCCGATCCAATATCCTGTTCCAAAATGAAAGAGTGGAAATTAGATTTTGATTCTTACTGAATTACTGAAATTGTGTAAAGTTTGGGCACTTGTTTAAAAAACTGAGAAACCTAGAAGTGGACGGTGAGCTCTAGAAATCTTGATTTCTCTGTTTTGGGGGTTGTTAAAATATTAGTATCTCAGCACCATCAAGAAACCCCAGTGGCTGAAGCAGCATCCCAGTGTGCAAGGAGCTGTACAACTAGTGTTGGGGCTAAAAGGCTGCCACATTTATTTGTTCCTGGAGCTAAATGTTGCCTTTGAACCTAGGCCATATTATTATCTTGGAATGCCACAGGCCTGTCATTCCCAACAGGACAGAATACAAAACCAGATCAAAACAGTGATGCTTTATACTGCAGTTTCCATCTTCTGAGTATTTTACCAGCCAGGGGTTTCTAGAAACAATGTTTTTGGATCTCACCACTCCTCTGGAAATGTGCTCCATGAACGAATTACCAAAAGAGGAATGAGGCTTGGCTACCTGCATAGCAGAAGGATAAAATGTGCATGCTCCGGGCTTCTCTGGGGATCGTGATGTGCTGCCTGCCAGGTGGCTCTCTCCGCACAGGGCCAGCTGGGGCCCACTGGCACTTATTAGCTCCAGTTCAGGGCCGGCTCTGCAGGATCCCAGCTGGTTATTGCTACATTACTACATTGCGCTGATGTTCTGGGGAGGTTTATTAGTGCTAGAACTAATCCAGCTGTGTGTACTCCCGCCTCGGCATCACTGGCACAGGTTCTGTGCAGTCCCAAAAATCCCTCCAATGATAGCTGACAGCTGACTGTGCACACATGGATGATTTATACAAATTATGATACATACGTTGTGTTATTTATATAATAGTGTAAGGAAAATCGAGTGAAATAAAGTACAGTTTGTGTCATTATTTTTAAAATATGACTCAGAAAACCCAAAAGACAGATAATACTTATATTCCTTTGTTAATATGTATACATTCCCCACCCAAATCAGGATTCAGAAATCAGGGTACTGCAACACATGCTTAAATTAACCTTAGATATCAGTCAAGAAATGTGCTAGTATTGCCAGGAGATCTTGCCCTCAGGTTATCATCACCATGTGGTACCCCCTGGCTGGTGGCTCTGCATACCAAGGAGGGTTGTAAAAAATCTTTTCAGAGTAATAGCGCATAATAATAGCACTGTCCTTATGGCAGATATAATCAGGTAAAGCTACTATATGGGTTTTTTTATATGTCCTTTTTTAAATCAGCAAGCCTTTTTTAATCTCATTTTAAAATTGCTGCAAATTTGGGAGTGAAATTTCTTTTCAGGTGAGCTATGGCCAACAGATTAAACTTTTATTTGTCTTGCTTTCCCTTAATCCCTTGATGCAGAATTGTTCTAGGGAACTGGTCATTCATACTCATGCTTGAATTGCTTCAAGAGTGGGGACCCTGTTTGCTGCCTACTCCCAACATTGGCCCAGAAATTTGGGCCAATTTATAGTGGAATATAAAAATTGAAATATAAAAATATACATGTCACACCAAAAAGTCAGTAAGGCTATCTAAGTTCCAAAAAGCAAATATAAATAAGGGAAAAGAAAAATTAGTAATTACTCCCTTAAAAAAAAAGGAAAAAGTACATCCGGATTTTGTTGCATTGATATTAGTAGAGCTGCAGTGGGATGGAGCTTGCTCAGCCTCTCCTGCCTGCAGCTCTCCTGGACTTAACTGGTACAGATGCACAGCTGGACAGAGGTTCGCATTGATCTAGTAAGAAACTCTTCATTAGGGTTACAAATGAGTATGAACTTGCTAGTGTCTCAGCAACAAAGAACAGATGAAAAGTGCCTGAGAGGGGCAAGACAAAAGATGGTGTAAAAGTGTAGTAAGTAATTGAGGGCTTCATTAACACATCTAACAGGTCAAATAGCATTACCTGCAAGACGTGGAGATTTATAAAAAGTATTATATAAAAAATAACAACACAACAGCAGAAAAAGATGCTGTCCGTATTTATGTCCATTTCATTTACACAACATTTTTGGCACTTTAGTCTAAACACTATGGAGACAGCAGTGGCAGCCACAGGTGAGTGCATTTACTGTAAAAATAAGCAGAATGCAATGAAAACTGTAGGGAGGGTGTGTTCATGAGGGCCTGGAGTACCCTAGAGATGGAGGGTACAGAAACTCAGGTGGCATCTCAGGGCAGGCTGGAGTAGGCTCCCCTCTTCTGCCTGGGAAACCTCAGGGAGACATGTGAGTGCATGCACATTGCACAGCACGAAGAACAGGCTGGAGGCATCATGCCTGAGCCAGAGTTACCAACTTCCCATCACCCAGGCAGTCTGTGCATGCCCAGAGGCCATCAGCCTGAGACCTCTGGTCCTCAGGCAGCCTGGCTGTGGTCACCTTCCTGGCTGGACTGCTGGAAATCTCAGAGATATGGACAGGTTCCTCTGCTTCTGCACAGGTAGACTTTCAGGTGGGAAAAAGGGGATGAATCCAGAAAACTCAGATGCAGGTTAGACAAACTTCTCTCATGAATGGTTAAAGCTGATCTCTCCAGAAAACACAGGGAGAGTCTGAACTAATGCATCTGAATGATTTTTTTTTTTTTTTTAAATGAAAGGCCACACAAACCATCTGAGAGGAATCTCCAGCTCCTACACGGCATTACCACCACACTTTTCATTTACTACTGGATGAAAATGAAGCTAAGTTCTGAGCACTCATTTGCTGTATTTAGTTTCCCCCCACTATGTTTTGGCACACATGAGAGTGTATAGGGTGGGTGGATACAGTTTTACAACAGACTTTTTGCATTGCTTACACAAACAGTCTCCTGATGCCTTGCAGACCAGAGGCGGAGAAACACTGAACTAGATGATGCTTTGAGGTCCCTTTCCATCTTGCTTTTTATGAGCCCATCAATCTGTCACAACTGCTCAAATGCTTCATTTATTAATGTGGAGTGCAGACTTTTGGCTGGGGTCAGTGCCCCACCATTTCAGGAGCTGCATAAACACCTGGCAGCTAATGGGGTCAAACCTTGCTCCCTCTCTATTAGTATTACCCAGACTGGCAAGGCACAATAGCAGCCTCGTGGTGTGACAGCCCTGTCCTACCCTACCCAGACTGTAGCTGGACCCACTGGAGACAGGCATTCTGCTTTGGAGACACTTGCAAGACAAAGGTGCTCCCAGATGGAGTGGGAGGCAGCAGTCAGCAGTTTTCATATTGCTTTCACTGCAGTAACATTTTCATCATGCCCATGGCCAAGGCTGACCACCAAGTTCAAATCCAGAAGGAATTCTCTACTCCTGGCATTTGGCCTCTGCTTCTCAAGCAACTTGCTATGAGCTTGGGGCATATCTCAAATGCTTAATTTCCTACTTGGCCGTGAAGCCTTCTACCAGCTTCCCTGCTCCCCCTTGCTAGCAGAGAACCCATAGAGCAAAAGGGCAATGGAGCTTCAGCTCCCCACTTGCCCTAAAATGGGCTCAACAGTCAGAGATGCCACAGAAAACTTTTTACCCTTCCCCGGTTGTGCTTTGCATGTTTCCCAATGACCCTGCTGACAGTGATGGAGACAGGTTTCCAGTGTTCACCCTCAATTCTAAGCAGCTTCAAAAAAACATGTTATATAGAAAAGAGCTACTTCCCTCCTAATCATTCATGGTTTTGCTTCCCCTGCTTGGCAAAAGTTATAATCTTTTTGAGAATTTATTAATAAAATATCAAGTAGGACATTTGGGCCTCTGATGTCTGAAGGACTTAAAGCAAGCTATCCCCTATAAACTCTTGAAATGGGCAGCTGTCCATTGCTTGAGTAGATGAAGTAATTGAGCAGAGGAGTTATATTAAATCCAGGCACATTCAGTATTTAATGCCAATTAGGTCCTACTGACAAGGGAGGGATATGCTAGAAATCTGGCTTATGTCATGCCCTTCCTTTATACCTTTTTGACAAGATGAAGGTAGAATGACCTCAAATAATGGCATTGCCCTGTTGTTACTTTTGCTATAGTTGGCACATCATATTTTTTTGGTTATTGATGGTTCACAGCTTTCATGTGTTGCAATCAAGGAGTTTTAAGGCTTTTCCCACCATCAGTATTGAATACAGCTTCCAGCTATCCCTGGCTATTTAATTCCAGATGGATCGAATCTTTAGTACTGCCTGCAGGCACATTACTAGCTAATGAGTTGCACTGGTCTGAGATCATCGCTACAAACGTTATTTCCTTGGTAAATATTTTTGGTTCAGACCTGAGAAACGACAGAGGTACATGCAGTCAAGATTTATAATCTGGCAAGACGCTTGAAAGTTGAGTTGCAAATAACAATGGTTACGTTTGTATTCTCTGTTTACAGTTTTCTTCCTGCAAATATGTTGAGGCTTAAATCAAACAATCAGCCCTGCCACAATGCTGGCAAATTCCCATGCTAACTGCACAGAGATGCACGTCTCAGGGACTTCTATTACTTTCCCTGTTACAGTATCTCAGCCCTTCACACTCACGAATGCACTAATCCTAGCAACCACCCTGGCAGAGAAGTGAAATTGTTTCTCTTTTTCACAAATGCAAATGCTGATGAAGAAGAAAGGGACAAAAGTGCCAGAAATACTTAGAGCCTAAAAATGCATCCAAATGCTTAGTGAGATTTTTCAGAAGCTCCTACATCCAGCTCAGGGCTGCATGCAACCATAGGGGAGGCTGTGCAGCTCTCGGCTTCTTCCTCATTATAAGACCTGCAGCCTTAGTACTGGAAATCGCTCACTTGGTGGTGGGAGCACACAGCCCTTTCAACCATCCTTCCCAGTAAACCTGCACCTGCTTTTGATGCCTGCAGAGTCATTCTTGTAGAGCCTATCAAGCAAGAGTCTACTTCTCCAGCTCCTTTGAAAAGGTGAACTAATGGCCCCAGTCCTCCCAGGCCTTTAAATACCTCATGAAACAATTGATGTCTTGCCCACGGTTGCTCGGAGATACTATGACAGAAACAGGAGCCCAGCTCGGGTCCCCTACCTCTCAGCTGGCTGACTGTACTCTGCTGGCAGCCTCCCACTGGCTTCAAGCCAAAGAAAGAGCCTCCAGTTCAAGGAATGTTTTTGTTGTTGTGCAATGCTATCTACACCTTGGGTAAAGTCCTGATTCTTTTACTCAAAGAAGTTATCTCAGTGGAGTCACTATGCTAGAATCCAATCTCAGTTAACCCAGAATCACTTCAGCAATGCTAAGCATTATTCCAGTTTTAATCTGAAGACACATTTTGTGTTTGTATGGTATTACATCAGATTTACACAACTTTTCTGAGACCAGATCCCAGCCTGAAAAGACTAATCCAGAACAGTGGCAGGATACTGTCAAAAAAGAGCTGAAAAAAGGAAAGCAAATAATTATGGAAACTGATTTAATAAACAAAACAATAAGAAACATGCCCTATCCAAAACTTCTTATGAAACACAGGTTTAGTTGAACGCATACATGGGAAAATGCCAGTTTTCATGTAATTATAGCACATATAGGAATGATCTCAGGAACTAAAACAAGAGAAATGGGACAAAAATGCTTCACGCAAATTTATATGCATAGGGATTAGGCTCAAGAATTGCACCTTTAGCAGACAGTCCATCACTGGGAACTAATGAAGCTCTGCAGCTCTTAGACACAGGATGTCTCAGAGTCACCACTACAATACTGACAGAGGAAAGAAGTTTGCTGAGGCTATATGAGGAGAGGTATTTCCATGTGAAGAGGGAAATATTCATACCAGAAAGCAGAGGTCTAATAAGACCTTGTCTGCACACGTCTTGTCATCCATAATCCAGTACAGAAATTGGAGAGTCTGTCCTGTGCAAGAGAACTAAAGTAGCCTGCCTGGTCTGTATAGCTCAGCAAAACAGAGGTGAAGAGGCAGTATGGTTACACCTTCCAAAAGTACTGGGTGACGGTGTGCAGAAACTGTATAGAAGGAAGATTCAAAGAGCGATACTGGTACCAGAGTTAATAAGCATAATTGTATTTTTACTAGAAGTGAAAAACAGTGGTATTCAGGATCAGGCATTCCAAATGTAGCAAAACTGGAAAAGAAATCTACTTTTAGACTGAGTTTAACGTGTTCAAGCAATACTGGGGTTACAGTGCACATGCCTGTGATAGTAGGAAAGTGGAGTGACCCCACTAGCACTGTGCTCCTACCACATTCTCACATCAACCCTTTGAAACACCAAATGTTGCTCCTACTAGAGGTTTTGTCATATCAAAACCATCAGCACTTCCCTATCCATAGAAAACTAACATTTTTGAGGGTTCAGATTACATCTCTGGGGACTCCCCATCCCACAAAAATGTTAATTCTTGTGATTTTTCCTTCCTCTTAGTTCCTTTCCTCCTTTCATTTTTGTCTCAAGATTAAAGGAGAAGCTAAAATATCCACATTTCCCATAGGATAGAGATTCAGTGCTTTCACATGTCTCTCATTAACATTTGTGCACACTAACACAGCTCTGAATATTCCTAATACTCTCTGGCAGGAATGATAACAGGTCACTGAGAGTTGGCTCTATCTGGTGGTTGTAGACTTGTCCAGGATGGGGACAGAAGGAAAAGATCCTTCTGCTCCCATCTTATCTAACCTTGCAGAGTGCAAGGCAGCTCTCCATGTGTTCCCTACTCCACCAGTAGTGTCAGGTAAGGGAGTAAGGTAGGATTTGGTCAACCTTACCTTTTTGAAGCAAAGTTTGCTCCTCTAGCCCATCACAGTATAGCTCCTTGAGAAGTTCAGCTCTGCTCCACCAGTGCTAGGCAGTGGCTGAAAGTCACCCAGGAGGTGACACCTGGAAAAGTCCTCCAACATTTTATAAGAACAAGTGCTCACTTTCAAGTCAGACCCTACACTAGGGGCAGGAAGGACGAACCTGGAAGCTTAAGTGTTGGCACCTGTGAGGAGGGCTGGAAACAATCACTTTGATAAAAAGATCTTTTCTTGGCTGCTTTTACCCCCCTGTCCTCAATCAAGAGGCAACAGTAGAGCTGAACACCCCCTAAGCCTTTAGATCAATTACCAAGTTCTTTTCATCACTTCTCCTCTACCCACTAGATACCAGCGCCTTGCCTACTGCAAAGGAAATATCCCCTGGAATGGATCCGCATTCCAACTTTATGGGGCTACTGGGACAATTCTGGGATTATGATGGGATTATTCTACTTCTAGCTGTTTTATTGAATGTCATGTGATTGCCAGGGAAACCCTGAGGAACAGAATAATACTGGCCCACAGTTTTGAATTTCACCTGGATCTGAGTCAATTGCTGTAATATGTAAATGAAGGAGGCAATGGATTAAAACCATTAAATCTAAGCCTAGGATATTCTGGGACAAACTATGCTTCCCTGATCCAGCAGAAAGCCTGTTTACTCAGCAGTTTCATTAACAGAGAAAAGTTACCTTGCCTAGAATTAGTGGAGATATTTCCCAAGCTGCCACTTCCATCAACATGACCTTTCCGGGGAGGTCTTGCAGAAGTGAGTGTGGACAGACTATGAGTGCTCCGTGGGTGTAATTCCAGGGGCCAACCTATTACGATGGAGTACGGCACGCAGTGGGGCTCTTCAGTCAGTCCTACAGGGCTCTGGGAGAGCCAGATCCTCCCAAACTTACTGACAGGATCCCACTGACTGGTATATTTTATAATGCTGTTTCTCAGCTTTTTCTAATCGAAAAACTCCTAACCTCTTGGAAAACAATCTGGGGTCTTCTTGTGCAGTGCTGCCACAGGAGCTACCATTCACAAATAGTTTAAAAAGCATGCTTCACTTTGAATATGTATTTACGATATAAATAGTTTTACAATACAAATATATGCCCCTATAAATAAATGCCCCTTTCTGTTAGATTTCTAGTTCTTCTTGCAGAGCTGTTCTGATGTCCTGCAGACCACCACTGAGCCACAGACTTCTGCCAGAAAAACCCCAGTTTACATGACACTTCTCGGAAAGAGAGCTTACAGAACTTTACTATAAACCCACTGTTTTGGGTTTACTTATGTTAAGTTTTTTCCCTTGCTTTTTTTTTCCTTAAATGTAGCAAATGACACCTTTTTTTCAGCTTCTCAAAAGTCACATTCGTAATGCTGGGTATGAAAAAGAAATTATTAGAAGGAATTAGTATTCATCTTCTGCAACTTTGTCTGAATGAGGCTAACCACGTTTATACCTCAACAACAATCTCCAATATTTCCACTGGATATTCATTAACATCCCTAATATCTACAGAGCTGTATTTCTTTTAAATTTTTTCCTTTTCCTGTTAATTCTTTTCCTAGTACAGACTCTCATCTTGCAAAAGGAGTCCATGTATACCAGTCCTGGAACAATGTTCAGGCCACAATGGTCTATTTGACGAGGGCTCTTTGCAGTATCACAGTCCTCAGCTGCAGTCTCTTCATGATAGATCTGGAAATTATTTCGGAAGAGGCAAGAAGAGAGGTGACAAAGTTTGCTGATGATACAGGGATTCTCACAGACTGAGAAGAGGTGCAGGAGGAGCCCAGGTTACTGAGCAGTGGGGAGATGAACGAGGTGAGTTTTATCTGCAAATTTAATGCTAATAAGTACAAAGTAATACTCGTGAAAAAGAAACAACTCTAATTTACCATACAAAATACTGGGCTATAAGTTAGGTTGTATCACTCCTGGAAAAGAAATCCTGAATTAATTAGGCAGTCTGTGAAACAGCTGCCTGCTTGGTGGTGATCAGAAAGCGTGACGAGCCTTCAAGTGTAGTTCCACATTGCATCCAGCAAATCTGAACAGGCTGGCTGCTGAAAGGGCCGTTGCCCTGTTCCCCTTGCTGTGTGCTCCCTCCCTCTCCCTTGCACCCACCCGATGCTTGTCTGCCTCCTCAGCAAGCAGACTTACCCAGGAGAAGCCCAGCTATTTGTACCATTTGTACCAAACTTACCCAGAAGAAGGAACAGCCATTTGTACCATAGGTGTTATAAATTATGCAGTTTAAATGCAACTTGTTTTACAGGAATATGCTAAACGAGGTGTCCTCACTGTTCACTTGAGGGCTCCAGTGGGGACATGCCCAGCATGGCCTATACATAATGTGTATGCTTAAGCCCCCGCAATAACACCCCTCTGCTGCACCCCTGCCTTCACCAGGCTCCTGATTTTGTGATTTCCATTGCACACCAGCCCCTGGTACCACATGCCCGATCGCAGTCCCCGTCCTTGGTTCCCACAGCGTGGCCCCTCTGCAGGTCTGCACTGCACTGCGTGGCAGGGATTTGGCCCATGGGGGGCCACAGCAGCCTGGGAAGTGGGAGACAGTGGTTTGCATGCCCAGGGTAGGGCAGGAGGGCTCATGCAGCCTTGGGGGTCTGCCTGCAGTGGGACTGCAGCCTGGCAGTGCTTCCTAGCTCCTCTGCAATCGGATTTGGCAACAGGAAGGGGTCAAATCCTGACAATAACCTTTGGTCACAACCTGGCATATCCCCAGCCGGAATACAGAGCATTCCATCCAGCTTCCCCATCTCTAGGGACCCATCTTCCCCATTAGCCTGGCCCCTTTGTGCCCATCTCACCCTCCCTCCCCTGCTCCGTGGCCCTGCTCTCCAGCCTGCTCTGAATCTCTGCGCCCTGCCAGGCTTTCCGACATTTTCCTCCTGCTAGCACTGCCCTGCCCCAAACCTGAGTGGGTGCTGCCAGCCACGGAGCAGGAAATCCAGCTGCCAGTCCATAAAGTACAGTTCATTACGGGGAGAGCAGAGGTCTGATCTGCAGAAGGTGCAGTGGGCCACAGGATTACTGCTCCCCTGCACAGAGAAGGCAGCTGCTGCCTTCACCAGGTGACTGTCCCTCCTGGGATGCTTTGGACTTGAGAAAACTTAAACCAGGCCCTATACAGGCTGTTATACTTGCACTGGCCAGGCAGCCTCTGTTCTGCTGCGGATTACTGCCACATATGCAGGGAAGGTCTGAAAGCAGGTAGGGTGGAAATGGTTTTGGCACGTCTCCCACCTCCAGTGAATCACTGAGCCAACTGGCAGTGGTATTATTAATTATTCAGTACTACTAAATATTTTGTTCATGATCATGTATAACAGTAACATTCTGTACTTCACATGAGGAATTTCATTTTTCTCTCAGAGTGATGAAAGGGACCTTAAGAGATCATCTAATCTTTTCTCCTGCCCAGGGCAAAACCAGCTTCATCTAAAACCTTCCTGAGAGACGTCACATTACTTTGTCACATCCCATTCCCTTTCTCAGGGTCCATCCTCCCAAGTTTTTGACATGCATGATATCATGGGAAAGGTAATTGTGGATTCTGCCAAGATTTCGACAGTCGGCACCTACAGGCAGGGCAGTGCCCAATGTGACATCAACTGTAATCTCTGGCAGCCCTCAGCAAGCATATCCCCTGCACCTCACCTGATTTGAGGGCTGAAAAAGCTGTGTCCTGGCAGCTACTGGGAACCCACTGAAGTCAACCTGAACTAAGGAAAGGCATGAATTTGGATAGGCTCAATTAAACTGCATTAAAGTGATGCCACTTAGGGAAGAACAATGCTACTGGAATTCTGTAGCTGCAGACAGCTGTGTGCCCTGAGACAGCTGTGCACCCTGAGACAGCTGTGCACCCCACACACAGCTGTGCACCCTGAGACAGCTGTGCCCCTTGAGATAGCTGTGCCCCAGGCAGAGCTGTGTGCCATGCATCCAGCTGTGTGCCATCCGAACATTCGGACAGCCTGCTGACAACTGTGCGTCATGAAGACAGCTGTGTGCCATACAGACAGACAGCTGTGTGCCATACAGACAGCTGTGCTCCCTGCAGACAGCTGTGCGCACTGCAGGGAGCTGTGTGCATTGCAGGCAGCTGGGCCACAGAAGATGCTTCTCACCACCACCTCGCAGTGTGCCAGCGCACAGGCATGTCAGCAAAGCTGCTTGGCAGAGTCCTCTCCACCTCATTTCTGTCAGAATGAGCTGGGTTAGCAAGTACCGGTTATCAAATAGCATAAGAGAGTAATAGCATGAGCTCAATTTGATGGAAATGGTTTAAGAAGCAGCGTCAAAAACTGCTCTGGCTGCAGATCAGGGAGGATGGTGACATCTGGCAGAGATGTCCCCATGAAACAGTGCTTCTGCACAGCCTGAATAGGAGCATTCCAGACCAATATTCTCTGGTGTGCAAGGGACATACTCCACCCTCTCTGCACATCAGGCAATTCTAGTAGCACCCAAGGGCTTAAATACAGTGCTTCAAAAACCTATCAACAGCACCCATTGAAGACTGCAGGCATGCTCACAAGTGCTGCTGCACACATGGTCTTGAACTGTGTGTACTTGCACCCAGTTGCTCTTCTAGCGTTCTCTACTGAGCTCTGGGGTTTGGGAAAGGGTGGAAGGGAAGTGATTATCTTGATCTTGCTTTCTGTTAAATCTTGTTCTCCACCTGGCTGCCAGGAAAATCTTGTACCTGTCATCATAGAATCATAGAATCATGGAATTGTTTAGACTGGAAAAGACCTTTAAGATCATCAGGTCCAACTGTAAACCTAACACTGCCAAGTCCACCACTAAACCATGTCCCTAAGTGCCACATCTGCACATAATGCCCTTTATGAGGCAGTACCACTGATGCTGCTGGAGCTCTGGCCTAGGCTAGCACCTGTAACTGTACTCAAGATGACCCTTCAAGCCCAATTTTCTACAGGATCTCAGTTCAGCCTTTACATCAGTCTTATAAGCTGTCACAGACCCAGCAAATGAAAGGAAAGAACAGAGACCCAACCATTTGCTAGCCAGGGTAATGACTTAGGTGATGATTTGGACCTGTTTTTCTCCTGGTCTTTCAGGGTCTTAGCCTCCATAGGAGCTTGAAAATATGCTGTTTGCTAATGCAATCACTGACTCATCACAAGTGTCTCTGTAGCTGAATACACACAAAGAAATGGCTTGCACAGAAGAGCCACAGAGATTCATGTTAGCCAAATGTGCCCTGGGCTCATGGCCCTAAGCTAGCCAAAGCTGGAGACTATATGTTTAAAAAAGACTTTAAAAGGAAGAAGATTTGCAATCACTGTAAAATAATGAGCAGATATCCCCTCCTTTGAGACAAGACCTAGGATTTATTTACCCCCTGTAGATAGATGTTGAGAGAGAAAGCCAGCAATAATGTCAAGGAGCCATAAATATCCCTGTTTAGTGAACTAAGCAAAAAGAGGGTCACATACATGGGGGATGCTTTAACTGGAAATACATGGATCTTTCACATGGCCAGTAGTATCTTAAGCACACTTGTTTCTTGCCACACATGCTCTGAAAAGGAGGCAATGTTAGCGGGGCTTCTGCAGATCACGAGGATGAGATTCGCATATGCGTTGACTGGCTGCATTACAGCTTCTGCAGGGATACTTATGGCCACATACAAACCAGTCAGTCATTTTTCAATACCAGAATGAAACTGGAGTGCACTGATCCACAGGTCGCTCCTCTCAGTCTCCAAGGAGCTAAGGAATGGGATAGTTTATAATCTAGCAACGGACTGTTGCTCGCAACAGCAAAGCGAAGAGGAGCCAAAATTTCCAACTGAAAGAGGAAAAATCCCCACACTTTTCAATTTTCGTTCGTAATTCTTTTCTGGGGAGAAAAAAATAAAAAGTTTCTGGCATACTTTGAATATTCATGTTCGATGTGAAATCCCCCTTTGTCACAACAGCTTCATCTGAAATCAGTCAATCGCCCTCCCACACAAAACCCACCTGAGCCCACTTAAAGTGTGGTAGTGTCCTGTTACCACTCGGTTATTGTCTATTTGTACCTTTTAAGAGTCTTTCCTTGTCATGCCTTTATAGCACAGAGCTTTCTCAAGACACTATTTTCTTGTGGCTCACAGATGCAGGATCAGCCACACACCCCAAATGTGATACTGCCACAACTCCAGCATCACCAAAGGTGCCACCACCATACTCCGGCCAGCTGTAGATGGTCTGTCAACTGGTCCTGCTGTTGCTGCCATTATTTAAAGTCCAAGGTCCCAAAATTATGTGATTCCACCAGGAATTCAACTTGCAACTTTTTTCCAAGGAATTTTATACAGTCCTTGCATTGCAAAGGAAAAGCTTAGAAATGTGTATTTAAAAGGTAGCAGAAGAGATCACTATGCACTGCTTAAGGATGGAAAACAGCTAGAAGTCTTTCCTCTACAAGCTTGGACTGTAAAAATCTGTTCTTTGGTTTCTTTCTTTTGCATTGGTTACAAATACTGATGAAAGGTATTGGCCCACACAGCCAGACTCCTCCTCATTCCTAGGACTTCTCTGTAGAGACATGAATAGAGGCAGGGAACAGGCTATTATTAATAACACACTTCTTCAGTTTTCTGCACTTTCCTTTATTACCTAGCTACCTGTAACTACAGATATGTCTCTTACGTTACCTGCAAAAAAGTTATATTAGGAAAATCATGAAGTCAAACTGACAGAAGTGAGGAAGTATCAAATCTTGTCTGATGGGTGGACTTAATCATTAAGATACAATCTTTCATTGCCAATTACTTCAATCACTGTTTCTCATCCTCCCGTACCCCCATACACATTCATTCTGATTTTAAATATATCCCTTTTGAATCTCTGTGAGGTCTCACCTGCCTGAGGTGAGCTGATCAGTCCACGGTGCTCTGCCTTGTCCCACGTAAGCACCGTGGGGAGAGATCCTCCTCACAGGCAGCAGCCCAGAGTGCTCCCTGAAGCCTGGAGGGACTGAGCTACCCCTCTGCGCTCCACATCCATTTGAAAATGGTCTCTCCACCTGAATTTTTCACTTTTCGGCTATTCAGGTCCCTGGCCCTGGAGGGGGTGAGGAAGGTGAGACAGGGGAAGGCACACAATGTCTGCCAAATTTCCATGAGGAAGAAAAACTCGACCTAGCTTAGATATCCAGCTGTGGGGAGACAATCACAAATCTGCTGATGCAGAGTTAAGCGCGTCTCCCTGCAGGGGAAGGCTGATGTTCCCCCTCCCCTCTGCCTTTCCTGCTCGGTAGTTTAGGCAGCTCCCCGCATGATGTACCCTCTCCTGGGGTCCCATCCCCAGGCACCTGGCTCCCCTCGTACTGCTGATGGGCACCCAGGACTCCACTTGCACTTCTGGATGCTGCAAGGCAGCAGGGCTCACATCTCCTGTTTCCCTCTTGCAAAAGTAGCTGGAAGCCTCTAGGAATGGGCTTGCGAAGCAGTCTCACAGCCTGAATGCATCTCAGTATCTGGGCTGGTTTTAGTCCCTTGATCAAGTGCTTGCTAAGTCACTGACATGCCCTTGGGAAACGCTATCTTTAGATGCATTCTAAAGTGCACCTGAATTTGCTGTTTGCAGCTTTGTAGTGCATGTGATGCAGTATTTTACAAATTCAAATCTGTCTGCTTTTTCAATAGACCCTTCTCATGGTTATACTTGTGCAGATCTGGAGTAGCTCTTCTAATGTCACTTAAATTACTCTCAGTTTATTCAGTGGGATCAAAATTTATTCCACAAGGTTTTGCACTAGATCCAGTTACAAATTATGGAAACGCTGAATGCAAGAAAAAATCCATTAAACAGGAGAAGAATTTTACAAACAGAGGCCTTTTTAATGGGAAATAAGTGGAGTCCTAGATTATTTATTAGGAATGCTTTCAGATGTAGTCGAAGTTTTACTGCACTGGCAATAAAGGGATTCAAACACAACATACAAAAGGATTGTGAGTCCAAGAAAAAACTGCAACATATTAACAATAAATTAGACTGTTTAATGTGAGAAAGCTTAATAATGTTGGAATCCTTCCCTGTATACCTTTAAAAATCACACTGGATGACAAATCTCTGCCTACCTGCTGCGTGTGTATGGACAAGAGGGAAGGAAGGGAAAAGGTACGTGGGAACGGTGGGGATACCTGACCCATGGGGATAACAAGGTTATACAGAGGTGAAGCCTAATTCAAGAAGGAGAGATCAGTAGAAAACTTAAAAAATCAGGGTTGGTTTTTCATGGCTCACCACAGACCTGTGGCCAGTGTTATGCTGCCCAGATGACACAGAAGTCACTTTCTGACCTTAAAAGCCAAGGACTAAAAATCTCTCAGTATTCCTCCCACCACCATGTAGCTTCACCTTTACAGTCCCTTTCCACTCTCTGCTGACAACCAACTTTTCCTTGCCAGTGTTCACAGCTAAATGTTTCCATGCTGGTTTCCCCTGCAGAGATCTTCTACAGAAATATAAACCTAATATTGCAGAAATAAAGCCAGACAGGACCATGGTTCTCCTTCTGGTTTGGTACAGACAGCCCTTCACAGACTTGGCATTCCCACCAATCCCTCTGGGATGCACTGGCTTTTAGCCAAATGCAACCTGGTGACATCCTCTGCATTTCTTGGGGCTGCTGTGAAAACCAATACTTAGCTGCCCAGTGCCAAGGTCTGTTTTGTCCCCTTGTCTTCCATCTAAAATTTGGAAGCCTGTTTCCCCTAGCTTGAAGGCAAATGGTGGGCTGCTACGAACGGCACATCCCCCAAATCCTAGAGTCTCCAGCTATCAACCAAGAAAAGTGAGCTGGCAGAAAAGCAGCCAAGTGCTCAGCTGTCCCTGACTTCTGTCAAAATCAAAGTGCGTGGAGTGTTTAGACTGAGAAATCAACACGTTATAAAGTCAAAAATGTTTCTCCCAGCAAGAATCTGGTGCTGGAAGGTCTATTCCATCTTCCAGATCTGGGATAAGCATTATGCTCAGTGTGTACTCTACACGAGAAGATGTTAAAAATGTGTCGTTTCGGAAAGCTTAAGATTTACAAGTTTTTCCGAAATAAAGTCAGAAATATCCAAAGACTTGTCACAAATCCAGGGAAAAATTAAAAAACCCAATCATATTTAAATGCTTTTAATTTTAAACACAGACAGGAGGGTCCCTTAAAGCTTTCTCATTTACTTACCCAAAAATTTTCTGTAAGTATAATGAGTTTGGAAAAGAAATATTTTGTTTTCCTGCTAAATTCCAGGAATCCCATTTTAATGACATTTTTCAATTCAGCCAAATATACGTAGTTGTTAGTGTGGTGTCTGTAATCTAATCAAGCCATCTAGCTATCTGACATGATGGATGGAAAGCAGGAATATTATATTTACTTTCCCATTGAAGGGTAAGGGCCAAATTTTGCTCCCACTCACAGCAATGCAAATCCAGTCTATCCCTTGTTATTTTCCTCTTGCAGTACTTGAGAGTGGAATTTGGCCCTTAGGGTTAACTAATGCCAAAGGCAAATCATTTGCTTTGCTAATGAACCAATGAGCTTCCCTTCTTCACAGCTACACAAACAGCAATAACTTCATTACACTTTCAGATAGCTGCATTTTTCTAGAGAAAGAAAATATAATTAAGCAGTGTGATAGTAATCGTGCCCTGGAATAGCTCAGTGCTTTTCATAAAATTACCTGTATCTGAAACATTTTAAATCAGATTATTCCATTACTGGGTGCTGGGTAGATAAAGAGGCCTCTGCCTAAGATCAGGGTTAAGTCAGAAAGTTTCCTAACAAAGACTACTTTATATCTGAAAGCCATATATATACATATGTGTGTATATATATGGCTTCTGATATATATATAAAAGACTTTTGGATATCATTCATCAAAACAAATTTAGCTGAAAGATTTGTTCTGGAAACTTACATTTTTCTGTTCTTTCACCTTTGCTATATATATTACTTTTCCACTCAAAGAAATGTACACATGCAAACAAAAAAATGGACCGGTTTCAAATCTCTTGATGCAATATATCTTTATTTTGTTGGGCGAGATGTAACCCAGTACACTCAACTAAATCCGAAGTAGAGCTATTCTCAAATACATTTTTAAGATGTAGCATTTGGCAGTAAAGATCTCTTTTAGACACACAAGACAGTCTTTCTGAATTTCACTGAAGTGTAAGATTGCTTACCACACATGGTATTAAAATCTGAATAATATTTATGGCCAAATATTACTGAGAGCTCCATGCTCCAAACCCCTTTTGGGAAGCATCTTAGCTTAAGTGTCTAATCATTATGAATTCCTGAGCCATTGAAAACCTTCACGCTGCCCTTGCCAGAGCTGATTGCGTTCCAGTGCTCTGCGAAATAAACCCATCTTTCATCAAACAAGTTTTCAGAGGACGTTTCATATTCTTTAATGAGAGAATTGTTAGCTAAGAAAAGGTAGTTCCTTCTATATGGAAAAATTATAGAAGCTGATTTTAACATTTTGTTTAGGGGAGAAACTCCAAAATGAAACATTTCAAAAGTACTGACACAGTCTATTTAATGATACCAGTTCAGAGAAAGATTCATTTTTGGTTTTGAAAATAACTTTTCAGAAAGTCTTTTTTTTTTTAAACATACAAAAGCATTTTAAGGCTTAAAAATCAAAAGCAAAATGAAATGTTCTGAATCTTTTCATGCACAGTGCTTAAGCAATCCCCAATTTGTCTTTATTTGTTTCATTTTAGAATAGAAATGTTTTTGACATCTTACGCTGAATTTCCCATAAGGCACAAAAGCCAGATCCTAACTCATTCACAGACTTAGATCGAACAGCGTATGGTTTCTAATGAATGAAATTTAGCTTTTGGCACTGATTCGCCAAGAATACTCCGGTGACACAGTGTAATACTAGAAGTTACTTCCTTAAGCTATTTTTTTCTCCGCTAGCACTAGGTATTTTCCTCAAAGAAAACCTCTTTTAATGGAATGCACCTTTGTCTAATCTCATATGTGTTTAAATGGGCAAAACGCATCTCATTTTCTTACTAACAAAAGACTGTTTTTCTGTCACTTGATCTGTTTTTTGGTAGAGCAATTAAAAAACCACCATAGATTGTTCATGAAAAAACCTCTCGTTTGACTGCTTGCCATGACTACAGAGCGGGATCCATCCCTTCAGACAGGGAAAAAAGAAGATGCCCAGAGATGGGCACACTGTTTTGCAGGGCTTCGCTGCTGCTGGATGGATCCTTGCACAGCACAGCCCTGTGCCAGCGGCACCCGGGTCCCTTCCCACAGCAAAGCTCCCCGGGGCACAGCTGGAGGGGGGCTTTGGGAGCCCAGCAGTGCTCCATGGCTCTGAATGCGGCCCCTGCGCAGCAGTCAACCTCCGAGTACATCCTCGCCTCAGAGGGTTGTCTGAAGATAACACGCTAACCAACACGAAGTGTGCAAGTTACGGTAGCCCTCCCTGCCCTGAGCATTTAGCAGTGCTCAAGGTGTCGAGTCTTATTTCTGGCAGTAGGGGAAAAAACCCAGTGCTGTTTCGAGTTACATTTTTTGCTGCAATTTGCCCATTTGCAAAGAACAAGCAAAACTCCTTTCGCTGAACACAGCAGGATGGAGTCTCTCTGCTCACAAGTCCAGTCTCCTTCCAAGCAGCCCTGTGCATAGGTGGCCCTGCCTTTTTGGCTGTTCTCCAGGCCACGACCCGAAGCTTAGGTATTGAGATATATCCTTGTTTCATTCACTCTCAGCTTCTCTCATTCACTCTATGCTTACATACGTTACATCCATGCAGCAAAAAGGGCCGGGAGGACCTAACCACCTTGGTCTAAGCTATGCACTTCAAACAGCACTGCAACACTGAGTAGGCCTACAGAATAATTTCCCCCTGATATTTACAGCATTTGCTTAAGCCCATATAAGAAAGGTGGCAATCTCAGGTATAGAGACAGGAATCCTGTCTCCAGAGCACATCAGTATGTTTCTTCAATACAGCTTTTATTGTTCAATGTACCCTGCTCACAGGGCCTCTAGTGAAGTTACCAACATGTGTAAGTTACACAGATCATTACACTCTTGTTCAGGTGGCATTGCCACGCTAAACCTGGACAGCAAGTATGCCTCCATTTCATAAGGGCTGCCTGCAGAGCTCATCCCACGGATCAGGGTGATGCCTTCACTCCATGTGTGTAGATTCAGTCCTTGCTGCTGATTACTCATCTAGTAGCATCATACTATACAAGCTGGCCTCAATCCAGCAAAGTACTTAACCACATGCCTAGCTTTAAGTAGACAAGTGACTATTGCTTGCATTACAATTTCAGGCTAAGCACATGCATTTTGGTGTTTTGCTGAATTAAAGTCACAGGCAATACTTAGGAGACTTTTACATTTGCTCTCTGCTCTACCCACTGTAACCCCTGCCTCAGATGCTGGCATATGTTCATCTGTTCTGGACACCTGAAGCCTACAAGAAGACCATGAAAGGGCTGTATTTGCCCAATGGACTCATGAATAACCGCGTTATTTATTCCCTGGAAACGATCTCTCAGAGGTGAAAACAGAAAGGTCAGGTGTGGATATGAATTTTTCAAGCTAGGTCTATTGCCCTTGCAGAGTTTATGCCTCCTGATTGGCCCTACTTTCAAGACGAGCCACATTTTCCAGGTTGAAATAATAAAATGATTCTCTGTAAAGAAATTCCTCTGCCTAATGACCTTCTTGCAGCCACCATACCTAGAGCAATAGACATGTCCTGGCTGTCATCAACAGAAGGATCCTAGTGACCTTCTTTTTATGGCGTGTCTGAGAGCAAGACAGAATTGTAATTGCAATTCCATGTTCCTGACAGCTTCCAGATTTCACGTTGCAAAATATTTTTTAGCCATAATTTGTTTTATCTTCGCGTCATCCTTGGGAAAGCAAAGCTGTTTGGCTCTGTGCTTGGATTAGTATCACTCTTCTCTGAGCAGACCCACCCACACAAAGTCTGCTACAAATTGCACCCTCATGAGCAGTGCTTGGCTGAGGGGATCTAAAGAGCAAAGTCCTCTGGGCACCAGGAGGGGCCTGACGCAAGGCAGTAACAAAACTCGATTCTCCATCTACCTCCAGGCATACACGGCCCCTGCCAAGAGGCATCTCAAGACTGCCCCTGGGGATGCGAGAGCAATTAAACACCCATTCGCTCCCTGGGAGCATTTCCCAACCAAGACTGGCCAAGGTAATGGAGCGTGCCAGCCACACTCCTTCCTAGAAGGGCAGAGGAAAGGATCATGTGTTGACCACGGCTGACTGAGAGCCAAATCCCAAATGAATCCAGCTAAGGGATGGAAACTGTTAGACCTATGCAGCCCTAGCATGAGATCTCACAGACTAAGTCCAGCTGGTCTTAGCCCCCTTAGTGTGTCACTATCAGCAGCGTAAATATTACTGGACTCCTGAGCATTAGGATTTTGCCTTCCTGCCTTTTCCCAAGCAGCCCAATATCTCTGTTCTCAAGCTGGCTGATGGACTCTCCATCACCTCTGTCTGCCCTGTAATCCTCTTCTACCTGGAGGTGGCAAAGAGTCTTCTACAAAGTACATTCGGTGCTCAGGCCCTTCCCTTGCTGACGAAGGCAGAAAAGCCAAAGAAGAAAATAATTGCACTCTGTTACCTCTCAATACGAAAGCATTCACCAGGCCATCAGCTCCTTTCTCTCCAGCATCTTATATCCTTAATACAGACACCTCTTTCAGTCTTTTTCTCAGACTGTTCCTTGTCTGCACTAAAATCCCAGTCCTTCACACGTGAAGCGTTACAAAAGCTTTGGGATTTATTTTAGAAGAAGACATTTATCAGGTGCCTTCTTGAAAGGAAAGGCTGTTTCTACATAGACCAGTTACCCAAGTATTTGTCCATATATACAGGGATGTATGCATATGTAGTGCACTATAAAGAAATCAGGGCTATTTTCAGATGTGCCTAAACTGATTACATGTAGCAGCTCTGCAGCCTTGAGGTTTGAGTGCAATACCTGCAGGCATAGTTGGGACCAGCTAGATGAGGGACTGATGGTAGGACAGGCACCACACACAGTCTTAAAGCTCAGGATGCACAAACCTACCCAGAACCTTGTAAAAAAACCAAAATCTATTTCCCCCCTTCAGGTGCCACTGGAATGTAAATATACAGTAACCGTCATACAGTGAAATGCAGGTCATGGACACATGAATAGGATCTCCTGAGAAAATCCCAGCTTCCCAAGGAAAAAAAAAAGATTTGTGTAATCCATATGACCTCTTGAATGAAAGCAGCTCTGCCTTAACTCAGAAAATGTCATCCTGGTTCAATTCCAGGACAATATGAGCAAAAGTGTCATGGAGGTGTCTCTACAAATCTTTGCACTGCATTGTGTGTGACTGTATATACATATAGATAGATACAGATACAGAGATAGAGATAGATTTTGATAATTTTGATATTGATATTGATATTGATATAGATTTAGCTGATGTATATGGGCATCTATGTGTGTCTGTCTCCACATATGTCTGTATGTATGTAAATGAATGGGGAGATTTCACAGCAGGTCTGTCTGGAATAAATCTTCCTCTTCCAGGAACCATTTGGATCTTATCAACTGTCTAAATGAAGACAAAAGTGATTTCTTCTCAGAATTCAGACAGAAGAAGTATTCAGTCCTCAGGGGGAAAAAAAAACCCATGACATTTAATAGAATTCAAAGGGTGACTTAGAGATGACAGTGAGCATGCAAAAATGAATGATGTTGTCCCAGTCCAGGGTTGAGGGACAACAGCCAGGAGCCAGCAAGGAGCCACCCACAGCCTTGCAGGGCTGCTGCACCTCTCCTGGAGATGGAGAGGGCTCCAGAGTAGCCACGTCAGTGCTGGAGATGGCTGTGAAAAGTGTGATTTAAGTTCTGATACTCATTCCCTTTGTTTACCATCAGCACAAAAATTAAATGAGGTGCAACAGCAAAGCATCGTAAAAATACCAGTGCCGAGTCTCCTAATTTTTCTCCCAAGCAGGCATCTGGATTAGCATGTGTCTCTGCAGAGTGCAAAGCCATGCTGCTCATACGTGGGGACTGGGTAATCCCAATACAACTGGCTAGTGACTAGGAATGATGCGGGAATGATTAGAAAACATCTGCTCCCCTGTTGTATCCTGCACTATATGCATTCCATCTGGTTTGGCTGGACATAACTTTTACTATAAATGTCTTGTGAATTGGTCCCTTTGGGAGTCAGCTTGGTTTTAAAAGTATATGACAAGTGATGGAGGAAAAATGGATAAATAAATCTGTTGTGGTGATTGCATTCCATATTACTAGCACTTCTTGAACCCTTTGGAGGGAAAACATTTCTTTGCTGAGTTACCTTACTGAATGAAATCATTTCATCTGCTTGGGGAATTAAGATTTATTTATCTCAAATAATGTAAAAGGTCGTTCTTCATTGGGCCCATAAACTGGATCATTCTTTTGGCAGCAGCTGCTGCTGAGCTATTAATGTCACTGGTAACATGAGAAAATAAATAAATAGAAATGTCCTCAAAAAAGCTAGGAGAACTATAGACATGGATGTAAATTAATGTGTGTGAAGATGTAATCTTGTCTCCTGCAGGCCAGGATTTATACTCCAGTGTTCTCAGTGTCCAGGGGTAACAATCTGACGTGAAACAGGCAGGTCTGCTGTTCAAGCCTCAGTGGATGCCTAGTGCAACCAAGCCAGCCTGAGCAGCGCCCCGGGATGCCCACCTTGCAGTTTGCAAATCCAGGGGCTCTAATTTGTGCCTGCAAGAGCCCGGGGCTCCCCAAACCCAGCCCCTGGGTCACGAGCGTGGGGAACAGGGATGGGCTGACAGCACCGCAAGGCAATTCAAGGTAGAGACAGGGGAGCAAGCAGGAGGCAAAAAGGGGAGGTTAGACTGCTGGATCTGCAGTCCCAGAGCCTGGGGTGGGCTGGGTGGCCATGCCTACAGAGGTCTGGCTCTAAGGATGGCATGGGGAAAGCCCACCAGAGATCAGGGAGTGGGAGGGCTGTAGTGCTACTTGTTTTCCCAGCACAGCAGCACATCTGCTGTGAGAGTTTTAGCAGCAAGCTGTGTATCAGAGCCAATTGCATTAGCCCTCTTCCTTTCCCTGTCCTCTCCAAAAGCATGTGTTTGGACAGGACAGACCCTGCATTGATCAAGTACTTTCCTGCCTCCCTGGCTGCCAGGCAGCTGGGCATGAACACAGCTGCGTGAACTTTCAAATTTCAGATTTTTATTCTGAAATAATCTGCTAGGCAAATATTGCGTTCCTTGCCATCAGCCAGGGAGAGGAAGATTCATCTTCTTCAGAAGTTTATTGCCCTCCTGGTTACAGTTTTCCCTCAAGAAGTCTGGGCTGAGCTAGGAGCCGGGTATAATGCTGTACCTTAGCCTGAGGTGATTTCTAAAGAGCAGTCCAGAAAAGTTATGCTACGTCTTGAGTGGTGACTGTTGCCTTAGTCCATATTATGTCTTCACCTTAGGTCTTTCTGTTTGGAATCAAGACCAAAAATATAGGGAGACTGAAATATGTGCTTTTTCCTAGCTAGGTGAAAAAAATAAAATGAATGGGAATATTCTATCCTAAACCTCATATTCAATCCAAACCAAAAATGCCCCATTTGATAAATGTTAAAACAAAATATTTCCAAATAAAAGTTAATTCTTTTGGGAAAGTGAACAAGGAATGTTGCCACATTTTCAAAATTTCCCGTGCATTTTTTTAATTGGAAGTTTTCCCTCAGCTGAAGAAAACTTCTGAAATAATTTTGTTCCCTCTGTAAACTTAAAATTTGCTGAATTTACCAGGCTCACCCAAAATCCATGACACTCCAGCATCCATTCAGAAGCGTCTAACTCCTCCAGGCATTTCTTCTTTTCTCTCGTAAGTGTCACCATCTCACACACACTTCACAGTGCTATCGGGAAGTGAAATTCAGGAGACCTACTTCAGTGGCTTACAAGAAGTGATTATCCGAGGCTGTCTATGCTCTTCAGAAGTCACGCTTCCTCAGCTCCCTATCTCCCCAGCTGGGCTGGAAGTCAGGCTGGCTCTGGCGAGCCCCTTCAAGCATCAGCCCCCGGGCACGAGCAGCAGCCCCAGCTGCCTGTGCTCTCACACACAAGAAAATTTTTCTGAATCAACTTTGCTTCTCTCTGTGTTATCAGGAAACAGGAATGTTTGTGATTATGTCTGGCGAAAACTAGTGCTGCGGGAATAGTAAGGAGTAGGCAGTCTGGGTTTGTTGCAGATAAGCATGAGGAGTTGTACTGATTAACCAATGTTTATCCAAGTTATTCCAACTTCTACAGTGAGCAGAATGAAGCTGCAAATCTCTGAAGCCCCAATTTCCTCCCGAGGTTTATGATTGGTCTGGAAATGCTGCAAGAGGAACCCAGTCTTGGTTAAAACCAAAAATCTGTATAAAAATATTCTTAATCTTTCTACAAAACTCAGACTCCACAGTTCATAGGAGCGTGGATGCTGGTTAGAGGACCCTGGTGTGCTAACACTAGCCTTGTTTGTGTGAATACGGAAAGCAGCAATAGATATTGAGAAAATGCAAAGGAGGGAAGACAGAAAACTGAGCATTTTGAACCTTAGCTGACTTATAGGAGTAAATTCAGAAGGGAAGAACCTGAGGCTTGCCAAATTGCCTGAGACATCTGGGCTAATATCCCAACTCTGGTTATATTCAGAACCAGGTGCTCCTAAGGAAGAGAGAAACTGCCCGCTGGGGAAGTTGCTTACTAATTTACTTTATTAGCAGTTGTCTGCCAATATATTTTATAAATTTCCCCAAACTCTTGTTTTTGAAACTGTATTCATATCATTGTGAATATTCCCATGGCTTTGAGGAACATCCTATTTTACTCTGAACCTCTCTAATCTCCAGGCATCAAAAGCCTCGTATTTATTTGCAACGTGTGGAAAAGCCATTCCTCTATTTACATTCAAATGTTATGACTCAACTTCACAGAATATCTGTGCACATCCAGGATATTCCTCTGTTAGGAGACACAGCAACAGAAGCTCTGTGATGGTCTGGCTTCTATACAGCCCTGATAGTCCTGACTGCTTCCATAGTGTCCCCAGTTTTTTATCTCTGCTGTAAAGCAAGTCCCACTATTTTCAGTATCTTCTTGCCCAACATGTTTTCCTAGGCTGTAATCTCTCTTCCTGCCTCTAATCACACTTCTGATTCCTGAGCTTCCTTTTGGGATAGGGTCCCCACTGATACATGCAATAGCATTATGCTATTGACTGGATTATTCTCCATCCTATCAACAGTGCTGAAAGGAGCAATCCAACATTGCTGTGCAAATCAAGCAGCCCTTTCTTGGCACTGTGTTGGTACTATCTGCCTGATAGCTTTCCTTTCACCATAAGAAATACACTTTGGCCTAAAGCTTTTTTGCTGTAACGATGTGAGATAGGAGTGTGAAGCCAGCATAGCAAAATCTCTGGCACAGATAAAATTATAAACTAAAAGCGTGCTTTCCCCTTTGGTAGCCTTGCTCCATTCAGAAATGGTTTGAAGGGCTTCCAGGAGACCTCAGAGACTACTACTTTTTTGTATTAAGGCCAGCTCTGTATGCCCACAACAGCTCTGGTCAGGAATGTGGTTTTTCTGCCTATGGATGAGATGTGCAACCTTTGATGTGAATGAGATCATATCAAAATAAAGATGCCTTACTTTGGCCCGGTGTATCCCCAGCTGTCTACTGGAATGAACGATCCAGCTACAAGGTGCATTTCTACAAGGAAAACAATGTGCAGAAATTGTGTGAGATATGTACTACTTCCACGTTCTCCTAAAGCAACACAGTTGTGTGTATACAAATCCTGTGCTAATAAAGGTTTGGTTTGTTTCTGTGTTTAGGAAGGGAATGATGGGCAGAGGGATTGGTTGCATGATGTTTGCTGTTTAAACTAGATTTTTACTTTGGACAAAGATGAATGTGAGTTTCCTTCTCCCTTCAATCCTCCTTCCCCTATATTTCTTTATTTTTTATTTTACTGCTCTAGGGATTTTTTTGGAAAACTGAAATACAAAACCTGAAACTTTTTATTTAAAACACTTTTTAAAAAGCCCACTCACTTTTTCTTTCCTTTTCCATGAATCTTCTTGAAAAATGGAAGAGGGAAAGAAGGCTGCAAATTTTTTTTACAAAAGCAACTGATATTTTTATGAAACATAATTGACTTTTCCCTCCAGATCCCATTTAATATTTCAAAGACAACAGGCGGGGCAGAGATGGGGGAGCTCTGAAATCTTTTCTAATCATTCAGCAAAGGAATGAGCAGGTCCCAGATCGCCTCATCCCTACATCGTCTCTGCACAAGTTATCCCTGACCTGAACCTCATCAAACACAGGGAGCCCGGGTGGGGAGCACAGACCCTGTCAGAGCTGAATGGTCTCAGTTGCAAATCACTGCATAACTTAACCCTTGCCTTCTGGGGTGACCTGCCAGAAACACACGAATAAGTAAAAGAAAAGTCAAAGTAAAATAAAATCACTTGCAGGGGAAGAAGGAATAGTCTTAAATCCAAGCAGAATTTTACAATAAGGAAAAATAGTGCTTCTAGACTGGGAATTGGCGTGCTGAAATCAGGCAAAAAAGATTAGGTTAGAGACTGGAGGCAGCATTTGCATTCTAGCCTTGCCTGCAGCTTTTGCTGTGGACGGTGAAACCCCTCTGAAGGCTGTTCCCAGCCGGCTGGAAGGCGGGCGAAGCACATGCCGAGGGCATGGGTTTCCCTGCTGTGGGCAACTGACGCCTTTCAGGCGGTGCAGCGAGCCGGGGGTCCCTGCACAAGCAGCTACAGCCAGTGGGGTACAGAGTCAACGTGCCAGACGAGAGAGGGGAGTTGCAGAAAATGTGTGTATCACCCACCCATTTGCTCTGTTACCTTGCCCTGGCTCTGCCAGCTGGAGGGGAAGGCTGCCCTTGGGCCCCACGGGGACTGCAACTGCTTTAAAGTCCCGGCTAAAGGTAACTGTGTCACCACCTGCTTGATTTCCCCAGGGTGTAAAATGAGATGCAACCAGCGCAGATTATTTCCATCTGCTGGGGCTGCAGGGAGCAGGAGGCCTTTATGTTTTATTTACAAGCCTGTGTACTAGGGGGGAACCAAGTGGCTGGAGAAGTTCTCCATGAATGGAGACGTTGCATTGAGTTATAGCTCGTTCCCAGACAGCTCCGTGTCCATTCTTACAAAGACTGGTTTTTTGCCCGAAAAGTTTTTCCTATCAGAAAATGTGGTTTCAAGTGAAAACAATATTTGTGGGGAGGCAAGAGGGACCTGGCCATCGTGACAGATGTTTTTCAATATTCCAGGGAGATGAAATGAAGCAAAAAGAAAACTTGCCTCCACTTGAGCTTTGGAGCAAAATAAAGTTATTTTGTTTCAAAACATTCATTCGAGATGGAAAAAGCTGCTCTCATCAATTTTGCTGTTGTTTTTTTAATCTTTGTTGAGAATGCCTCAAAAAACGCTGTTTCCATATCCCTAATTCAATTCTCCTGAAATTCTTTGCCTTTAAAATAGTTTAGTAATTTCGTCTTCTGGTTTTGTTCAAACAGGAAGCAAATTGTAAAGCAATTACATTTCCTGCAACAGAACCAGTCTTCCTCTTGGCCACTGCTAGCAGAAGGACATGGAGGTGGGTGGCCCAGGCCAAGACAGTGGCTCTAAGAAGACCCTCCACCTCAACCTCTGCTGAGGTGCCGCTCTTAGCCCTCAGACAGACAAGCTAAGAAATACACTGTGTGTTTCATTTAGAGGGTTCAAGACAGTCCAGCTCCAAAGTGCTCATGGTGCTTAGCCCTGGCTCCTTTACACAATAGGAACCAAACTAAACTTCAAGCCCGGATTCACTCCTGAGCTTCATTTCAGAACTGTTTGGAGTTGAAAGTTTGATTTAGACCTGAATCTAATTTGTAACCTCCGCCTGCTTCATCAGAAATGCCTGCACGTCCCTGCAGCCCCAAGGCAGTCAACTCCTTTCTGGTGCCAGCTAGGAAATCAAACTCAGACCCAGCTCTTGTCAGGGCTTGATGAATGGGCTCGCTATGTGAAACATGAAAAAGAGAAGGATCTGGGATGATGGAAGCTGACAGGCAGAGGAGAGTGAACGCCTGGAGGATGTGGGAAGGGCCCTTGGTAACAGGAAGAGCTCTGTCACCTTCATTCCCGGATTGAGAAAGAAAAACTATTGGAACAGATGATGGAGAGGGGAGCAGCCAATGGCCACCGCTGGGAAGTGGTGGAGCCAGCTGCAAAGGAAAGGAGTCATTGCTGGTGCTTCTTTACAGGGGAGCCCAGCCCAGCCCCAGCAGGACAGGAACCACTTCCCAAGGAAATGCTGCGCTTGGGAGGAGAAGGAGACATCACCCTGCGAGCTGAGAGGCATTTACCCAGCAGCACATAGTAACTCCCAGCTTTGCTTCTGTTCTCTTGCAAGCACGTAATGAAGTCTGGAAGCTCATTGCACAGCTTAGCAGAGCAGGACCCCGGTCTTCTTTTGCCGGGTGCTGTGGGGTGGTGACATTAATGTCTGGTTACACTGCTGGCTGCAATGCTGATGACAAGTGCTGCCAGTGACACTGGTGATACCATGCCTTTCACTAGCCATGCACTAGTCTGGATTGCATGTGTACCTTAGCGGTACAAATCCTCCTGCTTGGGAACCTCTGCCTTTGGGCTATGCACAGCCCCATTTGGAGGCACCACAATGGTGTGGGAAGGGACTGTGAGGGAGGAGAGAGCAGTCAGACTCCCGGTGCCATCCATCTGCATCTCCATCTCCATCTGCATTTCCATCACTTACCTGCCTCAGGGAAGAGTGTAGCCTCCTCTGCCCCTCTAATACAAAGGCTTGAAAAGATGGAGTGAAGGAAAGGAGGAGAAAGCAACCTGGAAAGGACTGGTATTTGTTGCTGCTTTAGCTGGTTTCACTGGCTAGTTGGCTTGAGCAGTCTGGATGTCTGTCCTATGCTGCGTGAATGTCTGCGGTGGCAGACTGAGGATGCAGTGCTCTGCGGTTGTGTGTCCCACCATTCCTCAGAGGCAAGCCACTCTCGTCCAAATCAGTGTTACCACTGGGGATAAAACCCAAACCATTTGTGCCTCCTAGCTTCCTAAGAAGAGCTTTACTAAGCTTACTAAGAAGAGAGTTAACTCTGTCCCAGCTGAAACCAGGAGAATGGCCCGTCTCACCTGTGACACTGTATTATCCAGATGAGGTGTATTCTTAAATAGAGAAGCCTTGAAATTAGTCTGTAGCCTGTTGTATATGCTTCTTTTACCCCAAATCCTTTCCCATTAAGCACCAGTTTGAAAGCCATTACCAGTAGCAGTTCCCAGCACATTATTTCGCTGGCACTCCAATGAATATTGGCCAAGCACCAGAGCTGGCTGCTAAAGAAACTGTGGCTTGTTTTCACCTGCTTCTTCCACAGCCAGAATAAAATGAGAAAATGATTGCTCTGAAAGAAGCAGGCAGTGAAAACAGATGCAAAGCTGGAAGTGCTAACTCCTCTGTCAAGTTAATTGTCTGCCTCTTGCAACTCAGTGCAGCTCAGCTTTGAAAGCTTTTATAGAAATCCAGTTATGTGTTGGCTGTGGAATTTTTATTGACAAATAACTTACCAGAGCGATGCAAACTGGAGAGGAGGGAGGGTGATGGTGGGGTGTTATTCCTACAGAAAAGGGGGGCGGGAAGCTTAAAGTCATGATTGATTTTTAGGCTTTCAAAACTACTCCCATGTGAATTTCACTAGTAAACCCTGCCCTGGCAACAAGCCATCAGGAATAAAAGCAGACCCAAGAAAAAGAAAGATATGTACAGATGCAAGCTTTATGCAGAGCTTTCAGAAAGAACCTGCTTCCTTGCAGTGAGTTATTCACTTAACAGGTCTCTGGATACAGGATTTCTTTATGGAGGGCAGTGCTAGGCAAAGCTATTACAGCCTGGTATCTAGCAGCTGAGAGCCCTATGCCCCATCCTTTATTATATACACTTTTAAAAGTCAGCCCAGCTTCCAAACAGTATAGCTGAAATCTGAACCTCATTTTAATTCTGAATTTTGCAGTTTAGTTTCAGTGAAGACGCTGAGGTCAGTAGGAATTGTGGATGCTCTGGGAACATATGCTCGTCTCTGGGCCAGTAATGGAAATCTCTGTGTGGGGAAGGAAGGAAATTATATTGGGAAGGCAAAGACAAGAGTTTCAACGTAGAAAGTATTCAGGCTGCCTAAGAAGAGGAAAAGAAAGACATCAAATGAAATCAGCAACCAGAAGGAAAAAGTAAGCTTAATCCTCATAATTTTATAGCAAATGAAAAGTCACAGAAGATGCATGGCAATTATTTTCCTTTTTGAAAAATGGCACTTTTGAAAGTGAAACCTTCAGCCAAAATTTGTCATCGGGAACTTTCCTGTCTAGAAAAACTGCATTGGACTGTCTTTCCTTTTCATCTTTGTTTTTCAGTATTTCTTTTCTTCTGCTTGTTTATTTTGGCTTTTGCTTCATTTCAGAATGGAGGAAAAAAAAGGTGAATTATGTGTAAACTGGAAAATCTGGCTTCTGCCCACCTTCCCAATAAGAGAAGCTGTGGACTGGCTGGAGGCTATGGCCACTCTGAGTTCATTTCAGAGGCAATAAGCCACATAAAAATGATGTGCACAGGTTCTCTGAGAATATTTATTTCCATTCCTTTTTGTTTCAGCCCTAGGAGACATCTTCAGACAGAAAAGATAGAGTGTGTTTTTCTGTGTTGGAGTAGACCCTGCTGAGATCAATTTGCATGAAAGACCTAGCAGATTGGATGATCACTAGGAATTGATCCAGATTTGGGGAGTCTGCAAATGAATGCTGGAAATCTTTCAAACACACCTAGACTTTTTAGCCGCTTCCCCTTCTGGTCTGACTGGTGGGAGCTGAAGAATGACCTCCTTTGCAGTATTTCTGCATTTCTTCTTTCATATCTGGCATACAGACAGAAACTAAGTAGTGCGTGAAAATTAGAAGTAAAAAACTAACAAAGTTTTCTCAAGTTCAAGGTCTGGATTTAGTCTGAACCAGAATTGGGTCATGACCTGGGCTATTTGCATCCAAGATTTAGCCTTGAATTCATTCAGTGTCGGGGCAAAGGTCTGGGCTGGTTCTGAGCACTGCATTTGCATTTAGTCTAATGACATTCTCCCGGCCTCACTGGCCTCGTTAATTCTGAATGTGACATTGTGTCATCCGTGAGCTGACATAAAACAGGGAAACCCTTTTAAATGGGCAGTAAACACAGAGAAAAGAGGGCTTGGATTTCATGTGCTGATAGGATACTGAGGGTCACCGTACCTGAACCCCTCTCAGGTCGCTCCTAAGCCCCTTTTTTATTTTATTTCACCCCCTGAAGTGGTGTGCGGTGAGAAGGAGGAGGTGCGGGTCCAGGCAGAGGTGTGCTGCTGGCTGCAGGGGCTCAGGTGAGGCTCAGCGGAGAAGAGCTCTGGCTTGGACGCCCTCGCTGCCGAGGGGCACGTGCAGCCACCCAGCCGGAGACGTCTCACCGCAGGGCCTGCCAGGGAGCTGCCGAGGCCACCGAGGCTGAGCGGGAGCCTGCAGCCACTGCGGCCCTGGGCTGCTGATAGCAGAGATCCCTGAAGAGTTCCTGTGGCTAGTGCTCATTTTCTAATAAAGCACTTTTATGGATTTTTCTTTTTTTCTTTCATGGATTTTTCCCCTTCTCCCAAGAAAGTAATTATCCAAATTCTATTAAAAATACTATTTGCTTTGAAACTTCCTCTCTACAATTTCTTGCTGGTGAAGAAAGGGACACTGAGGACTAACCCAGCCGGGAAATATTCTGTCTTCTCTCACTGCTGTTTACCCTTTTCCATCTACTTTTTTAAACACAATAATCAGAAGAAAAAATTGTTGAGATGGATTTTACCCTTCAAAATGAACAGGAAAAACAAAAGCAAAAATTTTAAAACTGTTTTTATGCATTGAAAAGACACCCACAGAATTTTCGTGCCTTGCTTAACTGGGTCTTGACAGAAGCGGCATCTGTTTGAAGTACTTATATGGGCTTTAGCATTCTCACATTAAGACATTTATCCTCCTAATATCTTTGTGAGGTGAGGACATGCTGTCATCCCTATTTTACCCAGGAGGTAAAGAGAAGGCCTGCAGAAAGGCCCTGGGTGGTGTCCTGATGTGTACCAGTTGCTGTGGAGTGAGTGAGTGCCTGACACTTATCAGGACCAGCGGGCGACACCGTCACAACTTGCCATAAAAACTCAGCAGGCAGAGTGCAGCTGCCGGCAGGAGGATGAGCACCGTCCTCCCCAGCCTGCAGGACCACACTGCAAGCCCGATGCCGCCCATCAAGCCAGGACAGACTCACAACTTACTGTTACGGTACCTCACCAGTGTCTATTCCCTCCCTAACTGGGAGTACCGTTTGCATGGTTATACCTCTGTTGGAGTGCTTTGGGTTGCACAGCCCATGGAGCCCCTCACAGTGATGGGAGGCTCAGGTCTTTATTGCTTTCTGCTCCTTGAGTGCAGATGTGTTTAGACTTCTGCAGCAATAAGCATCCTCCTTTCCAGAGAGGAGTTGTGTTTCTGAGCACCGGGGAAAGCAGAGAGCCTAACACAGCTCATACATCATCTCTGGTCCTGGAGGCGAGTTGAAGGCATTCATATGAGGGCATTGGCTCCTCAGGTTTGTAATGATTCCTGACAGCCCAGCAGTGAAGTATTTTCCAGAGTGGGAGTATAGGTGTGGGGTGATGTGGATCTTATTTCTCACATAGCCCCAATCATGTAAATATGTGGATTGAAATACACAAGGTGATGAAGAGCAGATTACCCAAATAGGAGGCTTGCAAGAGGTTTGCCTGTAAGGAAAGCAAGTCTAATAAAAGTGATAGACATAACAGAACAAAGCTGGCTACACATCAGCCACAGGCAAAGTGACCCTTAGCTCTCCCCCTGTAAAGTATCTTGTGGTCTTTCTGGATGAACGATCTCTTCAGAGGAGTGTAAAACATCTCAGACCCATGTGAAGGTATTGGGGCTGTTCCAGTTTACAGCAGTTGAGGACCTGGCCTTTATCATACTCACAAGTAAAAGGACCTTCTGTGAATGACCAGTCCTGAAGACACACTCTGCCCTAGCGTGAGCAGTTACACATGCTTGACGTCCAAATTAGAGCAGGGATACTAAAAAGATTTGAGCCTTAGAAACAATCATTGGAGGAAACTGAGGAGGTTGGTGGTGAAGGGACGCACTCATCAAAGGAGGAACGAAGTGGTCCAGTCATTCAGCCTTGATAAACAGTAAGTGGTGAGATCAGGAAGAGGCTATTGACTGAGAGTATGGATGGAGAGGAGCTGGAAAAAGACTGACTTTTTGGTAGTTGAGTTAGGCAACTTAGGGAAGGAATGAGATAATTGATTTGGACTGAGCTGAATTTCTTTAATGGAACAGTAAAACAAAGAAAAAAATGGATTATCAACACAGAATCACTTGTTTTGTCTCAAATTATCTTACTGATTCAATTAACTTTTAGACAAGGAAGGTTTCTTTAACAGGAAAAATCAAAGCATTTTAATTTTAAAATGGCAAACTGAAATGCTGAAGTACTTTTGAAGCTTGCTTCATTTTTTTCATCTGAAACTGTTGACTGGATTCAGCCAAGCATGTGGCTAATTTCAATCCCCCTGTGCTTTGGTAGTGTTCATTAAAAAAAAGACAACTGTCACCCTGCAGCACTGAGGGACAGATGTGGAGTGACTGTTGCCAACACACAGTCACCCCAGAGGAGAAGAAATCACAGACAGTGGCTGGGAGTGAAACAGCAGAGCCCTGGCTGTTACACATCATGTCCCAGCCCACTTGGCAGCATCTATACGAGAGCAGGTTTGTAAGTACGTGTCATATGCTATAACTCTCTCTCCAGCTCCTTCTCTTCTCCTTTCTCTGCAGGGCAGTCTACAGTCCAAAATGGAAGGAGAATGTCAGGGAGACGGAGGGCCTTCAGAGCAATTGCGGTGATCCTGTAATGGAGGAAGGATAAAGGAAGGGTAGAAAGAGATGGGAAGCAATGCTATTTAGCACACAAGCAGGGCAGACCAGAGCTGGAAGTAGAATATAGTCTGCTGAGCATTTCTTTGGCCTGACCATACTGAGATTGTACCTGAATCTGGTTCTGCTAGTATGAACTTCAGCAGGATGATTAGGCTAACCTGAGAAACAACAGCTGAGTGCAGCTTAGCCAAAATATTGCAATAACTCAGTAGTTCTCTGCCCACACAGGGTCCTACTAGTAGATGGTGCTTGCTCCTTATACACATATAAACTATCTCAGAGCCTAATTAGTCCATTTATTAGCAGTTCAGTGCATATGGGTTTGTAAAACAATGGCCTCCTATAACATCTGTTTACTGCTAAATTAAATGAGGCTTTCCCAAAAAATATTCTTGCATGGATAACACAATTCTTCAAATGCCTTATCAGCTAGAGCCAAACTGAGAAATGCAATCTCCCTCAGGCAATTCTGGTATTTTCTACACTGTTTCATCCAGAACTGTGAGGAAAAGCAATGATGGAGAATGAGAGGTCAACTGAAGAGCCCTTTTCGGCAATGGGGAGCTATTTGCTGTTGGCTGACATGATGCTCTCTGCCTGTTCTGCAGCAAGACCTGGTGGTGATTTGCAGTTCCCCAGCCCTGCTAGTACTGAATTCAGTCCCAGGTGGCCTCCCCCTCCTGGTCTGCAGTGTAATCCCCCCCGTCACAGCCTCGGTGCAATGTCTCTCGAGAAAGAAAGCTATGTGAGGCACTGAATGACTAGCACCGATGAGACACGACTGCCGATTCCAAGCAAGCCATTTCACTTCACTTTTCCCAAAGGGAAGATGCTGCCAAAATCAATCTGTTTCCTCAAAAGGCTTTGATCTTCACACAACTCCGTTTTCCAATGAGAAAAAGCGTTAATTTCCAGCAGATCCCTAGCACAGCTCTGCCTGGGCATTTGCAGTCTCCCCTATGCTCCCACTGGAAGGGCTAATATACTTCTCATGTCCCTTCCAAGGACTGAACACTCTCAAATTTCTCTGCAGTGCCATTTCTTGATTAATATTATGGGTAGCACTAGGTAAGGGTTGATTTACATGCCAAGCTCAAAAGCAAATTTAATAAAATTCTCTGTGCTTTCTAGCTGGAGCACCCAGGGTGCTATTTTATTGGCCTGTTAAGTTGCTGGCTGCCTTTTACACGCAGCTTTTATACACATGTAAAATGGAGTATATATATGACTATATATACATACAAATATATGTATACCTGCACATTTATGTATGTATAGATACACATATGACTCTTACACACACGTTTTACTCAGGAAAAATGTTTGGTATAATTATGGGTTCCTGTTTCTTTAGAACTGAGTGGGCAGCAAGTGTTGAAGAATGCAGTGCCCTTGCTTAAATTTACACACATACGTGCAAATTTCAGAGCAATAAACTCAGACCTGCTTCTTGATTTTGTTTGTTTTCTTAACATTCATAGCATGCCAGCTGGCTGAATCAAGAACAAACTGAACTGAGGCTACAGGGTGACTTGAAAACCAAAGAGCCAAATGAAAAGGCAAGTGAGTTCAGTTCATGAGCTATATGCAATCTGCTCAGCTCCTTGCTCTCCCACTTCTTTCTCATCATCTCCCACTCATGGTGCAGCACCTGCTAACTGCTTCCCTCCCCTCTGCATTTGCTAGAGCTGTCACAGTATCACTGCTGCGTGGGTTGTGGCTATTGAAGGGGGGAGATGGAAGGGGAGTTTTGGATGACTCCTCATCCCAGGTCAGGTGCTTGGAGGGGGATGCCTGTTGCAAGAAACTGAGGCACCTGGGCCTGTGCTGAAATCTGCACAGGAACTTGGACCTAACCAGGCACAATCACCAGCACCTGGAAGCTAGATGCAAATCTTGCGACTGTTGGTCCCTGCAGACAGTGCAGCGAGGGGGAGGTTCATAGTCCCCAGGCCTCTGCAGCAGGAGGCTTCTCCACTTTCACTGGTCCTTGTTCCTCTCATAAGAGTTGAAGCTCTAGGAATTCCTCACCTTTTGGGTTTTTGGGTTTTTTTTGCATATCTAAAATGCTACTCCCCTTGGGCTCCTGTGTCCTTTGCTCTGCAGTTCAGGCTCCCTGAAGGGATGCTTGCACTTGTGCAAACAAAGAGAAGGGCCAGTCTCCATTTGTGTTCCCAGGACCCAATCCTGTGCCCTTCATTTGGCTACTGGTTTGCATCTGGGCCCTTTCTGGCATGGCAGCACTTGCAAGCAGGTGACATTACAAATGAATTTTAGCAGAAGAACAACCAAGCACATTGTTGTAATGTTGTTCTTTTTTTGCTGCTTGGAAAAAAAAAAAAAGAAGTTGTTGTAAATGTTCCCTGGCTTTCAGCGAGCAGGAAATGGACTGTCCCCAGCTGATGGGTTGTGGTGAGTGTGTCAGTTCCTGACTTGTTTCAAACTCAACAGCCACTTCATAACATAAGCATTTGAGTAGTTCTTTAAAGGAAAAGAGAGGTGTTGTTCCAGCCCACTGGAAATAAGTAAAGGAGATTTTAAGAGCTTAATAACTGTGTGGTGACTCAGCAAAGAAAGGAGTCTGATCAGCTCACCTTGCCCTGTTGGCTAGCTGAACTGACTGTCATTCCTGCAGCATCACAGATTTGCAAGCATCACCTCTCGGCAGCAGGGAATGGTCCAGAAGGAGCTGATGGGTAAGCCTGCTGTGGGAGACATCACTTGGATCATAGCTGCAAACTGCTCCCTCTGAAGCAGAGTGGTTTGGGTTCTACCAAAGGCAGCTTTGGTGATTTGTCTCTGCAGAGCTGTGAAGGATCGGGAGAAATCTTGCCAAAAGGCCCTGGCTGTTCCTACCTGGTTCTGGCCCAGCTTCCAGGAGAAGACACCTCTGAGGGGAGCACGGGCTTCCACTGTCTTGCAGCACTGGGGAGCGCTGGTCACTGAAGGGGTCACACAACACTTCATTTCTATAGGAATTTTCCTAAATGGCTTCCTTAAACAATTCTTTAAAGTGATTTGCTCATGCAAGTTTGGACAATGCATTAGAAAAGCAGATCCCATGTTCTCTAGAAACTCTAGTGAGCAGAGCAAGTAAGGGTAATTAGAAGTGACGAGGCAATGCAGAGAGACATTTAGCACCTGACTCACCATTTTGCTGAAGATGCAGCCCCTGAGAGAAAAATGGTGAGAGCAAACTGCTCTTGTACATCCCAGATGGCTTGCGTTATCCACCTAAGCAAATCCCATCCCCTCAGAAGTGAGTCTTCCCTAACTGCAATCCATCAACATCTGCCTAGAAATTCCTCCTTTCTATATCAAAACTCTCCCTTATTAAAAAAAAAACAGCCAACACCAAAAGCCACAATCTCCCCCCTCACAATCTTGCATGCATTGGGATATTTTCTGCACAATCCACTGAGTAAAATTCAGCACCGAGCACTGCTCCTAATGCTGCAGAGGAGCACGGCAGCACCTATTTTACCCACTGACACCAGGCACATCTCTGTGTTTGGGAAACATCAAGCCTTCCAGCTCTAACGGTTTGTTTTGTTACTCGTCATGGTGTATTAGCATGGGTTTTGTCTCAGCCTTCTCTGCATTTTACTCGTCAGGTCCCAAAGGTTGCTCCTCTGTAGAAGGACATTTGCCAAAGTCTAAGCAACTGGGACTGCAGGATGAAAGCTACTGATAATCTAATTTAATTCCTCTGAAGGCAAATGTTCAAATAGTTAGGATCCACAGGTCCTGAGTAACTAGTAAAACAAAGCGATGAAAAGTCCAAGGGGAGGATACTTGGCCAAGTTCTAGTATTGGTTATACAGTATAAATCCAAAATAAGTCCACAGACTTTGTTCTCCATGTTATTAAATCCACATACCTGAAACTATTTAGGCCCCCCCCTTTTTTTTTAAGTTTTTTCCTAGATGGACAAAATGACTTGCAGTCATTTGGACCTGATTCTGCTTTTACAGAGCCTGGTGTGTATGATGAGCAAAAACATGCAGTTGTGTTAGAGACAAGCTCTCTGTGTTAAAAAATCAAGAATTAGATCCATTTCTTAGACAGATATGATGCTTTCAGAGCAGTTTCACAGATGTATCTGATTCAGGAGACAGGTAAGATAAAAGGATAGATTTTTCTCAGTTTGGAATAAGATTGCATTAAAAACTATTTCTTCACCTTTGGTTGTGATGAAATTTTGTGCCAGAAATGGGGAAAAAATCAAACACACCTACCAGGGACTAGCATACCCAACTTGCACAGTACTTGCTTCTCTGGTGGTCAGGGTCCTGACTTTACAGACCGAGAAGGACTAGAGGTCATAGATGTACTGTGCACATCTGAAAATGGGCTCCTTCCCCAGACCCACAGAAAACCAGAAACCATCTCCGTTATTTTTTGCCTGTAGATGCTCTGCCTTATTTCTAACATGGACAAGACATGGAATCTGAGATTTTGCCTTTTTCCTCTGATTAACATCTTTCCACTCTTTCAGTTCACCCACCACTGAGACCCCAAATATTGTGCTGGTAGGAGAACATCGCACCTTTCCCCTACTTCCCTGACTCTCCTACCTTTTTTTCTGATGCTGTCAAGACAGTCCTCTGCACCCTGCACAGCTGCTACAATGAAAAAAAACAAGAAAGAAACAAGCTGCAGAGGTTTAATACAAAACAGGCAGCGTGACCAAAAATACCACATTTATAGATTCATATCTTGAGCCTAATTCAAATCCATCGCAGAACAGCCCCCAAAGGGAAATGCACATAAAAGACTCGTCCAGGTTGGCTGCTGCACATATTGCTTTCCACGGTTTTCAGGCACTGATGTTGCCACAGCATCATTGTTGGGCACCCTCATACCTTCACCTTCTAACCACTAAGGCTCCCTGCTGCTAGGGACAGATCCTAGCAGCACTGCAGGACTCGCCCTCAGTGCTCCGGTAAGGCTGGATGGAAAAATTGGTCTTCTGTTCCTCTTAAGTTCCTGTCTCCCAAACCATAGTCTTGAGAGGCTGTTAGAAGTGGTCAACAAAAGAAATCTCTTTTTCCTGAGAACTGCCGATGTTTTGCCATTTGTTTCCATTACTAATTGGCTCAGGGGAAGTCAGAATATCATAACTTCTTGCAGGAAGACTATTTCCACAAAAATTATTTGATTTGGGAATATATTTAATTTCAAAAAGATAAAAACATCTACTTTTGATGTTGCTCTGCTGTGTTATATTATTAGATCTGCTCTGCCCTGCTCTGCTCTGTGTTATTAGATCGTATTTGAAATAGTGAAGTCAAAACAAGCTGTTTTACCTTATCAGAACTACAGGTTTCAATATTATGAAAATGAAACAATTGAACACTGTTGAGAGATAACAGAAAACGTCACCTCAGAGCATTTGGACTTTCCCACTAAAGTTTAACCAGCATGGTCGTGTTCCCACTGAATGTTTGAATTCCAAGAAAATGAGTCTGACAAAATTTTATCTAGATCTGTTTGCTAGAGAGCAGGCAAGAATAATCCTCCCTCTCCTCTTTCTGCTACCTGCCCTCACACAGGATGCTGGGATTACTGTTTGGGATGAGCCTGTGCAGAGCCCCAGAATAAGCACATACAGGTGCTGTGGGGCAGAGGTGGAGGAGTGGGACGGGCCCCAGGCGTGATTTTTTCATGTGAAGTGTGCACTTCACATGAGGGGTGGGAAGCCCTCCAAGGGGAAGGAGGTGCTTCAGAGCAACAGAGGAAGAAATAATGCTGGCAGGACTTGGGATTGTTTGTCTGCCGATCAATATCTGAGAATGATTCCCCAGCGAAGTCGAGTAAGCTGAAGAGTGGCAAATAAAATAATGAATAGCAGTTGTGATAACTTGTCAGAAAATATAGAGGCGATTGAGAATTTTCTGCCAGAGTATTTAAGCAATTAAAAATAGTTTTCATGAAACTGAAGGTTTTCAGGGGAAGTTTGCAGAAATTTTTGTACTATATGTGCTGCAGATAAAAATCATAATGGAAAGATTTCAGATTAAATTGACCTGCTCAGTGCCTGTCCAAGCTCCCAGATTCTTCTTCATGCTCTCAGTATCTTTTATGAGCTAGGTGCTGTGGAGAAACTATAAACCCCATGAAACACCTTTGGCCGACATGTTCCAATAAGTCATAGATGGGCCACAACAGCAATGCAGCATAGGAGATGTAGTCTAGCCTGGGAAACCCAGGATGGGGTGGATTGCTGGAACTACAACTCCTATGAGTCAGTATGACACGTAGGCAGATCCAACTCTCTGTTTATTTGAGCAGAACAAATGATTTTGTCATTTCCTGATTGAATCCTTTCCAAACTGTCCATTCCATTAGAAAACGTGATATTCAGACTTTTTCTATCCTGCTTTGGAATAAAAACAAATGTCAGGGTATGTGGAATCTCTCCCTCTTTCTCCTGGATAAAGGTCTAATTTTCAAGCAGCTCTGTGTGCTGGGCAGAGGAGTATCTGTGTACAGCATGTAAGCCACACACTTCCAGCCTGATGCCCTGCTCCGTATGCCTCTCTCTGGCATCCTTGTCACGGAGCAATGATCCCTTTGTGGGTTTCAAAGAGAAGCAGAAATGGAGTGGAAACGTTGTGCCATTTGCTTCTGTGCTCTGTGAGGATTTTCTGAAGAGTGTCCAGATTGCTCATTGCAATCAACTACCCTTTATTCATTGACGTTAAGGGAAACCAGACATTTGAGTTATTCGTGTCACGAGCATTGTGTGGCTTTTATGCCTCCTCTTCCAAGGCAGCTAGATTGCTGAAGGCCAAATGGCACCCTGAGATACACTGCTGTAAATCACAAACATTTCACCAGTCCTGCAGTGCAGAGCGAGCAGAATCAGGCCCTCCAACCCAAGACACAGTATTGCTAGGGATGTGGCTGGGGACTTCCATTTGTTTGCAATTAGGTGCTGGCACTGGGAAAGCCCTGAAGTCACCATGGTCTCTGGGCAACAGATAAAGCTTTTGTTTTTGCACAGACAAAAAGCAGAGCAGGCCAAACCAACACAGAGTGTGTGAGCACTGGGAAGCCTGATGAAAGGCAATAAAGAATGCCCAAAGTCAGCAACAAATAATATGGCGGCAGGAAAGAGAAATCTTAAAGTAGTTAAAAGTGAGGAAGGAGGGAGAGGAAGGGGAGGGAGAGGAGGGGAGGAGCCAGGATGGCTGGGTGCCCAAAACAGTGATACACGGGGTGAGCGCTGCTAAGACTCACATGGGAGCAAGCCACGTGGGAACTGTGCAGAGCGAGCTGCACAGCTCAGACCTACTCATCTCCTGCCCGCAGAGCATCCCTCTCTAGACTTTACCTCTTGTAACTGAACGACTGGGAAGCCTTGCTTCTCCTTGTCCCTTCTCCATTATCTTTTTACATTACTCCACTCCTCCAAGGAACTGAAATACTTTCTGTTAACCAAATCTTGCGTACGGTGAAAGAGGTGAATGTGAAATTAGATGATCTGTACTTCTTTACTTGCTTGACAAGCCATCCCGCGTCTGGTGTGATGCTTCTCCAACACCCAATGAAGAGATAGAGACTTGCATTCCTTGCAACATGTATGTTCGATTAAGAGCCCAGCAGAGCAGATCTTCGACCATGAAATCGAGCAGGTAGGGACTGTCTTTATCATTCTGTGTTTGTGCAACTCCTGCACAGCGGGGCCTTATCCCAATTATAACAATGGTGGACAGAGAGAAAATCAGACTGGGAGATGGGATGCAAGAGTAGGGGAGTGCAGGCTTGTACAGTAGATACATTCTGGAAGTGTCCCTGGAATCTCCCCCCTGTCTTGGCAAGACCAGATGTCTGCTCTGGAGATCCCAAGGGGCAAGGAGGGGTACCAATCCCTCAGTAACAGGGCTGGGGTAGATTGCTTAGCAAGCAATAATGCAAGTAGGAGAAACACTGGAACAACCAGGCTGAGGAAAGCACTGAAAGTTACTATGAGGACCTTAATTTTGAATGTGGACACTTAGCATGATGGTAGTCATCCAGCTACTTTTGTGGCTGTAGATCTGGCACACAGGGTTTGATTCCTGTTGGCATTCATGGTATTTGTATTTTGAAAGAAAGATTTCCTCTCTTTCCTCCTTCTTTTCCAAATATTTTGTGCAGAACTATTTTACTAGCGCTCTGCCCTGTGGGAAGGCTCTAATCTAGAAAACATGGGCCAGGCTATGCAATGGGGCTTGGCATTTGCTCATGTAAGTAGTCTTGCCTTTGTGTAGGAATTGTACAGCGTAGTCTGAAGTATTTTAAGTGTCTCTCTGGTGCTCAGAGGCAAACAGATAGCGTGTGCTAGATATTAAACTTGTATTGGTTTTATGTATTGCTGTGGTACTGTGTATGGAAGGATTTGGTGATTTGGGTTTTGTTACACACTCTGAACCACATCGAGAGAGTCCTTTCTTCAGATTTGCTGTTTGTACAGGCAACGTACAAACATGTTTCACCACAGCCAAAATCTTCTTCCAGGCACTGCAATAAATCATGCGGCACACTAGGCAGCTGGAAGTGATTGCAGATCTTTGGGGTGGAAGAATCACACACGTTTTGGAGGTTTCAGTCAGCTACAGCAGCATTTTAAACCTCTGTCCTTCTGTTCTTAGGTTGTGTTCTTCCACCTCTCAACAGACTGTGATAGACTTCACCCTCTGTTCAAGCCACAGTGATCTGGCTTGGGCTTGCTGAAAGCCTAAAGCACGCTCTTGGTTCTGCCGGCTCACAAAGCCAGTGCGCCAGGGTTCAGCTCTCTGTTTGCTGGCAGTGGGAAGGAAGCAATAACAGGTCACCGGTTTTCCTCGGCAGCAGCTGGCTGTAGAGGGACGCTCTGGAAGGCATGTGAGCTGAAGACACGCTGATGTGCCAAAGGGTGGTGCTGTGGCAGGCGGGGGAAGACAGATCGGACTTCACAGGTGGGAATGAGCCCAAGAGCATAAGCCAAACAGCTCCGCAGCAGTGGTCAGGCAGCTCCTCTCCAAAAGGACTCTGGATCCTGCTCTGGTACAGTCGCTGCAAAGGACAGAAAGGAAATGTCCTACCACCTCTTTCAGAAACTGGAAATGGATGACTGGCGCTAGCCAGAGAGCACTGACAAGGATGAGGAAGCAGGAAGGTGCTGATGACTGGCAGAGACTGCCAGACGGCTTTAAATCACCAAGACTTGTCACTTTAGCTGTGGCAACTGGGGTTGAGAGGAAAGAGGAGGTCCTCAAAGAGCCAGAGGAGAGAATGAAGGACAAATAAGGGTCAGGGGCAAAAAGGGGCAAAGGAAGAAACTCAGGGAGCTCCTACAAGAAAAGATCACCAGTGTGAGCACTCCTGCCAGAGGGGACCTATGTGAGCAGACCCCCCTCCCAGAGTCGGGGGGTGCATGGACCAGGGACAGGGCTGCAGCCTTCTCTCACTGCCATGCTGGAGAGGCAACATTTGTGAACAGAAATAGAGGCCTTTTACCCAAAATCTGTCTCCTGTGTAACAGCAGGAGCCATCCTCAGCCTCGGTCCAAGCAGAGCTGGGATGGCTGATGATGTACTGGTGTTATTAATCACAGACAGGCTGAGGAATGCTCCCTTGGAAAAGGGACTTTCTGTATATGGATTTCTGAGGCCAGAGGGATCATTAGCTCATCTCATCTGACCCTACTGGTAACAGAGGCAAGAGAACTTCACCCCGTGTCCCCTGACAACCCAGCGAGCTGTATGTGGCTAACACCACAATGGCATTCAGCGCCGCTCTGAAGACATAGGAAGGATCAGGGCTTTCCCCCCCCTCTCTTGGGGAACGTGTTCCAAAGGCTAATCAGTTCCACACTTAGAAATCTGTTTTCAGTTTGAACTTCTCTGGCTTCAGCTTCTAGACCTTGTTTTTTTGTTTTTTGTTCTTTCATTTTGCCTTTGCTAGTCTCAAAGCTACATACTTGTTTTGTCTGAGGGACTCTCGGGATGACTTGAGAGCAAGTAGCTTTACAAAACAGGGAGATGCTCACCAGAAGCTAGGACTGGCCCTTGTCATGTAGCATCACAGCAGCTCCTTGGTAACATCCTCAGTGGTAACATCCTCGGTGGTAACATCCTCAGCAGTAACATCCCCAGATGGTCCCAAGAAGCAGGGGCATTCCCCATGCTGTCTTCTGACCTATACCATGCCAGGGCCTAATAAATCCAGCCCATAATCAGTGTCAGGATAGCTGAGGCCATGAATGCAGCTGATTTCCTTCAGCTTGCTAATATTGGAAAGCTGCCTATGAAGAGAGCCAGATGTGCTAATAAGGTGGGTTCACCTCCAGTTCCTAGGCAGTTCATGGATACATTGCCGTGGTGCTTTGCTGAGGAAGTAAGAACCAAAACTTTCATTCAAGAGAAAAGACCTGATGAAAAGCACAGCAAAGTGCTCCACAGAACATGGGGCCTTTCCTTAATATTAATGTGCAATTTCGTAGCTAATTACTCCCAATGCATTTCCCAGTGGCCTGGGAATCTCTCACTGACCATCTGCACTCACAATTACCTGCTCAGCTTTTCATAATCTCTTACTAAATCATTGCTGGATTTGCAAAGGGATCATCAGTCATCTGAGTTTCCTTTTTCCATTTTTTGCATGTCTTTTGCCTTGCGTCAATTTGGCCAAGAAATATTTATTGAATAAGAAGCTCGGCAAGGCTCAAGTGCTGTTTCACTGTTACGAGATATTAAATTATCCCTAACCTTTGCTCCAGCCAGAGCCGTACATGGTGCTGGGATTCACTTGTGTTGTTGCAGTGGGTGAATGGAGGAGGACTGACATGTTGGGGCAGGGCAGCTGTGGAGGGAGCAGGGTGACCTGAGGAAACACTTTCCCCCTGCCATGGGGATTTGGAGGTGGGGGAAGGCACTGACAAAAGCCAGTTTTCAACTCATGGTTTTGAAACTCACAGCAAAATCTCTACAACATCTAACAACAAGTTAGGATTATACCTCCAGGATGTCAGGCCAGTCCTACAAGCCTCTAAAACCATTCCTCACCTCCAAACTGAAGGTTGACCCTGCTGTGCCCTGGGAAAACCAGCCCCAGAGAGGGTGTTGTTCACATCTGCTCTTTTATCAAACGCATGCCCTGACACCCCTCATGCTCTTCAGAGAAACCCTCATCCCTTCCCCAGCACAGATGACGATGGCATCCCTGTTGCTGGAGCGAAAACAGCTCACAGTTTTCAGTTCCACTGAAGTCAACCTGCTGCAGGAGACAAGTTGGGGGGGAAAAAATTAAAAAAAAAAAAAAGTTTGGGCTTCTGTTTAGGGAGCAAATGGTTAAGCCTTCCTTTTGAAGATGGCACAATCTGCTAGGCTGCTGCTCCCTGCCAAACCCCTTGGGCATTTTGCCACAGGTTCCCTGCAGAGAGTCTGAGCCCATGGGGCTACATGGAAGCATCCTTGAAACCGGACACTTAAACTACATCTGAAAGTTTTTTCTGATGTGAAGCTTTTAGCTGTTTGTATGTGAGGAAAAAAAATTAGAAGCAAGTAATAATTTAATTTAGATAGACATTTTTATTAAGAAAATTTTAAGTGCATATACATTTATGGGAGAAATTACAATATAAAAGTGTTTATTTTCAAAATGTTCTATGAAAGGAGTAATTTCAAAAGCATAATATAACTCCTCCATAAAAGCTGCCTTACAGGAACACAAATACAAAACCCTTTTCACATTATTTGGGAAGATACTCCTTTTTACCTAATAAAAATATAAAGTACAGTATTTACCACATTCTGACAACACTGAGTTCTTAAGGAGTGGAAGATGGGAGGTTCATGCAGCCCTTTCATCATGATACATGTTTTCTTCTCTGTGGCCACCAGCGTTTCATGTTTGCAGACAAGGCTTGTCTTGGTGGGATGTTGGTAAAGAAAAAAATTCAGATTTTAGGTGATGAGTTCTCAGAAACACCTGGTTACTATAAATCACATCACTGAAAACAAGTTACCAGAGAAAAGAAGGACCCTCTAGATGCTAACAAAGGGAAAATAGCAACAAAAACTTCTATAGGAACTGCATTTTCAACAAAATGTGTATATTTAACTTGGAATATAGCCTTCATTGCAAAATGAACAGTCACCTTTGCTCAAACACCTTAGTTAAAAACACATCAGAAAGTCACTCTTCATCCTTCCTCAGGCAGAATTCAGATAAGATATTCATACATACAAGTATAAAGCTAGTATAAATAAAAAAATGGCACAGCAATAAATACCATCTATTATTTCAAAAAAAAATAATCCAAGGATTCGACAGCTGCACTTTGAAAATACCACACGTGACAATTTCACATTTATGGAAGCTGCTTTTTCAGCACCAGTTCAGTGTTCTCTCTTTTCCCTCCTTCTCTTCACGTGCGGTCTGTACGTCACTCCCATCTCCCCACGCTTTCTTTCCCTGGTTCGGTCTTTGGTCAACAGTTAAAGGCAGAAAGGAAAATCAAGAGCTCTCCCTGAGCGGGTTTCTGCTAGTGCTGCTTCTCAGCCTGCTAAGACTGTGGTGTGCACAGGAGGAACAGCGTGCGATGCACAGGATAGCACAAGGAGCTTGGGGCAGCCAAGTGATTGATTTCTCCGGTGTGAAGGGCACAGCTGCTTTTCCCAATGCATCATGCAAATAATGTCAGACAAAGAGCAAAACTTCCCACTCAGGGTTGAATTCTGGTCTAAAGCAAGAGAAAGCTTTTATCAGGTTCTCACTTAAGTCTTCAGTTACTCCTGGCCAGGTCTGTGCCACCCCCGCATTCACACTGTGCTCAACCTTGCTCAACATGGTGCTGGCCCCGGAAAGCAGCCCCATGCCCTCAGTGATCTCAGCTACATGAGTAGTGAATCATCACCCGCACAGCGGTGTGAGGGCCCAGGTCACAGTGTGAGTCTCAGAAATGCCAGAGGCAGATGGCCCACAAGGCACCCAGACAACCACCACCTGGCTGTAAATGTTCCTTAGCCTTGCAGGGAGTCCCTTTCCTTCCTGCTGCTACTCATGCATTTCTCCCAGGAGCAACTGCCCTTCCTTTAGCACAGTCTACCCCTGCAACACTCACTAGTTTGCCCCCTGCAGAGAAGGCTGACAGGTGACCCCATTTCCTGCAGTACCTCCACTACCTGGCTATACTGTCCAGAGCTGGGACCCCAGGGTTTGGCCGAGGTGCTTTATGTCAATGCTTCTGTCAAAGCAGTCTGTTTGCCCAGGCTGTCCTGTGGGGTTGGCATGTGCCCAGAGACCTTTCCCTGCTGGTACTGACCCCAGATGCACTCCCTGTTAACAAGGACTGCAGCAGAGCCCTGGCAAGGCTGTACAGTCACATCTACCCACTCCGTCTTTTCACTGGAAAGCCAATGTTTCCCCTAGAAACAAAATCGTCATGGCCCCTATCATCATTAGCAAGGTATGCTGTTGAATCAAAATCAGAGGATTATTTAATTGTTCATTTACTTCAATGGGAATCAATCAGACCTCAAGCTGTCCTTTGATGGGAAGCATGTGTGAAGAATGCACCTTCTTGGGTGAGAAGGACAAGCTCTGTGTCTGTGTCAGAATCAAGATTCTTCCACACTTTCCCCAAAGTCATTCTTGGCTTTGACACTCACATGTCCGCCTCTGGCAAACCACTAGCAATTGCAGGTGCACGTGTGGGGACAGGAGATGGACCCTAGGATATAAAGTACAGTCCAGGGAAGATACAAGAAACTCTAGTTTTCTCATAGAAGTTCTTTCCGTCTTTACCCTTACAACAGAGGTTCTGATCCTACTCACATTAAACCAACACTCCAATTCTCATCAAGTACGGTGGTACCAGACCTTTCAAAACAGAGACACAATATACTTAAAGCACCAGGCTGGTAACAATAACGATAGAAGGAATGTCAGAATCACACACACATACATTTTAGGCACAGCAGTTGGTTTCTACTTTAAAGCAAATGAGGTGATGTGGTCCCAGCTGAAGCACTCTCTGTAATAGCACTGTTTCGCAGAGAGGAAAATACTTACAAGATTTTTACCTGAATCCATGTGGAAATAAGGTAGTCCCTGGCTAGCCAAAGTGCCTCTTTGGCACTAAAGATGCCTGCCACAAAAAGGAGTACTTAGTGAAACACCCCTCTCAGTGTTCCCGACACAGGCTGCAGGGAAGAGGGAAGATTCCTTTTGAAGCAACCCGCTCAAAGAAAAATACAATCTTACAACATTTTTTTGTTTACAATACACACACAGACACATACAAACACAAGCATTGTGCTGCACAAATGCAGTTCCCTCCAGATCCCAGTGCACAGCATAACATGATTATTGCAGTACTGCAAGTGTCTTTCCATATACTATATAGCAAAGATATTGCATATACAGGTAGGAATCGGGAGAAAGAAATATCTGGCTGAGAAAGGGCATTGGTGCACAAAGTGGTACCTGTCCCCGGGTGTACTTTGCAAAGGAAATTCCAGAGGCTATCCCGTTCACCAGCAAACAGGGCCATGATGGCTGGTGAACAGTGAGTGTTGGCCTTCATTTCCACACCCGAGAAACACCACTCCTTCCACAAACTGGGAAGACCCTCTCTTGCCCCAGGCATCTCTTTTCTCCAAAGATATGGCCAGACATCCTCTTCTAGGTATCTCCAGAGCAATAAAAGATGTTACTGCCCTCAGGTACATGTGACTGTTCAGTAGCCGAGGCTACAGCATCGTTGGTGAAGGGTCACGTGAATGCATCTCCGCCTACTTCAGTGCAAAGCTAGCCAGGCGAGCTGAAGCCACCTTCTGTGGATGGGTGGGAAGAGACACCTGGTGCATGGCAGCGTATCTGACTCCTCCAGCAACTTGCAACATGATCGTGTGGTTAGACCTTTAATAACCCATTCCTTTTTGTGCTAAAATTTGTCATTAGAAACACAGGAACATAGGAAATGCCAGGTGACATCAGATCAGTGTTGTGGCTCCTAACACGTACAACTACTACAAACCAAGTACTAGCACCTTGCAATACCACATGTGCATTGACCCAGCTGCTCATAGCTGTCACCAAGGTCTCTGATCTTCAGAGAAGGGCTTTAGGCCTGTAGCCCTGAGTTTAATCCCTCACCCAAAATATCTATAAATGCCACCCATGGTAATGCTGTCCACCTTCATCAACATCTGATGCTTTTTAGCCTTCCTATGTTCTTGGCCTCGATGACTTCTGGAAGCAAGGAGTTCCTCCACTACTTACACAACATCATTGCACTGTACACTTCATGTCCTTCTAGGTTTAAAACTCCAGGAGACTTGCATGAACCAAAAGAAAGTTAAATAAAGCAGGACATCTACATAGCAAGGGAAATAAAATATTATATAATAACATAGGGTTAGTTTAAATTCATATCTGCCCTCAGTGCTAGGTAATAAACCAACCTGTATAAAAACATATTTTTCTCAAATAGTTACATCTTACTATATAAAAATAGCACTGTGAAAGCAAGCAGATTTGTGCAAAAAAAACCCCAAACCCACAACAAAAACCCAAACAAAAAAAAAAAAACCTTTGGAAATGCATGAAGCGTTGCTTTTGTGCTGCATGATAACAGTGAAATGTATTCATTCCCTAATACTGGTTATCTGATCTCTGGGTCCTACAGTAAGAAATCCTGTAGACGGCTTACAATGCTTGCCTCTTACATCTTGAACCTCCTGTTGACGAAGAACAGAGTGAAACACTATTAAGGTTTATTTCAGTTGCAAAAGCTTTGATATCAGGCCTAGTCAAACAGCAAATCTGTGTCTGGACTAACCCAAAGACATTTCTTTTGCAGCCCCTCCAACCAGTATTTGCCAAACATTTTGGGGGAAGTTCTCCACAAGGAGCTACTGGGACCCAGCAGGGCAAACCCAGCAATGGGAGTTATTTTGGACAGGTTGTGCTTATCACAGTTAGTAAGGTGTTCAGAGCTAACATAGGAGGAAGGCTGGCTAGGAAGCTTATTCTGGACTTGAAAGCCAGAGCAGAGAATTATCGGTGGGCAAAGAGACTCGGCAAAAAAACCAGCAGGGAAAGGAGGGATTAATCATTTGTGAGCAGCCCCAGTAGTGGAGCAAGTGGCACTGGGAATGCCTCCTCTACCTGCCCCTACCCCACAGCTCTGCTGGAGGTCATGGACTGCAGCTCCACAGGGTGCCGGGTCTCTGTGAGGATGGAGGAACACAGAGGACAGCCCATGCTCTGCTCTTGTTGGTGTTCAGCTCCCACTATGGCTAGAGAGCAGAGGCCCCTGAGTGTGCTGCCCAGCCAGGAGCCATCCCCATGACCTCCCTGCTCTGGGACCTCACCTGCTGTGAGCAGCTGGGTAGCATGTCACAACTCATGGTGACCAGCTGCCCAGTGAAGGTGGGGTGACAGGGAGGGCGAGCAGCCACATGCTGCACAGTAAACGTGTGAAGCATTGAGTGCAGAGGTAGGGAGCTCAGGGTAGGAGGCAGATAAATCGAGTCTCCCACGCTCAGTGTGAGCATGGTACCCAGGGGGAGTGGTGGGTTAGGCATCACAGCAAAGTGCAAGTGTATTGTGTGCAGGGTTCACTCAGAACAAGGAGCCAGTCTGTGCTGGTGGCCTCCAGGTTTTGTGTGAAGTGACCCTTACTCCTGCTCCAGGCTGATTGGCCTTGCACAATCTAGACGAGGTCACTAAGGCTGAGTTACAAGTGTCAGAAGGTAAACACCAGGTATTCAAAAACCCTGATGTCCCAGCATGTCTTGTCTAGTCTACAGGATCAGAACAAACATCCCTTTCAATGCCTGCTGGACAACTAAGAGTATGTGACCACAGCCAGAGACAGTTGTGGCTACTCTCAGTGAAAGTAGCCCCAGAAAACTCATCCAGGCATAAAGAGGATGACTAAGCTATGAGCAAAATTTTCCTCTTTGAAGATATCTTTTCCAATATCCCACACCAGTAACCCTACTTCTTTTGGTGCAGAAAGGCAGGACACACCACCCTGGTGGGAAAAAAACTGGGACATCCAGAGCATTGGCATATGTAACATCGTTCTCTGGGACTTGCCTAGCATCTCCCATAGGAGAGGTGTCAACCAGTCACCAATGCACCAAATCATGTTGTCACCACCTAGTGCTGCATTTGTCATTAAAAACCACCAGTGACAAATTCACAGCTGTTATTTATAGCTTAACTCTGTCAGTTTGGTATTGGAGGAATACGGCCAGCTAAAAGAAATAGGGCTTCCGAACCTTTACCCTGTTTTTGACTTTGGCTTTCCTTCAGGGTTATTTTGGCCTCTTTGGGTGTCCATTTTCCCACCTGTAAAATGGGAAAGTTTTCATTGTGGCTGAACTTTCACCCTATTTTAAGAGTTTTATCTATATAATACTCCTTTGCAGGAAGGCTACAGATGTTATCCTCAGCAAATACGGGGAAAAATGGAGGTCTGGATAGGCTAATATATTTGCCCAAGGTCACATAGGATGGTCAGTGGAAGAGCAGGGACTTGAACCTGAGGTATCCCAGCTCAGAAACTAATGCCTCCTACCATTCTTTCTCCCTGGAGACTTTAGTGGTGTTGCACGGGAAGGGCAGAGGGGGCCCCGTTTCTTCTGTTGCTTTTTTTTATGAGTGCGATGACGTGGTCTAAATTAAAAGAAAAATACAAAAAGACTGCCATAAATTATCCATATACAAAGGCCTTATTTACATTTACCCTATGGTCCCTTCACATCTTGCTGGCAGGGTGCAAATGATGATAACATCCCCTTTCATATACCCTCTGCCTCAGAGGAACGCTAGGCAAATGCAAGTGTCCTGGTGACAGGACATTTGCAAATTCTGAGGCCAGAACAACCCTTTTCCCCAAAACACTGAAGCCTCCCCAAATGCCTGCCAGAACTTGTCAGCCAGGAGCCTCACCGTCCACACGGTACCCCTTGAGGTACATTGAAAGCAGAGGGGAGCTGGATTTCTGGCTCCCCACCCAGCATTCCTACTGACATCAACAAGAACCAGTGGCTACTCTATGGGATTTGTGGGCATTCAGTGCCTTAAAACAAGGCTGTAAAGATGGTCGCCTACATTGTCCCCCCACCATGTGGGGCATTCACCCAGCACATGCTTGGTGGAGTACCAGGAGGTAGTTGTTTTGGCGTCTTTACTTCAGGCCTTATTTACAAATGAGGTCAGAAATTAGGAAGAGCTGCCACACCGGGGTTTACAAACACTATGTAGGAAGGCAGCAGTGGGGCTTGGCTCCCATCACAGCCAGCCCCTAGAAGTTGGGAGTTTCCTTTCCTTTTTCCCAGCGGGCTCAAGGGAAAGGTTTTTCCTATTTGAGTTTGTTATCTTCTCCAGATCTATCAGCTCTCTTGTCTGTGCCAGCAGTAGCCGCTGAGCTTAATGGACTCCAGCATCTCAGACTGAGGGAAGTTCTGAGGTGGGACTATATTAATGCAACAGCAGACAAGCTGGTCTCCGTTTATTTTTGGGTTCTGTTAACTCTGCAAGGGCCTGATTTTGCATATCCTTGCGTGAAAGGAGAAGAGAAAGGCAGTCAATGTACTGTAAATGATGACTGGGATTGCCTGGAAGTGATAAAGAATTTGTTAGCTATTTCAAGAAAGAACTGATTTGCCCCTTGTCTATAAAATGGATGAATGTTGAATGACGTTGGCCACAGCAGCTGCACAATGATTTTTAAAGCCAGTTAAGGAATTCGGATTCCTGACAGCCTGAATGTATTTTACTGATGTCTCATAAGTCTGTATATTACATGGAGATGTGATGAATATAAAGCAATAATAAAGGCCAGGCAGAATTAGTGAGCAAAATAATTCCCTACTAAAAACCATCTCTGGTTTCACAATCAACTGTATTGGACTACTATATTCTATGAACTTTTCCTTGCCCTTAGCTGTAGATTATAACACAGAAGATACTCTCATTTTGAAGCACTGGTATAGATTAAGATGTCTTGACAGTTTGGATTTTACTGAAGCAATTACAAGAGCCCTTTCTACAAAACGTATTGATTTTATTCCAGAAAAATAAATTCCCATGTACAATTGGGTTTTCATAACATGAAACAATTAGCCATTTTATTGCTAGTGCATATAGGGTAATGTCACATTTCATACAATTTCAGTACAAGTGAAAAAATATAATATATGGCTGATTGAAATTGATAGCTACATTAACATTTATAGATCTATATAGATTTATTTTACAAGCTGTTAGTAGTTTAGAGGGATATCGGTGTTTTAAACTACCAACATTCATATGGCTCCAATTCAAATATATGAATTGTTTGATGCGCTATAAATATATTCCAAAGTACATTTCATTGAAGAAGTCAAAGCTGTGCACTAAAATATATCAAAAACATGCCTTGTGAAAATGCTACAGACAGAGCCCTGACTGTCTGTGGAGCATGAAAATGCCACTGGTGCTAGCATTACTAGTTGGAAAATGAAAATAATGCCATGATTACAGGATTAGGTGATGGAGATATATGCTTTCTGTCATCTTATTTCATAGAGCTGGGACCAAAGTCTCTTCTGTTACTCAATGTAAAACAGGATGAAATCCACCAAATTAGCAGAATTGCTTCTGGATTAGTGTTAGGTAAACAGAACCCAGAATCTGGCTGGAGATCAGGCACAGGCCCGCTGGTTTCAGTAGAGCTGGCCACAGATCTTCACTAGTGGAAGTGAGAGCAGAACGTGTTCCAGCTGAGTTGTTTCCCTAAGTCAGGCAGGCAGGATCTGAGCACATAATCACATTTGCCCAACCCTACAAATTTCTTAAGTGCCTCCTAAGTTTCAGGTCTTATGAACAGCACCAAGGGCTTCATTGGAGATGACAGCAAACAGAAACTTAGGCAGGGGCTTGAGGATTTTCCCAAGTTGGAAAACAAAGTAGCTCAAGCCCCTAGGATAGTCAGCATGGGCCACATCCTGCTCTTAGGTTCACTTGTGCCTAAATCCAAAGCTATTCTGGCAGCATTAACCTAGATTACCTCTGCAGAGAATTTGCCCAAAGGACAAGAGGGCTGAGTGCTGGCAGCAAAGGCGGCACTGAGCATCGGATGAGATGGGAAGAGCTGTCAGGGCTGGAATCACAGTCAGTTTGTTAGCTGGCTTCCCTCCCGCCTCCTCCTCACTCTTGGCCCCAGTGTGGTCCCAAAAGGGCCACATGGAGGAATCTCTCTACTTCTGGTAGCATTTTCCCCCTTGCTTATTGTAAAAACACAGGGGAACAAAGACTTTTTTTTTTTTTAACGCTACCCCTTGTTTGGCAGATGCGTTTAGAAGCAAACAGTGGAGGGCATTCAGCTACCTGTACGGCCTCACATCTGCCCTGGGGCCATACCCTTCCCCACATTTCTCCAAGAATGCATTGCTTTTGCAAATGACTGGATTCCAGCCCTGCCTTTACCCTACAGATGCAGGGGGGGCAAGGCTCAGCACGGTTACAGCATGGTTACTGAGGGGTGGGAATGTGGTGGCAAGGGTGGGAGGGATACTGAGTGCACAGGTAGGCTTGCTGGCCAAAATGCCGCTGCTGGATCAACCACAGCCCAGGGCTCTGGGCAAGCAAGGAAATGCTTTGTACCATCGCTTGTCTCATCTTCCATCCCAGGAAGGCTGGAGCCCTCCCCTGCAACTCAGCACAGAAATGTTCTCTGTGCTGCTCTTGCTCACAATAAAATTGAACTGAGATAGGCTGGGTCCACCTCAGAGTAGCCATGATCACCCGCATTCAAGGGGAATAAAAATAGATTTAAAACGTCTGAATTTGCCAAGTATGGCTGGTTTTCCCCTGGCCTTGTGGGAGACCCTTATGCATGGCAGCGCGTCTCGCCTTGGCTGATATTAGTAGCACTCCACACTGGCCAGCAGAGAAACAATTTTTAACACCAAGACCCCCTAGGCCTCAGCTGCCTGTGCAAACAGACCCCCAGTGTAACATGGAGAAGGGGCTCCAAAGAAACTGGAACAATATAGATTCTGAAGTATTTGTAGTTTGGCTTGGGGAAGAGGGGGCATAAAGGAAACATTTTCCTTGGGAGAACGGCTTTTTTAAAAAGAGAATGAGTTGGGGACCCCAGAACAGATTCATTAGGATAGATTTTGCCTCAAACCCTAGCAAAACTCTTAGTTCAACATTCAGGATATACTAGAAGCTGTTGTTTTAATACAGACTAGGTCAACTCCAAACCCATCTTCAAAACAATATCTGATTCCACGAGTACTTTGTCCACATGGTAAAAGCCAGCCCTTAATGTTCTACCCTTTAATAACTCAGGATGTTAGCTGTTAAGTCCATTTGTCTCTTGCCTTACTTGTTTAAAGCTTTCTCCAGATATTCCTGGATCCACTTTAACTTGGGATCAATGCACACTTGCTTGCTGTTGCTCTTGAGCCTTGCACTGCCAAAGGAGAAAAGTCAGAGTGAGTCTAGTGTGCAATGCTCCTCAGCCCACCCCCACCACCCACCCCCAATGCCTTATTTTCCTCCGGTGTCAGTGCTGCTCTCAGTTAACCCATGAAGAGGATGGGTTATCCCTGCCATCCTTGAGGCACCTATTATAAATATCCCTGGTTTCAAAGCATTGGTACCATCTGTCTCCTCTGATGCTGATTCTTGTAGTCGGTACTGGGATGCATGTGGGGGTGGGACAGATACAGAATTTGAATATAAGTTTTCCGATTCATACCTGGGCTGTTATGAGTTCAGTGCTGACAACAGCTAAATTTCATTTGGAAATATTGACATGGTAAATATAGGTCATTTTTGCAAGGAATTAATTAAGAACAGCTTTCAGATTCAACCCAAAATTGTCGTTTCACATGTTTTGAGGACAGATACCAAACCATACCTCTTGGATGTTCTGAAAGGGTCTGGTCACTTGTTAGCTTTTTGTTTTATACAAGACTGAGCTACCAGGTTGCAGGCAGGAAGACAACTGGAAGAACCATAGTGCCAGAGGCAAGTTTTCCCTCATGTATTCACTCAGCACTGGAAACAAAAGCAGAAACCTCCTGAGGGGTTTCTCCTGGATGTCCAAGCTGCACTTTCCACACCAGACTGCTTAGCTAATTTGAATTCCCCATGAAACTGGCATTTGGGCTATCTGCATCCTTCATACAGAAGCAGTACAAATAGCTTTTCACCCTCATCTGCAGGTCTCACCCTCCAGGGATCTCAGGGCCTCTTGAGAGTGCTGTGATCTCCCACGTTCCCCAAAGCACCTTGCCTCTGCCCCAGCTGCTCAGAAATTTCCCCTTAAACAGCCTGCCTGCCATGCAAAAGTGCCAAGAACAGCAATTTCATGGAAATGTCCATAGGAATAAGTTCAGTACTTGTTTAAGCATTTTGCTGGATGGAAGCCAAAATGTTCCCCGCTTTATGAAATGAAATCTGCAGAATATAAAACTATGGCGTAAGAAATAACAGGTCAAAAAGGCTCCCTGGTCTGAAGTTATGCAACAACACAGTTGTAACATAAACACAACGAAGATCCAGTCTTGCAAGCCCTGTGCCAATAAAGAGATGAATGGGCCTAATTCATATTTCCCTTACAGCAGTGCCAAGCTGGAGTATTTCCAGTGAAGTGATACCAACAGAGAGTAAGAATGGATTTGCTGATGTTAGCAATGCCTGGGAACTCTTGAGCTGGCCTCACAGGGTACAGAACCAAAAGCACACGTAACCAGCCTCCAGCCACATGCAATGCAATTCCTCTCACCTAATATTAAGACATTGATTTTTTTAGACATTTATTTCTGAGCCCGTCAGCCCCTGCTCCTTGTACAGCCATGGCAGAGACCTAGGTAATTGTATGGAGTGTTAATCTGAACTGGTTTAGGCGTCTATTTTAGGATGCAATTAATTGCATGCTAAAAATGCCTATTTCCCCATACTGAAAAGCAGGGAATTTAGGGTGGGCTTTGTAGAAGTAGACATTGACAGAGGAGATTTCTGGATTTGGAAAGATGACCTCCAATAGAACCACAGACAAAAGCCTGCTCTTAGGCTTTTTGTTCAGGTACAATTCCCCTCAACAATAAAGGGGAATGTACTTGTGCAAAAAAAATACAAAATCTTTCCTTGAAACCATATGATTTCACTGAGATTCTCTATTCCTGAAAATTGTAGCTTTTAAGTTACTTACAGCTGTAATATACATTACACAGTATAATGCATATCCACTAAATTCAGAGTGTGCTTAAAACCATCAAGATGAGAAATTTATATGTTAGTTTTGATTCCATTTCAGCTTGTTTCATTAAAGACCTAGTTCGAACTCATGATGTTTCAGGGGTATTTGGAGGTAAATTTTTAAGTACCTTACTTTTTAAAGTAACAAAAAGATGGTGAACTATAGGTTCATGTGTTCTGCGTGCTACTAAATCACATTGCAAACAAATACGTTTGGGTCAGGAATGGACAAGAACATGAGTTGTTTGTGTTTCTGCATTTCATGCTCTTACCTATCTCTAATGACTATGATCCCACATTAATTAAGCAATAAATGTATACTCTATCCTGTCTTAAATGCCTGTCATTTTCTTGAAACTACTCCAGAAAATTCCAAATCCTCTACAAAGCCTTAGCGCTGGGACCCTTATGACATCCATTGACAGTCCCAGAGCACAAATCCATACACTATTGCATTTTGGATGCTTGCCTCCAAAATTGTTTACAGGTAGACATCAGAGTTAGTCACAGCTGGTTTTGCCATTTTTGTGAAAGGAAATTATTTCTCAGCTGAGGCTTACATTTTTCTCACTGTCCTCCACCAAATCCTAAGGCAGAAGCACACATGAGAAAATGTGTATGATCTACCCAGAGTGGTTTAAAAAAGAAAAAAATCGTATGAATAACAACTGGTTCATGAATGGATACATGCTCTTCAATGTATCTGTACATTCCTGAGAAATCTCATGAAACCACATCAGTTTTCTGAGTGCAGAAATGTTTTGGATGACAAAGAATGGATTTCTACAGCTTTTGAGTTGCAACTGGGAGAGCTCGACATGGATCGAAGACAGAACTAGTGATGGGAGCACTGCACAGAAACCCAATCTAGTCACTGAGACCCTCTTACAGAGGTCAACAGAAGTTGATAGTAGTAAGGCTCCCTTGCAATGAAAAGACAAATGTTATTTTTTTTCTTCTGAAGATTGTGAATTTTGGGAGAGGAGGGAGGGGGTCACCCATGAGCAAATGAACCAAAAAGACCTTCCTAAAAACACACACACACACAAATCTACAACCCCATTTTTCCTGAAAATCAGTGTTTCTTTTTCAGCAAAAATGAAGGGGTTATTTTCCATTGAGAACCCATCATTTCTGTCCTGCTGTGATCTGTGATTTACCGGAGTCAGTCACTGCCTGGTAAGTGTGTCCCTAGATCAGGCCAGCACATGTTTAGGGTCTATACCTCCTGCAGAGGCTACACGAAATCCAGGAAATCATTTTGCTTGTTTAGCTCCTCTCTATGGAGAAGTGGAGCATTAGAAGACTCAGCCCACTGTAAAGTCTTCTCCCCAAGTGAAAGGGATGTGTCCCTTGCCACATCCAAGGCAACAGACAGCCTGTCTGACATTCCTGCTCACAATACCCATGGCGGAACAGGACATGGGATCACATAGCCACAGGGAGATCACAGAGGTGGAACGCAGCTGGGAACATCTAGCTGGGCTCCTTTGTGTGGGGTAAAGCAGGGTCCAGCTGTTTCTGACATATGGGGTGAAGAGATAAATCAGAAATCATGGCATGAGACAGACCGAATTGCAGCCACCAAAGCAGGAACCAGCTGTGTGACTCTTCTTTTTGACACTTGAGATTTGCACCCAGCTGAAAAGAGTAAGAGACTTACACAATCTGAAGTGAGCAGTTGGGTGTGGAGAGGATTTTGAGGTGTTTAATGTTGGCTCTTGCCACGTTGCTCTCGTAGAATCGACAGGGGCATCGGTAAGTCAGGCTGACAGGTTTCTCTGCGGGACACAGGGAGAGAAAGGACACATTACTCCCTCTTGCTCCCGGTCAGCAGCACAGATACACAGACCAGGGCTGACAGAAACTCCCTCCATATATGCAGGTGAAAAAAAGCAATAGAAAAGCTGTAGCTTTGGGAGAGCATTTGCCCACAGCTCACAGCACAATCCTTTTACCCCAGTACCCAGCCTTTCAATAATGGTGCGTGGGATTTTGGAAGACAAAAGAAGAGGGAGAGAAAATGGAGATAAGTACAGAAGAAGAGATTAGAATAAGGAGCCGCTCCATTGTGCAGGGATGCTCCTGGTAATTAGACAAGATAAAGGGCAAAAGAGGGGGCACTTGTCCTCAGTGTTGTTCTTGTCAAACGATTTTGACCCGAGGCCAAATTAGAAGGTAGCCAGAAGAAAGCGATGAATTCCAAAGAGTTCAGATCAAAACGGCTCGGCTCAGGTGCAGGCTTTTCACGGGGGACTTACTGGCTACAGAAAAGCCCTGAGTCTTTCAGGCTTTCCCAGGGCCCAGCGGCTGACCTTTCCCCACTACAGCCAACCTTTACTCCCAGCCGAGATATTCGCACAAGGAGCGCGACTTGGAGATGCAAGATCACAGTGGTTTCGCAGGAGACATTTGGAGTCTTTTGAACGCCCAGCCTGTGGCAAAGTAGCGGCAATCGAGGAGACAGTTACCAGGCGGTGCACTCTCCATATACTAATCAGGGACCACCAGACTGGATGATTTGTCACCGGCATTACTAGGGACAGAATTACGGTTAGCCCCCTAGGCTAAAAATCAGCCATGCATATGCATGCAGAACCGAGAGAAGCAGCCTGGCGCTCACCACAGCTTCTGATGCAGGCCTGCTACCTGATTTCTCCATAGGAGAACTTAATTACTGGCAATCAAGTGCACATAAATAAGGCCCGCACTCTGTGTAAGCTTCAAAGCTCCAGGCACAGTAAAATACAAACACAGAAGCCTTGCCTGGAAGTCTAGAAGGAGCTGCCTAAGGTTTTAAACAATTTCCCAGTGGAGCAGTTTTCAGCCTCTGGGAGGAATTAAATTCATACACCTAACCCATAAGGTCTGGCTCATGCTGTAGATGGTCAGATCTGTATCTGACAGGGCTTTAGATCCCACATGGCAATCTGCCGCCCTGTTTATTTAGCCACACAGGAGCACGGGCAGCATCCAAACCCAGTTCCCTTAAAGGCAGATGGAGAGCTAAAGAGCAGGGACGGGCTTGGAATCCCTATACTGCCAGTCTAGGAAGGTGAGAAAAGAGACAGCTTTTCAAAGTGCAGCTGATCTGCATATATTGCACATTTACCAACGCCTGTCTCTAGCACATATAACCACAGACAACATGGTGAAATTACCCTGTCCTCGGGAGGGAAAACCCTTTTTTCCAAGTGCCTCTACCAAGAGACGAGCCAGAATCAGATCCCACAGGCAGATGGGCAAACAGAGAGGAATGAATCAGTGGGAGCAGAGTTCCTCCAGATTCACACCAGGATCTGGACTATAAGTTAACAAAACTGGAAGACTTTTTCTATCAGTATTATGGCAGTCAAAACAGTGATATAATCTATGAGTCAATAAATGGGAGGAGAAGTTCCCATCTGCAGGGGGAGGAGGAAGGAGGGCCGCAGGGTGAGCCTCGCAAACATGCACTAGACTGACTAGTGCTGATGTGGAAGGGAGGGAGAAAGGCGCTAGGATTTCCCACTGCAAATATGTGCGTGATAGCTACAAATCAGTGAGTTTGTATTGGAAAGGGAGGCTGAAATTGGATGCAGTCATACAACAACGCTCAGCACAGCTGCAGTAGAAGCGTCTCCGCAAGCTTGTACCAACCAAGTTTAAGCAAGCTTAACCCCAAACAACACGCAAGAGATGAACTGTTCAGATCTATGATTTGAGAATGCAACCCTGTCCTCTCTGAGACTGGGAGAGGGACTTTTGATCCCATACCACTTGAAATCAGGAGCAGAGAAAGTTGAAAGAGAAACCATGACTAACATGTCTGTGAGTCCCAAAGTTGTCTCCTGCCCAAGAAAAGGCATCCAGCACAGCAAGGAAGAGGGGAAGCCCCAGCATTTGGTGTTCTTCTGTCACCCCAATGCAAGGTGGAATGACACCTCCCCTCCCAGCACAAGAATTCCTTTGGCGTTTCTATGCCTCGTGCTTGGTGATCAGCAACAGGCACCGAGCACCAGGGAGCAGCAGGACAGGCACCGACCGGGTCAGCTCTCAACATCACTAACAGGGAACCAATATCTCCTGCCACTGCCCCTCCAGCACTCTGGCTCCCAGAGCTTGGCTGTGGCTCACTCTGCTCTCAGCAAGGCTGAAAACCAGGGAAACCTAGTGCATGTGGCATCTCCCAACACATGAACCCCTATCATCCTAAAGTAGGAGGGGGAAGGGGCCATTTGGGGGCCATAATTTGGGAAGGGGACATTTCTGGTCTTACTCTGAGGCTGACAAACATCTTCCTTATCTCATTTAAAAACTTGAAACAAGTTGTTCCATGCACAGTAGAGCTGATTAAGCCAATTATTCTACAGATTTGTACTGCAGGAGTTAATGCTCTGTGGGTTCTCTGATGTCTAATAAACGCTGAGCACAAGCTGAAGGCTTTCTCTCAGTAGGACAAATTAGTATAGTCTGTTAATTGCACTGTTACATGAAAATACCAGTTTTCATGAAACTGATGGTACGTAAAGCTTTTGAGACCTTTATTTGTCTGGCACATTTGGTTAAAATGGGTGAATATAGTCAAGTTACAGAAGAGCCAGATGCTACTCAGACATCTCAATGTCATTCCTTCAGCCTTATTTCCTTAGACAAAAAGAAAAAGAGAACACCTCTTTTGGTCTCGACTAGAAGGGTTCAAAGTGTTCTTGGTTTTGCATGTTTTGGGTTTTTTAAATAATGAATAGTTTTACTCTTTTCTAACTCAAAGCTGAGTTTTGCTGACTCTGAACATCCACTTTTGCTGGCATATTCTCTCTAGAGACAAAGCGCTCGCAAAAGTCTCCCTCAGAGTGGCCATTTATCAACATTGGACAATACCTCTTTCACCCCACAGGGATCTGCCTTGCCTCACCCACACTGGAACTGGACAGTAAGGGAACAAGCAAGTTGCCAGTTATGCGGCAAAGTTACCATCAGTAACTTGCTGTGCAGGCTGAGCAGCTCTGGGTGCCTGAAAGGAGAGGGAAGCTATACCCAGGCAAGCAGGCTGGGCATGAACAGACAAAACATTTGATGGAAGCATCGTTTTACTCCTGCTCATCCAAGGGTGCATTTGTCAATATTAGGAGAGGGCTGGCAACTTGTTAAGACTAGAACAGCTCCATTTCCCTGGGAAGTGAGGCTGTGATAGGCAGATACAGCTTTACCACGGTGGCTAGGAAGAATTCAGAGCTCACCTGTCCTCCAGGACAAGGTAGCCCTGCAAGACCTCATCTGGATCAGAGTTGAGAGCACTACATGACGTGCAAAGAAGTAGGCAAAAAACTTCACTCTTATCACTGCAAGCCGGTGGGGTCTCTCTCCTTACACTAGTTTTTCTCCAACCCTTTTAAGCCGTTTCCTTACTCAGGTAGCCAGGTCCCGACACGCTTACCCTGCCATAAAGATACCTGCTGCCGCTTGCTGCCAGCTAAGGAGTGCTGCCGCGCAGGGGGCAAAGCGAGGTGCAGCCGGGTAGCTCTGCCAGCCTCCCAGCCCTGTGCTAAGTGCTGCCAGAGGGGAGGTGAGGAGAGGGAGAGCCCCTGAGCCCCCGGTCCCTCACTCCCGCGCCTCCCGTCCGGGTTGCAGACCCGGTGCGAGCCGGCAAAGCTCCCCCAGGGCGCTCCAGACCCACACTCGCCTGCAGAGGCGATGGGAGCCCGCTCTGGGTACCCGGACACCGCTCGGGCGTTATGCGCTCCGCCGTGCGCAGGGAGCAGCGCTCCGCGGGGCGCGCGGCTGGCGGCGGCGGGGGGCGAGGGGCGAGGGGCCGGGGCCGGCCCTGCCACCTGCGGCCCCCCGGCTTTGCCTTCGCTACCTGCGCGCTCGCTTCCCAGCCCGCAGCCCCAGCACGGCGGGTCCCGGCGTAAGGGGCGGGGGCCAGAGCCCACCTGGCCGGGTCTGCTTGTCGGAGTCTCTCTGGGGCAGTGCTTGCTCCGGGCTGGCTTTTTGTGTGCTTCACCGGGACGGGGTTGCTGCTGGGACAGTACTGCGGAAAGGCATCGGCGAACTCATCGGGAGCAATTAACCCTCTCAGGCTAAACAAAGAGGGCACCGGAGGGCATCCTCTGCCGCCCTGGGTGGGGAACACCCAAGTTTCGGTTGCCAGAATGGGAGAATAAGACGGGAGCGGAGGATTGAAAGGGCGCTCGTTACCTAGCCAGCAAGCTTTCGATGAGGGGACAAGAGGTGGCAAATCTCTGCCAGGCGAGAAGCCAGCCGCGGGCGGAGCGCCCGAGAGATGCCCAGAGGCTGCGGGCAGGACCCCCGCCCCGCCACGCGTGGGGAGTGCGGCTGCCCCGCGCGGTCCCCGCTCCCCCGGGAGCCCCGCGGCACAGGGCTCCCCGCTGCCCGCGGGGATGCGGAGCAAGAGGCGCAGGTTGCCGCGGTCTCCGGGGCTGTCCGCACCCGGCGGCTCCCACGGCGGGCAGCTGGCGAGCAAGCCGGCCAGCTGCCGCTGCGGCCGGGCTCCGGGGGTGACACGCGGGACCGCGGGGCCCGGCGTGGGGCGGGCGGGCTGCGAGACGGCGCCGCAGCGGGGTGCGGGAAGGACAGCCGCGGCGTCGCTGCCTTAGCGACGATGCCGCTGCGGCAGCGCTCGCCGGCTGCCAGCCCGCGTTTCCCCAGACCTCTCGTCAGTGCACCCCTCCGCGCCCCCCCCGCAACCTCTCCGTGCGCTCTCGCCGGGAGTGCGGTGAATTCCTGCTGAGTGACCACTTTGGCTCAACTCTGCCCTGATCGAGGGAAGATAAATCACGACAGCGGACAGAAAAGGAACCGAACCGCCGCCTGTTTCTAATTTCTTGTAACTTTTAGGGTTGTTTTTTTAAAGGGGAAATCGATATGCATATTTTGCAACCAAACCACCTCCCTGCAGACCGAGCGCTGTTGAAAGTCTCCCCCCAGCCGATTTCAATCTGGGATAAGTTTGGCAGAGGACCGCTTTGACCAGCCTTCTTTTGAAAAAAGCGAGCGAGGGAGGGAGGGAGGGAGCGAGGGAGCGCCTGCCTGCTTCCAGCTCACAACAGCTATCGCTCGGGGCTCGCCAGCCGCGCACATCTGAGCCGCGGCAGGAGCCAGAGCCGGGAGAGCGGGCGAGCTGCGGGCGGAGGGGGGAAGAGCGGGGATTTCCGCGGGACCGTAACTGCTGGCCGGGCTCCCCGGCGCCCGCAGGCAGGAGCGGTGCAAGCGGCGAGCAGGCAGGGAGAGCGGCGGCGCCCCGGCAGCTCACTTACCCTCCGAGAGGGAGATGATCGCCAGGGCGAAGGCGAGCAGAGCCAGGGCTCGGAGGTCCATGCTGGGGCGGCTGGCGGGGCGCGGGGCAGGCGCTGGGCTGCTCGTCCCGGCGGCTGCGGCGCTCTGCTGGAGTCCCCTCCTCCCCTCCCTCTATAGAGGGGCCGGGACCGCCGGGGCTGGGGGAGGGGAGCCAGGGGGAGTAGCTAGCCTATGATTTATTGCCCGTGGCATGTTATTACATCCTTCCTCTGTTAAAAATGCTTGGAAAGGAACCAAAAGAGCGAGGGCTCCACTCTTCGCTCCGTCAGCCCGGCAGTCTTCCTCCAGGCTAAGCGCTTGCCCCAGCAGCCCCGCGACCCGAGCCCCCCGTGGGACGGCAGCGGCGGTGCGCTCCCCACGGGGGTCCCGCCAGCACGGCGGCTCGGGCTGCGGCGCGGCGGGGAGCCGCGATCACGGTCACTCCATCCAGCCCCGGCCGGGGGGGAGAAAGTTTTCTCGCCAAACTGTGCCAGCCCCGGTCCCTTCTGGGCACCCCGGCCCCACTGCTGCCCCACTGCTCTTGAACCAGAGCTGCTAGAGCTGGGACAGCTGTGGGGACGCATCCTGTAACGGCTCAGCATTCACACCGGGAAGAGGAGAAAAATCCCCCTCCACTCCCGTGGGCGCGAATCGAGGTTTACACTGGCGCCCTGGGCATAAGATCCAGCGCCTCATACGAAGCATCTTCCCAGAAGTTTATCTGGGGACTTGAGGGGAAAAAAAGAGAGGGAGGCTTTCAGTTTTTGCCTCCGCATCCTTGGCTCGAAACACCACCTTTTCCCTGTATTAGCTGAACCCAGTTGTACATTTGCCGCCACATTTCGCCTCCTTTGTATTGCAGATGCCGCCGGGCTCCCTGGCACCTCGGCTGAAAGCCCCTATAGCGCTGCAGAGCCCGGAGGTCTAAGGGGTACGGCTTACCCTGAGCTATTACAGCATTGTCAAGTGTAATTGACTTAAGCATGTCCTCGCTGTCTGCAGTCCAAGCCCACGGGGCCCTGTTTGTTGCCATTCAATACTTTAAATAAACATCGAGGCTTTGATTGAATTTGGACCCCTCGGCTGCATTTAAAACAGATGCCCTCGCGTAAGCCTGGGACAGAGAGGGGGCGAGTGGGTAAAGCTAATCGTGGTCTGGAGGTGTTTAAAGGACAGGTCCATGATGCCCACCAAAGACGGTCGGCTCATACCCTGGGTAACTTTAAACTCTCCCAGCCACAGCTCATGAGGTTGGAGACGGGGGCCCAAATCCTGCACCTGTGCTGAGCTGTGGCTCTCTCACTTAGAGGAGCTTGTTTCTAATGCTGGGGGAAATGCTTGCACTGACACTGGGCCATGAATTTGCTGCCTCCCCGACACACACCGGCGAGGCTGATTCTCACATCCAGCTACCCCAAATCTAGTTATTTGTATTTCTTTGTCCCTGCTTACCAAGGACCCCTGAATTTTAGGCTGATCTTGCTCTCCCCCGTTCTTTTAGGTAAACCAGCACAGTAGCGCAGGAACTGATGCACTGAAAGGGCCAATAATCGTAACTAGTGCAGTGAGCCTGGCTACAACTGCTGTGACAGTTGTAACATTCTGGAGGGATGGGAGAAGAGAATGCTAATCCCACTGCAAACACTGCTAGGAGTGCTGCTGTCCCACCAGTGCTGCGGCTGGCACATGGGGACATCCACATAAAAGAGCAATAGTGTGTCTTTGCTGTTGCTACAGGCACAGAGAAGAACAGTCCAAGGATCTAATCAAAGAGACAGGATGGATGCAAAATGAGATTAGAGTTAAATCTGAGCAGCAGTCTCCCCCTTGGCATCCTCGGACATGCACACGTGTTGTAACTGAAGGGGAAAACTGGTCGGATCCTAGGAAATGCCTGGAAAGACCTTCAGAGCTGACTCGAAGAGTTGCAGCACACAGATACAAGGGCTCTCCATACACCCCTGGATAACTGAGCGCAGCCAGCTTCAAACAGGGCTCGCACCCTCCTCCTTACGGCAGGAGGATGCCTCGGCTCCCCGTGCGCCTCGGCTGTCCTTCCCCTCTGCCAGCGCCGCCTCTGCGTGGGAGACCAAGTCTCCCGAGGAGAAGGGAGCCGGAGTACCCGGGACGCCGCGCCCGGCAGCATCCCTCTATCGCCTCCCCGACGGCCCCCAGCAGCGAGCGCCGGGGCCGGCTCCGCTGCGTCCCGGCGGCGGCGCGGTGCGGCGGCGCGGAGCTGCCTCCCTCCGGCGGGGCCTGCCCGGGAGGGGGGAGCCCGGCGGGGCGGGGGGGGGCGGGGGTATCCCGGGGCCCGCCTGGCGGAGGGGCGCAGCCGCCGCCAACGCCCGGGTGCTGGGCAAAGCCCCCGGGGAGCTTCGCATCGGAAGAAAGGCGACCCTGCGGTGCTGGACCGCCCCGCTTCGACGGCTGCCGGATGAACCGCTTGTATTTTGTGTTCTGTTTCCTTCCTCCCCACGCGTGCACACACCCGCACACCCCCATAGGTATGTTCTCTACCATGCAGAAATCAGAAATCAAAGCAAGCTTCGGGGTTATTTTGCCAGGGCGATTTCACCGGACCAGCCCAGCCCGCTCCGTGCGCAGAATTTCCCCCGGTGGGTACCCGCAAGCGGACGAGTTCTGTTTCGGGTCAGAGCAAAGCCCGAGAGCGCTGAAAGGGGCTGCGGGGCGAGCGAGGGACGGGAGACCTGACCGACATACCGCCCTGTACGGTGGGGGCTGCCTTCACGACTTCACTGGTATGTTCCTGCTACTGGGATGAAGAAGAGCTCTTCATACAATAACCGAGCTCATCTGAGCACCGAGTAACTTTTATGAACTGCGGGGTTTTTTTTCCGTCAAGAACAAATCGCTGCCTACAGTACAACGATTCTGAGTTTAAGATTTAAACAGCAACAAAACAACAAAACAAACCAAAACAAGGAAAAAAACCCTCAACGGGGGTCTTATGGTTTGCCCACCTCCCCCACTCAATCTAGAATTATGAGCTCAGGGAAATCTGAACGAATTATACATTTAAAAGGGAAGTCAAATGACTTGGCAAGTGTTAAATTCCTTGAAAAGTTCGTTTCAACTTAATGTTAACTCCCACAGAATTGACCAGTATTTATCTGAATGCTCAAAAAATCCAGTCTACACCCCTGGATGAGCTGGGTGGCTGAATCCCACCCACTCCCCCCCTCCCCAAACCAGCTGCGGCCAGAACTCCTTAATAGCCAGTAAATTTAATCTTTTATCTGAATGCTAACAAAGAAAGGATGAATTCAGAAACCTTAAATAGACCTACTGTTGATTTCAACACAGCTTGAGACAGCCTTTTTTAATAATACAATATGCCAAATTTTTAGTGTGTTTGTATCAAATTACATTTCCTCTTAAATGAGGAGATGGCAACATTTCTGTTGCTTAGAATTTTCGACTGGCATAACCCGGCAATGAAATCATTATTATCTGAAGTTAGTTTAAATCCCCACAGATTATGTCTAAAGTAAGCCATTTCTGGCCAGTGCAACACAACTTGTTATTGTTAAGAAATTTTTTGTGAGTTAAGAATTAAACCAAATGTCCTACGGTTGGAAAATAGTACCCCTGTTTTCATCTTATTCTCACTAATACTATTTGACTGTGATTTTCCTTAATATTTCCTGGACTTATTATCTGTAACTAAACGCATCATTTTTTGGACAGCCATAGTGTTCACGCAGAATCTATGTTTAAGTGGAGTTCAGATTCACAGTGCATCTCAGCAATTTGAAGTAAAATACATTACAAACCAAGCATGTTAATGCCAGGAAATTCAGAGTTCTAGAGTTAAGGATAATTACATTTAGAAATCTATATATATTAGGCTGTGGGACTGCACAATTAAGATACCAAATCGACCTTATCTCTGCCTTGTAACATCATCCACTAGCCCACATGATAATGACTACAGCAGTTTAGTATCTCTGTCTCTAGATGCAGCTCTTTTTTTTCAAGATATGTTTTTAAAAGCATGCTTAAACTGCTTATTTCCACATAGTATGATGCTGTGATGGGAAGGAAATGAAAGAAGCTAAAATGTTAAAATCGACATTAACTATGGCATGGCATCCTTAGGGTGCAGAGTTAAGAGCGCTTGGAGATTTTGAGTGTTCCAACATTTTTATGTATTTTTATTCTTTCATAACTTAACTCTGAAATTCTTTGATTTATCATACTTTCAAAAAAAAATAATCAAGGCATCCATATAAAGTTCTTCTTTCTTCAGTTACTGACTATATGCCCTTAGATTTACCTCCATCTTACAGTCATTCTTGTTTTGCTTAAGAATTCTTTTTTTAATAGTAGTCTTATTCTTGTGACATTTCTACATGAATATTTTTTTTTTTTTTTTGCCAAGACTATTAATCAGGTGAAAGCTTGAAGGCTTTGCAGTCTTGCTGCGCATCCAAGCAGCAGCTAGAAGAGGACAACCCTAGAGCAGTTTGAAGATCTTTCTTGACTCCTGTCTTTGGCCTTCTTATTTCAAGTGCTAAGACTATTTTCCCTCCTTATTGCCATGTCAGGGTTCCAAGCTCATCCTTTACATGTGTAGCGAATAGGACTTTTAGTATTAAGTATTTGCAACAAAGCTGTATCAACTGAGAGAAGTGACTTGTCGGATTTGTCTGCTCTGCAGAAGGAAAAAAATAATCTCCCCAAATAACCAGGTTTCAGATAGAACTGCAAGAGGTCTGTTCTCGTTGCAGTAAAATAGCCTCAAATGTTCATGTACGCAGAGATATCCATAATGTGTGTTGGCCCCGAAAGATTCCTTGGAGGGCAGGGCGAGAGATCAAATAGAGGTCAAGTGAGTAACTGTTTATAGATGGTTAACTAGAGTGACAGAGAACTGTGGTAGCTGCTTTTCTAACAGTGTTTAAAGGTTTAAGCTTGCTTCCCTGGGAGTTTTGCATGTGATTTCAATGGATGTGAAATTGGCCCTTAAGGGCAGAATCCATCTCTCCGCTTATCCCAGCAGAGCACATCCCAAGTTGGTCTAACCTTTCACGAAGAAATTCAAAACGTGATAAATTTTGCTTGGGTTTAAGTTTTGTTATGAACATAGCTCTTGGCCTCACTGTGAGGAGTTTCCTGAAAGCTTGGGGTAAAGCAGAGCCAAGTTTGGCGTGTTCTGCCTCTCCCCCTGAGCACCAAGCTGACGCCGTGGAGGGGATTTTATTCCAAGAGTGTTTAAAACTGTGTGGCTTTGCTTGGGTTTCGCTTGGAGTGTTCAGGTTCATTGAGCTTGCAGGCCATTTTGAGGAACCTAGACCTCAACAGTAAAGGTTCACTATTCCCAGCAAGAAGAGTCACCTGGGAGGCTTGGCCAGGGCCAAGCTCAGCTCTGCCTTCGTACTCTCTCCATGGGAAACTGATGCACAGAAGACCAGAGCACCAGAACTGAACAGACTTGTGTCTGCAGGGAAAAGATCTAGCCTGATGGCCAGGTCAAAATGGTCAGAGGTCCATATGGCACCCATCTCATTTCTTTCAGGCTTTTCTTTGACTAATCAAATATGAGTCGCATGTCTCTTGGGATTTTTTTTTATTATTTGCTTTTAATTTAAGATAGGCATGAATGAAACACCATAACCCAAATATCTATACACTTTGGGGATTTTCAGGCTCTGAAATAAACTTTCCAGCTGCCTTCTCCCTCAGCAAAGCCTAGGGGCCTCACAGTTTTGTCTGTATTAGCAACTTGCATGGTGCAATAAGAACAGATCTATAGAGCAAAGCAGTCATTCCATCTCATTTCAAGGGTTTTCTTTAGTCTACCTGTAGTCTTGTCGTAAGGACTGAATTCCTATTTAGCAACTGGAGTACATGCCCTTCTGGAGTTCATTTTATGACTCTGTTTCATTCTAAAGCAATCTAATTCACACATTCGGAAACAGCTCTGCGATGCAAAGTAAATAGGGATAGGGCTTCAAGAAGCCCACTCCAAAAGCACATCCCTGATTGCAATTAAAACCCTAACGTAGGTGCAACTCAGAGCCAGCAAAGCCGGGTCCCTAACCCCCCCGCACCCCGGGGTACCAGCCCGCAGCTCCCCGGGCGGAAGGCGAGGGTGGACGCAGCAGCCGGTTTCGGTGTATTGGGGTGCCCTCTAGTGACTGGAGACTGGGCACTGGCTGAAAACCAAAGACCATGGAAAGCCTTTCCTCAAACTTTCTTTGTATTTCACTTTTGGTTTTGAAAAGGGTTTTTTGTGTGTGTGTGTGTTTTGTTTGTTTGTTTGTTTTTAACGTCTCCTTTCGTTGAATATTCAGGAAGTTTCTGAAAATTGGATTTTTTTAAAATGCATTTTTATAATTTAAGAAGTCCATTATTTTAGTGTTGTTTTGAAAAAGTCCTATTGTCAATTAAAACCATGAATATAGCCATTTTACGAAAGAGTAACCAGAGTTACATCACATCAAAGCCCAGAGTAACAGGTAAGATAAAAACCAGCATGAAAAAAAAGAACCAGGTGGGAGGGAAAGGACAGCATGCTGTGTGCCCGCAGCAGGCATTAGTGCCTGGGCGGCATGTACACTGAACACACGGAGGGCTGACGAGGCAGATAATGTAAACTAAATCTAGTTTGTATTTAGAGATTTGTTCTCTGGGCTACGGGCAGCTGTATTAATCTCACACTGAAGCGAGATCTGGCAAACAGCTTGTTTATGGTGATGGAAACATTTCATTTGCTGGAACTGTTCTGACATTCATCATCTAAAGTTGCCAGATGGTAAAAATGTTTAGTTTGCAATAAACAATCATTAACATCACTTAACATACATGCCACTCACATGACAAGGACATGTGTCTTACGGGACCGGACCTAACTGGGATGCGGGAGATTGGGACATGCCAAATCCTATCATTTGGTTACTTGCTGGAGTTGTGTTCTACTCAGAGCCTTACTGGATCTTACAACCAATAGCTGATTGCGTAAACTGAGGTTTGCAAAGCCAGCTCCTAAAACTTTGCTCACTTAGAGGGAAATACTCGGCCAGAAATGAGTCCCTGAAGTACACACTCATGACCTGTTGCTCCCCCAGTATGTTAGCAGAAATATCAGCTCCTCATTTCTCCTCTTTTAGGTAGGTCTGGTCTTGTGGCTGTAGCTACTCTTCCTAACTTCTGCTTCAGAATTTGGGCCTGGATATATGTTTCAGGAGATTATCACCATATATACTGAAACACAGGGGGAATGACACCAGTTGGTACTCCCACAGTATCTTTCAACCTAATGGATCCCCAGCTGCTTATAAAACTTCAACCATCCACAAAGAGCATCAAAGAGTCACTCAGTTACAAGACCTGGAGAAGTACAGTAAAGCCATCTAGCCCTTTTTTCTCACAGTGCAGGGTTGTTTCTGATTGAAGATTTATTGCCATTGTGTTCAAGCTGTGCTTAAAAGTTTTTAGAGATTCAGCTTCTATTTCTTCCCTTAGGAGGCCTTTCTATAGTCCAATACATCTTACCATCAGAAATCTTTTTTCCCTAATGGCTCGGTTTTTAACTCCTCCCTTCTGGAGTGTAAAAATTCTACTTATACTCATTTACTAATTTACAATATTCCTCTCTGGAGATGGTTTCTATTTCCTCTTTGACCCACACAACCAAATGATAAATGCCCATGTTATTTCATTGTCCTATATCATGACTCCCCAAAATGTTGCTCTTGTCGTATCTCAGTTCACAAACAGGGACTGACACTTGCTGATGTGCAGGTGGTTTTATATTTTTAAGCATTTGTGGCTTTGTTAGCTCACCAAAGGCAGTTTGGCATGCTATTTTCAACCTGGCAAAGAGCACACAGGTAAGGGACTCATCCAGACTGAATTTCATGTCAAGAAGTTCAGACATGATTTTAATTGACCAGACTGGAACACAGTTGTGCAAATGGTAAACATTTGACAAGAGCGTGTGAGAAGGGCTTGTACTTTCAATTTTAGGAGTTGCTCAAAATTAATGACCTCAGAAAAATTACTATATTCATAACTACATGTCTGCAGGAATTGGTTCCTCAAGGCTTGCTTCATTCAGTAAAAAACACTGAGATCTAAACAACAAGGCAATTTAGAAAAAAATTCGTCAGACAGTTTTGCATTTCTCCTCATTTACAGTGATTGCTCACATTTTCAGGAAAGAGACCTAGCTCAAAATACTTGTATGTATGTAAACCCCTGCACCTTCTCTCTCATGAGAAATGTGAGAGTCATCTTGTTTCGTGACATATACATTAAGCTAAGCTCTAAGAACATCAGCCTCCCACAAGGGAATAAAGTAGGTGTTTAAATTTGGCACAGTCATCCCCTTCACACATGCATACAATCAATTCCCCAACATCCGTAGCACAGTTGACTTACAGCTTTTTTGGTGTGTGTTAATTTAGCATGTACACGAAGCTCTGACAGCATATTCCAGGCTGAGGGCCCGATCCTTGGCCCCACTCCCACTCCGCAGAGCAAACACAGCACAGAGGCGTCGACATTTGTTAGAGCTTCACAGCTGGAAATTCCCCATGTGCAATGAAGTGCCCAACACAAGTCCGCCCAGCGCATTAGATCTCATCCTGCCCTGATGCAGCTCCCTCGGTGGTGTTTGGGGACAGGACTAGTGCTGGACCCGAGCTCGGTGTGTTACAGTCTTGAGAGGGGGAGGACATCACCAACAGAGTACAACCAGCTAACAGGGACTACAACATTTACAGATGCAAAGAACCCAGAGGAAGATGCATGAGAGCAGTACAAAGGTCACACTATTTCAGATCAAAGGTCTACATAGCCCAGAATCCTCTCTCCAGCCATGGTCAAGAGCAGATGCTGAAGGGTGGAAGGCAAGCATGGCTGAGACTTCCTGCAGCATGCCCTCTCGGCACATGGCCAAGAGTCTGGGCTCAGCTCCAACAAGGATGTGGAGCTCCTAGCTTCCCACTAATTTCAGCATTTCCAAGCAGATCTCACATCATTTGATTTTAGCAGGGAATCAGAAACTTCAGTAGAAATAAAGAACTGTAGGATATAGACTCTACTTTTTAAAAATTTTTCACCGCTCTCCTTGAAAAACAAAACAGCTTCATTCCCCACCCCACCCCTGATTATAAAGAGCTTTTTCCAGCTCCTGCAATATCTGAAAAACTGCAGATGGAATTCATGGAATACTAAATGTCTGCCCTGAAGATAAAGTCAAGAATACCTGGAAACAAGAGTACTATTGAACCTTCCTCTTCCAGCAGGAGCTGACTGCAGTATCCTTGTGCAATAAAATACCTATCAATAACCTCATGGGAAAAGCCAAAATGGTAGGGTTGCCAGGACAGCATGCACCAGAAAGCCAGGGAATTCAGAGTAAAGAGAGGCTTTAGACTTGCAGGATTGGTCCTAGAATGCTAAATCCAGGAGGTTATAATGGAGTTTCTCCCTATGTCCAGCTGGCAGATTATAGCCAACTAGTTTTTCTTTTGAGGAAGAACGAAATGAATTTCTGTAGTGTGCCCATCTAAGGACATAAACGTTGTTTCTTGCAATCCCCTTTCCCAGAACAACACCACAGCAAACATCCCCTGCTCCTGTAACTGGGAAGGAGGGGAAGGAATGCGCCTGGACCAAGCCACTCTGCACGAGAGGCCAGTATCTGATGTGCTGGCTCGTAAATGACACAGGAAGATTTTCTCTGGATTTACAGCCTCGTCGGTTCCGTGGGGGCCATAGTTTTCCCTTTTACATTTCTTGGAGGTGTTGCATGCGCTCTCAAACAGGAGATCTGATGTGGAAACAAAAGCCTTTCAGATCTCCCACAGAAGGTAGCTTTTTCCTCCCAAGCAAACACCCTGACCAGGTGGACTGCCTGCAGCTGGGATGCAGGAGCAAGACTAAGTTGTTTAAAGGTCATAAAAACCCTTGGGCCTAGCTTTTATTTGTGGAAGAAAAACCCAGGTGGCAGATGCTTCTCTGCACTCCTCCTAACATGTGCCAGTGAGAGCGAACCTGCCTGAGAGTTGTCTACAATATAGGTGAAGAAGAAATCAGCTGAGTTGGCTGTATAAAATGTATCTTTATGTAGACATTGCTGTGGAGTTCTTTATGGGGATGTCTTAGCCCCTCGTAGACCTTAAGAAAGGGGGGTCAGTTCCCTGAATGTAGACATCCGATCATTGTAGGTCTGTGGGGTACCTGCCTGGTACCCCAGCTGCCATCTCAGAAATACATGGATCTATAAGCTTCTTATCATCACCTGGTAGGCATGCTGCATACCTAAGCTGTTCCAAATAGCACTAGGAGCCTATATCTAGGCACCCAAATCCCACCCAAAGGATTCTGTCCTGGCTTTTTATTCCTATTTTAAGGATGGAGGAACCAAGGTGGAGTGTTATTCTGGACAAGGGCTGCAAAAGCATCGTCTCGTTCTGGGTGAAGCAGTGTCTGGGAGGCCAAACCTTGCTTGAGAAGATGCTGAGTGCTGCCAGCTCCAGCTGACCTCAGTGCCTGGTGTGAGCGTTCTGGCCTTCGGAAAACAGCTGCTGAAGGAGCGCTATGGCACTAAAAGCTATTTATGGAATTTAGGATTACACAGAAAGTCTGTATTAAAGACAAGGCTAAGCCCGGGCTCTCAAGCGGTGCAGTTTACTGCCATAGATGCAGTGATCCTCAGCTACAATGGCTCCTTGTGAAAGCTGAGAGACTTGCAGACGTTGCCAGAGATAATTAATATTCTCTGTCTTCCATTTACCTACTCCAAGTCATGGAACTGACCCCAAGCCCCCCGTGGGACACAGGACAAACATCCATACAGCACACGCCTGCTCTTGCACACTGCACTGAATTGCCCTGGGCATGTCTGTGCTGCCTTTAACCTCCATGAACACATACACACCTACACATGCAGCTCAGCAAGCACCATTTAACTGCTCAGTATCTTCAGCTCTGCCTAAGCCCAACTTGATTTTAGTTCCATGCTTGGGGCAGGTGAGTAAGGGATGTTGCAATGATCTATGCAGCTTACAGCCAATGGCTCTGGGAAAGTATCTTGGGTGTGTATGGGGAAGCCTAGAGTTTCTGGCATACACATATGCAAGGCAGCAGCAACATAAACAAAAGCAGCTGAAGCACATGGCATGGCATCTTCTGTCTTGACTGACACAATGACAGTTGCACCGGAGCATTGATTGAGAAAATAAGGAATGATTTGGCCGATGTGTATTGCCCCTGCTTTGCCGCCTGGGGCCTCAGGAGGAAATTGCTGGGAAGAGATCAGCACTAAAAAGCAGCATGAACAGTTCCAGGCATGGAGAGTTCAAGGCTATCAGATCCTTGGTGGCCTGGGACTGCTGCCTCTATAAGGGTCAATACAGAAAGGATTAACTCGCTGGCGAAGGGCCCAGTGAATGTGGGGCTTCCTTCCAAAACCTCCCAGCCTGAAGGGCTTTATTCAGCCCTAACTCCAGATGCTATAAAACAAGAACAACAGGAATTTCCCAAACATTTACTCTACCAGGGTTGTGAAGCTGGAAGAGAGAGGGGGAGGGTCATGCTCATCAGGGAAAACAGCCCAGAGCAGCAAGGTAGGACACTGCTGTGACACGGGGGCACAGACAGGTGAGCAATAGCTACCTGGTACTTGCACTGGGACCTGACTTAGAGATGTGAGCTTCCTTAATTTCCACTGCCTGCAAGGCCAGAGGTTGCTTAGGGCACGCTCAGCAGCTGGCCTTTCTGTCCAGTCTCCCCCATTTCTTATCTCTGTCATCCTCTCATCCTCCTTCCTACCCCTTAGCCTGCCTCACACATTTATACTCTGTTGTTTTCTGGTTTTTTTTTTTTTGTCCTTCAGCTCTCCTCTTCTCTCTGCCTTTTCCCTCCTTTTCTCTCTTCATTGTCCTGCTGTGCCTCTGTTCTGCCTTTCCTTTTTCTCCTCCGCAGCCTGCCCTTCCCAGGCGCTCCACTCCATTGGAAGCACCTACTGGAAGAGTGGGTCCCACGTGGCCCGTTAGAGATGTGTAAGCACTGGCATTGCCCTTGGGCACATAGAACCTGCACCCTTACAAGATGCTGCCCAAGACGTCCCATGAGGTCCTTCCTGAGCAATGGCCCTGCATTCAGGGAGGAGGGCTCAGAAATATCTGCTATCTGTGTCCTCTGCTCTGTGGGAGTGTCTCTGTCCCATCAGACAGTTCTTTCAGCATCCTTGCATGACCTTCAGACAATACTAGCTCCTCTCTCACACTCTCTTAGAAAACATTTAATTTATAAGAGCTATAAAGCTGCGGAGGTTGAAAAGTCCATCAAGGTTTGTGGACTCAAAGGTTACATAGTACAGGGAAGGATCTTCTGGACTGAGTCCGAACCCTGTTACCATACAAAACCCGCTCTGATTCTGCACTTCTTTCATTCAGTCTGCTGGCAGACTCTTCCAAAGCCTGGCTGCTTGAATAGTTAAGGGTTTTCTCCTAATTGCTGCCTCAATTTATTCTTCATCCATTTACCCCTAATTTGTTCTTGCATGATACAGTCTATGGTATAATGAATCTCTTCTCCTTCACCTACAGACAAAACTTTTAGCTAGTCTTTTGGGGAGTTTTTGCAGATTTAGCAATGACAAACTTTTTGGTGCTTGTATGTCCAGCACAGTTAGCACAGAAGTCATAAGCAGAACTATCAGCTACAGCCCCATCACGCAATCTTCAGTGTCATCCTTCGTCTATTTCCACTTGAATGAGGTTATCTAGCTGGTGCCATCTAACTCTGGAAGGTTACACTTCATTTAGATGTATTGAGTAAATTCTCAGCTCCACTGATACTTCATCTTCCAACAGCAGGGGTAAAAGGGCACAGGATTGTTTATGTTGGTTTCAAGCTCAATCATAATGTAGGGTTTTGTCTGAGTGGAAGCGCAGAACTGGAGCAGCTGGCAGAATTCAGAAAAACCATAGGATTCCCTTCAGATCAAAGGCAGACAGTTTCTTCTTCATTCCCACAACCAATGTTAAGGAACTCTGTTGTGTGTTTCAACAAAAAAAAAGTCATGGTTTCCTCCCTCATCTCTTCTCTTTTTTCATTGGAGCTGATTGAAAATTTCTCATCAAAGCTTTTTCAGTGGACACTTGAGCTCTTGATGAAGAGAAAAAAGGTCTCAGTGCCCTTGGAAACATTCAATTTTTCACTGAGTAAACAAACCAAATTATTTTTAGATAAGAACAGCAGAGTCAAGGGAGAAGAGCAGGAGGATATTGGGTCTCAGTGGAAAGGCAGTATGTTTTGTGTCAAAATGGAGTATTTTTCAACAAGCTGTACGAGCTCATCAAATGTTCCTTAATTTCAACTTCTGAAAATCTCTAATGTCAACCCAAAAAAGTGTTGAAAAATAACAATTGGCATCTGCTTGCCAGTCTGTTGACTCCATCGCTCTTAGTCGTAAGACGGTCTTCTGAGTGGGGACTTGTGTCCGCGTCTGAAGTTGAGATACATGCTTGTGTTCCAGAGTTAAAATTTTGTTTCAAGGAATCCCAATTTGATCCCACTTCTTGACATCATATGAGGTTTTGGGAAACTGTTAGATGGCCATTTGCTCATTACTTATCAGAGCAGGCACATACAGTATTAGGAGAAAGCTCCCTTCTCTTCAAACAGCTCCCAATCCAAGGAGAAATCTTCCTCTTCTCACAGATGGCCAACAGCAGAATATTGCACCCAGAAGCTGAGAGCCTGTGCGGTGCATAAGCCTGCCTCTTCTTCAAGTACCTGGGAATTACCTGGTGTCTGGATAATCTGTTTTCAGAAATAAGGGGTCTTGAGCCCTTATAAACAGAGACAGAAGTGTCACCGGAGCAGAAGCAAGAGTGATCTGCAGCTGAGCAGATCCGGCAGCAAGAAGACGCTTGAACCTGCCTAAGCAATCCTGGCATCCAGCAGCTGGCAGTACTCGTGGTTGGACTCCCAGGTACTGGACATAGAGATACATTTGTGCTGCAGGCTGGAGGAGCAGAGTTAAATCAGAAGTTGGGTATTTTTATAAAAGCCACCCAGAGGATACGAGGGCCACCAAATCCCACTGACTTAAATAAGAACTGTAGTTCACCTTCCCACCCTGGATTCAGTTTGGTATGGGTTGTGAAGAGAAGAATAACCTGGAGAACAAAGCTGGGTGAACTCTGTATGGAAATGTAGTGCAGGTCTGGTGCCAGGGCTTTGAGGCAGACGGGACTCTTGGAGGAGTTTCATTTTGATGTTACGCTGCTCTCCTTTGCAAGAGCCGGTGATGAATTTTGCACCGCTGAGTTATGCTGTCCTATGTGACTGTAGCTCTGTTTATTTTGAAATCTTTCTGTGGTGGAGGGAATTTACGAGCCAGCAATATTTCTACTTTATGGCACTTCCTTTGTCCACATTCCTTCGTCTGGTCATTTACACGGGCCGGGCCCACGAGGAGAGGTCAGGGGGGCACCCGAGTGGTATCTAGAGGCTCAGAATGGAAACATGTTTTCTCACGCAAAAATAAATAAGGGAGAAATGTTTCCATTGCAGAAGAGGAACAAAGGCTGGGATCGCAGCAGAAACCGACCAGGGAACAGCAGGCTGCCCAGCCAAGGCAATTAACAGCATTTAACGACAGGCACGCACTGTACATAACGTGTCTGTTCTAGTGACACCCTCTTTGGCTTTGGCACATTTAAGTTTGGTAAACAGTCAGCAGCTGAAATGCAAAATACAGATGGAGTTATATCTGAACCTGAATGAACAACCAAGGAACTATCTGAGGTGCAGGCACATGTCTCCCCTGGGCTGCATCTGAACATAAAAAGGCTACTCCCCTTGGATCACAGCTGAGGATTTCACATCTGAAGAGGCAAAAGACAAAAAATAAGTTCTCTGTACTGATTCCCCATCCCTGCCCTTCTCAGGAGCTGAATGAGCATCCCAGCTGGGAATACTGTTGATTCAGAGCTGCCTGAAATCTGTATCTCATCTAATTTCCTCATTTAAAAGTCTGCAGCAAAATGAGAAGGAGATCTGTGAATTTTAAGTATATAAACCTCTAGACAATCCCACCAAAAGATCAAACAACCACCCAAGCCTGAGAGGTTTACAAGATCAGCACAGTCTTACTAACATACCAAGAGCACCCAAAAGAGCAATGTGACTAGCATCATAGCTGGGGTAGTTCTTCTGGTGAGGCTCCAGTTTCCAGCTGGGTCAGCAAGGTGCCACACAGTGGTGTAAACCCACGGGAAGCTCTGTCACCATGCCCCTTACCCAGCAGAAAGGACTGAGCTCAGTTGATGTTATTTGACTGTGTACACCTGCACTGCATATCTGACCTCCAGGGCAGAGGACTTCCCTCCTCCACGTGCATGCAGAACACCACCTGCAGTGGAGGGTCTCAGCCACTTCAGTACTTTCCACATATTTGTTATGAGTCCTGTTGGTTTTGCTTCTGCCTTCCCACCCCAAGATGGCTGTATTTCTGCTTTAGATTAAACAAGCAATTCCCACACAGGCAGTTTATTAGATGTCCTACAATGACAGACAGTACCTTAGAAAGGCACAAAGTGTTGATTTATCTGAGGTTACTAGCTACAACACGTGGTTTAAATCAGATCCTGGTCCATGACAGTGATATAAGGGAGAACCCCACTTAACGGTGGTGAAGGGAGCACATCTCCCTTCCTTAATCACACACAGATTTCCAGTTGGGTAGAGGCTGGGCTGCCTATTTGTCCTTCATTATATAAACCATAAACACACAGTCAGAAACGCAGAGCTTGTCCACTCTAATCATCTATCAAGAATTCCAGACTCCTTCTCTGCAATCCAAAGACCTTCTTTATTATCACATCCTTTCCCAAAAATTATACAAACTAACTTCTGTTCTCATCCTATTCTCATCCTTTCCCAACTGAACTGAAAAGATCAGGTTCCCATGGAAGCTGGTTTTGAGGCTCCATGTAGATATTCTTATTTGGGTAAGTACAGCAGTGTCACTTGCAGAGATTTTAACATTCAGCAGGCTTGATTCTGTGACATCCCCTTTCACTCTACTGCTAAAACAGCCCATGTGAATGCTCCTCCTCAGCTCCAGTGCAAAGCCAACCAGATTAGCTTATGCCATCTCTGAGCAGCAGCTTGGTGTTGCACTGAAAGACATGAAGAGTGTTCATCTAAATCTGTTCCACAGCTGAATAGTTGTGAGATAATCTCTTCTCAGTGAAAGGGGTTCAATGACAAATGGTTGGACAACAGTGTTACCTTAAATTCCCATGCCATTTTAACAGCTATGTCAAAATCTAAATCAGGTGGGACATTTCTAAAGGTACAAAGCAGAATTAAGTGCCTGTTTCTCAGTGGCTCTCATGAGGACTTGGACACCTCATAGATACTTGTGGCTTTGAAGAGAGAATCCGAATACTGGACATTTGGGTTTTGCCTGAAATATCCTTGCAAAGTTTTTTTTGGCAAAGCCAATTCTACCAGAAAGATTCAGAGAAAGCTTTTAAAATTCCATTTACCATCGGATGTAACTCAGACACGACATTTGTAATATCATCAGAGCAGGACTGCTGACGTGAACAAGAGTGTTGGCAGTGACTTCCATGGGACCAGGATCGGGTCCAGTTTTCACATTTCCTAGGCATTCTTTGCTAAACGTTATTTTATATAAAGAAGCATTTGTTTGGACTCCAGATGTTCAAGTAACCTCCTGTCATATTTTGTCTGCATCCCAGCTCTCCCATCTGTGATCTGAAGTGTTACAAGGAAAAAGTGGAAGGATTTATTTTGATCTCACTTCCATCTGTTTTACACTCCACTGACTCCCCTCTTGATTTGTACCAGTGTTTGAGAACAGGGCTAAAGCATAGCGGGTGCAATTCTGCACTGCTCATAGCAGTGTAAATCCAGAAGACAGGGCATTCACTCTGAACTGACCTTAGGCAATTATTTGCAGAGTTATTTGGGATAAACAGTTGTGATCCAGGAAATCAGCAAACCCTGTGCGGGCACTTGTTCAGGGAGAACATCTGCTATGAAACACTTCAATTGTTACCAGTGCTTAACAGATGGGCACTGCTGAGGCTAATGATTGTGAAATACGAACTTTACGATGTTTCTGAGCAACTCACAGCAAAGTTACTACAGCACATCCAGCGCTGACATCTCTTTATTTACTCACAGAGTGCTCTGAAGACAGCCCTGACCTGGAAGCCCTGGGGCTTTTGCATCCGTGCTAGCTTTGGTTACAGGACAGGAAACTTAGGAACACTGCCCTTAATGACTGTGATTACAATCAAACTTAGAAGACAACCTGATTTGGGCCAGAATGGGCCCCGGTCATTGATGGTGAATGCTCCTTATGAGTGTCAAAATAGCTGTGTATGCTGGGGGAGTGTGGATCTTCCCTCTCCAGTTCCTAAGAAATGCTTCTCTACTCCAGGGCTTGCCTGCACCATAATTCTCCATGGCTGATGCAGACAAGGGATGTCTGAGGGCAGAGAGCCATTCTCACTAGTTTGAAACCAGCCAAAAATTAGTGTCAGGGAGTTCTGTGTGGGCACCTAAGATGAATCTAGAGTTTGCACCAGCTTCCATAGTTCAGGTATTTGTCTAACGCTGCTGAGTGGGTGAAGATGTTTCTGGAGGCAGTTAAAGACTCCTGGTTCCAGTATTTAATTCTGTAAGTACTTTGTGTTGCAGAATCCCAGCTGGAGGCAGCAGGATCACCAGCATAGGAAACAGGGAGACTTGAATTCCAAGTGGGTAAAAAGTGTCCAAGAACCATACGGAGAAAAGCAAAACAAAACAAAAAAAACCCCACTGTCCAAGAAATTCAGAATGACAAAAACCTTCTGCTTCCATCTTCACTCTGGCTCAGCAGAAATGAGCAGCAGATCCAAGGCAGCGGGGGGTGTTTTTTTATCCCTTTATGCTGCGAGAAAAAATTCTCGGAGCACTTTGTCGGCAAGAAATCATTAACACAGGAAACAAGAATTAACAGAGACTGAAATAATCCTTGCTACAAATGAGATGGACCCAGTTTGCCTCCCAGCTGCATCATTGGAAATCCACCAAGGGAAGGTTTTTGGACAAAAAGATTCTCCAGGGCCTGGTGCACAAACCTTGTCACAAAGATTACAGGAAGTCATCTGCAATGTAGCGTTAACATTTTTTACAGGAAACTTGAAAATTTCCATGCCTGGTCCAGAACAGAATCCCCTGATGCTTGGCTATCCTGTTCCTCCCCAGGCCTGGCTGCTGGACCAATCCTAACACAGCCAGCAGCCCAAGGTGATATCACTTGCTAAGTATGAAGTTTGGGATTGTCCTTTCTCATTTTGCTTGCCAGCACTATCCCTCAGGTCTAGTCAGGGCCTCTTATTTGCCTGAGAACTAAATTTAACCGAAATAGTAATAAAGATACTTTGCATGCTCATCTGACACTAAGAGAGAAGAACTGGTGGACAGATTATTGGCATGTGGAATGATCTCTTTTCAGACTTTCCGTAATAGTGTGGCTATTAAACTAAAAGATCATTAATAATACACCATTTAGCTTGTTTTTGAAGGGTGAAGGAAGGACTGAGAATATATGGACAAAGAGACTGAGGGGAAGAAGCTGGAACATTACATGCTCCTGGCAGCAGGCAGGGAGACAAACCCCAGCTGTGCATGTAGCACACTTTGATGTATTTGTAAGGCATTGCGATAACACAGTCATTTCCAAATGTATTTACTCACGGTGGTAGTCCAGCCAGCTGGTGTGTCTGTGTTCCAGGCTGGGAAAGATCCCTGGTCAGCAAAAGACGATGATACTGGAACTGGGGCTGTGAGGAAGCCTGGCTGCTTGTCTCTCATAGCTAGTGTCTCCTGGTGAAAACATAAGGGTTTGCTTTATGACAGCAAAACCTGGCATGGGTTTGAGGGATGTAATAGTCTGCTGCTTTTTTTTGCCTTGCACTAAGAGAGGGGAGTACGAGAGCTGACATGCTTTGGGCTCACTTAAGCACAAAATGCCAGTATTCAGACTTCTCTTTTTCTCTCTTTTTGGGCTCTTTTTTATTATCACAAGAAAGATACTCCCTCACCTCTGAACTGAAACTGCGTATCAAAGGGAAGAGGTGTATAATAATAGTAAACAGGATACAGAGTTCAAGCTTCCTCCCTCCCACCAAGTAAGGAATTAATTCTGGGAAAGCACCTCACAAACCCTTCCAAATCTTCCAAACCCCTCCAAGTCTGCAATACTGGAATTAGAAATGCTGTACGAATGAGGGCTGTGCAGAGCCTGGGTTCTCAACACTGTTACTGCATCACAATCCATTTAGCTCACACCATTTCTCTGCTGCCCGATAGTGCACGTCAGCTGAAGCAGGCCTGGCAGTGACACCCGGTTGCCTCTAGTAATGAAGGGGAGCCTTTGATCTAACTGGAGACCCATGAAGGCACCCATGAAGTTACCACTCCGTAAAGGTACTCACTTCATGGCATAGCTCTTGATTTCTCTGGCTCATTGGTTGTCTTCATGGACTCTCTCACACGATGTTTAATGTTGTGCCAAGGCACAGAAGGATCTTGTAAAACCATGTGACACTGTTCAGCCCTGGGACAGGTAAAGGTGTTGGTTCTCACCTGACAGATGCAACAATCTCTACCACATTCACACTCTCCACATCTTCCCTTGCATTCTGTCTCAATTGTCCTGATGCAACTGAAAGCTATGTATGTATTCAAGGGAGTAGCTCTTACTCATGTAGGTGATTCAAGAAGAAAAGTGCTGGCTACACCTCTTTACAGCATTGAGAAGACTGTACTTGGTCAGGATCAGCCAGGTCACAACCCCCTGGTGCTCAGCAGCAGCCTGTGTCATTGTGCCCATAACACGGTGGCCACTCTGGATTCACTCAGCAAACTCATACCCAGCTAGTGGAGAGCACCAAAGGGATTTGGTAACTATCTGCTAAAGCCTCAAGCTCTCAGCAGGTGCCACCTGCTATGGCAAGCCCTGCCGTGTCCAAAAAAGGCCACTTTGCTCCCCATCAGTTTTGATGCTCCTTTTATACTCCAGTGCTCTTCTCAGATACGGCAACCAGTGTCACCGCAGGTTGGAGGGGGACAGCCCTGCAGTGGGAATGGATGCTGCTTTCTCCAAAAATCCATCCTATGAAAGACTCCCCTGGAAAGGAAGTTTTGCCTTTGGATCAAGATCCCCTGTGCCTGGACAAGTCATGTCAGCAGACAGAGAGTGCCCTGAAATAGAAATAATGGAAACAGTGACAGGGCCTTCGCCTAGCAGGCAGGACTGACGCTGCCAGAGCCGCGGGCTCTTCCCCTGCAGCATGAGAACACGGCGCATCTCATGGGAAACCGCAGACCTGTAACCCTGACGTGTGAGTGCCCGGCCTTACGAATGGGTTGTGACGGGCTGACACAGCTTCACAGCTTCTCTCCTGACTGCTGCCCTTTCATACCTCATTATTCATATTTATTTCAAGGTATATGTTTTGGCTGGGTGGGAGAATACGTTTTTTTCTTCACAATTTTTTTCTTTCTAGTAATCAGTGATCAGAGTTCCTATTCCTCCTGTAGGCCAAATTCAAAGACTGATGTAAAAGACAGTGTAAGATGGACTTCTTGTGCTTTTCTTATCACCTATCTACAGCCTCAGGCAGATATGCAAAACACTCTAATTATACACCTAGGGCAAAACCAAGTATCATTTCAATTAGAAAACTTGTCTCTGAATGGCATCTTTTTGCATGCTTCTCTTAACCTATTTTTTCTTTTTACTCTTTACTTCTCTGAGCCACTCAGGTGATGAATTACACCAAGCTATGAATGATACCATTCTTACCCTTAACTTGACAGATAATTCAGGTCAAATTCAGAGGTGGTACAAAGGAGTCAAAGTGGAAGTAATAACGGAAGATTCTGGAGCAACCCTCTCCCACGTCATGCACTGTCAGGAGCCTGGAGGAAGGTGTGACACGTACAAATCTGAACTCCCTCTATGACCTTCCTTTACCAATGTATCTTTGTAAAACTTCTCAATAGACAAAGCAAGACAATGCTTTCTTATACAAAGGCTTTGCAATAGTTATACTCCTGCCATAAACTACGGATGAAATTATTCAGAATGGAACAATCATTTGATTCACTGCCTTCAGTCACATAAAGACAAAATATCATGACAATAAGGCATCATATAGGAAAAAGTAGAAAGACAGCCCTCTCCTCATGACAAATAGCACGGCTGCAGCATTGCTGATTTTGCACTGTTTCCATTGCATTCACCCCAGAGACTTCCAGAATGGGCCTGCATATTACTACGCTAAGGTCTGCACCCACACACAGAGTAGGCAGTTCCTAACCCTATAGGACTTTCAGGATTAAGTAAATTTTAATTTCTTTAGCTCTTTCTCATGCCACCCAGAAGAATCCCTGCTGCTGAAGGTCAGTCAAATACTGTCTGTCTTTTTTTTTTTTTTTTTTAAATGGGCTGCATAGATTTCTGAGCAGTAATACTGTTTATAGCTGTGCAGGTAAGAGAGGGTTAAACGAGTTTTATGTTCAGAGCACCTAAAAGGATCAAGAGGTCATTTCCTTCACGTGTAACCATTTGACCAGGTGCAACTGTGGAATTTTCCCTTCCTCAAAAGCCTCAAGGTATAGATTATTTCCCAGAGGTGCATAATTAGATTTAATGGCCCAATATCCTTTGGATATGGCAAAACTTAAAAATATTGAGCACACAGTGGCTGGAGAGAGTGCAGAGATTTGCTTGACAAATACCACCATCAGCCCTAGCCTCACTTTTACATGAATCATCATTTAGGATTAGAAAGGAAACAGAAATGGAAGAGTCTCTGTCTGAATCCCACTGAAGTGTGTGAGTTCAGCAGTGATTTCCATTCGTTATTTCTGCATTACCCTTTTAAAGCAGCAGGTCTTTCCCTTGGCACTTCAGTGATCTGATGCCCAAGAGTATATGACAAAATTGCACCAGCTTTCAGTGTCCTGGAACCTAACTCTTCTATCGGAAGCAGGTAACATTTTTAAAGCACGCTAGTGAATCCCATTGCTTCGGAATAACCTGAGGAAAAAACCTCATATGATATATATTCTTTTTTGGTTCTTTATTATGGATACAGTGGACCTGAAAGGTTTTCTGACTTAAAAAGATATTTCTCCATTTTGTTTCCATGTAGGGAATGACATACACACCTCGCTGGAGCCAAAGGGAAAATTCCTCTTTTCTTCAAGAGGACCAGGATTGTATGCCAGAAATACGAATTCTGGATAAGAATTTCAAGACCATGCAAGCAAAGCGCACCAGCCCAGATGTTGAAAGACTCCACTAGACACTGTAGGGCCTAATGCACATTTTTGCAAGTGCTACAGTCCTAGATCCTGAGTGGTACTGAGGTAACATGGGCAGTCAACAATTCCTAAACCCTGCTGAAAAAAACCAGAGTCAAAGCTCCAATGTAAGCTAACTGCTGGTGAATGAAAGACCTACACCCCACTTAGCCTGAGATTCAACCAGTCAAAATTTAGACGTCTAAAAATGAGGCATCCAGTAGAAGCGTGTTTTCCTAAGTTGCCTGTATCTGCATGGTGGCAGCTGATGGAGGCTGGCACTGCTCTAGAAAGTGATTTATTTCACTTGACTTAGGTTCCCTCTTGGCCCTGTCAGTCTCCCTCGACATTGACTGAGGATTAAGACAACCAGATTGAGTAGGAGCTTGACTGTTACCTGCCTGGTTAGATAAAAGGTATCCCTGTTCTACTACCTTTGAAAATGTTGCCCCTTTTCCATCTTAGAATGCCATGGATATTTCAGAACTGGTGGCATTATATTGGAAGACATTGACCTTTACACTCATGCTGAAATCAGGGTAGACTTAGGTTTTGGCATATATTTGTATTTTGTGTTTGGTTTTGTTTGCTTTTTATTAGTAGTGGTTTAACTCAACACCTGAGAAACCCTGCATGAAAAGAAGGTCTTCATTAAAATTTCAACATCCTTGCTGCTTCAGTTTAGAGTCGGGAGAGCTCCCACTATGCATGTAATTGTTTTTCCACAGTAAAACACTCTTTGCTGAAGGATAATTGATAGGAGGCTTAAAATTCTAGCACTGAAATACAAAAAAAGTTAATAACTTCTCTAAGTATTTGTATGGGCCCCCAATTCCATCCTCTGGAGTCCCATCATGTTGTTCAGGGGTGGGCTAGTAAATTGTCTTCTTGGCTGCCTCATTGGCCAAGTTCACCCACACACATCTCATGTTCCAAGGAGTCTGATCCCACAGGTCTGTGTAACGTAACCAGCTTCTCCCCTGCAAATATGCAATGAGAACATGATACCATTTTCTTTCTGATGTTAGATCACAGGCACAGGCAATTGCCTGGCCTCTGAACTGATACGGAGGAGTCATCAGGCACATGGTTTGCATAGGCAGAGATGATTAATTAATATGTAAATGCGCATCCGTATACACAGACCAGGCTGTGACTGTATCAGTTAAAAGCTGAAAAAATGCAAAGGCATAAAATGACCGCTTACCAGCATCACCAGCTGAAACTGTCCACAAATGCAGGACTTCGTTTGTTACTAGCAATTTCTCTCCTGATTAGTCCATTCCTCAAAACCACCAAAAATACGAGGGCCCTTCTACCCACCAATTCACCAAGCAATGTCTCTGTCCTGTTCACAAATTAAATGAGCTGGGCTGAGGGAATCCTGGGAATCCCTCAGCCTTCATCCTACTGATCCCCTGCCCTTGCTTGCTGAGGGAAAAGCTGGTGCAGTGCATACAACATGCTCAAATTCTTACAGCTTCCCTCATCCTACGCCACATGGGCTGCATTAAAGTCCCCTCAGCTATTCACAAGAATACAGCCACTTTCTAGCCCAGAAAGTCCTACCAGACACACAGCTCTATTATGTTCTTGCTTATACAACCAGGCAAAGCCCCAAAATTCCTTGCTCCTGCAACAGAGACCTCCCAGATGAGTTTGGTGATGTTAGGAATGAGTGCTGGGCACCGATAATTCCTTAGATGTGCTTGGCCCACCCTGTCTTTACAATGTTTACGGCCTTTTCTCCTAATCAAAAGAGCTAAGGAGAGTTCAGTGGAATAAGGTAGCAAATCTGCTATTGTGGGAGAGGGCAGATAGTGTTAAATAATACCAGTTTTAGCCAGGTTACAGCATAGTGGCTTCTATACTGATGTTTTCCAGCGTCTGCGCAATCCAGGAGTAACTCTGAGTGAGATCTTTCTTTCTGTGCTAACCTCTACATCCTACAGAAGATCATGGCAGTATGACTGGGCCAACAAAACTCCCAGTGGTGGGAGCATTCCCAGGACACCTGCTGCCTCCCAGGATCTGCTGTGGAGGGTTTCAGGTTGGGGATGACTGGCATATTTTGGTGTGCAAATTCTGTCTACAATGCTGAGGAGTTTCTGAGCTACACTTTAGTTCAGAAGACATGTTCAGCCAGGCTGCCTTAACTTTGGCCTCGGCTGCAGCACAGTTCTCTCCGGCTCCTGGAGCAGGCTGAGGCTGGGAAGGCACAAAGTTGATTTAAAGCCACTGTCCCACAACCCTTCCCAGGGATGGGAGTCATGTGCTGTATCATTCGGAGACACATCACATAACCTGTCATCCCAGACCTAGACACAGGTCCCTAAAGGCATAGCTGTCTCTTTGCATGCAGTCTATTCAAAGCTGTGGGAGCAGGGGACAATGTATGGCCACAAACAGCTCAGTACACCTGACCAATGTTTTCCTCTGTAGGATGGACCTAGACTTCAATAAAAGCAACCAAGAAGTGGAGGAAGCAGTACATATTAACTAGTAAAGCCAATCATCTTGTAATCCTTTAGCGGTGGTTTTGGTGGAGCTGCAATGTTGATGTGTAGTAGTGTTCTTTTGGGGTTGGAGCTACGTAGCCTGACAAAGTGATCTAGGGAAGGTGTGGAGACACTGCAGTTATTTGCAGATATTGAAAGCCTGTGTGCAAGTACCATGGAGGACAGACAAATTCACTGAGGTGCCAGAAGGACAGATAAGAAGGGATAGAGAAAGGAAACAAACAAAACAGCATGGCTTTCAGGAGGAACTTGCTGATATTACTCAGAGGAATAATCTCCTCCCTGCTTCAAATACATAAAACTAGACTGGAAAAAATACTAAAAAATATACAGTAGAAAAAGCAAACTGGACTTAGCTTCCAAGGGTGGAGTGAGAGAGATCCCAGGAAGACTGCCATCTGTCATCTCCAGGTTTCTCTGAAATTCAGGCTTTCCTAGGAGTGGTCATTTAAATTTATGCAAAGTTGAATTAAATAACATTTGTCTACTACTGTGTATTCCACCACAAATTCCATTCAGAATAAAATGAAAAGATATTTCTGGAGACCTGTAAGATCTTGTTAAATGAGCAAAACCAAGTGGGACTTCCTGCCTGGATGTCTTTGTCTTGAGATTATCCAAAGGCTCTTTCTGGACAGAGGTTCCCCAAATTATTATTATCATTGTTGTTTCCTGTAATAAAAAAATTCCTCAAAAGTTAGCTTGAATGAATGCTGAATCTGTGCTTCTCCAGCCAGGGAGCCCTACCCCAAGATCACTGGAGGCTGTTTACCACTGGTTTATGTTAGCCTGTCACTGATAGATTGACTGAATGCCCAACTGTGTCCGCCTGCCAAAGATCAATGGCTTCCTCCAGAAAGAAGTAGCCTGGGGGGAAGAGGAATGCCTGGACCAAACAGCTTCCTGATCTCCCATGCAGTTTATGGGTCTGATACTCTTCTTGCTTATCTCAGGGCAACACCAGGGTTCATCCCCATCCAGACGGAGTAGAGATATGCAAGATAGTGATGCTATCAGTGCAGAGGTCATTGGTAGCTTAAAAATCTCATAGATCTATCTTTTTTAGGTTTCCTCAACATTTTATTATCAGAAGAACATAAGGTAAAATAAGACAAGGAAGACAACGGTCTGGCAGACTTCCTTATGCAGCAAGTGATGGGTGAACTTTACAAAATTTAGACGTCATTTGGTCTGGATCAATAGCTGAAATACATTGAAGTCCACTTTAGTGCCACCCTATATGAGAGAGATACTGACAACCTGTAGAGAGTCCAAAGAAATGCTGCTCAGACAGATAGTCAAGAGTCTAGAGCACATGAAATATGAGGAGAGGCTGAAAGAACTGGGTTTTTCTAACCTGGGGAACGGAAGGCGAGAGAGGGGAGGAACTGATTGCATCTTCTCCTTCCTGAAGGGTCTTGTAGTGAAGATGGAACCAGACTCTCTTCAGAGGTGCACAGTGAAAGGACAAGACACAATGGAAACGGGTTGCAACAAGGATAATTCCAACTGGATATATGGAAAACATCCATCACTGGGAGAGCAGTTAAGTATTGGAACAAGCTGACAAGAGATGACATGGAATATCCATTCCTGGAGATTTTCAGAACTTCCTTGGATGAGACCCCAAGCAACCTGATCTAATGTTGAAGTTGGGCCTTCTTTGAGCAGACAGACTAGATGAGCCCCAGAGGTGCCTTCTGATCTAAACTTGTCTGTGATTTCTACAATTGCAGTTACACTGCTTGAACCTACTGACTCAGGCTGAAAATGCCATTGAAAGCCATTGCATTTTGCTAGCACTACTTCTAGCTCTAACTGGAAAAACAGAGTTTGATTTGGATTCTAGAAACTGGCAAGCTTTATGTGTGTATTCATTTACCCATAGCTGTGCTCAACATGTGGTACGAGGTCAAGTATGTTTATTGTAGCATTTTGTTCTTCACTGAGTTCAGAACACCTGAAGCAGCAGCAAATTATGATCCAAGCTCTCTGGCGAAAACCCTGTAGGGGCTCGGAAAACATTCAAATCCACTTCAGATTTTAGATTAAGGTTCAGACTGGATCTTGTTTCTTGTTAGGAATTAATTTAAAACTGGAGTAGTGGCCTTTTGTTTGGCCTCTCCTCACATACTGGCTTTAACCCAGTGCTCTTCCATTGAATCCAATGAGTTTGTTGCTGATAAACGTGAGTATAAGTGCGAGGAGCATTTACAGACCTCTGTAAGAACAACAAAGAGAGTTCTGGATGCTTCTTTGTGCTGCTCCACCCTACTGACTCATCCCTGAGCTAACAGCCTTATCACTCCCACTGTGGACAGCTGTATTACTCTCTTCTTCCTCCAGAAAGAGAGGGCAGGAGATGCAAAGGAAGAAACAGTGGGAGAGTGGTTCACTTACTTTGGGAGCCATTCCTAGCTCAAAGCCTGTCCTATATATCCATCTGTGGTTAATTATGAAGTCACAGAAACTAAAAGAAAGAAAAAAAAGTCTAAGAAATGTTTGTCTTCCATGACAATAGGGTAGATTGTTCCTATCACTCTCCCCCCACCCCGACCCCTTCTCTTATGCCCATTGACTCCTCCACTCCTTTATTCACGGAAATCCTTTATATTCTCACTGGTGAGCCTAATATATGCAGCAGGAGGGGAAACTAACTCAGATGTAAGACTAGATACGCTCCAGGACAGAAAGGAGCAATTGCCTTGAACACAGCAGTAAACTGGATCCATTGCTTTTAACTAAAACTGAACCCCTAATCATATTTCTGTAAATCAGGTGCCAGTTTTAATTTCTGAGATACACCAGTGTGGAAAACTGCTGTTTTGCCTCCATGAACTGCCCTGTTTTAGATGGAGATAGGACCTTTCTTCCTCTTCCCAATTGCGCCAGGCACCAGGAAAAGGTTAGAGTGACCTGCCTGAGGGATGACTGCCCCTTCCCATCCCCTAAGTGATTCCTGCTCTGTACAGAGCACTGCTCTTGTGCTGCTGGAGCCTTCAAGATGAAAAAGGAGATCACCAAAAAGCAGGAGGTCATATAATTTGCTGGGTAAAACTGCTGGAATGAGTTAGGGCCATTATCTCTAAATACCGTGTTTGCACATGACCTCTGCAGAACTGTATCTTTGAATGGCACTGCCAGACGAGGAGCCAGGCGTTTAGGCAGCACAACTCAGAACCACTTGGGCTGACTTTAATGGAGCAATGCTGGATGACACCAGATGAGGATGTGGCCTCACAATATTTGACATCTGCCCCTCTATGAAGGAAAAGGATTTCTTGGCAGATATCCTACCTTCAATATTCAAAAAAATGAAAATAGACTTTATTGCTTTTTAATTGGGATGAAGGAGGGAGTATGTTTTCTTTGGATCTTACTTCAAAGCAGATGATCAGTGTTGCTGAAAATAAAGAGCCTTGTTTAGGCCTCCTCTGATCTTACCACTAAGCAAAATAAACTCAGAAGGAAGCATCCCCCTCCACTTATGCTCTCAATGCAGGTCATTTCCCTTGCAGGTTTATTTGAAAAATAAGAAATGGCAGGCTTCAGTTTGCAGCGAGCAGTTGCCCATTCTCCGGAGATACAGATATTAACACCTCTCTCCAACCAGTGCTTTTGTCCCCACACAGTCAAAACAGAAAGACAATAGTCAAGAGCCCTTGTCTTCAAACTGTTTCTTTCTGCACCTTCACGTGTTACAAGAAACCACCTTGAAAGGCCACTAGCTAAATACAGGACATCATATTTGAAAGCTCTCAGATGAATCCTACCCCTCATTTAACCCAGTGTTTCTCCTGTCTAAAGGAGAAAAGAAATTAATTGATAGGGAGCTAAGATCATTTCCTTTTCCTGGCCTTCATATCTGTGTCACCTTTATTTAAGGCAAGTAGATTGAAGATGGAAAATAATATTGTGTTGTAACACTGATAGGGAGCTTTCAAATTTGTTCTTCCTTAGTTGTTTTCTTTAACTAGAAATATAGCATTCAAGCTGAGAGGACCATTTTCTGCCTTTTTTCCTTCCCCGAACATGGAAAACTGGATCCTCCAGGGTATGTTGTGCCTCCTCCAAATTAAACTCAGGACCAAGTGACTGACAGTGTCCCAAAGGTACTACACAATCTAGACATTGAACAAGAATAATAGGAGCACATCTGATGACCAGAATGTTTGCTGTACTTCTGAAGAGCCATTTAACTGCTTGCTGGGCAGAACTGCTTCCCTATAGCATATGCTTTCTTGTTTTCGATGACAGGGCAACATGCTTTGAGAGTCACCTGGATTCATCAAATAAGGATGTGGGGGACTTAAGGATAAATTTCAACCTGATAGTCTGCCACAAGATCGGAATACTGGGCCCCAGATACAGCCAGAAATGACCAGAAAGTGTATGCACATTAGCAGTTTCATAGTGAGGAAAAAGTTGGAAACACCTCTGTCACCTCCTGTTGCAATACAGCTGAGCTCTCAGTCTAGGTTTCTGTGTGGATACGCACTTCACTTTACCAGACACCAAGGACCAAGTGTATCAGAGAGTGCTAATTAACTTCTCAGTCTAGTACTCGGCATGTTGTTATTTAACATGTACACACAGGGTCTGGGAGTGTGTTACAGCCATTTAGAAAATGTTCCTTATGCACTTTTTGAAAATGGTAAAATTTCAAAACCTGAAAATATTTGGCTGGAAACCATAACAGCTCTGTCATGGAGGCCCTGCGGGACCTACTGGGAGCTATATTTCATGTGGTTCGCACTCCCATTGTCCCCTGGGCACGATCCTAGTTTGGCTAGATCTCCTGTGATGCATGATCTCTCCTCTTGTTCTCTTCTCAGTTCTTGAGGGTGAAGCAAGCAGCAATACATGACATATATCTTGAGTTCAGTAAGGCTTATGACACTGTCCTATGTGAAATTTTCATAAACATTGAGGGAAAAGTGAGGGAAACACAGTCTAAATGAAGCTTCTCAAGACTCAATGCCAAAATGATACAAGAAAAAAAAAATTTAGAGAACAGTTAGCAATTGCTTAGACTCACCCTAGAAAGATATATTGAGAGGGATTACTCAAGGGTCTGTTCTGGCTCTGGCACTACTCATCGCTTCCGTTAATGATTTTGGCAATAGAATAGGAATTACCCTTATAAAGCCTGAATATGATACCAAAGTAGTGAGATGGAGCAGAGGGAATAAAGGCTGGATGTTGTATTTAAGTTTAAAAAAAAAAACAACAACCCACCACCAAAATTTGACCAACTGAAACAATTATTAGAAAATTTGGGGATTGCCTGGTTGCAAGTCTGTATTGACGAAGGCCAAATACTATGCTTAGGCAGAAATAATCAACTGCACAAAAATCAAGAGATGGTGAATGGCTAAGAAAACAACAGGTCTGCAGAAAGCGTTCTAGGGATTGCAGCAGATAAAAATCTGAAAGTCAGCCAACACTCCCACCTTGCTCTGAGAAAAGCCAACTTGAAACAAACAGAAGTGCCCTATGAAAGACTTTGCAAGAAAGTCTTCCAGTCTGTTCAGTAATGGCAAGGTCTTAACTGGAATATGGACTGCAGTTTCGGACACTGAACTAAAGATACAGATTAGTTTGGAAGATTGCTCTAAAAACAGTTATGATCAGAGGACTAAAAAAAATAAAACAAAATTAAAAAAAACCAGCCGTTGCATGAGGAAAAAAATTTTAAAACTAGTATTTAATCTTTGGAAGAAAAGCCTGAAGGCTACAAATCTTCAAAATAATAAAAGGAAAACAAGAAAACAAATATTTCCAATAGCCATAATTAAAAAAAATACTGGAATATAGGGCCTGGGGAATTTTGAAGCTTTCATTTTTGCAGATTTTTAGAAACAGATTGATAAATACGTGTGAGGAAGAAGATGGGTGCAATTAATCTTGCCTTAGGGCAGTGGGATGGGCCAGATGACCCATTAGATGAAGGTATCTTCTCCTGTTATATCTACAAGTTTATGATTCTATGTTTGCTGAGCACAGCACCTAGACCACAGAGTTGCACAGGGACATGAAACAAATAAATCTCATGAGACATTATGAGAGCATTTCAAAGTGGAGTTCTGTCTTTTAGCTAGGATGTTCTGGCTAAAATACTTCAGTTTTCAGGCATTCTAGATTTCAACAAATATAATTGGAGATTTCTGCAGGAAGCAGACCATTTCCCCCCCCGAAAAGTTTCCTTCTATTTAAGCCCCAAATTCTACATAGAAAAGTATTTTTGAGGCAAACTTTCAACCACCCCCTTGTATTGGGTGCAGCATACTGGAAATATGATGTGGATTGCTAACTTTATAGCCTTCACAGTTTAGATAGAAAGTGGAGCTAGGGAAAGATGATAGCTTTCACACTGGAGAGTGTACATATTTGTAAAAGGTGATTACTCGTTTAACAGCAATGCCAGAGGTCCAGACCTTGGGAGCAACCTAGGAAGGAACTGGGCGACACAGCAGGGAGAAACAGTATGTAAGGTTTTGATTTCAGCATCCTCTTTCCTCTTCTGAGCGTGAAGTTGGGAGCAGGACTCACTCCCCAAGAACTCCCTGAGGGTCAGGGCAGTTAAATACACAGCTTCTCTAGACCTCTTAGGGAATCTCACTCTGAACTGACCTAGCAAATAAAATCACATCTACTGTGATTTCTGGCACCTCTGTGGTCCTTTCACTGTTGCCCTGTTGCTCTCCTGTCAAACAGGCTTAGCTCAGTGGCTCTGTTGGCACTTGGCAGTGAATCATCACAAAACTTTGCTGTTTTACCTATCTTTTTTATCTAGTCCAATCCACAAAGAGCCTCAGCGTTTGGAGTCTGATATACAAATGGCAGAGTTGTATTCCCTTCTCCATCTCAGTGTTAATGGCGACCACACCTCTCTGCCCCTTGGATCCTCCTGCTTGCACTGGGGTCCACCCTGACAACTCGTGTCCGCCCTCTCTGCTCCTTCCCAGATAAGACTCAGGACTGGGTGCAGTGCAAGGACCCCTGTAGCCCCCAGGCAAATTTCCAAATGGGCTTAACCTTAATTTGGGGGGGGGAAGAAAGAAAGAAAGGAGCAAGGAGCTTTGGTCTCATTCTCTCCTGCTTTCCTTCCCCCTCCCTGCACTGACACTCCAAATCCCACTATCTCCATAGTCAGGGATGGCAGCTAACAACAGTCGTGTCTAATGGGTCAGGAACGTGGCAGGGGCACTGCAGCACAGAGGTGCACACACCAGCTCCCTATCCCAAAAGGGAAAGGTGGCAACCATGAAAACTCCTCAAACCCTGGAGGGTCAATGCTGGAGCAGCTTTTCTGCAAAACCAACAACTTTGGCAGGCAGTGTTGTAGTGAAAACCCAAAAGATAAAGGAACAAAACCTCAGAGGTGTTTACTTTCTTCAGATGTGCTGATTTCAATGGGCAGCAATTACTCAATAGCCAAATCAGTAAATATGTTCAGGCTGTCTCACAGTGAAACCCCTTGTGATGCAGGGAATAAGTGCAGTTGAGGAGTTAAGCCTGAGGTCTTCTGTCCACAAGAAAGAGACAACTAAGGTAGCTGCATGGTAGGTGGCCCATTTATGCCTTCGCCTGGCTCCCCTGAGGAGCAAATAAACCTAAGCTTCCCCTTCCATTTAACTTTCTGTAAAGACTCCTATTTCTTTCTGTGCCATCTTCCCAAGACACAAATACACACTCTCCATAAGAATAATTCTCCTTTGCAACAAGGTTGACCCCACCATACTTACTGTCAGAGCTCCTAAGCTGATAATGAACCTGAGTTATATCTGGGGTGGGCTGAAGCTACAGGCATTTGTTGCTTAAACCATTACACAAGGTGTTACTCTAGTTACTCGTGGAGCCCACAGGGGGTGAATAGCAGCTCCCAGCCTAGTGTAAAATGGCAGCCCCTTGATTCAGAGATCAAATTAGTGATTGGGTGTAGAGCAGAAGGGAAATGGGCTGGTGGGGGGAGGGAGGACAGCATGCTGGTGGGAAAGGAGCCCTTGCTTTTCCTGTCTGATCCTAGCACCTCGGCCTTGGCCGTGCAGCCCTGCTGGCCCCAGAAAGTTTCTCTTTACCTCCTCCAGGCTTGAACAAGCTTTTATTTTTAGAAAAATCAGTGCCACATGCAACTGTCTTAAGCAAAGGCAAAAAAAAAAACCCACCCCAAACAAACTTATGAGGTTTATAAGCAGTGCAAATCCAGGGTTATTCCTTCACTAATGGGGTTTGTCTGGTGTTACCAAGATCCGAGCCTGGGCCACTGGTTACAGGGAACACAATGGAATTTGAAGCCTAATTAACAAAAGAAATCCCTCCACCTGCCTTTAACCAGCACACATGTTTCCAATTGGGCTCACAGCCACAAATGGCTAAAATTGTGCTGAACAACTCTATTGAGAGCACGTGGCAGAAAAATAGCCTCCTGAGCCATGAGCCAGATCCAGATGCTCAAGGGACCACAAGAAACAAAACAAGACCACGTTCAGGGACGTGGGTGAGGGGGAATGGGAAGGATAATTTTACTAAGAGAAGACCTTAATACTCAGCAGCCTGGTTAGCTGTAAACGGCAGTCGTTACCAGGCTTGTGGTAAGATGTTGGTGCCTGTGCTGGTGACCAGCTCAGCATGAAGGAGTGAGGGGAACAGACTTCACCACCACCCCTTATCTCTTTACCATCTGCAATTAGGACTGTCATACAACCTATTACAAGAAACCTATGCATTCCAAAGCACTGCAGCTGTCTTCCTGTCTCTGTGCATAGCTAGGCATTTCAAAGGAAAATGTACAGCAAATGTCCAGTAAACTAACAATAGAGCCAAGTCAGTAACATTTTGCTCCTCAAAAGGAAAAGGTGTCTCTCACTTTTGAGAAAGATAAAAATCTGCTAGCCATCTGCTTTTATCCTATGGTTGTGGTATGCTCAATAGCACTGTATGTTGACTGCCCCAAGTCTAGCTCTTTAGACAGACTTGGTGACAGATTGTAACAGGCCTGCTGATACCTACTGTGACCCTGAATCAAAGGATTCACAGGAATCACTGCTGGGCTGGAGTTGCTCCACTTCTGTAGTTGAAATGCAAACCTAAGTAGCTAATTACAAGCTCTTTTCATCCTAAACCAGAACCTTTTAAGCTCTCTCTGGTAGTTACTAGCAAGCTGCTGCTTGCATTTTTTCTTATTTAGGAATGGTAGCATCCCCCGAGACTCACATAAAAAATGCAAGGGGAATTCAGATAAAAGTTTTGGGTCCTGCTGTGTAAAAAGTGCCATCCAGCTGGACAATTTGCACCCAGCACCAGTCCTGAAGTGGCCCCAGGGACCTGCTGTCTCCTGGAGACAGGAGAATCAGTGATGCCCAAGAGAAATAGTGATGCCCAGTGACACTTCCCCAGCTTGGGGCACACCGATCAGATCAGGCTTGCTTCCAATGAAATGCCTTAGTTTGAGCCTTCTGGAGTTTTCTAAGAAGTTACTGATGCACCAGAAACTTATCAGCTAGCCCTGGCTCTCTGCTTTCTACCAGTAGCTGACAATCGTCTGTGTTACAACCTCAGCCCCAGTATTCAGGGACTTTCTGAATACTGGAGCACCCACTTCCATTTCAGACACAGCAGGGCCAGCTCTGGAGCTTGCTCACAGCCTGCACAGATGGGGAGGACGACGGTGGTGCTACACTGCACAGGTGCAGAGTGCACATTCAAAAACCCCTAATACAGCATGTGTTCAGTCCAAGAAGAGACTGGGTAGCTCTGGTATGGGATACATATGCTATGTGCATATATGCATGGCACCAAACTGGTGGATGTCTTTATGTTACTCACTATCAGCCAGAGTCATTGGTACAAGACTGCCAAGCGTTATCTTAGAGGTGGGAAAGAGACAGCCTGGTGGGCTGTTCCCACACACCCTTTGCCTGGGACAGCTGTTTGGTGTCAGTGTCCTTCAGGTGGCTGCTGAGGACCTCTCGGGTTGTGGAGAGGCTCTGGTTTGCAAGGCTCAGCATTACTGTTCTGCGAAAAGAAATGTAATAGGCATCTGGGATTAAAGAGGAGAAAAGCGGGGTTAAGGGTCTTTGCCGCATAGGCCTCCTTAGCTGAGCACCACTGGTGTGATCAAAGCCAGCTCTGCTAAGGACCTTCCCTTCCCAATAGCACTGCCTGGGAGGGTAATGCCAGTCCTGTGCTGAAGTTGCATATTAGAGAGGATGGAGGTGCACTGTGGCACTGGGAACAGTCCTGCCCCAATCGTTCCATGATCACTTGAATTATTATCACTGGAACTTTTCTAGCTGTAATTTCTATTAAAAAATTAAAATACACTTTGCTAGCTTTAAGGTTGCTGTAAGTCTACTGGATTTAAACCTTGTGATATATATTTCATATGAAAGCTATAGCCAAAAATCAATTTAAAAGAAGCTGCAGCTTCTGATACCCAGTCACATATCTCTGGAAAGATGGAATTAGATTACTGTAGAGATACACTCCACCCTGCCTCAAACCCTGTGAATGCATGGGTGGGGAGGCAGCCAACCCGCTGAAGAAATCTAGTCCGAAGCCAAGTACAGGGGAGCTGGGGGATGGAGAAGGAGTGGGTTTTGTCTGGCCAAGGGCTTGAAAGCGACACTAGCTACATGATCTGCCAATTCTGCTGGGGGCAAGTTTGGGATGCAGCCCAGCTTCTCAATAACCTTGTGCTGTGCCAAGGAATCTCATGCATGCTGCACTGCTAAACAACCGGAGTGGGTCCTGCTCGCTGTTCAGTCCCTGCCCTCACCTCAAACTGGTGACAGGAATGCCAAGACTGCACCTACCAAACCTACTTCTAAAAGGAATTAGCAACCCCAGCTTTCTCCCCACAAAGGCTTTCTGTGCCAGCAGGCCAGTCCAAGGAGAGAGGGGCTGCTGAGCCTTGTTTCCTGCTGTAAAAGGGAAATGTGCTGCATGGCAGCGAGAAAGCAGGGATGTTAGTGATGCATCCACCTTTAAAGTGCTGAACGTGCTGCCTGGAGCTGGGCAGTGCACTGGTTATTAGTACCTGCTTGGAAATCTAGGAGGACAGTGGAGTTGTCCTCTTCCACAGAGGGAAAAGGAGCCATCAGACAGGGAAAACAGGGCTGTTCTCCTTAAGTTTTCCTGGGAGAAGTAAGGTTTCTCCCTTGGAAACATCAGTAGTTGTCCTTATAAAGATCAAAGCAAGTCACAAGGCTGTCTAGGTCCTCAAATGCCTCCTTCCTCCTTGCTGCTGTTGATCATCATTCAGCCAAGCCTACAGTCGATGATACCTGCCCTTCGACATGGAGCATGACTGACAGGACTGCCCGGGAGCACAGGCAGACGGGATGACAGCAAGCCAGGGCAAAGAGCTGACAGTACAGGATTAGCTAGGCATGTGAATTTGGGCATGCAGGCCTGGAGCGGTTCTAGGTCCCCATACTCTCTTGGAGACCTTGTGACTCGGTCATAGATGCAGATGGGAATATACCTCCCTGCTAGCAGAAGGAAGCTGCCTTGAAAAGAAAGGTTTCCTGGGAAGAAGAGAGTGATGACAGAGATCTCCGAGAAGCCTGAGACTGAGACAAGAAGTCTAGGATTTAGAAAAAGAGGTTTGGATGAAAGAGGACTTGGAATAGGATGCTTGAGAAAAGAATAAGGTGCAGAAAGATAAAGGAAAGAACAGGCATGAAGAGAAGGACAGAACAAGGAGGGAGGACAGAGAGAAAGGACGAGGGGAATGCGGAAGGAGGAATTCAGTATGGGGAGATACATCGGCATTAACCAGGGAGGCAGGTAGTGCTTGTGGAGACTGGACGTGGGGGAGCACACATGGAGTAGAGCAGCCCTGCTGATAATATGACAACAATGCCTTGATGCCCAAATGCAGAAGCCTCTCTAAAAAAACAAAAAAAACCCAAAACCACAAAAACCACACACCTGGGTCAAACTATCCACTAGTGGAAACATACCTGTGGATGAGCCATAAATAAAGGAGGATGCTTTGCTAGATTATTTTTAATGTCATAATTAATATCTGTTCTTAAGTGAGATGAGCTATTGTGAAAAGTCTAGGGTCTCCTGGCCAAGCATATAGCACCAGCTCTGTGGGCACAGAATGGACTTTCCAGAATTTATCAGTCTGTTCAGTTACTAGTTTCTGAACTGGAGTTCATTATAAAAAAAAAAAAAAAAAAACCACAACACACCAAAAAAAACCCCAAACCAAACAAAAACCCTAAAGAAACCCCAGTGACTTTGTTTTGTTTTAAAAAGTGACAGACTATCTGGATAATTTTCTTTGTTTCAAATTACATCAAGAAAAAAAATGCATTTCAAACCTCCATGCTATTAGCATTAATTGAAATCTTCTATGCAGCCTGCAGCGTGCATGGGGGAAGATCATAAGCAAAACAGTTTATCGACTCTTGTCTTGAAAGCTGCAGAGATGGAAGTGTTAGCCCAAAGTACTCAATCTAAACAGATCTGACTTTTGCTTCACATACAAATCATGTTAAAGCACAAGTCCACGTCTGGCTAGAAGGAGAAACAAATGACACTTGGAAATGGAGAAGGGGATGGCTTTGAAAATTTTAGACTGGGATTTTCAAAGTTACGGTGGGGATTCAGATGCACCATCCCATTAATTTTAACAACTACCTAAATTCCCTAGTAGGCTTTGAATAACCGCGAAGTTAAATTCTTGTTATTTTTGGATATTTCCTTTACTTGACCCAGGTTTGTCCTTTCACAGTGAAAAGAAAGAGGTGAAAAGAGTGTTCTGTGCTTTCTGCTCAGAAAGAGCTCTGCAGAGACTTCACTGCCTAAGTTTGCGGTGGTCATTGTCACTGCTGCCTTCTCTCCCAAACACTCATCTCAAGCCCCCTGAATGCTATTTGTTTGCCATGTTGCTGACAGAGATTGTACAGATCGCTTGGGAGAGGACAGTAAATCATAACTATATGACAAGCTGCTTCTGACAGCAGGTCCCTCTTGTCCCGTTTCTGGAACCTTTTGGACTTTATTTTATGCGTTTTTGTGGTCTGAAATATTCTATAAATCTCTTTGAACCTTTCAGAGCCTCCCTTTGTATCTCACTCACACAGTTCTGCAATTACCTACTGGACTGGGAAGGTCCAGAGCTGACAACTCACTTTTAGCCTGGCTACAGTTACTGTATCATTTCACTAGCCAGCGCCTCATTAATTTTCTGTATTAAATTTTTATGAAGAAAAAAATATTTGAGCATCTATAGAAGATGCATAAAAAGCAGACACATAAAACCTTGAGCTCAACACCTTTCCATCTGCAAAAACATCCTTATACTTCTGGTTATTTTAAAAAATTCTTCCTCAAAGAAATGTAAACACATAAAAACGTGAGAGCTCTGAGGGAATGTGGTTTACCTAGCAGAGGGCAGGGACTGAGGCTTTCAGCATTTTCACTGTAATTCAGCCTCTTTGTGCCCCAGTTTTCTCCTCCATGATACAGAAATAGCAGCAGGGCTCGTCTTCCTTGGTAAAAACCATCTTTTTGACAGATATATTTTTTGTCCTTCATGGAAAAACAAATTTTGTTTGAAAAGTGAAAATGGGGTGTTGCAAACTGAAAGGTGAGTTGCTTTGAGCAGTTTTCTAGGTAAAATTAGAAGTGAAGAAAGTACTTTCTCTGCTCTGCAGCTGACACCCACAGGTGCTACACACATTAGGGTTTAATGCTAACTCATACATGTCACCACGAACTCCTGGTTCTACATTTTGCATCAATATAAGTTCATCCCATAAGCTTGTTGGGCTGCATCAAAAGAAGCGTGACTAGCAGGTCGAGGGAGGTGATCCTCCCCCTCTACTCCACTCTCATGAGATCCCACCTGGAGTACTGCATTCAGCTCTGGGGCCCCCAACATAGGAAGGACACGGACCTGTTGGAGCAGGTCCAGAGGAGGCCCACAAAGATGATCAGAGGGCTGGAGCACCTCTCCTATGAAGACAGGCTGAGAGAGTTGGGGTTGTTCAGCCTGGAGAAGAGAAGGCTCTGGGGAGACCTCATAGCAGCATCCCAGTACCTAAAGGGGGTCCACAGGAGAGCTGGAGAGGGACTTTTTACAAGGGCATGTAGTGAGAGGACAAGGGGTAATGGCTTTACACTGAAAGAGGGCAGATTTAGATTAGATATAAGGAAGAAATTCTTCACTATGAGGGTGGTGAGGCACTGGAAGAGGTTGCCCAGAGAGGTTGTGGATGCCCCATCCCTGGAAGTGTTCAAGGCCACGTTGGATGGGGCTTTGAGCAACCTGGTCTAGTGGAAGGTGTCCTGGCCCATGGCAGGGGAGTTGGAACTAGATGATCTTAAGGTCCCTTCCAACCCAAACCATTCAATGATTCTATGATTATTGGCATGCAAATAAAACGTACACTCGACTTCAAGGCAGCTGAAACGGCTGAATTACTGCAAAGTCAGAAGCCTACCAGGCAATAGCAGCTCAGCAGTGTGCCAGCAGAAACAGGGATGAATAGCAAGGAAACAAGATGGGGAGAGGGAAAACAGTGGCAAGTACAGTAGTGGGAGGACCATGAGAAGGATCAGAGCATTGGCGAGACTAGGAATAAAGAAGGTCAGATCCAGTGTCCACTTGTAATTAGACAGGCCATGGAAAGGAGAGGCAGCAACAAGGTTAGAAAGTGTACAGAAGATGTTTTATAGCTGGAGGTGACTGGATAAAGAGGGGTATTGCTCTGCGTACGATTCTTTTGCTCCATTTCATGCCACTCTGGGAAGGTTCGCAAGGAAGAGAGGCTGCTGAGACCTCCACATGTTAGTGATACCGCCAAAAATCTCTCTCAGACTGGAGTGGTCTATTCTTTTCCCTGACGCTCTGGGGGCGGGTCCGATTACTTCTTTCGCTCTTCACACTCTGCTGAGGCTGCTCTGCGATGTGTCACCCGCTGCCTGCTGCTTCCCTTCTGGGTCAGCAGCATGCTCGCTTTCCAGGTGCCTTCCCGAGCAGTGCTCGCCTCCCACCCTCCAGTGCATAGTGAGCATCTCCTAATTGGATTCATATATTCAGTAGGTGAATACACGGAGCTACCAGCAAAGGGCGATAGTAAACATGCCCACACTCCCACCATCGCTCCCCCTATATGCACCCACCTGCTTTCTTTCACAACACCACTGTGTGTAATCGCTTCCTCCCATCTGGCAGATAGGACTCACAACAGGCAGCTTATGGGATGGCATGGTGGTAGCAAGGGATTCTGTCCAGCCTCACAAACTAAACCCCATAGCACATTCGCGATGGCTTGCAGAGGTTGGTAGCTCAGCTCAAAGTCCTGGATCAGGGAAGTGCCCTCACTCCAATACAAGAAGACACGTGGCTGTTCAGGCTGGTAACACTGTGTTCCAGCCACAAGTAGGGAAACAGGTATGAGACAGGAGACCCTGGTTAGTTTGGAGCTTCAGGTAGGCAGCTATTAAAACAACCAACCTCAGTCCTCAGCTCTACTCTTGAAGAAGCCCCTCTTTGTATTGGTTCACATCTGTAAGAGGTGAATTAGCAATGCTTCCACTCACTGCATCTCTTTAGACATCAGGGCAGGGATTGTGACTGTGCGTATTGTCTATTGCCATGCTAACTCTGGACACCGATATACCTGCGGATCACAGGCCTGCCCTGGGCAGAGAAACCAGCTGCACTTCTGGGAGCAGGACAAGCCGCACAGTGCTGCACTCCAGCCAACGACCCTTGATGCTCAGCAGAGCTAATGACCCGGGATACAGGGACACACCAGCACAGTTCTAGCATGGGCTCATCCCCAGCTAACAGGAGGTCCCACACTGCATTGCCCAGCCCCTGTAGACCAGTCTCTCCTGATTGTCCCACACTCAAGACAATATGGCTTTGTGTTCAGCTGAGACTTTCGGGAAGGTCTAGGACACTCCAAACAAATACGTGCAAATAAGAAAATGTTAGATTAGTTAAGATTGCTCTTTTTACTAGCTGTAAAAATGAGGAAACAGAAAGCTAAGGATGAATCACTGTATTAATGATGCCACTCAAATAGCAGAATCATACTTAATACCCTAAAAATAAAATTGAAAGCTACCCTTGGTTCCACCTAAGGAGCATTTGAGAAATATTGTTATCAATACTTGCATATACATTTCGGAACCATCATTGTAAGCTAATTTCATTACACTGTTGACTCCTTAACAATCTTTGAAATAGATGAAACATATGGTTTACATACGGTTTATTCACATCCTTGAAAAACATATGTAATGTCAGTCATTTGAAAAAGTCTTATCCGACTCCATAATATTGAGCAGCACATTAGTAACATGTTTTTCTGCTGGTTTTGGCTGGGAGAGAGTTAATTTTCCTCATAGTAGCTAGTATGGGGCTATGTTTTGGATTTGTGCTGAAAACAGTGTTGATAACACAGGGATGTTTTAGTTACTGCTGAGCAGTGCTTACACTGAGCCAAGGCCTTTTCTGCTCCTCACCCCACCCCACCAGCGAGGAGGCTGGGGGGGCACAAGAAGTTGGGAGGGGACACAGCCGGGACAGCTGACCCCAACTGACCAAAGGGATGTTCCATACCATATGACATCATGCTCAGCACATAAAGCTGGGGGAAGAAGGAGGAAGGGGAGGACATTCAGAGCGATGGTGTTTTTATCTTCCCAAGTAACCGTTATGTGTGATGGAGCCCTGCTTTCCTGGAGATGGCCGAACACCTGCCTGCCGATGGGAAGTGGTGAATGAATTCCTTGTTTTGCTTTGCTTGCGTGCGCGGCTTTTGCTTTACCTATTAAACTGTCTTTATCTCAGCCTACAAGTTTTCTCACTTTTATTCTTCTGATTCTCTTCCCATCTCAGCGGGGGAAGTGAGTGAGCGGCTGTGTGGTGCTTAGTTGCCGGCTGGGGTTAAACCACAACAGTTTTATAATTTTTTTTCTTCTGTATTAATGCCACAAGGAAATACATGAACATAAAAATCTTAAGAACAGGAATAAAAATCCCACGAGTTTAAAAATCCAAGGTAACCATAAAGCAATGACTCTGAAAAGTGGCAAAGGACTTCCAGGTCTAGAGGACCTAAACTGACTGGTTGCAAAGTGCTTTCAATTGAAAATAGGAAAAACTTTGGAGACAAGGAAAAGGATTTTGTTCCTGAATACATACAGTTAGACACCAGTTCACAGTGGCTTCTGTGTCCTTCCTTACAAAGGGTTTAATTTTTAAATAATTCTAAAATAAAATACTACCCTAATTTAAATCTTTAAAGCTCCATGAAAATGGTACTTCTCATTTCAATTAAGACTGCCATGCACGTGGGTTTCCCTGGAAATTAACTGTTTTTCCAGCCAGATACTTTATCAGGGTGAACACTGCCCAGGCTATGCAGACATCTGATATACTGGCAGGTCAAATACTTCCATGGAAGAGCATAACTCCTACAGGGCTACCCATATAGCCAGAAGTCCTCTACAAGCATGTGGATCAACTCAGTAGCAACTCCACCGCACACATGTGCAACTCTTGAGCTAAAGAGAAGAACTTAATCCCTGAATTCTGTTTAAATCAATAAAATATACACACTATATATAGTCATAGTTCTGTGATACACTTCAAAAAAAATCACCTCTAAAAGCAGACACTAAAAAAACCCCCGAAAACAACCCTGTCCTGGTTTCGGCTGGGACAGAGGTAATTTTCTTCCTAGTAGCTGGTACAGTGCTGTGTTTTGGATTTAGTGTGAGAATAATGTTTATAACACGCTGATGTTTTAGGATAACCGCTACTTAGCAACAACTAAGTTCAGGACTTTTCAGTTTCCCATGCTCTGCCAGCAAGCAGGTGTGCAAGAAGCTGGGAGGGAGCAGAGCCGGGGCAGCTGACCCGAACTAGCCAAAGGGGTATTCCATATCATGAAACATCATGCCCAGTATATAAACAGGGAGGAGTCGGCTGGGAGGCGTCGATCACTGCTCGGACATCAGTGAGCAGGTGGTGAGCAATTGCATTGTGCATCACTTGTCTTTTCTTGGGTGTGTTTTTTTTCTTGTTATAGTCCTTTTCATTACAAATTATTATATTATTATTATTAGTTAGTAGTGTATTTTATTTTACTTTAGTTATTAAACTGTTCTTATCTCAACCCACAAGTTTTGGGGGTTTTTTTCCCCTCCTCCTCCCCACCCCACTGGGAGGGGGGAGGGGGAAGTGGCTGTGTTGTGCTTAGTTGCTGGCTGGGGTTAAACCACAGCAAACCCACAGTTCTATAGCCCAGCAAATTTTTAGATGCAATATTTTCTAAAACAAAGCTTTCCCTCTCCCCATGCAATAAATAATCCAAAGTTGTCACCCCTGCACGTGAGGTCTGCTTATCTCAGAAGTTTTAAATACATGAAAAATCACTATGCATAGTGAATTAAAGCAGTGATGCCACTTTAGCTAAGGGTTGTGAGGTTATAGACAAAATAGCACTGGCTTCTATGGATTGATTTTTCTGGGACTTGCTATAGTTATAAGAAAGTTGCGTTTAGTCCAGGAGTGGCACTGCAGAAGTTTGAGCTCTCACAGAAGTAAACTTCCAAACAGCTGTTTGTGAGCAGAGTTGAGCCCATGGCTAATGGTCACTTGTGGCAGATGGCATCAACATTTTGGCCATTAAAACAGCTCAAGGAACAGCACATGCTTCTGGCACGGGGCCCTGAAGGAGGAGAGAGACACCACCAGGTTGAAACTAATCACGTTTAGGATCTTAACCCAAAGCTCGCTATGCAGTTTCCAAAACGTGGGGATCTGCACTCTGCACTGGCACACTTCTGGAGAGACCCATCTCCCCTGCTGAGATGACATCCTTCTCTTAAAGCAATGCTGGGTCTCAGCTCTGTCTGCGAGTGCTCTGGTGGCTGCTGGGATAGGGAAGTTTAAGTGCTGCTCTACTGTAGCAATCCCTCTTCACACTCTGTATTCTGGACGTTACACTGAAAACAGCTGAGAAAGCTCCCTTTTCACAGGACAGTGGTGTAAAGCTTTTGCTGCCAATTACTGTTTCTTAAATGGAACCACGTTGGCTGAAAATCCCCTGAACTTGAGAGTCAGGAAGCCACAGCTTTCTTTGCCAGAGGAGTCATTTAGAGGAAGAAGCGTGCCCAAACAGCTCAGACAGTCTCTGGGGTGGCCTGGGGCTGTATCACCTGAATAAAAGGGAAGCATGGCTAGTGTGAATCCCTGTGACCATAAGCACCTCCTCTTGCTTTTAGAAGCTCTGTCTTCTAAAAGATAGACCCACAGATGTTCAAATCTTAGCCAGGGTGTGCTGCACGTCCACGATGAGCATGCTGAGGGCAGTAACAGGATCACTTTTTAGTCTCACAGTTCCCCCCACTCAGGCTGGCAAAAAGGAACAAAAGTTCTTTGCATGGCTGTGATCCCAAGTACTGACAGTAGTTCGCAGTCGTGCAAGGGCTGTTCGTCCTGGTGTCTGATTCCTACCGCCAGCCTCTCCCTGCAGCTCTACCCCAGTACTAGTTCTTTGTTCTGCACCATATCCACAGCTGTAAGCCAGGGGAATTCAGGTCCTGCATTTCTCATGCTCCAGGACCCACCAACCCAGGGATACTTCAGCATTTAATGAGCTGTCTTCTCCTTTGACAGGCATGTCTCCAGACAGGACAGTTTTGACTAGAGCAAATATATTCTACATATGTTTTTGATTAGGATCCACCCTCTTGTCCCAATATATTCCTTGCATTGCTTTATGCCGTGTTACAAAAGGTCAGCTTCTAGATCTACATGCAACATGACATAATTATCAGTGACAGGGCACAAAGCCCCAGGGCAACACAGAAAGGGAGGCCCATGCTGCTCAGATCAGATGTCCACAGACAGCTGTTCGCTTGTCACCTAGATGACATGCGAATAACATGTCAAGTTTCTGCCTGTTGCAGAGTTTTGACTTTATCTTGCTAAATTGTTTGTTCTTCCTTTAATAGTCAGCACAGCCAGAGAGCCAGGATGGCCACAATGCATTTCCAAGAGATACATCCGTGTTACTGTCACCCTGATGCTTGCTCAGAGCCGGCTGGCATGCCAAGGAGCACATGAGACCTGAAGGTGCTCTGGGACGTGGCAGCCATTAAAAAAAAAAATTTGCTGTTACCTACGAGCCACAGTGGGTGAGCCGCTATGGGTCAGTGCCAGTGCTGATGGTTATGCTAAGAGAGGCTGCGGGCTTTCTTGTTTCCTGCAGATACGCGGAGAGTTAAGGCTCAAACGCTCCTTGTGGGAGAAGGAAGTGGCCACAGAGTTCTCATCCTCCAGGTAAGGCTGGGACGCCTCTCCCACTGAAACCATGAGCAGTTCAGCATCCAAAAGCCTTCAGAGATGTTGGGGTGCAACCTTTTCTGCCACATATTGAGCACCCTCCATCCCTGCTGTCTGCCTTGCTTTAGTAGGTTGGCTTTTCCCTCCTCATTTTGCAGTGTGTTGTCAGATGTCTGCTGAGAGAGGCTGACCCACACACAAGGGTCAAACTTTACCAAAGCTTTCATGGGCTGAGTTAATCCTGAGAAAGTGGTATTGTGGAAGTGCACCCTAACCACAGGCACGTTCATGTTAGCCCTAAGTGATCCAGGACAGCCTTGATACCACCTTAGGCTGCAGCAACTACATGTTGTCTGAAAGAAACTGTGTATTACATGACCTGTAGCATACATGCACTTGCCTTCTCAATTTCTATCCCACAGATGGGAAATCTGAGGCACCAAACAATTCTGGGACTACTCGTAGGTCCTCCACAGAGCAGAAGAATGCACCTGCCTTTGCAGACTCCTGCCCTGTACATTGCTAGTGCTACCTCCACTAACTGCACACACCAAAGCCAGAAACCCCAGGTGACCTGTAGAAATGGAAGTGCTAAAAATGAAGTGAACCCATCCTAGAGCAGGAAGGGGCCCAGGCCAGTCTGCAGAATGAGTTCAAAAGAGTTATCGGGGGGAGGAATAACACAAGGGACTGAGGCAGGTGATCTGACTCCAACTGGGCTACAGGGCTAGCCAATCCCACTCTCCAGGAAGGGGTATCTCTGCAGCAGGGAAGATTTTTCCCTTTCTTTTCTGTGCTGTGGTGCTCAGCTGCCCCTGCATTTTGCAGGTGCACTCAGCTGAGACTCGTCCCAGAGCCTTGCATTCAGAGCACATAAAAGCTTATGCCTCCCCCTGTGCCCATGTGTCACAACAGTGTCAGCCCATGTCAGCGATCAGAAGTGAACTACAACAGGGCTATTGCACAGCCCCCCAGCACGGTTCTGGCCTGCCAGCCACTGAAAGGAGGCTTAAAAACATGACTGAATGAGGCACTTCTACAGGAAAGCAAAGATTCAATATAGGCTTTATAGCTCAGCATTTGCAATATTTTGCCTACAAAACAGGGTTCTTGAAAGAGTGCATTTGACTTGCTCAAAATACAGCCATTTCTCTAAACTTCTCCAGGCTGAAAGGCTTCTTCTAGTCTTACACAAGCATGACCAGAATCATAAGTTGGCCTATAGCCTTTTCCCCCCAGGACCAGCCGAGCTGCCTGCCATATATCAGACTGTAACACAGGGGCATTTGGATCTCCTGTAACCCACCACCTGGTAGCTGTTGAAATGATCGCATTTCCTTCCATTTACTACTTGCCTTTTTTTTTTTTTAAAAAGAATTCAGTCATCTAGTCAGATTAGGTGGTTCAGAGAATTTCTTAGCAGTCAAAAAAATGCTGCTAAAAATGCTAAAATGCTCTTGGCTGTGTCCTGTCAAACTACATCCAAACCTCATCAGTTTTCAGCAAGTCTCTGAGAACACATTCAATTGATATGAAATCAAACAGACAAGGACGTTTTGCTGGAGCCAGTCAGTTTTGCTGAGGGTAAATCACACCCAGCGCTAACCCGCAGCCATGCTCTCCAGCCAGCACAGCTATTCTGGAGTCACACAACCAAGCGCACACATACAAATGCATTATCTCCTATTAACAGTCTTTTTATAAAATCCTGGTTACACATCAGCTGCCTTCAGGAAAGAAAAAGCCACGTGCTGAATGTAAATAGTCTAAGGGCAACTTTAGTCTGGGACTTACGCTCTTTGAGGGAGGTTTTGCCTTTGTTCATAAAGAAAAAGATGACCGATGTGGTAAACCAGAATACAGTAATTTTAACTTGTTAAATGGTTAGGAGGGAAGCTAGGTTTCTTCTAGGATATAACACAACTCTCTAAATCATGCAATATGTTCTACATCTCCTTGCCTACTTGGATTTTACCTGAACATAGCCACCATCTTTTGCATAAGATGAGGCACGGACTCGTTTTTCTCAGGGTAGGTATGTAGCCTATGTGCAGATGCATAGGTGAGAGGAGAGGGGCTATATGTGCTACATAACAGAGAACAGGGGAGGCACATGGGGCAGAGCATGGTGCTGGGGAGTCAGGGTGGGAGAGACACTGACACCAGAGATGGGGTTAGAACGTGGCTGCTACATTGTAAGGGGCAGCGTGCTTGTAAAGTGTGTCCAAGCCAATGCCTGCCCTCCTGTGCATGCTCCACAAGCACCTTCTTCCCGCCTTGCTCCATCCCCCGAACACACAGACCAAGCAGGACAATTTGGATCAAAGCAAACTCGGCACATGACAAGGCAGGGGGACCCAGCCTGTCAGCAGGGGCTCACCAGCCCCTCACCACTCCAGAACACCAGGATCCTGCTTTCTGCCATCCCCATACAGCCCACAACAACAGCCACTGCACAAACCCAAAGGCCCCTCCAGAATGATGTACCTTGTCAGGAAGCCTTCATAAGTCCCCAGGTTGAGCAGAGGAGGCAGATCCCCAGCAGGAAGGGTTACCACATCCAGGGACCTCCAGATGCAAGCAAGCAGACTAGAAGGGCACGTGCGCATGCATGTGCTTGGGGCTGTGGATCTAAGACAACCCCCCTCCACAGAGCCCCCCATGCAGAGGGCAGGGAAAGACCTCCTGCCCCTTCCCACCATGTGTGTGGGCCAGAGCAGGACAAGGAGACACACATACACCACCCACCCCCAACCACACAGCAGACTGAACAGCCAGCCATGTGCTGAAGGGCAATTAAATTCCTCATTAGCTGTAATTAGCAGGCACCTGACACCCCTTTACAGAAGCCCAGCAGCAGAGGGACCTCTGCCTGGCAGGAGAGGGCCAGTGGGAAGCCAGTTTTTGTGGCTTGTTTTATCAGCCCCTGTTTCTCCGAGCTCCCTGCAACTGTGCAGGAATCTCACCAGAGGCAGCACCTGTGAGCACGAGCCTGATCCGCAGCTTGCTGGAGTCAGCCAGGGACCCCGCTGATTTCAGCAGGCTGTGGATCAGACCTTCCCCGAATAGGCTGGAAATAACAGCCCAGGAGAGATAAGCCTTGGGCTGAGCTGCAGCCACCAGCACGAGCTGCTCTGGGGGCCGGGGACCATGTGCTACTAACTGAACCAAGAGCAACTCCCGTTAATTATCCCACCCCTCCTGCTTGGTGCTTCTGCCCTCTACAAACGTACAAAACAAGGTCTACAAAATCTCCTTCCCTGGGTGAGATCTCTTGCCAACCCTCTCACCCAGACGAAATCTTCAAGTAGCAGGAACTTCACCTCATACCCCCGAGGCAGATAAAAGGTTAACCTGGGCAGGGAGACCTGCCAACACTCTTCTTGTAGTCAGACATGTTATCCGTTGCACTACTGGTCCTCAGCAATTCAAGTGGGTCAGGCAATATCATCTTTCCAACTTCACAGCCAGAAGGAAAGGGGTCCCTAAGTGGGCCACTGATCTTTTGGTACAACTTGGTTGCTTCAGCACGTGTGGGTGGCAAACTGCTTTGTCTGCACAAGGCTGTTAATGTGTGTGGTCTAAAGGACCTTGATTATTTTCAAGGCAAAATAATCCTTGGGATGAGGGAAACCAAGAGGCAGGGAACAATCAAAGAGAAGAGAGGGAAAACTTGCAAGTGCACACTCTTGTTCTTGCTTCACTTTGAATTGGTTTTAAATTGGGCTTTGCTAACTGGGTGCAAGGCTACGGGCTGATGCTATTCAATCATCAGCCACTATTGCACTGTTTCTCCCTGTGATTTCCATGTTCTCACCAAGCTGGTGTGGACGCCTGCAGTGAGTGCACTGAGAAGCAAGCGGGAGCAGGTGGCAGGGCAGACAGGCACGTTGGGTGGCTGTGCCAGAACTGCTTGGACAATGTTTGTTGAACAGTCAGTAAGACAAATGTTCACTCTGCTTTTTGTAGGGGAAAGGGTTTGGATCCTCTTAAAAGCCTGTTCCATCAGCCGCCAACCTGTTTATTGTATGTCCACATCCTTTGATTAGTTCTTAAGCACCTGGCCTTCACTCTGCAGCACATGAGCTTCCCACAAGCCTTAATGCATTTATCTTCACAGATAAATGTGAGTGAAGGGAAGAGCTACTAACTCCCTTGGACAGAGCAGATCTTTTGATGCAGGTCTCTGAAATCCTAGGCTAGCCATTAAATCCCTCCAGTGTTTGGTGGTCTCCAACTGGTTCTTTAGGTCATTCATTATTTACAGTATGTGCCTGGCTGTATGATATTTCATTACCTCTGGAGGAGGATGGCAGACACAGAGTTGGGAATCTCTGTGTCCTCCTTAGCCTCAGAGACGCTGCAGGACTTCAGAATCTTTGGAGCTAATCCCATGCTCTTTTAACTCATTTGCAGAGTTACTCTTTATAAGAGGGGAAAGGATCAGTCAACGTGATGTACAGGTCCTATATTTTCCCTTTGTTACTGTCACATTGAGCCTGCAAGCTGAATGTAGAGAAAAGCTTATAGAAAACATACCATAAAAAAATAATAATGCCATTATTTCTAGTTCAAATTTAATCTCCAGCTGTGGTTCTTGCTGTGACTCCACAAGAGTAAAAAGCCCTTCACAACTGGGTAAGCTCTTCCCATGAAGGCACCTACCAGTCTGAGCAAGACTCCTCTTTTTTTTCTTGATGCACTAAGGAGCCTGAGCTCTCCAATTCCCATACTGCAAAGCAATCACAAACTCTCAGATCATTTTTTGGAGAGTGTGTGTAGCTTTCCACTGCATCCTCTCTAATTTTTCAGTTTCTTTAAAAGTAAGCCCCGTTTTAAAATGTCCACAACAAAGGTTTGGAAGGGGAGGCAGTATCTTTTATGAGACTAAATGACATAGCTGGAAAAACTAGACAAGCCTTCAGTTAGTGAAAACTTTTGCCTAATGAAAGATACTACTTTCCTCCAGCATCCCTGCCTTGCTTATAGCCTTAAACCACCTCATCTTCAGCAATTCCAGTACCACAAAGAAAGCATAGAAATCTTAGGCTGGATATTTAATCTGTACTGCCACAAAACAGCATTATTATGAGGATTGCCCTGCCTGGGCTGGTTTGTTGTTGTAGGATAGCTCATCAGTGCTAGGCAGCTCCTGTTTCTTAAACATAAATCACCACTAAAACCATTTGTTTGAGTTCAAAACCAACAATGGCATACTTGAATTGCAATAAATTAGTTACATAGGGTAGCACAGAGAATCACCAAAAACTACGTTAAATTAAGGTGGATACAGTAAATATTTTGATAAGCTGTTGTCAGAGCACAAGGCAGCTACTTTTAAGCTATATCTTTAATCTCTGTCTGGTTACAGATAATGGGTGAGCTCCCTCTGCCTCTTCCTGATTTGTCTTCTCCTCAGGCTTTGAAAGTTAGGACTGGGGTAAAATATCCTCCCACCTTCAGGCAGGTTTTGAGATACAGCTGCCCAGGACGTACAGTGGTTACCTGAGCTGAGACCTTGCAGTTCTCTTTCCCAGCAGCTAATGCAGTACCTGGGGAACAACCTAATGCCAAAATATCACATGTACGGAGAAAAAAAACATTTCAGGAAAGCATCACTCCTAAAGAGAATGAGGCAGACTGTAAATCTATCCAGCTCAGCTTCCCCTACAGCTGGGAAGGTCTCTCGCTTCAGATTCCCTCCATCTGTCTTTTCGGCATTGGCCTGTCACTACAGAAAGCTGCTGACAGATGGCCCCGATTCACACAGACGTGCAGGAAATCCTGATAACCCGTTATCACTGTGCAGGAATTCATCTTGCAGACAGGCATCCCTGCCTACCAGTGTCTGCAGTTTAATACACTGAAGTCCCATCATCATTGTAGCCGCATCTTATTTATCTGGTTTAAAAAAAAATTGAAAAAATCAGCAGCACCATGAGGCACGCTCTGCCTTGTTCAATAATGCTAGTGGCAGCTACTTGTGCCAGAGGGCTGGGAATGGTTTGTTCTTTTCCTCAGAAAAAACAGACTTCAGAGAAGGTCATAAAGTTGCTATCAGAGTCGATCTGCCCTGTAGTCCTTCTTGCCCAGCAGCTTATTCCCAAGAGCAGCGTGGACCTGGCAAAGCAGCTGTGAGATAATTCCTCAGTAGATCCCACTCGGTAATAAGGATTTCTCTACCTGCCCCCATAACCATCCCAGCAGACCTGCATGAATACAGCCCTGTCCACCACAGTCTTGTTTACTGCCCTGATACCAATGTAAGGGAACACATACTGCCATTTCTGTTCCTGCACAGCAAGGGAGATAAGTCGTACCAGTACAAAAGGCGTCACATTCTTGACACTGAAGCTGAGTTGATGTAACTACTTTGGCTTAAACACAAAATTATATCTTTACAACATTATAGTGACCAAACTTTTATGAGGAGACCAGGACATAGAGAGTGGCCTAGTGAAAAACAAAGTCTAATAGTACAATGAATAAAAAAATTATATTCTGGATCAATTATTTACATGCTGCCCCAAAACCCACATCCTTAGACCTGTTAAGGAAAGAATGTTTATTTTACGGTTAAAGAAAGATACCAGGAGATACAAAAAGCTATTTCAGACATTAAATGAAAGCATTCCTGAATGGTGAAAAACATTGTGTACAGAAAGGGCACAGAGAAGGAGCCTTTGAGAAACCTGAATAAGAAAATAAATCTCCCTTTATTTGCCTTGGAGAGTCTTTTTTTGATGTCAGCTCAACTTTTCTTTGAAACCTTTACCATCAAGTTGCATAGTGCAAAAGGGAAACAGAGATGTTTATTTATCAGCAGAGAATCGCAGGCCAGTCTCTGCCCAGGACGGTCTCTGTCCTCTTTACAACTGCTGCGATGGCAAATACATCTCCTAACCATGGATAACGGTATTGCCCCGGATAAGGAGCCCCAGCAGCAGTATGCAAACCCCATCCGGATCTGGGGCGCCCAGAGGGACAGTATGAAAATATTCACAGCAAAGGGTGAAATGGCTTGAAATTGCATTTGTCATATTCCATTCTTTATGAACATAGAAATACCCTTTTTTGCCCGTTCCCTTCCCCAAGATGGTGGGAAAAATCACCATACTTCCTGAAGGAGTGAGTGGAAAAAAGACCATTTGGAGTTAAAAATGAGCTTGTAATGCAAAGCTAAAAAGTCAAGGTTTTCTCATGTATACTTTCAGTGCAAAAGCAGCCTTCCTGTTAAATTCCTTGGTAATTTCATAATGTAAGAGTCACCGAACACACAAGCACTGAAAAATATGTTAACTCCTTGACTATCAGGAGGCTACAGCCTATGACAAGCTCAGTATTTTCTCTTCTCAGCCGCTAGCCGCAGCCGCCACTACCTTCCTCATACATGAACCACGGAGAGAAACAAAATCCCTCCACAGTGGACTCCTCTCTGGGGTCTGAAGCCATGAGTGCAGGGACCATGGGTGGGAGGTTTGTGCTGCCAACACCTGGTGGTGGAACAGGGGCTGGGATCTCACACAGGCTGCTCTCACACAGCAAACGATCTCCGGCATGAGCTGGATTTGAGCTGGTTCCTAGACAGAAAAAATTTGAGCTGCTTGGTTACTGTGTTTGGATTTTCCTCAAATGTGTCTTCACTGGCAGTGGATATGTTTCGACATGCACTCATTAACTAGCCTCCCTCCTCCCAGGGACTAGAACGCCTGAACGCATAATTTTCCTTTTACCCAGAAAATGTAATTTCGTATTGTCACCAGTGCCAGCAATTCTTGTTAATGCTTTAAAGAGAGCCTTACCCCTCTTGTACATCACTGTGTTCTTCACAATCTTTCCCCAATTAATAGCTGTATACAATAGATGGGGAAGCTCAACCAGGTGGTGGATCAAGGCCATCAAGAGAGTCCCCTAGCACCTAGGAAGCTCTGGGCACTGCTCCTGGGGTTACACGTGGGGCAGGTGCAGTGAGGGGCCAGGAGAAGCAAAGGACACAGCCACAGCCTGGGATAAGAGCGCATAGCTGCAGCCCATGGCCTGAAGTAGAGGCTGCAGACCATTGCACCATTTGTACACCATGGGAGAGCAAATCCTGTCACTTCAGCAGGTGCCAGCCCTCCTGAGATCAGGTCTTAGGTGGCTTCAGACAGATCCTCTGTGCTGAAGCAGTGCTTTCTCTGCCAGGAAAGTTCTGATTCATCTTCCCCACCATCACAAACCTTAATGCCTTCAGGCAGCTTCTTGTTTACAGAGGCTGGTTTCAGGAAACCCAGATGCCCAGCTTACAAACTCAAACAGTTTTGTGCAGGTGATCTCTAAAACGAAAACTAAATACATCTCCCCTAAGATGACCTATTAATATTGATCCAGGCTCTGAGCAAATAAATGAATGTACTTCTACTATTCGGATGGCTAAATATTTCCAATTAAGAGCGTTACGAACAATGCATAATATGTTTGCTTTGGAGGGAGGCTAAGGATTTAAAGCTCATGTTAGAAACATTAGCTGCTGTCACTAATGTGACTTGCTGACTTGAGTGTTTATTTTTTCTGATTTTGCCCCCCATCCCCTCCAATTTTTCAATTAAAACTTAATCGCCTGCCTGCTCACTCACTGCAGAAGTGATAGGGAGATTATAAGCTATCATAAAACCTTCTCCGGTCTCACATTTCTCCCTGGCAACACAAAGAAAAGGTCAGTACTGGCCTACACACTAAGCCACACTTTTATTGCAGTCTTGTGGCTTAAGCACTTGCTTTAGGAATGTGCATTGGGTGCTGGATGGTGTGTTCATGTCCCATCTTTCTTCAGCTTTGCCTGAGTGTCTTCTAATAAGCTGCATTGCAATCTCATCAGCAGAAATCAGGATCCAGCTCCTGGGTGACACACTTGTGTATCTTCCTCTGACTTGGGTATGTTGATCTGGTTTTATGGCTTATTTCCATATGTTGAATCAAACTAGGGTCATCTCTGCATATGTGAGATGAGCAAAGAATAGCAGACCCGTGTACCAGCTGAGCAGTTAAGTGGAGAGAAATTTCTGCAAAGATCATTATCTTGCTATTGAAAGCAAGCTGAGTATGGACAGCGCACCACCTTACCTGCTAGGAGACAATAACAGCCTAGTGCTATTGTAAGGACTTGTTTAAGCTTGTAACCAGAGCAGTGGCTGGAGGGAAGCTATAAAGTGAGTTTGTATATATGTGCAATGATAGCAGCAAGAGAGGAGATTAGATAAACAGAAGATCGTTTACAGCATCATGTGCCTTACAAACCTCTCCTGGCAGGAGATGTATTACATCCACTCCAAAACAATTATCTGGGCTGACAAGCAGGGAATATTCACTGGGGGTAGGTAGCAAGGGTGATTTGTCATTGAGACCCCTAGGCTATCAGAAGAGCAGAGGCCAGGGTTTTGCTGGACTCTTTTATGGCCAGCTGTTTATTTTTAAGAACTAATTTATTCTTCCTGGTGGGTTTGGTGCCGTTGCCATGCTAAAAGAGCTGTTGTGAGTGTCATATCCTTACGGGAGGAGCCAGGGAGAAAAATGTATTTGGTTTCCCTGGTTTACTGGGTGGGGTGGAGGTCAGCAGCTTGGATCTACCTTGTGGAGACAGAGCAACAGGGCCTGGAAACATCATAGTGATCCTCTGCACAGACACATGGGGCATGAGCTGCCATACCCGAGCAGGCTTTCACTCCCCCTGCCTCCAAAAGGGAGCATAAAGGCTCCTGAAACAAGATTTTCACTTTGTACTGCTGTAAATGAAGAGAATCATTCACCTGCAAGGATCTTTTCTCCCCGGGTGCGGAACATGGGAATTGGCTCAAGGCGTTTCGATAGTATGGGGAAAATTCCCCTTTCATCTGCATTTTTGGGGATGGCAGATTTTACAGATGCAGCAGAGGTGGTCCTGAGATAGAAGTGTAAGGAACCGGTGGGGCTTTGAGGCCCCAGGGAATGTTTCAGAGTAGCTCTTTGCTCCTTCAGCTCTCACCTATTTCGTACAACCCTAAACACAGCCCTGCTGCACTCTTGCCATTCTCACTGGCCGGAATTGCCACATACCTGGGAAAACCCCACGCGACAACCAACTACCCAAACTATAGCACAAAGGCACAAAGTGAGGCACGGAGCTTGGTGAGTCTGCAGTGCCCTGGAGAAGATCACAGACCTGCTGGCAGAGCCGTGGAGGCCTGGTGCCCACCGCCCAGGCAATGGTCCTTCCCATGGTCCTGGTTAGCTGCTGGCTATGTTGGGGGAGTGGGTGAGCCAGCATTTACCTGAACTACAGATTCATGAGTACAGCTGCTCTGAATCTTTGTGAAAAATATTACTTGTCCCTTTTACATCCCTTTTTACAGATAGTAGCCTGTTTTCATCTGGATCCTTTTGGCATTCCCAGGGGTTGCCCAGATAGCCGGATGAAAAATGTTTTCAACCACTTTCCATATCTGATTGCTTTTCCTCATTTGAGCCTGGTCTCTTAGAGCCCATGGCATTGTGCCCATTTCTGACTGGGAGGCTGAAAGATTTTTAAAAGGAGAAAAGTAAACAGCAGATAATAATAATAATAATATAACCTTTCTACCAGGTGGTGTTAGCAGTAGGAACAGGCAGAGTCAGACAGTGTCTAGAGTTTCCATTTAATGTAACTAAAATAAATGGTTCTAGCCACCACCTAATACCTTGCCCTCTAGAGTTTTAGGAATGCAGACTGTAAATCCCTGATCATCTTTAATGCCTGTTATTTTCTGAGCCCAGATTTTATGTTACTCATCAACTGACTGAACTAAAACCCTTCTGAGAACTCCAGACTTTTTGGTAAAAATCCCCCTAGACCTCACCTGCCCAGGAGTCCAGTGTCACTTCCTTCAAATAGTAGTGAGCACCTTAGCTACTGTCTTTCCTATGGAGCTCTGCCTTTCTTCCGTTCTAGGACACTCAGGCCATTACTACCACCTAGCAGAGACCACCTTAGTAAAGGAGTAACTATAATTGAAAAAAGATCACATGCAACATGCTTCTTCAAAACAGACTTGTGACTTGTCCATGGTCACGATGCTGGTCAATGAGGTAGCCATCTAGTGCAGCTGTTAGTCCCACCAGTCTCCTTTAGGCTTCCCATTGCCCTCTGGAGGAGCTTGGCTAATAGATAGACAGTGGAGAAAGCAAAATTTTGGCCGAGGAAAGATGCGAAGATCTCACTGGTTGGCTGGAGGGCTGAGTTCCTGTACAAGTGCATTCACTCAGCATCCTAGCAGAGGGACCTATGAGAGACGTGTTTCCCATGTAAAGAAAAACAACAGGGACTGCAGTATTTGATGGTGACCTTTTAAAGCCCAATGGTATCCAGCAGCAATACTGCAGTAGTTGATGCCCTAATACCATGGAGGAGAGCATGAGCATCCATCCCCGAGAAGGCGTCACCACACAGAGGAGTTTTATTTGGGAACCAGAAAGTCTCACTGTGGTTTGGGAAAGGATTGTCCTTCACTCTCCTCATTCCAGAGCTACAGGCAATCTTATAGATAGACTGGATCCATGCCACAGCGTGCCTTGAAGATTTAGTCTGAAACTTGTACTTGATTCTCATGAGGAAAGTTACCCAAATATGGCCCGTGTCTGGTGTGCAGCAGTCTTGAATTTCTTTATCCTAAGTGGCCCCTATCCTGACAAAAATGGAAAGGTAGCCCTGTCTCCATGTTAAATATCATGGGAAAAATTCTAAACTTTAGCTGCTTCTCTCATCCCCCACCAGGCAAAATTTTTCAAGAGTTAATGAAATAATGACAGAAAATCCATTAATAGGAAAAAAAATCTTATATGGAGTTTCAGATGGATGGCTTTTTCTTTTTTCCATGGACCAAACTCACATTCAGCATTTGTGATACAGAAGAAATATTGTCCATGACACCTCCAATAGCAGATTTTGCAAGGAAACTGTCAGGAGTGATTGGGCTTTCCACAGTGGCCTCCCACCTCCCTACTGTGAGTTGAATAGATCAAATCTGTTTCCAGAAGCAATAAGCCACTTAATTGATCCCAAAGCTGAAAGATGCTTTCTAAGGCTAAGCAACTGGTTTCTTTTAATACAAGACAGAGCAGAAGAAGATCCTGCTCTACTGGATCAGCAGAGGAGCCAAAGCAGAGGTTGCTTCCTTGCTAGATCAGGCTGTCACTGTCTCCTCTAATGCCCCAACCAGAGCTGACCTGGTTTTCACATGCTGGGCTGCCTCCCTGGGTGGAAGATCCGAAAACTACTAAAGGCAATCATGTGCTGTGCCCATGAAGAGCATAACCATATTTGAGACACGCGTTTGAAGGAAAACATCTCCTTTGGGCACCTGCACACGTGTTCCTTGGTGTAGAGATCCCATGGTTTGAAACGGACACCTGCTGCTTGAGCTCACTGATGCCTCACTGAGGCTCATTGCCTCAGATTCAGTTATGACATTGATTTGACTATTGTACTATCTTAGCACTGCTATAGCAGTAGTCTCAGAGCTGGGTTTGCTGAATCTTACACATGTATTTTTATTCCATTTAACAAAATCCACTGAAAACTCTTATAAAAAGATCTTTGCCACTTTTTGCATTTGCAGCAGGACTGGTAAGTCAGAGAGCAAAGATATTCAAATAAGGTATTTAAAGGCACTTTAAAGGCTCAGTTTCTGAACGAATGCCTCTGTCTCTCATTTCTTCCACATTACAGATGCCAGCAGACGGAGGAAGAGACAGGGTGGTTGTGCTCCTCTAGCCTGGGCTGCAGAGGAGGAACCCTGCAGCATTTGGTACCTACTGACATTTCTGCGGCTGGAGGCTTCATGCCCAAGCATACTGCACTGCTAGAAAGACAGAAGGCAATGGAAGCATGTATAGGGCTATGGCTTTATTTGTGAGGCTACAGCTGAACACCTCCCACAGGTTAAAAGAAGATTTTAAAAGACAGACTGTTTGCTGCCTCAGGCAGAGTTCCTACAAAGACTTTTAAGCATCTGAGTCCTATTTTCTGTAGATGATCCAGACCTTAAAAATAGTAGCATCTGGGGAGTAACAAAATACATCCACTTATGGATCTGCAAAAGTTTGGGTCAGGAGTTCAGACCATTGGAAAAATACCTTCTCCCCAGCAGGAAAAGGAAAACCCAGAGACCCCACTGATTTTGGTATAGAGGCTGGATAGTCCATATTTCTTTGGAGGCTCATTCAGCCCTTTAATTTATACAGCCACACTTCACCACACGTGTCCAATGTACCTCCCTGGTAAACTCTTCTCCTTCCTGGCCTTTCAAGTGCGGCATCTCACCTGCTTGGATGTCTCTGAGTGATGCTCATAGGAAAACAACCCTTGAAATGCCAAACAGATGTAAAAATGCATCTGAGGAGGAATGTATGGGTGGTACCCATCTGTCATCACCCCTTTCACCATCTCATCGCCTCCCCTTTCATCTGGTGCCCACCTCTGCCAAGCTACAGACAGGGGAGCTAGGTGAAATGCGAGACAGAGCCCTATTTAACCTGACCTTTGTTTCTGCAGTGTGAGCTCTCCACTGGTCTTTACCTGGCTGTGTGAAATTCAGCTTCGCTTCACTGAACATTTACTTTAAGGTGGAAGAGTAGTGCTTAGGTATTTTGAGCAGGTTCCTGTTGAGCTGGTCCACCTTAACAAAGATGATAAAGATACGAAAACTCAGAAGTCATTTGTACTTACATAGAAAAAGCACAGTCACCACCACCACCCACATGTGTAGCCAGTCTAAGAGGTTGTTACTTTTATTCTCAGCTGTCCATGGGTTTTTCATCTCATTTTCTTTTTCCCGACCTGCTCTGAAAGAAGTTAAACACTTTTAAACAAGCAGGGTTTTTTTTGTCGGAGGAAAATGCTTTTTTTCAAAACAGATGTTTTTCCTGTGAGATTTTTTTATAACAAAAAAGTTTTTCTGAAAAATAAACACAGCCCTTATTATAGTGATTATCAGGACTTTGTTTGATGGAAATATAAATGCAGGTAAAAACTAATAAGCAGTATATGACTAGCTTCTAGTTTAAAAAAAAAAATCACATTCCCTCCCAAAAAGTACAAGAAATTTGCAGCGGATCCCTAAGGACTTTGTAAAAATACACAGATACAGTCAAAATTTCTCAGTAGAAGTTAAAAATAAGATCACTCTGAAACCAACAGAGTGACACCATCTTCAGCTTCTTTTAAGAAGAGATTTTTTTTCTCCTTTAATCATTTTTCCTATATGGTAAATTCCATTTTCTATAGGTAATTGAACAGTTACATTAACCAAAACTCTCCTACAATCTTCTTAAATTATAGGCATTTCCCTGCAAATGCTTTGAAAGTCTCTGATTTCCAGTGCTTTCAAAACAAAGACCAATTCTCTCTATCCCGTTCTTCAATACCACATGAGACAGAAAGTGCATTCTTGTTGCCCATATTGAGAAAAGAGAGGACATGATTTGCTTCTTGCCTGTATCAGAATAGCTCCACTGCCTGCAGTAGAATCACTCCTAAATTTTCACCACTACAAAGAAAGACTTAAACTCTTCTTTTCACAGTGTCATTTGCTCTTCTGTAGAAGTCCACAGAGTTGCTATGGGGATTTGAATCCCTTTGGTGCCATCCTCCCAGAGGACCCACTGTTAACAGATTGTGCCCACCCCACTCCAAGGCTGGGTCCTGAAGATGTGGCTATGAAAGCGCACAGCTTTCTACTCAGAGATGAGCTGTACGCAGATGTGCAAACGGTGAGAAGACGCCTGCAGCAGCTGAGGCACTGGCTGGGTGCTATGAAGCCTGGGAGTTTCTCTCACCCTCTTACAGAGGTGGCCTCGGACCACCGTCATCACTGTCAGCGCATGGGAGCTCCCAAGAGCAGCAGAGATGTTTCACCAGAGCTGGTTTTGCATTCAGTGTGGGAGGTGCAAAGGCATGCGAAGCTGTAAGTTCAGCCAGGCTTTCAGATGTCAGCTCCTTAGACCTCCAGCAGGGATTTGGGGAACAGGGCTAGGTACCAAGTGAGATCCTTCAGGGCAGTGTTTCTTCACGGAGGCTCCCTTAGCCTCGGGCACAGAGCTGGCAGCCTCCATCGCTTCCCACAGGCAGGAATGAATAGCGGGAGGATGGTGGTGGTGTCTGGAGCCCCAGCACCTCCAGTGAGACACTTGTGGGAAGATGGTGGCTCCCAGCTCCTGTCTGCTGTCAAGGTCTGAATGGTTTGGGAGCCAGGATCCCCACCACACATGGAGACAGGACACCACCAATGAATTCTTCGAAAAAGCAGCGCTTGCCACCACGTGCTGGGATTCTGCCCAACCCCATACCGTCTTTCTGGGCAGGAGAAGCACAGCCCACCTGTCTGCTGGCCGCCTAGGAAAGCTTCTCCATTTCTGCTTCCTTGTCACTACAAACCATAATTACAAGGCAGAAGCAAGGACTGTTGATAAAAATAAACAAAGCAAATCATTACCTAATAAGAATGGACTGGATATGATCTTAGTGTAGGGGAATTTGTGAAAGAAGCTTTACTTTAGGGAATAATGTGACCTTTCTCTTTTTCAAAAGAAAGAGGCTCTTGGCATTCTTTGGCTCTTAATTTGCCTGAAACCTGAGCCATGTTGATACGGATCTTTTAATTATTGTCCTCTGTTGACCTGGACAAAGCATTGTGAGAAGGCTTCAAATCAATCATTGCACCGCTTTGACTGAGTGCTCACCTGTTCAAAGGTTTGGTTTTGGTTCGTTTATTTTTTTGAAAAACTTGCAAGCAAGCAGAAAGATAGAATATGTTCTACCATCAGTAAGCCCTTTCAAGCAGCCATTTTAAGACTGGGAGAAACGCTTGTTCTACTCACTGATCCAAAAGCCCAGAATTAAATTCCCAGAGACAATAATTAAAACCAGAACAAAACAAATGAAAAAACCCCAAACCAAAACCATGACTTGGTTGATTGCATTGGAATGAATTTGACCAACAGATGGCGGCTATGAAAAGTAAGATGGGTCACTTTCCCAGCCATGTAAACAGAACGAAAGCACTATAACACATCTGCCATGTAGTCCTGGTCTTGAGACAAGTCATATAAAAAAAACATTCCCAAGTCAATTGGTTTTGGTGTATATGCAGCAGAAAACGCTGTGCAGGGATATTCATCACCATGCTGCGGTGTTCCCTGATCAGCCTGTGACCTTGCAGCTTCCAGGGCACACAGGTTTTATTTCCTCTGTAGAAAACCTTTCGGCACTCAGAGGGTCAGGATGGAAATGGAGGAGAAGGTGTAAATGCAGGAATGTGCAGGGACCATTCTGCCAGAGGACATGCAGAGGGCTGGAAAGATCCCAGGAATAATAAAAACACCAACATTCAAATGTCAAAGCCTCAGGAGGAGAAACAAAATGGCCCACCAGACTGCTGTGTTAGGGGCCAGCGCTCAGCCCAGGGACAGCCCGGGAAGGTTCCCTGTCTTATGACACAACATAAGCACCCAGTCACCAAGTGTACGTTTGGACATGGGCACACAAACCTCTCCTCTGAATATGCCTAGCAAATCCAACAAACACCTCCAAATACCAGGGCAGAGTTAGACATGGCTAGAAGCTGGAGTGGGCATATGCCTGCAGTAGAGATGGAAGTTTCACTGCCGGTGAAAGTTTCCATTCAGGTGACAACTTTTAATTGAAAAACATATAAATCTGTACAAGAGGGTTTTTTTAATGATTTGTAGGTAAAGTAATGATTTTTGATTCAAGAGAGTTTCAGTTTTGAACTGAGAAAATTTTTCTTTGTTGTCGGCAATATTTCTGGGCATAGCTGGTGCAAGAAGAAAAGGCAGGTGAGCAATCTGGGACTTCCTACCCTTAGTCATTTTTACATGGGCACTCCTTCTGGTCTGCTGCCTTCCAAAGGAGCACTTCAGCTGGGAAAGACATGAGGAGCAAAGAAGAGGAAGAACTTGTTCAGCAGGAGGAAAAGCTCTAATCTGATCTGCATCAGGTGATCACAGGCAAGGACCAAACATAATGCAAAAAAGAAAAAGCTGCTTCTGGTGTCCTCAGGTTTTCTTCTGAGCTCAGACACTGGCCCATTCAGAGCCTGAGGAATTCGCTCAACCTCCGAATGCCCCAATATTCTTTCTGCAAATGCGAACAACATGCAAATTTGCTCCACTCAGCCATCTCCATAGGGAAGCACCTGCGAGAACATAGGAAGCAAGGAAAGCCCATGGAAACGAAAATTGTGCTTTTCAGAAGAGCTCAAAAACAGACATTGGAAAACACAGGGATAGCTTATTTAATTTTGGATTTTAAAATGAAGCAAGCATTTTAATGGCACAAAAGGCAAGAAAAATTATGCAGATTAAAGGAGGCTTTTGGTCTGGAAGGCTCAGGGTCCGGAGGCACAAACTGCACAGGCAGGTTGCCTGAAGGTGCTCTTTGAATGCACAATTTTGTTTGTACTCATGATTTCAGCATCAGGCACTGATCAGACCAAGGTGCTGAATAAAGGCATCTAGAACAAATATGTTATACCACTGCGATAGCCTTGGCCATAAGGTACACAGGTGAGTTAGAGGATATGACAGAGAATCAGCTCTGACCTGTTGCTCATCAGTTCATGCAAATACTGAACTGCCTGGTTCCTTTGAGACTAGCCCCTACCCACAGAGGCAGAAAAACTAAATAAATTTTGGGGTGTAATTAGTTGGCTTGCCAGTTTGGGAATGTTTGAAGACCCCAAAAGGAGCCCTTGAACATCTTGGGAAATCTGATCCTGTTCTCTAAGACTTAAGAATGATCCAGAGCCAGGGAATGCAATTAAGCAAATGAGACAGAAGCATTAATGCCAGAGCCAATGTATCTGGATTTCCCCAGTTCCTGGGGCAGCAGACTGAAGGCAGAGCAGGGCCAGCCCATGGGCACCTATGAATTGCACACACCAGAGGCAGTGTGTCTGAGCCTGGCAGTGGATTCTCTGGAGGAGTAGAGAGGTGCAGGAGTGCAGAAGGGGGATTAACTATCAGCTGTAGTCAGCAGTACACACTCACTGCCCACCAGGAGAGGGGATTTGCAGATGCTCAGCAGTACTCTGCCCGCTAGCCCCGAGCCAGCTCAGCAAGCTGGTAAAGCATTTCCCTTGCTTCATGCATAGGGGCAGCGTGCTGGAATTCACGGGGATGACACATGTCCTCACACACAGCCCCAGTTTCAGTCAGAGCTTGCGGACACTTACGCAATATAAGTGATGACCGTGAAGAAGGTTCCCAGAAACAGCCTACGTTTTGCTGTGACTTGTTTTCCCCATCTGTAAGCATGCTGCAGCATTCACACTGTGAGCTGCTGAGAGGGGAAGCACAGAGATTTTTAGAGGCTGCCTTTAAAACAGCTAATGATGATGAGCTGAGCCAGGAACCTGGTGGGGTCGGATTGTGTTGCCGTGCAGGCTGTTTCTAGTGGAACCAAGGCAGAAGCTGTAAATGTCAGGAATCTGTCTACCAAACGTAGCATCATCTGTCAGCGAAGCCTGCCAATGTGATGGCTGTGATTGGAAGATGTAGTTAGGTGAGAGATTGCTCACTGAATCAGAATGATTTATCCTGGATTCTATGGACATCCTCAGCCACCCAAGGAAGCAACAATCAGCTTGGAAAGAGATGCACGATTCGTAGGGACACAACAAAAGCACCATAGCTACACCGCTGACTGCACAGTATGCGCTGCAAAGGGGTTTGCCAGTGCTTGGCAAGTGCAGCGCGTGTTGTGCCCTCACACCTCTCACCTCGTTCACAGCTCTGTTTGCACAGCATCACCTCTCCAGGCGTCAGAGCAGCTGGAACCAGGACTGCTGACTACATGGATTTTGCAGCTCATATGAGATTGCTCTGAAAAGCCACAACTTCTGGCAGGGAGAGATACTTTTTTTCTTCCTTATTTTTCTTTATTTTCTCTCCAGAACAGCTTCACTTAGTGAGTCTGAATTTAATAAAGTTCCTGCAGCAGCCAAGCTTCTATCCAGTCTAGAGGAACACAGATACACACACTTTCCTGAATGCCTACCTCCCAAGCTGGTTTGGATGCCAGTGATGAAAGTGAAACCTTACATGTTAACTCAGTCCTGATATCAGTGCACCTCTGAGCTGTGCTTGCTTTTCTCTTTTCTTTTCCCCACCGACACTCTCACACATACATTTTGCAGGCTAGACCTGGAGACAAGAAGGAGCCTTGTTCCCTCTCCCATTGCCTTGCAGCACCATGGCAGTCCTGGCACAAGTGCCTGTACAGAGGCCCATCCATAAAATCCATCAGCTCTCTCAATCCCATCCACTGCTGGAGCAGCAGGCAGTCAGGGTACATCAGTATTTCTCAGCTCTTCCTTTAGACTGTAAACAGAGTCAGATCCCCAGTAGGCAGCAACCCTGCCCAGCCACTATCCAGCCTCTGAGCTTTTACATGCAGGGACACCTTCTTCTTGCATAAACTGCAAAAGGCAACTCCAGTCCCTTTTCTTCATAAATCTGCCAGACTTTCCCAAATGCTTTTAGTGGATGTGAGAGCTGTTCCCCATTACGGAGTCCACCATTCCTTCTGTCCACAGGATCCATAGGTTTTTAAGTCCAGAAGGAAATGTTACAATCAAACAATCTGGTGTCTGGCATCACACCGGCTGGAGAACATCATCCCCTGTTGTGGGGTGAGCCCATCCTTCTGCTGAGGAAAGTTGTATTTTAGAGAGACACCTGGTCTTCATTTAAAGACTACATGTGATAGAGAACCCTGTACAGCCTCTAGTAAATTATTTCAGTAGTTAATTCTTTTCACTGTAAAAAAATCTGCACCTTATTTCCATGCTCAATTGGTCTGGCTTCAGCTGCCAGTTCCCTGGATCTGCTTGGACCACACCTCCAAGAGAAGTGCTCTAGCATCTAGCTTTCTCCCTTGGCAACTCATGTAAAGCAGGATCTGGTCACCTTTAAAGCTCTGCTTGAAGTACATCTGCAAAGTCTTTTTATAAAAGGCTTAATTCCCACACAGCCACATGTGCTGAGCCAAACAGAAAAAAAAGCAGATGCATAAGTCAGGCCCAAAGACCACTCCAGCCCAGTTTCTGACAGTAGCCAGCCACAGGTATTTAAATAAAAATATAAAACCCAAGGGAGGCAGAGTGACTCTTTGCATGACACATCTCTCCAGCTTCACTCTTCAGGGGTTTGGAAGCACCAAGCTGAAGGTCATAGTGAGGTTTATCAGCTGATGCATAGGGTCACTCAGTTTGCATTTGCATGGTTTCCAGTCTGCTTGGGCATGGGCAGATTGAACTCACGTCCACTTGCATAGCATTTCACAGGCATATTCTTAGATAAGCATAACAGATGAGCCCTCAGGGCAGGTTTTCCAGGTATTGCCTCACCCACTGTTGTTATCTCATCATAAAACTTGATTGAAGATCTGTGACTCCTCACCAAGAGTCCCCAGTCACTTTCCCCTAAGGTTTCCCTACACAGAGCGTGACCAGGACCACGGCTTGGTACCTATCCAGTCACACTTGTACTAAATTAAACACAGGGAAAAGGCTTTTGGCTGCATTTTGGCTGTCTCCTGGACCCACAGCTCAGCATTTCTGGCTCAGTTTACACCACCACTACAAATGCCCTAAATTGACAGTATCTGGTTTACATTTACGGCAGTTTATACAACTCCTTTGGCTAGGTTTTTGCAAAATTTCCAGGAACGTATATAGCCAAATGCAAAAAATCAGAGTAGATTATTGTGCTTTTCCCTGACAAATATCACATGCTTCTCTTCTATGTTTACTATTTCTATGATGGCACATAGGCACGCCAGCCTCAGGCCAGGACACTTTCTGTACTCGATGCTATACAGATACAGGAAGAAAAAGCCACTGCCTCACAAGGTGATGACAGCAAACACAAGTGAGGCCAGAGTCCTCTGGGACACTGCAACCTCCCAGAATGAAGCATTGCTTCCTCCCACACATGAAGGTACAGGGCACAGAGACTCCCAGCAAGTTTCAGATATACTGACTGGCTGGCAAAACCATCATTTTGCGAGTTTGGCCAAATCTGAAATGCACCAAGTGCTAGCAAGGGAGCAGGTAGCAAACTCTGCTGCTGAGTGGCAGCTCGTGTGATGTGCGGTGAGAACGATGGGAGAAGAGGGGCTGGTTGACCCCGACAACAGCCCAGTCTAGGAGCTCCCGCCCTATTCCAGATGAAGTTTGGACAGGACATAAGGCTTTTTGTTGCTGGCTGGGAAATCTGCCGAGCACCTCCCAGCTAAAGCCATGACAAGGAAATTCTGGCACCAAGCTCACACCTCATGTAACCCAGTCAGGACTGCTGGCAGAGTGCCTCCATAGCGGGAAGCAGGCTGCAGGTCAACACCTGATTTCATGCTGGTAGTCAATGCCAACACTCAACCACTGCATATAGCCAGACAGCACATATTTGCTCAGCATACTCCACCAACAACATCAAGAGGATTGCTGAAGCATAATGGCATATGGGAAGCAAACTGATTCTTACTGTGATATTGCCGGATTCAACCCCACTTACTTGTGCCCATCCGCTCTTAACAAAGCAAGCAGCACAGGAGACAGCTGGCCACAATACAAACTCCTGAGAGTGCTGATAGGAAGCTCTGAGCTTTCTACGAGCATTTTTGTGGTCTGAGTTTTACTTGCAGGAATATTTGCAGAGAGCAACTAAGTGTGGGGAATAGCATCAGCATGGCTTCCCATCTTTTATCACACTCATATTTCAATATTTCCCTCCTTTGATAGATTCACCAGTCTGATAGGTAGGTCACAAAGAAGTGGTAGAACATTTTCCCAGTTGCAAAATGCAATCCAGCAATATGACTGTTTGTATTATGTCGGTATCGTTACTCCTGTACCCCTCACTTGCAACATTGGAATTACATGGTACCTTCTGTAGTAGGCTGTCTACAGGCAGTGCTCCCTCATTATCAGTTCCTGGGACTTTGCACACACTGATGGTGCAAGCTGCGTCCGGATGAGAACGTGGGGCTAAAGCCTTAGCACAGTTTGCTGTTAGTTGCAAGCCCAGGGTCCAGCTCCCTTAACCCCAACTCTCATACTTGCTGCTTGCCAAGGTTTAGCAGATGGTCGCCAAGGCAAGACTGGCTCAACCCCCTGCACGGTTAGATTGGGCCACCCATGCCCATTTCCTTCCCATGCAAAAACACAACAGAAATAAATACCATTCTGATTTCTAAGAAAGGATAGCAAAAAAAGGCTTCTTCACTCCTCTTTCTAATGGCTGTACAATCACTGGCTTTGTGACCTCAGTAGTCTGTTAACACAGCAATTAGTTACAACACATGCTGGGCAAGCACAAATTAACTTACAAAGACATAGAGGCAGAGCTGGGTGTTGGTTTGTAAGTGATCAGGAAAAACTGCAGTGGTCAGGATTTTTTTTCTTCTATAAGCCTGCTGCCTCTATCACAAACCCAAAGATCCCAGGATGCTCACAATGCAGGCTAAAATCCCACTGCATTCAACAAGGAAAATTCCTGCGTGGAAAAATCAGACGGAGCATCCACTGACCTCTGGGATGCTCAGCGGAGCAGCCCTTATCTTAGCACCCTTAGCTATACATGCTCACTTTCATTTGGACAGACGAGGAAATAAAAAAATGAAACGTAAAGCAAGAACTTCACAAACAAAGCTACCAATATCCAGCCCCACTGCTGTAGCACTGATCCTGCCCTGATGAGCCTCTAGCCTAGATCATGGGACATTCTGCAGTGCTTGGCTCTGGCAGCATGCTGCAGGGATTGCAGCTGCTTTTTTAGTGTCTAGGTATCACCTGGGTATCAGACATTTCTTAGGAGCTCTCACAGCTGTGCCACTGCCCTCTGCACTCTCAGCCAGCAGTTATTTTGGTGAAGTGGTGCATCAAAAGTCACTGCCACACCATCTTCCATCGTATGTCTGCAGGCTGCACCACAATTTCAAGCCTGTGCATGGTCATGGTGATTTCCAAAGAGTCACTGGAGGGCTCAGGGGCTGCATTTATGCTTTCCCTCTCCATGGCTTAACGCTCTTTAACCTCTTCACCAGATTTCCCCCCCTGGAGGGACAGACATCCCGACTTCAGCCTGGCAGACCAGACAGGCACCTCTGTCTTACATCTGCAGGCTATGGGGTTTGTGTTCCTGCAGCCTTCCAGGGCCAGGGAGTGTCGTATTGGGGTGCCAGAGGCAGATGCAACCGCTCCGTGTGAGGCCACATGCATGGTCAGCCCAGTGGGATGCCCCAGGCGTCCGATCCGCCTACCGCTCCACGTGCTGCCTGCACCAGCGCTCGGGAAAACCTCTGGGCTACTGTTTCCCCTCCCACCTTCTGACTGTCCAAGGCAAACTGCAGCACGTGGAGGTCTCCCTCTTTCTCTCGAAACATGAATGTGCTACAGCTGGTCAGCAGATTATTTTTTAATGAAAAATGGCTGTAATATAATCGTTTGCCAGAAAATCAATTTTCAGAAGCAACAGCTAATCTTTCTTTTGAAAACACCCACCCCCTCTCAAACATTAGGGGTTTTTCCCTTTTTCTTTTTAAGAACCATTTAAGGTTTTGATTGCAAAGCACACACAAACTCAAATATCATCCAACACTAGAACTTTGGGAAGGGTCACGGCATTTTCTAATGAAAACATTTTTTTTGTAGAAACTGTCAACAAAAAAAGAACATTGAAGTAATACTAATGGAAAAGAACATGCAAAACCAATATCCTCAGCATCCCGAGTCTGGCCAGCACATAGGCAAAGGGATCCAAAACTCATGAGGCAAGTGAACTGTCTGCAGCGCAGTGAGCCACTCTTCTCAGTGCGCATCTGCACAGTCCAGCCTGCAGTGGGACCATGACTTAATAGGACCAAATGCAGCAAGCCCATCATCCCAGTTTGATTCTGTACTAAAACCCACACAGTAACAAACTACACTGGATAATGAGCTACGCTGGTCTCTCTACAGCTTCAGGAGGAAGCAGCTATAAGTTTGTTAGGGCCCCTGCAGCCCTCGGCATGAGAGGACATTGATCTTTGCCAGGTCCCATGCTTCAGTCATCACAATCTTGATGCACACTGCAGTTTTCTGCTGCTACCATTTTTATTTAATTAGTCTATTTAAAGACAACGCTGTAAACCTGTGTTTCCTCTGGATCTGGAGAAGAACCGTTCTTTGAAATGGATTGATACAGCTTGCTGTGCCAACTGCTTACAGAGATAAAAACAGCCTGGGCTCATACCTGAGCCACCCTACGCTCCCAAGGGCTTTGCAAATCAATGTTTAGTCCATGCCGATCATCCCCACTTCCCTGCTCCCAGTGAGGCTAGTGGCGGTTATGGAGCTCATAGCTTTGTTGCCCAACGCAGCCGCACTGAAACCCCACAGTGGCAGGAAGCACAGATGCTTCCCAAGATCTCGATGAAGACTTCCTAATGGCAGGTGCCGGGGCAGCCACTGCTGCTGTCATTCCCCACGCTGTGAGCGGCGGTCGCGCTGCGGCCGCCACCGTTGGGGAGACGCCATTCCTCACCGCAAGGGAAGGACATGAGGAGGTGCCCCATAGGAGCCTGCACCAGCTGGGCTTCCGGAGAGAGGCCCGGCTGCCAGGCTGAGCATTAATTACTGCTGCGCTGGCTCTAAAAATAATTGCCCCAGGATGCAAGTGGCTCGCTTGCTTTTCCTCCGCGTACACCACGTCCTCACAGCCTGTGGCTGAAGGCCCTCATGGTGGGGAAGGCAGGTCCCAGAGCAGCCTCCCTCTGCAAGCAGGCTCCCAAAGAGTTTCCAGCGGAGGCCGGGTCTAAGGTCTTCAAAGGGAAAACAAATCTCCCTAGAGACCCCCAGGTGCTACCGAGGGGCTAGACGCTGCAAGGCAAGGGGTGCAAAGCAGCCCCCCTGCGTACTCCTCCGCTCACCCCTGCGATGGCCGTGGGCCTGGGCCCAATTCACCCCCTTCAGCAGCAGGTTCCTGAGGGCACAGCCCAGAGAAACGCACCCTGTTCCTCTTTCCCACCGATCCCTGTTTGTATTACGGGGACACTGCCGGCCAGCTGGGCCTGACTCCCGTCACAGGCATCACCGCAAGCCCCCACTTCCCACCAGGGCCATAACGCCCCCCCAGCTTTCCAGCAAAATAGCTGAAATTCCTCAGCAGGATGGGCCTAAACCAGGCATGAATATGCGACCCTACAAATAAACAAACTTCCCCCCCACGTTGTTTGGCCCTTTTAATATTTCAGTCAGCACAGGAAACTTTTGGTGAAGGGAACGGGCAATATTTCAGAGCAGGGAAGCAGCCTGTTGGTCACAAGTTTAGCAGGGAAAACCCCCCCGGGAAGGCCACAGGAGGGAAAGAGGCTGTGCGTGTCCATTCCTCGTCCCTGTTATTTTCTCTCTGTTAAGCTCTGGCAGAGACGAAATACCACCGAGGGCCAGGTCCAGCCGTCCGATCTCTCAATTTGAGTTGCAATTGTGGCCTTTTGCTGACCACATCTAAAGACACAAACTGCCTGATTCTGGGAGACAGAAGAATAAAAAGGAGAAACAAATACTGATGCACATTGCAATTTTAGGTCAAATAGCTTGGTTTTCTCCCCAGGCACCTGGTCCAGTTATTATAAGATGCCTAACGAGAAGCACTTTTTATTCTGTTTACATTCTGTGGTCAGATTTTTCTCTATTTTTCCTTCATTGCTTTATTTGGCTCTGAAGTCTCTGAACTGCAGCCATGGCCAAAATGTTTCTCACCTGCTCTCATGGAGCCATCCCTCGTACCACAGAGCCACATAGTCCAAAGAGAGGCTATTGCCTCCTGTCAGCTGAGATGAGGTACAAAGTAAAACCTTTACCACTAATTTCCTGGGACGGGATGCGGTGCCTTCTCCCCAGCTCATATCAGCCCAGACCTCTAGTCCAAGTGCAAACCCTTCTGCACCTCCATCTCATTTGTTTCAGCAGAGGAAGGGTTTCCTAGGGAACTGCCACGTTGCACAGACTGAGTACATTGCTGTTCACCCTGACTGCTGGCTGCTGCCCTGCCAGAGACAGGATCGGGGATGGTGCCCCAGGGGAGGGGGACAGGCCCACCCAGCCCCCCAGCAAGCCCTTCCAGCAGCGGCTGTGCAGGAGCAGGGCAGTGCCCAGCACAGCAGCACGGCACTGACATCTGCGTCCAAGCCGGGGGCCAAGCCCCGCGGGGTGCAACGAGAGGCCGGGCTCTGCCTTCGCAGCAGACAGGCAAAGGCACATCTGTGATCTATTTCTTGTGCTAACAAGGATTCCCTGCATGAAGTCTTTTAACTTCCGATTCCTGTTCCTGAAGATGACGCTAATGATAGTCCTAGGATCTCCTATACGGACAAGAGGAAACTTCATTAATGCTTGCAAAATTCTTCAGAAAACAGCCTGAGGATGAGCAAGGGTGATTTCACCAATAAGCTGTGCATTAACCTACAGCCTGAGGAGTCAGGTTTGCTTCTGATTGCGGAGTGGAACAGCCAGAGGAAAGTAACTGTGTTGGAAACACTTCTATTTTGCCCACCCGGACTGCAGTGGGATCAGCTTAGGACTGAAATAAGCTTTGGGGAGTCATTGAACTCTGACCTAAGCTAGAATAATAGGATGTGTTTATGTCTGACAATGGGGGAGCTTTGCAGAAACCTCCAGTGAGCTCCATATGCAACACTGTTTTTATGGTCCTCCTAAGAAGGGAATTTCAAGGGATTGTTCGTATATGCCTTAAGTGTAAATTATGACATGCATTAAGGACCACCCGCATCAAATGGATGCTCGCCCCAGCCCAGGGTTTTCATGGTGAATTGAGAACAAATTCCACAGCCCCTCTGGTTTGCGCTCCCATAGAATAATATATTTTCAGGTCAGCAGAGCTGTCTGCTTCTCACACAATAGGTCCTTTCTCCCTTTTCCCCATACCTGTCAATTGCTCTCTGCCTCTGCTGTAATTTATGTTTTACTTCCGAACTGTATGACTAAAGTCTGGAAATGTGTGAGGGTACAGCAGCTAGGAATAGCCTGTTCCCAGCCATGGTCAGTGCAGTGTTACCTCTCCAGAAATCCAAATGGGCACAAGGAAGCCTTGCAGATGCACTGCATTACTGCACAACCTGTGTTCAAGATGGAAATGCCTCTACCAATGGGCCTATTTTTATAGTTTACTTTGAATATTTCATGCTGCATATTTGTAAGGAAAAAAGTGGAAGCATTTAGAGTTCAAAAAACTTGCCAAAACTGATCCATGGCTCAAAGAACAGATGTAAATAGATATATGGATCAAGGCAGTATGTAAATCTTCAAACTCTCCCTTTAGTATCTGCTCAATATTGTAAGCTACATGTAGGCTCTACCAGATATCTCTGGAATGGGCAGCTTGTAATTGCCTGCAGAGACTCTAGCTAACCTGAAAGGACTAGATTTAGGACCACAAAGCTGCGTCTACCTTACCTTTTGATCTGCGTTACTAGGTTATAGCAGAACTAATCATAGCTCCCCTGTTAAACTGGAGGTTTTAATTGTAAGCTAAGAAGTAACTATTTTGCTTGGCAGGCCAGAGACTGCCTATCTTCCTCCAAACTACACTATAGTTACAGTGACTCTTCTGAAAGGTTCTCAGTAGATCTATCTCATGCTTTCATCACACTCAGGTTAATTTTAAAATTGAATCTTTAGCAGGTATAACATGCCATTGTTTTGCAGTTCTTGATCTCCAGTGATGTTACTAAGCTCACAGATGCTTTCCATCTTCTCTAGAATAATCACTGACTTTTTTTGCATTGACTGCATTTGAAACCTTTTTCTTTGAAGGATTAATCATTGCTATTATTTTCAAAATGGAAAGTTTTTCTTCATCAGATGCTGACAAATAATATTCTACTGCACAAATACTCTTTGTAAGAGACTACTTGCAGGTCTTCCACAGGCTGCTTTGTTTGCGTCCGTCTAAATCTTCCTTCTGGTTCTTCATTATCCCTTCATGTGGTTGCAAGCAAGGCAGTGCTATTGCACAGACTGTTTTCTTGTTTAATAAATCCAGGTAGGTATCAGATATCTCTTGCACTGCCTCAAACAGCGTTTTCCAATATGATATTTTCCACTGTTCCTTCCCCAATGTGGGGGCCAGTCAATAGTTCTTATACCCAAGAGCAGCCCTGAAGTTGCTCTAGTGTATTACACTTTACACCTTGAGCTTTCTGTAGTAATGAAAAGCTCCTGTCCTTTTCCCATATGCAAGAACAGAACAGACCTTCAAATTGCTGGGCCTTTTCTCCACTGCTTATCTGGAGAATGGTTTAATGAAACTATCCTCACGTGGGACTGCTTTATCATGACTATTAGACAGCAGGACACATCTCTGATGAAGGGCTATAATGCACACCCTCCATGTTTTTCATGCCTTGTTTCAGGCAGTAAGTAGCAGTGGAAGATGCCAGGGAACTTCCTGCTCTTGTGGGAATTCCTGCTAGTCTAGATCTAGAGCAGTGGAGTCACTGGGCTCCCCACTGAGACTGTGATCTTACATCTCAGAGCCTCAGAGCTCAGGCTAGAGATAACAGAGTGGAGAGAAATCCAGGATTTGGGATTGCCAGGAATGAACTAAGAACTGAGAACTAGCCCCGAGAAAGAGCTGGTATATATAAATGACCCACACCCATCATAATTTAGAAACACCTCAAGATGCAACTTCTCCCTCAGCTTCCCCAGAACACAGACGCTGGGACATTACTGTTATCGATCTGGCTGAATTGGTTACTCCGATGAAGAAACAGCAGGGACATCAGTGGACGTCTAACACTACTTGATTGTGCACCTGGTCCCACCAGCCAACCAACCCGCCTGTAAGGATTTTGCTCTTACTGACTTTTCCAAAACAATGCAGAGCACTAAGTATAACTATTACCTGATTCTGAATTTGGCAGGACTGTCTCTTAGAAACAAGCCAGCAAATTTCATCTTCCCTTTTTGTTGGTACTGCTGTTTCCCATCACTGGTTTGCTCCTACCCTCCGTCAAGCTCCCTCTTCCCACCTCCTTTTTTCCATGCGTATAATTCATTTAACATCAGATGCACCATTTTATGCTATATGTGTTTTCAAGACTTTTGCAGTATAAACACATCTTGGCAGTAGGTTGTATTTACTGCCAATTCATTTACAATCTGACCCTGGAATAAGCACTTCAATTTTTTTCAAGTTAACATGGTTTGGGTTTTGTACAGCAAATATTTTGTGTTGACTGCTTTTCAAACTGCCAGCCATCTGTCTATTATTAGCATCAGACCCTGACAACAGGAATATTCTGCTCATTAAATCACTGTTGAGCAAAGTGTTTAGGTTTTATCATTAAGAAAAAAGAAAGGCTTTTCATGTCATGAATGGTTCTCAGGAGTTACGTGCTACCATTTAAAGCCAAAGCTAATAGGGTCCTCCGAAATCACTGTTTCATGTTTCCAGCTTCAAAACCAAAGGAATGCAAGCCTGGAAAGGACTTGCTGGATCATCAAGTCCACTTCTCATAGCACCACACAGTACAATATCTAGAGGCTTGGCTCATGTTTGGTTTCCCCACATCGATTGGTAGCAGATGATCACTGTCATATACGCCCCCAAACTTCAAGGTACCAGCCTATAGTCAAAGGGAATTGCAGATGCTCCATACAGCTGGTAGGGTCTTTAATTTATGTGTCTAAATAAATCTCCAAAGTTTGAAAATAGTAGTGTAGCCAATGCTAAACACCGGACCTACCTTAGGTCTGACATGGAGAGGTCTCACCCACAAAACTAAACTGCCATTTACACTCTCCCTCCCCTCGTGACTTCAGACAAAGGTGCCACATTTGGGCTTCTTGGCAAGACAATGAATCCAGCAGCATTCCTTCTGCAGCAAAATTTCCAGGGGCAGCTAATCTCTCTTTCAAAGAGGTGGCATCCCTCCAGACATGCCCTAAAACTTGCAATATAAATTCAGCAGCAGCCTTTTGCAGTCAGTGAAACTGATATTTGAGAAGAAACATGTAAGCATATTTGCTGCTTGTGCTGAGGACCAGGCAGTGGACCTCTGCACACTGAGTGAAGTCAAATTCCTGCGCGCATACTGCAAACCAAGAAAGGTAATTAAAGACAATGTTTATTTCTCTGTGATGGTGAATACTCTGACCTCAACTTAGCAAAATCAACACATTGATTTCACGTGCCTGGCCCCGCCAGCCTGCCAACCCACCTGCTCTTAGTGACTTTTTCATAACAATACAGAGCACTCAGTATAACTATTACTATAACAGCAACCTTCAGGTGTCAGCTCAGAGAGGCAAAAGAAGGTTCATATCATCCTATTTTTGAGAATGCATCTTCTAATACTAGGATGGTAAATAGGTGAAGAAAGAAGCCAGCACTGCAGACTAAATGCAGTGCTGGTTTTGCATCCAGTTGCTGTTCAGAGGAGCAATCCTACTTCCAAGTTATTAATAGCAGCATAGTTTAATAATAAAAAAAGACATCTGGATGAAATCAGAAGAGGGGAGCAGAACCACATGTGCACAGGGAACCCAGGCATGTCCCAGGCTCACTCACATATTTGGTACAGAAAAGCCAGAGCATGTCATTGAGAGGGGAGGAGGAAGCCAGCCAGAAAGCACTTGAAACCTGGAGCTCTGCTACTTTTAAACTAAGCATCAGTACATTTCTGCTTATCTCTTTACCCCTCCAAAGACAGCTTTTGCTGAATATCCAAATGTTAATGGAACAAGCCCACAGGGAAGGCAGCCAAGCCAAGTATTCCTGCCCAGAACTAGCTTTTCTCCTTGATTGCTCCCTTTTTTCATTTGTCCAATGTTTCCCAGCCTGTCTCTTTCTCCTTATTATGTACAGAGATCATCCTGACATCCTCCTAATTCATCTTGACTTGTACAACAGGCTCCCCCAGCCCTAGGTGCCTCCAAATGCATGTGGTTTGCAGCGATTAGGCAGGGCAGATAACAATTGCTTCTCACATACAAATCCTAGTGTGGATGTTCCTTGGCAGGGAAAGGGAGCTGCCTGCATTGCTCTGCCCTTGAAGGCGGAGGATGAGCCAAGATGGAGTAGCTCAGTCACTGGGGCAACACGAGCTTTCTCAGCTGTGCATGAGCCAAGACATCCTTGGACACAAGAGTGACAAAGGTAGCACCATCCTGCACTGTCTTCTCTCCACTTGTCAATCAAGTCCAGCAGATGACCAAACACCATTGCTGTTTGAGAAGGCAAAACCAGCCAAGGTAGCCAGCCAAATACATCACACAGGATCACTTGAGGGAGGCACCTTGTTTCTACTTGCAGAGGGAGAGAACTGAGGGCAGCTGTGACCTGCGGGGTAACCAGGGCAGGTGTTCCCAGCTCTGCCCTCTCTGGCTTGTCTGAGGGCAAGGCATCGTGCTACCCTGAGATTTTGCTGAATTTGTCCAGCACCATACAACTTTGTGGAGGGATGTGAGAGAGCCCAGTGACTTTCTGATATGGTACATTGACTGCTGTTTTAACAGCAAGTCCAAAAATGATGTTAAGGTAAAGTCTTTCCTGCACTTGCTCAGCACAGTGAGAGCGAGCGACTGTGAGCTTTGCACACTGAGGAAGCTGTCTGGAAAGCAGTTTTGCTTTCTGTTTACCAGACCCTCATTCTAATGGGTGCCCTTCTTTCACATATTAGGAGACAAAAGTGGGTTTGTTCAGTTTCTCCTATGAGTGGGTGGTTCCAGCCGGGACGAGCAGTGGGCTGGTTTGCTTGTTGCACAGCCTGGCTGAGGTGACCATACCCTCCTTAGGCTGACAAGCGTGAATGCATACAGGGATGAATTGGGGTCCTTGTCATTTCTATTGAAGGCTGCAACAGAGCATGAAAAATTCAAGAACGATGGGACCAGAAATAAGGAACCAAAGCTGTGAAGATGAGGACCCCTGGCAGGAGAGGCCCATCTGTGCTCCAGAGACTGTTTAAACTTCTTTATATAAAGATGACTACTGCCAAATTTAATATCTGGTATCCAACCACCAAATTAAAGTATTTTCCAAGACTCCAGAGTTGCCCTACTAAGTCTGAGCATCAGCTTTATCCAGGGTGTGTCACAAACAAAAGCTCTGGGAACCAAGGTAGAACACCTCGTTCAGTTGCCTCCCTCCCTCAGCTTTCACTGTGGGGACAAAGGAGTTCTCTCCAGGAGGCACGGGATGGAGAAAAACTTGTGGACAGTGATCCAAGGGAAGGCAAATGACCTGAGAATGGTCCAAGCATGGTCCTGGGGGAGGAGGGAAGGCTTCATGGCAGGAAGGACCCTTGGAGCAGGGAAATGCTTGAGCTCCATCAGTCCTTGCTCCTGCCACCTCTTGGGTCTCCCTGTGCAGTGCCATACAGAGGGGAGCTGCTTTGCAAGGATCCCAACTATCTGGCCTCCACCCAACCCATGTCACCATGGCTTTTAAAGTATTCATACAAATGATTAAGAGAAAGAAAACTTATCACTACAGAAATCCCCTGACATTGTTTGGCTTAGCTGGGGTGAAGCAGAGAGTTCTTGTCAGTGTTTCTGGGGAAAGTCCAGGAGGGCCCATTGAGTGATCCAAAGCAGGCAGGCAAGAACTGGTGCAGTCAGCTTTGCACCCCATTGAGCTGAGCAGAGGGATCTCCTCTGCTCCCCCAGAGCCTCATCCCACATGGCCATGTCCTACTCTGCAGGTAGGATGAGGGATTTTCCTGGGGAAGGAGAGTGCTGAAATCCCTTCAGCTCAGTAGAAAATCTGGGGCCACTGTAATGGTTTAGGGCCCTGTTGCAGGCTGGAAACCTTGTGTGCCAGGTGCTGCAGAGACATAGCAGGAGCCAGTGTCCCTTCCTCTGCAGAGAGAAGCAAGAGTACGTGGCTGGACACAGGCAGCATATAAGGACAAACCAGGAAAGCAAATAAAGACCTATCGAAGTGTAAGAACTCAGGTCTGCCCCAGAGGTGAGACAAGAAACCCTCTTTTGCTTTGCCACAGCAGAGGAGCAAGTCCTTCCTGCTGGAAAGCATGTTTGGGAACCCAAAAACTGCAAAGAGGGAAATACTCAAGAGAGGAGAGCAGCACATGGGCCCTCTGACAGCCCACAGCTCTCCTAGATTTACAGGGCAGCCTCTGCCTCTAGCACACCAGAGCTTCCTCCATCCTCTTAAACACAGCAGCTTACATATCCCTTCACAGCTGGTTGCCTAGCCCAGGGGCTAAAAAATCACTACCGTGCCTCCCTGGCAGACTGCAGTTTTACCCTTGTGCAAGTGGAAATCTAGGAAAACCGCCTCTGCCCCAGAGCAGCTGGGGATGCACCGTGGCTCCACGCTGCCCCGGGAGTCACCGCGACTGACCAGCCCCATCGCCCTCAGCTGCTGTTCACCCCCAGCCATAGCATGGCAGAAAGCTGGGAAACCAGAGCTTGCTGCCAGCAAGCTGGGCTTCAGCAGGCTTTGCAGACCCTAAAGACAGACCCTCATGAACCAGGTCAAAGAGTAATGGGTCCACAGATAGTAAAGCCACCAGGGACTGTTCTGTTCCTTACATTACACTGACATCCTGGTCAGAGGGCTTTCTCCAGCAACTCCTACGTCTAGGCAGACAAAATCTAGGTGGGAGGGTGAAGCTTTCAAAAGAGACATCTTTTGTCTCTCAGAAGTACTGGAGAGCTGACTGTTCCCCACATGATCTGATCCAGCCCTTGATCACCACATCATGGGAAAGCTGCAGACTGGCTCCAGTGCAGACGTGTGAGTGAAAATAAGGATTTATGGTGCAGCAGACAGGAGGTGATTACAGTTTGTCTCAATAGTTACCTGGGGACTAACGACCTTACACAGATGAAATGGTGAGACTATTAAAGCTGATTTACTGAAAATACTCAAGTAGTCCTCTGACAGCTGGACAGACAGGGACGTTGCTAAAATTGCTGGTCAGAGCAGTATCTGTCAGCACGCTGCCAGGGAAATATGCTGCAGGAATGGAGTCTGCTGCACTTGATGCTTGCAGAGCCTGCTGGAGCAACTTTGCTTGTAACAACCGATTTGTAAGAATAAGAACAAGGAAATCCCTTTTCCTTCACTTGACAACATTAAGTATACTTCCCCGGTATTTTTGTGAACTCCATTATCTTCTGCTAAATAAATGCACAGCCTAGGAAGAGGCATTATTAGTTTGGAACCAAGAGAGAGTAAGAGGAGGAGGAAGTGATACTAGGAGGCTGCATACAAAGAAATCGGTGACACACAGGAGGGCGAATTTCAGGGAACTGGATTTTTCCAGGGGCAGATAATCCCTATGAACTTTCAGTGGGCAAGAGAAACAAAAACCGCCAAGATGCAGATCTAGATGGAGTTATCGCGGACCACAGTCCCTAAGTCTCTTCTCTTATGGCTAAGGGAATGCCTTTGCAGTAACTTCTTCTCAAATAAAGAATAAGTCTTTTCCCTAAATAGAAATAACATGGAAAACTGATCTCATTTTGGGCCTGAAAAGTCAATACATCTCTACTACAAATGGGACTAGAAAAGGAAGAACTCTGAGGAAATAGCATTAAGATATAAGCACTCATACATTTTTTACAAGATGCCTCTAGCGTACAACTGCAACACACAGCTGAAAAAAAGGCAATATTTTTAATAATTCAGGAATGAAAGGACACCACAACCAGAAGCTGCTTAAATGGTCACATACAAGTGGGTGGGGAAAAAAAATATACATTTTTTTTGGCCATTATGAATCTCAACCATTTTCCTAGTCCCTGCTGAACAAACAGGTCTGTCCTAACTTTCTGAATATCAGCCAAAAGAACTCACTTATCAGGATCAGAATAAAAAAACAGCCTCGATAATTGGAGAGATGGTCCTAACCAACATGAAATTTGGTAAGTTGAAGTACAAAGTATTACCATCATAAGGAGAAATCAAGTGTGGAAACAGGAGAGAGAATGAGCTATGCACTGACTGAACAGGATGGCACAGCGTAAAATGATCAAGTCATAAACGCAATGAGTTGACAGTGTGATGCCACTGCAAACAAGACAAATTTCTTTCTAAGATGTATTATCACAAGTGTTATGTATATATAACACAAGACCAATGATTTCACTCTTCTGGAGTACTGTATTCATTTTGGGGCACCACAATTAGAGAGAGATGTAGAGAACTGGAAACAGTCCAAAGGACAGTACTAAGAATGATGGAGGTATAGAAAATATGGCCCAGGAAGAATAGATGAAGGAAGTAGATTTGTTTAGTCTACAAAAGACAAGACTAAGGAGAGATGTAATAGCAATGTTCTCACATTTAAAAGGTCAGGAGGATGATGATCGATTGCTCTCCATGTTCACTAAAAGAAGAAAAATGAGTTTTACTCAAGGCAAGGTAGATTTAAAGGGGATATTAAGAAAGCTTTCTGACTACCAGCATAGTTAAACATCACAGCAGGTTACCTAGGGAGGGTTTTTTGTAAGAAGTCAGACAAACAACCATCAGCATTGTCTAGAAATAATCCTCCTGCCTAGGTGCAGAGTGATGAAGGAGATCTCTGCAGGCCCATTCCAGCACTATAGGACTATAATGAATCTATGATTTTTCACATTAACATTAGCCCCAGGAAAAACTCAACACCTCTGGCTTCTTCAGCTTTAGAGAGGCTAAACTGACCTTAACAAGGGACAAAATTCCATCCTTGGGTTACCTGCACCTTCCTTTGTTGCTGAGCGCAAATCAAATTAGTATGTGTTTAGCAGATGAAAATTGATAAATACATAACATACATGCAAATGAACTTGAACGCACACATTCCTCTATGCCCATAAGATACCATAGTATGGCCCTGAATATCAAGCTTCTCAGAGCCGTTGGACTCCCAATGCCACATGCAGAGTGAAAAAATGTTTGCAATACTTTATTTTGGTGAGTTACATTTACATTTCTGCAGCCCATTTCTTAGTTCAATAATAAGGATCTTTGCTAAAATTTCTTTCCAGAAAAATGTTATCCTTTTGGATTCAGTCCTGCTCTGGAAGAACGAGCTGACGGGAATTTGAGTGTCTTCAAATGTTTGGACACCCCCTGCCCCTGGTGCATTCAGGCCCATTAGCCATCATTAGATATCCAGGTTTCTTGCCCAGCCCTGGAGATAACTCCAAAGCACCCTACAAAGTTTATTAGTCTCCACTGTGCTCCTGGAATCTGCCTTTATATATTTATTCTGTCACCATAAAAATTTTGGGGAAGAAAAACTAATAGCAAATAAATTCACAGATGAAACTTGAGAGGTGTTACCAATAGTACGGGAGACATAGAAAAGACAAGTGGATTCAGAGAGATTTTAAAACACACTCTGAGCATACTAGAACAAGCAAAGAGCCAGACTGGGGAAAAAGCAAGCAAATTAATTTGGGGAAAATAACTCGAAACAAAGATCTGCTCTAGGAGAGCAGAAGCTGGAAGCAGTAGTGCTGGCAAAGGCTTAGGAATGGCAGCAAGCACCAAATTATGTCTGAGCTTGGAGACAGCAGGAGCTGCAAGGTGCTGTAAACCTGGGGAAATAGAGCACATGCTGTAATTAGAGAAAAATCACAACCTTTTTACTCGATACCAGGTGACAATCAGATAGCTTGGTCCCCTTTCTTGGGGGATTCCTCGCCGTGCAGCCCAGCAACAAGCCATTTGGATATTTGTCTCGGGCATTCATGTAGCAGAAGATACTGGTTTCTCCCTCCACCCTGGCATGTCCTGCAGGTCCAGTACCACTGCTAAACCCATCCTCACTCCCAGCATTCTTGGGGCAGAAATACCAGGCACATTCGCTGTATCTCTCAAATCCCAGAGGGGTTCAAACCCTTGAGAGAAGGAACAGGGTGAGGCACAGCACCCCTCTACTGCAGCTGGGGTGGGGAGAGGTGCAGTTCAATGCAAATGCAGTCTCTAGCCCCAGTCCCTGGCGATAAATTTCTGATATCATTCAACTGCTGCATGCATGAAGAAAATCTGTCTGACCCTTGCCTACACTTTGCTCTTGCCTTAATTGTTCCAGCAGCCTTTTCCAATCCCCCTGCCAAAGGCCATTCAATCCTAGTGCTGCCTGGGCTCTGTTCAGAATCCAGACTTGGCACATTGCAAACACCGTAATCAACCATATTAGTGGGGAATTGGGAAGCTGTCTTGAACGAAACAAAAATCAAACAACCTTCTGGTCCGTAACGCCCCTTCACTGCACGTGCATGTATACAAGTGAGATCAAAATGCTGCTCAGAGGAGCGTGTCACCAAAGGAAGAGACAGAGCAAGACGACTGCAGGGAGCCAACTTGATTTGCAATTGCACCCGGACCAAGAAATAAATGACATCATTATCAGCAAATTGAAAACAGATCAGGGGCTGAGCGTGGACTTGAACCATAACAGGAGCCCAGTGCTGCTCACAGAGAACATGGGTCTGGAGGAGTTCAGCAAGGGTTTGTCATGATGATAGATGTTGTCCCCAGATATTTATCCTGTGGTATTAAGCTGCTCACCAAATGCACAGAAAGCCTGATAGCCAACATTCACAAAATTCCTACCTGTGCTCCAGCAATACATCATCCTTCAGCCATCACAGTCGCAGGGCCCCCACCACCAGCAGAGGGGTCTTGTGCCTTCAGGAGGGAAAAGTGGCTAGATGAGCCATCCATAGCCATGGGGGTGTCCCTTTTCCAGGGTACTTGCATGCTGCAGACAGATATCAGCTGGTGTTTCTTGTGGTTCAAGGATGTGGGTCAAAGTCAGGGCTGGTTTACCAAAGAAGTTCACTGGGGGTTATCGAGAACAAGTGCTTCAAAGCCACAAGTATTTGAATAACTGCCTCAAAAGCTTGGGGTTAAACAATGTCTGGAGGCAGAACATTTTTGGGTGGAGGGTGAGATTCCTCTGCCTGCCACAGAGGCTCTGTGATGACAGAGAATTCGGCAGGGACCCATCCAGCCCTCTCACCAGGGATGTTAATGAATTCCCTCCATAGACCATCCACATCTCCCCACATCTTCCTTCTCTACATGCAGTTCTCTCTCTTCTTCAGCCCAGGCAGTTATTGTTCAGTTCGCTGATTTTGACAAACACATAGGTAAGTAAAATATGTATGAGAGAATATTTTTTTTGCAATATGTTAATGTAAGTTAACTGATGTGCCCAAGAGCATACAAAGAACTAGTGACGCAGTCAGAGGAAATCCCAGAAATCCTGAATTCTGACATTAGGTGTCTCAGTCTAAAGAAGCTGGGTGCCTAACTCCTTTGGGCAGCTCTGGAAACCCAGGTTTCATCTGCAAGAGGGGCACTTGATTAGGGGAGGGGGAAAAGGCTGATGTCGTCCAGGCAGCTCTGAATGTCAGTTCTGGATTCAGTTCCTGACAGTTTGTTTTTCCTTCCCCTGTATGTACTCAAACACTCTTTAATTTAGCATGAGTGACGATTCCTGTCTCAGAGGTGCTTGGTGAGCAGCCAGCAGCAACCCAGTAATAAAACACCTTCCCATTGCTGATAAGAGAGCATAAGGGAATTGTGCTGTGAAGCACCCGCCCTGGAGAAGGAATGCAGGTAGCCTGCGATGGATCAAGCCCAGCTTCTTCACTCCTCCCTCCCTCCCTCCCCCCAAATAGCCTGAGTAACGAAGCAGCAAAACCCTCCCTTGCTGGTCTTACTCATTTGACAGCTGGTTTTTACAATTTTGGCTAGAACAGCACACAGTCATGACCTACCCTTGCAACACTGCCTACCTACCATCTTTCCTTAGCCAGATAGGAAACCAATCACCATGAGGGATGCCCCCTACCCGGGGTCTGGGAGGCTCACTCAGGAATCAACTCACACCAAAAACCAGGCTATTTTCCCTACTATGGTTTTTGGGGCTAGATTCAGCCTCTGTCCAAAGGAAAAGCCATGTGGCCACAACACACCACAGCCTGGAGCACCTTTGGCCCCACATGGCACAAAGATGACTCTGAGGGCATCAGGACAGAGCACCCTTGGCCCCACATCAGCTGATGGATGGTTGGAGGGTACCAGGGAGCATTTACAGCCAGGGACACTCAAAGTCAGGCCTCATGGTTTGTAAAACAAAATGCTTCAACAGTAGGCTTAGCACTTTTAATTTGTAAAACACTGCGAACAGCAACTCTGGAAAGGAGAGGGCTTCATTTCTAAATCCCATGAGACAAAGCAGCATTGACACTGCAACACAGTCTTTCCTGAGCCGCTGAATTTTTCAGCTAGCCATGTACTAGGGAACTGGTTCAAGGCCAAAGAGATACAGGGACTCCCATTTCCTCTCCCAAGCATGTTTCTGTTTAGGCTGTGAATTAACGCAGGCAGGGCCCTTCTCTGGGCAGGACCCTGCAGAGCACCATGGCCTTGGGCGAGCACCTCCAACAGTGGTAGCTACATAAACAGCCAAGTCAGTTTTTACAAGCTGGTCGGACACCTGGTTATGAAGCCCCAGTGACTGGCTGCATGCACCACTTTATAGCAGGATATAGGAAGGCAGAGCCTATATATGGCATCTCCATGCATTTCCCAAAGCAATCATATTCTCCTAAACAACTGCACATGGGAGGCGATCCCCAGTACAGTGGGACAGATGCTGAACCCCAAGGCAGGAAAAGGTGTGGTGGAAAACCCCTGGAGTTACTTTCGCTAAACACACATTTAGCACCTGGGTTTTGGTCAGGAAAGTACTTCCCTGGTAGCAGTATTGGTGTATGACCATGAGAGAGTGTTTGCCAGGAATGTAAGAGTTTAAGGGATGAAAAACTCAGGATGATCTTTCAATAGAAGCTGGGGAAAATACACCACTTACTGCCACAGCCCAGCTGCTGTACTTCCTTGTCAGCAAGCAAAGCTGCTTTTTAGGGATTGAAGGAGGAACACTCACTCGTACCCCTGGAATATCTGACAGTTTGTGCAGGACGGATATGTTAGCAAGAAGGGAACCACTCGTACCACCCCTTTTTTAAATATTTACATCTTTTACTTTTTTCTCCTCCTTCCTAAACTTACTATTGAAATCGCAGGGATTGTGTGGACATTTGGACATGAAAACAACATTATCCAGAGCTAACTCCAAAACATTCACATCGCTGTTCCTTTCACATATGCCCGTCTTTTAGAGTCCAGAGCAAGCAGTGGACTCCAAAGGGAGTTCATCCCACAAGCGGTGGGATCAACTCACAAAACATAGCCTCCAGCTCCAGCATCCTCCGATGCAAAGCCAAGTCTGATATTTCTAGGAGCACAATCAGACCACAGCAACATTTCCAGCCAAGAAGAGATGAAGTAACAGACTTGGTCTGGTCCTGTTTGGCTTCAATAACCACCAATAAAAAACAAGAACGCAGGATGGTCACAGGCCTGCTGATAATTTGGGATGTTTCAATTTGTGAAACAAGCTCCACGTTTCTCTCATGACTAGCCATGGAATAACAAACAGACTGATCTAGTTTCACTGCTGCTTGGATTGTCAGTTTGATTTGTTCTCAGATGTTATAGGTTACATACTGCTTTACAGAGACATTCAGCAAAGCAGAAACCCAGGGAGCTCCATGAGCTAACGACAGTTTCTTAAGGATTTCAGTCTCATGGTGGCTGCAAGCTTTTCCTGAAGTTGCAGCACGGTGTGTTTCTCCTGAGCCCTCTCCCTCCTCTGTTTTTTTTTGGTGGGGGGTAAGTTTATAAGTGTAATGAGTTCAGCTCCCTGAAGTTTTGCCCCTTGCTCGAAACATTAACAAGGTCTTGCCCCTCTCTTCAGGCACTTATTTTCACAAAATGTATTGGAACACAATTACCTTTGAGAACTGCGCCTTTCTGGTAAATTTGGATGAAATTAGTTGCCACAGTAAAAACACTGGATGGGAGAGATCAAAAGAAACTCATACATGTACAAATGGATTAATTTCATAACCTTTATTCCCTTAGTAAACCGGAGTTAAAAAAAAAAAAAAAATCACAGAAAAGAGTGGAAGTTACTGAAAATAAGGATGAGACTAGAAACAAATCACAGCCAACATGAGCGGCCAACACATCATCCAGTGAATAAAGGTAGTGTGTATTTTCAATGGCTCAGCTGAGTCTGGTGGGATGTTCTACTCTTTGCAGAACAGATCCAGCTTTAATTCATTGCTTGACATTATTTTTATTGTTAACCTGGATGGCCCTGGAAAGAAAAGGGTTTAAATTACAAAAAAATGGTTCACAGACTCAACTAGCTTTGTGAACCCATTAAACAGTCTGCAAGGTTCATAAAACCTCAAAAGCCAGAAAATCCTCCACCCCCGACTTCCTCCTTACTTCAGCTCCAGTCTCACTTCACTCATTGCAGGATGTTATGAGCTCCCTCCTCTAACGGCCTGTAACTTTTACACTCAGAGCTGATTACGTTGCCTTCACTCTTTCCTGACATCCCCATGCCGGATTGGAGCCTGCACTTGAGCAGAATCCCCGACGTAATGAACCTGGCCCTCCTGCTTGCTGGCTGATTGTGAATGAGCGCTGGTGGGGTTACTTGGCTTTGCTCTGATGCCAAGCAATTGTTTGCACAACAGCATGTAAGTCCCTAATGCATCATTCTCTATTTTTCTTTTCCATTCTGCTGAATGAAGAGAAATCCTACTCAGCTCCTGGGCAAGGGGACTGCATCCTCTCTGCAGCACCCCCAGCTGGGTACCAAGTGATTTGGGGGAAATAGGAAAGCTTTATATTTTAGCGCAAGCGGCAAGCCTGAAGCAGCCTCTGCCTCCTAAGGGCCACATTTTCTGGCCCAGTAAAGCCCTGAAAAAAGAATATTTTCAGAGGGAAATAATTTACACTGAAATACAGCCTGTGAGAATACTCCCAGAGCCCTGAATTCCTGGTAGATCCCAGGTCCCTATGTCCCATAGCCTGTGTAACCAGTAGTTGTTTGTTCAGGCTGCTGCCAAACCCCAAGCAGGCGGTTTCAAGCCTCGCATAGGAAACATGGTGGAGCCACTGCAGTGAAAATGCCCTGGTAATTTTTTCTGCCTGACATCACTACAAAGGCAGATGAGGTCTGGAGGCTGTACAGAGCAGAGGGTCTGGACACACAGTAAATACATGAAGCCTCCATTGCATTTTCGGGGGCCTGTGCTCACAGCCCTCTCAATCCACTTCTAAAAATGCTTCACTGAAGGCTATCTAAGGTTTGCTTTACCTTTAATGTAAACCTGCATGGTGAGAGTGCAGGGAGATACCAGATGGAGTCCGTGGAGAGGACCCACCTGCACATGGTGCTGTGTGTTGGCTTGGCAGCAGGCAAAGGCATCAGCAGTTGAGCCTGACATCCTGACAAGCACAGTGACTACTGCCTCAGCAGGTCCAGAGCAGCTCGCCCATAGTGTTTTGCAGTGAAAAAAAGGCAGGACATATTTCCATCCTTACTGCTTGTGAGAGCATTGTGAGACACAGACCGCCAAATTTGGTCCTGTCTATGGCAAAGGCTGAAAACACACTCAAGGGCCTTGTCCGTGCCATCAGTGGTTGCTGCAGCTGAGGACTGGGGCACTGGTCACCTTTGAGTAATGTTCATGCATGGGGCATGTGGGTTGCAGTTAACACTAGAAACAGAGCCCCTGAGCCCAGCTTCTCCTCATGAGGGCAATTTGGACTGACAGGGGAATTCAAACACTCCTGTCTCAGCCCTCCACGCTGTTTGACAGCCCTGCCAACCTCCAGGGGCTGCAAAGGAAGCCTGTAAGGTAATGCTATGGGGAGACAGACAGAAAAGAGGCCGACTCACCAGTGAGAAAGTCCAGCCCAGACTGAGAATATCAAAGCAAAAACAACAAAAAAGGAGAATAAAATACCTCCCAGCTCATGCCAGTAAAAATGAACCAGTGACCTGCCACCCTTGAACACACGCAGAACTGCAAACATCCCCTAACTACCTAAAAAAAATAAAATCAAACCAGTATTATTTTTATTAAATTAAGAAAAATGTACACAGTGGTCTGAAGCAGGCACCAGGCAACAAAAGCTTCAGCTCAAAGAGCAAAAGGTTGGCAAAGACATCAGCAACTGAAAAACGGCTCTCCCAGCAGACGCTATGCAGTCTATAGGCAGTGCTGCTGGGTCTGCAACCCGCAGCATGGCGCAGCATTTTGCCGGCCTGCCTGGGGGCAACCACAACTGCCTGGGGGCAACCACTGCCTGCCTGGGGCAGCAACTGGGGGAGCCCACCCTGTGACTACCATGCACAGAGTGGGTACTCACTGGGGGCAGCAGGAGGCAAGGGCACAGAGCCTTAGCTTTTCTATACAACAAAAGGCTACTGAGACCTTTTTGAAACAAACCGTTACATACGTGCTATGCAGCTATTGTTTAGAACGTGATGGAAGTACTAAATAAATCAAATACTTTGCAGTAAACACTTGCTAATCAGTCTTGAACAGAAGCATAGTTTTAATTGGAATTTAATTGCTGTATTAGTCATTTACTGAACATATGTCCTGCATTAATGGTGGCGTTTCCTTTTCCCACAAAGCACATTCAGTATTTCTCAAAAGACAAACAAATGCTTCTAAAGTCTCCTGAAGAAGATCCAGAATCCTTCATGCACAGCAGCTCCCATTGTGCATGCAAGAAACCCTGAGCTGTTTGAAACATGGTACCAATCACAATCCCTGCCAGGAGTCACGGACCTTTATCCAAATAGGGAATTTTAACTCACCGAAACAAATGAGTTTCTTATGGAAAAGGAATCCCCCATTTTGCAACCACCACATCCAAATAGGCAGACAGACTCTTTCTGTAAACCAATATGGATAAGTGGCTGCAATTTTCCTAAGTTGCCTTTAAAACATGGGCTTTATTTTCAGTTCAGCCAGAAATGACCTTGTGTGACTTCGGTTCTAGTCTCTCCTCCTCAGTCTGCAAATTATTATTCTGTAATAGGCAGAAGGACCTCACTCATATTACCAGTGCGCTGTAGCCAATGGGCTATTTCTTGGAAAGAACAAGGCTGCCAGAGTCAAGAGCTAGAGTCTGAGAGTACTCAGTGAGTTACATTCATTACATAGCAAGAACAACTGAGAAAAAATAAACACTTCTCAAGTCTATGACTAACTGAAGCTGTAAATTTCAAGCACTTATTACAGAGTCATAGCTTAGTAAAACAACACGGGATGTGTTACATATCAGAGGGTAACCTTTAAAGAAGGACTTATGCTCTGGGGAAAGTTTTAAAACAGAACAGGATGAAGTTTATGTGCCTTTTTTCATGTGGTTCTTATAATTAACCAAACTGTCACAGAAAATCGTCCTAGAAGTCTGGATTCAATCTAGCCTTCTCTAACATGCATGTCCCATCATCCTCTCCACTACTGAACTATCCATACCATATTAGTTAAATAATTAGAACTGATGAACAGTTTTTCAACATATTTTTTTCCAACCTCTCTGTTTACGAATTTCCTCTAGGCAGATTGTGGGGATTTATCCCTCTCTTCATTTGATAGAGCCAAACATAACTTTTCCCAAGGGACCAGAGCACCAAGTGATTCCCAAACTGTTCTTAACACATGTCTACCCAGTATAAGTAATTTACTGCTTAGGCTTTGTGCCTGGTCATTTGGGGCACATGGCATGATTTCTGATCACTGACTACATGACCTTACTTGACTTTAATACATTACCTTTGTTTCAAAGTTAAACAGCAAAACAAAATCTATTTCTTGGCTAAATGCATGTTGGCCACAGGCTCAAAAATCACTCCCCATCAACAATGTAAATCTTCCCATGTGCAAGAACTTGCAAAACAGCAAAAAGGGAAAGCTGCACAAAGGGACCAGATGGTAACTTAGCTTCTGATTCAACAAAATCTTAGCAAACAGGTTTCAGCTTTACAACCACTTCTCCATAAAATTGTAAAGGGCAGCCACAAAGGCCCCTGGAGTTATATTTTTGTCCAAGATATTTGGGTGTTCTGACCTGGATCTTGGCTTGTTCTGTTATGAAGATCCGCCTAAAGGGAACTTGCACATTGGAGGGAGGCTGAGGACAATCCTCAGTCTGAGAAAGTTTAGCTCTGCATGTTGGGGATGGGCCATTGTTCACTGAAGGTCACAGTTCATCGTGTCCAAAATGCTCTCAGACATCACCTCTATTACAAGAGCAGCTGGGATGAAAACATACATCAAGAGAAATATGTTGCACACATTTTCTTCTCCATTTTCTTCCTCTCTCTTCATGGGTTTTCTCAGATTCAATCAGTGAGAAAATCTGGCTGCGTGAGGGAATATGTAAGCACATGTGTTAAGCCATGCAAATATGTGGAAAATGCCTTCTCTGTATAAGAAGAAAGAGTTAATGATGGAAAGACACAGCCAGTGACTCCATCATTTACAGCAATAGAACAATCTAAATTGATGGTTCTTCACCATCTTGATATATATCATCTTAAAAGAAGAGAGATCTACTGGAGCAGCAAGATATTTATATCAGCCAACAGTGTACTTGAGTTGTATGAATAATATCTTAAAATAACAGACTGAGGTTGGGTTATAAAATAGTCACTGCTCAGCATGCTCAGTTTGGTGCAAAAGACAACTGTGTCTCCAGCTCTAGTTATAGTGTGCAATTGTGGAACCACAAGACTGGAAAGGTTCACCTTGTTCATGAGTCAGGTTGTTGCCTTTCTATACACTGACAGGGCTATTTATTTTGATTATACAGAGCAGTTTGAAAGAGCAACTAACATCCACGCTCTCATTCTTAGTTTTGTTTTTGATTCACATTGGCAGTTGTAGATGCACAGTCTGTTCTCCAGGTATTCACATGGAAGTGACTGAGACATCCCCAATTTACCAGCAGCTTCTCATTAGTGGCTCTTCCTTGATTATGACATCTGGTGAGGTTGATGACAATAACAGAAGAAAAATGTGATGTTCAGTCATTTGGAAATGACTTAAGTGGAGCCCGTTTTGCACAGTATGATGTTGAAATGTTAGGAATGATTGAGGCCAGATCTATAGATCAAGCAGTCTTGCATCTGTATTTCATTTGTGAGCAGCCAATACAAAAAACACCTTTAAAAAAAAAATCTTAATTATTTCCCAGCTGACCAAGAGCTCTGAATATTCTGTCAGCAATATAATCTAGACCACAAAATGTTGTTCTTGTTGGAAGGAATTTTCAGAGTTTTGTTATATGGCTAGTCCAATAAACCTGTACTAGTCAAGGCTGTCAGTATCCCACTTTTGGCTCTACAGAATGATCTTCAACTACTGGTCAGTAGAAGAGATTCCTATAATACTCCTGGAGAGGACAAGGAGACCATTCACAAACTTTTAGCTGTGAAGAAAGGACACACAAAATTCGGAAGCAGCTCATGTCTGCCCTTCTTCAATGACTAATGGTCATTCTGCAGACTGGCCTGCTGAAGTAGTTTCTCCCCCAATACTATCCACAGCTCATCATGACAGAGAAGCATGCAGACATAGGGGAAGAGCTGAGAATTTGGTGGCTAGGCTGTTACCAAATTAACTACCTTTCAGAGTTATGCAAAACTCCTTTCATTTGCAGTGATGTTTTCTGGGTGTTGGACAGTTGATGAACGTGTCTGATCAGTTTATGGCACACAGTGAGCACAAACTGAGATTAAACTGTACTTACTGCTACCCAAATATTCTTACATAGCACAGAGCAGAAAGCTCAGTCAAAAGTTAATTCTTAATTCAAAACTTAATTGTGTTCTATATAGCACACTTGATTAACACTGCCACATACAATCAACAATGGTCCCAGGAGCTCAGGTTGATAAGTGAAACCATCTTATCAAGACAGCCAGTGTACAACACACATGCATGTATTGTTTTTCAATGAAAGTTAAGCTCCTAATTAAGTGCCTAATCACTTTCTTGAGTGCTCAGCCACAAGACACAAAGATGCACTTAAATTTCTCCCATGTCCTTAGAAGGATAAAAATAATAGTTCTTTCCTGAGGATGCAGCTCTCCTGCTTGCACACCATGTAAGGCAAGGTGATAAGACAAAAGTCTTATCCAAGATACAGTAGATAAGTATGTGGAGTAGAGGCATTTCTAAAGCAGCTGAGGAATCACTGCCAACAACAAAGGGAGGTTTTTATGATTTTTGCATGCATTTGAAGTCCATGGTTGGGTCATAAACCAAGATGCTCTGATTAACTTCAAAATTCCTATTTGCCAGTATTATGACCTTTGAGCTAGGAATCATCTTTGTTACCTGTCTGCCAGGCCCTCCTACAGGCTGGTGGGGAAACTTGATGAGTTTTGGTGGAAAATTTCTGATGGGTTGCTGTACTCCCAGAACTATCCTCCTCCCCACCAACAAGGTCCAACACTGCATTTGCAAGAAGCAATCAGAAAAGAGGAGAGATTCCAGCAGTCTCCCCTTCTCGCTGTCCTTTTCCTCTCCTATAGGCAGGAAGGTGGAGTACATTGACTGCAGCAATGGAAATTCAACAGACCGGGGAGAGAGAGTTCTTTGAACAGATGCCTATTGCTTTTAAAGTAAATGGGTTGCTCTCTGGTAAAGTATGAAGTGCGTATAGTAAGGTAGGAAAGTCTTTCTGTATTTACTTCTAAACCAGAGTTCCCCTCTGCTCCGAAGGATTTACCATCTCCTTTCGGCACCGTGGTCACACAGGATTCACTTTCCCTGTGCGTTGGCTGATGGGAGCTCTGGCTGGGGACAACACAGTTTGCTCTGGAGACCCCTTGAGCACAAGGGAGCCTGTCCTGGCTTACCAGCTACCTCTTCCACCATACAGAGCACTGGCCCTGCAGCTGTTTTCTGCAGGGAAACTGGCAGGGAGATACATTCCTTATATCAGTGCTGTAAGTGTCCTGTCATCCACAGGCCGTTATGAGCTCCTGAACTGATAACATGTCAATAAGCAACCCAAGAGCTCATGGCCAGTTTCTGCCCACTGACCACAAGCCACGCCTGTTGGGAGGATGCGTCTCTTTGTCACTTGAGCACACCATGGTTTGTCCGCCCCCTCCCTTGCTGAGGTTACCACTATCTACCAGCACACCTTTGGGCACCAGAAGGGAATAATGAGAGCTACACAGCACCCCCAAAACAAGATTTAAAGATGTAACATCCTATACTTTGGCTGACAGGAAAAGGGATTTTACCTCACACAACGTGAGGAATATTAAAAGCATATCTTAAAATACACTTAATGTGGACCCATGACTTAGCAGTGATGAGACCTCTGAATTTTCGACATTGTCTTAGTTTTATCCAAATAAAACAAGTGGAAAACAATAATCAATTGCAAATAATGCAAAATGGCCTCCTCTTCATTGCAACAAGGCTAAAAGGATCTCCCCTGTCCTAAAGCATGCAAAGAGAAACAAATTCACAGTCTATAAAAACAAGCTTCCTAAACCTCAAAGGTCTTGTGAGGGCGCTTTGAAAGTAAGCGGCACTTACTACAACACAAATGCCTGTTTGAATCAAAAGTTGTGGTTACACATGTTGAATGCCATAGGGCTGAACAGTGAACAGAACAGCTAACCAGGAGCCTGATCTGGTTTTACCAGACTGGCTCTGTTGACTGAGATTAATGCCTCCCTGTTGTCCTCATGAATCTTTCTGGGACTGGCTCCAAGTCTAAAGAGAAGTTCTCACATCCGTATCTGTGATAGACTGCCGGACCAGCAAACGCTTATATGCAGAGCTGATCCTGCAGGGAGCTGAACACCTTGTCTCAGACCGCTACGGGCATCAGTATTGCTGGGCTGCAGCCCCAAAGATCTAACTGGACTGATTCACACTTTTTTTGATTTCCAAATGATATATTAATTATTCAGGACTGCTTGTGTTGGAGATCACTTCCCAATTAGGCCATGATCCAGTAAACCACACAGACCTACTCAAAATTAAACTTTAAGGCAGACCTCTGGAGTCAATAGCTGGTCTCGTATGCTCAAAATTAGAATATAAGTGCTTTGCTGAATCAATGGTGATTACAGAGAAAGCAACAGCCTGCAGTAAAGGTAAAGGCCCCAGAAAGACACTAAGTGTTGGCAAACAACGGCAACTATTAGCAAACGTGAAAAACGATAATGTCAAGATATACAAAGTAATTAGCTGTACACAAAACTGCAATATGAACCCTGTATAGCTATGAATAAAAGGCTTTGTTTGTGAAATTGGCTATTTCTTAATGCTTAGATGCATGTGAACAAGTTGAAACATAAATCAAAGATATAAGCCAGGAGTTCTCAACACTGGTGCTAATAGTCTTTGAGAGTCTGGACTGGACGACACCTTTCAAATAAAAGATATTTCCATTACAGATGCTGTTTATTTTCTTCTAGTTCCCTGTTGGCAAAGACACCGACTGACCAATTTATTTTCCACTGGTTTCAAATTTTCTGGCTGCCCCTTCTGATTGTAAACATCAGTGGAAAAACATTTATTTGTTTAGAAGTACTCTCTTGGGAAGACTGATAAAAGCTATTCTTCAAAAACCTGAAGCATAGGCCAAATTTGAGAAGAAATTACCTTGGCATTGCCAAGTCTTGTGATTTTCATCCTACCTCTTCAACATGCCGGACTTTTCCTCCAGAGTAAGTGTTAAGAAAAGGAAATGGGAATCTTGGATTTTGTTTTTAGCCTCACTACTTACCGAAAGAAAACATATGAAGCACCTGAGCAGCTCCTACCCCACCTCCTCGCCTGCAGCCTCCCCCCAGGCAGCAGCAGCACAGGGGCAGCCAAGCAGCAAGGACACTCTGGAGGGAAAAGATGAGATGGGTCTGCATCAGTGCAAACTGGGACCATGGTGCTGCTGTGGACATGGTCATGGGCACTGAACACCAGCCTGGGTGCTGGTCACATTACAGAACACCAAGTTTTATTCCATGTTTCCAGCCATTTTGGTGAATAAAAAAAGCTAAAAAATTTGTCCCAGACAAGTTTGCTCAAAATTCAGAAGGGGAATAAAGAGAAGACAACAACTGTGAGGGTTGTTTTGTTTTTTGAAAATAATGATTTTGAAGAGAAAACTGAGCTCCAGATGACTGACTCATTAGCAAAGGTGCAGGATTGACAATGTTCATTTCTCTTTGAAAATGCACATACTAGCCAGGAGCAAAGGGGATTTATTCCTCATCTTCCTTATGAATTTATAGTCTACAACACACACTAGCTTTGCAACTAAGTAGGTTTCTTTTCATTAAAGAGCTGAATTGAGCAAATCTGTCAGTGAAACACTTGTTCAGTGAAACTTCCTTCTGACAAAGGAAAAAATGCCTGGCTCCATACCCAAACAAGTGATAAAGATTTTTTTAACATGGGATGGTTTTTTGTTCCTATGGTCTTCAACATCACCTGAGTGCCCTTGAAGGAAACCAGTCTTTGGGTGATGTCAGTTTAGAGGAGAGGGATTTCTGTGTGCCTGTTGCCCTAAACATTGGTCAGCCTTTGGCGCCTTCACCCAATGCAGTGAACAAGGCAGAGGGCGTTATGCCTTCCTGTCAGTTATGTTATGAAGTGGTTGCACTGGAAGAGCGGTCACTATCCTGTTACAATTTTAACTCCTTTTCCCACCAGAAGGCCTGTTTTGAGACCTCTCCCTCCAAGTGGATGATTTCTGCCTGAATTTATCCTGTGTGGTCTCCTGCCAAATTCTTTTGTAGCGGAAGTTTGTGGCTAATCAGACAAGGCATTCAAATCACTCACATTTGGAAAAGCCATCCTTGCTTTCCTTGGGAAAGCACAGCTTACAAATATCTTGTTTTAGAAAGTTTACATTTTTCATTTGCTTACCCTCACAGGGAACTCCTGGGCAAAGTGGTGCGTAAGCTTGCAAGTGATTCTGCAGTTGTTTGCTACAGGTTTTTCTTAACTACTGAAAACTCTGAACTCCCTTCTCTTCTCTGTAGAGAAGAAAATTCAAGAAAAGTTAATCCTCTGGATGGGAAAGCTTTACCTGGACCTTTCAAACTGCATGCAGGAGAGTTCAGTACCAGCCTGCTGTGGGAGCAGAGTGCTGTATTCCCCAAGCTCCTTGGACAAACCCAAATATAAATGGTCCCCAGTTGGGAAGGGGGCAGGAACCAACCCCTGCTTGTTTCACTTGAGGGGTGTACGCAGCCTGCTCTTCATGGACAGGAGGGTGGATAGGATGCTGCTGGCACCTGGAGTGTTCCACACAGTAATCTTGCCCTCAGCTGTAAGCATTGTGTATTTCACACTGCAAGCCCAGACAGCAGTAGCAGCAACTGCCTGATTCTGATTGGCAAACCAGGAGCCCAAAGTCTTCCTGCTGAGCCAGTTAATAGCCAGGCTTTGGCCGTTTCCAGATGGCATGACATGAGCTGGAGGAAGCTGATTACCAAGTAAATGCAAATAGTTTATCAGGGAAATGATTTCCATCAAGTGTCAAAACAGCAGTTTGCCACCAGGCTCCACAAGCTCACTGGAGAGAGATAACATCCATCATTCTGGGCTTGCCATTTCTTAGAAAGTGATTTACTCTTGATCACTTTGTCCCTATGTTCACCCAGCTAGCTTGACTCATTGCAGCCCAGCTGAAGAGGAAAGATGCCTTGGAGCAGTGAGCACACAGAGAGCATCAGCTGTCTCCCATCTCCCCAGCATTCTCCTCATACACTTTATCACACAGCATTTATACACCCATCCCCACTTCAGCAGAGAAAAACTTCCAGTGTAGCCAGTGTTAAAATACAGGTCATGGACTATTGCTCCATGAGATGTCAGCACACAGGAAGGGCAGGACTCCTTTAACAGCTTCTCACTATTTTCTTCCACCTCCATTGCTCAGCATGGGCTCCTAAGCCCTGCTGTCTGCACAATGCTATTACTTTCACCTCCCTTAATTTATCCTAGTCACCACTGTTCAGTCTCAGTGCCCCACAAACACTAAATTTAACAAGCTCCTGTGAGGGTAGGGCAGCATTACCCCCAATTTACAGATGAAACAGCAAGGCACAGAGCTAAAGGCCAAAAGTAGCCATGCTGAGAAGTCAAGCCCCTGGTTCTTCTGCCTGGTTTTAGACATCTACTTGAAGTAGGGTCATCATAGCTCCTTTACACTCCCCACAAACTAACACTAATGGCAGACATCTGCCTACATCTATCAGTCCTATGCCATCTTGAGTGCATGCATATGTTTTGGGACATGATTTGCACAAAGTCTTTACACTGTGTTCCTAGGATTCAACCAGCATTAGCCATTTAGCCACACTGATCTTGTAACGGCATCTTTCCAGCTGCTCTGCAACACTGCACATCCCCTCCAGACAAACCCAAGCCACCACACAACCCTCCTTTTGTACACTCAACACACAAGTTGATGACAGTGATTAACCAGCCCCATATGCAACCAATTACCCAACTTTTCAGGCAAGTCCCCAAGACTCCACACTTTGCTTTGTCTCCATAAGGCATTTTTATCATGATGGATAACCCATCTTCAGCACTGGGAAATTCCTCCTGGGACAGGTAACTTTCCTGGAGGTACAGACTGTTTGCGCAGCTCTCACAGGCATGTATAAAGCGAAGAGGAGGAATCTGTGGGAGAAAGAAGGGCTAGAGCAGGTACAACTGCATGAATCTGACAAAAAGAAAGTGAACGGAGACTGATAGGAAGAAATGGCTCCTAGACCAAGGAGGAATCCAGGAACGGGACAGATTTCCCATTACTTAAGACCATTGAAGTTAGTTTAGCCAGAGTTCAGGTAGGAACAGTTGCCCTTAGTTTTCACATGCATCATGTGCCAAATAACTATTACTTCAGCACTATACTGTAGAACTGGCTTGCTGCTATAGCATTTGTTTTCTGTATCATTGTTTTGCAAATATCATTTCAGTTGCACAGAGGAGCTATTTTTTACTCATCTTAGTCTTGTTAGGTGGTAGAAAGCAGTATCCTACTCACATCTGACCTTCAAAATCAGCCAGGCCCCTTCCACTCCCTGCTGACAGGGTCTGCAGCCAGTGTTACAAAATCCTTCTGCATCCCTCTTTCTAGGTAGAGCATTAAGGTACAGAGTGCAAAGGCAAGTGAGCCTCCATATAAATATCACTATATTCCTTGGCACAAAGTTCACAGAGCCTTTTGGTGTAAATTGCATTTTTTTTTCCCCATCAGGAAAGCATCAGAACTACAGGAAACACAAGTAAACATGTTAAACCAAGCAGCACATTTATGTCCTCATGCTCCCTGTATTCTAATTGCCCAGATCAGGAACTTAGCCAAACATATAACAGCCTTCTTCTGTCCTTCAGGATGCCTTTGCAAGGGAGAGGGCAGTGGAGCTGATGGGATCTGGTGCTTTTCCTATTACAGGGTTGAAACACAGCTAGGACAAAGATGCCAGTCCTGAAGCCATCATCAGGGTGTACTGGCACAACCCATGCACACTGCTCTACAGACCTGTGCTAATGTCACAGCAGACTTGAAGGAGCACATGATTTCCACAGATGCAACTTCCTCCTGCTGTGAGATCTCAAAGAAGTTTTTTCCAATGACCTTGGGGTTTTGCTTCTACTTCATGGGAATGTTTTGGATTGTCAGCTAAAGGGAGGAGCCAACTCCCCTGAAACCAGCCACAACCTCACCGACCTCTCTAAAAGCCAGGTGTACACCCCCTTTGATAGCAGCTCTAGCCATGCTGTCCTGGAGGAGCCACCACCACCAGGAGAGATAAGAGGCAGTTGTTCCTCAGAGTCTGCCCTGTATCACTTGAGAACAGATTGTTCCAATATGTTGTGCTGGTTTTAGGAGACAGACAAGTGTCCATTGGGACATAAGGTGTAATTACAGTGCAGTTTCAATTAAGAGTCAAACTATGGTCCAATAAGGTAAAAAGGTCAGTGCTATATCTAGCAATGCAGCTGGATGGTGGTTTTGCACTTGGCTACAAAACGAAGGGAAATCCTAACTGGGGCCAAAAACGTCCCTGTCTTCAGCCATGATTTGCTGCCAAGCATCAATCCCAGAGCAAATTCTGAAAGGATATTTGCCTGGATTTACAGCTTAAACAATGCATTATACATTCCTTTGTTTTAGCAGGGTCAGGCTGCAACTTCCACTCTTTCCAGAAAGCTTTTTTCTTTTTTTTTCCTCCTTCCCAAGCTTTGATTACAAAATAACTAGCTGAAGAGATTCTCCTTCATAGCGAGTTTCTCAGCTGTCGAGTTTTAGATTATAGCAAAAAAGAAAACTAGCACACCATCCTGATGTAGTTTAAACAAAAGGTGTAAGGAGCAAACACAGAAAAGAGACTTGCCAGTTTATCATCAACAGTAGGAAATTATCTTAGAGCACCTCCTAGGGGACAAAGTCTGAGAAAACAACTGGAAGGGAATTTAATGAAGCACTAACTAGGACAACAAATAGTTAGCACAGCATTCAAGAGGGAATGTCAAGGCAGCATAACTTGTTTGAGCTCTAAAATTCCCTAGAAAATTCAGTATGCTCAGAGGTGTTGCACAGTGCTTAACATCAAGTCAAAAGCTGGGCCAAAGTGACATGAAAGAGTATAGAAAGCCAGAGGCTGAATAGGAGACCAGCTGAAAAAACAGAAGGAAAACAGAGATCAGGTAAATCCACATAGTGGCTGGGACTGGGACTGTAGGTGAGTCAGCCTCGGCACTGCAATTGTTTATTGGGGCTTACACAAATGGCTTAGGCCATTTACAGAACACTCCATCTTTACCAGAACTCAAAGAAATATTAGACAACAGGAAAATTCTTTTTGTTAGCTAGATCTTACCCCAGAAGTAAGTATTCCAAGAATTTGGAATACCTGCAAATCCCATGTGGCTGCTTTTGCCCAGTCATAGATATTCAGGCAAATGACAACAGATTACAGATTTAATGAAATCCTCAGTCTGGCTTCTCGCATGGGGTCTGCAAATGTCCACACATGTCCATGAATGCTGCTAATCACAAGGATTGGAGAGAGCAACAAGCTCTCCATCCCAGCCCCCTTTGAAAATGTCTCTGCCATCAGCTGGAATACTATCTATCCTATTAAGTTTTTGGCAGCTACAAATGCAAATCTGGTTTTAAAACAGGGCCAACTACAAGGTCAGACACATGCTCATGTCAGCCAACCATGACATGTCATCCAATTTTAAGTGCAAATAGCCTTTTAGCTTTATAATCATGTAAGAGGGCATCCAGCGGAGCGGCAACTCTGTGTAGCTTACTCCAGAAACAGAGGATGCAGCCTGTGGAAGGAAAGGCTGAGTCAGTCATGAGAGCAATGAATTTTACATCGGACTGGAATAGCAAGGCCTTTCCAAATAAGGCAGAATTCACAGAAATAATTGGTGTTCATCTGATGTCCACTAAAAAAAGATTCCCTTGGGCCAACTGAAAAAAAAACTGGGCACAGAACTGGGCAGAGATAAAATGGATCTGGAAGAGAACATGAAAAGCAGAATACGAGGGTCTGAACTTATGACCCCTAGATATCATGCAAAAGGAACAAACCCTGAAAAATGAAACAAGAGAACTGGCACGTTATTACCTAAGTGACAATATCTGAGAAATTGCAATGGGCATAGGGTCACACTAACTGTCTGCATCCCCAGTGGACCTGACAGCAAATTATGGGTAGAATCAAACTAATCTGCTCCTTCTGGCATGGGCAACATTTTCACCCTGTTCAACAGTGCTGATCAAAAATTGAATAGCTCAGAGCTGCCTCTTGTCCAGAGCTAACTTGCTTCCAAGAAATCTTTGACAAAGCAGACAGTGCCTCCATAGCAGATTTTAGGTTTCCTATTTATCTAGGCTTTCCAGAAAGTTGCCAAAGAAGTTTTAATCTGAGCAGAAATTAACTGATTTGATCTTGCTCACACTAGTTATCTGAATTGCCACCAACTTCACCAGGACAGACTTGTACCATGGAAAAAGGAAATCACTGGGAGAACTGCCTAATGGTTTTGAATACACTAACAGTCTGTCTCCCAAATATACTCATGTGCAATCGATATGAGAAATGCAGTAGCAGATCCATCATTTTGTTGATAAAGGTTTTAGAAGACATTAAATCCATGGGCAATCCCGTCACAGTAGAGAAAGGCATATCACAAACAGCCGATGAGTTCACTTTTGTGGGAAACACCTTTTATTAGCACTGGAAATACACCAACAGTATGTTTTGTGAGACAAAGGCAAATGCTGATTTCTGGAGTCTCACACCAACATAGAACTGTAGCCTTATTACAGCGTCAGCACTGATACAGAAATCTCTAGCAGCAATGCAGGAACAATACGCTATCCAGCTCTCTGTTATGGTGCCTGAGCTAGAAATATGGACAGAATAAAGAATGAAAAAAATTTGGGAGTGCACATGACTGCCCACAGCTGCACAAAATGTAGAGGAGAAAGCTGCCTTGTTTCGAAGTTCTTGTACAAAAAGACTCATCACTTGAGCTCTGCTTTGGTGATCCCCAAGCCAAAAGGAAAAGAAGCTGATCCTTAGGGGCCTAGAGCAAAAATGCTGGAGACAGCAACTTTACACACCAGCAACTTGAAGAAATTAAAGGAACAGCCCAGGAAAGTATTGGCTGGCAATTCTCAGCCTTCTGCACCTGACAGTGCAAGCTGCCAATTGGTTTGGATATCTTGCCATTTCCAGTTTGATGTGACATGAGAAACAAAACTTCTCCTTGTTCTGACTGCTATTTGAGCCCAGCATTTAAATCCCAAAGGAAGAGGCTTTGTTTAAAGATGCTGGTTTCCTCACCCTGCAAGACACATACCAAACAACACCCAGAGCTCTAGCTAATTAACCTTTTATCTCTTAAGCTCTCTGCCCTTTTCCTGGAATCACACCATGAAAACACCGCTCTTGCTCCTGCACCTGGTTTTCCATCCTTCCCTGTGATCGCAGTGCCTTTGGCTGAGAGTCCAAATCCCTGTCTCCTCCAGGCCAGCCCCTTGCATTCAGCTTCCCTGCAGCCTGACAGCCAGATGTGGAGCTCAGCCTCAGGGCCACTTCACTTTGCTTTTCACTCAGACTGAAGAGCTGCATCAGCAACTGACAGCTATTTGGTTATATCTTTTTTAATCGTTTGACTTGCATACATGTGATCAACTGAAGCGTGCTCACAGCTGCTGGAAAAAGCAGACAACAGAGAATCTCCAGCTTGCCCTGTGGATGCAACAGAGGAGTCAGGACTCAATTTCTCAACAGGAATGCCTCCAGATCACACTGGACACAAGCATCAGTGCAGGAAGCCCAGTTGCTATACACAAACCATAAACTGTCTGTCAACACCCAGAACTGATCCTGCCCAACTTCCTAAATAACCTAGCCCCGCAATGTTGTTCTGCTGAATCTCTAGAGCTCTGCCAATATTTCTTGGACTGCCCATCTCCAGCTGTGAATATACTGAGACCCGTATTCTCCATACATTCATATTTCAAAGGCAGAAGCTGGGAATGAAAGTGTTACCCACTTCTAAAGCTTTCCCTGCACAGAGGTGCCCACAAGGTGTCAGAACAAGCAGCAGCTCACCACCACTCCCATTACAGAGGTAACAAAGCTGTCGAGCAGGAGGGGAGTTTTTTGCTCCCAACAACTTCCTAAAGCGCCTGGTGCAGACATGGCGGCATAGCACACCAGGTAGGCTGGTACCTGCAGGACACCAGCAACCTGAGAACGCCATACAGGAAATAATCTAACACCTGAAGCAAGGAATACAAGGGATTAATACATTTTATGCAATTTAAATCAAAGGGTCCTTATAACTCCTGCCTGAAACACTTAGGAAAACTAGAAAAGTATAGCAGCCGTGGAAATATTTTCCTGCTTCTGGGCAGAGAAAGGTTAAGTACAGCCCTGTGCACATCAGTTACGTGCAGTTACACAGGCTCAGCTCAGAATCCGTTTACGCAGAACTGGGAGCGCATGTCATGGATTTGGGTTGTAGCTTTTATTTGTACAGCCCTCATCGGGGCTTCAGAGCTCTTCAATATTAATCATAACAAAAATAAATTAGGTAAAAGATAGCAGAGCAGAAGCCCCAAGAGCAGAAAAAAAGATGGCAATACACCCAGTGCTTCCAGTCTGGTTACAAACTGTGGTGGATAGCAAACTTTCCAAATTCCTTTGAAATATTGGAGTGCTGCACGGATATGATGGATTTAGACTCAAGACATTGAAGAACTATCCAAGAAAACAAAGCCTTTGATTTACACTCAAGTAAATCTTCCTCTGGATTAATCTGCCCAGCTCTGAGATAACATGCAGATTTTTTTACACAGCCTAACATAAACAAATCCTCCATGTGCAGTGAATGGTGGGGCAGCAAAAAGGAAAGCAGTTTGGGAGCATGTACTTTCCAAGGAACGGAAAAACACTTTGTCATTCACTCTGGGTTTGGCTTTCAGAAGTGCTGCCAGGGCACTGAGTGTTTGATATAATCAGTCTGCTACCAAGAGCTTCATTTAAGCACAGAGAGCTGCCTGCATCACTGGGTGATTCCCAAAACAACAGGGGGTCTGGGTAACATCACCTCACCCACTTCTGCTCTCCCTCAGCTAAACGTGACAGAGCAATTGTGCAGAGGGCTCCAGCCTGATGAAACTAGTGTGGACTCATGCAACTGCATAAACCAGCATTACTGGTCCCCAGGGGATACAAGGCTATGAAGGCAGACTTGCAATTTTTCAGTCAACAAAACGAGCCTTCGCAACTGGGCATCATGTACTTTTCTTCCATCTTCTGCTATCACCAGCATCAGTCTGATGTTTCACTGCTCCCTGCAGGAACAAGCCACAGTGCTGCAACATGGACTAAGGTGGGATGGGTTCTCCTTTAACCTGCACAGACCTTACAGGAAAAAAAAGTCTTGATTTCTGTTCCCGGATTTTATCAACAGTAAGCCTAACCTCAGCAGTAACACCCTCCCTGCCAGTCCTGGCTGGACTCAGCTCTTCTTTGCTCTTACACTCCAGCCTCTGCCCCCAGGCTGCTGGGGGGGTGACTGCCCACCAAGCCCCTCTCTCCCCAGCAGGTTTTGTCCAAGGAAGGAGGCAGCTCCCTCAGGCTGGTTTTGAGCACAGCCTCTGCTGCAGAGCCCATTGCCTGCAAGCTGTGAGCACACAGGTGCTGAGCTCTGCTGGGGGAAAAGAGCTCAGCTCCACAATTGTCTGCTTCAAAATCCCTGCTGTGTCCATGAGTTTGCTTTCTTCACCAGCAATGTTTTAGGAACAGCTGAGCACTCGGATTCCCCTTTCCCTGGGACTGAAAACCAAGCAAACCCAGCTAGCACACACAGCTGCTCCTTCATCTAGCAAGAACAGTGTTTTGCATCTGGCTAGGCCACTCCTCAAAAGCATGGTGAGAAAAAACACTTGGATAACAGTCAATTAACACAACAAAAGACACTTGGAAGTAGTACTTTGCATGCAAAATGATATCCCTGCAGCCAGCATCTTCTGGGTTTCTACCCCATGCATTTTCTTCATGCAAGGAAAACTTACCTATTCTTCTTGGCACATCTCAGGCATCACATCGCTTCCTAAAGACACAGACCTCTTGTTGGGATAGCCAAATAAAGCCTGAGTTAGCAATATGGGTTCTTCAAGCAGTTTGTCCTCAGTGGTACATCCAGCAGATTCCTATCACTGGCAAGTCTTGGCCAAGTGACTGTGTATTGCACTGTAACAACAGTTACAGAGATCACAGTTGGCGAGTGACAGTATAACAGTTTTTGGCACTTAGTCTGATGCACTCCAACATCTTTTCTCATGTGTCTACACTGAACCACCTCACAGCAGTTTGAAGCAATAGTCCTTATACACCTTTGTGGAAACTGAGGCACAGCCCTGCACTGACCGTCCCAGGGCCACCTCACCTGCTCAAAGGCAGGATTGGAAAGCACACCGAGATCTGCCAACTCTCAAGACTCCGGCTTCAGCAACAAACCACCCGATCACAAGCAAAATCACTAGGATAGCAAGAGACCCAAGTCTTGTAGCTCTCAAGTCCATTCAAATTGCAACAGGTCTTGGCTGAAGATGAGGTGCAGCACTGCCAGGAGGGAGCATGGACAGACACACAGACTGCTGTTCAGGGCAGTTTCCTACACCTGAAGCAGGGCACAAAGGGCTCCATTTTACACCCCTTTCCAGGAATAGCAGAAGAAACAGCCAGGAGGTTACAAACATCAGGACATTATGTAGAAAGCTAAAGGAATCAAGTGAAATAACTCATGCCAGTTATTTTACAATGCCCCTGGCCCTCACCTACCACACTGTGGACAGACTGGTGGGGAGGGTGTGGAAGAGGCGGACACCATCTCCAGCTCAACAGCTCCCATTACAACCAGCTGACTGCTTAATAGGGAGATCCTGGATTTGGGAAGTTCTTGGACAAGTACAGTATTAGGTTAGTTAACAAGCCTAAATGTACATCTGTCCCAGAGCGCCACATTTCCTGTATGACAAGCCCCATAAGAAGGGGAAATTAGTTTTTTCCTTCATCAATGTCTGTCTCTGTTCCAGAGGCTTTGGCTTTTTGTCCCTGCAGGAGCTTCCCCAGGGAAGCTATTTCCTTGAGGTGAACTTTCTCCTCGTGCCCAACCTTCACCTGAGCAAGGGTGACAGAGGGGCCCCAGCCCCATCTTCAGGAGGTCTCCAAGGCTGAGGCTGGCCAGGATGCCTGCAGAGACCAGCCTTGCTCTGCATCAGGCAGCAGCTTGCTGGCAGACACCCTCAAAGAAAAGGCAATTGCACAGCAGCTGATCTGCAGTTGCCCACTCCGCTCCCTCTGGAGAGGGACACTGGGACAGGAGCTGGCCCCAGTGCATGCTTTTGAGCACATACACCCCAGAGGTGCCAGCCTGGACCCAGAGTCCCTGTGAGGCTAAGAGTCCTCATTCACACACAGCACCCCGAAGCTGCAGCACAGGGTCCCCACCAGCTTGCAGATGTAGGAAACTAGACTCCTTCCCTCCTAGTGTGGCTGACACCCCCACCTCAAAATCTGAGGTTTAGGCAAAAGGCTAATAGTGGAGGAGCTGGAGTCATCTCTCATCCTGCCCTCCTCCATATACATCATTTCAGGCTGAAAACTGTGTGAGCAGCAAAATAAGCCCTTGAGCAAAATCTAGTGACTGTGTGCGACCTTACCCCTGCAGCACATTATCTTGAGGTGAATTAATGTGTTGACAAAGTTTTAATACATTCTAACCTCCAGCATCAGAAAGACCTTCATCAACAGCCACATGGCCTGGCAGCCTGCTCCTTTGTTTATGCTATGCTTGCATGAAGTTTGCAATAGAGTCAATGACAAGAGCATACATCAGTTTCTTAAAATTGTTAATTTTGTCTGTAGACACTTCTGATATCCTTAACCTTCCAGCTACTTGCCATCCATAGAGAAAGCATTTGGGAATACAGCCATGACCACACTTTATTGGGAGAAACACACTTAAGCCTAGAAAGATCAACGTTCAGCTTGAAAGGTAGTATCATTGCAGGAGTTAGAGTCAAGGGTATATTGGCTACTGGCTGAGTTTCTTGACTATCACACAGACAGGTCCAGTGAGGCTAGACAAGGGGTTTTTTGCTGCCTGCTTAAGCATACAGCACAACAAGTACACTCAACAGCAAGGAGATGATGGGAGCGTGGTTGTGCAAAGGGTTCAGAACATGGACAGGTGAAATTCAGGCTGCAGAAAAGTCACAACTATTCATCTCTGTTATCTTGGGCAACTCACTTCTACATATATTTTTAACTTGACTGACAGAAAAATGGATTTTATATATAACAGAAAACTGATAAGCAAAACAGTAGATAATGCCTTCAAGGGCTCTCATACACAGCAAAGCCTAATATGCTTTGAGGCTATTTTGTACTCTTCAATATCAATGTAGCAACAATTTGCCATTTATTTCAACAGAAGCAGGTTCATTTAAATTGTCCTGAAGCTTTGTGGAGGTCAGCACAGTGCTGGTATGACACTACAGACAACAGCATAAGCAGAGACAAACTGACAGGCCTGGGGGAGTGGGAAACACCTTCAGTCACATGGTAGCAGTGTCCTTTTGTTCCTGGTTTGTGTGACATTTTTAACAAAATGTAATGCAATTCATAGATAAAGGTTCTGCTAAAGTTAAGTTTGAGGTATGACTTAAGTCATGCTAAAGTTAAGTTTGAGGTGCAGGACTTGACAGGGCTGTGGAAGCCCAACTCACTGCATAGAAGAGCTGGGATAATGGCAGAGTCCTCCAAGAAAGGCACAAACAGTGTCTCCGTACATGCCAAGAGGAGGCACAAGAGAACCAAGGGGTTCCAGAAAATTTAGGGAGGAGAAAATTTCAGAGTGTGAAGGAAGAAAGATTGCACATGCAAGTCAGAAGAGTCTTTTCCACAGGAACCCCAAATGGCATGAAATCTTTGTGACCTTGTGTTGGCCTAAGCAGCAGCAACCAGTATCATCCCATTGCACATGGCATAACTCTCACCCCAAATAGCCCAGCTTGAGGATATGAACATGCAGCAGCTCAGACTCAGGGCAGATCAGATAGCAAACTTATAGAAAGAGCCACATTCCCCCAGCCCTTCCACAGGGCAGGCAGCACAAGGAGAAGACATGCCCTGGTTGCTTGCTGGGCTGGCAATATCAGCAGGACTCAGTCATCAGCTGCAAGCAGAGCCTGAGACAGAGCAGCCAGATGGAGGACTCCATGGGCTGGAGCTGTGGAGGACAGCCTGTAAGAGACATTGCAGTTCCTCTGTACAGAAAGGCTGAATTATGCACTGCTCCTTGGATCCAAGGGACAAAGCTGAAAGCTGCTCATCTGGCAGCAGTGAGACTTCAGCAAGGAGCAGCACAGGGCTTTAGGAGAGAGATTGGTATTGGGTGGGTCACATACAGAATAAACCTCTTAACTGGTACAGCCACTATTGAGAAAGCAACTGAGCAGAACAGCATTTCTGCAAACTTACTTCAACTTCACTGAATTTACATTGCTACATAATACAGCTGACAAACAGCAAGCAATACCTCTTAACAAACGAAACATTTACACCTCTGAAAGACATTCCTGATGTACAAGTTTGCTTCCAAACAGTAACAGAGGAAAAAGGTACCCCCTTTTCTGAGCCATTCATCTGCACTCACTGTCCACCCCAACAGCTGTAGAGCTTCAGTTCTGCCTAATACCTCTCCAGATTTATTGGATGCCCAGCTAGAAAGCTCTGATTGTTCCCTGTTGCAGTATTTTGCCATGGGTGAGGAATGTGGGAGGGATCCATAATATTTTTATGACTATTATATAACCTTCTGTTAACTTGATGGGATAAGTCACAGGGCCCTCCCTGAGAAGAGGGCAAGCATCCCTTGAAATGGATGCTCATGAAGAGGCATAGAGGTCAAACCAACAGTGGAGCCTGAACACTGGTAGGAGTTTTAATTATGAATTATGAATCTAGCTACTATAGGTTGCTATTTTGGGAGCTGCTAAATTAACAGGCAAGTAAGAAACAGGAGGATCTCCTCAAAAGATAGGGCACTTCTGCCTCCCGCCCATTAAGGGATGTGAAATTTTTAAGTCCTGGATCTGAAACAGCAGTGATTTGTGGCGCCTGATTTATGAAGGTCACAGAGCACCAATGCAAAATCTTGCCTCCACTTCTGTCTCTCCTCATGGCAAGGGGAAAGCTAATCCCCCAGAATCCCTCTCACCAGCACAGATTATGTTGCTTAAAAAAGGGTATCATCTTCCCTCAGTTCACTTTACATGGTCTGGAGAGTAAAATAGGGTGGCTTCTGACTAGAGCTGGATAATGCAACGTTCTATCAGCTTTAACATGGCAACATTTTCTTATGAGAGTTTTGCAAGCAGACTTGAATCTAAAACAAGAATAACTTCAGTTAAAAGTGGAAATATCAGATTAAGAGAGTTCAGATTCCTGAAAAGAGAATTTCACCTCCTTCTAAGACCTCCCTTTTCTGCCTTTCTGAAAAAGGTTAAAGTTTCCTTTGAATTTTGTGCCAGAGTTGAAACAAATTTTACCATAGGCTACAGGAGATTCATAATCCTGCAGTCCCCATCATAGGAAATTCCTTATCTGTTAACTGAAAATGCTGCCACGGCTATCCCATAAAGATGTTAAGCCACCAAACCAGTGATAGTGAAATTTGTATCTGCCGACACCCCTGAAAGGCAGCCTTAGCATCAAAAAGGCAAGCTAAGCCCCAGCTCCTTTCAGGGCTCAGGAGACCCCAGTGTGGAAGGGAAAACCCCATTCCCAGGAGAGTGGAGCGACTGTGGGGTGCTGGGGGCTCACAGCAGGCATGCCTGCAGAGAGGGAGGGTTTCAGCATCCTTTCTCACCAGATCACTGCAGCATTAGGAGCCTGGACACTCAGCAGTTAGCTCCCTGGAAACACTGCTGCTCACACCAACACCAGGTGAGCTGGCAGTCAGATGCAGAGCCTGCTTGAACCTCAAAACCCCACTCATTTCCCCTGCTTTTTTGCCAGCAAAGCACAAAACAGGCCAGGGAGTCTTGCACTATCTACAAGTTGGGGGGGGGGGGGAAGTACTTTTTCCTTCTCTTCATAATTAAAGCTCTTCTCATCAGAGGGCATGAGGGCAATTTACCTCCTCAAGGGGAGGGGGTTGCTGGCATTCAGCTAATGGAAACAGGCTGCTGGCTAACGGGTGGTCTGCAAGCCCTGTTTGTTTGTGCAGGGAGCAATCCCAGCCATGGCAGGTAAGCAGCACACTGCCCTTGCTGCTCTGAGTAGCTATACTCACAAACTGCCTCAGTCAGCAGCTACACAAAGTCTACTGAGGACAGGACTGCTGGGCAGGAATTTAGCACCATTTACACCACCAGGCTGGGTGAGCAGCACCATCTCCTTCAAGGAGCCCAATACCACCAGCAGAGTCCTTGTTGCTGCAGGATGGCCAGGGAAACAAACCCTGAGGCTTGAAGCAGGGTTACATACTTCAGACTCATGAAAGTTTCATTTACTCTCCTGTAATGGCTAAAGGAAGGAATCAGTTGCACTGAATGCAGCATTTCTACCAAATACATTTAGGGTAAGAAAAAACCTTTCAGCTGGGACCAAAGCTATTTGTGGACACAGGCCAGCTCCAGCAGACGTTTCAGGAGAAACGTCACTAGAGCTGCAGCAGGCTGTGTGCCACCGGAGATGCTGGCAGGAACAGATCCACTCCACTCCCTCCATGTGTGTAGGAACAAAACATTTTATGAACTTTTTTCATTCCACTTTAGAAGCAGAACCAAACATGAAGCCTTAGACCGTAGCAAAATGGGACTAGCCACCCCTGCCCAGCCAACCAGCAGCTGTGAAGCTAGGCTAGTGACAGCACCAAAACCCATGACTCATCATACATTGCCTAGCTGATAATTCCTTATTTTCTCCCCTATCTTTGCACCAGACACGCCCAGCAGTAACTCAGCTGAAGCCCATAAACCCAAGGCCTCTATTTTGCTTTTAGTCAAGGCTTATGCCTGAGCAGACCCACTGGCAAGCACCGAAACACTCATGTCTAACTCAAAGCACCGCACTAGTACATGGCAAACACGACCAAGCAGGGCTGCATGCCCAGAGTGCACATGCTGTAGCAGCAACATTCAGTTTGCTACAGCTGAGTGTCTCACCTGGCCCCAGACCCCACTAGGGTCACTTGCTCATTGCAGCCTGCCCAGCTACCAAGCCCCCCCAGTTTCCAGCAGAGCCAGACACAGCACAAGCTCCTGCCCACTCTGCCAGGCGCTCAGCAGTGCAGCTCTGCCCCACAGGGCAGTGCACTTCTCTGGAAGAGACACTCACCTTCAGCGCTAGCCTTTCACCTAGGTGTCTCCAGCTCCTACCGCCAGGCAGATCCTACTTTCAAGGTGCTATTTTGGTGGGTGAAGTAAAAAAAAAAAAAAAAAAAAAACCAGAAAAAAAAAAGAGACCCATAAGATGGTCAGTTTGGTTGGAACCTCCAAGAGCAAAAAAGAGGCAACCTAGGAGGCAGCACAGTTGCTCTGGGCACATACCCATACTTCCAAACGCAGATCAAGTGACAGCAGCAACAGAGGGGCAGGGCTCATTCCCTGATACCTCAAAGCCCACTTCCCAAACCATAGTGACTGTGCCCAGCTTAGAGCTGCCTTCTCCACAGGAACAAACATCTCCCAGTAAAATATACCCAGCTGCTGCCTTTGATATTTAAGTATCCTGCTGTGCTCGCATAGGCCACCACAACCAGCCAAGCCCACCCTTCACCTGAGAGGTGACCTCGTCTCCCAGGTGAAGCCAATCTTTTCTCCTAAAACCCCAACCACAATTCCCCCAGGTGCAGCCTGGGAAGCAGGGAAAAGGATGGGGAAGAAACAAACACATGGATGCCAGCCAGTAGATGAGTGACAGTATCTATCGCTAACCCCAGATCACAGCTTTAAGCATTGGGATAATCCCGTAACAGCATGCTGAGAACATTTCTGGAGGGCACGATGGCAAGCTGCCTTTGGGCAAGCTGCGGCAGTGCACAGGATAAAGCGAAGTTCACGATCAGGTACAAATATGTTGTGCTCAGGCACATGGTCTGTTTGCATAACAATCTGCCTGAAACATTGCTTTCTTTTTAACGGGAACAATTTGTCAAAGGGTTTGTACCTCAAAGTGGGTTATAACTTTGTGCTTTAAATTAATAAGAATGTTTCTCCTTTCTAAATAGTTGCCATCCAGAAACAAGGCGCTCTAGCTGGTTCGTGACATCCCCCAAATAGTCAGCAGCAGAAAGGAGACAGTCCAAGCAAGGAGCTTGTTAACAATCCACAGGCTGAAAGTCATCTGATTTTTTTTTTTTTTTTTTTTTTTGAAAAGGCTGAATATAATCAGAAAATCATGAGGTAGAGTTGGAGAAAGAGGTAAGAAAATTTCATGCATCTTTGGAGATTTTATTCTTGGTTTTGCTGCAATTTTGACTTGAAAATACACCATGAGCTGTAGCCCAGCAGGACCGCGTTCACAGAAGATCCTCTGCTGAAGTCTGTCCACCTCCCACCTGATCTTAACAGAGAATTTCTGAATAATAAATGCTATTTTCAATGTTTGTTTTGACCAACTTTACACAAACATTTCCTGTGAAGAAGACAAAGGCAAATCTGAGAGAAGTTACTTCCTATTTGGCACCAAAACCTGGTCTGAAGCCATTCCTCAAACTCAACCCTGTTGCGCACAAGCAGACCGGGTCTTTCCCCTGCTGCCCTCTACAGGCATCATGGTGCTGGCAAGAGGAGAGAGCAACCCAGCAGCTGCACCATGCCCACAACAATTGAGCAACAGTCCTGTCTAATGTTTCATTTTTAATAAGTATTCCCAACTGAAAAGCAAATGCTGCCCCACAGCATATTTCTAGTAAACAAAAGAAGACAAATGCATACCAGACATGAGGGGTGTGGGGGGAAGAGGAATGCATAATCAGCTCCCAACTGTCATCGCTTGGTTTCTCCTTCTAGGGGGGTTTGCACTGAGGGAACAGCAGCAAATCTCCTGGGGGCTCACAGGAGGAGAGGCCTGAATTAAAGCATTGCATCTAGAAACCTCAGGCCTCACTCTGGTCAGATTTACATGATAACCAAAAATGATGAAATCAGTATAAGACTGTCTCTATATAGACATATATAGAGACATCTCATAGTCATAAGACTGGGTGGATGAAACTGAGTTGTTTTTGCAATTGCTGGGCAAGGCAAAGCCAAGTCGTATTCAAGTGCAGCTTCCCCTGAGAGAATGTTTAAAGAAGGGCCTGAATCTGACCCGAGTTCACATCCAAAGGTGACCTCAACTTCTGGCCCTTTTTCCCGCACCGGGAGACACCAGCATTCATGACCACACAGCCAAGCAAGCCCTGGAGTTACCTCCAGCCTCCTCAGTTTTCACTCATATCCCCCCTCCCTAACCTTCATGCATCTTCTTCCATCCTCTTCTTTAGCTTATTAAGTCTGTGGTGGCCTCTCAAACATACTAAATATGAACGTGTGGACCCAGCTATGCAAATAAAATGGCCTATGTGGTGAGCACACATGAGAGCAGGGGGCCTTTCCCATGGATGGGAAGGCTGATTGCCAAGCAAATCCCAAACCCTGCACTCCTGCACAGAGAAAGGGAGCCTAAGATTTAGGAGCAGTCACAACTTTTCTTAAAACAGCTGATCTTTTTCTCTACCTAGGGTGGGAAATGCCAGTTACTGGCAGTGCTAAGATCTGCCTCCAGCACCAGGAGATGGAGACCTGAAGGAAAGAGGGTCAGGGGACAGGAGGACATGTAGGGAGGAATTTTTATGGATGAGTGGTATGTAACTAGCAGGGGAAAGATTTCTCCAGGTTTACTGTTGCTGGTATATGTGTACATCAGTGTTGACCAGGGTGCACGCCATATGGGGGCAGCTCTGGGCATGATGGGAATAATTTGTTTGAGCGACTCCCTTCTTGTTCCTTCCTGAAAGAGAAGAAGCTCAGACTGGAAAAATAGGTCAGGGGGGCAGTTCAGGAGAAGACTGCCAGACAGCTGCCTCTCCATCTCCTGTGCAAAGTCCCATGGCGGCGGGGGATCTGACCCTCTGTCAGGTGAGTGGATGTCCCAGGGGCTGTGTGTAGTGTGCGAACGGCGAGCTCTCGCTCATGCACACCCTCTGCTAGGTTAGAGGGTGACTTTGCTACCTGCCCCACAGTGAGTCTCTTCTGACTGAAGAGGTCTTCATCAAGCTGCTGGCTCTGATACAGTCCTCTGTGCCTCCCCACGGGTGAAAAGGGGCAGGAAGAAGGTGGTCCAGGGCACGTGGCCACCTAAGAGGGTGAGCTCACAGGGTGGGACAGCAGTGAGAGCACACCCAAGCTCTGGCTCCCTGTCACACTAACACAGGACTGAGCCTGCTCCTACTTTTCAGCAGGCACAGAAGAGCCCACGCCAGGTTCAGGGACTGGACGTCAGTGCAAAGTGAGATACAACACAGCCAGTGGTACCCAGAATCACAGGGCATGCCCAAACCAGACAAATACAATACATGGCAGAAACTTCTGCCCATTACCACAGACTCACACCTGGAGATCTGATGTGACGGACAAACTCAAGTTTACACCCCAGCTTTCCAGCTGAGGCCAGGACAGCCTCCTCCTCTCCCTCCAAATCACACTAGCCATGGCAGGGTCATAGAGTTTGCAGGGGAAGCCTCCTCTTTTCCGACTCAGTGCCCGGTGCCTAGGCTGGGGGACAGAGAGTTGGTGTTTGGGGTCCCTCCAGCAACTCATCTAACCTCATCTGACCCCCGTCTCCAGGAGTTCTGTCTCCTTTGCTGCTGCTTCTCCTTGCTCTCAGCCTCTTCCTATTCCCAGCCCCAGCTAGGGGTGATGTGACAAACCTCCTGGTTTTAAACCTATACACTTGAAACCCTTTTAGACAACATAGTAAAAGAGGTGATGGATCCTGCTGTGCTTGTTTGCTTTGCGATCTTTTGGAAGCAATGCCAAGTAAAATGAAGCCCCAGAATAAATCCTAATGAACCAGAACATTTTCACAAATAACCTCAGCTACACAGCTTGCAAGTCCTCAAGCATTTCTACATCTCTGCAGCCAAAAACATATGTTTTGTGTTGCTTCACGTAAATCTCTCTGGTTATGTACCTGCATAAACCCTTCTATAAATTGCTCACTGGGCCTTGAAATGCAGCAAGCAGGCTCTTTGATGTATGTCTCAATCACCAGGTGCATCAATCACTGCTGTGCACACCTTGGTTGCTCCCACGCAGGGAGAAGTTACCAGTCCCCTTTGCCAGAAAAGAGGGCAAAAAGTCAAATAGTTTTCATGGATGGATAAATGTCTGTGGGCTAAACTTCATGCACAGAGCTTGTTTACACTGAGAGTTACTAGCACTTCCTCCTCTCGCTAGCTGATAAAATACTCTGCCTCCATCCATCCTTACGAAATATACTCCAGACCGAGAGCCTGCACATGAATATTTGATCTCTTTGTGAGCTCCTTTTACACTACTGCATTTCCTCCTGTGGTGGCAATTTCTCTCTGTACAGTAGTAAGTAAAACATCAGCCTTATTCTGTGGTGTTAAGGTGGTATGTCAGTCTAGTTACAGACCCACTCTGCACAGAGGTGGATCTCACTCTTCATCATCACAGCACAACTTTTAGCATTTATTCTGAGTCCTGGGAATGAATCGTGTTTTTAGGTTAGAGTTTAGCTGAGTAACTTTCTTGACTGAGAGCTACCATCGGATTTCACAAGGGATGTGCAGACTCATTGACAGGCAGGAAAGATTCATCATCCTTGAGTGAGCTGTGCTGCTGACCTGCTGTGTGATACTGTCTGGATCAAGGCTTCACTCTGCCTCAGTTTCCGCATTCAAAAGGAAAATGACTCAGTGCAATAGAAAAACTGAGAGCGTATACTTTATGTTGACATAGCGCTCCTGTTGGCCATGTTGTTGGGTCTCGATGAGAGTCAGCCTGCCTATACCGTACACTATAACATGTCACGCTTCTCCAGGGAAAGCAACCCCTTGTGAATGCCCTCTCACCCCTGCACGTGGCTCCTGCACTGCTGCTACGAGTTGCTGTCTCCCAGGGTGACAGCTCATATTAGCAATGTTTTTGTAGAGGGCGGGCTGAAGAGATGGAGAAGTTGGAAGAGGGGAGATGAAGCCTTAGACAGCTTGGCCAGCAGTTCAAACACCTAGTGTGACAGCCCAGAGCTCATATCCACTGGCAGCTACTGACGAAGGAATCGGCTGGCTTTGGGAGCAGGCTACAATCTTTATTCAGGGGTCCCAACAGCAGCTGAACTGCTGATTCAGAGAGCATATGTGTGATTGATTTCATCCCTTCTTCAGCTACATACAAATAGGCTGAGGCTGCTCTGGAGTATCTCATGGGTAATTTTTTTGTCTCTGCATCGCTGCTGTATAGTTATCTTTGGTACCCCCTGGGCTCTGTGCTTTCTTGTGACCTGTGGCACGGGGCTGGACTTCTTTTACTACAGCCTATTGTAGTAAAACAAAATGCTGTTATTAAAGGTGGGATGGGTCTTTCAAGCCCCTTATTCACCTCCCTATTTGATCACTCCAGTCACATGGGACTTCTTGTGGGGTGAGAAATTTCTCAGTGCCAGTGGGAATAGTGGATGTTTGCTCACATGGATCACATCCTCCCATGGGGCTGAAATCAATGGCCTTCACATCCAGATCGCAAGCTATGTCTATATTGCAGTAAGTGATCCTAACATAGCCTTTTCCATCTGCTCTGCCTGCCCATGTTTGCCTTACCGATCACTTCTGGCTGCCTCTTAGACAATACCAACCAACATACCCACCTCCTAGGAGGACTTTGTCACATCAAACTCAATATACTCTGGGAGAGTTTTAGACTTCAGCCCAGACGTGCAGACTCTGTGGAAAAAGGAGATGGATCTACTTTTAGTGTGGCAGTCCTTTGAGAGGCACTGATGCCAGCTTCAGCATGACAAGTCTCTCGCAAGTTCTGCAGCAGATTGACTGCTTCATGGTGGGGGGTTCCTGCATGTGTGGGCAACATGGTCTATGTGACATGTCAGCTCATCTTTGAACATGTCTGGAGTCCCTGCAGCCATCGTATGGGAGCAGCTCACAGCGGGGGAGTCTGACCAAGCCCACACTCCTGCAAGAAAGGATGGGAACTGAGGGGCAGCAGGCATATAGAGGACATGCAGGGACTTGTGCAGGGCGTATCCATGCCTCAAGATCACACACGCAGCTCCCTTCGTGTCTTCCTTCCCTCTTTACGTGCCAAGTTGAGATCTCCTGTCATCCACCTAAGAGCCAAGATCAGGCTCCCAAAGACCAGAGATTCCCAAAGAAGAGGGACAAGTCCCCTGAGTCCCCACCACCAAGCCCAGAACTGAGCACTGCTCCCTCTGCCCTGGGCATGCCACAGCAATCCCATCACGCTGAGGCTTCCCCTTCACCCCACGCCTTCTCAGTGGAGGCAAAGACTGAGCAGACCCTGGCGACTAGCTCCTTTGCTGTGTTGCCCCTCAGCACAGTGGAGACACTCCACTGGAGAGGGCTCATGCCTGCGACACAGAGCAGCCCCCCGCTTGGTGCACCGGGCACATCCCTGATGGCAGGAGCAGCCAGCTCCCTCGCAGCTCCCTGGACAGGAGGCTCGTGCATCCCACCGGCTGGCATCTCCTCTCCCTCGTTAATTTGGGGGAGCACCTCTGTCCCTGTCAGGGCTTTGCTGCCTCCACAGTGCTTTCTTTGCAGCTCCCAGCCCCAGTCCTGTCTCAGCTCTCCTAACCACTCACACTCTGCTGTCAGCAAAGAAACTTCACAGGCAGCTGAGAAGCGGCGAGATCGGAGGCATTCATTTCCTTGGGGCTTAGCCTTGAACTTAGTGCCTTGAACATAGTCTCAGCTCTCCTGATGTCTCCTCTCCCTCGTTCCACTGTGGCATTCCTGGTTTAACTGTACTGTCATCCCCCAAAGATCATGGGTTTAAATCATGCAATTAGAAATAATACTACTAATAATAGCAAACAAAGATTTTTTTGCTTGGGAATTTTCTTTTCTCTGGGTTTTGAGCCTCTTTTTGCAGATTTTCTCTGCAATTTTGTGAGATAGAAATGCGTTTTCATGGAGAGTCTTGCATAATCACATGGTTCTGGGAGCTGGGCACCAACCTCTGGGAGCCCTGCTATTGAACTGGAGATCAGATGCATAGTAAATAAATCTGCTTTTGATAGTTCTTGTTACTACAGCTTGGTTTAAGACACACGCATGGGTTTTCAGTGCATACAACCATACACACACACACGCACGCATACATCCTGATCACACATCTCTCTGCCAAGTAGTATGTAAAATACATCAAGCTCAGCACACAGTGCCCAGCCCACCCAGTCTTGGTGAGCAGGGTGGCACTGGGATGAGGATTGATCCCAGCAGTCCTCAGCAGAGCAGAGCCCTGGGGGCTGGCCAGCCAGGACCCTCTCACACACGCTGCCGCAGGGGGCCAGTGTTAGTCCACTTTCTGGAAAGCCTCTAAGGTTGGTGTCAAACAGGTGACCAAACAAGAGAAGGGAAGTTTATGCTGATGTGCTGGGGGTCCCCTTCTGAGCGAGGAGAGTTAGCCTGGGGTCGGGGGGAGGAGGCTTGCAGGTTTCACAGGAAAAGCAGGAGTCACCAGCAAGTCAGAGACACCGTCTACTTAGACCCTTGGCCCTCATCCACCGGAGGGTGATAGATAGGTGCTGTAGAGGTCTGTGAGATCCCCACAAGTACATCAGATGTGTTCTCACATCCACTTTTTGTATAAGATTGCCTTTGCCACAGAGGCACCAACCTCTGTCCCCTTCCTCTGGCAGCACCCCCACGCCATCCCGCACCACAATGTGATGAGCTTTATCAATGCCAGATGCCTGGCTGAGAGCTCACTCCCCAGCCACTGCCAGGCACAAGGCACAGCCTGTGCAAATGCCAGACCTGGCCCCAGGAGAAATGCAGTGCCTCTCCATCCGTGCCAGCAGTGAGAAGGTCCCCAGGAGAGGCTGTGAGCACAGAGGCTCTTCGCCAGCCCCCCAGCTCACACTCTCTGCTGGTTCAGCCTGAGGCACTGGGGCTGTGCTGCCAAAGGCCTCTGGGGCTGGCTGTCCTGATGGAGGACAATTAGGGTGGTAATACTGCTGAGCCTTGACCCCGTCCCCGGCGGGGTGGGAGATTCCCAGAGGAGCAGGCGAATATTCAGCAGCATGTTGGACACCCTTTGATCGCAGAGCATAAAGCGAAACAGGCCAGTTATTGATTCGTGTTCGCTGCAGCTCTGGGCTCTCCCCAGCCCCCTTCAGATCCATGTGGTGTCTATCATGCTGTTCTTGTTCAGGCAGTAAAACTTCACGGTGCCCTTTCATCACCGCCTTGCAGAGGGCTGCCTACAGCCTGCCTTTTGCGGGGAGCAGCCGGGCTGGCGGTGCAGCGGTGGGATCCTGCTGTCCCCTGCCGGGCATCCCCAGCACGGCTTGCAGCGCTGCCCCAGGTTTGAGGACTCCAGAGGGCATGATTTAGTGGTTACAGCAAAGGAAGAGGGGGCACACTTAAGATTTTCTCTCCCGCTCTGCTGTTTATGTGGCTTCAGGCACCCTAGTGCCATGGTTTTTCCCTGCCCCAGGAGAGGAAGGAGGTCTGCCAAGCTCACCTCAGGATGCTCTCAGTTCATTCAGACTGGTTTGGAAAGCTGTGGGCCGCTCGTGATACAAGGCACAGTGAAACCCCTGCTGACTGCAAGGAGATGTTTCACCCAGTGAACCCACAGCTGCAATTCATTGGTGCTTCCAATCAACTGGGTTCATCTACCATTAGCCAGCTGTTGTGAAAATCCGTTTTCACTCCATGACAGGTGACCTGCTGGAAGGAGGGCGCAGGGAGGCAGCACATGGCACCACTGCAAAGGCTCTGGGCACCTGCCTGCTGGCTGCCTGTCGTTCAGCCGCCAAGGGAGAGCGTTGGTGTCAGTCTGCCTCAGATGGACACGTTGGTGGAAGGAGATCCCACCTCCGCTGCTACTGCGCAGAGAGGGGACCAAGGCTGCCAAGCAAGGCTGCTTGACGTGGTGGTTATAGCTGAGGGCTTAGAGAAAGGAGGGGGGAAATAGCAGAAACAAATTTCTAGAGCATTGTGCAAGGCAGTTTGGGAACTGTTTTTACATGATGGGCAGAGAGTGAGAATAGCTGAGTAAGTAAAGCATGTTCCCATAGGTTTCTGGCAGAGCACGGCTTGTGGTGCCCTACGCATCATAACGGGAATCTCCACACACCACAGCACTCTTGCAGCATCACCATTTCGCAGAGGCAAGGCACAAGGTGTGTGCTGCTCCCCCACAGCCTTCCAAGGGTGGCCACTTGGCACAGATGCTGCACTGTGGCCTTGGTCACAGAATAATGACCACGGTGGCCGTGCCACAGCAAAATTACTTGAGTAAAGTGTAAGGAGGGAGAGATGAAGATGAGGACTAGCATCACCATGAAACCCTAACACTGAAATAAAATCCTCTCAAATCAACCCATATATCACTGGAAGCAGCCTGTAAATGTGAATTCTGGCTGGCAGCCAAAGTGCAAATGGCAAGCCTCTGTGCAAGAGAAGTGGCTTAATGTGCAGTGGAGACCACTGCTATTACATGTCCCAGAACAGGCTGTGCTGGTGCATAGGTTTTCCAGTGTTGGTTACAGGCTATTAAACCCCTCTAAGGTCATAAGTTCTCAGTCCTCTTCTGACTGCATAAATTCATTCGTAAAAACCTCACCAAAACACACTCAAATGGCTCACAGTTTCACTGAGGGTATCATCTCCCCACTTGAACAGAGGTAGAACGAGAAGGGATCCCTCTACCAAGAAAAAATCAGGTTCATGTGAGGTTGCTTTACAGAAGCAGTAGCCAAAAAATTCCTAAATGGAAGAAAGGAGCTGCTAAAGGAGTGTTGGTACAATGCAAGTCTGAGGATACCTGTCCTGCTCACTCCTTGCTCCCCTCCTGGGCACTGGAGTGAGAGAAGCACTAGTGCACCGATAAAGAGTGAGTGGAGAAGACCTTAAGTTACCCCAGGCTAAGGGTCTCCCCAGGCAGGGGAAAAGGACCCTCAGGAAGGCTGATGTAGGCCCACTCAGAGGATGGAGGTTGGGCAATAGCTAAGGGAACGTGGGAGGGAGACAGGAGGTTTAAATTGTTAATGTATTAATCTGCCTTTCCCAAATAGATTCTGTTCCTCCATCACCACCACCACCACCCATAAATTTACATTTACTTTAAACCCTGGGGCTTGTTGCTCTCCAGAAAGGAAACATTGCTGACAAGGGCACTTAGACAAAGTCATTTAGTTTCTGGGTGAGAGCTCAGTGCAGTTTAATAAGAGCTCCAGAGTAACAGCCCAGCACGCTGCACCGCCCATGTGGGCAATGGGGACCCCTGCCACGGGAGGATGCAGCGGCTTGCTGCATTCAGAGGTGCTGGGTGCTGCTGAAGGGTGGGTGCTGACAGTGCTCAGGATTGCACTGTGGTGTTTGCTGCTTTTCTTCAAGCCTAAGCTCGTTGCTCTAAGTGATTCTGAAAGACTCTTATGTCTTCCTTTCATCTATTTGCTTTTAAGTAGTTTTCTAGCTTTCATGTTTGTAAAGAAATACCTGAAATTCAATAAATCAATGTTAAAAAAAACAAGACAGCAAGGAAAAAAAGCATCCAGACTGTTTGCACAACCTCAGGGCTCTTAAGCCAGTTTGGTGATTTCTGGAAGCGGAGGGTGCTCCTGGACTCTGCAGCGATGCACTGTGAAAGGGCACGGGGGTCACCCAGGTGGTACCCAGCTGCAGCAGGCACAGCGGCAGGGTGCCCCAGCTGGGCTTTTCCCCAGCCTTCGTGTGACCTTCCCCGCTGGCATGCCTCTGTTTCCCTCTTTGTGTCTCTCTTGAAAAGGAATTTTTGACACACCGCTGAGTCATCAGCTGTGGAAAACCTGTACTTCCTTCAAACACCCACGGTGGTGCGGGAGGACAAGAGGAAACGGGAACACTCAAAGGCAGTGCCAGTGCTGTAAGGCAAAGACACATTTTGGGTCTGCACTATTCAGCACTGCCCCTTGGGATGCTCTGGAAGCCCTTCTCCAGTGGGCTTTTCCATTTTTCACATGGAAAATGTGCTCTGCCCCCAAACCTTGTCAGCATTGCCTGCTGCAAAATCCCTGCTACCCACCACCTTGTAAGTGTTCAGTAAAACACTATCTGTAGTTATTTACAGGAATTAGGGACCCATTTCATGAGCTTAGGCATTTGGCTGTTCTGGAAAAATCCCAGTCTGAAATACAGACCAAGATCCTGTGGAAGAAAAGCTGTGGCTGTGCCCTTGGACCAAGTCGTCTCTACCCCTGGGACGCATCATAGTGTGTCATGCCCACATACTGGCCAGGTTCAGCTTTGTTGTCTCAGGCAGGTGAGAAGGGATCACAGGAGACAGGCTCAGCCGATTGCTGGCTCCCCGCAGGGCTGCCTGTGCGTGAGCTGAGTGTGACTCACCCAGCCCCTTGCCCGCACCGCTCCTGGCTTCACAGCAAGCGCAGCGAGGGGCAGGGGCTGCAGTGACTCACCCGATGCCGGCCGCAGCACAAGGTGAGCTCACTGACCTGTGAACCTGCGGCCCCGCAGGCACCAGATGTCTGCGCTGCCTGCTGGGACTGTGCTGTTGCTCACATGCCCCTCCTGCCAGGACTGCAATGACCAGATGCTGCCGCCGACACTGCTGCGGACACTGCCTCTTCCCTGGGCAGCAGCAGGTGGGGATTGAATCGGTGACCCCCAGTGAGATGCACCATGTTCAAGCACAGAGGAATGTGGGGCTGGGGTCCAGAGAGGCCAGCACTGTCCCGTCTTGGCCTTCAGACACGCCTAGGGCTGCCCCTCTCCAGAGGCAGTGTGTCCTGCAGAGACAAGCCAAGGACCCCCAAGCTGTCTACCAAATCCCATACAAAGAGGTCGGAGTACCTATGCACCCCACTCCATGTGTCAGGACACTTGTGCGACCCTGGTGCCGTTCAAATGGCTCTGGTGACTACAACACAGAAATCCATTTCACTGAGGTTCCCAAGAAGAGAAATACACATCTCCCCTGCTATGGTCGGCCTGGGTCTGTAGGACCCTTGGAAATAGATCTGATCTCCTTGTTCCTGTGGTTGTACATCAGCCTGGACACTGCCTGAGCCACACTAGTCAGAGCCTGGCAAAACCTGCACGGTGAGCAGCAGCCGTGGCGGGGGGCTCAGCTGCAGGAGGCAGGAGAGCTGGGGTGCTCTGGGAGCCCCGCGACTTGCCAGAAACGTGCTGCTCTCTCACCAAGAGCAAACATCGCCAACCTCACAAATGGTTAACCTGCTGGGAGCTGCACAGCACTAATGACTTCATATGCATTTAATCAGCTTGGGCTTCCAGAGCCTCCTCCTCGGGAGCAGGAAAGGCCGTGCACCCTGGGTACAAATGCTCCCAAAGCCGCACCTCCCCTTACCAATCATTAATCACCACCAGGCCGGCAACGTGAGCAAGCAGCAAGCAAGCAGGAAAAGGCCAAGTCTCTGCAGCCCCCGCGGGAGCAGCGGGAAGCAGTGCTGACCGGTTCCCTGTGGTGGCAGCTCGCTCTCCGACCACCCTCCCTTGGGAGGCCCCCGTGGAGGTGGCCAGTCCTGCACGCACTGCCCTTTCCTTCAGGAAGGTCACTTGGTCCTGGGCGCGGGAGGCTCTGCCTGCAGCTGGGAGCTGCTGGGCTACGCGTGAGGCGGGAGCTCTGAAGAGGAGCTTCTGCCTGGTCGGCACCGCAGTCTTCATCTCGTCATCATGCGGCACAAGGCATTTTGGAGTGCCCTGGAGTACACCTGCCGATTGCTGGGCATCTCCACCGCAGCAGGTAAGAGCGAGCTCTCTTTTTCTTTGGCACTAAAGGGCACTGAGTGGGTGTCGGGACCCCTGAGCTGTCTCCCTGCCTTTGGCTAGGTGCAGCCGCTGCCCCATCCTATGAGGGGGACAAGGAAACTTGCTCACTTTTGCTTTGGGAACCAGGGAGGGAGAGTGGTGGGTGCCTGGCCGGGCTCTTTCCAAATGCTGTGGGAGGCACAGTGAGACATCAGAAAGGAAGAGCCAGCACTCAGTATGGCAGAGGACAAGCTAAAGCATAAATGGAAAAGAAAACTAAATTATATTCTTGTAAACCAGATGTAGGCACAGGAAAGATGTGAATGAGACTAAAACTGCGGAAAACTGCCAGGCTGCTCAGTGGGATGTGAAAATGAAGGAGGTGCTCCTTGTGGTGTGCACAGTGAGATGTCCTGTGCCAGGCAGGATGGAGAGGTCCCAGCCATCACGGCACAATTACTGCCAAAGCGCTGCTCTGCCTCTCTAGCAACCCGTCAGGGAGCAGGCTCAGGAAGCAGTTCAGGTTATAGCTGCAGTACAAACATAAATTCACCCACCTGGCTAGTTGCATCCTCTCACCCACTGCCAGGGGCTGCTTGGGATCAGTGTCCTCTGGGTTTGGTGACACATCCGGGTGCTTGGTTTCAGGTGAAATGCAGGTGTTTTGAGCCGGATGTCTCAGGCACAGTGTCTCACCCAGAAGGACTGAACTGTGGTGAATAATCCTCTCACATGGGGCATCTCTGGATGGGACGTGGGGAAACAGCTAACACAGAGGGCTCAGGGGTTCACTCTGCCACTGCTGCTGACTCTCTGTTATGGGACAGGACAGACAGTGCTCTCTGCCTCAGTTTCCCCATCAGTAAAGCAGAGATCAAAGTTGTCTGATTTGCCTAAAGGCTGGAGCTGTGAACCAGAGGTTTCTGGCAAGAGGTGATTTGAGGTGGTGCCTGTGGTTCCTATGTCAGACCCCCGGGAACTTCAGATTCAGACACTGCAGAGTAGGTTGCAACAGGCCCTCCTACCTTCGCATTTCCTTTATCAACTGCAGACAGCCATGAGAGACACTTTGCTCAAGTCAGGGGCAAAGTAGAAAGCACACAGGTCAGCTGAAGAGAGCACAGGTCCCCAAGGACACCCAAAGCCCAGCTGGGAAGCTGGAGGCTGTGCTCTGGAATGTGCTTTAAGCAACTGATAATGGGCAGAGATTTGAGTCTCTGAGTTTACACAAACTCCCAGTAGATAAGTGCACATCATGATGAGACTGCAACAGATAGGAGCTGGGACACAGCTTTAACCAGCAAATGCAAATCTCTTTCTTTCTCCATCCCCATCCCCCTCGGGCCCACATGAGCCCCATGCTGGTCATATTCTCTCTTAAAGCTCCAAGGAAACTCACAGAGACCTTCTTGGGAGAAAACAAGAGCTTGTTGCCAAGGGAAAACTAAAGCTAGAACAGCAAAATTGAAAGCAGCTTACAATTTGGAAGTGTCTTAGTGCAATATAATCTCTCTCTCTTCTGCTTGTTTTCTTGTCATCATTTTGCATCATCTGCACCTCTTTCTGTAGTTCTTCTTGAAATGAGCAGTGCAGTTGTCTCTCTGCTGAGCATCACAGAGCGTAGACAGCTGTACTACGGATCTCTGTGCTTTTCCATAGTTCTGATGCATTCCCAATATCACCTGACTTTCCCAAAAGGCCAGTGAAGAATGGGAGATGCCTGTGTTTTATTCCTCTATGTGCCTAATGGAGTAAGAAAACAGCTTGATGCAGTGTTTAGTGCCTGATGAGGTGTGTGAGGTTTTTGCATGAAATGGAAACCATGCAGAAGAGAATCCCACAGGTTTTGTTTGAAAAAAAAAAAAAAAAAAGAAAGGGAGAGGAGAGTGCATCAGCCTCACTAATTGATTCTGAGAAGGCCTGGCCAGCTCCATAAGCTGCTTGCAAATACAGAAGGTTACCCACATAATATAAACCTCCCCTTCCCCCAGGGTCTTGGAATGTAATGGCTCTCTGCAATGGTGGGGCTACAGAGTTTCTTGTATGTGAGAAATCAGACAGCCCTGCCGTCACCAGAGCCTCATGGTGAGTTAGTGAAGAGTGATCAAACAGCCCCATGATTCGCTGCAGTGTTTGGGGCATCTCTGTAGTGCAGAGATTTTAGGCCTTGTGATTTCTGCATCTGGGAGAGAGTCCTTACTTATTTCTTAATTCTCATGCTTTCAACCATTTAATTCCTAATCATGTGCCTTTAGCCACATGGTTTGGATAAGATCCAAATCAAGGCAGCAACTAGTCCAAACAAACACCTCGGAAACAGCCCTTTGCTTCTTGCAGATTCTTCATCCAAACAGCTTTGTGGATAAAGCGGAAGCTGTGCAAAATGAGGAGACCTCCCCATCCAGAGCAGAGACTCGAGCGTTAACAGCCAAGCTGTTGAATTCTGCATTCATCTGCAGGGAATGAATGAATGAACTCCACATTTGTAGGGAAGATTATAAAGAAGGGTTCTCAGTCATGAGATAGCAAAGGACAACGCTTTGCATGTAGGGTTACACAGCTCACACAGCTTCACAGCCCTCTGATGAGACTGATTTCCCCGTGCCCCTGCTCAGGGCTGGAGGGGCAGCCTCCATGGAGGAGGGTGGCGTGTGGGCCCCATGTGTTCCCCTGGTTGACAGGGGCCCGCAGCTGCAGGTGACACAGGGGGAACCAAAGCAAGACCGCAGCACCCCAGCGGGGCTTTGCTCGGCCAGGATGGGAGAGCTGTGTGCTCAGGCACAGACCCTCGGCATTGACCCACCTTGTGGGCTTGATGGACACTGGTCTGCATCCCGGTTTGGGAGCTTGGTACCCTTCTCCAGCTGGGGCAAACCACAGCTCAGATAAATGAAGCCAACCAGCACCTGAAGCCTTGGCCAGCGTGTATTGAGCAGGACCAGCGGTGAACTTCCTGAGCACCAGTGGATGGGGAGGGATTGGTTGGTGAGATGTGGAGACATCAAGTGCGGACAGGAGTACAGTGACTGCCTAGAGCAATGCCCTGGCCATGAGACCTGGGCTCCGCTCAGCTCCACGCTGCTGGCACTTGTGCACCGTGACCGGCCGGTCGCATACCGACCAACTTGCTGCAGCTGGTGCAAGGCATTTCGTTTCTGCTCCATTTTGGAAATAGTCTTGTGGGGAATTGAAGGATGTTGAAGGAAATTTTCCATCCCCTGAAGCTATTGGCTCCCAATGGCCAGTCCAGGGAAGATTTTAGCCTCGCTAATACTCTTAATCCCCCTTAAACTGACTCCCCAGTGTGCTGTGCTGGCCGGGGCACTGAGGGGACGTTCATTCCGTGTTTAATCTGCCTGCTCCTGTTATATGTTTTTCTGTTTGGCTAGCAAAGGATCTTGATGCCATGGCTACAGCCCTTTGTGAAGGCAACTGGCACGGTTCCCCTGTCCTGCTGCTGCCCTGCAGCCACGTGTTGGGTGCAGCAGGCCTGGGCAAGCAGGGAGGGCAGCAGAGTGAGGCTGGCAGGCACTGCGGGGACCTGGGCAGAGAGGTCCCCAGACCGGGAGTGGGCAGAGGTGGATGGGGCAGTGGGAGGGAAGTCCCTGTGGCAGCCGTGATGGAGCAGTGTGGCAGGGGGTGGAGGGGACACAGGACACTGCTGCTCACCTCCCCCAGCTGTCTAAGGCTGGCTGGTGTCCCCAGGTCACCTCTCACCAGCCCATGCAGTGGCAAGGCTGCCATGACAGGGAAGCAGCTGGGATGCGTTTCTGGGCTGTATGTCAAGGCCAGCATTCAGCTCTGACCCCCCGGGGTTGGTGTGTCAGCATGAATCACTGGTGCTGGCAGTCCTAACGTGCCGCACAGCGCAGGAGGAGCAGCCTCGCCAGCCCCTGGGAAAACCAGGTCATCGATCCTGGGAGCTGGTAGGGCACCAGAGAGTCGGGAACCAACCCTGCAGTCAGCATATTTCCTTCTCTTTCTAGTGCTGATCGGTGTGGGCGTAGAAACTCTGCAGCGAGGACAGTTCAAAAGCCTGGCTTTCTATCTGCTGTGAGTATTTTTGCCCTTGAAGTCAGAGCTGGCGGGGGTGACACATTTGACCCCTCCACCATAGGTAGCACCAGACTAGACTGCAATGGCAGCAGGGAGCAGTGTCCAAGGCTTTGGGGAATTCAGATCTGCGTATTTAGGTTTCAGAAGAGTAAGATATTTCTGTTAGAGAAAGTGATGCTACTGCATCACCCATGCTACTGCAGACTCAGGCAGGCCAGAGGCGACACTGGCTGCAAGTTGACCCACTGGGGACAGAAGGGCTTTGAGCTCTCCTCCACAAAGCAGCCGAGCAGAGGGTCTTCAGACCCCAGCACACAGACTCTGTGGTGAACTGGATAGTAAATCCTGGCCCTCTATGCCCCTTCTGCCACCTGGAGAGCATACTCAAGCCCAGCCCTGCCACCCTGACAGCTCCACCTTTCAGTTTTTCAGGGGTTGCAGTTACTGTCTGTGAAGGCTTCTTCTTTATCAGTTTGTTCCTGGAGATGTGCTTCACGTGAGTAGACCCTGTCCAGTCTTCTCCAGCCTTGGTGGGACCTCCCTAAGGCAACTTGCTCCCTACAGACACCACCAGACCTAGCTGAGCTGCAAGTGCCAGACCAAACGTCCTGCCCCTAATGCCATGGCAAGTGCACTCAGGCAGGGGGGAGGTAAGTGGGGCCATGTCCACAGCCAATTAAACCTGTGTTTTAACCCAAGCTTGTGCCATAATTTGCTGAGCATCAGCACGACAAACTCTGGTCTGCAGCATCTGCTTAACACAGAGTATGAAGCCCTACAAGGGACCAGGGTTGAGGGAGGAGCCAGATCGCCAGGGTGAGCTGCAGCTCCCTCCCAGAGACACTGCAGAAGACTAAGTTAAAATGTAGAAAATCCCTGTGTACTTCTCAGAGGCTGAGCACTTCTGCTGTCTTTTAGCATAAACTCAAAAGCCCTGATAGCTGAGAGGCAACACCTTACTCCAGCTAATAGGCACTCAACTAGTGGACAAGTGGGCAAACACACCAAGGAGAGATGGCCTGAGATGCTGACCTCTGGCAGATGTAGCCCCTGGCCTCTTCTCCCCATGGGAGAGGCTCAGGCTTTGCTTACCTTTCCTGACCAACACACCAGTGTCCTGGAAAACCAGAGTGAGGATCTGCACATCTAGATGGGTGACGGTTAGGTCCAAATCTTCTTGCCATGTGCTTGGTGCCCCATCCCACAAGGACCTCTGTTTCTCTCCCCAGATATGAGCCTGACTCGGTGGCACAGGCCTGCTGGAAGCAAGCTAGACGCCCGGGGAGCTTCCAGAAATTCCTGGGGTACACGCTGCTCTCAGTGGCTTGCTTCCTGCATCCCGTCCTTGTCTGGCACGTCACCATCCCTGGTGAGGAGCCCATGCTGGGGTGGGGAGTAGTGCAGATGGAAGAGGAGCATGGTCTGTCGAGGGCCAGAGAGGGTGGGGATGTGCGGGGTGCTGGACCGGTTGCAGACGGTGCTGAGCTAGCTAGACCAAGCACTGCTTGGTGAGCTCTTCGCCTTGTCCCAGCCCTCAGCCAACATGGCCTTCTCCCCAGGGTCCATGCTGGTGCTCACCGCCCTGGCCTACTTCCTGCTGAGCAAGAGGAGGAAGAGCCCAGGGCACAAAGAGACGCATTCCCAGGCGGGTCAGTACGTGGACCCTTCAGCCACCATGGCAGCCCCAACCATCGCTGGTGACACTGAGCAGACCTACACCTTCCACGGGGCCCAGAGGGAGCGGCACTGCTCGCTGCTGGGCCACATGAAGAGCATCCTGAAGGGCAGCAAGGACTGGAGCCCAGCCCCAGTAGCTCCTGCCCAACCAGCAGCCCCACCAGCCCCACGCAAGCAAGTGCACTTCCAGGAGAAGGTGGTCCAGATCATCCCCTCTGTCAGCGAGAGCTTGGAGGATGTGGAGAGCGAGGCTGAAGAGACCACATCGGACACAACACCCATCCTCACCCCACCCGATGCCCCCGTCATCCTTGCTCCCCTCAGCTCCACTGGCCTCTTCTGAGCCCTCAGCAGGAACGAGGACGGGACAGACCTGCTACCCCCTGGCACTGGCAACTCTCCCTGCTGCTCCATCAGCCAAAGGGCCCCGAGAGGTGGCCCTCCTTGCTCTCCCTGCCTCCAGGGTGACAACTGTGTCACCCCCTCTTCAAGGGGCTGCCCACCCTACATGGTCCCACACCTTGTAACAGAGCGGTGGCGGTCCCCAGCCCCTGCAGTGCCGTGCCCAGGGGACAGGCGGTGGTTCAGCCAGGGTAGTGCCAGGACAGGAAGGTTTCTGGTCCCATGGCCTCACACGTGGGTCACCCCTCTGTTACGGCACTACACATTACAGTGGCTGCTTCTGCCTAACATCACAGCCATGGTGTGTGCCTCCCATGAGGCAGCAGCAGGCAGGAGGAGGGGAGACCGTGATGCCGCCAGAGCAGCTCTGCTGGGGGCAGTTGTCTCCCTCCTGCCCTCGCTGCGCGTTGAAGAGCTCAGGGCTGGGACACATTCAGCACAGGGCACCGCAGCCTGCAGGTTCCCTCACAGCACCTGCACCAGCTGCAGCAGGCCCAGGGCATCCCAAACGTCGTTTCAGAGGTGGGCTGAGACCAAGCACACCCCTGGGGCTAGCACCTGCTAAGTGCCCTCCCCTGAGACACACTCTGAGCCCAGCAGGGAAATCACCTCTGGCCTTGGGGACATCTACTCAGGAGCAGGGAAGACCATGGGGCTTCCTGGTGTCCCCTGCCCGGACAGCCCTCTTGTGTTAGAAGAGCTTTGGGACGATGTGGCAGCTCAGGTCATGAGATTCAGCACCGCGCTGACACAGCAGACTGTGTGTAACTCCTGATGTGTGTTAATTGCGGGCCCCAGAGGACAAAGGCGATAATAAAGTTACAACGCTGTCCCACCAGTCCCCTCTATGCCAGTCCTTCCCTGAACCCTTCACCTCTGGCTTAATCCTACCATATTTTCTGCCCTTTGAGGACCGTTCACCTATAATCAGGCATTTCTCTCCTGTTCAACTCATCCCCTTGGCTGTCTCCCACCTGAGGACTAAGACTTTCTGCTTCCAGATGGCAAATGCTATCTGTGCCTGCAGATACCATCACCAAGACCCTCTCATCAGCGTCAGGCAACTCTTTTGGCTGCACATGGGAAAGAACTCAGGTGGCTGGGTTTTCTTGGACATGGGACATGAAGCCACACTGTCACCACTGCTGGGATGAAGAGTTGTAACTGCTCTAAGCCCAGACATGCAGCATTGGGGTGGGGTGGTGGTAAGGAGAGAAGATCCCTGAGACCTGCTAGACTATTTATAAGGTAGAAGCCAGTGGGGCTGGCTGTTTTTCTTCGGAATACTTTATTTCTTCTTTTTAAAATCTCAGCTTTCTGAGTCACAATCACGATGTTCATTTAGGAAAGCAGTGTAGTTTGAATGCAGTGTGAAAATGTAAAGTGTAAGAGCTCAAAAATCAGAAGGCAATTGAGATAAGAACCCAGTGCTACTTTTTAATAAACTTTTACGTGACTCCTAATTTGGGAGATGAAGGAGGAAGAAGGTGGAAGATATGGACTCACAATATTTGACTGCCTGTGTTTGATAATGAAACTCTGTCCACAAAAGCAGCTTATGAATGGTTGCACGCACTTGTCGTTCCTACAATCAGGCATTAAAAAAAAGCTTTTTGTTGCACCACCAACATTTAAAATGATAGCTGGTATCAACCTGTTTTAAACACGATACATGGATTAGAGACCTCCTCCTTCTGGCTGCACAAATTAGCCCTCCACCCCGTAATTGCGTGCTGGGGAAGAGTCACGTACACATCTGCCTTTAAGGAGGTTTTGCACGTGCAAAAACGTCTTCAGAAAATTGTGCGTGTTTACAGCCTAACGCTGCACAACTGATAGCAGCAAGCCCAGGATCCAACCACAGCTCCACCCTCAAGCTAGTATATTCATCACATTAAGAAATAAAAATAAAGCTATTTTCCTCTAAAGTTGGCGACCAAACAGCATACCTGCACCAACAAAGGTCCTGACCCAGCCATGCTAACAGGGTACCCACCCTTGCCAACTCTGCCCCAAAAGGCTGTGCTCAGAGCTGGCTCCCCAGCTCGATCACACATCTGCTCTGCAATTAGACCCACTCTCATTAGCAAACTCAGCTTTCTGCGTCATCCAAGGCTCTTCTTTGAACATTGCATAAGTAATTAATTACACACACAAATTACACAGAGATAAGGTTTGTCAAAAAGGCACTGCTCCCAATATATCAAGCAATCTGCTGATGAGAGACAGGCCACATTTCTGCAGCCTCCTCTCTAGCCCTGAGCAAAGCTCCAGGGCAGCCTGGGTGGGGACAGCTGCTCTGTGACAAATTTCATCCTTCAGCCCTTACTCAATCAGCCCTATCCTTCATACCGGTGGGGCAGCAGGGCCAGCTGACAAGGGGAGAAGCAATGCAGTGAGAGCACCTGTGGCACACTGAAGTGTGTGGGGAGCAAATTTCATCGCTCTGTGAAATGCATAAAATGAGTTTGCAATCATTGGAGTCTGCAGAATTAGGTATTTCAGTTTTTAGCCTCATCTTTTGAAAGTTTGTTGTAGGTTTCCCTTAGGAAGCAAGACTGGGGGAAGCTACAGGTGAGGTGGTTGTTCAGCCTTCCTGGAGACAGCGCTGGACCTGGTTGCTTTTCTTGCCTGCTCCCATGTGTTGGCTTGGCTCTTCTCCAGCCCCACAGCTAGCTGGCTCACGAGATGAAGGCTGGAAAAAAGTTGCTCGTCTTTTTTGTGGTATTAAACTGCCTGTTCAGTTAAGGTCCATGGCTGGCTCACCCTGGAGTCTGCCAAGAGCCTGCACCAGTGCCAGGGAAGTAGATGCTCCTCCAGAGGCAACTGAGCTGTGCCCCAAACAGCACCAGATGGGTGCAATCCCACCACAGGGGCTGAGGTGCTCCCCGGGTTGCCCCTGCCAAGGAATCCATTTGTACAGCCCCCGCTCTGCTCCCTGCCACCCATCCCACCTCTGGTGCTGTCTTCCACCTCCATCAGCATACAGAGCTTGTTAGCCCAGCGGAAAAATAATTAGGAAAAAGAAAGCGGGTGGCTATCTTCTTGGGTAATGAGCCAAATAAATTCATGGAAGGAAGGGCCAGCCACAAAATGAAGGGGATGGGGGATAAAAGCACCCCTTTCAGAGGCAGCAGGCTGTTAAAGTGGCTCAACTGCTTAAAGAAAGGCAGCCTCAGGCTTTCTTTAAAATCCCAGTGCAGAGGAAATGTTCAGCCTCAGGGGGTGTCAGATGACTTTGCAGAGGGCTCAGAGATTATTCACTCAAGTGTGCACTTCTCTGTCGGCCCCTCTCCCTACATCTACCTGTGAGGGGCATCCCAGGGGCTGCTGAAAGCACCAGAGATGCTGTAGAGAGCTGTTGGGGTGTCTGTATATGAAAAACTCTCATATATGCAGGGTAATTGCAGGGAAAGAAAAAGAGGAAGAACTTGACACTATTAACTGTGCAGTGCAGTGATATCTGAATTTGAGCTGCCTGAACTGTAAGTCCACACAGCACTACATGAACACTGCTATATAATTTTTGCCTGCATTACACTTAATTCGTGATACAGCTAATCCATTGAGATTAATCCACTGAGTTAGAGTGCATAAAACTATAAACTCCTATGGATTCACATACTGAAAGGAAACAAGATGAATCATCCAAAATAAATACATGCGTAAGGTAAAACTCTGTGGGGTAATCCTGGCAGAGATTGTTTCCTTCAGAATTTCCTCCAAAGATTTCCCTGCATGAGGAAAAATTTGCCTGCTTTGCATGTACATGTGCAGTGGAAACACTCTACAATGCTACTTGACAGCCTCCATCACAACTTAGTGAACTAATATGTTGCAAACAATTACTCCTTTTTAAGTTTTATATGAAGGCAAAAATAGATTTCAGTGCATGCTTCGGTTACAATTCCTCTCTGCCTCCAGTGCACACTCGTATGAGTAGTTGTTGCACAGCCCCGAAGGCAGGTATGCTACCTGCCCCACCACAGTGCTCCCACCTCACACCAGGTGCTTAGGCGCTCGCTCTCCAAACTCCCTAGCTTCCCCCGGGGACTCTGGGCCCCAGTTTCTCTGAGCACTGCTCCCTATTTGAAACATGGATATGAATGTTGTACCCATACAACAGCAGTGTTAGGAAAATAAGGTGCATTTGGAGAGAAAAGTGTTCAGTTTCTGCAGTGTCAGTACTTGAAATCAGAAATGCCCTGCTCGTATCTGCACGTCCAACGCTTGCAGCAGCAAACACCAGTATTGGCATCAGTGGCAGGGGCTGCTCCTAATTCAACGTTGAGTCATATCCACATGGAGGGAGAGGACCTGTCTCCACTTGATTCCAAATGCTGCTTGCTCACATACCTGAAACCCTACCCCTCCTCAGCCCTGCAACTTCTCCCATCCCATCCAGGAGATTCTCCCATGTGCTGGGCCAGAAATGCAGGTTCTGTTTTGGCTGGACTCCTGCATTTTGTGCTGTGCAGGAAGTTACAGGAACCAGAAACCAGGTCCCAAACCTGCCTGGGAATCCTTGGAGCTGTCAGCTCCCTCATCTGCTTGGCATGGTGTGGGCAAAAGCAGGAATCTGGCTTCCAGCTGCCATATATCAGCTTGCATACCACTGGTGAAATGACTGCACTTAGGTTATATCCTAGTGAATGATTATGGTACCTTTAGCAAACTAATTCTAGGCAGCTATTCACTCAGCCTGTGACTTTACTGAATCTTGTTTTGAGGCTCTATGCAAAACACTAGGAACCTGATTTTCCAACCCAGGTCTTTGGATCACAGACTAAAGAGGGAATCCATATTTCAGACAGGGGAAAAAAAAAAAAAGATAAAAAGAAAAAAAACCCAGAAGAGTAATGTTTCCTGGCAGCTCCTCCTCATCCCAGCCTGTACCTAAAGGGAACGTCATACGGCACAGGAGGAAGTTGTGAACAGCATCTTAACACTAATCCCCATCGCACTCTCATCTCTCCTTCTGCTCAGCCTCTCCTTCACCCCAACATTTTCCACCCCAGAGCTGGCCTCATTCAGAAGAGCTGTTTAGAAAGAAAGAGCATCTTGATCAATCCTTGCTAAACAAAATTATACATACTGTGACACGATTGATTGCACAGTTCCTCCCTGCCCCAACTCTCCGTCCACTGCCTCCCTCTCCAAAACTCCCCTGTAAGAGGGGCTGGGTTTGGTACTCACCCAGATGCCCAACCTTGCTTATCAGCCCTCAGCTCCCTGCTGCTGCCCTGCTCCCTGGCTAGTGCATCGCCCACTGCGCCTGTGCTTGCTCTCCCTGGAGAGCCCCACTCGCAGCTGCAGTTTTGGGTGAGGCTTTCAACACTGCAGAGGGAGGTAACACCTACCAAATCATGCCTAGAAGGAAAGAAGGCGGCAGCCACAGGGGACATGCCCAGCGAAAGGAGACTATACGGCAGCCCTAACTAACTTGTTAAGTTTTTCTGTTGTTTTTGGGCAAACCTCACCTTCGAACTCTTGATGCCTGCTGATGTGCTACAAATTTTGCACCATAAAAAAGCAAGTTTGTTCTTTCAGTAATGTTTTGTGCTAGTCTGTATTACTTCCTTCAATAGCATGAGAAAACAGAAGTACACAAAAAGAGTTTTACTGTGCACAAAACTGAGCTGAAGAAGCTCTTCTACATTGGCTACTCTCTCAGCCACACTCAAGAAGAATTCTCTGGGGGAATTTGGTACAGTGACAGTACTTTTGAATTTAATATAGTAGCACTACATTTCTCCTTTTCAAGGTGGGAAGGCTTTGTCTGGGTTCTTTATTACCTCTTTCACTCTTGTGCCTAATGAGGAGACAATCCCCGGCATGGCAGCAAGCCTGCCTCCCAGCCCAGTCAGATGAAGGGACCACATCCCATTTTATGTCACACTGCAGAGCTATGTCCCCGTATCATGTGCTCAGGAAGACTGAGGCTGCCAATGAAGGTGCAGGTGTATTACAACACTTGGATCCTCTCGATGCTCCCAGACCTGGTGGGCGAAGTCTGATAGGCCAGGCAACCTGAAGCTCTTCCCTGGGCATATACATTTGTAGCAGCATGGCAGCAAAGCTTGATCTGGGAGGTTCTTGAGGGGAAGGGCTTGGGAAGGGAATTACACCTTTTAGCCGCACCTTCCCCTCAAAAACCCAGGCCCAGGCATGAAAGTGAACTCCATGTTATTCCTCTTAAATTAATTATTATTCCCTCTCAGCATCTGTTTCTCATGCAAGCATCTGCAAGCTCAGAAGAAATCATCAGCTGCATAAATGGAAATCAGAGTGTCTTCTCCAGCAATAGATATGTTACGTGTTTCACATTGGGAGTGCATGTGGTCACAGTGTAAAAATATGACAATCTTACTGTCAACATCTCTCATGTGGAAGTGCCATAAGAAGGAAATTGCAAACAAATTCCTGCTGACTGGTTTGGAAATGGAGAAGGCTCTGCTGTTGTCATTACTTCTCCTGGCTCTTATCCAGTACTAAACTATTGCATTTATGCTATAATTATTTTATCAACCTCATGCTAACTTGGTTTATGATTTCTTCACTTCCAACTAGTACTCATAGGCACAAACATTCCCTCATTCAAGCTGATTCCTTCTAAATCAAAATTCCAAATGAAAGCACAACAGAGTGCCTCTGCTAATGTATTTAACAGATAGTTATAAATACAAATTATCTTTAGTTTTCGTGCCCGGATATTATTCATAAGGTTGCTGTTACTGTATGACTTTGTTTTCCACTTATATAGCACTTTCAACCACGGAAAAGCTGGCACAAAATGGCAAAATATTTTTTGCTTTGTGTCCTGCAGCTACAATTAAGAACACTCCAAACCCATTAATTACAGCATTGCTCTTTCCTGAAACAGCACCACATGTATGAATTACTCCATCAATAGCGAGCGCTGCATTTTTAAAAAAGGTATCATGACAGATCATGCGATACAAACTACCAGACAAGGCAAAGGAAAACATACCATACAGAATTTGTATTGCCATGGAAATGTTATTGCAGCCACTGTGCTGGTTCTGCCCTGAAACAGCGTCCTGCATGCCATCGTGGACAGACTCTGTCCTTTCCTGTTCCTTGCTTGGAGCTGTAAATGACAGCAGAGAGATACCCAGAGTTCAGCTCCAGCTGCCCGCCTGCCCCAGCAGTTTCTGTGCTTCCCACTCCCGTGGGGCTGACACCTGTGAAACGCTCACACAGCCACCCAGGACCGCATGGAGCTACCATGCAAAAGCTCTGTTTTGTTACTCAATAATTTTATTGAAAAAAATAATTATTTGAGTTATCGCCCCCCAAGCAGCTAAGTCAGTAAAACAATAAAAAAAAAAGTGTAAGAAAAATCAGCTTAGGCAATGTCTTATACCTTGTTTATAAGACTGTAACTCCCATGTTACTGGCATTCAGATGAGCCATTCAGACGGGTTTTTTCTCTTGCTAAAAAAGATTGTACGTCTCAGGCAAGCACAGTGAAAATTACAAGTTGAATGGGATGCAATCAAAGCTAGTCTCAAGTCGAAAATCATTAATGATAATTTGTAATCAAGTTTTGCAGAGCTTTCATGTAACAGTAATCAGAAATTACAAGATAAATCATATTTCTGAAAACATTCATTTCTTTTGGCAGCCTCAATGTTTTTTAATGCTGTAGTTACTTAGATGAAAGATATTTTTATTAATAGCATTTTGCCTTTGTTCTATCCTTTTAGAGAAAAGTCTGACATCTTTGAAAAGTTTTCTTGTGAAGCTGAGTAGGTGTCTATATGGCTTAGTACCTACACAGGATAGCTGCTAAGAAGAAGTTGCACTGAAGCCAAGTAGAATTTCTGTTTTACTATACTGTGGTTTATATTTCATTTGATCTATCTAATGATGTTTAAAATCTGATTTATTCAAAATAGTCATGAGAAACTTTAACAGACCTCTGAGTTCACAAGTTATGAATTTACTCTGCTTTGGATGAATCACTCACAAATGGACGTGTACGAAAAGCAGTCAAGGAATGGTTTTATGGGCAACATCTCAGAAATCACATCTGCTATACATGCCTGATATTCAGAAAAAGACCTGAGACAACAGGTTGCATTATCGTCTCTTCTATAAGAAAGAATATATTGAGTTTCAGGAGGATACATGGGTCAGGGAATAGAGTAGATGGAATGGACTAGACTAGACTAGACTAGACTGAAATGGAAAGGAAAGGAAAGGAATAGCTTCAGCTAATATAAATGTAACTCCAATGCAGGTGTAATTTCAAGTTGCCACTACTAGAAAAGTGGAATTGCTGAGGGCTGTTCATTGATGGACTAGGGCTGAAGTCCAAAGGTAAGTAAGTTAGTGATTCTGTTTTAAAATCATGATAATTTCACAAATGTACATTTTTCCCACATCTGCTTGTCCCCTCTGTAAACTAAAAAAGGCCGTGCCAACTGCTGTATAGTCTGGAGAAAGAGACCAATGCTATGACATTGAAATGTTACTTCTTCAGAGCAGTAATCTGATTTAATAGAAGAAATTCCATGACTAGAAGCACTGGGATTTCACTTGGGGTATTGATATGCCTGAGCACTTGATGGGATGTAAAGGCACATGGTGGACAGAAAAGAAATGGCTGTGAGGCAAGAAAATACATGTGAGGATGATGAAGGCAGAATAGAAAAGGGTGCATGGGAAAGCTGAGAAACAGGAGGAATTTATGAAAGGCTGAAGAGCTGCAAAAGGACAGGTAGTTAAGAAAACATGGCACTGAAATGAAAAGCAAACAAGAGACATGCAAGAAAACAGTGGGAGTAGAGGACATTGACAGGACTGCAAAGAAGACCGAAGTACAGAAAAGTAGACAAGGGACAGGACAGTGGCTAGGTTAGGAGCTGGCCTCACCTCATGAACAAGCACAGGGTAAATGAAGATTTGTGTCATTTATCCTGAGTAGAAGTATGGCAACATATAGTTGAATTTGGAACTGAAATTGTCACCTATACTAGGAGTGGCTCCTTCCCCTTCAAAGACCAGAAGGCAGACTGAAAAAAGCAAACATATAGCAAACATAAGCAAACATGTGGATATGTGATAATTAATTACCCTGTATAACTTTTCCATCAGCTTTTTGATTCTGAGATGATTTGAACACATTGTGCAATACTCTGCTTCTTGTAGCATAGCTGTGTGGTTTCGTGGGAGGAACAGCAGGACAATGATGTGCACCACCTCACAGTGCAGGTGGAGATGACTGGATGGGACTCAGAGACATGGTGCACCAGGGTGTGCATGGAAATGGTATGTTCTTATAGCACCGTGATTGCAGCTAACCAGCTTTTCCTCAGCTCATATGGGAGATACCACACCTTTTCATGCTATGATTGTATTTAGCAAACCAGGTTCATCCTAAATGACCTCCCCTATCTATTACTAATAAACAAGACAAACATGCATTGCATAGTAAAAGCCTGCTATTTCATTTTGTGTCACTCCGGTAAATCCACATTGCTTTGACAGGAAATATCAGGATAATCATCTCCAATTAGGTGCAGTTACACTATTTCTGACAGTGATTTCCCAGACAGAAATGCATGTGTGCATGCTGAGTAGCTGACGCATAGTGCATTTGCTGTTTCAAAGGCAGCAAACCTTCTGGGATTAGCACGCTAACAGAGCTAACTTCTGCAGCACATGCTTTTCAGTTACACACTCACTCTATGTGTTGTACAGATCTGTGCAAGCACAACAGCTTGTTGCATGTAAGGAAACATACCATGCATAGAAAAGTCTGGGCATAAAGTAGCCTCACCACCAGAGTTAATACCAAAATCAAATATATCAGTAATGGCGCGGGGGGGGGGGAACCAAACCTCTAACCTGCACAACATCAAAGAACTAGATAAAAAACTACAAAATTACCTATCAAGTATTCTGAAGTCCAGGGATAATATCAAACCCTATATGCTCGTACTAATGCTTGCCATGTTTGGAGTAGTTATGAAAAGCCATAATTCAAATTATAATGGTGTTTTAAATTAATAGATTTACTAAGATTTTATCAAAATCTTGGTTAGCATTTCCATTAAAATTGCTGCTCCTGGAGTCATGTGAGGCTATCAGACACTCAGCTCCTTTTCAAAGAGATGCCTCAGTCATAGAGAAAAATCTTGAAAACTGGGAGCTCCTGGTGATCCTGGAGAGCTTGTTCATGGCTTTGAATGCAGAGAACTGGCTAGTCTGCATCACCTGTGAAAGGCAAAACTGTTTAGAATTCCTCTCGTAAACGACCTCCCACTTTTCATTCATCCTTTTTTTTCCTATAATGTTCATCTACCAATAGTGAACATTTTGCAGACAACAGATGTTCACAAGCTTAACCAACTTGTGCCCATTAGTCGTCACAGATGGAAAGCTTCTTCTACATCTGAAAATCTGGCTGCTGCTTTGCATAAACCAAGTGAAGGATACCTGCAAATCCAGTCTTCATTATTTACTAATATTTTTGTAAATAAAGCGATCTTTAACAGATAGGGATAAAACAGCTCACACCCTCCAGACATGATCCAGTAAGAAACTGGTTCAGCCAAAATAAATATACACAAAGCCTAGGACAAATCCCAGGGGCAGGCAGGATGCCCAAGGACACCTCAAATGGCACTAAACCCCATGTTTGGTTACTTCTTGTTGATGGATCCAGGGACCGTTTACTGGTGCGTTGAGTAGCCCCTTATTTTGCTACAATCCTTTGCTTTGTCTGATGTCCCATAGGTAGCAGTGGCCAAAGATTAAAAAAAAAAGCAGATAGATTAGTGGCTGAAATTCTGTGATTCTGCAAAAAAATTTTCCCCCAAATTCCCTCTGAGGTGAGTTGTCACCTAAGGGAAAAAATAGCCATTGTGAGTAGAGGGTTGCATGTGCAAACCTTGTGTGCATATACACCCTGTATGCATATACACCCTGTATTTATGATTTCACCCACTAGTAGTTGACAGCTGGTGTGCCACGTAAAGAAGTTGGTTTGCCACAAGCAATTATCTAGCTCTGGCTTTGATTTTAATTTCTAATAAATAAACTCCAAGGCTGTAATTCTCTGCAGTCCCAAATGAAAATTACAGACTAGTGGTCACAGAAGCCACCTCAGAGCTGACCTGCCCCTGATGCTGCTCCCTCTCCCTGGCGCCGGTGGCAGCAACCAGCGTGGGGAAGACATCGCACGTGGGAAAGTCATCGCGCATGGGGAAGGCATCATGTGGGAGATCTGCTGAGCTAGGCAATCCTGCAGTGGGGAAGGGAAGGCTGGCTTCTTCCACAGACCATCCCAATGTCCCTCCTCAGTGTCCCTCGCTAGGACATAAGGTATGACAAGGACATGACATGGTGACATGGTTCACTTCTGTACAATCTGGAACAACCTCCAGGGTGTTGAACATGCCAGGTGAGAATTCACACTACACAAAATGGTAATGTATCTTTCCGTGTACATGCCAAAACCCTCGGAGACTGAGACCTCCTGTCCATATTTAGGTGAGTCTTATGAGGTTCTCTCTGAACAGGTCTAATTTCAGTTCCTCCCTTGTTGAAATTGAACCATGCAGAGCCGTGCAGAAAGCAATGGCACTAACAATAGGGTGCTTCCTAACCTGATGCCTTCTGTGGAAACCAGATGCTTTCTTATGAAATTAAGAAAGCGGGTACCCAGTATATGCACCACATACAAGTTTTACGCTGCACATTGCCCATAAGGCTAAGGATGAGTCTGTAACATCAGAGGGTCTATAATATCAGGATAATTCATTTATGCAAAATATTTTTACTTGTCTTTACAATTTGAAAATTATAGTAACCTAAGAATAATTTTGTTCTGCAGTGGCACAATCCCTTTTCAAAACATGAAGACAAGCGTAATCCAGCAACAGTATAGAACCATACAGTGATTTTACTCAAAGGCTTAAAGGAGGATGGTTTAGCTGCCTTCCTAAGGGGACAATGCTCAGGAAATTATGCTGTCTGTGTGTCTGTCTGTATGTTCCCTGGTAAATTTTGAGCCCTGTGGCCAGTTTTCACTGATAGCAGCATAGTCCTCTGCAAAATAATTAAGGCTTCGAGTGTTTCATGAAAAAAAGATGACCAAGTAGAAGAGAAAGACTACAAGTGCCCTGACCAGTAAAGACTGCAGCATGATTAGAAGAGGAAGAAGAAGAGCAAGAGAGATACCCTAATCATTGGAAATATTTAACGATTAATATTTAGCTTGCAATCAACTGTAAGGTACAAACTGACAGGAAAACAGTGTTGCTACATCTAGCGCTCAGGGAATGATTTTTTAAACACAAAATTCTAATAGGATTGAATTAACATTTTGACAGCATTGCTAGCTCCAAGAATCTACCTGCCTGTTAAAAATCTGTTTAAATCATTTTTTTCAGATATTACTTTCTTTTTTTCAAAGCAAAAACTCATCAGTGAATTCTTTATCTCCAGTAGTCCATTCTCTTAAGTCTCTGTCAATACAACTTGTAATAAGGACATGTCTGTCTTTATGGCTTATGTGAATAAAATCTGACATCCCTTAGGGCACAAAAGTAAGGATTTCAGCCACGATTTTCATTTACTTATCTGAATATTCATTCAGATTAACAAAAATGCAGCTTGAACTGAAATATCCCTTAGACACTGTTCAGACAAGTATTAGGGACAGTTCATGCACAAAATCCTCATAGCTGGAGGTGCCAGCTGGACAACAGGAAGGAAACAAAAGCCCTGGAGGTCAAAATGACTTGGGCAGAATCACACAACAGTGATGAGCAGTTCAATGTCCTACTTGTTCGACCTGGACACCAGTTATTTCAAGATGTCAGGATGACCTGAGTGAGACTGTGGATACAAGTGCAGAGTGATTTGGCTGAGCAGTGCCACAGTGGTGCCAGGGAATGCAGCAGACAGATGCCAGCCTGGCTTTGCCAGCAGAGGGGCAGGAAGCAGTGCAAGGGGTATGGACCCTAAAAGCGGTGCTGCTGGAGCCAGGTCTGAGCTGGTACCTCTATATGCTGCTCTGTAGGGATGCCGCCAGCTCAGCTCAGAATCAGCCTGGGGATCACTGTGCCACAAACCGTTGGGCAGTGAAGATGTGACCGGTTTTCCTGTTGGCTTTCAAAAGGAAAATACAAATTACGGGTTTTTCAGACTTGTTTCTCCTCTAACGTTGGAGCTCCTCTGCTACAGATTGATAGCCCCACTAGCAGAGAGCATGGAGCCATGAGACATCTGTGCTGAGGGACATGTCATGTTCCTACACAGACCTTGGGAATTCACCATTTTTCAGATGGCTGCTGCTACCTGCTCCAGGGGAGCAAAACAGCCGGGAGACCACTCTGCAAAGGGAGCTTCCTGCCTCAAGGCACTTCACAAAATGCTTCCAAAGCAAAGAGATCACCCTCACCATGAAAAAGACATGGACTTCCTTTGTGATGGTAAGAATTATGCCCTTGTCTGATATTACTTGGCTTAATGAAAGAATATTCCCTTGTTTCATGGAAACTTTGAATATCTAGTGCAACATCAAATGGAGCAGATCTTGAAAGTGGTCCATAAGTTTCATTTGTCCTGTTTCTGCACAGTGTTGTGAAACTATGTGTTGGCACTAACATTTTAGACGTAAACTTCCTTCACATAGCAAGAGAATGAAATATTGTTGACATAAGTAAAATAGAATGTGTAGACTCTTCATTTGGTTTTGAAAAGTATCACTTTGGGGTCAGCAGACAAATTTTGTCTTTATAAGGGAAAGCTTTTATTGAAAACACGGGCTATATTTGATATGCAGCTTTGCTATTTAAAGTACATTTCTATAGCTAACGTTAAAACACTTTTATCGTGTTTCATTTTCCTTACAAAAGATCAAAATTATATTCTAAGCCCTAAATGCAAAGTAATAATCTTAATTTTGTAATTATTTTTTATTTCATTTTTTATTATTTTATAGTGGACTGTTTAATGTGGGAAAATTAATGTTGATGCCCAGAGTAGACCAGCAATTTGTATTGGTAACTGTATCTTCGCTTTTTAAAGAAAAAGGACCAGATCTATGAGTTAGCTATAACTTCGCTGTTTCAAAAGAAATTCCTACTGTGTATAAAGGTAAAAGGAAAAAACAAGTGCTTTACAACTTGGAAAGATAGAGCTATCATTATCCAAGCTGTTGACCTAGCAAAAGTGAGTGAGGAGGGTTTTTTTATGCATGAAAAAATTCAATAAGCCAAGACTGAGATAATTAGTAATGGAATTAATATTGGAAGATAATTTTTCAGGAGAAAGCAGGCAAGAAGAAAGGTGAAGAAAGAGAGTCGGTGGTCCCAGCTGCCAGCCACCTCGGGGCCCAGCCCTGACCTCAGCTCACTGCCCACTCTGGGCTGCCGCCCACTCAACACCAGCCGAACCCACGTATAGGTATGCAAAAATCCCAGTCTGAACAGAGGACGGAGGTTTTGCGATGCCATCTCTAACCCCTGAGCAGCCTCCTTCTGTCTCAGAGCAAACCCGTTACTTTAATTCTTAGCTCTAAGGAAAACCCTAGCCACTCTGCCCACAGACCCTCTGACCCATCCTTAAAAATAGCTGAGTAGCTCCTGCTGATGCCAACACAAAACCAACCAGAACAAATTGCCTGACCCAACCCCAGCCTCATTCATTAGTCCATGCTTACCAGTGCTTAATGGCACACGCTCACCAGGACTGACTGGGGCACATTGACTAGCGCTGGCTGGTGCACACTGAGTGTAACTCCTGCTTAGTGCTCGTACTCGTTCCAATTCTTCTGCCAGAGGGTTTGAGTACACACTCCAAGACTTTCATTTAGCAACAAGTGCAAGAGAAATAAACCATACTTAATGCAGCTTTCCACACATGTGTATGTAGATGTGTGAGTTTCTTTTTTTTCTAATTACAGTTGATACATGTGGGGGTGAAGAGATATTGGTGTATACATTACTACAAAATTAGCAGAAGGATAAAAAGAATTACCTGTGGATTGTGGGACAAAACAATTCAAACAGTTATGCAAAGCTCATGAATTGCAACAGAGACTTCATTTTTATCCACCCTCAGAGGTGAAGAAATCCTGGCTTGCATACAGTTCACAAACTTCAGCATCAGCTAAAAAGTACTGTGGGAGTTATTTCTGTTTTCAGAAGTTGTGTTTCCTTTGGGTAGGTCAACAGAGGGGCTGGTGCTGAGCTTTTTGTTTGCAAGCTGCCCCTTCTATGGGTGACTGAGGCTTGGGCAGGAGGGCAGCACTGCCTGGGACATTCCCAGACAAGGTGTCAGCAGTGTGAGCAAAAAAGACAGGCATGCAGCCCTCTCTGTCCCTCTGAGCCCTTCCTTTTGACACTTCTTACTTTACCTTTGTCACATGAAAGATTCATAATTATGTAAGTGCCAACTCAGAGCTACCTCACTCATCACTTAGGAGTACTGTGCTGCTCAGCCTAGTTGCTGGAAATCCTCTAGGCAAGCCCATGCCATTTTCTTTGATGATGAGCACCAGGAATATTTTTGCAGGCCTGACAGAGCTAAGAAGAATCTCTCACCCAAGCAGCACCTTTTCTCGCTAGTGCTTTATGCTTTTGCACTTGTGTTTCTTTGTGTGTGGACTCCATTGGAAGGACTCCCTTCACTGTTTGGAGGTGTAGGGGCCATTGCTGGACAGGGGGGCTCTGCCTTCACCCTCTAGACATGCCTGTGCTGGGAGCCAACAGTGCTCCAGCCAAGGCAATAGCACGACGTGGGGTGGCTGAGGGCAGGCATTGCACCCACGCTGCCAGAAACCAGGTATTGTTCCAGGAACACTGTGGAGAATGCACTGGTAGACCCTGTTCTTAGTTCTCAGTGTTTTGCTCACTCTCAAGAAACAACTGCTTACACCGTTATGGCATGAAATATTTTTAAAGCCATATGAGTGCATGGAGGGGTTCTTTCTGGTTTTGCTGCTGTGTGTTCCCTTGGAGACTACTGGCTGGCAACTTGCACAAAAACAAGTCTGTCTCTCAGTAAAGCATATCTTCCTTTAAAGGCCCTCCTTAACATACTCAGAATAGCCAAACGTTTCTGATAACTACGTACACTAGCTGGATGAAGAAGCCAAAAGCACATATTTGATCCATGAAGAACTGCTATATTCAGCTGCTTGCAAATATCTTCCATTCTTAAGTCACTTTCAGAGCCAGGTCTAATTCCTGAAGCAGGAGGGAACGGGAGGAGCAAAGAGTTTGCAGGAAACACCAAAATGCTAGGGATTGTATCCTGTGCATTGCTGGGGTTTTTTATCCAGAAAGAGCACTGGAAGGAGGTCAGGTTTCATAAACCGAGCATGTGGTTAACAATTTATACAAAGGCACTTATTTTTATAAGGGCACCTAGACTGACCAGTTTAAAGTTCATTTGTGTATGACCATGTTTGGGAAGCTGCAGCCCCACCTCTGACAGCAACATTTCAACCTTTAAGGATTTCCGCTGAGTTCTACACCTGTTTATAGCGTAACTTCCCCCGAAACCTGTCAACTTACAACAGAGTGTGCATGTCTGTGTTTAAAAAAATTCAGCCTAACACTCACCCGTGTTCATCTTCTTTCCCCATCTCAAACACTCGCTTCAAACATGTGCTGCCAACAACCTGCAATGATGTCTTTATCCACTAGTTTGCTATTTATGGTATTATGCCATTTTTATATTGTCCTTTTACTCAATATTGTTTTATTGAGTTCTTTTTGTCAATGAATCATTGCTTTGCACTAAAGAAGCAAGCTGGCTTTGTTCACAGTGGGTTAATAGCACATCTTAAGGAGTTAGAATAGCATGACGTACTCGAAGGCAAGTACACATTTAAACAGTTCACTCGTGGAATTCATGTCAAGCTTCGAAAGACACTGAGACTTTAAAAAGGAGAAAAGAAGAAAACCTGGTTATCTTAGAGGGAAGATGAAAGATCTTAAAGTATGTGAAAGGAAATAAAGAGAAGATTCCAAAAAAAACCCACCCCATGTGTAGAGTCAATATTTGGGAACACTCTGTGTTCTAAACTAGCTCTTTGAAAATCGTTTCCTTTCCTAATTCCCTGCCAGAACCTGAACTCAGACCTTTATATTTGTCTTTGAAGGCCTGCTAGCAAATCTTGTAGGAACAGGTCTTCTCTTGAGATTTTCTTTCATATTACTTTCTGGTCTGTAAGTATTAAAGAAAATAACTTCTGAGGATATATTAAATAATTCTGGTCCTAACCAGAGCCAGTATTGCAAGGAGAAAGTATGGAAGCTATAATATAAATAGAAATATCAAAGCTTTGTTCAAAACCTTGGTAGATGTTCATCTCAGTGTATAAGCTGACCTGTTCTGTGTGGATGAATGGTATCTGTGAGACAGAGTGAATATTTGGAGGAACAAGTATGGGCAACTGAACAAGAAAGAATAATTAGTTTCAAGGGTTAAAAATACCAAGCTGGAACAGGCAGAACACAATGTCCACCAGCTTTATATCAGAATATGCAGGGGGGGAAGCCTCAGTCATACTTCTGCAAAATTTGTATCATAGTAATCGCTAGGACACCAGTTAGCGAACATGGCTGCATTATGCTTGTACTCCACAAAAAGCAGAGCCTCACAAAGGTCACTATCTTGAAGACTTAACAATCTACTCAGACCTACCTAATTTCTGCTGCTGGGCAATATTGACCCACTCCCAGTATGCTTGAGACCACTGAGACAAGTGGTCATTATGGTAATGTTTCCTGAGTTCATACAGATTATGCAAAAGCATTCTAGCTTTGTAACTATTCATTTAGGGAATATCCATTTTATTCTATGGCCATTTTAGAGGTGAAATATGAACAAAGGAAAATCTCCTGAAACCACTCCTGCAGCAATGTAGAATTACGGAACAGCAACATGAGCATTAAAAGAATAAAAGAAAAATATGTGCAATAACATCTACAGAGGTATCAAAGAGTCAGAGTTCCTTCCATCCTTTCCGCGTAACATGAGAAGCTGGAATTGGCAGGTTGTTAGTAACAGAGAAAATTGTTGCAGGTTTATTGACAATTTCATTAGGTATGATAAGGTGTATCTGTGAACAAATTTGTTTTCAAAATTCCTGATCCTGCTCTGCCACTCCACAGAGGCTGGTATTCTCCTTAACAATCCAGCATTCTGTGATAGGAAAAAGAGCCTTGTTATATCTGTGGTGGCTGAGGAGATGAAAAGCATGAGATTTGAGAATAAAAGGAGTCGCCTTTCCCTGGTGTTACCCTAGGGAAAAGCTGAAGTGACAGCAGAAGGAATGAGGAGTGGGAAAGAATTAGATGCTTATTGTCAAGGTGCTGCATGATTGGGGAAAAAACAGTGCATGACCATCCTTTCGCTGCTGTCTTTACCCAGCACTGCTTCCAAACAGCCAGGAATTGAGTTTCCCTTCTTCTGTCATCTCAGTCGCTCAGCCGAACACATGATTTCTGGCACAAGGTCGGTAACACTTTAATTTATCTCTGACCCAAAACTGCTGAAGGCTTTGTGGGACCTGCAAAAGAGGGTATCAAGCCTGGGCTTGAGGAGTTGCTTTATTATTTGAGAACAAATATATTTTGTTGTGTTGTTTTGTTTGTAACTAACTCACATAGGTGAAAGGATGGCTATTTCTTGAAAGGTTCCTTTCGGCTAAAGAGGAGTAGCATGACTCACCTAGCCTGAATTTAGGTAACTTTGGGATAACTGGAGAGGCATGGGAAAAAGGCAAGTGTGTGAATAAGATAGCAGTGGCTTTCACCCAAATGAAAGGAGGCTAGCTCAGTAAAAAAAAGTTTTTAAAATGTCTGTTCTTGTTTTAAAATGTCTACAAAAGGAGCCAACTGTTTTCAAGATACAGATTATATCAGAATGTAGTGTTAGGAAGTTAGAATATAAATTGCTGTTCTGTGATTGATAAGAAAAAAATAAACTATTCATATTATTTGGGAAAAAAATTACGAAGTCTTCTTGACTGGGAAAACAATAAATGCAATGGATTTTTTGGCTGATCCAGTCTAGCTTAGAGATCTATCACTGGGACAACAGAGGTTTAGACGTGGCCTCTAGGGGTTTGTATGAGTATGTATGTGTAGAGAGAATGCTAATTCAAACACTCTGCATTTTCTTTGAGCTAAGAGTATGCAGGTGTTCACAGACTGCGGAGCTGCTATGTGTGCATCTAAGCAGGCTAGTTTCCTCTCAGATTTTTTTGTTCCTTATTTCCTGAACAAAACTGGACATCCCTGCACTAAGTCTCTATTTAGCATTACATTTAGCAAAGCTTTCTTTTCCTTTCTCTATCCTCATCCTATGGAGTGGATAAATTTTGCCATTGAGCAGTTTTGTATAAATTATGCTAGGCAACTATAAGTAAGTGCTTTATTTAGGTTCCTAAGTTCTTAATTAAATGATAAATATTTTAATTTGTTTATTTTCAATTGTCTTCTTTGTTTTTTCAGTTAACTATCCAACAACTTGGTTGTCTTCACTTTGAAAACTTCACTGTGACAATGACTGATTTAGTTATGAGTTGCCCAACAACTCCAGTGTTCCCCAGAGTTAGCCAGAAATGTTTCCTAATTAATCTACAGAACAAATACGTGGCATGGTAATGCAAGTGACTTGCTTCTCAGAAGAACGAGTGAAATCCATTTCTCCGAAACCTTTGCTCCTTTCCTTGGATTCACTGATACTTTTGCCCTGATTGAGAGCAACATCCTGGTCCAAACCTTAGCAGAGAATCCAGATTGCTGCCAGACTCCCTCAGATAGGTGTTTAAAGTCAGCTTTGTTCCTTTTAATGAACAAGTAGGGAGTACCAGACTAGCTCCATTCAGTATTAGGCAGCACTTCCCTCATCAGAAAAGTACAGAACCTGTCTGGATTACAAGTGCAGAGCAGGACTACTGACAGATGAATATACTGTTTTATCCAGAGAGAAGATATGGCTGTTTGTTGCTGTGACATATTTGTTTCAGGGAATTACTTATTCAGAAGAACTCAGAACAATGAAGAGAGCTGTAGATCCCGAAGCATTTATGAATATTGTAAGTTGCTCAGTCGAGTAACTTGGGGGTGGAAGGAATGCATGTCTCACAGCAGAGGGGTTTCTGGGTGTGAGAAATAACAAGATAGATAAGCTGCCTTTATTTAACCCATCCTCTCTAATCACTCTATTACTACTTCTTTCTCTTCTATTCTCTTCTTTCTGCATGTGTAACAGCACATCTTGTGTTTGATAGAAATGAAGGCAAACACCTTTCCTTAGTAAATCTCCAGAGTTAATGTCCTTTTAAATATCAGTTACCAGTTTGCTATTGCTGGCACTATCGCCCTATCTGAAAGAACGACCATCTGGAATGTCAGCATTTCATCATCAGAGAAGACTCTAAATAACTAGTGGCTTATGTTTTCTCCTTTTTTGAATGACCAGCATAGATCAGAGATGGCCATCTTTTCAGAAGAGCACCTCTTGCCAAGCAAGCTTGTTTAGATCTTTAGTCACTTGTTAAAATCTTGGGTTTTCTGTCCTGCGTGACAAATTACATATTGAGTATTTCTCTGAGTACAGGCTATAAAAAACAATCCTCTTTTGTAACAAAACAGGTTGAATGTTACAGGTCAAAAGTAATATTTATTTCAGAGCTTAAAATTGGCTGTGCTAGTGATTTCCCTTGTGAGTTTGCAAGTGGCTGATCCTGTTTTTTCCATAATGTAGTCAATTTTTCAGTGGTATTCATTGCATATGTGCCATTCACAAAAGCACAGTTGTGAAGCTCTCTGGATTTCTCTGCAGGTAGTTTAGATAAACTGGTTTCACTTTGCATTGCAGCAGATTGGGAGCACGCAACCCAGGCAGCTCCTCATCTCAGCTATGGGAATCATAAGCTCCTGCTATGAGGTTATAATGATTCTTATATCACCAGAATGCAAGCGCTTATGATTGTATGGCAGTAGTATAACACAGTTTTTTTGCAACAGATTTTAAATGAATAGTCAAATCCTGGATATAACACAAAGAATGAAGGAAATCTGTTGTAGTTTTAGGGTTACAATATCCAATCTGATATTGTTTATTCAGATGCTTAATATACGTAGACTAAATCCCCAGTTGTATCTGCTTTCTAACATTTCTGCATTGCGAATATCTTATGCATATAATGTATGAAATGGACTTCTGCAAGCAAATGTATTTGTACTTTCTTTTCTAGAATGAGCTCATTGCTTACAAAGGGTACCCCAGTGAGGAGTATGAAGTGACAACAGAAGATGGTTATATCATTACCATTAACAGAATCCCTTATGGTACACAGAATCAGGGAAACCCAGGTACAGTTCTTTAGTATGAGACAAAACCAGCCTAGGTAGGACACATTCTGGAAAGAGATACCTTATATTTGTAAAATGTCCATCAAATCTTGTATACACGAGTGAAATTTTAGTAGCGAATTCTGGCTGCCCTGAACAGCCTGCAAGATCAACATGATTTATGTCATGCACACCTATTTATAATAAAAATCCACTATAATATGAAGCATATACCCTCATAATAAAACTTGATGAGTAAAAGTTAAAAAAAAAGAAAAATTGGGTAAATGCTGTAATCTGCCTAATCAGCCTGTTTTGAGAAAGCTGTTCCAGCTTCTAATCTGGCTTTGCCTTTGCTTACACCTGGTTAATATCAGTGACTGATTCATATTTTGGGTAAAGGAAACCTCTGCAAACAATCCCACACCTTCATTCTATGTATCGGTGTTCATAATCTCAAGCTAATGCAACAGAGCTATACAAACAATGCCCAGAGGGTGCCAAGCTAGTTTTTGCTGGTGTCAGGCAGATCTTCCCATAAATCCTTACAGAAGCTTAGAAGAAGTTCTCTCTTTACAGAAAGGGATGCTTTGTTCTTATGATTAGTTGTCTCCCTTTAAGTTGGTGCAGGAACAAATCCCAATGTTGAATACGGGACTGTAAAGTCCCTGAACTACGAAAATTAAGAAATTTTGTAAATTGTTGTTTTGTTTCTGATTTGCTTTTCAGCTTTGAAACCTGCTGTGTTTCTCCAACATGGATTATTGGGAGATGCTAGTAACTGGGTCACAAACCTGCCCAACAACAGCTTGGGCTTCATACTAGCTGATGCTGGCTTTGATGTTTGGATGGGAAATAGCAGAGGGAATCGCTGGTCCAGAAAACATCAAAATTATTCCATTGATCAAGATGAATTCTGGGCTTTCAGGTAGACTGAACCATTGAAGGGCATCTCCATTGCCCACTCTTACATATTTATTTAAGCTGGCTAAATCAGGGATTTACATATGCTACCTTTTAAAAAATATTCTTTACATTCACTTTTGCTGAGGTGCCCCTAAACACACGTGAACTTTAATAGTGGTGGAGACTACTTTCCTCTAATTACTGCTAGAAAAGGTTGTTCAAACGAGAGATATAGCAGCAAAGCAACTCAGAGGACCTGCACAGGTCAGGTCCAAGCCACTCTTCAGTTCTGGAGGCAGTTTTGGAGGCTATTTAGAAACACTAGTCTGTATATTACAATAACACTAAAAACACAGAAGGAGAAAATGTAAATAATTTTTGCACTTATTTTAATGAACATTTAAAAATAGACCTTTTCTATAACGCCAAATTGTACAAAATGTGTGATTCCATGGGCGGAGTTCTGTTACTATATCACCACCTGTTCCTTCTGTGTAGACCGTTACAATTCAACCTGATGATACTTCTTGAAGTTATAGTCCTTCTGTTGATGTCAAGGGAGAAAACACCCCAGGAAACCTTGAGTACTATCTTCCATATCCAGTGCCAGAAAAACACAGAACCTAAGATAGCTGAATGATTCACTAAATGGTTCATGTTGTTTCTTTGCTGACAAGCCCGTAATAAAAATGTGAATTCAAATGGAATTTTAATTTATACATGCCTCTCTTTCAATCTCCTGCCTGCAGTTTTGATGAGATGGCAAAGTTTGATCTTCCAGCAACAATAAATTTCATTGTGGAGAAAACAAGACAGGAAAAGTTGTACTATGTTGGCTATTCACAAGGTACTACCATCGGTAAGTTACACACAACAGACCAATCTTTGAGGAAAACAGCAGTAAAGTGTGATTTGAGATACTGAATCTACCTGGAATTTTCATTAACTCTTCGCAGGTGTGAAAAACACAGGATAAGCTGTTTTCAGCATGTAGGTATTTTTAATTTATTATAAAGACAATAATACGTAATGGGCCAAATGCACTGCTGCTCTAAGTCTGTCGACTTAGAATTATACTGGAAATTATTGTGGGCCATACAAATTGTTTCTTTCCAAGATGCACGGGTGTGCCCAACAGCAGATGGTCAGTTGGCCAAAATAAACAAAATAGGAAGATGAGAGTACAGAAGGAGAAGTTGGCCAGTTTGGACAGGACACACACACAAAAACAGAAAATACGAAATTGGATTGACAGGAAAAAAAACAACTGCTTCTCCCAATAGTATATGAAATGCATAAATGTACATCAGAAGTGTGCATTTATGTTTAAATGGGTTTGGAAGAAAGCTGCAAAGGCAAAATATAGAAAGAAATTTCTCTCTGAAGAGGAAAATAAAACTACAAGCTGGTAACACATGGAGAAGAGGGATTTCACACAAATCTAGGCTGAACCATAGTCTCTGAACAACTAACAAGGTTGCTTGTACGTTTGAAATTGCAGAATAGCATTTATAAATACTGAAAACAGTCTAATGTACAAATGATGATTTTCTGAACTCCTCTTTTTTGTTTTCTCAGCTTTCATTGCATTTTCAACAATGCCAGAGCTGGCTCAAAAAATCAAACTCTATTTTGCGTTGGCACCTGTCACTGCTATTAAGTATGCTAGAAGCCCAGCAATGAAACTCCTCTACTTACCCGAAAAATTGCTCAGGGTATGTGATAACTTGGTTTCAACTGTTTAACAATATACTTGTTTGTTCAGCTCTTAAAATGGATAAACAGAAAATATAGGGCTTTAAGAAGTCTACTCATTTGCATGTGGGTAGGTTTACCTTATGACTGAAGCCTTTGGAAGTTCAGACTGGACATTACGAGAAACTTTTTATCTAGGGCAATAGTGCAGCACTAGGACAGGTCACACAGGGAGGTACAGAGATGCAGATCCTCAAAGGTTTCCAAGATTCCTGTAGACAAAGCCACAACCGATGTGCAAGCTTAGAGCTAAAGCACGAATTGGAGTTAACATTTAACATATCTCTTCATTAAAAGTGATGTAACACAAATTGAGTAATGCCTGAGCAGGCTGATGCAATGAAAAAACACCTAATTTCTTTCTTGTTTGTGGGAACATCATCTGGCAAATGAAGAAAAAGCAAGTGAGAACCACTGAAAGTGCTGGAGAAGAGGAACAGGACACAAACACCCTTTAAAAACAACAGCACAATGTACAAGTGTACATTCTTAAATGAATGTTACCTTTGTATTTCACAGGGTTTGCTTGGCAAAAGAGAATTCCTTCCCCAGGCTGAATGTCTAAGAAGGCTAATAGTCCCTGTCTGCAGCCACCGAGCTTTTGCCAGGCTTTGTAGAAGTGTCTTCTTCAGTCTGGGTGGCTGTAACCTGAAAAACATTGACATGGTATGTATAACTCTTACCAGCTCTACTGAGAGTTTAAGCTTCTGCTCCCCAAACTTACCTCCTGTCCTGTAGTGTGAATCCTGAATTTCTATTAGTCAGCATCACATTGCAGGGAACAGTCCCTACTACTGGACAGCAATATCTGCTGGTTTCCCCATCACTGGCAGGGCACCACTGCCTCACTCACCAGAAGAGCACTTGGCACCATCCCTACAATCAACAGCTGCTCAAAGCCCCCCAAAACTCTGCAGTCTGCCTTCTGCCAGACCTCACCTAGAGCACCATCTCCTGGTTCATACTGTGACTAGGGGTCTCGTCAGAGATCTTCAGTGTGCTGGCACACCGCAGAAGAAATAAAACCCATACCTGCTTCATGTTTCCAGCTCTTTGCAATGGAGGAAGGAACACACATATTCCCCCTTGTCCTCCACCTCCAAGCCTTGGACCATCAAGGATGTGTTGAGAGGCACAGGATACCTAGGGGGTACCTGAGCGAGAGTTGGCAGACACTTGGGGTTAAGACATAGTTGGGCACCTCATGCTATGCACAGCTATAGGTCAGACCACCTGGGCGTGAAAATTTTGCTCCAGCGTTTTCCAAAAAATGCCTTAGAGCATGTTCTCTGAGGAAGGATCACACAGCAACTTGTTAAGAAACCCCTGATGGACTAGGATGTGTTTTATTTCAAATAGTCGTGCATTCCTCAGGCAGTTGCAGTTCCTTTTGCTGTTCTGTTCAACAGCAATCCTCTCTCACACAGGATCTGTTACAGACTCCTGAAAAAAACCACCTAGTTTGGGGTCTAAATTGCTGACTTTCTATTCTGTCCTTTCCACCTATAGATTCTTTTAGATTCTCAGTCATCCTGGAAAATATTCTGGTTGGGCGTTGGTCTTTCAGTGCTACTCCAAACCTGACACATGGCCACATCTGGAGTAACTCTGAGGGAGTGTCTCTGATCATGCCACTCCAATTTCTGTTGGTTTTATTGATACATGACACTGCTGTGGCAGATATTTTGATGTACATCTGAATAGAAGGGAGGAAGAGGATACTCACTGAATATTTTCTTTCAGAACCGAATCAATGTGTATATTGCACAAACCCCTGCTGGAACTTCTGTGCAGAACATACTCCACTGGAGTCAGGTACTAGCAAACTACTGGGCTACAAAATAGGTACTCACCTCCGGCTGAATGGTATAGAGTGGGTATACCTGATATCCTGCTGTGAAGCCATTGCTAACTTCTTGGAAACACATGGAACTTGTGGTTTACAATTGAAATCTCAATTCAAAACACTATTTTTCATTGATCCTTCTTTTGCCAGCAGGATAGAAATACCCTATGTGACACAGGTACATTTGAAGCCAACAATGAAACGCTGTAGTTGTGCAAAAACATATATGCTGGAAGCTGTGTATGCAGATGTATATATCATTCTTCTTATTGTGTATCCAGTACCTTTTATAAATGATGCCCACAGTTCTGTACAGAGCTTACCTTAAGAAATCAGTTATGTTTCCAATGTGGAGTCAAGAAATGAGCAAGACATAAGCTGCTTTGTAAAATATCAAATTTTACTAGTAAAAGCCCTTGTATTTCCATCTCTTGCTTTCAAAGCTCTCAGTCTCTGGACAGCAATAGAACTATAAATAATAAACTCTTTATTTAGTAAACTCGTTATATCCCTTACTTACAAGGTACTGTCACAGTACATCCTCAGCAGCAGTGCTGATGGAAGCTGCCTTTCTGTCTTGGGGCTCACACTTTCAGGATTCCTAAAGTCTGGGCTCAGTCACAGAAGCTGCTGCATGCAAGGCCGGTTTCCTGGCAGCACTGCAGGCTCTGGAGCAGAGCAGGAAGCAGCTGCGAGGACAGTGAGCTTGCAAGAGTGTTAATACACTTTTCAACACAGCAAACACATGGATATGTTTAAGTGACACCTGCACAGGCATTTAGTCAAAATCAAACAATACTTTTAGCTGTGAATTTACATAAAATATTAGATTAAGTTGCTTTTGTAACCATGGCCTAGACCTGTAAAGAAAAAGGGTTACAAAGGCACAGTGGGGGGAGCTCTGCAAATTGACTCAGGTTTAATTCAGCATCTAGCCACAGACTGGCAAGTACAAACATGCAGGAGTAATACTCCTAAGCCTTCGTTGTCATTGCTGTTATTACTATTAAAGGAGTTAACAGACACCTTACCTTCAATATTAAGATCCCATTGATGGTGTGTCTGACAGTAGTAACAACCCATGCTGTAGAGAAAACCAAGGAGCACAAGGGAAGAACTAGAAATGGTGACTTCTGGATTCAAACCAGAGAGGGAAGAGAAAACATAAGAAGGAGCCACTCACAGAGCTGAGTGATGGCAGCATGACTGTCAGAAGAGGACATGGTAGCAGCAGTGAGAGGAACTTGCTGGAGGCAGTTGTTAATAGCAATTTTACAAACTAGAACAAATTGCCTGTGAGAGCATCCCTGGGTCTTTCTGCAGGAGCTGTGATTTTTTTGGTTCTGACAAAAACACTTGACTCCTTTTCACTGATTCAGACTTTTAATTAATTTACTGTTGGCTCTTTCGTAGCTCATAGAAGAACTTCCACTGAGGGTTTAGATTGGAGTCAGAGGCTCAGCAGGGAAAGAACCCACATACTTCCTGAATGATGGCTTTGTAACTACCCTTCTTTTGTTCATCTTCTTAGGAGGCCCATTCAGGGAAGTTCCAGGCTTATGACTGGGGCAGTTCAAAGAAGAACATGGAAAAATACCAACAGGTATATTTTGGTGAAACAATATTATCACCCTTGGACAACACAGAAGCACACAAGAAGAGAGCAAGGATGTAGTAGGAGACACATTTTCAGAATACAAGTAGATGAATATATTACTACTTTCCAGTTTGGAAGTCAACAGAGAAAGCATGCAAGCACTAATGGCAATAATAGTTTTTTACAAGAGGCGGGGGGGGGGGGGGGGGAGCAGAGAGAGAGCGAGGAAGACCAAAACTTTTCAATTAAATGATCAATAGGAATAAGAGGAAGTAAGGGCAGGAAAGATAGAAAATGAATTTTGAAAAAGAAGAGTACATCTAGTGGATAAGACCAAAGAGGCATCTTGCCTACCAGCATGATTGAAACAGTTGTCAATGTATGAGAGCTCAGGGAAACAGTATGAGGAAGAGGGCAACTGGAGACCTAATAGCTACCCCTGGGTTCTGGCAGCCAGAGACAAAAGGACTTTGTCCTCAAGCAGTCCATGAGGAACCTCTCCTCCCTTCAAGACTCTAACCCCATTCTTGACTCTCCTACCCTTTGGGTCTCCACATCAGCCTATCATTACGAGTTACATGTTTTAATGATGGCTTGCATGAAACGCAACTTTACATACAAACCTTTGGTTTGCTTGAATTTGCTTGCCCCTGGAAGGTCACTGGATGCCTTCTAGATTTTGTGTTACGAGAAGTAATGGGATAATTACTTCCTGTGCTCTTTCTTCATACCATTTGTGATTGTATAAGCCTGTGTCCTGTCCCTGCTCTGGCCTCTCTTTTCCAAGCTCAGGAGTCCTAAGCTACTTCCTCTCTCCTCCTACGGAAGCCACTCCATGCTCCTTTTCATCCTTGTCACATGTTGTGTTTTCTAACTAAACCATGTATGTCTTCTGCACCTGACCAGTACTCCAAAAGGACCAAGATGGGGATTTATCCAGAGGCATCCTGACATTTTCTGTCTTGTTCCAGGTTCCTGCCCTATGAATTCCTATCTGACAGGGCAAAGACCCAACAGTAACTCTTTGTCAACGCAGGAGGCATTTTTTCTTTGGCTGTGCTATCAGCTGGGTCATCCCTGCAAGCACAGACAGAAAAGGCAAGCAAGGGCACTTCCTTCCTGTTTGGTTCAGGCACCTCTACTTTGAACAGTGACAGAAGAAAGCCTCAAATGCATGTTTAAAGTTTGTTGTGCTTTCCTGGACATTCATTCCTGTACTGCTTCATGTTTTCCAGGCTACTCCTCCTCTCTACAATGTAGAAGGGATGACTGTACCAACTGTGGTATGGACTGGGGGACAAGACTTGCTCGCAGATCCCAAGGATGTGGCCATTTTACTGTCTCAAATTAAGAGGCTCATCTATCATAAGAGGATTCCTGAATGGGCACACCTGGATTTCATCTGGGGATTGGATGCACCTTTGCACATGTACAATGAAATTGTTGATCTGATACAGAAGTATCCTTAACCTACAACGAGCAGCCATACCTGACTCATTCAAAGACGCTTGCTTTCACTGGGTACGAACAAAACCTTCTTTTGCATCAGATGGTTTCTGCTGCAGTCAGAGAAAGGGTTCCTCCTGACGCTATTTTCACACCACATGTCCCTGCAATGCCTTTTGCATCCTGATTGTGCACTTCGTATTTTATGGCAACCTGGTGGGTCAGTAATCACTTTTTAATTGATACAGCCTAGATTCTGCAATAACTGTACTTTGCTAACAGAAGACAGGGTTTTCTTGCAGCCTGCTCTCTTCTTTAGACCCTAACAGTAAAGAAAGCACTGACTTTCTCTGGATACAGTCATTGATCTCAAGACGTTTTCCATTCTTCATATTATTTCTCTGTTTACTGGGCTGGCAGTTATTGAAAGGCATAGTGTAAGCCAAGACTATGTCTAGCAGTTATGGTATTGATTAATTTTATTATTAGATGAGACGATGACCAGAAAGTAAAAACTGGTCTCACAAAAAACTCACTCCTGAAAAGAAGATGGTTTGTCTTCATTTGAAACAGGGCTGCTCACTTTTTTCATGAGGAAGAGCAAGGGACACAGGCAGGGTAGACCCAGCAGAAAACAGTAGCCAGTCTTGTGGTTCAAGCATGTGCCTGGAAGATGGGAAATGGGTTCAGGGCCTCCCCTGAGATAGAGAAATCTTGGCGGACTCAATCTCTGCTGACAACACTTTCAGGATCTGTGTACATGAACTCTCCAGGGTGGGAGAAAGGAGCTGATTGTATCTTGGCAATGACAGCACTTCAATGGGACACTTTGGTTCAAAGCTACACTCTCAACCCAGCAGAAACCTCACATCTGCTATTTAACATGGAAGCTACTGGCTAACGCGCAGCTGAGCTGTTCTAACCTTTATCATGGCTCTGAGAAGCCTCTTTGGCATTTAAACACTAAAATGAAAAGTACCCAAACATTGCTAGAAAGAACCCATTATCTCCATCCCATGGGTATTTAGAGCACTTTGCCCATTACTGGGAAGGGCTACTTTGAAAACAGTGCTGAAGAAACTGTCAACCTATTTAATTTCCTGGAGGAACTCTGGCTCTAGCAGTCTTGTCTCAAATAGGTAGTTATTGCACAAAGACACTCACTTGAAGGGTAGCCTCAATGGTTATTAGGTTACAGCATTATGGGTCACTGTCCCTCCACAATGAAATGCCATTAGCTTCGCTGTGAAAAGAAACACACTGCATTTAGGGGTTTCCTTTCAGTGTGACACCCTCATTCTCCATTTGAATCAAATGTTAACACGGGCCAAGTCTGGGATGCTAACCAGGGCAGGTACAGCTGTTACACTAAGACAGTTCACTGGTGACACTGTATGGCCAAAGGGTCAACGTCTCATTCTGCGAAATGGTTCATTGGCTGAACAAATTAACCATGGCTGGTGCCACTTCTGTCCCTTTCCCTTCCAAGACAAACAGCAGGCCTAATTCATCTCCTGAGCCCACTGCTGAAGCCTGTCCTGTTTCCTTGTGTTCCACGAATGTAAGTAGAGCTTGATCCAAACAAAACACCGCCCCTCCAGACAAGGACATTCCTTACACCCAATACAAATTCCTGGGGACAAATACCCTACAGAGAGTCAGCCCTTCAACTAACTCACTGCTTGTGGGGGACACACATGAGGACTTGAGACCTGCTTTATAAGTTTTCAATACTTACAACAGGAAATGCAATAGCAATATACCTGAAAGAAGGCAGAGTATCCCCTAAATTCACCTAGGAAAGAGATTGCAGCTGTGCAGCTATCTTGCAACCTGGGAGACCACAGATGAGGCAGGGTGTTGAATTTTCTGGAAAATCAGTAAAAACAGGTTGGGCAAGCAGCGTTGGAAACATCATGGGGACTGTTGATCCCGCCTTAGGACATGAGGAGTGACTAGACATCACGTTGAAGAAGCCCTTCTGAGTGATTAGTTTATAGTTTGATGAAAGTTACTGTCACTTAGAGACATCAGAGCAGCTGAGTTATAATGCTTTTCACTGAGATATTACCAAATTACCTTTTTCACCATCCCAAAAAATGTTCTCTACTTTGTATGTAAAGCAGAACCGTTACTGTAGCTTCACTGACATCCCATTCTTATTTCACTCCTTTCTTTCCCCCACCACCCAAAGGCATCACATTATTTGCAACGATGTTCCCAAGAACACGTCCTTTTCATCTGGTATTCTTCTAAATGCTCATCAGTCCATCATGAAACACAAGCTCTTCTGAAGACACTTATGAGTTAATTGACTGAAAAGGCTGGTCCTCATGTAGGAGGATTCTACTTTGTTTGTAGCCCAGCTGCCTAAGGACACAGAACATGTCCTTCTGCCCATGGTCATCAAGCCAATTTCAGTGAGGACTGAGCCACCAGGCTGACTACAACTAATTCAGCAGTTAGGCAAAGATCTCCAAAGATAGTATGTTTTCAGAGTTGATGAAAATGGCTTGGGAGAAACAAGAGCCCTTGTTTGTTCCCTCACTGGGAGAAAGGTTATATGACATGTTCAAGCCTTCTTTGGCACCAGAGGGTCCGTATAGAATCCATGTCAACTCTGAGTGACTAATGTAGAATAAGATGGGTTTCATGAGTTGTGCCGCTCACTGAAAAACAAACTTAGGACAGTCTGTAACATTAAACTTAAAGTTAACATAAACCAAATGAAAAGCAATAGCAGAGACAGTGTTCTTAAGAGAGTATGTTGAGAGAAGCTGGACACTTCCTCTTCTTCATCCTAAAAGATTACCTTCGGAGCAGCCTCTCAGTTGGGCAACAGTACAGGTCAAGGTCTGCCACAGCCTCAGGGAACTGGAACACCCAGGTCCCAGCTAAACCTCCTAACCACTGATTTGTAGGTACTTCTTAAACTCTCCTGCTCCATGGTGCATTTTGGGTTGGTGAATTTAACCAGAAGATCTTTTTCATCACAAAGATTTCCCTACTTCTGAAGCACTGCCAGATCAGCACTTAAACACGCTCTGCAATACATGCTGCCAACTCATGACACTCACGGCTGCTACCCTGAAGTGCTCATTGTGTTTTGACTTCCTTTTATCCGCACAGGTTTCTGCCAGTGAATCAGTCTGCTAGTGGAGACAGACCAGGAACTGCAGCACAAGCAAGGCAGTCAAAGCAGAGGTAAGTTGCTTGTACATATGTGTTCATGGTCTTTTTCTCTGTTGCCTGCCTCCATAAAGATGTGCAGTCTTGGTTTTCTGCAGTTCCTTGTAAGAACAGACAGCTTTTTGCCTCTCTGATCTGTAAGCCTATTGCTATGCACGGAAGTGCTTGTTTGCTCAAGTTAGAAGACAAAGAAGTTTGACCTGCACAAAAGGAAGAGAAAGAGCAACTATTTCATTTGCCTCTACTTGTTCTCTTCAGTCTGAGAACAAGGGAATGAAAGTCCCAGTATTGCAACAGTGTGTGTAAACTGGACCTCTTGCTCTTGCAGTGTAATGCATATGCGTGTTTCATTAGTGAGTAAGGCAGCAGATTCTTATATGCATTTAGTCACCGTTGCTTCTCTGGTTGGTGTGTGTATGTCTTGCAGCTTATATGAAATAAATTTTAGACTGCTTAAAGCACAAGGATAGATGGATGAATTTTTGAAGGGCTTGTAACTCAGTTTCACTAAATCTTAGAAGTACCTAAAGAACTTTCAAGGGCATTTCTCTCTCTGACCCTTTTTCCTTCTAAGTATGTTCTTTTATGAGAGTTTACCATGCCAAATATTTCCTTATGACTTCATCTCACTAGAAAAAACCACAGCTGTTCACGTCTCCTAACTGTCTTTATTCCTGAAGCTTAAGGGAGCAGTGGCCTGCCAAGATTGATATTACTTAGCCTGCTGTATCTGATTTAAAAGGTGAATACCTGGAAGTCCATGAGCCATGCCAGCTAAGCCAGGTGATCATAGAGTGCATTGAGAAAAGTTTGCCCTAACAAGAGGAATAATTTAGCCTCTGCATTGCCTCAACTAGTCTTGGTAGCGATTTGAAAACAAGCTGAGACATTAGCAGAACTTTTTCTTCCCAAATGAGGTTCCCCGTGCAGGGAGAAGGAGGCGTATTTTACTCCCATTAGATCAGAGTAAAACAGCAGAAAGCAAAAAAGAGTGTTGTGCTGACTGAGTATGTAGTTGTGAGGCTTCCTGTTTTGACAACAAAAATTAAGAAGTATTTGATATACAAAGGGAATTGAATGCAGTGTGTTTTGATGCCAAGTTTAAAGTTTTGGGTGTTTCCAAATGCTGCTTCATTCCAACTGTCTGATGACTCATGAGATTTGACTTCTTTAAATTTGTTCAGTCAAATTTGAAGGTTAAAATGAAGATCAGAAAAAGTCAAAACTCCTTCTCCTATAAGGAGATTTAGAGAGTGCAAAAATCTCTTGGTTACCCCTCCCTCAGTCCCACAAATCCTGCTCATCTTCCCCATTACTTACCAGGGAATACTCTCTTATTTTCTCTTGATCCGTAGCTCCATTTCCAAGTCCAAATAAACTTCATAGAGCAGCATGTCTCATCATAGCAGATGTCTTATGCTAGAAGCAGACTCCAGAAACATGTGGCTGCATGAGAACCTTTGTTCTTCATTAAAAATTGGATTCTCCATGTCTAGTGGACCTAGCAATGCCTGGTTTCAGAAAGACTTGTTGCCTGAGTCTGCTTAACTTCCTAATGCAAACTACATTACAGGCAGGTCTCCTATGAAATTCTCTCACAAACCCTGATGCCCAGCCATGCATGCTGTGGCTACTTTGAAGCTACATGGACACTGCCCAGTTTGTCTAGTTCACTCTTTCTGACTGCTCAGCTGGTTGCAGAACACATAACAGCTGCCTTCGGCCTGCCTTCCCCCCAGCAAGGCACTAATCCCACTGAACAGTCTTCCCCCAGCAAACAGTCCTCAGGAGCTCCTGCGAACCCCATTACCTTACAGGCTTGCATCTCAGTGCTGAACTTGGCAGATATTTACCAATGACATCAAAAGTTAATTACAGGATGGACAGAAAGGTGAACTAACATAAACACACTGAGGTCATACAAGCATATCCTCTTCTTCTGAGGAAATCAAGCCTACAAGAGCAGTAATGTCCCCAGTCATTACTGCTGAGGCAATCTTACAAGACGCCTTGATGAGCTGAAGCCTTACATTGCATTATGTGTCCCTTTTGTCCCATGGATTCTATTGTTCAAAATTTAGGTAGCCTGCCTGCTCTTTATCGTCTTTATCCACATGCAGAATGGCTGCTACTTTTCTCTTCACAGCGCTCATTCTCTCCTCGCACATGCAGGCACAGCATACAACAACAATTAGATGTATAAGGGCTTTTCCAGAATGAGTAAGCACAGTCCTGAGCTTCATGGATGAATCCTTTTTGTACAGTTCTTCAGATTGGAAAGGAAAATCCTATCCTACGTAGTTGCAGCTCTCTTGTAGGCAAGGAGCACTGAACATGGCAGCACTTCTCTTGCTCTCCAAACAGTTTTAACTCATAGTCCCACACCCAGTAACTTTCTGAGACAGAGAACCTGCTCTTCCCATTTCTAGGGAGCATTTGAGTCACAATTTGAATGTTGAAAAAAAGGTCTGGGAAGCTCACAGACAGCAGTGTTCCTGCACTCGTTGAGTGGGTTCTGGAAAAGAAAGACTAAAATCTGGAAGCGTATCTACCATAGGTGGAGTCAGCATAAACTGGTGCTAGATAGACTGCACTCTGCAATTTCTATTCAGAAAAGCTAATCTGGTACCATCAGTCAACCCAGGAAAGGGCAAGGTCTCACCTCCCTATGACCAAGACAAGATTTGCAATATGGACAGTCATTTCTAAGAGATAAAGGAGACAGGCCCTTGCCAACATGAAGACAGTCTCAGGATCCTTTGTTCACTGCTCTAAAACCAAATCATTCCATGGTTTCTTAGCTGGTGGCAGCCATCGATTTTGAGAGACAGAAACTTTGGGCTCAGAAGTAGCAGTAGGAAAAAATGCAATTACCTGGGGATAGCAGAGCATGTTCTTGGAAGAAGTGGGTAGCAAGGCGCTGGTGAAGCAGCCTGAGGGGATGGTAAATGGAGACCTAGATGACTCAGTTTCAGTCTGAAAGGCAAGGTTGACTGGGAACTGACTCATGGGTCTCCTGGGGAGCCACACATGGTCACCTTGTTCACTTCATATTCTCAGAGGAACTAATTCCAAACAGAACTTGAAGCTGGTCTGGGGCACATCACCCCATGGTGAAAGCACAAGCTGGCACTGATCTGATGCAAGCATGTTCCCCTAAGCCCATTACATCTCCTCCCAGAGTCCCTGAATCTCTCCTGGCCCCTGCACAACCCTTCATGAGCCTCATTGACTGATTCCTCACTCCAGCACACCACTGACCAACACCAAGAATGGCATTTGATCCCGAAGGAGGAGAGGGTAGGTGGAAAGAGAGCCCATCCCAAACCTCTCTCACCTCATTCCTGAGGAGACAGGAAACAAACAGTGCTTTCCTCTCCTTTCACCTCTCCTGCTGGCAGAGAAGTGGAGGCAGATAAAGGCAGACAAGCTGGGTGATGGTCATCTCAGGTACTCATGTTTCTTTGTCAAGCTTCTGCCAGATTCATGCCAAGAGCTGGCTCTGTCTACCAACCACTGCTCCCTTGTCATCTGCAGGGCGCTCCAGCATATTTTCGCACGGTATGCCCAAGCGTTTTCCTCACCTGTTTTGCAACTCACACTTACACAGCATAAGCTGTAGGCAGTCCCTCCTCACACAGGTACTTACGCTGGCACCACCTTGGGGAACAGACCTTGGGCAACCTTCAGGACACTCCCCACTTGGGTCTTCCTGTGGAATTCCACAGCACTCTCTTCCTAACACAAACCCCCCTGCATGTGCTCTTTCACGCAGCCCCAAGATGTGGTGCCTCCTCGTGCTGCTCTGCTCCCAAGGAATCGCCTTTTCAGCAGGATTCACAACACCCTCCACCCTGAATTCAGACACAAGCCAGTACAGGAAGACTCGCAACCCCGAATGCTTTATGAACGTTGTAAGTTGGGTCACTTTCTCTCCCTTTCTTTCTAAAGCGTCTCTCCACGTACCACTACCACTGCCCATCACTAACAGTCCCTGTCAGGAGGCTAAGAAGGGCCCCTTCCACATTTCCCATTTTCCCAACCTGCCTTTTCCAAAACCACTGCGTTAGCGTCACCGCTGCAACGAGGGCCGGCTCTGAATGTGCCAGGGACAGATGTGACTCTTGCACACCGCATGAGGACAGACACGTAGCACTGCAATGGAGAGTGCCGGCTGCTACTTTTGGCTCCAAGGCCAGGCAACTCCCCAGAACCTCCTGAGGGGCACTGGAGATCCAGGCTACTGAATTTTGACCCCGGCAACAGGACTCAGCCCTGGACTGTGGCCAGAGCACAGACTACACGCTCCAGTCCATGCCAAACTGAACAACAGACTTTCGCTGCCTGCATTTAGGGTGAGCCCCAACAGATATATGATGAACACGAGGCTGGGCCATGCCTCATGACACTTGTTTGCAGCCACCTTTCTCAACATATGTTGGTATTTTGGGCTACCGCACAAAGAAGGGAAGAGTGCGAACCTGGCAAGAGGACAAAGATCCCTCCAGCACTACGACAGGGAGCACCGGCCTGGAAGAAACCTTGATGCTCCTATCCAAACAGTCCAAGCTGCCAGAGAGAGAATTCCTTTGCAGTGGAGGCAAAGGCTGGTTTCTAGTCTCAAGGGAAGTAAAGTCTTCCCCTTCTGTAACAACCTGTTTGCTCAGTACAGTGGCAAGGGAGGTTGAACCCCTTCTTCAAACAGCAGATTCTCACAACAAAAAGTAATCCAAGACACCTTGCTCTGAATCACCACCGATTTCCTCACAGTACATGCAAAATTAGGTGTAGGTGGTCTCATGAGTTCCTTAGTGACAGGAGCTCCACCCTTGTTTGCCTTGCCTGCATGGCTTGCCTAATCACACTTTGCAAGAAAGGATTCACGATGGCCCAAAACCCACAGCTTTTGGCATTGTCTTATACAGATACTGCTACATAGTTAATCTGTAGAAAGGTACGATCTGTGTCAGCCTTGCAAAACATGACAAACTATCTCCCAAAAGCTTAGTCACTCAATACAGTTCTGCTTTGTCCCATAATATGGGGTCAAATACCAGACAACTACCACCTAAGCAGGTCTGAAGAAGACTTTGATGCATCTTTTTGCAAGACCTGTAATATTTATTCTCAGCCATGGTCCCTGTGGCCCGGGGCCTTGCACTACCATCACAGAACAGCCCACATCCACACTGCTCAGCTTGGTTACCCTCTGAAGCAGGATGGCTATATCCGAGCTGTTTAATAGCATCATCCCCAAAGTCTAAAACAAAGATGCATCCAGGAAAAGTGGTGGAGAGCACTGGGATGCTCGGGGAAAAGCTACTCCCAGGACAGTCCTAACACATGACAGCACATATAACCAAGCTCCAGGGCCCAGGAACAGTCTCATTTACTGCACAGGTGAACTCTGTCTTCCTGCCACTCATATAAGGCTGTGTAGTGCTTGGGTGCCAGTGCTACACCAATTACTACCTAGCCAAAACCTAAGCAATATGGGGTATGTCAGGAAAGCTGCAAGTATAACTAGGTGCTTCTGCCTGAGCAAACGCAGCTCTTGGTATTTCAATTTGAGAGATGAAGCATTAAAGAGCATACACAAACCACATCACACAAACACAGCTCAACTGCTCTCACCGCTGTTTGCATCCGCCCGCCTCCATGGTTATGTTATAGCATATGTCTGATCATCCCTGAAAAAGAGAGGCATGGGTTGTGCTGTCCTGCAGGAATCTCTTTTGGGTCCCTTCCTACCAGTACAACACAAAGCAGTAGAGAAAAAGCCAGCAATATGTTATCACTTTCATCTTCCTGCCACGTTCTTGGTCAGCTTCACATTCCTGGACAGAAGCAGCCTCTAGACACCTTCTCCACCCATCTCTACACTGTAAATACATGTTAACAAGCTCTCCTTTGGCTTCCCACAGAGTGAAATTATCAGATATCATGGATACCCCAGCGAGGAATATCAAGTTACCACAGAGGACGGATACATTCTTGGTGTTTTCAGAATTCCTGCTGGGAGGAACAGCCAAAATACAGGTGTGACACAGTTACATAAAGAAAGTCTGAGAGCCAACTCTTACATGGGTCCCCCAACTTTCCCCTTTGCACGTGCAATGGCATGTTCCACACCTTCCCATCTCAGCAACAGCACCTAGCCAGGAATGTGGCCTGAATTCTGAATCCATCTGAAGTTCACACATTCAGTGTCTCTGTCCTTATTTCAGACTTTCCTAATAATTTTGTCATATCCCATTTTTTTTCCCTCAAATGGGCTGGGGGAGGGTTTGGTAGACTGGATTTGGGGAGGTTTTGCATTAACACCCTAAGTAGTATACATTTAAAATAGAAGCCTGACAACAAAGCCTCTCAGGTTGGGCATATGAATATTAATTCCCAGCCTTCTGAAGAACAGAGATATTCTTAAGGAAGGTGATAAGAAATCAGGTCATCAATGAAAAGCAAATGCATATCATCTGTTTCATCACAATTTCTGAATGGAATAAAAATTTCTGCATGGAATTCGAGGTACCCTGGATACTGCTACTTTGTTTATTACTCCTTGTTAGAATTATAGAATAATTTTTTTTTGATGCCTCCTCCTATTTGGATCTCCTCCTTTGGAGATCATCTGGACCAGCCACGCTCTCAAAGTAAGGTTAACCAAAGTTAGACCAGGGGACTCTCAGCCCTGCTCAGTTGGTTACTGAATAGACCTAAGGGTAGATATGCTCCTTTGGATGAATTATTCTTTGTCTTCCATACGCTGTTATGCCTTCAGCAGTTTTCAGCTGTGGGTAGATGGTTTCAATATAGGGACCTGTAAGCTGGCTTGGCGGTGCAAGAGGAGGTGGGGACAGGCCTCCTCATTAAATTCTTTATTTGCCAGTTATGAAATGTCATTAAACGGTTCCTGCTTGCATGCAACAAATCCTTCAGGTTTCTCAGGCCAATATATATGCATAGTTCTCCTGGGAGCTTCTTGAAGAAGTAAAGATTTAAAAACTCTCACAAACTAAACTCTGCACCCCAATCTTAACTACACATTAACTACTGCTCCAATATAAGAATACTCTCATCTTTTCCAGGGCAAAAGCCTGTAGTCTTCCTACAGCATGCTTTTCTAGGAGACGCTACCCACTGGATTTCCAACCCGCCCAACAACAGCTTGGGCTTCCTGCTCGCAGATGCTGGCTATGATGTCTGGATGGGAAACAGCCGAGGGAACACTTGGTCTTTAAAACACAAGACCCTTAATCCCAGCCAGAAAGCATTCTGGCAGTTCAGGTACTCTGTAGAGGGAGAATTACTCAAGACAGAAACTCCAAGGGGACTAGATAAGCTTCAGCCTGATGGTTTTTACCTAAACCAGCATCAGAACAGGGTCTACACCAACCAAGGAAAGTAAAGAACCAGGCGAAGAAGGATGCTCACTACTACTCAGAGTTGGGAACGTTGACTGGGGAAGAGATTTCAGACACTAGGAAATGAAATGGGATGCTGAGGAAAAGGGAGGCAGTACTGTGAGAGGGAGAGCAAGAACCTCAGCTGGAACAGGCTGAGCAGCCTTGTCTAGAAATCTCCGATCTCTCACAGGTGAATTCAACCCAGAGAGAAATGTGTTTTGTAACCCACGCTAGTGCAAGCACTGATTTAAATTCAGTTCCCCACTACAGCTGACAGGAGAAACTGGCACCTCCTCTGCAGAGAGCGCAAGGCATCAGGCAGCCTGGCAGTACAGCTGCGTCCCTCTAACCCCTTCCCCAACTCGAGCAAGAATGCAGACCATGTGTGCAACCTCGTCTTGCAATGGGTCCTGCTTCATGCAATGAACAGAATTGACATTCAGTAACTCACACTGTGATAGCTGAATTATCCGCTAGCTTTTTGTGTTTCTTCCCTGTAGCTTTGATGAAATGGGTAAATATGATATTCCAGCAGAGCTGTACTTCATCATGAATAAAACTGGACAGAAGGATGTATATTATGTTGGTCACTCTGAAGGCACGACAACAGGTAATGTCAGGACACTCACGGTTCACAACCATTTGTGTTCCTACCTGATCAGCAGGTGGGTCTCCCCATTGATTCAGTTGTTTTTCTCGTTTGTGGACAGCTAGCAAATGTAGAAGTGCCTTCTGAGTTGAGATTTGGAAAATATGCAAAACTTTTCAAAACCAGCTTTGGTTACTCTTAATAAGCAAAGAAACCTCATAGCAGATCCAAATATAGCTCAACTTTTAAAATAATTAGAGACATAAAAGTGGTTATCTACTGGGTACTTCAGGTACTGGCACTGGGTATTTTTCTTAAATTCTCAGCAACAGGAATTTTCAATAAGTTAATCTTTTGTATTAAGACATACAATTATTTTCCTTGTGAACAGGGAGGAAAAACTAAAAACATAAAACAGCACATATAATAAGTCATTTCAAATAACAGAAGACAAGGAAAAAGAACCTCAACATTACTAAGTCCTGTGACTTAATGGCAATTTTACAATTTAAAGCATAGTTCATGAGTGGCTATAACTGGCCACGTTACTGTTTAAAAACATATTGCCAGAGACTGAAAATTAGGAAAGAAAAAACATTAAAAACTTATTTTATCTTAGTGCCAGCCTTTAGCATTAACTCACTTCACGGCCTCTGAATGTAACTCACTTTCTTTTAGCATCAGCTGAAAGTTCTGATGTTTATGGTTTATGTGTAAGATCCATGAATGGACATTGATTAGAAATGAGCAACTGCCAGTTCATTAGTGTAAATGACCCAGAAAAAAGAGATGGAAATGTGCGAAAATCTTATATTGTCACAGGTCCAGACCTCTTCTTTCTTTTCCTCTCATAAGAGTATTTAAAGACCCTCACGGCAAAACAAACTAACCATCTAGGCTTTCTTCAGCTGCCTTTAATGCAAACAATCAGTTGAAAACACTCAAAGTTCACAGTATTCAGCTAATTATTCTACAGTTTCATGAAAGGATAAACATACGTAGACCTTTAGAGACTATAATCTGAAAAACTCATTTTTTATCAGAGTTTTTTGAACTTTAGAGGGAATTGATTTTATCACAAAAACCTTATCGACATGGTGCCTACAAAAACTGTTCTGATAAAGGCAATGTCCAGACATGCTCTAAACCTCAGAATGAACTTTGCCTCCCAAATAAAATTCATTTCAGGACTTACTTAGCTTCAACACTTGCCTTAGATAAAACATGCAGCACAAACATGGACAACAGACAATGGGCGCAAATCTAGTTTCACTTCTTCTTTGCTACCTACTGCTTATTTATTTATTTTGTCTGTGAAATATGTCTTCACTAACTCAGGCTGTCTCTTCTGTGTTTGCAGGCTTCATAGCATTTTCTACATACCCTGAGCTGGCTAAACGGGTGAAAATGTTCTGTGCTCTGGGACCAGTAACCACATGCTCACATGCTACAAGCCCTCTGATTAAGATAGCCAATTTTCCTGAACCACTGCTCAGGGTATGACTTGCCTTCACAGGGTTCACTCAACCTGAGAGGAAGTGTTCCCAAACGGGTGACATGCTGATACTGAGCTTGGGATGAATCGAGCGCTCTTGAAAAATCTATTCCAAAACTCTGTGGGGAAAACACCGGAGATACAGGGCTTGTAGCAGCAGGTCCCAGTGAAGTAGGAGACTTGTGAAACTCTGTCTCGTCCTTGGTATAGGACTCTTGCTGTTAACTAATATTTTGCTGGCCTCATGCAGGAGGAACTAAACCAGAGCTGCAATAACAGCCATGACAATCTCTGGGACTTCAGAAATGAGTGAGCATTGAGGTCACTACACTAGAAATGGAAGGATGACCTCCTCCAGGATTGATGCCAGTAATATGAAGAAGGAAGGATATGTGATGCACTATAGGGAAGAAGGTGTTTTAAGGGGTACTGGGAGGGCAAGCTGTTTCAGCAATCTTTGAATACTGAGTTAGGAGGCTAGGCTATCAGCAACAGTTTCCTGCATAAAATGCTCCTGTAACAAGAAAAAAAAACTGTTGCGCTTTTCCCTTCCCTCAGTTAGTACTGGGCTGCAAAGGAGCCATGCACCAGCTTGGATTTCTGAAAGGACCTGTGACACAGTTATGTACAAGCCTGGATAAGTTTTGTGGCCATGTACTCTGTTACATAGCTGGAGGCAACATAAAAAATCTGAACACGGTAAGTATATGCAAGAACACCTACTCAAAGTAAAACTAAAGTGACTTTGGAAGTTACATTTGTGCACTCTATCCTTATCTAGTAACTGTCATGCGTGTAAACGTACATAAACCACAAAATAGCTCTCAGCAGACCAAGGGAATGCCAGGACTTTGTGCGGGGTGAATAGTGCCAAACAGGACTAGATCTAAGGCTGGATGGGACCAACAACTAGGCATATTCCAGTCCCAGAAAGAAAGGACTGGATTCAGTCTGGGGCTATATTGCACATGTCAATAGATGTGCCCTCTTTTGGGGCTAAGCTGACCAGATTTTGGTCATACACAGATGCTCTTTAAAAAGAGTCAATGGATGATGAAGTCAGATTTCTTCTTGGTAATACAGTTCTCAGTTTCCTTCCTTAGCATGCGGACACCAGGGTCCTCTGAACACTTAAAGACATTAACATTAACATTAAAAGACAGGAAAAAGCTCCTTTTCTCTTCCCACTTTTGAGACTACTTGCACCAGAACTTGGTCCCAAAGAACTACTGTGAGGGGCATTTTCCCATTTTTGTTGTCCTTAGAACTGGGCCCAACAGCTCAATCCACAACATGTAGAGCTACAGAAAGTCCTTCCACTGTGCCTGAGGAGTGCGACGCACCTACGGTGGGATTCACAAAGACTAGTGCATCAGTCAGAGGGGACAGGAGAGACCAGAGAGCTGTCCTATGCTTGCCAACATATGGGCGCTGTAGTGCGTCTTAAATCCCCTTTACAGTGGCCAAAGTATGCGGAAGCTGGCCTGTGTAATCTTTATTACTGCAATATCTGTAAAGACTGGGGCCCATTTTTCTCCATCTATAACCACTTGTAAAAGCACATACGGGAAAGCAGTGAGAATAAAAGGTTCAATGCAAAAGCAATTAAAGGCATTGCAGCCCTTTTGAATTGCAGAGCTAAACCATTAAGGATCTTTTCTGACTTGGGTTAAGTCACTAATGTGGTTCTCAGGGCAAGATAACAAGTCTGAGGAGGAATCCAGGGAGATGGAATTGGAACATCTCCTTAACAGAACTATAAAAATGCAAATAGAAGAAAAAGCAATCTGTTTTGTAAGCTGGCTTCTTTAGCATTAGGAGTAAAGTGAAGAGAAAAACAAATCTTCAAAAGGCTTGGGTGTCTCAAATGAGAGAAAACATCTCATCAAACAAAATTTATGGGGGTTTGGTGTGAGGTAAGTAATCTACTTTGAAAGGACTGTTTTCCCTACTGTTGCTGAACCACAGGATCCCACAGTAGTAGTATCTTCATGGAACAGTCTCGCTTTCATGGAGAAAGCATGCAGATGCATACTATTAACCAGCTATTCCTAAGTCTGTTTCTCAGTTTTCTTTTTGATATTTGAAGAATCTCCTATTAAAATGGAGTTTTAACACAGCAGCACTATGTTGCTCAGGTCCTTCACAGCTTTATTCTGTCACAGCACTGAATCACTGCCTTTGTAACACTGCTGCTTTCTCTCCAGAGTCAAACGGATGTATACGTAGGACATTCCCCTGCTGGAACATCAGTACAGAACATTATTCACTGGCATCAGGTATAACTGCATACTGACATATAAACAGACTCTTAGTACTGCTTTTTATGCAACCGACAGCCTACAGGGAAGTCCAGAGGGGGTGGATCTGGGAAACTGCCCATCACATCTTCTCACTTGCTGCCGTGAGCACCTGCCACAGAGGGAGCACTGTTCCCATGGCTCACCAGACCATTACCTGAATTGCCCCTTTGGTATCAGGCACTGAGATTTCCCCAGGGCACATCAGGCCTCCCTGCATGATGGGCTCTAATGGCTTCCAGCCTTCATCTTTATTTATGAAGGCATTTGCCTTGAACCCTGCAGAAGTGAACGCAAGCATGGTCTAGGCCCTTGGCAGGCAGTCGGAGGAGAGTGGAAACTTGAGCAGCCAGGGGATGAGCCAGACAAAGAAGTGATCCAGGTTAAAGCTCTTCTCCCAGAGGGTTAGCTGCAGCCTGGATCACCTCCCAAAGCCACTTAACCACACAAACGCTTCTGCTGGCACAAGCGCCAAGTGGGGAACTGCCTCTTCTGCTGCCATCTTACGCCACTCTCAGACCTACGCTTCATCTGCCTGTGCTCCAAATCAGACCAGGGCAAGAGAGCGTCGGCTCAGAACAGATCACTCTGTGTGCACAGAATTGTGGCCGCTTCTGCCAACACTGAAATATATGCAATGCTCCTGCACACACCCCTGACGAAAATTCCCAGGATCCAGACCACCAGCACCCAGAGCCAGAAAACAGAGACAAGCTAGCAGATTTCTAGCATATCCTCAGTTACTCAAAGGTTTGCATTAAAAAAATGCACACATGTTTTCAGTGAGACAGATTCACCTTTTATTATCTTTTTTTTTTCCCTTTTAGACAAGGCACATTCAAGAAGACAGCAGTTTAGTGTTAAGCTAATCACACCCTGCTCCCAATAGCCAAACTCTCGTAAGAAGTACAGAGCCTCTGGAAATGTCGCCACTACTGTGAGCAGACCAGACAAAACTGACACACAAAAGTCGAGGTGTGTGAGGAGGTATCATATGTTCCACTGGACTAGTAATAGCCCTGATGCACCTCCGCGTCACAAACAGGGACCCCAACTTTAGCTAACTAAGATAGTCAAGCAAAATTTTAATAACAAAACATGCCCAGACCGGTGGCTGAGGATCGGGAGAGAATGTCAGCAAGGGGAAAGGCGATGAAGCCACTCACCCTACGATCCACCCTCAGTATCCCTGGAAGCCCGTCCACTGCCTGGGCCTTGGCTTCAATCACAGGCAAGAAAACACCTCCTGCACTCTGCTGTGTCTCTTAACACTTTCATTTTATCTGTCCTTGCTACAATATCAATAGATAACACGTGCAGACCAATTTCAAGCTTATGACTACGGCTCGAAGGAAAACATGAAGAAATACAACCAGGTAAGGCAATATGGTTTTCCTGAGAACTCATCCTTGGGTCCTGGCAAAACTAACAACAGAAAAACTCAGGTTTTAGCACCTGTGAGTGCTAAAGAGGGGGAGAGTGGTCTGAGGTAATGGTTCACCTGAATCTAATACTCAGAAGGGTAAAAGTGTGTCTATTCGCAGACAAGGCATAGACAGATCCTTGCAGACAGCTAAGAGAAGTTCGTTTTGCCTCCCCTACTGATGCAGGGATGTGTCCAATGACATGTCAATTAACCTGCCATTCCCAAAAGGCTAAGAGCCACAGCCAAGTCCTAGGACTGGATGAGTATGGAGCTCTTCACTTCCCAAAAATCCTCAAGGTCTGCCTTTCAGTTAAACACGAGACCGGGGCGGGGGGTGGGGGGAGGGAGGCAGGGCGGGGAAAGTGGAAATGCATACCTTGGTTTTGGGAAGCTACTTACCACAAAAATAAAACAGAAGAGATGATTCAGTACAGCACAGTGGAGACTACTGCTGTGGCGAACTAATGTATCCTGTGCGGAAAAAAGGCAACAGACAAAACTTGGTCACTAAGAGCTTTGGTTACTGCCTAGTCCACACGCAGAAATGCTGCGCTCCTCCTGCAACACTGATCACTTGCCTGGCAATTTTTTGAGATTTGATCAGATCAGTTGACTTGTCATGAGCTTTTCTGAGTCAGGGCAGGTTATTTTATGGGTGGCACATTATTTTACAGGTGGAGAAAGACTCCAAAGATTTCCATCCACACATACGGTCTTTAAATACTGAAGTTTAAACTTTGGAATGGGCAATGTTCTATTCCCAATACTTTGGACGGTTAGGACACTGCCCAAAAAAGCAGGCAACGAGAAAAATAACAGAACCACCCTCAGATAATAGGGGTCAATTTAAAAGCGTCTTGCGCATGGTCCCTCGCCACCCCGTAGACAAATAACCATCCTGCATTAAGTCATTTGGCTTGGGTCTCAGAAGATCTCCATTCCACTCTTCCGTGTTTCTTTGATTTCCTCTGTGATGATAGGCAAGACAAGTATGCTCATATTACTCCATCAGTAGCAACCCCGTGACCTAGGGAGAGTGTCAAGTGAAGTCTGGAACAATACAACTAGAAGTCTTTCACTCCACGCCCCACAAAAGCATGAAGAGGACCCTACATAAGCCAAAAATGGGACACACATGAACAACAACTCTGCAGGCCTTGCCTGATAAACACAGGCACGGCTCCTTCCTTATCCCCACCTCTGAAGGGCACAAGCACGTGTCGATCTGCAGGACAACTCTTAGCCACGCATTACTGAAAGACACAGGAATAGGATGGATCATTCCTCTTCACGGTAGACAGGGAACGGGGTTGCAGCAATAAACACTGAGAGGGTGACCTTCATCCTTACTGTTTCACTGTAGTGAGCACACAAGGCAGAGAGAGATGCTTGCACAGGATCCTTTCTCTAAACACAACTTCTGATACAACAGCATTCACTCAGGTCTCCTCCCTTTCTTACAGTCTACTCCTCCTGTGTACAAGATAGAGAAGATAAGCACACCAATTGCTGTTTGGAGCGGTGGAAAGGACAAATTTGCAGATCCAAAAGACATCGCAAAGCTACTTCCTCGGATTACTAATCTCATTTACCATGAGCGTTTTCCTGCTTGGGGACATCTTGATTTCATCTGGGGCCTTGATGCAACTGAGAAAATGTATCAGAAAATCATTGAACTAATAACAAAATACTTTTGAAACCACATGCAGAGCGTTGATTCACTCAGTAGAAACCTCCAAAATTTCTATTTGGCAAATAAGTGGGAAGAGGTAAACACACAGACACACATAATAGATACCGGTATAGGTATTTATCTGCACTTGTTTTTTTCTTGCTTTCCTCATAGTTTGAGGTTTTCCATGGTGTTACTGTGACTGCTGTCTTCCTGAGAAGTTTGAGGTGTATAGGAATGAAAGCTGAAAACATGAATATATTTGAGCACACACAGCAGGGATCACTTAATTTGGACAGCTTTTATTTCTACAAGACTGATTTTCCTAAGCCTAAACTCTGGTGTTCTCGTGTATATCTTATGTACCCCACAGAGGCATTCCTGTACCCAATTTGTGTCTTCCCGTGAAGACCCAAAAGTGGGATTTGCTCATTTCTCTGTTGAAGTACAACCGACCTTTGTTTAAATTAAATCATTTATCCACTTGACAGAGAACTTGGCTTTTTTTTCTTTTTCCCCTCCTCACATTTAGCTACAGTGTCAACACAACCAACAGAACGTCAGACACAAGAAACTGAGCAGGCAATAGATGACTTCCAAACATCAAGGAATCCAACCTCAGAAAAACTCATAGAAGTATTCTCCTGCCCTCCATGCCTACACATCACCCAAAGGTTTGTTCACGCACTCTAAAGCCCCCAACTTAAAAAACCATGGATGGCAGCTGAGGAATGAGGAGATGTAGACCCGTCAGGCCAGCTGCACTCCAAGCAATACAGCTCCCACCCCATGAATTATTCTTGACACTGGCAATGAAGTTGTTGCAAGCACTCTGAGCTATCAGCTTTGACTTTTACATGGGTCTGTGTCTTGACCATTCCTTGTTTAAGCAATTTCTACAGCATGGGAAAGCAGTCAGCTGTTTTCCCTTTCTGGCCATTAGCCCAAAGACTGCCTCACATCTACTCACCTACAAGCTGATCTGGTAGGTAAGAGTGTCTGTCCCCGGTTACACCTAAAGTGTTCATTATTAGAGGCTGAGACAGGGTAGCTTTGTTTCCCGGGGTGTTTCTGGGTGGGGCCTCAAGCTCATATTGCCCAACCAAGACCCTTTGTAGTTGGAATCAGCATCCAATAGAACAGTTACACTGAAAAGTATGTCTGTGTTCTGTAACACAGGAAAAATACACTAGCGTGTCCATGAACCTAGTCTAACAGCCATTAGCAGTGCTGATCATGGCATCTATCTTCTGAACTTATGACAGCTTACAGGAAATGGCAAAAACTGTCAACAAAAATAAAGATCTATTAGACCAAGAAAGCAAGATACAGCAGCATTTGAAAGGAGATTCCCCTTTATTGCTGCATTATTAAATCACAAAGCACCAGGCCACATTAATACTTTGCTTACCACTGCAGGTTTTCTTCTGCCTTCACCTATGCAAGAGAAGACTCATTAATTTATTATTATTTTGGTATATGCATCCCCTGCTAAATGCACCACTCTGCAAAGCATGCTATCTTATATAGTCCAGTGGGAAGGATACATCTGGTTCCCATCAACAGCATTTCATTTATTGAATTTTTACTTCTTTAGTACACTGTTCATATTGGAAAAGTAGTCAAGAGACTTGTTTCTCTACCGCGCCAAACATGTTTTCATTATTATATCTTAATGCATTAAAGCGATGCAGGATTCGGCTTTCTTTGTGGCCTCCAGCAACTCATTGGATCTCTTTTTGCTATTTCTTATATTAAAAAAAAGAGAAGATAATCCTTCCCTTGTAGCAACATACTGAGAATTAAGGTGTGTGAAACTTGTAGCAGGGATGGAAGGAGGAAGTGCTAAGCTGAGAGATCTATTTTCCCAGTCACTCCCATTGTAGGAAAAGAAATACTGAAAGGAAGGGTACGAAACCTTGTAAAAACTGCTGTGGCATATTGTTCAGTTGTCAAGTGTATCCCCTACGGAACAAGTAACACACACTCTAAAGGATATTTTATTTTTGCATTGGCTGCCAACCGTCATGTGCCATGTTTAAACTTCCAGAAATATTATAGCTAGCTTTCAAAATCCACAGTCTGCACAAGTCAAGTAATAAAACTGGGGAAGCAGATGGGAAGGGCAATATTTTGAACACTATTGTAATCATTCACGGCTTAGTAAAATCAAATTAACTCCTTTCAGCCCACGTGGCCTTGGGGGTACTGACAAGTCTCGCACAAAAGCGTCAAAGTCTGCAGCAAGGAATGGGTGGATTTGGACCAAGTCTTTGCCAAGTAACAGCCCTCAACCCTCTGCAGGACTCCTGCTGCTGTGCAAGATGGATTGCCCGATGAGGTCATTTTCTGCATGTTCAAGAGTCCTTGATGACTAGAAAGTTTTCCTTAGCATACTTTCAATGTTGTGGAACTGCAATCTTCTTGCTATATCTAAGGGAGTCTCCCCATCCTGAAAGAAACAGATGAAATACATTGCAATATGATAGATATAGGTCAAATACAAAGAACTTTCCCAAATTTGCCACCCAGATGCAGTGCTGTCCTGCGTAAGTTTCACTGTCACTTCCTTGCTCTAAAACAAAGGTTTCAGAACATGCTGGGTCTAATACTACTCTCACTGAAGCCAGGGGCAGAGTCCGCCCCTCCCCTCCAGTAGTGCCAGCTATTCCACTGTTTCCTGGGGCTAATGTCCAAAGCCAGTGCAGAGCTAAGCGAAGAACTGATTTCAAGAGCAACATGGGCAATACATTGCTCACCTCAACCCAGCAATGCAGATACTACCAGGTCAATATTTATTTGGACAACATTTGAGCTTTTCTGATGACACAAGCAGCTTGACTTAGCCCCTCTCAGAAGAATGTTGTCCAGTGGCACAAAAAGCACCTAGGAAGGCTCTTACGACTCCCCTGCAGCCTGCATCTTAGGAACAACTGTAGAGCAGCTCTGAATTAAGAAGAGGTACCATAAAGATAGCTAAGAGATCTGCCAATCCAGTGGACATGCAGGCAGTGTTTACTGGTAGAAATCCAGCAGTGAAGGATTTGGACTTGCTTGCTCTTGCCAAAGGCAATGGAGCAAACATAGCTTTACAGCCCACAGCAAGCAAGTCTACTGCCAGGAAGCTGTGCACCCTTTTTTTAAACTGCTGCACACCAGCTAAGGCCTACAACGTACTGGTTCACCATCATGATAAGGAAATACAATTATCAACTTCACCTTCTTACCTGATTCTTTACAGAAGTGTCTGCGTCAGCTTCAAGCAGTAGAGGAACGACTGCCTGGTTTTTCATTTCACAAGCATAGTGAAGGGCTGTGCTACCAGACTGAAGGGAAACAGAAGCAGATGAGTTTTAGTTCTATTACTTCTTTAGTAGACCTTAGGCAAGTACAACTACCTGTAGCCTTATCAGTTTCCCCCTAACAGCTGGATGCAAAAGACACGTATCATTTCCTGTCACAATACACTACACAGTAAAACAAATACATTCTCATAAGGGCAACAGGAACAAAAAAAATCATTCCTTCCCCGGGATGGTAAAACAGGTCTGATATACCTTCAGCAGGAAGCCAGTAGTTCTTTACTAATTTCAGAGGATTCCATGATCTTGATCTCAACAACTATGTCTTAAGCAAGACTGTTTGCTCACACTTCAGTGTTTTAGAATTTGGTTGCTGCTAAAATTGGAGGTTCTCCTTTTCTACCTTAGAGTAGAGGAGCTCTTTACCACACCCAGTAGGCTAGTGGATGCAGAACTCTACATACGGCAGATCAGCGCACTCTGAAGACCAAGAGAACACAGGGCCTAGCACTGTGGCACGACCTTTGCCCACAAATCTGCTCCAGTCCAAGAACTCATAAATGGTGATAAACTCAGACCCTTATATCACTAGAATCTTTATAGGATCAGGTATTTAATACGTAAGTATCTCAACCCAGCTTGCCTGGATTCTCTTAAGAGGGCATTGGTCAGAAAGGGAGAATTAGTTATCAGTGGAGAATTATTTCTGTGTACATTACAAAACTATTGCCTAAGTATCAAGGGGAAACACTGAATCCTCCTGGTACATCACAGTCAGTTCAGTCCCTGATCCTACTCTGAAAGCAGGACTATGTTGCTAGAAGATTCTGAAGTCTGTTTTTAGTATGGTTGCATGCATACAAGCCACATTTGCATTTGTATAAACCCACTTACAAAGTCTGTAGCATTAACATCGGCTCCAGCTCTAAGCAACATCTTGATCAGGTTTTCATTCTGTTTAGTCTTTGAGACCTGTTTGGTGCAAGGGAAAGAGTAACACAGTAAGACAGTTCATCTGCATATAGTACTAAGTAGATTTTGGCTAAATACTGTGTTTTTTCCAAAAAGAAGAGTGTCTGACTTCTGCAAATGCCAGGCTGATGCAGTGATACAATTCTGTTCCTTCACCAGCTATATTCACGGCAAAATCCCTGCTCCTTCTGTTGCTCTCCATCAGTCCTTGCTTTAAAAAAGCAGTCTGTATTCTATACAGGTTCCCGGCCTGAAATACTGCCAAGAGCAAGGTGATAAGGGGAAAGGGAAAGGTACAGGGTCTTTCCTGCTTTCATCCAGACTCACCATGAGAAGATATCCAATAAGCATAACTGGCATGAGGATTATGATGAGCACATAGTCAAGGAAGGTAAACCGTTTTCTCACAGCATAATGCAGACAAGTGCGGTCCTTCTAAACACAAAATAACTCTGATTAGTACCAGATCCAGTGATCTGGTTATATTTGTTTAATATTGACAATAGTAGACCAATTTATATTTCGTGAGCGTTCTTTTAGGTTATCTACTAGAAATATTTCTCTGATCTTCAAGCAGAAACAGACACATGCATTTTGCTTCCTTCAAGTAGAAGCACATTTAACACATACAGGCTTATGGAAATTGGGCTACACATGCAAGAAGGATGTGGGATCAAAAAGATCCCATGTGTATGTCTGCAAGCTTGGACGTGGCTGCAGAGTGAAAGAGGGCAGAGTGGACATCTCATGTGGCTACTACCACTGCCTAGCAAGTTAGATCAGCAGGAAGAGTCCCTGCAGCTCCTCTTCTTATAGAGGTGCTGGTTACTGAAACAAAGACATGTGAGAGTTTATGGCATCTCCTTTGGCACACGTGAGAAACACAGGCAAGTAGCAACACCCCCAGCAGATTCCTAGTGAGAACAGAGTTTAAAAAATCTTTGAATACTGAGTGTACCAAAGCAACTAAAGGGCAGAGCTGTAAAACTGTGTGTTAAAGAACACTTGTGTTAAACCTCCTACAGGTTGTCAAACTGGAGTTTGACAAACTAGGTTACAGTGTTACACTGGGGCCCAAAATAAGCAGAGAAGCCTTTATGTGCCATCCTCTGCTCCCCATTCTCAGTCCTGAGCACCACAGTCGAGCTCTGCACCCAAGGGCCTGATTCCATCTGTGAAGGTGAAGCAGAGAGGCAATTAAGAAAGCCAGGCACAGCTAGCAAATGGCTGCCAATGCAATTAAAATTATCTTACTGCAAAATACTGAACGCTTTCAAAGGCACTTTGAGGTAAGATGGAGAGCCTTCTGCATCAAGAAGAAGAGATAGACTAGAATATGCCACTGACCTTACGAACATTTGCTGCCCTTCTATGAAATAAACAAATGCAGTGAAAACCAGAGATATAAGATAGTCCACAAATGTGTAGGAACTTGCTAAACGTTGCTGTGGAGTATGAGAGGATACAATAGAATTGACAATGTTGTGGGGCGTTTTCCTGGCTATTTATCAGCCTTAACATCATAAGAATAAATTATTAACGAAGCCAGAACACACATCTTTCAGCTACTTTTTATTTGTAACCTACAAGGAAATCTACCACAAAAACACACTTCCTCATCACCTTAGGGAAAATAGCCAGTCACAGCTATTGTGCAAGGCAGGTAGGTTTTTTAAAATAGGGAACAGGTGAAGAACAGATGGAAGGCTTCCCTCCTTGCCTCCCAGCACGCTATTACGTGCCATGCTACTGTTCTGTAGCATGACAAAAGCAGGTCTGCAGAGGAAATAAGGAAGGTTTTCACAGAGTCAGTCTCTCCTCAGGGATACATTTGTGAGAGATGGACAGGCTCTCTTTCAGACCTTCCTTTTAACCAGGGTAAAGAAAAAGACAGAGGGAAAGAAAGGCTACAGAAGGGACAGATACAAGCTGGAGGGCAAGATGAATGCAGAGTGCTGCATGGGTAAGCAGGCAGAACCCACTGGGGACTGGGGATGGCATGCAGTATTACCTAAACAGGGAACGTGAACACAGAGAGAAATTCAGATTGGCAATGTTTATTATCTTGTGTGTGCTAGCAAGTTAGGAAAATAAATGAGGAGACAAACAGAAACATATAGGTTTATTGAATTATAATTTGGGGGTTATACTTATGCCTCAGTTGGAAACAAACCTTAGGTTTGGCTGTGCTTGCCAGTGTCCCCACACATACACTCCAAGAATCTGAAAGAACAGTCGCTGCAAAGGAGAAGTCGGTAGCCACTCACCTTGTTTCTGAGGTTGACATCAGCATTTCTTTTTAGAAGATAGCTAACTATCCTGTTGTTTCCCTGTTTACATGCACAAATTAAGGGGGTGTCTCCACCGAAGCTGTCCTGAATGTTCAGATAGTTGCTGTTGCGCTCCAAAAGGGACTGAACGTCATTGAAATCGTTATTATAAGCTGCTTGACAAATGGGCTGAAGAGAGAAGATAATATTTATCAGCATACGTTTCACTAAGACATCCATACTTCCCATTCTGACTTACTACTCGCACATCCTAAGACACTGCCAAGCACTTGACAGAGGTTGTAGTTCTAGGTGACTTCCAGAAGATGGTGGTAAGAGATACTCCTGCAGCTGCCACGCAGCAGCTCTCAGCCCTCAGCCTGAGAAGTCACAGCCCTTACACAGTGGAATGAACTTTCTGTTCATTTTGGACGATGTATCTATAATCCAAGAAATAAATCCGGTTCATTTGCAGCCATTAAAACGGCTTCCGATCTCATAGGAGTTGGTCACTGTATTAAGCAGCAAGCACTGACAAGCCCATGCCTAAGTTTACAACAGGCTTTCCCTTTGGATGAGCACTGCTGAACAAGAGGTACCACTTCTGACTCATTAGTTCGCAGAACAGAACTACACTTCAGGTGAAAGTTGAAAAACCGAACCCCCACAAGGTTTCTTTTCTAGGGCTTGAAGTTAAATTTCATACCTAAAAAATACATGCATGTGTGCCCACACATCAGATCCTGCTTGGCTTTTGAGAACTGCTTGCTGCTCAAGTCTTTGCTCAGTATTTCTATGCACCCTTGATCTAACCTGCAATTCCTTCCCTCTCCAGCAGCAAGAACTCAGACTGAGGAGAAGCTGAGAATAACAGGAGTACTACGAGTTTCTAATGGCCTAATACAGGCAGAAAATAACAGTGCAAAGTGTGGCAGACTGGTAGCATTTGAAGTTCTCCAGTCGAAAAGAGAGTAAGTTTCTTTCTTTTCTTCTTTCTTTGATACTGAGGTTTTTATTCATCATTTTCCAAGATAGGCATGTTCTTTAAATATTATCTGCAGTTTTTCCTTCCCATCCTCCTTTTATCACATCCTAAATACACTACGTGAACAAGATCTAGCCCTGAACTTTAAGCCCTTTCCTCCCTCCCCATGCAGTTAGCTTCCCCCCCCCCCTTAAAAAGATTAATCTTATTTACATTTTCGCTTTAGACAAACTTTGATCTACAACACAAGTTTACCTCCAGCATCATTGCTGCTTAGTCTTCTGGACAGCTGCACAAGAGAAGTGATTTTCCTTTCTAAAGAAAGTATTTACATGCTTACCAGACTGTGCACCACTTCTTCTTTTGTTTTTATTATATCAGACAAAAATCTACAAAGAATACATGCAATGTTGTAAATTTGCATATCTGTCTGTATTCTTATAAAAGCCTACATATACCACTTGCTATTATACTCTCCTCCAGAGCCAGAACCATTTTAATGATTTTGAGGAGAAACCCCTCTTAAATCCCTCTTGGTGCAAGTAACCTGCACATTGATGCCATCTAAATGATCAATTTGGTCTAGAACCGCGGTCTCTGTCATGTTGGTGTCTAGTACTGTATCTTCATGTCCAGGAAAGAGAAGATCAAGTGGAGTCTGTCTGCACCTCTGATTTCCCTACTATTCTTGCTTTTAAGTATTGCTTTGTCTATTTAAAGATGCAGGAGATTTGCTGTTTGGTTGAACACCTGCTCAAATCCTAGCCATTTACCATACAACTTTACTCCTTTCTAGTCTGATTCTTGCTAGTTCAGCAGCTCATGTCACCAAATGATATGCTTTTGTACTTTTCTTTCTGTACTGCCTCAAAGAGTTTTACTTGCTAGGCCATTAGAGCCCAGGGCATTTCTGACTGATACTCTCATTGACCCGTGGGATCTTTTTCTAAACCTCACACTACTGTTGAACCCAGTTCTAGAGCCATGAATAATGATGAAGCACTTACCACTCCCTAAGAGACTACATTATTTGGGACTGAAGTCACGCACAGAGACTGGCACACAAGAGTCACGCGTGCTCTTTTACCTACTGAAACCAGCTGTGCTCAGAAAACATTCAGGGCACAGAGAACGTAAGGAAGCAATTCTCATCCATTCCAACAGTTAAAACATGGTTAATTGATGTACTTAAAGTATTTTTTAATTATTATTATTCCACTGCAGTGGGGGCTCTTTGTAGAATTGATTCTTTTACACATTAATATGTTCCCTTCGTATTAAAAAAAAAAAAAAAAACAACCAAACTTTTTTCCTGGTTTTATGGGATTTTCTTGAGGTCCACTCTGCTGGTTTGCATTGTAGAAAATGCCTCTTTTAGTCAAAGAAATGCGAAAAGTCCCATAGATCAGACTTGTAATATACCGCCCAAATTGATAAATACGACTCCATGACTGGAGGAGCAAACATAGTGGCAGAATATTTAAGTAAGGGAACAAAGTAATCCAAACAACTATAAGCTCATTATTTTGATATCAATAACAATAGGACTTCAGAAAAAATGTGTTAGGAAAGAATAAAGATAAGAAAAATTACAAATAGGTGGCAATCGGTCACCTGTGTAAGAAAGGTATCAGAAACAGCAACCAGTGGCAAACGTTGTATTAGGCAGTCTTTCTCACAAAAAGAGAAGCCAGCAGTTATAGAAGGCACTTAACTGGGATAGTGGATACAGTTCTCATTATCTGGGTCCAAAAATGAGATCAGACTATGGCAGGAGTGTAAAACCTCTACCCAACTGAGGAATCTGAAGAGCCTGAAGAAAGACTGATTTGCTTAGCTTGGCTAGGAAGAAGAGAGACAGGGCTGTAAGTGTTCCAAAATAAATTAAAGGGTAAATATTAGAGAAGAAGAGCCAAATAATTTCAAGGAGCAAGGTAAAAAAGGCGATATATCTGGCCAAGAAGTTTAGCTTGAAAATTAGAAAGAGATTTCTAGCCATGTGCAGAGTAAAGCTCCAAAACAGGCTTCCAGTAGCAGCAGAATGGACACAAAACCTGACTGGGTCCAGGCTGGAGCTTGAGAAGCGCGCAAGGATTTCTGTGGTTGTGAAGCCTTTGCCACAAACACCTCTTTCACCTTTCACTTTTTTGGGTTGCCACCCTGGCAGCTCTATCTAAATTAGGACTAACTGTGCTTACGACTGTTTTAAACAATTCTCCAAACTTTGCTCAGAAGACAATTAATAGTTTCTTACATACACACAGTTAGACAGCACCTGTCTGGAATACCAGCAGTGAGGCCAATTATAGAGTTAGGACAATGTTATGTACAAGCAGTAGATTCCATCCAAAACCCAAGAAAACACATTTCCTTTATGTCTACAGAAAAGCATGAAGGCTAAAAGTCTGGAAACCCTCACTCAGTTTTCTACAGTGTTAGAAGACGGCCTCAGCAATGATGTAGCTTAACAACCAGCTTCTGAGTCACATTATGGTTATCACTATCATTGTTATCCACCCATCATACACAAGAGGGAAATAAACCTATGGGATACGTACTCAGAATAACTGCGCTTCACATGCAAGACGGAAGCAGTATCAGAAGAATCCAAAGTTCACGTCTCAGACTCAAGCTCAGCTGTGGAGAGGAGCAGGACTACAAGTGCGGAGGTCTCACGGCAGTGTAGGACAGCCAGGAGAACCCCTGCAGCTTCCCTCGTTCGAGATGCACTGGCAACTGGAGCACAGACATAAAGTCTATAGCATCTCCTTTAGGCATGTGTGAGAAACAAAGGCCAGTGCTGCCACAACAAAAACCCTGAAGAAAGCATCAGTGGGACCTGAGCTCATAACTTCTGGAGAGGGTCGCAGTCCAAGACACAGAGATTGCAAAGTGGCTACTCTCACTTACACCACATTATTTACAAACCCCAGTGTCCTGACCACCCCAGAGAACGCAGAACAGACCTAGCCCACCTCCACAACGTAGCAGGGCAGACCTGGCACAGGCGCATCAAACATCGCACCCAATACAAACACGAGCTCTAGGTCTGAAGGGAGGGCGAGCAGGACCAAGAATTCCAGCTCAGGTAAAGAGGAAGCGAGCACCTCTTTGAACTGTCTGGCAGCAAAGCCCTTCACCTCTGCTCTCACTCACACTTCTGCAGCACCACCTAACATTCAGACAAGATGCACGCAACGAAGCTGACAGCGTGACCCCGCACAAAACATACGATGCAAGGGAGGGAAAACAGAGAATCACAACACCAAACTCCTTCTACCCTCACCAGTGGTGCCTTTTCCCTGCCGCAGCATCAGGGCTAACTATGAACCGGAGCACATGGCTCTGCCCGACTGAAGAAAGCAAAGGGCAGACACTGGGGACTGACAATTAGAGTTTGAAGATTAGATATGCCAATGACTGAGTGACGCTCACGGAAGTCAGGTGTTCAAAGGAAAACTGAATACACAGTTTTAAAGCAAAAGCTCTGTAGTTAGATTAGAATCTCTCTTTCTACAATACTACTTCTACAAGCCGTTCAGAAGAGGATTTCATTGTTCAGAAGTAGTCATAGGACAGGCAAGGGTTTTCATGGCTGAGATCACTCAGTACAAGATCACCAGATAAGGGGTGCAAGAAAAGTAAAAAAACTTTCGCTGTCAGGAAGAAGGACAATACCTCTACACAACTGATATTTAAAAAAAATTTTTTTAATCAATTGTAGTCCATGTGATTGAAATCAGGACCTGGTAGTTTACTCAGATCCAGATGAACTGCACATCTAAATTTGTCTACTTGTTTTCAGAGCTTCTTACATCTCTCTCTGCTTAGCTTTTTTTGAGGTAGCAATAAACCATGAGCTATTCAGCAAGTTCTACCACGCATGAAATAAAGGGTAAAGGCACGGCACTAAGGAGAAAGCATTCAGCCAATAGAGAGGAGGCTAAGGTAAAGCCGGTCTTGCAACTGGGAGAGCAATTTCAGATTATAATTGCTTCTTCCTTTCAGAACTGCAGGGGATTGCCCAAGTTACATCAATGCTTTGCAGTTGTTTAGACAAAAAGGAGTCTCTTCATAACATCCAGATATTCTGAACGAATCCATAGTCTCTTCCTGTGCACTAAAATTCATCCAAAGGCATGCTACGATCTAAACAGGAAAGTCTAAATCATGTTTGTGACGCTGAGGAATGCGCTAGTATCCAATCCATACTCCTCAGAAAAGGCAACATACACTTTCTAATTTGCACTTCTCTAGATTTCTATCCTGTATGTATGAACGATACTTTACCCAGAAAATTATATCTCACTCAAAATTTTTAAAGGAAGAGAACTAATGTGTATGAAAATGTTAACTAATAAGCATGGAAGATATGGACAGCATTTGAACATTCTCTAAACACCACTTTAATTAACCTAGATGACACTGGTTTCTTGTACAATCCTATCTCAGAGTAGTAGATCTGGAGAAAGGCAACAAATCCTTTCAGAATAAGGTGCAGTCTACCCAGCCCATGACCTTATGAATGCACAGATTCAAACTCCCTATAATACTGAAAGAGAAGATACTTGATTTCATTGAACAGCCTTTTAAAAATAAAAGGGTGGCTTTCAGCATAGAAACGTAACCTTTTAAAGGAACAGCTATGTAATGCTATCTCCAGAAAAAGAAACAGCAGTGCAATCCACTGTATTCAGTCAAAAAGGACCAAAATCCTCATTGGTTCCCAAGTGTACAAATGGAAAGTTTATAAAATAATGAATATGTTTAGGTAGCACTTATGCTAAAATCCAGGGGTATGCTAAATGGACCATGGTCTGGGGACAAACCCATAAAGATAAGAGCTAAAAAAAAAAAATCACATTCCTAAAACAATCATGGGGTGGGGGGAATGTTTCCTTAGGCATTAGTTTTATTATCTGTATTCAACATCAGCTAAGGAGTTGTTTGCAGTTTGCAAAGTTGTTTGTTGTTTGTACTGTGCTCAGAATCATTCTGATCTCAACACAGAACAACAAAAAATGTTGAACACGTACTTTCTGTGTGAAGTCACAATAATTACACTGGTTATTGCATTTTCCTTACTCCTACAAATAGTACTTCTGTCAATTTGTAATAGCTGAAGTACAGCATTTCCAAAGGAAAAGAACTTCCAGATCCGAATAAGCCTGTGTATGGGAGGCTGCGAAGGGAACAAACCAAACCCAGTGAATATCCATATCTTCAACAGCTTCAGTTACTGTGCAGAAAATGGTCACGTACCTCTGAATAGAGTATCCCCATGCCTATTCTTCACTGCTTGAGTTCGTTCTTGTTCACCAGCCCAACAAGTTAACCTCACTTGAAATGCTCTTGAGCTTGTTTGAATCTGATTAATATTTAACTTAAAAGTATCACTCTTTCTTAAGCTACATTTCCTTTAAGTGCTTTCTACTTGGTAGCATGAAACAATTGTCTTCAGAAACCCAACCCAGGGAGGTAAACGTGAGAACAGCAGCTTACGGTAGACTGACAGAACACAAGTTACAACACAGATGCGTTTTCCTTTGTCATTTTTGCAATAACAGCCTCCAGTTGCCTAAAAAGGAAAGCAGCAAAACAGGATGGGGCAGGGGAGGAGGGAGAGAGGGAGGAAGAAAGTGTCACAAGTGAAGAAAGGGAGGGGGGGAAAGAAAAAAAAGCATGAAACCTAAAACTTAAAACAAGTAACTATGAATGGTAGCTAGTTTGCCACCCAAGCTACTTCTGACTAAAACATACTCCAAACCCTCTGCAAGAACACCTCAAGACGCCTACCGGGAAAAGGGAAGCAAATAGATCCCACACCTTTAACGAGAGTCTCTTACTGAAATAGGCCAGCCGCTTTCATCACCTTTTGCTCAGTCTTCTCTTCCTAGCCCAGCCCAAACAATGAATATGATTCATGTTTAACCTGCTAATTTTATATGTTAATTGAATTAGAGCTTCCTTGGGAAGAGAATTATTGTTGATGTCTCCATCCCCTTTGCATGTTCATGGCTCTGAGGATAAGATGCTGACAGTATCTCTGTACTACACTCAGACAGTCTTTCTGAGTAGAGCATGCATATTTCAAGCATCTGCAGACACTCAAAAATATCTTTTCCCTTTATAGTTTAAATTCATGTTTCCTGTATTTCAAGCATATTTTAAAACAAGTTTTAAAACAAGCTTTAAAATATATGCATGTAACTGACCATCTTAAATCCAAGCCCTCTACCTTACATTTGAGAATGTTTATTTCCTTATAATTTTCGTATTTATTCTCCAGTGAGGTGCAGGACCATATAAAATTACATACACTGTCTCTTTCTTTCTCTGGTTAAAGTAGTATAGCACCACTGACTGTAGTGTTAGTTTGCTGGCACCAGTTCTAACCCTTTTGTCGTGGTTTAACCCCAGCCAGCAACTAAGCACCACGCAGCTGCTTCCCCCTCCCCCCTCCCAGTGGGGTGGGGAGGAGAAAAAAAAACAACCAAAAACTCGTGGGTTGAGATAAGAACAGTTTAATAACTAAAGTAAAATAAAATACACTACTAACTACGAATAGTAGTACAATAATAATTGTAATGAAAAGGAATATAACAAAAAAAAAGAAATAACACCCAAGAAAAGACAAGTGATGCACAATGCAATTGCTCACCACCCACTGACTGATGCCCGAGCAGCGATCCGCACCTCCCAGCCAACCCCCCCTGTTTATATACTGGGCATGACATTCCATGGTATGGAATACCCCTTTGGCTAGTTCAGGTCAGCTGCCCCGGCTCTGCTCCCTCCCAGCTTCTTGCACACCTGCTTGCTGGCAGAGCATGGGAAACTGAAAAATCCTGGACTTAAGATAAGCGCTACTTAGCAACAACCAAAGCATCAGCGTGTCAGCACTATACCAGCTACTAAGAAGAAAATTAACTCTACCCCAGCCGAAACCAGGACACTTTTCAATGGCTGTTTACCTGAAGAAAACTAGCTTGGCTTGTAACAGCAACGTACACTACACCTACCTGTGATAAACCTCACTAGGATCCTCCCGATAGATTGATCTATTTTGATCTTTCAGCATGCGGTGAATATTCTGTTGGCCTAAAGACATGGAGGAGTGAGTAACACCTCAAAGGTGAAAAGGTATTCCTTGCCAGTATTTCTCCACATCCAGATCCTAAGGAATGGACATCCTCCTACATCAACTGGCCAGGTCGTTAGAATTTATAAACTACAACTTGAAAGAAATCTCAAATCGCTCAGCTGTCACATATAACAACTTAGTGGTTTTCTTAATCCTCTCCTAACACCAATATATAAATGCATGGTAACATGGAAAAGTATTTTTAAAAAAACGACAAAAAAACCCCTCCTCCACAAAGCACAGCAACAGCTTCAGGCAACACCTTTCCCAAGATAGTGTAAATTACCCTTTAATCCAGCATCACTTCTCAGGCTCTTCTGAAAATCGCTTAAGTGACTGCTTTGGTCAGAGCTTCAGCTGGAGAACAGATAAGCAGCCCAACCATGATGAGGTATGAGACTCATGCAAATTTATGTAGTCACAGGTTCACTTCTGCTTCACAAATTGCTTTAGTGTTCTTTACTGTGCTTATAAATGAGGATTTGAATCCTGAATATTTTAATCTTTTTTTGTTGAATAAGTTTTTTTTCTCCAAAAGGTGCCAAGACACAATGCATGGGCAAACTGTCACCTTCTCAGTCTGCGCAGGAAAGGTGATTCTACTTCCTGAAGGAATTTAACAACACTTCAAAAGTTTCATGTGAGCCAGACGTGAACTAAGAGTTTGTCAGAAGGACCTTCACCAGAGAAAGAACAAGGGCAACTCATTTTTTAAACTAAATATCAATTAAACTTCAGAACAGCATATTCAATCAAAGACATGGAAGATCATTTGTCTCTTTAATTTCCAAGTGCTATAGGTGATATTGCTCCAAATGGCAAGAGTTACTCAGGAAAGAAATCTGTGGCCTGCTGGAGCTGTGTGTGCAGAACAGCCCTCAGAAACGTGAATTCCCAAGAAATGCAGTCCTGGAATGGCCAGTGTCTGGACAAGAGGAACACTCACCCCTTACACTTCCCCTTGGAAGACTGTTAGCTACTCAGACAACATCCTTGTAGCACTGCAAGGGTCCCTTGCACCTCTGCTTCAGCACAGGATTAACTCAACAGACCCACCAAGTACAAAGAAGCCCCTCCATGGCACGGAGCGGAGCCCGTATTTTATAAGACTTTAAGCCAAACTCAGTGAACCACTGGTGTCACATGAAAAACACAGGACTTCCCAGCCCTCCCCTTGCCTCCTGATGCTCATATGGTCACTATTGGGTTACTTCTGTTACAGCCCATCCTGTGGCTAAGCTCCAGCAGCTCATCGTTGATACAGGCTGATCCTGGCCTGCCCAAGATCCTGTTCCCCATAATCAGTTCACAGGCAGTACTGTACAATGTGGAACACGACAGTCCTGTAAAAGTCAGTGGGGCTGTATATCTGCACAAATCTGCTGACACGTGCAGGCATTTTCATGATCAGTGTTATCGTATATGGTAACACTTAATTTAAAATTGGCCAAGTAGCATAGTGACTGGGCGATGTCTCAGCAGACTGACACATTTGATAAACAGCTAGCTTCTTTCCCTTACATGCCTGCTCAAACAACAGGTAATCATCTGGCAAATGCAAGAAGAAAAATTGATGAGAACCACACAAGTACTTGGGAAGAGGAATAGGGCTCCAAGACAAAAGGAAGAGCACATACAGACCATTTCCTTAAATGAACACTATTTTTGTATTTTACAGGGTTTGCAGAGGAGAAAAGAACACACATGTTCCCCTTTGTCCTGCCCCTCCAAGCCTGCAGATCATCAGGGATGTGTTTAGAGGCACAGGATACCTCAAGGGTACCTAAGAGAGAGTTGGCAGACACTGGGGGTTAAGACATACTTGGACACCTCATGCTATGTCCAGCTGTAGGCCAGACCACCTGGGCATCAAAGTTTTGCTCCAGCATTTTCGAAACAGAATACTTACTATCTCAGCTGGCATGATTCTCTAAGTAAGGACAGCACATCCTGGGAAGTTTCTGTAAACCTTTAAGTTTTGTGTTTCCTATGCTCTTTTTATATGCATTACTTTCTTTGCCTATTCCCTATTCAGGTGGGTTTACCTATCTTTTGCTCTTCACTCAGTTCCTACTAACAATATCAGAAACAATATCATACATCCCATATACCGGCATGAGGAGAGACTAGGAAAAATGTTGCAGATCATTCCAGGCTGACAATTCTATAAAACAAAAAAATGTAGTATGGTGTTAGCTGGCAATACAGCAGAGAAAAGTCTTCTGTATCTCTCACTAAGCAGGGGTATCAGACTTGCCGAGCTGTAATGTTTTTCATTGAGAAATCACTTTTTTGGCTTTTCCACAGACTGCACTCTACTTCATAAAGCAGAATTGTTTCTGTGGTGACACTCAGGTCCTGTTTGCCAACAAAGACTTACTTCACTCCATTTTCCCACACAAGACAGCAGATGATTAGCACCCACGTTGCAGAGAATTCGTTGCACCAGGGCACCAGGCCAGTTTCTGTGAGCCCCCCAGGCTGACTGCAATTAATTCAGCAGTTAGGTAGAGGTCTCCAAACATACTGTGTTTTCACAGAGTTCATGGAAATGGCTTGAAAGAAGCAAGAAATCTTGTTAGCATCCTCTCTGAGTCAAAGTTTACACAACGTTTTAAAACTTAATTCAATACCTGAGAATCCCTACAGAAGCAGGCTAATGCAGAGCAAACTGGTCTTCGCACATTGTGGTGTTCACTGAACAACAGAAATGTGTGTGTGATGCTAAAAACACACCTTTCAAATAACTTGTATTTTTATTCTAAGATTACCTAACAAAGAAGAGTTGTCCCTGAGCAACCCGCAAACAGCTGTTCAGAAAACAAGTGGCAGGTGTGGAACCAGTGACCACGCCAGCTTCTGTACAAACCACAGCAGCAGAGACCGCATTCATAGGTAGAAAGTGTTGAGGAAAGCTGGACTCGTCCTCCTCTTCATCCCAAAAAAACGTGGTCACAGCACTCCCCAATACAGGCAGCAGTACAGATCAAGATCTGCCACTGCCTCGGGGAACAAGAATCCCCCAGGTCCCTGCTAAATATCCTAACCACAGGTTAGACCCCTCTTTATCTCTCCTGCTCCATGGTGCAATTTTGTCTTTCAGAATATCATGCAATGGTGCTGTTTATCATAAAATAACTCCACTCATTAAATACTGCCAAATCAGCAAACATGCTCACCTATACCTGCAGACATCACACAGCACTCTACTGCTGCTCCTTTTATTGGCAAAGGTTTCTGCCAGCGAATCAGTCTGCTAGCAGAGACAGACTGGGAACTGCAGCAGAAGACACAAGCAAGGCAGTCAAAGCAGAGGTAGGTTGCTTGTACATATGTGTTCATGGTCTTTTTCTCTGTTGCCTGTCTCCATAAAGATGTGCAGTCTTGCTTTTGTGCAGTTGCTTGTCAGAGTAGACAGCCTGCATCCTTTCTGATCCGCAAGCCTGATGCTATGCATCAAAGTGCATGTCTGCTAAAGTTGAGGAGAGGAAGAAGTCTTTGACCCACGCAAATGGGAAAAAGGAGTAATGGATGGTTTAATTTTGTTCTACTTGTTGGGTTTTTTTCCTAAGGATTTCACTGTGGATGCATGAAAATCTTGGTATTGAAAGCATGTGCATAAATTGGACATTTTTCTTTCATAGTTCCAAATGCATTTAAGCTTTCCTTGTAAGTTAACGAGGAGATTCTGACATCTGCTAGCCACATTAACTGCCCTGGTGCCTTTCTGTCCCATTTATACTATATGTGAAAAAAATATCATGACTCTCTCAAGAGTACACTGATGAATTTCTAGAAGGTTTAAAGCTTATTTTCATTAAATATCAAAAGTTTCCAGAAAAGGCCTTTTGAATGTATCTTTCAGGTCTCTTCCTCTACTTTTTTTTTTTAAGTAAGTATTTCAGTTAATTCCAGCTTGCCATGGTAAATGCCACTCTTTGGCATTGTTTCATTACATAAAAAGACTAGATTGCTGTTCAAGGCTCCTACAGTCAAGACTTTGCCGCTGAAATCAATGAGACAATGCGTGCCTAGCCTTGGAGTTAATTGGTGCACTCTTATTGATTTAAAAAGCATTCATCTGGAAGGGCCTTAAAACATGTCAGCTAGGCCAGGTGACAATATAGTATATAGAAAAAAGTATACCCTAAAAAGGGCAACAATTTAGCTACCCCAATGCTTCATCTTTAGTACAAAACCAAATTGTGATTTAAGCTGAACTTTTCAGTTTTGTTCCCAAACAATGTTGCACATGCAGAAATAGAGGAACATGTTTTACTTCTGTTTAAACTGAATAAAACAGCAGAAAGCAGTGGAGTATCTACTGTAAAATTGTGCTTCCAGAGCACACAGGTGGGAGGATTTCTGTTCTATTGACAGAAGAATGGAAGTATTCTCCTACAAAGTGGATGGACTAGAGTGAGTTTGGATGCCAATATTAAAATTAAGGGTATATCCCAGTTTTGGTTTAATCCAAATGTTGTAGTGACTCAAGGGGTATGATGGATTTAATAAAAAATTTAAAGAATTGAGAACTCCCTCCCTCATGAAGAAGTTCAGAGAAAACAAATCTTTTGGCTATCCTTTCCAGGTTCTCCAAATCTTAAAAATCTTCCACATGATATGTCAGGTAATACACTTTGTTTTTATGACCTGTCTGTTTCCTCTATGCTGATTACAAAGTTGGCTACAGCCAAAAAGCAGGGCACTAACTAGACAGACTGCACTCTACAATTTCTATTCAGAAAAACTTCCCTGTGACCATCAGTCAACCCCTAAAAACCATGAAAAAGCAGTCTTTCCTCCAGGCGGCTAAGACACAGATTTACAATAGGGAGGACTGTATGTGAGAGAGAAAGGAAGGAACTCATGGCACAACCTAGCACCGATATCATACAAGCATATTCCCTCAGGTTGGCTCTACATCCTCCTGGATCCTTTGACTAACTCTTGGCGCCTGTTAAACAGGGTGAGCTGTAGGCAGTCCCTCCTCACACAGGTACTTATGCTGGCACCACCTTGGGGAACAGACCTTGGGCAACCTTCAGGACACTCCCCACTTGGGTCTTCCTGTGGAATTCCACAGCACTCTCTTCCTAACACAAACCCCCCTGCATGTGCTCTTTCACGCAGCCCCAAGATGTGGTGCCTCCTCGTGCTGCTCTGCTCCCAAGGAATCGCCTTTTCAGCAGGATTCACAACACCCTCCACCCTGAATTCAGACACAAGCCAGTACAGGAAGACTCGCAACCCCGAATGCTTTATGAACGTTGTAAGTTGGGTCACTTTCTCTCCCTTTCTTTCTAAAGCGTCTCTCCACGTACCACTACCACTGCCCATCACTAACAGTCCCTGTCAGGAGGCTAAGAAGGGCCCCTTCCACATTTCCCATTTTCCCAACCTGCCTTTTCCAAAACCACTGCGTTAGCGTCACCGCTGCAACGAGGGCCGGCTCTGAATGTGCCAGGGACAGATGTGACTCTTGCACACCGCATGAGGACAGACACGTAGCACTGCAATGGAGAGTGCCGGCTGCTACTTTTGGCTCCAAGGCCAGGCAACTCCCCAGAACCTCCTGAGGGGCACTGGAGATCCAGGCTACTGAATTTTGACCCCGGCAACAGGACTCAGCCCTGGACTGTGGCCAGAGCACAGACTACACGCTCCAGTCCATGCCAAACTGAACAACAGACTTTCGCTGCCTGCATTTAGGGTGAGCCCCAACAGATATATGATGAACACGAGGCTGGGCCATGCCTCATGACACTTGTTTGCAGCCACCTTTCTCAACATATGTTGGTATTTTGGGCTACCGCACAAAGAAGGGAAGAGTGCGAACCTGGCAAGAGGACAAAGATCCCTCCAGCACTACGACAGGGAGCACCGGCCTGGAAGAAACCTTGATGCTCCTATCCAAACAGTCCAAGCTGCCAGAGAGAGAATTCCTTTGCAGTGGAGGCAAAGGCTGGTTTCTAGTCTCAAGGGAAGTAAAGTCTTCCCCTTCTGTAACAACCTGTTTGCTCAGTACAGTGGCAAGGGAGGTTGAACCCCTTCTTCAAACAGCAGATTCTCACAACAAAAAGTAATCCAAGACACCTTGCTCTGAATCACCACCGATTTCCTCACAGTACATGCAAAATTAGGTGTAGGTGGTCTCATGAGTTCCTTAGTGACAGGAGCTCCACCCTTGTTTGCCTTGCCTGCATGGCTTGCCTAATCACACTTTGCAAGAAAGGATTCACGATGGCCCAAAACCCACAGCTTTTGGCATTGTCTTATACAGATACTGCTACATAGTTAATCTGTAGAAAGGTACGATCTGTGTCAGCCTTGCAAAACATGACAAACTATCTCCCAAAAGCTTAGTCACTCAATACAGTTCTGCTTTGTCCCATAATATGGGGTCAAATACCAGACAACTACCACCTAAGCAGGTCTGAAGAAGACTTTGATGCATCTTTTTACAAGACCTGTAATATTTATTCTCAGCCATGGTCCCTGTGGCCCGGGGCCTTGCACTACCATCACAGAACAGCCCACATCCACACTGCTCAGCTTGGTTACCCTCTGAAGCAGGATGGCTATATCCAAGCTGTTTAATAGCATCATCCCCAAAGTCTAAAACAAAGATGCATCCAGGAAAAGTGGTGGAGAGCACTGGGATGCTCGGGGAAAAGCTACTCCCAGGACAGTCCTAACACATGACAGCACATATAACCAAGCTCCAGGGCCCAGGAACAGTCTCATTTACTGCACAGGTGAACTCTGTCTTCCTGCCACTCATATAAGGCTGTGTAGTGCTTGGGTGCCAGTGCTACACCAATTACTACCTAGCCAAAACCTAAGCAATATGGGGTATGTCAGGAAAGCTGCAAGTATAACTAGGTGCTTCTGCCTGAGCAAACGCAGCTCTTGGTATTTCAATTTGAGAGATGAAGCATTAAAGAGCATACACAAACCACATCACACAAACACAGCTCAACTGCTCTCACCGCTGTTTGCATCCGCCCGCCTCCATGGTTATGTTATAGCATATGTCTGATCATCCCTGAAAAAGAGAGGCATGGGTTGTGCTGTCCTGCAGGAATCTCTTTTGGGTCCCTTCCTACCAGTACAACACAAAGCAGTAGAGAAAAAGCCAGCAATATGTTATCACTTTCATCTTCCTGCCACATTCTTGGTCAGCTTCACATTCCTGGACAGAAGCAGCCTCTAGACACCTTCTCCACCCATCTCTACACTGTAAATACATGTTAACAAGCTCTCCTTTGGCTTCCCACAGAGTGAAATTATCAGATATCATGGATACCCCAGCGAGGAATATCAAGTTACCACAGAGGACGGATACATTCTTGGTGTTTTCAGAATTCCTGCTGGGAGGAACAGCCAAAATACAGGTGTGACACAGTTACATAAAGAAAGTCTGAGAGCCAACTCTTACATGGGTCCCCCAACTTTCCCCTTTGCACGTGCAATGGCATGTTCCACACCTTCCCGTCTCAGCAACAGCACCTAGCCAGGAATGTGGCCTGAATTCTGTATATAGGTTTAAAAACTCCTGCAAAACCAGACTCTGCATCCCAGTTTTAACTACACATTACTTACTACTACAGCATAAGAAAATCCTCTTTTTCAGGGAAAAAGCCTGCAGTTTTGCTACACCATGGTACTTTAGGAGATTCTATTCACTGGATTTCAAATGAGCCCAACAACAGCCTAGGCTTCATCCTCGCAGATGCCGGCTATGACGTCTGGATGGGAAACAGCCGAGGAAACACCTGGTCATTAAAACACAAGACCCTTAAGACCTGCCAGAAAGAGTTCTGGCAGTTCAGGTACTCTGTGGAGAAAGAATTACTGAAGAAAGCAACTTTTAGGGGACTAGCAAGATTGGACAGTTAATACTGGGATGCAGAACATTTCCCCTTCTGGTTATATGAAAAAATCCCCTTCTGGATTATATGAAAACCTTAGTGGTTTTCATATAATCTGACTTCAAGTGGGACATGCAACATCTAAGGAGACTAGACTAACTCTTTTCACCAGATGCAGCCACTTCTGGGCATGTCAGGGGGGTCATAAGAAGGGCTTCGCTACGTGATCTGGACAGGCCCTTCTGGAACCAGCACATACAGAAGCAAAGCTGGAAGTACACAGGTCACCTTTGTCCATACACAGTGCTGGTTTCTTTGGGGAAAAGACTTCCAAAACTCTGAGGCATCTGTAACCTTGAAGTCTCCCACCAGATACCATGTCTCAATTGCAGACAGGAGAGGAGACTGCTCAGCTCAGTCTAGAAATCTGATCTATCACAACTGAGGTTAACTGAGAGAGAAATACTTTTTGTAAGCCATGCTGGTGAGAGCAATGATTAAATTCACTTCTTCAAGAGCCTCAGCTAACAGACAAAACTGGCACCTTCTCCACAGAGAGCCCAAGGCATCAGGCAGCCTGGCAGTACAGCTGCGTCCCTCTAACCCCTTCCCCAACTCAAGTAAGAATGCAGACCATGTGTGCAACCTCGTCTTGCAATGGGTCCTGCTTTGTGCAATGAACAAAACTGACATTCAGTAACTCACACTGTGATAGCTGAATTATCTGCTAACTTTTTGTGTTTCTCCCCTGTAGTTTCGATGAGATAGGTAAATACGATATTCCAGCAGAGCTGTACTTCATCATGAATAAAACTGGACAGAAGGATTTATATTATGTTGGTCACTCAGAGGGTTCAACCGCAGGTAATGTTAGGACTGCCTGGGTACAAAACAGTTAGTGTTAGTGTTTATGATTTATATATAACATCCATGAGTAGATATTGGGGTTTATGCCATGGTGTACCATTGCCCTTTTACAAAAATAAACTCAGAAACAGAGGAGAAAATGGGGGGAAGTGGCATGTGGCCACATTCTTAGACAATTATTTTCTTTTCTTCTCAAACGTGCATTCTAAGGGTCTTTTTGCAGAACAAATAATTCAGGCCAAGACATCTCCTCCTTTGTCTTTAGATACCTATGTTTTAGGCAACCAGTTAAAGTTCTCACCAAATCCATCAGTGGAGAAATTTAGACATGTTCAGAAAACAGGATGGGATGCACCCTTTTTGGTCTTCCTTCCTTCCTTCCTTCCTTGCTTCCTTCCTCACACTCTTCCTTTATGTGTGCGTTCACTCTCACCCGGATTTGTGCTTAGTTACAAGTAAAAATTCTGCTCTTAATCTTCAGATAATTATTGTATTATTGCATGCCAGCATAAACGTATACAGTCTTTTAGAGACCGCAAGCTGAAAAACTCATTATTTTATTAGAGTTTGGTGAACTTTAGTGGGAACATGAATTAAGAAAATCTGATTAAAGCATCTTCTCCCCCAAAAATGGCCTTAACACAAAATTGTCAGTTCTGAGAAAATCAATATATGGACACGCTCTAATGAACCTGTATCCTTAGAACGAACTCTGTCTCCCAAATAAAAGTTCCAAGAATCAAACACTTTCCTTAGGTCTGCAGCAGAAATGGACAACAGCCAATGAGCTGTTAATCTAGTCTCACTTCTTCACTGCCTACTGCTTTTTTATTTATTTGGTCTGTGGACATCTCTTCACTAACTTGACTTGTGTCTTCTGTGTTTGCAGGCTTCGTAGCATTTTCTACTTATCCAGAGTTGGCTCAAAAAGTTAAAGTGTTCTTTGCTTTGGGACCAGTAGCCACAATCACACATGCTACCAGTCCTCTGATAACCTTTATACATCTTCCTCAATCACTGATCAGGGTATGTGATTCCTCTTTCTAAAAGACATAATTGTCTGCTTTGCCTCTACTTGACTCACTCAACCTGAACTGATTTTAAGGGGGTGATGAGTTAAGAATGAATTCAGTGTATCAGCCTGCTGACCGTGCTGGTAGACTTGAGACTTTCCACAGAGCTAAGCTGTAAGGCTTGACGAGGTATCTCCTTTGCAACTTCTTTAAGATAACAGGCGTACTTTCACCATTATTTGTTTAAATCAAATATTTTTGAAGGAAGCTCACAAATACCAGAATAAAAGGAGTCTAACATAGTCTACTAAATCTAGCCTTAAGCACTAGTAGAAAACTACAAATAAGATATTTCACATCTTAATTTTATTAGACAGGCAGTTCATTTATGTTTGTGAAATATTTACTTGTAAAACGATAAAGGAAACTTAAAGGGAAATACCTATTTCACACCAGAATTTGCCAATTTAATAGAATTTGCTGGGAATGGTGGAAATCCTGCATGCTACACTTTATGTCAAACTGCAGGAGCACATCCTCTTTCCATCCGAGCTGTACCCGTTATGTGACTATAGAGCATCCAGCCCTACGCCCTTCTCATTTGCTCCCTACTTAGTAGCAATACTCACGGTACAGTTTGTGCACCTGCCTGGAAGAAATATTAGGGCAAAAGGGGACTTCCTATACTCTGCAGTCATGAGTGCAGCCAACTGCCCTTTCTCACTGAGGTCATTGCACTAAAACCAGATGGATAGTGACCTCCAGGACTCATGCCTAATAATAAGAAGCAGGAAGAACATGTGGTGGGCTCTTGGGAAGAACACACTTTAAAGGATACTGGGATGGCAAGCAGTTTCAGCAATCTTAGTTAAGAGGCAAGGCTATTAGAGAAGAGGGAGTGACAGTTTTCTGTATGAAATAATCCTGCAACAAGGGAAAAAAAAAGTTTTGCACTTTTCCTCCCCTCAGTTACTACTTGGCTGCAAAGGAGCTCTTCACCAGAATAAACTGCTGCAAGGGCCTCTAACACAGATCTGCAGATCTCTGGGAAAAGTTTGTGGCAGTGTTTTCTGCTACGTAGCTGGGGACAGGATACAAAATCTGAACACGGTAAGCATGTACAAGAACGCCCTAATACAAGTAAAGCTAAAGTAATTTTGAAGGAAAACAATTTTTCTGCCTTGTGTCTACATACAGTTGCAGGGACATAGAGAAATGTGTTGGGGTTTTCAAGTAATGCCAACTAGGACCTCAGCTAATGACGAGATGTGCCACCTGACACATTCAAATCACACAAGAAAGAAAGGCTGAATTCAGAATGGTCCCATCTTGCAATGAAGTCCCTCAGTGTCCCCTCTTCTGCAGCTAAGCCAAAGAAAAGTTGAACAGATACCAAAGCTGTTTAAATTGGACAAATGGATGGAGAAAGATCTTTTTCTTTTGCACAATTCATATTTTCCTTCCTAAATAGGAAGACATCCAGATCACCTGAACATAAGAGATTGTTTCTTTTTGGTTGCTACACATCAAAACATTTCCAGCCAATACTCAAAGCTGTGCCTTCACACTTCTCTCAACTGCAAGATCTCATTCCTTTACTCTGGCTGCTACCTTTTATCTTGCAGACTTACCACGTGTCTGTTCTCCAGGGGGCTTTGATCTCTCATACTCAAGACTATTTAACAAGTGTTCCCATAAAAAGCTCCCACACATGTAGCCTCACTATGCTTGAGCAGACAGGCTATTAACAATCCTCCTCTACTGATTAAGCACAGCACTATTTTAAAAGCATCACACAAACTACAGAAACTGGGAAAAACAAAGGCCATACACAGTCCCCAAATGATGTTTTCCATATGACTAAGCACTAATGTGGGAAAGACTCTCTCAAAGCGATAAAATCCTACACACTCTTTCCTACTGTAAACTCACATATTTGTGAGTCTCTCCTAACTTTCTTTTTGATATTTGAAGAATCTCCTATTAAAATGGGGTTTTAACACAGCAGCACTATGTTGCTCAGGTCCTTCACAGCTTTATTCTGTCACAGCACTGAATCACTGCCTTTGTAACACTGCTGCTTTCTCTCCAGAGTCGAATGGATGTATACGTAGGACATTACCCTGCTGGAACATCAGTACAGAACATTATTCACTGGCATCAGGTATAACTGCATACTGACATATAAACAGACTCTTAGTACTGCTTTTTATGCAACCGACAGCCTACAGGGAAGTCCAGAGGGGGTGGATCTGGGAAACTGCCCATCACATCTTCTCACTTGCTGCCGTGAGCACCTGCCACAGAGGGAGCACTGTTCCCATGGCTCACCAGACCATTACCTGAATTGCCCCTTTGGTATCAGGCACTGAGATTTCCCCAGGGCACATCAGGCCTCCCTGCATGATGGGCTCTAATGGCTTCCAGCCTTCATCTTTATTTATGAAGGCATTTGCCTTGAACCCTGCAGAAGTGAACGCAAGCATGGTCTAGGCCCTTGGCAGGCAGTCGGAGGAGAGTGGAAACTTGAGCAGCCAGGGGATGAGCCAGACAAAGAAGTGATCCAGGTTAAAGCTCTTCTCCCAGAGGGTTAGCTGCAGCCTGGATCACCTCCCAAAGCCACTTAACCACACAAACGCTTCTGCTGGCACAAGCGCCAAGTGGGGAACTGCCTCTTCTGCTGCCATCTTACGCCACTCTCAGACCTACGCTTCATCTGCCTGTGCTCCAAATCAGACCAGGGCAAGAGAGCGTCGGCTCAGAACAGATCACTCTGTGTGCACAGAATTGTGGCCGCTTCTGCCAACACTGAAATATATGCAATGCTCCTGCACACACCCCTGACGAAAATTCCCAGGATCCAGACCACCAGCACCCAGAGCCAGAAAACAGAGACAAGCTAGCAGATTTCTAGCATATCCTCAGTTACTCAAAGGTTTGCATTAAAAAAATGCACACATGTTTTCAGTGAGACAGATTCACCTTTTATTATCTTTTTTTTTCCCTTTTAGACAAGGCACATTCAAGAAGACAACAGTTTAGTGTTAAGCTAATCACACCCTGCTCCCAATAGCCAAACTCTCGTAAGAAGTACAGAGCCTCTGGAAACGTCGCCACTACTGTGAGCAGACCAGACAAAACTGACACACAAAAGTCGAGGTGTGTGAGGAGGTATCATATGTTCCACTGGACTAGTAATAGCCCTGATGCACCTCCGCGTCACAAACAGGGACCCCAACTTTAGCTAACTAAGATAGTCAAGCAAAATTTTAATAACAAAACATGCCCAGACCGGTGGCTGAGGATCGGGAGAGAATGTCAGCAAGGGGAAAGGCGATGAAGCCACTCACCCTACGATCCACCCTCAGTATCCCTGGAAGCCCGTCCACTGCCTGGGCCTTGGCTTCAATCACAGGCAAGAAAACACCTCCTGCACTCTGCTGTGTCTCTTAACACTTTCATTTTATCTGTCCTTGCTACAATATCAATAGATAACACGTGCAGACCAATTTCAAGCTTATGACTACGGCTCGAAGGAAAACATGAAGAAATACAACCAGGTAAGGCAATATGGTTTTCCTGAGAACTCATCCTTGTGTCCTGGCAAAACTAACAACAGAAAAACTCAGGTTTTAGCACCTGTGAGTGCTAAAGAGGGGGAGAGTGGTCTGAGGTAATGGTTCACCTGAATCTAATACTCAGAAGGGTAAAAGTGTGTCTATTCGCAGACAAGGCATAGACAGATCCTTGCAGACAGCTAAGAGAAGTTCGTTTTGCCTCCCCTACTGATGCAGGGATGTGTCCAATGACATGTCAATTAACCTGCCATTCCCAAAAGGCTAAGAGCCACAGCCAAGTCCTAGGACTGGATGAGTATGGAGCTCTTCACTTCCCAAAAATCCTCAAGGTCTGCCTTTCAGTTAAACACGAGACCGGGGCGGGGGGTGGGGGGAGGGAGGCAGGGCGGGGAAAGTGGAAATGCATACCTTGGTTTTGGGAAGCTACTTACCACAAAAATAAAACAGAAGAGATGATTCAGTACAGCACAGTGGAGACTACTGCTGTGGCGAACTAATGTATCCTGTGCGGAAAAAAGGCAACAGACAAAACTTGGTCACTAAGAGCTTTGGTTACTGCCTAGTCCACACGCAGAAATGCTGCGCTCCTCCTGCAACACTGATCACTTGCCTGGCAATTTTTTGAGATTTGATCAGATCAGTTGACTTGTCATGAGCTTTTCTGAGTCAGGGCAGGTTATTTTATGGGTGGCACATTATTTTACAGGTGGAGAAAGACTCCAAAGATTTCCATCCACACATACGGTCTTTAAATACTGAAGTTTAAACTTTGGAATGGGCAATGTTCTATTCCCAATACTTTGGACGGTTAGGACACTGCCCAAAAAAGCAGGCAACGAGAAAAATAACAGAACCACCCTCAGATAATAGGGGTCAATTTAAAAGCGTCTTGCGCATGGTCCCTCGCCACCCCGTAGACAAATAACCATCCTGCATTAAGTCATTTGGCTTGGGTCTCAGAAGATCTCCATTCCACTCTTCCGTGTTTCTTTGATTTCCTCTGTGATGATAGGCAAGACAAGTATGCTCATATTACTCCATCAGTAGCAACCCCGTGACCTAGGGAGAGTGTCAAGTGAAGTCTGGAACAATACAACTAGAAGTCTTTCACTCCACGCCCCACAAAAGCATGAAGAGGACCCTACATAAGCCAAAAATGGGACACACATGAACAACAACTCTGCAGGCCTTGCCTGATAAACACAGGCACGGCTCCTTCCTTATCCCCACCTCTGAAGGGCACAAGCACGTGTCGATCTGCAGGACAACTCTTAGCCACGCATTACTGAAAGACACAGGAATAGGATGGATCATTCCTCTTCACGGTAGACAGGGAACGGGGTTGCAGCAATAAACACTGAGAGGGTGACCTTCATCCTTACTGTTTCACTGTAGTGAGCACACAAGGCAGAGAGAGATGCTTGCACAGGATCCTTTCTCTAAACACAACTTCTGATACAACAGCATTCACTCAGGTCTCCTCCCTTTCTTACAGTCTACTCCTCCTGTGTACAAGATAGAGAAGATAAGCACACCAATTGCTGTTTGGAGCGGTGGAAAGGACAAATTTGCAGATCCAAAAGACATCGCAAAGCTACTTCCTCGGATTACTAATCTCATTTACCATGAGCGTTTTCCTGCTTGGGGACATCTTGATTTCATCTGGGGCCTTGATGCAACTGAGAAAATGTATTGGAAAATCATTGAACTAATAAGAAAACACCCTTAAGGCTTCACACAGGGAATTCATTCATCCAGTAAAAACCCCAAAGATTTCTATTTAGCGGTATAATATGGGTATAGGGGTTGGTATAGGGGTTTACAAACCACTGTTGATTTGTTTGCAATTTTTTTACTTTGTTTTCCATGGTGTTACATTATTTTGGTGACTGCAGTCTCTCTGAGGAAGTTGAGGTACATGGGGATGACTGCTGAAAATACAAACATATTAGAAGGAACACTTCAGGGACCACTTGTTTTGGAAGATTTTAGCCTTAATAGGACTGATTTTGCTAGAACTAAGATTTCATTTTCTCCTCCCTTATAGATTAATACCACATATTCCACCTGAGACAGAGGTGTTATCCCATGAAAACCCCAAAATGGGAGATACTAATTTCTCTGTTGAAGTATTACTGATCTTTGTTTAAATTAAATCCTCTGTCCTCTTGATAGAGTGTTTTGCCTGTTCTCCTCTCCTCACATTACCAACAGCAGCAAGCCAGACCCAAAAGGCCTTCACTTGTAAGACTACCCTGGCATCTAAGCAGACAGTAGTTGGCTTTAATGGCCCAAATGCCAAGGAATCCAACATCAGAAAACCTATGTCAGAGAGAAATCACTTGATTGTTGGACAGATGCAGATACTCGCTTACCCTTACACTAACTAATGGTTTATTAACCCCCTTACTACAAAGGGCACAACTGTCTTCATGCTCATAACCCGGCAACTGAGGGTTGAGGACATGCAGACAAAGCAGCAGCCTGCACACAAACGACGACAGCATCCATCTCAAGAAATATTCCTGGCACTGTCAGTAAAGAAGTTGTTTCAAGTTCTTCTAGCTTCTCAGTTCACTGTGTTAGTGTGTTCCACTTGCTCACCTACAAGATTATTCCAGGAGGTGAAAGATCAAATTAAAGTGTTCATCATTACAGGCCAAGACAGGGTAGCTCAGGCACTGTGGGTGTTCTGAGTGGGGACTTAAGCCCAGATTCCTCAATCAAGACTTGTGGCAAATGGAACTCATTTAATGATAATCTGGGAGATAGACATCAATATATAAGCAAAACATGTTTGTCTGATGCAATATAGAAAACACATGCTAAGGAGATGACTCACCTTTTCTAGCAGCCTGTGGTACCACTGCGACCTGAGCTCACAACTTCTGGAGAGGGTCGCAGTCCAAGACACAGAGATTGCAAAGTGGCTACTCTCACACCACATTATTTACAAACCCCAGTGTCCTGACCGCCCCAGAGAACGCAGAACAGACCTAGCCCACCTCCACAACGTAGCAGGGCAGACCTGGCACAGGCGCATCAAACATCGCACCCAATACAAACACGAGCTCTAGGTCTGAAGGGAGGGCGAGCAGGACCAAGAATTCCAGCTTAGGTAAAGAGGAAGCGAGCGCCTCTTTGAACTGTCTGGCAGCAAAGCCCTTCACCTCTGCTCTCACTCACACTTCTGCAGCACCACCTAACATTCAGACAAGATGCACACAACGAAGCTGACAGCGTGACCCTGCACAAAACATACAATGCAAGGGAGGGAAAACAGAGAATCACAACACCAAACTCCTTCTACCCTCACCAGTGGTGCCTTTTCCCTGCTGCAGAATCAGGACTAACCATGAACTAACTCAGATTCTCCATGAACCGGAGCACATGGCTCTGCCCAAATGAAGAAAGCAATGGGCAGACACTGGGGACTGCCCTTTCTGGGAGATGATTGGAAGGGGATCTAGCAGTTCCTCAAAACCTGGTTGTGTGGACACAGGTCTGAGATTAAGCTCACTCAGCTTGGAAGCAGCCACCAAGAGGCACCCCAGGACATCAAGTTCAAACTTCTCTAGAGGGCCTTCCTGTGCTGTACAAGAAGACCCAGCCACAGACACACCCTGCAAGAGGTCACAGGGAAGCATTCAGGTCAGTGATGAACACTGCTTGGGAAAGAGCACAACATGCAGTGTCTTCCACACTGAACACCTAAATCAGCCTAATGTTCAACCTAACATCACCTCTGACCTAACTGAGTTTTACAAAGGATTGCCAAATTCTCTAATGGAAGACAACAATTTCCAAATGCTCATCAGATAGGCTCTCCACTTGCCAGAGTTCCCTGCAACCACACGTTATCTTCTTATTGCCATCCATCAGGAATGCAGTCCTGGAATGGCCAGTGTTTGGACAATAGGAACACCCACCCCTTACGCTTCCCCTCGGAAGACTGTTAGCTACCCAGACAACATCCTTGCAGCACTGTAAGGGTCCCTTGCACCTCTGCTTCAGGATGGGATTAATTCAACAGCCCCACTGAGCACAGAGCAATCCCTCCATGGCATAGACTGGAGTCTGTATTTTATAACACTTTCAGCCAAACTCAGGGAACCACCAGTGTTGCACGAAAAATCCAAGGCAACAAGGGAAGTGTTTGACCAAACAGGATTTTTATGGCTTGCCCGAATCAGTCCCTCCCGTTCTTAAAGCCAGGACCACGACCTGTTGCCCCACACCACAGCCACCAGCACCAAGAGTGGTACTTCAAGGCTGGGATGCCAAGCAGCCAGAACAGCCACGCACACAACGAAATGAAGGAAGGGAAATGCCCTTACCATGCCTGGGGCTGCAGGATGAGCTAAATACAAGTATCTTAGACCACATGCGGTCTGCCTTAGGGGAGAAAGTCCCCTCCTCTCCAGCGATCCCTCTTCCCACGGCCCCATACTGACCACCACACCTTCATTTAAACCTTCCTCCTTACCCATAGACACCCTCCTCAGCAACAGTGCTAACTGTGTTTCCCCTCAGCCGCATCCGAGGTGTAGACTAGCCCAGGTGAGGCATGCTTGCCCACCGGTACCCAAGCAGGTATGGGCTGACTTAAACGATGGCTGGGCTGACGCCAGGCACGTGGGAAACGTGGAGGGGACACACGCCAGGTGAGCACGGGCCATGCTGCAGACGCCCCCCTTGGCCCCCTCCGCCCTCGCCCGCCTCCACTCACGCAAGGCACCTCCCGCGCTCGCCGCCGCCGCCGCTTCCCCTCGCCCTCCCGGGCAGCCGTTGAGGCTGCAACGGCGGCCCCGTGCGCGCGGCGGCGCCCGCGGCCGTTGGGCCGTTAGCGGCGGGCGGCGGCGGACCCCGCGGCGCAGAGCGGGCCTCGGCCACGCCGCTCGCCCCGGCGCCGCGCAGGCTCCTCCCTTCGCCCCGCACCGTAACCTGGGCCGGCTGCGGCGGCGCAAGGCGCTCGGCTCGGCTCCTCTCCGCCGCGCCGCCGGCACCTGCCGCCCCGCCCGCCGCTCCTGCGCAGGGCGCCCAGGGCACCGCGTCCCGGCGGGGCGAGGCCGGGCGGCGGAGGCCCAGGCCGCCCCGCCGCTCCTGCGCACCGCCTCCCCCCCCCCCCCCCCACTCTCCGCGGCGGGCCGGGCGCCCCTCGCTTTGTCTCCAGGAGCACCGGCCGCCGGAGCCGCTCAGGCGGATGCGAGATCCGGTAAGCAGCCGTCGCCTTCCCCGGTCTGGGGAGCGCGGGGCAGGGAGCTGGCGGGGCGCTGCCTCGCCGCCTCCATCCCGCTGCTTTGCGCCAACGGTCCCTGCGGACAGAGGGAGAAAGCGGTGGCGCCGTGCCGTGCCGTGCCGTGCCCCTTCCGGGGCCGGGGAGCGGTGGGAGCTGTGGCCGGTACGAGTTCCATCAGCTCGGCTGCCCTGGCGAATGTCCCCGGTGCTCGGTCGGTCCGGGCCGTCCCCGCCCCGGGCGTCAGGTGCCGCGATCCCAGGAGGCCTGTCGGAAATCGCCCTCCTCCAGGCAGGGCGGAACCTGATGTAGGAACAGCCTCGGGCGGGATGCGCGCCGGGGCGAGGAGGAGAGAGGGAGCAGCTCTTGGCGCGGCGCGGGCATCGTGGTGACCCTGGCAACATCTGGGTGTGCGGGGAGGCGGGGGAGCAGCGAGCCGGGGCTGGGGAGAGCTGCTGATTTCACTGCGTCTACAAAAACAGGTGATTATAGTGTGGTGGGGAGCAGAGTTCCGAACGTTATCGTGGTGCAGAGAGAAATCAAACTTATAACAGTACTCTATTTTAAAATAATTTCCATATACATGTGAAAGATTACATTCTTTTACTTTCTGTTCCGATGACAAAAAAAGAAACCGTGTTCACTGGGCATCTGTAACTCTCTCATAAGCTGTTTCTGCTCATGTACCTCATTTTGTACCTACCTCATTCTGACCTCTGTGCAATCTAAGGTGTCCCTCCAAAATGCACCAAGGAACGTAATTCGCTTCTCTCACACATGGATGCACTGTCCTGTTTCAGAAGGGTGGCAAAAAGTCTCTTCTTGGGGAATTTATCTTGGTTTGGAATTCTTTTTATTTAATATGCACATGGTTCTTAATGCTTGTCTGAAAAGTCATGGGCAGGAAAAAAACCACCTTTTACTGAGAACGGAAAGTGGTGAGATTATGAGGTCTTGGATGGACTGTAGTTCCCAGGGAGTTCGTTCCTCAGGTGAAGACCGAATTTGAGAAAGTTCTGTCTTCACAGAAGTGGGTTTTCTCCTCATTGCAGGCTGAAGTGGTTGACTGTCCAAAGCTGTGGTTAGCATATATTTGATAAATTGCCTTAGACCATCAGGTCCTGGAAAAGAGGATACAGACTCAGAACTTCATGAAATATTCCTAGGAGAACGGAGTCCAGGTTTGTTGTTGTGGATGGTGCTGAGGCAATATATTGTGTTACGCTGTAACAGCTGGATTTTCTGACGTGCTAAATGCATTTCTGCCTGGTATATTGCATGTCTAGGTGCTAAAGGTATGAATAACTAAACCAAAGGCCAGTGTTGACAAGTCCAGAGTTTCACAGATCACAGGAGAGTGTAGGAAGCATTCCTCCCAAATCCTGTATAATTCTGTAGGTGCAAATTTCAGTTATGTTTTTTTAATAGTATTTTAAATGGCTGTAAGTGCAGGGAGGCTATTTTGTAGTATTATGTTTAAAAATAGGCTTCAGTGTCTTGATCAATCCTGCAATCATGTGTGTTACAGATATTGCTATGGGGATACTGTGAAGGCATTTCTCATGTGGTTTTCTTTATGTGCATGAAGCATGCTCAAGGTCATGCCTTAAGGCATTTCCTGGAAGTTAATCACCAAGCTGAGGAAGAGTATAGCTCAAGGTGAGGGGTGTCACGAAATCTTCAACTGCTGAGGGATTGGCAAGGTGACTTATGCATGAAGACACTGAGCAAATGGTGTATAAAAATAAATATTTGGTCTCTGTTTGCTGGACTTGTATGCATAGTGGTTTTTTTCTGTTCTTATCCAACTCCTGAGATTTTATTTCTGTGTCAAAGGTTACATTTCCAGTTTGTGTTCTGAAACTTAGTTTGCTGCTATGTAATGAAAGTCTTTGTCTATATCATTTTAATAAATATTTAACGTTTAGGTTGCCATGCCAGAAAACATATTTTTTGGTCATAATTTCCATTATAGAAGTCCATGAAAGCAAATGATCTTGCTTGTACAGTTTCTGAATGATCCATGTGTAGTAGCTTAGTATTGTTGTTGCATAGGCATCCCTTTTATAAAAATCCAGCATTTTCAATCTTACACGGATGATGATACCTCATGGTAATGCTGTGAGTCAGGCACCTGCTCAGACACAACCCATTGCCTACCACTTCCTTCTGGCAGCTCTAGATGACTCACAGTTCAGCACACAACATACGGAATTGCATTAAGGAAGCTGTGGGCTCACTACATGATCAATGTAGGAAGTATCTTCCTCTTTTAGCATCTCTGAACCACTGTCAAAAGTCCTTCAGGGATGTCTAGCTCTCTCTAATCATCTGGAAAGGAGCTTGAATAGGCTGCAAAGATCATTGGACTCATCCTGAAGGGAAAAGCAAATAATTTGGAAATAGGCTCAGAGGCAGTCTGTGCATAGCTTCACTGGAATGAATAGCCTATTGGCCTGCAAGTGTATAAAATGTTAGCCACAAATCATTGTGCTCAGCTTTGATATTCTGGATAATTCAGCTGACTTTCAAGCAGCCCTGTGAACTGAGTGTGTTACAGTCAGTGCTGCTATAAAACATGCGCTTGCCATTGTCAATCTTAGCAAACTTACAAAAGAGAAATTAAATATTGTAACTATCTAAGTATCCAACTATCCAAGTATCCAACTGTATTATCTTAATATAAACATCGTACTGCAGAAACGTGCCAGATTAACTGATAGTTATTTGTACTGGTTGACCATAACTGGTAGTTATTTGTACTGGTTGACCACGCTCCATCCTGTAGGTAATGTTGCTATCAATTTTTTACCTGCACTTTGCTTACTTAACCATTAGTCTACAAAATAGTCAGAATCCATTGAACTAATGCCCCGAATTATTTTTTCTAGATTTGAGGCCACAAGACAAGCTTCATTCTTTATAGGCAATTTAATAGACTTCAGATGAACTGTGAATTTTTATGTCAGAAATGTCAATTAAATTTAATTCTCCTTTTTTTTTGTCACCTACATTATGAACTACAAGAAGTAAGACAGAATAGGGATTTGTTATCACATAGAAACAGAAATTGATTGTTGCAACTGGTTACTCACCCGATTAACAAATGTCCGTATTAGAGGTTATAGAGTCTGAAAGTGTTATAAAACTAAGTAGTAAATATTGCCAGAAAAATCATTACCTTTTATAGGAAGAACAGGAAGGTTCTTAACCCTTCTATCCTAGTGGGACTTTGCCTCTGAGAGAAATAGGGCTATGGGCAGAAAAATTTGTGAAACCTGAGGATTTGCAAGGAATCATACTTTCTTTGTTTCTTGGAAGTCTGTGAAGTGTTGCAGACCTCTGTGCTGATTTTAGCCTCTCGTTTGTTTCCCTTAGCAACACAGCTTCTTGTCTTCATGGTGGAAGTTAGTTTTATCAGTAATGTTATGTATTGCAGGTATCTCTTTTTTCAGTATTTCAGCTGAATCATCAAAGAACAAATTATATAACAACGGCTATTTCTTTTATTTCTGCCCTTTTCTGGCTTAATGTGCCCTGCTACACTAATTTTGATGGGAGATTGTTGTGGGTTTCCTAAAGGAAGGAAATGGCACTGTTTTTCTACACCACGTCTAGAACATCCTTTTAGTGGGTCACTGGAAAGATGCTGTTCTGTGTTGCATAAGTATATTTCAGTGACTGCCTAAGAAGGCTATTGCTTGTAATCCAAGACATTCTAACATTGGTGATACTTTATCCATTACGTTAAAAATGCTTTTCTGCTGGAACTGAATGGTGTTACCAAAAAAGGGAGAGGGAGGGAGGGATTGTGTTTTGTTTTGATGCAAGAAACCACAAGAGAAAGAACTGTCAGCAGTTCACAGATGCATGTTTCAATATTCAGTATTTCCAGTCTGTTTTTTCAGGACAGTCCCTTAAAAGTGACTGATATCTTTGTAGACAGAGCATATTAATAAATCTGGTGGCAAGCCATCACCTATGTGTACAGCTCAAATGCACACGGTTATGTTGTAGTAGCACAAACATACTAGACCTTCACTTCAAAATAGTCTGCATAAAAATGAATGAGAAAATAGGTGAAGGTCAGATGTTTCCTCTGTGCTCTGAAGCAATGGGAAAAGCCTGTAGGTTTTACATTCATATTCTCTGTAGGGAGTAAAAGTCAGGTTCTTGCACGTGTCATGTTGGACGTTATCTGCATATTGTAGTGGTTTATCAGAATCTTAGCAGACCCAGTAGCAATCTAATTTTATTGCTGTAGCTTCTTAGTGCAGTAATGTTTGTATCTGTTCCAAAAGGAAAACTGTCCCTAGAAAACAGTCAGTCAGTGCTATTCAAGTAGCTACATTAACTAACTGCAGTCATCCAAGTATTTGCAGGACAACTTTAGAAGTCTTCAAATAACTGTTCTAACTTTTTTAACTGTGGGAAAACAGACCCTTGTGTCACCCACATTTTCTTTAGATGAAGATAAAGCTCAGTTTTGTGATGTAAGATACAGCAGTGAGTGGTGTAACCATATAGGCAAGACTTGGGTTTGGCAGACCTGTGCATGGAGGATCTCCTCTGCACGTGATTTCTCCCTCTCAGTACCCAAGCAGGTGAAGATGCTACTGTCCGTACACCACTGACACAGTCTGCAGAGAGACCTCTGGGCAGTGTGCTGGGGGGTGGGTGGGACTGGTCCTTCACAGTAGGTGAAAAAGAGGGTGTAACCTTGACCCACTTCTAGGAGAGATGATTGTATAGCTCAGCAGCTGCCTCTGGGAGCTAGTGGAGCCTGGGAGGAGGTCTTGGCAGTGCTGTTTAAATGGAGCCATGGAGCTAAGGGGCAGTGTTAAATTATGAACTGTTACTGAGACAGGCTTTTCTATAGCCAAGCTTAGTAGCTCCTGCTATGAAGAGCAACTTCTCCATTGGAAGATGCAGGGTTCTCAGCAAGCGGCTCCTTGCGGTGCTTCTTTCCATTGAAAGGCCATTCTGTTGTTTTTGATTGACTGGGTTTTTTCTCTGCACAAAAGAATTATCTTGCCATGACATTCAGTGCTTTGTTTGTTTTTTTCCAGAAGAGACTACTTACTATACTAGCTGAATCACTTGCTGTAACGGTGAATGGTTGTTTCAAAAAATGTGTTGACAGATGAACATGCTGTTTCTTTTCGGAGAGAACCAACAGAAGGAAGTTTGCTATTTAGGCTGGTTTTTAGCATATTTTGTATCAAACCCACATGTGTGTATAAATGATTATGTGCTGTGCCAATACATGGCCTGGCATTTCAAAAAGAGCTGAATGAGTTAGGTTCCTGTCCTATTTTTCACCAAATTCACTTGAACATCCACTTCAGAGTACCAAAGTACAAGTATCTGCATTAGGGGTGACTTACTGGCTTGAAACAGTCCTTTATCTTCATCTGGCAATCACTGGATGTGCCCTATTTCAAGTTTGCTGAGACAATTTAGTTCCATTATGAGTAATTAAAAGGTGGTTTTTGCACTTGCTAATTTGGCTTTTTTAATGAGAACTGACCCCTTTATGGTTTGAGATGCATCTTTAGTCTAGGATTCTATAATCATCACACTTCCTAGTATAGCAAAACAGAATATGACTGTTTTAACTTCCCATTATAATATTAAAGTAAGCTTTTTCTTACCATGGGATGAATGCAGAACAGTGCTCTCGAGTAGGTTGTAAGAAGCGGAACTATGCTATGTTTTAGCTTCTATATTAGCAAATATTTCTAGACATACTGTAAGGATCCAGATCCCAATGAACTGAAGTGAATGATTTTGATGGGAACCACATCTGGGCTTTACTTTCGACCAAAATATCAAACAAAAGGATGAGTATTTCTGAAATAATCCACTATTAAAAAATATGCGAAGAATAAATCATTGCTAATGCCCCAAGTCCCTGTTATTCTTAACAGAACCTAAGCTTTGAATGAAAAAAGTGATTTGGAAAATTTTGCCAGTGATCTCTCTAATGCAGCTTTTTAGTAAGACCAATAGTCAAAATATTGACAAATGTTGCTGACAGCAGTGAAGTCTGTGTTATGACTAATTCCCTTGGAATTTAAAAATGTTACAAAGGGGAAACTAATGTTTCAAAGTAACTAATAACAATGTTTCAAAGTAACTAATAACAATGTTTCAAAGTAACTAAGGGTACAAAGTGGAAACTAGTGAATAAACTAATGCTTACTGAAGTTAGGCGGTTACTTGTTTATAAATCTAAAAAGCTCATTCAGCATTTAAAACCCTCTTCTGAAGAACCGAAGAAGGAAAAGCAGCCTCAAGGTGATGATAAGGAGTTGAAACTCCGTCCTCATGCTCTGCAGTCAGCTAGTTTCTGGGAGGTATCCGTACTCTTAGCTCCTCTTTGCGGCTGTGCCTTCTCCAGAAAGTTTGAGCAGTGCAACTCCCGCTGGGGTACCGCCAGTCACTGTGTGCATCCTTTGGCAGAGCATGGTCCTGCTTGGCTTCATTGTCTTTGCTGGTACAGTCATCTCTCATAGTCAGGTTATATTGGTGAAGGACATATCATACTGAATGGACATTTCAGAGCCCGTGATAGGAATGCATGAAGACTGATACAAGCTCTTTCTGCCCAGACTGTGAGCTGGCTCCACACAAGGCAATGCAAACACAAACTGCGTAACTTAAATAGTTCATACTGCACTTGAGCTAATAAGCCTTGCTGTGCAGCCATGTGTACCACCTTTCGCTATCACAGAGCACAGTTACGTAGCTTGCAAACTTAGCCGGGTCATGCCTCTCGGGCTCTGAGCACAGGCAGAGGGGCTCTTGTTTGTCCACATGCATCCGTCCTGGCAATTGTTTGAACCATGCCAGCATGCAGTGAACTGTGAGGGCATTGAAGAATTTGTGATGAATTACCATATTATACCTCTCAGAAAACTATGGGAGCTTGTGTATGCATTCTCCAGATCTTCTCATACCACCTCTGTCTTATTAGCCCACTCTTGAGGTACTTGATAGTCTTGATATACTTATTCTATCTTCATGTACTACTATTTGCATATACTTTTAAGTTAAAATTGCGCTCTCTGCTTTTCACTTCCCTGGTACTTGGTACTATGCTTGTTAGCCTGAATGGAAAGAATGACTTTCAATGCCATTTAAAATGCTGATTTTCTCACTTTGCTCTGTTTGCTGTGGCTGAAGGCCTTTGATTTAATAAAGCTGGATTTTACAAAGGATTAATGCTTAGTATAATAAGCTGGATCATATAGGAAAACAAGTGGTTTTTGAGGAGCAAATGGGATTTTGTGAGGAGTGCCATTACCAAGGAAATCACGAAAAGTTTCTTAACTCTTGAATGGATGTTAAGTTCTTATATTCTGATAATGACTCTCAGAAAATTCATCGTTAGAAAAAGCTTGATTTGCATGCTAAATGTCCAGACATTTCTTCTTAATCAAACATTACCTAAGTCCATCTAAGTTAGTTGGAGTCCCTGAAATTGTAAAGCAGAAAAATGCATCTTTACTCTTAGAATTTAGAGTACTTTACACTCTAATAGACTAAGACAGCTCCAAGCTAGCGTTGCTACTTATCCCCTGTGGTTGAGGCTGCAGTGTAGTTCACTGTATTAATATAACTGTTTTGTATATTTGAATATAATTAGTTTCAGTTACACAGAGAAGTTTGATATTTGAATTTCTCTTTGCTCTTGTAGAGTGAAATATAAGTGTATTTCCAGAAGACAAAGAGTCACTAATCAGGACTGGGCAATTCTTGTAGGCACAGTACAAGCTCTTAGACTGCATTTTCAAAGCAAGCTCATATCAGTCTAGGACAGCACTACCTTGGAAAGGGGCAAGTCAGTCTGTTTTGCTGGCTTCATGTTTCTGCTTTCTCTCTTGCATTCTGAGTTTGAGAAGGAAGTAATTAATTTTAAAAGTCCATTTGATTTTAATTTGCATCAGCTACAAATTGCCTTGAAGTCACTGATGTCAACAAAGGGGAAGTACAAAGAAGTATGGTGGGGGTGAGGGGAGCCCCTTGGCAGTATCATGGCCTTTGACCAGCTGAAGGTGCTGATTGTAAAGCTGCACCATGAGGAACATTATGGACAGAGGCATTCCAGGGAACTCGCAAACATACCTGTGGTGGTCTTTTCAGTAAAGCTTAACTTTCTGCTTTTTAATCGTTTATAATTCTGGCCAGTGTGTCCATGTGTTAAGGATAATATATTGGAGTGCAGCCATAAGACAGCCCATGTTCTTTTTAGGATTTTTTTTTTTTTTTTTTTAAATTACACTACTACCTGTAATAGCTAATATATTTGAGTCTTATTTGACATTTTTGTAAAAGTGATACAAATTCATCCTAGTAGTTCTTCTTTATTTACAGTGTCTGGTTTTTAATGTCCTCCTGAAGCCAAATTTAAAAAGTCAGTTTCCTCTTTTATTTGCAGCGATTCTTCTGCTAAGCTCTTGCACTGTTTCTTGACTTGTGCGCTCTGCAGAGCTTCTTCATCCTTTCAAAGCTCTGACACAATTTTGAGGAAGTGTGAGTTTCTGCTGTTACCAGATGTCTCCTCTTTAAAATACCTGGTATTACACTTTTTTTTTTCTTATTTTTAATACTTCTCTAGGTTAAAAAAATCACTGAAATAACTTATATTTATAACTTTAATATTCTTAGAGGCAACCAAGATGAGAAATGTTTGCAAGTAAAGGGTACCATGATGTCTCCCTGTGCCAGTTCCAAGGAGATTTTGGCTGGGGGATACCATAGGCTTCTTTAACAAAGACCTCTTTGGGAATACTGTGGCCCCCCCCGCCCCAAACCAAACCAAAACACCAATTAGTGGCTTTTGTGTTTCCTGCTTACTGCACTAACATTTTTCCACTCTCCCTACCAGCTAGGCTGAAAGGTCTTCAAGGTGTGGTAATAGTTGAAAGAAGTGTATGATCCATACCCCATGTCCTCCATAGGGAAGCATGTCAAGAGCATTCTCTTAAGTGTCCATTTCCTCACTAGATTTTGGAGAAAGTCTGTAAGGGAGAAAGTGCTTGAAAAGCAGTTTTCTTGCTCAAAAGCTGCTAACTGAAATAGGAAATCACACAGAAATACATTTCTGCACCCTTTACTTTTGAACAATATGGTTTTTGATAAATTGAATGACTAGAATATTTTGCAGTTTGTCATACTTGGATGCACACTTTAGACCAAAACCAGCCTTCCATTCAGCTATCATAGATCTCCCAGTTGCTTCTAGGTGAAATAAAAAAAAAATCCACAAGTGATGGATAAGTGAGTGAATAAATGGTTTTAAAATATATGCTTTTTAGATCTCAGATTGTTTTTTTTAAACTGTTATTCCTGAGCCACACAGAGCATACAAATGCAGAGTCTCTTATTGAAGATTTTATTTCTGCTTAGAATCTGAGCTGCAGGGTCAGAAGACTAACATGAGCTCTGTGCTGGCCAAGCTTTTAGCCCTCTCCTTTCACAGTCTACCACACCTACAGTGGTCCAGCTGAAGAGGGGTTTCAGGTGGAACTAGCCATAAGGCAGTATGTTTCTTGGGGTAGGCTAAAGCAAAAATATTGAATTATTGTGGTCCCATGGGGCCTTTCTGCAGCCTGTGAATAGGCAATAAACAGGCTCTCCTGCCAAGCTGATGATTTACACCAGAGCTCCATGTATGTAAAATTAAATTGTTTAGAGAACTGTTTCCATTAGCGCTGCAACAACAACTAATGTTGATGTCTTGGGTGTATAAGCCATGCTCCATTTTTTTTGTCACAAATTGTGCAAGCGTTTTGAATACCTTAATTTGAAAAAAGCAGGTCTTGAAATTGAATTCACAGACCTGTGACATACCTGATGATGAGAATAAAAATCTTGAAAATGGAAAACATGGGTATAAAGTCAAGCAAGAACATATTCATTGAGGTTGGGAGGTCATACGTAAAAGCAGAGTAAGATTGAATTAATAAGGTGGAAAGAGTATACCAGTAAGGGCTTTTACAAGTAAAACAGGAAGATTCTGATTATTTTAAAGAAAGTGTATTACTTAAATGAATTTAGTGTCTCCTGTAATACTTGCACTCATTGTTAAAATTAAAGACTGATCTAGTAGATACTGTTAGTTTTTGGAAAAAAATGAGTAAGACCCAAATACAGAAATCAATACTTGAGAAATGCAGCCAGCTAAAAACACATTAGGGTGGTTTTTCTCTAACCCAGAGTCCTCTGGCCTCTAGAGAGAGGTGTGCTGGGAAAATATCTTTGCTGAACCCACTCTTTATGCTTTTACAAAAGCATAAAGCATATTTATTGCAATATATAAAGTGCCTTCGACATTCAGGATCAAATTTGTTTAGATTGAGTGCACAGAAGTGAAAAACCAGATTAGGAGCTTCATTTTCATATTTCCAGTGTAATTTAAATAATTCATTTCCCTTTCAGGGGTTTGTTGGGGTCTTTTTTGCTGATGACCACAACATGTCTAAATATTTGTCTTTACTTGTTCAGAGCTGTGCAAGAAGCAATTACTATCAGTTGATTCATCAGAGTTCATTGTATTTTGAGTGTTGTTGAAGTCAGCAAGCTGTGCAGGTGGAACAAGTGGTGCTTGAAATATTTTCTCTGCTTTATATTACTGATATGAGTTTGTGTGCTAAGTTTTATTTTTAATTGTAGGCTTAGCAGGAAAAAAGATGCCAGATTCACCCTGTTTATAAATATGTTTGTCAAAACATATGCTCAAGCAAACACAGATTCTGTGATTAGTCTTTGACCTTTGAGTTTTTCACTTAATGCTTGAAAGTTGGGGTTTTTGAACTTGCTGTAAAAATTTTAAAAATAATTTGTTATATTGTGTTCTAATCCACTGCCATAACATTAGAACAGTTCAGCTAGTCCACAACTGTCCTGTAAGACCCCATGCATTCCCATTTTAAATTCTAGATGCCTGGTAAATTTTAGATTACTATTAAATATGTAAGTACTGTGATACCGAAGTAATGAGTGGGTGCAGGCGTGCAAACTTACATGACGTTTGAATGTATTTCTAATCTGAATGACTTGTCTTTTTTTTCCCAGCACACAAGCACAATCAACGTATCTATGTTCAAGTTTCCCTTGGGCTAATAAACCCTGAGACAGCTGGCTGCAAATATTGAGCGCTGGAGTGATACTGCCCTTTGCAGTCAGATGGAGACTTTGGAGGAAAAGAGCAGTCTCCTTGGTTTGCAGACAGACAACAACATGGAACAACCATTCACTGTCAGCTCGTTGGTATGTATTACAAAGAAATGCTTTAATGGCTGAGCACCCTCCCTTTCAAATAGGAAACAATTCAAGAGAGCTGTTTGGCAGTGTTGGCTGTCAGCTCCAAGGGTCTCTTCCTGCATGCTGCCAGTTCCTCCCATGTTCTGCCTGATGGTTTGGTTGGACTTTATTTTATTTCTATATATGTGGTTTTAGCTTGTTTCAGTGATCAGGCTTTTAAGAAGTTGAAGTGAACATTTTGAATAAAAAGAGTAAAAATTTTCACCAAAGTAAGAGGAAACAACTTGCAGTAGCCAATTATTTAGCCACTTAACAGGAAGGTAATGAATATAATAAGCAGCTATGCTGCTTCTTCAGTAGAGTTAGTTCTAACTTCTTAGGCTTTAACTGCCTCGTTTGAAACTGGAAATGAACATTTGAAGTGAACTGTTGACTGACCAGGGGAACTTACTGCTCTTTGTTAGCTGAACTATACCCAGCAGTCATACCCTATACATCATGTAATAGGAGTCTGAGTATTCAGGCCCTCCATCAAATTATTTCAATAACTTAAGGCAGAACCTTGTAGAATTTCATGTGTGGGGGATTCTAAAGAGGACACGCTTTGCGTTGCCTTTGATCATCTCTACAGGGGTTTACTTAATTTTATCTTTTTTTTTTTCCTGGGATTTTTTGTAGTTTGAAGATTTGAGGAGGTGGATAAGATCACTTTTTATTTGTAATTGCAATCACAATTTATTTGCAATTGAGAAACATGCTGGAATGTTTCAACTGTGGCTAGAGGTGGGGAAACCAATGCCTATTTTGAGAAAAAAGCTGAAGATTTCCCTTGAGTTTCTTGAATGACATCACTTACTGAAAGTGAAACATAATATCTGGTTCTCTTTGCTAATCTCTCTGTTCTTTTTCAGAAAAAGCTAGTAGCTATTCCTGACCATACAGACATCTCTGTGACCCCAGAAGAGAGAGTACGTGCCTTAAGCAAACTTGGCAGCAATATCACAATCAACGAAGATATCACTCCACGTCGTTACTTTAGATCTGGAGTAGAGATGGAGCGAATGGCATCAGTATATATGGAGGAGGGAAACCTGGAGAATGCTTTTGTTTTTTATAATAAGTTCATAACGTAAGAAACCATTTGAAGTCATTACAGCTTATAATTCTGAGTAAACTGAAATGAAGAGTTGCAGTGAAAACAGGGCACCCCTTTAGATTAGGAGAAAAATGTTTAGTGTGTTTGTGCAGAATAGCTTTGTTCTCTAGAGATCTTTACTCTAACCACAGGCTTTGTTATAATTTCCTCTCAACTGTTAGTATGGTAGTCCTATCCATCTACTAACTACCAGGTGTGAACTAACCTAATATGCAGCGGTTTAAGTTTACCGTACCAGGCTATACTACGAGCACTGTTTCCCATAGACTGGTCTGTATCTATCAGCATGTTGGTTAAATACGGTGCATGGCTTAAAAAGCAATGTTTGGATAAGATTTCTGAGCCTTTAATAGTTACACCCTATGAGCTTCTGCCGATCTTAAAGATGGTAGGATTGCACAGCACTTAAAAAAACATGAAAAAATGGCTTTTTGCCTCTCTTTACTTTTCTTCCCCAAAAGGATTAAGTATAATTTATTGCTTCTTACAGGAGTGAATGCAAAATCCACACAATATGTTGTGTGATTATTCTCTGCACCCAAAAAAACCAAATCCGGACAGCTTTCATTACAACTTTCAAAATAGCCAGCTGAAAAAGATATCAGTGGCAGATTTAAACTTTTTAACTAGCTAGTTTTGCTGTAGGATTGATTGGTTTGTTTTCTTACTTCTGAAAGGTTGGGGGGGGGGGTTTATATGCATATTTTAACATTTTTCTGATAGGAGAACTCCTTTGCCCCCCCCCCCCCCCCCCATTTTCTTCATACTCTGAAAACTAGACCAAATCTTTCTTTCTCCACTTAATTTTAAATGTATGTGTTGCTATAAAAAGAGGGTCTGGAGGTGAGCATTGCAGAAATTGCTGAAAGAATGATAGCAGCCATGTATTCCAAACTGTTTTGCTGCTGAGTTTTGCCATAATTTAGGTGTCTGGGTACGTTAATAATACTGCAGTTAGCTGTGCAGCTTGGTCTGGTAAAAATAACTGCTTTAATGGTAGTCAGTGGTGCATTCTGGACTTCCCACTTAAGATTCAGCATTTCAGCTAAGGACAGATAAAGACAGTAGAAATAGGATTTATTAACACTGGCTAGGGTGGAGGGTGCTTTTGAGGGCCATTTTTAGGTGCTGGCTGCTAGTTAGTCCTCTTTTTAACCCAACCCACTACTAATGAAAACCAAAATATATTCAGATGTAGAAAATAATCTCCTGTCATTACCCTATGTGTCCCATACAAGTCTATACAAGAATTTAAGTGTTAAGTTTAAACAACTGTGTAGAAACCTGCTCCAAGTCATCTGGAATTCAGTGTTTAACACTTATGTGAAACTGATTTTTCTGCCAACATAAAAGCTATTGTGGATATTCCTCTGGCTACTGAGGCAAACACATGCATGTTTAATTCTCTAGATTGTTTGTAGAAAAGCTGCCCAGTCACCGAGACTATCACCAATGTGCAGTACCAGAAAAACAAGATATTATTAAGGTAGGGTTATGGTTTCCTGGCCTTTAAGAAGTGTTTCCCCCAGAATCTCTCCATTCTTTCCCAGAACTGCTTTTCTCCCAGTGCACACATAAGCCCACGGCAGCCACCACAGCTTGAATTTCTGATACCTTTCTCTACTAGTCATTCATGTTTTATTTTGGTTTAATCACTTGATCATTACTGGAAATTAAATTATCATTCTAAAAGGTGAACAAGAACGGTCTCTGAATAAGTTGGTAGATTGTTGGAAACCCAGGTACATCTGTTTCTGAAAGTTTACATATTAAAAATACACTAATTTTAACAGTACTTAAAGTTTGATTCTGGTCCCAATTATGTGAGTGGATAATGGTCCAAACTGACTATTGCAGACAGAGGGAAAGAGGGGTGTGGGGCATTACTGGTGTCTGTGCAGTATTTACTTACCCTGCTAAATAATCAAAGTATATTTTTGCTTTCTTTATTACCAAATATGTATTTGCTTAGTTTTTACCAGTTTTTTTTCCTCCATTTTTATACAAAATAGTTTTACTTCCCCCCTCCCCCCCCCCCAAGAGAAATTTCAAATACAGCCTTATACTGAGCTTAAAACATCTGGAATTGCCCAATGAGAATTGTTAGAATAAGTATGAGTGTCTCTTGCTTCATGCTGCCATATTTGCATGCCTTCTCTACTGTTAAAGCTGAATAATGTTATATTCAAAGCCAAAATGCTTCGTGCCAATTTTTTTACTGTGGACCACAATCTAGGAAAACATCCCTGTTGAGAAAGAGCATCTAACATGCTCCCTCCTATGGCACTCAGTAGGATTAAGCACATGGTCTCTTTCCCTCCCTTGCCTACAGCCTCTAAATTATTTTGTAGTAGCCTCTGCATCAGTAGAAAACATTGGGCATTGTTTTTGTTTTACAAACAAAATTGTTTTGTCTGCTGGGGCTGTCACAGGAAGCTACAGATATAGCTATCTCTGCAAATAAACATTTTTTTTCCCACCTGGAAATGGGCATATTCATTCATATTTCTGTCCAGGGAGTCCCAGAGAAAAAGGTGATGATCCTACCTGAAACATTGAAAGTTGGAAGGCTTTTTTTATAACCTACACCTACAACAAAAATGTTAGTCATCACACACCTATTAAACAGAACAGAGATAATAGATTGCTAGAAAAAGGACTAATCTTTCCTTGAGATAAGAAGTAGTCATGTCACACCTTTCACTGACATAAATTAATATAGCTTTATTGAAATCAGTGTACTATAGAAGTTTCATAAGCTGATGATTTAGTGTGTATTTCTTCCTTTCTTTCCTGGGAGAAGAGCAGTGTTTTTTTCTATTTTGTATTTTTTTAAATCTGTATTACAGCTGAGTTTGTTTTCCAGGTGGTTCTTTTAAAAAGTGAAAAGTAAACTTATCTATCTTTCTCCCCCATCCCACCCTAAAGAAATTGAAGGAGGTTGCATTTCCACGGACAGATGAATTGAAGAGAGATCTTTTAAAAAAATATAACTTAGAATATCAAGAATACATGCAAAACGAAGTAAGTTTTATATGATTATTAAATCATTATTGGTATGAATAGTTTTCTGTCATATAAAACTTCTTAAAAATTAAGCAGTAAAATGCCAGTTCTACAAGAACCTACTCACTCATTTCACGGGCTGCTTAGAATGACTTTTCAGTTCTCAGAATCTAATCCGTTGGTCATTTGACAATAAGTAATACAAGTGTGTGCTTGGAAATAAAGGTACGGTGATATTTACTTAATAACTGTCTACAAATATCCGAATAGGTCTTCGGTACACTCTGATTCTGTTTTATAAAGAGGATACTGTTGATATACTTACATAAGTATGTGGAAAAAGTCCCTTGGCTCCGAATGTGCTCAAGTTTGAATTGATCCTGTTTGATTCTTTAAGTGACTGTAAATACTTGCATCTTGTCTATTGAAGTCACTGAAAAGAGGATCTGTAGTTTAAAAACCCATCTTGGAAAGAGCGTCTGAGAAAAAACATGTTTTTCTTTCCTTCCCTTAAAACTGACCTAGGGAATTATGAAAAAATCCCAACCAAAACAAACACCAAAACCCAAAACACCCAACACCCCATATTCCTGTCACCACTTGGTTTGAGGTTTTCTTTCTTGCTCCATTTTGTTCATGACATTTAAGAAATGACTTTGCTCTGTTTTTTTCATTTGCTCCTGAGGATGCTTGATGCTCTGCTTTACCAGGGAGCAGGAAGGGCTGTTGAAACCTGAAGCTTCCCTTGCAGTTTGTGGAACAGCAGGTGCCTTGGGGGCAAGGGGGCACAGACCAGAGCAGAGAACGCACCTAATGTGTCTGAGGCTGGGGAGGCTATGCACCAAAGCCAGGTTAAGCGACCCAGGGAAAGCTGAGGAAAGAAAGTAGCAGGAGAAAGTTGACCAACCTATCCAAACAGCAGTGACAAGCAACGAAACCAGATAACAAAATGGATTATGAAATCTCCCCAGAAAACCCATGTGCTCATGGATCTCTTGTTGCATTGAAAATTTTAAGGGCTTACACTTGTGTCTACTCTCTTTACCATCACTGTTCTGAAAAGTCTTTTTCTAATGATTTTATTATAATGGGCAAATGAGGCCAGTGCTATCACTACTGAAGTAAAAACACAAAGCACCACAGGTATGCAGATTGGAAGCTTTGTGTTAGTAATTCCTTACTTACTGTATTTCCTTCCTTTCATATCATACTACTTTTGGGGATATAGTTGTATTTGCCAGTTCAGCAAACATGTTCCAAAAGACTTAAACTATCAAATCCTGTCATTAAAAATTTATTAAACAATTAGATTGCTTCTTTCCCTTCATTTTTTGTAGCTTTTTTTAGTGTTCTGAGAAAGTCACTATTTTGCATATGTTTCAGAACAAATGTAAAACTGAATTTCTGAAGAAACTAGAGCATCAGAAGCTAATAGAGGCAGAGAAGAAACGAATCGCACATATGCGGCAGCAGCAGCTTGAATCAGAACAGTTTCAATTCTTTGAGGATCAACTTAAGAAGCAAGAACTAGCTCGAGATCAGAAAATCAAAGAGAGCATAGTTATGTCTGAACAGATAGATGGAAGTATGCTATCTTGTATTTCTGTACCGGAGAACGGTTCCTTATCTACTGCACTGCTTGAGAAAAAGGAGAGGAGCGGCACATCTGGCTGCACTGGACATTCGCCTCCAGTAAACCGGATCTTAAAGCCAGCGGCTACTTTAAGTGCTGTTCAGAGTAAGTGCAGAGATCTTTTTTTTTCCTTTTTTATTTTATCTGCCTCCTTGCTGCTTATAGCAGTCCACATATTGCATATGCATATGTACTTATTCACCGTGAGGATGTCCATAGTGAAATAAGCATGAACAGCTTGATGTACACACAACAGTTCCATGTAGTTTCTTCATTTTAAGAGAGGAGATTAGTTGCACAGTTTCACATTTTCCAGTTGAGTACCAATAGATGGATCTAGAGATTGAGCCTTAGTGTTCCTGTGGAATGAAGTCTGAATCTTGCCGTGGACTTCAAGGGGACAGAAGCAGAACCTGCAGTGGTTCACCCTGGAAAGCCCTGGCCTGGGAGATGGTATCAGCTCACTGTCACCTCAGGGGCAGGCTAGTGAGCATATCTTATGGGCTGGTGACCTTAATTTAGGATGAAGTGCTTGTGCTATAGATTTATTCTCATTAGAAATCTGTGATGTGGTAAGTATAATTCTTTCACTTCTAATAATTTCCTGTAACTGTGTATATTTCCTAACTTTATGGAACCTCACCGTGTAAGTTGCAAATGTCTTTTTACCTCTCTCTCCTTTTTTTTGTTTGGTTTTTTTTTATTTGGGTTTTTTTTTGTTGTTTTTTTTTTGTTAGCTCAATTGGCCGAAGCACTCAGAGGCGTCATTTTGCCCAGGGATCTCTGTCACAAATTTCTGCTGCTAGCAGAGGCAAATACAGTAAGAGGAATAGAGACATGTGGAATTCTCTGTGGAAAACTGGTACAGTTTAACCGTCACATTTGTATGGGGAAGACATATTTGATAGTGCTGTATTTTCCTGTAATGTATCAATTTCAGAGCAAAAGCAGATCTAAATGATTAGTCTTTAATGTAATTAACTTCATATTATAACCTGAGTGGTCACTTCGGCAGTGTGGGCTTGCCTTATTGGGGAAACATCTGATCAAAGTACACTGCTGTTGTTATAAAATGTAGCAAATTTTTCAGCATGCTGTACAATACAGGCTATTTCGAGTACTTTCTCTGGCATTCATCTAAGGTAAGTGAGGTTTAGTTACAGGACAATGAAATATAAAGACTGTTAGAATCTACTGGAGTCATCAAATTCATAATGGCACAACAAAAAAGAAGAAGAAAATCCCCCCATCAAGCTGTAGAACATCTGATTTTCAGGCTGGTTTTTTCCTTTGACCTAGATAACACTTAATGTCCTTTCAGAGCAGGGAAAGATGTCATGGCTGATGCTGGCATACAAAGAATTTTAATGATGTCCATCTGTATTTGAATTGTATAAAGAGAAAGAATAGCAAGAGTAGTGATGTTCCAAGTTTCACAGAAAATAATTGTAGTATTCTCAAACCTCTTTTTTCATGTTTTTAATTATTTTAAAGGACAACCTTTTCACACTGGTCTCTGAGAACATTTCAATACAACAATCTTGTGTTGTTACTAATAATACCCTGTATGTTTTCATGATAAAATGCTAAGGCATATTTTCAGGTGCAGTAAGTCAGTATAGCTGCACTGGAATCAGTGGAGCTATACTGCTTTGTTTTAGCTGAGAGGCTGACATCTTTCAGATTCTGATTCAGCATTTATTCATTAGTTCATTTGTTCCACTCTAAGTCAATGTTTGTTTTACAGACACATAATGAATTTACTATAACCCATGTAATAGTGCCAAAGCAATCTGCAGGACCAGACTACTGCGACATGGAGAACGTGGAAGAATTATTTGGTATTCAGGATCAGTATGATCTCCTCACTTTGGGTTGGATCCATGTATGTATGACTCATAGATTCTGGCTTTTTTCTATCAGCTCTGCATACTATGTGAAAAAAAACCCTGGAAATAACAAACTAAAGAAATAACCGGAATAATCCAAATTAATTTGCTCACTTAATTCTAATTGTAGTGATGTAAATAAGCACTAATGTTCTCCACAGATGAGTATTTCTTAATGCAGTTGAGGCATCCTGTTGACACAATGGGCCTGCTTTTGCCAGTACAACTTTTGTTTATGTTGATTTAGGGGTATTTTATTACTTTCTAATGCCATTTGTTTTTCTACTGTATTCAAAATTCGGGGAGAAGGGTATTGTGTTGTTTAAACTTTATATTAATTTCACTCTTAGGGATTTTGGACAATCAAGTCATTTCCCTTTGTCTTGTGCTTCTTCATTCCATCTTTTTCCCCCCACGATCAGAAAATTGCTTGTACATCTGGTTGTGAATGTGCCTCCATAAACCTCGTACAGAAAAGCCACCCTAACAATGTAGAATCTGGGTTAATAGGAACTTAAGAAACCAACCTGGGGAAGTACTGATGCTTTCACTTGTTACAAATTATTGTTCCTTCTTGAATGTATGTATGTCGACCTTGATTTGTAAGAAATATTTCATGATGTTGAGTTTTCTCTTTCTTTTTGTAGACACATCCAACACAAACTGCATTCTTATCCAGTGTTGATCTTCATACTCATTGTTCTTATCAGCTAATGTTGCCAGAGGCCATTGCAATTGTTTGTTCACCAAAGCATAATGAGTGAGTTCTGATTTTTCTAAGTAATATTTAGATATTTTCCCCTGCTCCTTATCGTAAAATTTGATCAAATGCAAACAGCACGTCAACAGGGATGAAGGGCAGGAATATTGTATTGTGGGGTTTTTTTTCTTTAAGTTGTTTAGGCTTGCATTCTAGTCAGTCTCTATTCACAGTATTGTTTCTAGCTTCTCTCTCCTCCTCCCTTCCCAGCCCCAGGTTTTAAATTTTATTTATTTTTATACTCGGCTCAACCGAGTAGTAATGACAGGAGCTGTTCTTCTGGAGACCTCATTGCCAGTGCCCTACCACAGACCTGTCTTCACTCTGTCTGATGAAGGAAGTGGAGGGGTTAGACGTATTTCTCTAGGATGATATGAAAATTGCAGCTTGGGGAGTAGAGGGATAAAGATAACTTCCTTGATAATAAGGTCCTATTTTTATATTTCATAAAATACAAACAATAAGTATCTAGAAAAACCTGGAACTGTGTAAGTATTAATGTGAAAGTTTATAATGGAACAGGTTGCCCAGAGAGGGTGTCAAGTCTACATCCTTGGAGATACTCAAAACCTGACTGGATATGGTCCTGGGCAACCTGCTCAAGGTGATTCTGCTGGAGCAGGGGGGTTGGAGTAGACAATCTTCAGAGGTTCCTTCCAACCTCAACAATTTTGTGATTCTGCTTTGGTGTGCTTGGTGTTTCAAGGCCCCAGGGCTAACGCCATTGTTTAGACTGTGCGTTTCTTCAGCCTTTCTTTCTGGCCGTCCGCCTCTGTAGATGACTTCTATGAATCCCATTCTGGTCGCCTAACTTCCTAGATAGGCCATTCAGGTAGCAGAGCTGTAAATACAGACTGAGTGGCAAGTGCAAAAGCACTAGGCTTTGTAACCCAGAGCACGTCTGCATACTTTTCCAAATCTCTGGTCTTCCAAACTTCTGTCATAGTTTATGCTGATACCCTGTAACCAACTCTAACCTGTTACTCCTATCTGTAACATTTATTAATCATGTGCTGTCCTGTAGTTATTAGGTATTAATGTTCTTTACAGAAGGGTGGGGTTTCTAACGTTTTATTCAATACTCAGTGTTTGATCATACATATGCAGCAGTGCATTTTCTAGTGCGTTGTATTACTTGATTACCTAAAAGAGTGGGGAGGATGTACACTCTCACTAGTCATTTACACAGCTAGCTTAAAGGCTGTTCGCTTATAAGTTGCCCCTCTAGAGTTCAGTGAGTGAAATGCAATCCAAAACACCTAAGTTTCTGGTTTGTATCTGTTCCTGTATGAACTAGTCTTGGCCCTTAGTAGGCTAACCTGCCTAATGGGAATAGCACCCAGTACTGTGATTTTTTTTCTCCCCTTCCCCTCATCATCTCTTCCTTTACAGGAATACAACTCCTCTTGATTTCAAGTACCTTTAAGAATCCAACTCAGCCTTGGCTCCCGTGTATCAAAGGTCACTGAGTACCATTCTGTTGTCCTTATGTTAAGCTAAGCAATTTATATGTGAAACCTTGGACTTGTATTATGGGAGCAGTATGTAACAGGAGTTTCATCTTTTGCTTTCCAGCACCGGCATCTTCAGACTTACTAATGCTGGCATGCTAGAAGTTTCTGCTTGTAAAAAGAAGGGATTCCATCCACATACAAAGGACCCTAGGTTATTTAATGTAAGTATATAATCCAATATGGTTTTGACTATTCAAATTCTTGCCCATGGTTCTGCTGCAAGCAGAAATTGTATGTGCTTCAGATTAGATTTCTTTATAATTTTTCCTCCATTTTAGTAATTCATTACCCTTACTTCACTGACCAAGGTAGACATCAGGATTCTACTTAAGCAGTCAATAGCACCCATGAGAAGAGTGTTACACACTGCTATTCAAATGGTGGCTAACTAGGGCAATTACCATCAGTCACCACTTCTACCTGCGTTCAGAAGAAGCAAAAGCCACAAACGGGAGTTATTCCTGAGCTCTTCAGTTTTTAAACAAAGAATTCAGTTCATCTCCCCAACTGTAGTGTCCCAACAGAACATCCCAGCTGCTAAAAAGTGCAGCTATGAGTAGATTAAACCCCATTTCCTTCATTGCCCATAATTTTCCCCTGTCTTCTCATAAGCCTTTCTCAGTAACTACCATATCTTTTGACGTTTTAATAGCATAGTATGCTATATGTATGGCTGAATAGTATAATCAGTCAGAATTATCAGAAATGTCACTGTTATCTGGAAGACAACAACCTTTACCTTTGAATAATTAAGATTTTTTTTTTTAAATGGGGCTAACTTCAAATACAGAGAATCTCATATAGCGCAAAATAAAATGATCAAATGCAGAGAAGTAATGCTGAAAGACATTGGCAATTACTACTTTGTTGTAGGACTCTTAGAATGTCAGTATTACTCCTTAAAAGAAAGAGAGGTTGGGGTTCTTTGTTTTGTTTTGTTCAGTTCTTTTATCATTGACTGTAGGGATAACGAGAAGGTAGTCCAGCTCTGAAATATTTTGAGACTTTTGTTCCAGATGGGCTCTTTTCAGTGGTCCTTTACAGACTTAGTTCATCAATGAAGGTACTGGTCACTTGACCTCGTTTATAATCATTAGACACACTGCTGGTATTGCATATCAAACACAAATATCCTTTCAAGTGCAATCCCCAAAACACGTTGGTCTTCCAACAAAAACAGTAAGATCACAGCCTCATTTCCTGGAGGAACAATATCAGCAGTGATAATACAGGAAGCTTCAAGAAACCTGACTAAACCAATCCTAATATGCATCTGGTTTTTGGTAAAAACTCTTCTCCACAAACCCAGTACAAGCTGTTACTTAGTCATGACTGTGACTAAAGACACAGTCTAGTTCTAAATGCTTAAAAAAAATCCATCATGTGGGCAGACACATCTGAAGCCACTGCAGGAAGAGAACAGAGTTCACGCTTTCCTTGCTGCTGTCCCCCATGCACCTGTTCTAATGCAGGACACACCACCTTCCTTCTCCATTTCAGGTATCCCATGCTGTGATACATAAAGGATAGCACAGAACTATAATCTGTTTCACAGGCTAAGCAGTAAACAATATCCTCTTTAGAAATTTGTTTCTGATTGGATGGTGTAGTCCTTGCTTTATTCAGCAGTCTACGTATGACAGTCAAATTTGCCTGTGAACAGGCACAGTGACAGCTACAATCAAAGCTGGATAGATAGGTACAGTAGTAAGCAGGCTCAGAAAATTAAAAGGAAACAATAGCCCTCATATGCTGTTTTATTGAAACTGATTTCTCTGAGTAATGGGTTGACTTCTTCTGCAGCCATGTACCCATGTGGTCGGGAAAGACATAAAGATAATTGTGCTGGATCTGAGGTGATACGGATGGATGATAGTGATGTTACTATACAAATGGCCAAAACAGAAAAATGGATTCCTGTTTTTCCTACATTTTCAGAAATGACTTTTATATTTATACATTTTAGATTGAATTGTTTGATATTTATTGCTGTAGCCTGTTTTGGAGTTATTTTGTTGCTCTGTCAAGATGGAGTTCAGTGGCATTACCCCTGAATCTGTAAACAAATCTCACCTATAAAACACAACAATAAAATGAACTTCAAACAACAGTAACTGTTGAAATAAGTAATGTTTCTTTTGTCACTTGTTGGCATTAATTGCTTTCTGAGAATTAGAGATTTTTAACAGTAGTTGGCTTTTTGTGACTTCCAGCTATGTACATCTCTTCACTGCTTCAGTGAATTTACATTATATGTAGTAGAGGCAAATACATCAGTTTGGGTGATTTTTTTTTCATCCTTTTCCCCATTCCATCCTTGTATAGCTCAAGTTTTGGCTAAGTTATTAAGCAGAAAACACTTCAGAAAACACAAGTCCTTTACCTGAGAGCTGACCCTCATCACATCTTGGAATAGCAGAGATGCATCAGAGTCCCTTGGAGAAATGTGTCTTCCCCAGCAACCCTCCAGTAGAAACTTTTATTTGAAATCAAGTTCCTAGCCTGAAAGGGATTCCCTGGATCTATCTAGAGTTAGATAAAAAGATCCGGATAGAATTAGAAGGAAGAACGATACAAAGTTATTTGCTCTTACAAGAGTTTATTTAGTATCTGTTCCAAGAACCTAGATGACCTATACTTTAAATAGTAAGGTTAGTACAAAAAAGTTTGGAACATGTGCTAACAGTCAGAAGCTGGACAAGATCTGGAACCCAGGGGTTACGCGGACATGGTAAATAACAAACAGGTGCTGTTGCAAAGAGCTTGCAGTTTGAAAGATAACGAGTAACAGGCAAGTGAGGTAAACTATTGAGTTTAGACAGGTAAATAGGTAACAAAAATAAATAGCATCCTTTATCCTGAACTCTAATGAATACAGATTGCAGCAAGTTCCTTACAACTGACCTTTTCCAGGTCTGTCTCAGTGAATTCTTTATTCATATATATACTTTTAAGACAGTATTACTGGCTTCAGCTTCTATGCATATACTTCTAGTTGAATATCAGTTTTGCTATATATAAATGGAATCAGAAAAATCACAGAAAAGGAAAATTGTCTAAATTATTTTATCTACTTTGATTACATTACCCCCCCCCCCAAAAAAAAACAGTTCTGAAAAGAAAGTGTATTAAGCCAGCTTAATTACTCTTTAGACCTTGCCAGAAATCACAACATAAAAATAATAGGCTGCACTCATCGTGAGGGCATATGATAGGGAAGTCATGTGTTCAATCTAATATTAGTGTTTAGATATGCTCCCAAAGGAACAGGTTTCGTTTCTTCAAAGAAAACACACAGAATTGTGGTAGTATGCATCGTACACCTCTGGGCCACACCCTGTAAGAACTTAGCTTTTCCAGCATGACAGCTGTGAATTAAGAAATGATGTGGATAGATAACATTTCTGGATAGAGCAGATGCAAAGCAGAGTGCACATGCTCATCCTGATATTGAACAGATGCTATGCTCCTTTGGTACTGCCCAGAACTTTGGAAAAATCAAGACTGGTTCTGTCTGCAGACTAAAATGTTTTCTGAGGCTAAACTTTGACAATGTGCAGCCTGATAGCTGAGCATTTTCTAGCATTGGTATCATTGAGCAAAAGGTACCACTTTTTCTATTAAGACCAGTACAGTGTAGTAACAAATTCATGTCACAAGATGGAGCTTCAAAGCAGCTGTAATGGTACCTCCACAAATGCATGGGTTTTTTTTTAAAATAGGAGCAGCAATGTCATAGCATATTTAAAATTTATTCAAAAAAATACACAGTATCCAATTAATTAGAGTAATTACGATGAAGGATTTATGGAATGAAATTATAAGAATGTATTTTCCTGAATACATTCACAGTAATACACTAAGGAGACATACAAAGATAAAGCAATTTAAAAGCATTTGCGGTGAACAATGGATGGGCCAGCTTCATCATATTCCTGTTTGCTGATCCACATCTGCTGGAAAGTAGACAAGGAGGCAAGAATAGAGCCTCCAATCCAGACGGAGTACTTACGTTCAGGAGGAGCAATGATCTGTTCAAGAAATAAAAGCATTAAGTACAACTGTCTGCTGTGAATAACATACATTTGTTATACAAAAATATTAAAGCAGTGATATTTGATATTAACAAAACCACTATATTTATGTGCTAATGTCATCCCTGGCATCACAGTTAGCCATTGCTGCAAGCAGTAAAGTTAAAAAGTTGTTATTTAAGTCTGAGTCTAAATCATCAGTTTCTCTGCCTGAGTCAGTCTGCCCAGTAAGAGTAGTGCATTTGTGTATTCATGGCTGCATATGAGAAAAGGGGAGATGATAATTGCTCTGGAAACATATAATGATAGCTCAGGGGGGCTTGGAAAAACGAGTGACCTATGGAGCACTCTATTGGTATAGCTGATAAAATGTTTGTAAAGCAAGGAACAGATGATTTGAAGCAGCAGAAGAAAGATTGGCTTGTCAGAGGCTCGCTCTTTTCTGAACTTGTAAGCCAAGGACAAAACCAGCATTTCCTCTCTCCCATCTCCATCAGCCAAAAAGGGCTGAAGAAGCTCACATATAGCCCCAGAGCAAAATTTATGCTGCTGGGTCCACACTATTCTTCTTTGGCCATGTTAGGGCAGTCGGCAGAATTCACCACGAACAAGGAAATGAGAGGAGAGAAGGCTCTCCCAGCAACATAGTTACCAGGTGGTGATTATTTGCTAGAAGGTACAGACATGGTTCAAAATACGTACAAAGCACTTACTTTGTAAAGTGTTGCTATGTTTCACTAGATTTTTGACAACTTTGTACATGCCAACTCAAATAGTCTACAAATGATTGCACCATACCTTGATCTTCATAGTGCTGGGAGCCAGAGCAGTTATTTCCTTCTGCATCCTGTCTGCAATACCTGGGTACATTGTAGTGCCTCCAGACAGCACATTGTTGGCATAAAGATCCTTTCTGATGTCTATGTCACACTTCATGATGCTGTTGTAAGTCGTTTCATGAATGCCAGCAGACTCCATGCCTGGGAAAGGTACAGAAGAACACTGAGGAAGCAACTCCATACAGAAACTTAAAATTGTTAACACAGAACTGACAACATGAACTTTAGTGTCTCTTTGGAAGACATCAGTCTTCAGAGCTGTGGAAATCTGGAAAGTCATTCTGCAGCTGCCTAAATTATTTGCTTAGGAGTTCCTTGGTGTACAGCCCTCCTCTCCCCCTTACGCACACAACTCCTCCTTAAAAAGAAAGCTGGGAGTGTGGAATAGTAAAGTTTCCACTAGGCTTTTGCAGGCACTCTCAAATGTCCTAAGAATTCCTTCCTTATATGGTCTTGGAATCATTTGCTTGCTTTTTTTCCTTTTCTTTTTCTTTCTTTTTTTTTTTTTTAATTAAGCCAGCTCAGAGACAGAACAGTCAAAATATGTCCTAATACCTCTAAGTATGCAACTACTTTATCTATTTCTGAGCTGAAATTCTGCCGATTGGGAGGACCGACACTGCATTTCTGTGTGACCTCGTTGCAAGTCTGCCTTCACGGCTGTTGATTAGCATGGCGTTGTCTTGGCTTTGCTCTGCAAATGTGATGAACCATGGATCCAGGATTTGGAGCAATCTTTTTGAAAAATAAAAGTAGTGCTTCCTGCCCACCTACCCCCCCCAACCTCCCTGCAAGCACATTCAAACTACAATCCTCACGCTATTTAGCAAAGTGACTTTCTGGCCACACTTCTCATATTAGCCAACTGCATAACATACAAAATGGCATACGCCCAATGCCAGAAGCCAGGAATAAACATTCAGGGTTTAATTTGGGAAAGCATTTTGCCTTATTGTTTGACATGGAGTTCCTCCCACAATATTAATAGTGCTGTTCTAAAAGATTACTTTATAATGGGTGCTAGGACATCTTGTTGTCATGGTTTAGGCCCAACCAGCAACAAAGCACCACACGGCCGCTCGCTCACTGCTCCCCTCCTCCACAGTGCGATGGGGAGGAGAATCGAAAGAAAAAGATAAAACCTCGTGGGCTGAGATAAGAACAGTTTAATAGAACAACACAAGGAGAGAGGAAATAATAACAACAATACTGATAAAAGAATATAAAAAGCGAGTGTTGCACAATGCAATTGCTTACCACCCGGAACACTATGGTCAGCCAGTTCCCAGGCCGCACTTCCCCACCACCTGGCCAGCTCCCCCAGTTATATACTGGGCATGACTTCATATGGTATCAAATATCCCCCTGGCTAGTTCAGGTCAGCCATCCCGGTGCCCCCTCCCAGCTTCTTGTGAAAATTAACCCTATCCCGGCCAAACCCAGGACACTTCTGTACAGGCCTGAGTGAATTAGCAATGGGATACAACCAACAGAAAATATGACTTGATATTTATGTGCAGTTTACCAAGGCAGAACAATCATTCAACCTACCAATGAAAGACGGCTGGAAGAGGGTCTCTGGGCAGCGGAAGCGTTCGTTTCCAATGGTGATCACCTGACCGTCAGGAAGCTCATAGCTCTTTTCCAGAGAGGAGGAAGAGGCAGCAGTGGCCATCTCATTTTCAAAGTCCAGGGCCACGTAACACAGCTTCTCCTTGATGTCACGGACAATTTCACGCTCCGCTGTCAAGAGGATTCAATCTTTAGAATGGCATTCGGGAAGGACCCAGACATGTTGACAGGTTGTTCCCTTTCATCCTCCAACACCCTCCTCATTTTTTAAACAAATCCTCTGCTAGTCTTGCAGGGGAGTTTCCTGTTGGATTCCTTCTTGTGTCTATTCAACTGCAGAACCACTGCTACTCCTTCTAACGCCACTAGAAACATTGCACATTAAACAACTCTCTTCCTCAGTCAGCAGCATGTCCTTACCAGTGGTCACAAAGGAGTAGCCACGTTCCGTCAGGATTTTCATGAGGTAGTCTGTCAGGTCACGGCCAGCCAGGTCCAGACGCATGATGGCGTGCGGCAGGGCATAGCCTTCATAAATTGGCACATTGTGGGTGACGCCATCCCCAGAGTCAAGCACAATCCCTTTGAGAAGATAACACACGATTCATTCCCAGGTGCACATCAACATACTTCACTATTTCAAACGCCTATGTCGCCTTCCCCAGAGGCCTACCTGTGGTACGTCCAGAAGCATAGAGGGACAGAACGGCTTGAATAGCTACATACATGGCTGGCACATTGAAAGTCTCGAACATAATCTGAAATGCAATTAAAATAACGGCCTTAACACTAGGGGTTTTAGCTTAGTTGAAGCAATTTACTGAAAGAGAGGGAGAAGACAAGATTTTCATATTTCTTGATGGTTGGTAATAACAAGGAAGGAAAATACAACATCTAAATCCAAAAATATTTGTCCTATAAGACATCTCCCTGTATCTGGCCTATATATTTAACGTATGAATATAGACACATGCACATATTAAAGATAATTTTGTAATAGGCCTGGGCATAAAACCAGATTAAGATGACTAAAGCTTGCACAGACAAGTACATTCAAAGTGGATACACTGATTTTCCTAAAGTAAATGTAATAATATGCAAATATGATAGGTAGTTACTATGCACTTTCCATCTTCCATAACTAAGAGAGAGACACTACTGGACAGCATGCCTAACTGAAATGATGAAGGTGACATCCTGTTGAATTCACAAAGTTGGAATTATTCCATAGCTTTAGTGTGAGCTTACTTGGGTCATTTTCTCTCGGTTGGCTTTGGGATTCAGTGGTGCTTCAGTCAGCAGAGTTGGGTGTTCTTCAGGTGCAACACGGAGCTCATTATAGAAAGAGTGATGCCAGATCTGAGGACAATGGGAGAAGCCAAAGGAAAGAAACACCATCAGCCAGCAGCTCAGAATCACTTCCAAACAGGTATTGTGCCCCAGCACTCTGCTTACAGCCCTAGAGATAGGCTAGTAATGTTTCTCATGCAGTTGTTCTTATTGCCTTCATAGAGATTACCAAAGTAACTGTAGAAAGAAAAGCACTATTCTCAGGTGTTACTGCCAGTAATATATAACTTATTTTAAGGACACATAAGTTAATGAAAATAAATATGTTATTCTTACAGTAGAAGAGACAAAGCAGGAGAGACTTGATTCCAGCAAAGCTATTTCAATAGTGATTGAAAGTGAAACAGTTCCAGAACAAGTCTAGAACATACGCAGACCTATGTAGTAGAGTTCAATAGATAACAGGTCTCTTGAAGACAGTTTCATCTTTTGGTTTGTAGAGGCCAGCCCAAGAATTCATAAAAAGAAATGAAGGCAAATGGTTTGTGAGGCTGAAAGTCAACTTGTGTTTATCACCTCCACACAACTCATTCCTACCAGCTATAAAAATCTGAGGCCAAGTGGACCGCCATGAGGAGGTTAATACACCAATAAGAAGTAAAATCACCAGAAACTTTCTAAAGGCCAAGAAGTTTTTTCTAAGCTTGTTTTCAAGCTGGTGGTGATTAGGGACCGGTTGATAGGTTCGGCATCTGAAAGGTTTTCCTTCCAAGTAAAACCTACAGTGCTATGAGAGTTAGTAAGTCCTGTGTGACTCCACACACTTGCAGTGTGTTGTGAAGTCCTGACTGTTCCAAATAGCCCCATTTCCACAGCACAACATTAAATAGAGATACCATCTTAGAAATTATATCAACCGTACAGACTATGACTATAAACATGGTTCTGGAAGCCTTTCATCCAAATACTGGCTCTGAAATGGATGCATTGCACTGCAATATTGCTAATCTTTCAAGCATTAAAAAGTACGCGTGTAAACAGTGCCCTTCACATCAGAATTACGTACATGCTTTGCATTTTTGCAGAAACAGATACCTTCTTAAATTCCATTTCCTTACTAGCAAATAGAAGATATTCCTTTTCTTTTCTTTCTTCCCCCACCCTCCCCCAGTAATTATCAAAGAGTTATAGATCAGACTGGAGCAAAAGAACTCCCAATAACTATTTTGATGTGCTCCTAGTGATACTTCAGCTTTACATGCAAGTTAACCTTTGCTGTTAACAAGCTTCTCATTAAACCATACTTGATGGCATGATGCTTTCATCTAAAATTTAGTGGATATTCTGCAAACATTTGGTTCAAGTAGTTCTGTTTACCAGTGATACACATCAACTTTTCCAAGCTGAAATACCTTCTCCATGTCATCCCAGTTTGTAATGATGCCGTGTTCTATGGGGTATTTCAAGGTCAGGATTCCTCTCTTGCTTTGAGCCTCGTCACCGACATAGCTGTCTTTTTGACCCATACCAACCATCACACCCTATAAAATAACACAAATGGAGTTAGTCTCTCAGGGAGAGGTGCCACAAAGTAGATAGAACATTAGCTGTGAAATAAATCCAGTTGCCAGCTATACTAGTTACAAAATACTTTACGAATGCTAATGAATGGAGAATTACTCGTTGCTTTTTAGTTGCCAAAATCAAATGTTTAGTTCACTTAAATTTCTGGAGTTCATGTTTCCACTACAGTTTAAGTAAACAGAACAAGTACAATGTTAAATGCATCAAGATAAAGCGGAAAAATAGTGTTGTTTTAATGTTTGTTACTATTTAGGGATGAACTGTCTGCTAAACTATAATAAAGTGGAGTAATAGCAGAAAGTGATGTTGTGCCATCTAAGGGTCAAGACGGAGCAATACACACTTTACATTTCCCAAAGCTTAAATTTCAACATTTTTTAATCTTTGTTTTGAACACTGTAATATTGTCATTAGACACAGACAATTTAAATCTATTGGTACAGGCTTCTTTTTAGGTATTTTCATGAATCCTGTAGAAATGGTCCATGGACCAGAAGCTGGTAACTACTCTGGATATACACTAGTCTCTATGTTAAAGTCAGAAATAGTGGAAAAAAAATAATATATAGTAGGATGCTTTGAGTGCATAATACTCTTATCAGAACTTAGTCATTACAGATTCCAAACCTTGGCATCTCTAACTCTCTGTCTTAAAAACAGGCAACCTGGATTTGCAGTTTTTGATGGAATGATCCTTCCTTCAGGGGACTAATACTATCTGTGATATGTGATCACCTATCACATGTGATTACTATCTGTGTTATGTGATATGTGAACCTAAGAAAGGTTCTAGAAATATGTATTGGTTTCCACTGTCACTGTATGCCTTGAGCAATTAATACCTTTCGTACTATCTACAGAAGCTGGCATTTGAATATATTTTTTAAATTATGGTAATGCCCAGAGGCCTCAATTAGACACCCAGCCCTAGATGCTAAACTGAAAGGCAGACATTTCTCCAGTCCTGAAGAACTTAAAATGCATTTGCTGGGTATATAAAGTGCCGCACCTTACAACCAGTTTACCTCTTTCCACTTCACCAGGGCCTCGGATGGCATAGAAGCAATTGGGTGGATCTGCTAATTAGGTGGATTAGTTTGTTGTGGCCTAGCCAAGCTGCTCTAGTTCATGCTAATGATCATCTGGCTCAGAAACTCTCTATATTTAACAGCTCAGATAATAAATGTATTTTGCAAACTATTAAAATCAAGTGGAATGCATCATATACTCAAATGTGAACCTTGAAGCTAAAGAAACTCAACCCTAGACAGGTGCCCATTTGTGATACAGCTAAACGAATAAGGTCAGGAAGGTTAATAGGAAGCTGACTGAAAACTTCTCCTTCCTCCTTTAGTTTTCCACACATCACCTATCATCAGCTTTTAGGGCAGTCAAAATTTCCAGATACTTCTGTGTTGAGCTTTTTTGTTTTGTTTTTTTAAACTAGTTTTACTCACCAAGTTCTCTGGGTAACCCAAAATTAAGGGGCAGGGAAAAGAGGGCATAGAAGGGAGTGAAGAATTTCAGAAGGATTCCTCTCACAAGGCAAGAGACCTGCTTTGACTCAGGTGAGTGCACTGCTGGACTCATTTTGCCTGGAAATACTGTGTTACACAGATCACCCAGGGCTTGCCTAGCCCCAGACGCAGGAAAAGGTGGCCCTGGGGTGGAGAGCTGGGGATGGGCAGCAAAGCCTTCCACAAAAGCCCGGTATGGAATAACCAAAGCAGTTCATTACCTGGTGCCTGGGACGACCCACAATGGAAGGGAAAACTGCTCTTGGAGCATCGTCCCCAGCGAAGCCGGCTTTACAGAGCCCTGACCCATTGTCACAAACAAGGGCAGTGCTGTCCTCTTCCTCGCACATCTTCTACGTCAACGTCCTCAGGCCCTCCAGACAGAAAACGGCCCTATGAAAACAGCAGGAAAGAATTAAAAAAACAAAAACAAAAAAACAAACACCACCACCAAACCAAAAAACATACTCAGGTAGCAGACCCACCCTTGAAGAGAGAGATGGCTGTATAAAAGCAACCAGCACCAGCAAAGAGAGGTATGGCACTGGTTTGGGAATCACAAGGCCTGCGGGGCCATACGAGGGAACAGGCTTCCTTTTGAAAGTGCGAGAGGTTTCAACCATGTCTGCTGGAGGGCTGTATGCACTAGAGATTATCCAGGGGATTCCAGAGGAGACTTCCAGTCCTGCGGCATGGGCAGACAGATCAGGGAGCACCAAATGTTTATCTAAATTTGGTCACAGAAATCCATGGCTGGGGGTAGGTGGGAGATAAAAGAGAACGCTGGACTGACAGCTGCAAAAACAAAGATCCCTCTGCATCAGATTCAGCACAACTTCCCCCGCTTTTCTGTCACCCTGACAAAATCCTGACACATGTGGAAAGCTGTCAAAGGTAAGAGCACTTCAGTCTTCCCCATTCAGTCTTGGGTTTCCCAAAAACTAACCACATTAAATGCTATGCATCTACCAGGGGTGTTTTCCTGATGCAGATATTAACCCATCAGGTGAAGATGGTCAATTAAATTTACTTTTAACCTTTTAAAAGAGAAGAAATTTTCCCAATTAAAAAGGAAAAAAAAAAAAAAAAAAAAAGCACCTTTTCCAGCCTTTCCCTAGTCACTCAGAAAAAATAACCCGCCTTTAAAATGAAGTCAGGGACAGTATGTGTTTTAAAGACAGGCCATAGCATATGCTCTATCATCATTTCAAAGCAACTCATGAACTGCATTTGTAGACTGGCAGAGTAATTTATGTTGGCTCATTGTGTCATTAAAAAGAAACTGTTTTCCTCCTCTGGCAACAGGAAGATAATGTGGGTAATAAAAATGCTTTGAAGGCTTTGGATTAAAGTCAATTACAGAAACAAGCATGAATACCAGGACTCAAGAACTATTTGCTCGCAATTTATAGCATGGTAGGGAATCACATGGCTAGCTCTGAGCCCGGGCTTCCATGCAGAGTTCAACAAATTGCAATGTGTTAACAGCTAAAGGAGACAGCTGTCATCCACAGACCAGCTGGCTCTGCATGCAGTCTCCAAAACCTTCTGCCACGGGAATACTGGAAGCACAGGACAAAGTGGGAATGGAGTCAGCAAGAGCCATGGCCGATAAGCAAGGGAGCCCACAACCTGTTTAGCCTCTACAATGGATGGAACAAGCATGGACAGTTCTCCCAAATCCTTCATCTGAAATCCTCTGTCTCTCCCCGGCCAGGCAGCCACGAGACATGGCTGCAGCCCTGCTCCTGCAGGCTGCATGGGCATAGCTCCCAGGAGAAGACAAGGACAGGGAAATCCTAACTTGATGTACTCCAGATATTTTACCATTATTATTAGGAAAGGAAAGTAGATTGCAATTTTTGCACTTATTAAACTCCTGGGAAAACAGGTTCTTTATATTCAAACATTTACTGAATGGAGTACAATTGTTATCTAGCATGAATAAACAGACTGGTTTGGACAAACCATTTCCTAATTAGGAAATAGGCTTTTCAACCGTCTGTTTTTGGAACAGAGTTCGAGGTCAGGGGGTTTGCTCAAACCCATGCAGCTAATGCAATGCCAAAAATCACTTGGGGGAGGGGAAAGAAGGGGGCAGGAAAGGCTACATTTCTGAGCTTAGTAGACTCTAAATGAAAACCATATTTAGTAATAAAGCACAAAAAGTTGAAAAATCAAAGCTGAATGATTTCAGACAGGGCGCTTTGCTGCCAACCAGTGAGTTACAGCTCAGGACTGCCATGGCATGCAGTAGCAACATCTTGCAGCAGTAAATGTCACTCAGTACTGTGGAAGAAAGGAAATTGTTCTCCCAAGTAATTAATACAGTATTTAGCCTCTTTCTTCTACCTGCTTTACATCTAAAGATAACCGATCACCTCACCAATCTCCACAACAAACTATTAAGAGAACTCCAGCCCCACAAGAAATACTGTGTAGCCTGTTCCGTAATGAAATGTTTGGCATTTTACAGAACAGTAGTTTTATATACATAGAGACAAGGATGAATACACACGCATCCTCATTGCATCCTATTAGACAGTGCTAATTTGCACACTTCCAGCTCTTTTTACAGTCACATTCCCCAAAACGCATCACCTTACACTGAGTTAACAGCACTGAAGCAAACCTGCTGAGAAACACTACTACATACCCCTTCAGGAACCCTGTTCTGTCCCAAACTAACACCCCAAGGTCACACGGGTTCATTTAAACACGAATATGTGGCATTACACAGACTCTGTCTTTATACAATTGCTGGAGTGCTGGTGGAATCAGCAAAATTATCAGGTAGAACTTTTCTTTTCCTTTCAGAAGTGCTATAAAATAGACAACTCTATAGATATTACAAGCATTTTATCAATTCAACTCTAGTAAGTAAGTTTGCTTAAGCAAACTACAGCACAGCAGTACATCCTGCTGAATAGCTTCCATTTGACATCATTTAATTGAAGTCCTCCAGCAATCTGTAAATCATGCTATTTGTTCAGTGCCACTTACCCTGATAGCGCTTGGCTGGGGATAGCTGCTCTGGGATGGTGCACTCTGTATCTAAAAGCTCTGAGGTTATATAGCCCCTTCAGCTCTTCTCCTCCCACTAGCCTCCCAAACAAGGAGCAGAGACAGACAGAGACAGAGCTGAAGTCTCTAACAAAACCATATAGGGACCTTATTACAAAAACCTCTAATCTGGGTGGCCACAGGCTCTGGGTCTCTTCCACTGCATTCCAGTGTAGAGCTCATGAAACAGGAGGAGACTTTCAGCTGTGTAAGATAAACACTTTAAAACTTCAGGAGAGTTGCTAAAATACAGAGAGATGGCGTGTGCCCACAATAGGCACCCTCTGGCAGGAGGAGCATGTGTTCAAACAAGAGAGGTCCAGGCCTCCATAGTAACATCCAAGAGGCAGAACGAGAAATTGGAAGAGCAGTCATTTATGATAGGGAAGGTGTTTTTAAAGAAACATTTTGCTTTCATTCAAGATTTCGACAAAAACAAGGAAAATATTTCTGGCAAGCTAAACAGCTGCTGAATTTTGCTACAAAGTCTCTTTAAAAGCTTGGCATTTTGCTTGTACGCTAAATATTGCCCATAGGCTTAAGGGTAGTGAAAAAAGTACCTGCTGTTGTATAGAGTTCACAGTGAAGCCTTTGAAGGTTGTGAAAACGTTCTGTTAAAAGATTGTTATGATCCCCTCTGGATTGCGATGGGTTAGAATCCATTCTGTTTCTCTGTCAGCTTATTTTCAAAACCCTAGGACTGGCGGGCCAACTTCGCCCCAGTGCTGCTCCACTGATGGCCACAAGTCTGGACTGTGATAAACTCACATCTCAAATTGTTCATAATAAAGTTGTTGAATTTTATAACCTCCAGCTAGCTTTTCTGTTGAATATATTTTTAGCAAGGGTTCTCACTGTACAAGTTATTTTCAGCATAGGAGTGGATTTTTACAGCTGTAGCCAGCTGTTCTCTGGACAGGCTGATTCTAGCAAAGCAGCCCTTTCATAGCCAACAATATTTTGTCATTAAGTTTGTACTAAAGACCAGAAATCGTCATCTCTAAACTCCAATACTAAACCATTACAAATTCAAAACTGCTCTACACACACAAGCCAAGGAAGATGTGAGAATCCAAGTGAGATCCTTGCTTTGTGAGTCTTGGTACAATGGGGAGGGGCATCATGTGTTTGCTGCCTAATTGAGTAGTCTTAATGCAAGAAAATCTCCGATTAAACCACAGTGGGGGTTTTTCTGATGTGGAGGTTGAAGGATTAGGCCACTAGTAGAGATAGCAGATAGGCAGAATTATGGATTGAAGACCAAAAGGAATTTAACTTTTAAGGAAAGAAACTTTTAAGGAATGTAACTGCCTTTGAGGGTCAGAAACAGAAGCTAACAAGTGTTGGAATATGAGCCATGCAAAAGCTATTTATTATTTCACTTCCAGCACTGGGGCAAAAGATAAGAGATATTAAAAAAAAAAAAAAAAAAGGAAAAACACCCACCAAGGTAAGCAACCTAAAACAGAGGATACAAACAGATCCTTTTTTGCATGTCTCCAACTGACACTCAAAGGACAGCCAAAACCAAAATCTTTGTTTTCATACAACGCTCAAAAACATAGCTGAGAAAAATTACGTACCTCATATAGAACGTATGGTATTAGATCAGGGAACTCAGGTCAAGGGGAAGGCGAATTTCACACAGCAGAACCCTTCACTGCAGTATCATGTCTGATTTTGATACAAACATCAATTACCTCCTAGATTGGAGGAAACATAATCCAAGGTTTTCAGAAGCATCATCTACTACTACTCCTTGGAAATACCAAGACTGGGACAAAGATCCAAAAGAATCCAAACTCTTCACCTTAATGAGAAGAGGTTCACACTCCCAAAAAAGCTTACTGGTGATGATGCTATAGTGGATACAGCACATATGAGATTGCAAAGCCAAGTAAACAACCCTTCAGTACAACTGGTACACCATTCACACTGCACCTCAGCATAGCTAGAAATACAGGCAACAGTTTTCTACAAGAGGCATCTGTGGATATTATAGGAGGCAGTGGCCATGCAGATACCACAGACACCTTCATATCTCTCTTAAGCTTCATCACAATTCCTGTGAACTTAGCCTGGTGCATACCACAATTACTGGTGGTGGCAATGATGGCAGCAGCAGCTCCTTGGCTGCTATGAGGAACGGTTATTTGGGTGGGGATCACACATCACCTTGCCTGTCAGGGGCACCAAAGATGTCAGAATCCTAGCTTTCGGGGTGCTCATGAAAAAGATACAGCTGACACAGAGTCTCATTCAGAGCAGGCAGCTGTTGATATGGCGGTAAAGAGGAAACACCAGTTGTTTGGCGGGACCTACCATGTGAAAGATATTTGTTAGAGACAGGGCTATGCAGACCAGAAGAGAGAAGTAAGACCAGAGGCTGACTGAGCAGTAGCGATGGATACGCAGGAACAGCACAGGAAAAATGTAGAGATGCTGCACGACCATGCCTCCAGCACACAATGGAGAGCCAGCGCTCAGCAGGCACCTCGTCTCTGGGTGTTACGTTATGGAAGGTCCTGGGGCAGGAAGGAAGGCAGGCAAACAGGTGAACTATGCAAGGAAATGAGGTCAGTCCGGCTCGAGGGACATTATAGACTATAGATATTTCTTTTCTTTTTAGTAATTCCATGCTTGAGTTATGATCACACAGATACTACTACAGACAAAAACACATAGGAAAAAAATGACATCAGTAACTTACACTTTTCTTCTCAGCAACCTAGGTCAGTGCCAGAAGGGTAGGGGGGAAGGGGAGAATGTATTTGGCATAAGACAGGAATAAGAACCTAAAGAGAACTGCACAGAACAAGTCTTCTGAGAACCAAGCTTAAATGCTGGGGATCAAACCTCTGAACTCTCCTCTGTAGCTACGGACACATACCAGCTTAGCCCAAATATATATATATAATTTTTTGCAAGAAAAAGAACACAACACCATTCCTGAAAGTAGTTTAGCTTCCCCTCTGGAGGCCACTTCCATCACCACTTTCTGCTGCCTATCTTTCAGTACTTATCCCACTCATTTGTATAGAAACCGCCACAGCGCAATTTGCCCGGTGTGTCTATACCCCGAGGTTCTAGTTCTTTCATTGTATCCGTAGCCACAAAACCTATGGTTTTTATTTGGCTTCCCCTGAGAACTTCTCTGTTTGTCCATGCTAAACCCTTTTGCAGTCTCCATGACAGGAACATGTCCAGAGTATGATTAGAGAAAGGAAAATAAGCAGAAAAAGTAATTTTGCCTCTTTCTTTCATACCCTTTTCCCTGATCTCTTTATAGTGATGCCAGCAAAGCTCCCATGCACACTGGGAACTTCCCTATTGACTTCAAGTATCTTTCAAGATATCAGTGGAAACTCTTAGCTACATGTTCCTTAAGTTCTTTGTTTTTCAGTAACTTGTGCAGATTGCCGTACGGACACAAAAGGTGCTTGGGACTCCACAGCAGCAGGAGCTGTACAGCCACCACGCCCAGGACATGGGCTTCAGCTGGCCTGAGGAACGCCAGCTCAGAGGCCACGCACCAGTTCATAGATGCCATACTTTTTTGGTAAAGGAGGGTAGAAGCTGCAGTCTTATCCCAACTGCTACAGAAAACTGGGAATAAAGTAACCCCTTTGCTCATAACATTACAAGCCATTACTTTATAAGGGAAAACAACTTCTGAGATGTGCGTGGAGACCTTCCTGCCTACATCCAATTGGCTGTCTAGGAATGAGGCTCTGCTAAATATGTCTCTGGCTCCTTTTTATTTGGGGATTCCTTTCATCTTCGTAGCATTAGCAGAATCTCTAAATGTTTTGGTTTGTCTGGCTTGAGGCCCTCTCCTCTATCTCATTGATAGGCTTTACACTTCCCCACCCCCCGTTTTGAGAAAGGCAGGAATAAATAAAGCTTTAGGGAGCAGAAAGTCCCTCTAATAACCTGATTCATTGCAGCTGTCACACAGCATGCATCTGTAAAGTGTCAGATCAACCATAAGCTGTCAGACCCATAGACTAGCTCCCTCTATGATTGTCAGGCTCTTGCACTGGTCTCTCTCTAACAACTAAGACAAAACAGCTCTAATCATTCTCAAATAGGGCAGTTTTCAACCTACAAAGTTTGGAAAATAGTTTTACCAGTGCTGTTCAAGAGCTAGAGGATACAGTGTTTGCCTCCTGGGCCTCTTGAGCAGGGTGATGAAGCATGTTAATTCACAACCTTCCTTCATCTTCTTGACAAGGTATCTTCCTCCATGGTAATGTGGTGAAGTTATCCCTCATTCAAAATCAAAGGAACTTATTCAAAGTAAAAATGAGCTAATGGCTCCCTCCCCATCCTTCTTAGATAAATAAATAGAACATAAGAATGAGCCCTTCTGGGTCAGGCTGATATCCATCTAGCTCAGGATCCTGTCTCTGAGATTTCCTGATAGCAGATGCCTAGGAAAGAAATGGGATGCCTACAGTAATAATTTTCTTCCTATATCCTTTCTGCTTCCTTATGTGCAGCATAAGGACTTCTTGAGACAGGAGTTTGTACCTGTATCTTCATGCATAATAGGTGCGGACAGATTTTTCCTCCATAAATTTGCCTAATTTAAACACGTAGTTTTGGAGATAGAGTCCCCTCCACGATTTTTTGTGGAAATAAGCTCTACATTTTATCTGCAAAGCAGCACCCATAGCTGACACTCCAGATGGTGTAGACATGCCTAATGTTAGAAAGAAAACATCAAATATATCAGAAACACAGTCAAAGGAACACTGTCTTTATACCAAGAGCTGCAAATCCACCAGAGATTCTGGATAAGCCCTCAGGCCACTGGCCAAGGCTGAGCTCTGCCTCACTGTGCGTAAACTCTTAGCAGCACCTCAGTAGCTTGTTCACAGTTCATGCAGACATATCTGTCTTAAACGACATTGTAGACAAGGCTTCATGATAACGTCACATTGGCTCATCTCCTAAGAGCTAAGAGAGAACAGATTCCCCCAGATGATTATCAGAACCTCTCCAGTAACATGCTACTTAAATTTGTCAAAATGTAAATGAAATCTTCCCACCATATCACTGTGAAAAAGAAGCCCTGTACTCCTAAGGAAGTCAGACCTACGCAGTGTGTGCGTGGGGCAGGCAGAGCACAGGGGTCCTTCCTCCACAATAACTTCCAAGCTCCCCAACCAACGTATTCCCAGACTGACAGCAACAAGGAGACCAAGTTCCCACCACATTTTTGGAAGTGTTTGCCCTGTTATTATCTCGCCAAAAGAAAGGTTTCAAGGTGAGCTTGCACATTATGAGAAATCAGATCATTCCCATCAGTGAAATTTGCTGGAAGCAGGTTTCATAAGGCTATTACTTACAGATTAAACCTGCGGACTCTGCATGCCGATATAACTATCTGCATGTGATCTAACTATCACACAGCTTCACAAGCTCAAGTGCCTCTATCAGCCAATTTGGCTGGCCCTCCATCAAACAGTGAGGAAAAGGACCTCTACAGGGTAATTTCTTTCACTACTGAATTTAAAAATTTTCTGTAGTGCCGGAGTTTCACTTTTTATGACTGACAGCTTCTTTGCCCATGGGCTCTGGATGATGACAAACTGTGGAGTCCCTCTCACCACAAATGTCACCAAGCAGGTACCTGCCTCTCCAGATGGCCCAGCCCTGGTCTCCAGCCCCTTTCTCCTGGCACCTGGGCTCGGCGCACTCAGGACAGTTACGTGTCGCTGCTGGGCAGGACAAGGAGACACGGCCCTGCGGCAACTTCCTCGTCTTCTGCCACTTGAGCACAACCTATAAACAAACAACTCCTGAGAGCACAGCTGAACTCTTTTTTTTTTTTAAACCTACATGAGAACCACTGTATCACAGTGAAGGAATGAGCATTACGTGGCAATAAACAGAAGAACGTACAAAAAATACAAGGGGAAAATCTACAGCCTGTGTGACTAAAGTGAACATATACTTTTAAAAATACCTTAGGATAAAAAGGAAATGCACTTTTGCAATTGGCGTGCTATTATATGGAAATACATGCTGTTATCTGGAATTGTCAAAAATAATGTGGCAAATGCAAACATATTTAATACATGTGCATTTTCTGTACCAGGAAAAAGTCAGAAGTCAGTTCAAAGGATTGCAAAAGTTTGGGATTTTCTATTTCAACTCCATTGCACAAGGGTGCTAAAAGAGCCAGCAGTAAAGTTGGGCATACACAGTGCAGCATGTTTGGATAGCCTGCATCCATCCAGGTGTTCCAGAGAACAGGCCAAAGTGCCTCCAGAACAATTAACACTTATTTTCATTAGTTCTTAAAAATGCTTAAGGGGTTTTCCCGAAACAGGAAGAAAGGCAGTTTAACAAAAATTTCAAGCATGTAATGGCAAGAAGTAGCTAATTACAAACTTGCCAGATGAACACACCACTCTAAGTCAAGCTATCACAGCTGCCAATATAGAATCCAAATAATAAAAAATAAAAGGAGATAATATAATAAACGCTGATGAATAAGGCTTTATAAAAATGACTTCTTGTCAAACTATTTTTGAGAAATATTACAAACGTAGTTGTAAAAGCCCTCTAAAGCCTTTTACTTTCTAAAACATGAAATAATTAAAAATAAGGCAAATGCAGAATCGACCTATGCAGAGTAGCACGAGAACTGTCTAGCTGAAGTCTCACAGCACAGCAGTGCAGGGAAATCACTGCTGAGTGGGTGCGATTCTGTGGGACCTTCCTTACCCATCATTGGCTATGCACCTTAATGCCTTTATCAGTCATCTGAACAGCAACATAAGTTACAGATAAGTGTCACAGATAAAATGTGTGTGTTTGTGTGTGTGTTTTTATAACTTGCTACAATCTACATTATAGATCTAGGATAAAACAGTCCTCCCCAGCAGCAGCATGTTTATAATATGAAGCCTTAAGAAAACTCTTTGCATCTTGGACCTGTGCAAAAGGATCCCTGCCCCCACCCGTTGCACTTTTGCTGAATGTCATTTTGGTTGATGAAAACAAGGTGCAGACAAACACATCCAGCAAAGTGGTGCCGAACTCATGGCAGGTTGCAGGAAGGACAGGACTTCACTGGTGCTCTCCTCTGCCCTGTGCGCAGTGTCTACCTGCCTCTGTCGCACCTTCCTGCACACACCCTGGCTGCTGCTTGGGCCTGGAAGACCCTCCTGTTATCTACTGTGGTGCTGCAGGAGACTGACAGCGGACGATGGTTGGTCACTTAGCCAGGAGGAACTTAGCACACAGCTATTACTCATGCTCTAGCACATTCAGTTTATAAACCTCTCCCCAAATGATGCTCAAGTCTCACAAGAAGACTGAAGCAGGCAGGATTTTCACCTTTGCTTTGCAGATGCATCTTAGTTATGTAAGGTAGTTTCTTCTTCTTTCTTACAGACAGTCATAAGAACTACGGAACAGTACAGATAACATGCTATTTTTGTTTAATAATTTGGTCGGTTTTCTGAAAGTGTGCCAGCATTTTCCAGCCAAATGTCAGGTTTTTTTTCCTCTTCCACTAAATGTTTTACATGCCCACCTTTAACTGTTTGCTCAAATTCCCTATCAGACCAAAGAACAATGTTTTGTTCTTTTCTTTTTATGACTGTAAGAGAGACTTAGATACACATTTCTGAAACAAACATAACCATCCCTCAGAAATAAGGAAAAACACAGAATTCTGCAAAGCTTTTGCTCATTCCAGCCCATTTCAAGATCAATTGTTGTACCACTGGCCTCGTGGGGGATGAAAACTGTCAGCACTCAGGTCTAATTTGCCTACAGCCCAGCTGGAGATTTCTCCAGCCTCAATTGGGTTTTGATCCATTTCTTAACCAGGATAAGATCACAGATACCATTCTGTATTGCACTCACGCATATAGTGTGCCCATAGGGACTGGTACAGATACAGCTCTCGCTGCACACAGCTCTCCATTCCATAGACAGAAGGCTCACATCTGCCTGGTTTCACTGCAGTTTTCAGGACTTCCAGAATATCCCAAGTACCTACGGGCAGAAAATGCTAAAGCCTGCTGATTCATGTTCTGTTCTTCTTGCAAGTCAGTAACAGCACTAAATAAAAGACAAGGTTTCATACATCTCTGTCTCAGAATTATGGTTTCTACCATGTTGTCAGTCCTGTAAGTACTTCCTAGGTTTCTCTTTCTTTCAGTTCCTTGCTAGTAACTTCTTGAATAGACATAGTAACTCCTTTCACTGCTGCAAAACACTGTTGCCCAAGGATCTTGAAAATGCCTGGATAGTTTCCACATCAGGATACCAGAACTACATACAACTCCTTCAGCTTCCTAATTAGAGCCTGTTACTTACTGCATTGTATTTAGCTGTCTCTGGGAATTCATTTACAAGGTCAAATGCTCAGACCTCTTCAACATAATATAAATCATTCCCCTGCACCGATTAGTCTGCATTACACAGCATGAACGCATTAATAAAAGCAGAAAATTATGCAATTAGCACGTCTTCAGCATAAACATGTCCCCCTTTCTGAATCGTATTTAAATAAAACAGTGTTGCTATCGTATTTTGTAGCATTAAAAACTCAGCGCCACTTGCACTGCAAACGGCCAGGCCTTCTCAGAAAAATGGGGGAACAGGGGACAACCACACTTGGGAAAAAGGGCTGACATCTGTTTTCTTTTTTTCTGCTTACACAATACAAGCTACTGTTTTCATGAGGGGCTAAACCTTCCCTATTACCTTGATTTTAGTAATTTATAGTTATTCTTCTGTAGACTTGTTTTTGTCAGATCCTGTTTTTCAGGTAGGCCCCCTGAAAAGAAAACATGGATTTTGTACCAGGTCACTCAGGAATAGTGAAACAGTAGCTGGGAGAGCAAGGAACAAGCTCCACGTAGCAACAGCCCTTCACTGCACCAAGCCAAGATGCTCCAGGCTCAGCCATGCGGCCAGTGCAGGGCAGACTGGGCTGCCCCTTCGAGGGGCTGATGGAGAAGGGGCTGGCGGCCAGCCCTGCCTCCCAGAGGGAGGGAAGTCCCCAGTTATTGGTATAACATATCTTTACATCCGCTTTATGCACGTGTAGTGAAATCTTACCTTCACTCAAGACAACATCAAAATTGCCATTGATCTCCAGTAAAATCATGGCTCACTGAAGTGATTCAACGAGAGCTGAGAATCTGGTCCAAAACTTCTACTTCAAGAAGGTAAGACAATTTCCTTACACTATTACAGCAAATGGATGGGAGTACCTCTTCATTTCTCACACGAAACTGAGGAAATGCTCTCCACTCAGCAGGCTACCTCCAGACAGGGGGGTTTCTGAGCACCCCCGAGCTGGGAGAAACGCATAGGAAACCTGTGGCTGTTGAAGCTGTGGCCTGCGCTGGCACCAGACTCTCCTGCCCACCCCAGGGAGCCAGAAATGCACGTTCTGCTGTTCATCCCTCTGCAGTCCCCCATCCAGTCTCCCATTTCTGTGTGTGAGCTGGCTGACAGCAGGAGAGGCAGCTACCGTGCAGTGCAGAAAGGATGCCTCTTCCGAAATACTTGGCTTCCAAGAAGTATTTGAGAAATGATTCAGCTGAAAAATATCACTGACGTCTTATCTGGGAACTTAACAGAATGCTTCAAACAGCAAACATCAATGTATCCTTTCTTGTTATGACCACTCCTGGAGATGCACAGCTTTCTAAGCCCATAATCTAATTGCTGATGAAAACCACCGACAGAAAAAAATCAGCTGCATTTTGATAGAAATATAAATTAGTCTGTACTACATACTCATTTCATTTGCTTCATGCTCATAAAAGCTAGACTATGCAGTGGGCTGTGCAGCTGAACAGAGAAGATATGACTCACTCCTGTAGCTGCATGAGCTACCCAGGCCTCTTGTCTGTTTGTGCAGATGGGTGGTAGAAGTGGGTGAGTAGGTGAAGGCAGGGAACAGTGACAGCCCCACCATCTCCAAACCTTGCTCCTACCACAACAGCCCCTCTCTACCAGAATTTAGCTCTTGATTGTCTACCTGCAGCACAAGCCCTGGTTAAAAGCGCACAGCAGTGCTCAGGAGACAAACATTCAGAGTGAGATCACTGCATCCTGTTCTCACTCTGAAGAACGTTTGATGTCGCAGAGGATGCCGAACTGCATCTGAGACGTTAGTGGGAGTAATAAAAATTTCACATCACTGTCCCTCCTCCCCCCCCCCCGCAAAGAATTTCAAAGGTTAAGCGATATCCAAAAAAACCCGAGAGAGTTTGGAGTCTCAGCCACAAGGCATTGCTTTATCTAAGCATGCTAGTCTCACTTGTTAGATGATATCCCAGAAAGAGGAGCATGACAGAGCAAAAGCAAACTGCTGGAACTAAATCCCAAAAGACATAATATTTCTTACAGTTTCAGAAATTCTGATCAGCTACAGTATGCTAAGATCTTTTACAATGTTTCCTTTAGCTTCTCCTCCCCACCACCGCCTTTAATAAAATTTGTCTTAGTTAAATTTAGAAGTATTATGAAATTTTTTTTCCTTGAAGGGTGGCTCTTCGGGTGTCACTTACTCAACATCGGAAATAAAGCCATCTGGTGTGCCTGTTACTGACATCTTCAGATCAAAGGTTCAAAGCAGAACTAAAGACGTCCTTTTACTCACATTTACCTTTTAACTCCAGACATTTCCCTCCAGATCTTTCCTCTCTCATCCTCAAGTACAAGGATTCAGCCTTGGATTTAACTCACAAATGCAGGAAACTAATACTACTCACAGACTGAATCAGCCGTACTCTGTCCAGGCAGTGCCTGAAGGGAAAAGGTTTGAACACTTCCTCACTCACCTCTGGAGAACATCTAGCCTCCCTAGCACATTATCTCAAGAGCTTTTACAGCTCATCTGTTACACATTTGACAGTTAGCATTTGCTGTACACCAAGCTTTGCAAGTATAAAGCATAATCTTAGTATTAGTAATACCATCCTCAAAAAACAACTAAGAGCATTTAGCCTGAAAAAAAGAGAAAAGCACCAGCCAACCTCTGAAGCTGAGCTGCCTGCTGCAAGTTCCGGATGGAGACAGAGCTCTGCAAAACATTTAAGAGAGATGCATTTACAATATACCAAGTCACAAAGTCAAATTTTAAGGGAGCCCATGTGATGTGCAAAATATTTGCTAAATAATGCAGCATTCAGGATCTCAGCACTCACTGGTAGAGTGCACACACAGAGGACTGGGACAGGATGGTCCCATGGCTAAAATAAAGTCAATAGTCAACCCTAAGATAGAAACACATCTACATTTATGGTAAGGTTATAGTGATTGGCTGTAGGAGCCACCAGGCATCCAGCCAATTTCCTTTTCCAGTCTAAGGAAATGCTCAGTTTGTTTAAAAAATGATTTTTTTCCCTGCTGTGAAGAATGCATTGACGTCATCAAACTGGGTCTGTTGAACAAAAGCATGGATCCAGGGTTGTGTCAAGAAGTTGAACTACAAGAGAAAGGACACACATGTGTTTCAGCTTTCTTTTAGAGTGACAGGGACTATTCCCAATTCTCCTTTATCACCTTCTCCAGAGGAGACCTGCTAGAGGGGACAAGTGACTTGCTACAAGTTTCGGTTTCCACTCTGTTTTGTTCCACTCTGTTTTGTTGTGTTTCCACTCTGTTTTGTTGCTAGTGTGGGGTTTTTTTAGACAAACACTAGCATCTATGGCTCCACAGGCCTGTCTATCAGATCACTATTACTTCTAATGCGAACACGCTGCGAACTCCCTGATCTGATTTGATGTAACACCATGCAGCACCCTTACAAAAAAACCCCACAGGGTGTTCGTAAACCTCTCCGATCACACACTGCTTTCCCACTTCCATGCTGTCATATCAGCTTCTCCACCCACAGAACAGAGTGTTTGGGCCAATACAGTGCTTTGCTACCACATCATCTGATCAACAATCTTTCACTATACCACTAACCCAGGTGATTATAAGTAGTATCTTAGAAAGGGGAAGGGTAACCTCGAATTGTGAGAATCTGGCCATATCACACTGCAACAAAATACCCAATAGTTACAGTGGTTACAGATCATTTCTGGTCCACAAGACCATAGAGCAAAGGGTGCAGCTGGTGAGTGGCGCAAGGTCACCGTTTTAATGTTTCACAGAAGATTTGGAAAACAAAGGGCAAAGCATTCCACCATGAAACTGTACTCAGTAAGAGCTGATGATTTAAGGACTGATGCCACTCCAATCATTTCCCAACAGGGTTATCTGATGCTTGTGACGAGAGTCACAGAACAGAACAGGTTTGAACCAAGGATGAAGGAGATGCAATAGGGCTGTGCGAGTAATGGATTACTCAGTCTAGTACTTGAGCCAAAAGTCAAAATTAGGTTGTTCTGAACATACATGAGGTGGGGGAGAGGCAAAACAGAAAAGCAAAATAAAACAAAACGTAGACAGAAAGTGAAACAAAATGACTCTGCTTTGGGCGCAATTATTAAGTGTTTGAGCTTTATCTTCCTTTCCTTTAAACTTCAGGTTATTTACAAAACATGAATCACATAACAAAACATTTCATTTTAAGTATCTCCAAAACATATATTCTGTATTCTCTCCTATTTTCCTCCTTTTTCAGCCAAATCAAGTTGTCCAAATACAAGAGTTGTGTCTCCCCTAATCCACATCTTAAGGAAAACTTACTGTCTACTAAAAGACAGGGGAATAAGTCAACATATACAAGACAAGAAAATGCAAAGCTAACAGGAAGACAATCATAACTCTTCTCAAATTCAACAGCTCCTACATTTATATTAAGGTATCCCAGTGTAAGTCTTTCGAGCAACAATGATCTTCTAATGTGGACTGTATGTCAAAGGAGAATGTAAGTTTGACGGAATGAACTACTTTGGTTAAGTTACACTACATTAATCTAATTGCCCATTCTTAGTACAAAAGAACTGCTAAATAATTACCAATATGCCAAAACAAATATAAACCAAGTATTTTAAAAAATCCCCACAGTATATTTAAATTTAAAAAATCTGTAACAATTTAACAAAGAAAGTAGTAGTACAAAGCAAGTCAGATCTTATGCTTTCCTCTCCCCTGTTATTTTCCCTCTGGAATATAAATATGGATTCAACATTTTGAGATGAGACCAATACAACGCACAGGCCTCTGGGCCCTCAATCATGTTTTATTTCACCTTGACAAATTTTTCTTCATCTGGACAGACTAATTAAGTTAGCCTTCTGAAAAACTTAGCAATTCATAAGGTCATAATGCCCTGATGGAGTCAGTTTCTCTAGGTGCAAGTAGGCTTCTGGAGAGGGAAGAAAAGTCTTGATGCCAGTTAAGGCATGAATACAGATTCCAACTCGGCTACTCTCAAAGCCAGAACACTGCGGTCACGTGTGTCCAAAATTATTCCTCGTGTGTTTTTGCAGCTACCTCAAATAGAATTTCTTATGACCAGTGCACACACGTGAACATAGAACAACAATAACAAGGAAAAAAAAAAACACCACCAAAACACAAAAATCAAACCAGCACAGTAAATAAATAAAAAACTTCCCTTTAATTCCAAAACCTTACATTTTTAAAGGTGGAATTGCAAAGGAACTAAAAAGTCAGCCTCCTGCGTGTTAAGTGTTCCTGGAGTTTGATTCCACCAGAGTCTGATCCCTCTTTGCATGTTAGGAAAGGTGCAAGGCCATCTGCTGGTAAGAAAAATAGTGCAGCATCTTGTACTCCTGCTTAGCACTCCTCAACTGACACCTGAATTAAGCTTTAGATGAAGGGTGAGTAAAGAAAATAGTCAAGAATGCCACTTTTACCAGCCCAAAAAAGCTGCTACAACCCAAGGAACAGTGCAAAGATGAAAGCACTGGCCTTACAGTGCTCACCAATACCAACTCAGGATAGCCAAACAACAAAAAAAATCCTCGAAACACATTGCTGTCTCTTGGTTTGTATCCATTATATATATTAAAAACCCCCAAACAGCTACAGTTATTAACTACATGAGGTATGACTCCAAGTCATATGCAGACACTATTGTTTTGACAAGAATCTGGTGGCTTCTCAATGCCTCTCAAAGCTCCCTACCAAGACAAAAACACTCCACCGCAAAACAGATATATGCATGCAGTCATCACACCTCCGGGGGGGTGGGGAAGAGCGTAAACCACATGCGCCTAATAGATGTTAGCTACATTAGCAGAAGATACTGGATAATTAGGGCAAGAAGCAAACCGAGGTGTTATTGAATGCTAAGCAATGCCTGCTGAGGGCCCAGCCACATTAGGCTTTGTTTGGACAAACCACAGTCCCCCAAGTGATGAATTTGGAATCGACTCTACTGAGCTTTCGGCTGCAGCAGCCATCCAGATCCGGACAACATTGCTCGCAGTCCCTACTTCACCCCTACCCGCACGCAAATTTCCGCTAAAATTAACAGCCTCGGGTACACACTGATTTGGCTTTGCCCAGTAGGAACTACAGACATGTAACACAGGCATTGCACCCCAGAGAGGTGCCTCTTGTTCGTCATACTCCGTACTGCCACTGGGAAGGCAAAAAGTTGATTGTTAAAGGATACTCCAAAGGCAGCATCTCTAAAAATGTGTCAGCAGTACATTTCGTTTTATCCGGAAGTGGTTAAAAAGCCTGAAATATTTAAAACAGTAGCTATTTTTTGATGATGTTATGAGCCCAGCTTATCTGTATGGCAGCCAAGAGCCATACCAGCAGAAAATCTGAAGGGTTTCTGAAAATCTGAGTCATAAACCACCGAAAAATGGTGTTTAAAATGAAAATGCCAGCTCAATTGCAACCATGATCTTCCCAAGGAAATGGCATCATGTCAAAGCCTGAAAGATCAGAACACGTATCGATAATTGACACCATCATGTTATTTCTAACACTATGAAGGAGGCCAGACCACCAGCATTTCAAACCACGCAAAGGTTGCAGGAAAAGCACAAGGACTGACTGGAAATAGCTACAAAACAGAAGTCACAGGCTTGAGAAATCCTTTCAATAGGACAGCAAAAGGCCGTACCCTCTGCTGCAGTGAATTTAGCCTATTCTGAATGGCTGCTCCACTCCTACGGATTCAGGACTCCCTGCCCCAAGCCTGTCCTTACCAATATTGCAAAACTGGAGTTGCTGCCCTTGGTGGCGAGGCAATTGCTCTACCCAGCAGTTGCAGCACACGAAGCAAATGCCTCACGCCCAGCCCAAAGCCTGTTGGCATTTTGCTTCGTGACCTCAGGGCCGTGCCTGGCATCCACAAGCTGCCAAGCGGGTGCACCCGACGCCATACAGCCCAAACGCTTAAGATCCCCGTGGAGAGCGTGGTGCCCACGACAGCCAGAAGCAGCCGGCGTGCCCTTGCCTCCCTTCCACGGAGGGGAGCTCAGCGCAGAGAGCAGGGGGCTGCCCGCGGGCAGAACTGCCCGTCCCGGCCCTGCGGGGTCATCCGGGGGCGGAAGGCCCTGCCCGGGGCTGGCTCCCCACAGCGCAGGCACCTGCGGGCAGGGCGGGGAAGAGGCAGCTCTGCCCGCTCCCGGCCGCCGGCCCCTCCGCGCCTCCCCCGGCGCCGGGCCGGGGGCGGGCCCGCGCCGTGTTTACCCATGGGAGGAGCCGAGGGCGGGCAGGAGCAGGCTACCGGCCGCCGTGGTGGGACGGGCCGCTTTCGCTTTGCCGGAGGGTGCGGGACAGCGCTGGGCAGCGGCGGCATGGCCCGGGCACTCCTTCCCCTGCTCCTCGTAAGTGTGTGCCCGAGCGGGTGAGCGGGGCGGGCGCCCGGGAGCCGGGCGGGGCGGGCGGCGGAGCCCGGGCGGCGGCGGCGGCGGCCCGGGCTGGCGCTCGGCAGCAGGGCGGCCGGCGGCGGGGACAGCCCCGGCCGGGGACAGCCGTAGCCGGGCGGGGACGCGGGGTGCTGCGGGGTGCTGCGGCAGGCGATGCCAGAAGCGCTGCCTGGTTTCTGATCGCCGCCGACCGCAACAAACTTTTTTTCGAGATTTCAGCTAATTCATTTAGGCGATCATCCCCCCCCCCCCCCCCCCCCTTTAAAAAAACCACCTTCAAGTTCAGGCACTTTATGATTTTACAGTCACTTCTGAGGGTGCTAGGTGAAGGGAAGTGGGCGTTGTGGACAAGCGGACGGAAAGAAAAGGGGGATGGATGCAGGTGGCTGTCAGATAGCTGCGGGGGGACCCAGGGACAGCTGGTGCTGGCCTTGGTCCGCAGCCACCCATACCCAGCCAGAGATGCTGGCGAGGCAGGTTCAGCATCCGTGCATAGACAGCACAGTTAGATCTGTGGCTGGGTATTTGCCCGGGCAAAGACCACATTAGTGAAAGCTGACTTGCACTGCAGCTCAGGGATCCATAACAAAGTGATCTGGTAAAGCAACATAAAAGTGAATACCTGTGGCGGAGGAGTTTTGAACCACTACTGATAGTGACCCAGGAAAAGCTAGAGAAATACTCCAAAGTCCAGTGGCATGAAGCGCAGTGTTTACTGGAAGTAGTGGGGCAGGGCCTTCCTTTCTTGCCTTAATCATCCCCTAAGCACAGTATGAGTCTCTGCAGCTTCAGAGCTTAGGTCGTGTCTAACTGTCATCAGTAAAGTTACTTTTGCCAACACTCATTTTGAAGGGCTACTGTCAACAAGGAAGGTAAGGAAGTGTTTCAGGGTCTGCAGCACAGGGATCTCCACTGGTACAGGTGCATTAGGCCAACGAGCTGCAGTGGCAGCAAGCTCCTGGGCAGGAGACCGAGGCAGATGCACTGGCTCTGCCGGCGCTCTGGCAGAGCTGCCCCGAGGCAGCCCTGCTCTGAGAGCCCAGCGGTAGGATAGTGGGGATCTGGCAGGTGGCAGTAAGCCCTGCTGCATAGCAGAGCCGTGACCTGCTTGGAAGCGTGGATGCGATATACGTTGCTTCCCCAACCCCAATTCTCACCTATTTCAGAGAGAACTCACTGGAGTTCACATTCAAAATCTCTTCACAGTGTGGTTACATTGCTAATGAATGCAGTTTGCTTTGGGGTTGGGCAGGCTAAAATCAGATGTTAAGGTAAAAACTACTCAAATTCTGATCTGATTTACTATGTAACAGGTAGTAAACTATTTAAAGTGATTCAGAGGGTTATATCCATGCCCCTGCACAAAGCACCAGAGCGTAGTTAAATACAAAGAAGGATTTTCATCTGCTGACAGAAGTGTGTACTATCTATTCCTATATAGGAGCAGCAAACAACTGGCAGAAATGTCAGTCTAGCTTAGTATCTTGGAACTATTCAGAATATAAATTAAGATTAAAAAAATACTTTCTCTTATCACATTGCTCCCAGAGAATAAATATAATTTCTATTCCTATTTTCCACTTGTTTCCAAATTTCAGTAGCCCTTAGAAAGACTGTAGTACTCCCACATACTTTCTATTTTTAAAAAATTATGGTGGTTTTTTTTTATTAGCATGTTGTTCCACAACTTATAAATCAGTAAACCTGGGCAGTATTTGACATACTAATTTGATTAAACCAGAACATGAAAGTAGTTTGTTCAATGAGACCTCAATTTTGCAAGGAACTCTCATGTTGCACTAAAGTAGAAGCAGTTGCAGGGATAGTCATGTAAAATAGCAATGGCCTACGTCGTTAGAAAACATCTAACTTTACCCTGTAACAAGCCGCAAAACCACATACCACTCTAAAAGAGACACACTCTAAAGCAATAGGCCATCTTAAGAGAGTGAAGTATTATCTAAATATTTTATAATTATCTGATATGACTACAGAGCAGGCAGTTTTCTGGAAATTTAGAAGACATACCTTTGAAAAAAGGACTCCTACATTACCGCACTGACCCTTCTTTCTCATTTCCCAGACAACTAATGCACACATTTAAATGTATATGTATAAACAGCCATAAAGTCATGGGATGACCCAAGACTCAAGTGAAAAGTATAAGGGCCCCAATTCTGGAAACATGTGTCTGCTCACTTTTCCACAGTTAACGGCCTTTATCTTTGAGGCAACTCACTGAACAAAGAGAAAGTGCCAACAAGAAAACTGTATTGTGTTACAAAAGGAAAACGGGGAAGAGTTACTAAATTTCTACGCTGTCCAGCTCTTATTCATTCTTAGCCACAACATCATCAAAGTGAGGTGGGAGCTGTTAATATTGCTCCGACTCTCCCAAATTGTATAGTATTTATTAGGTGTTCACTAGTACAGTACTCCTATGTCCTGGTTTCAGCCGGGACAGAGTTAACTCTCTTCCTAGTAGCTGGTACAGTGCTGTGTTTTGGATTTAGTGTGAGAATGATGTTGATAACACTCTGATGTTTTAGTTGTTGCTAAGTAGCGCTTATCTTAAGCCAAGGACTTTTCAGTCTCCCATGCTCTGCCAGCAAGCAGGTGTGCAAGAAGCTGGGAGGGAGCAGAGCCGGGGCAGCTGACCTGAACTAGCCAAAGGGGTATTCCATACCATGGAACGTCATGCCCAGTATATAAGCAGGGGGGGAGTTGGCCAGGAGGCGCGGATTGCGGCTCAGGAACTAACTGGGCATCGGTGAGCGGGTGGTAAGCAATTGCATTGTGCATCACTGGTTTTTTCCTTCTCCCCCCCCCTTCCTTTTTTGTTGCATTCCTTTTCATTACTATTATTATTATATTTCATTATTACTATTGTTAGTATTATATTTTACTTTAGTTATTAAACTGTTCTTATCTCAACCCACGAGTTTTACTTTTTTTTTTCCTTTGCTTTCCTCCTCCTCACCCCACTGGGAGGGGGAGGGGGAAATGGCTGCGTGGTGCTTAGTTGCTGACTGGGGTTAAACCACGACATCCTAAAAACCAAAATTAAAAAAAAAAAAAAACCCAACAAAAAAAAAAAACAAGATGACCAACCGTACAACCCCTACCCCCCCAATATATTGCCATAATTTGCATGTGAGTCAGCTGAGACGTGAAATAGTAATGGATTGAATTTGGACAGTGACTATTTTAATACACTGGACAGTAACCAAGGCTGCTTACTCTCACAGGCACTGAACTCATGCATCTCACTTGAAATTTAAGAAGCTCAGGATGCCTCTAGTTGCGGGGAAATACCAACTCCCTTTGCTGGGCTTCAGAAAATGGAACTGGATTCTTTTTGTCCTTCTCATAAAAGCTTTTAGAACACGAAGTACTATTTTTAGTGGTTATTTTGGCACTATCGACTTCTGCTTTGGTGGGGGAAAAAAAAAAGAGATGGGGAAAAATGATACTGGAGATATTGGAAGCAGAAATTACTTATCATAGTAAAAGAACTGGAGTAGAGAATCCACTTAACAAGCAGTGTGAATTTACTTACTCTTTGAAAAACCCATCCTGACAGGGTTAATGCAAGGGAGATTAATTACATAGAAAACTGTATTAAAATGGAGCTAACTCTAGCAACCATTTGTCAAAAGTACCAGAAGCAAATCAAAACTCAGAAAATGAATTAAAGTTTTTCTCAGCTCCCACTAGGCAAAAAAAGCAAGAAAAATCCCCCCCCTCCCCCTTTTTTTAACACTTAGAAAGCCCCTGATGAGCTCATGCATGTTGCCCCATGTAACAAGTGTGGAGTGGAAAAAAAAGGCCACCAAGTTCTGAAGGCATGAGCCTTCTCACCCATAGGCATCTATGGATTAGAAATGGGAGAAGTGGTTCACTGAAAATAAAACGTATTATAAAGATAACAGGAGAAAGCAGAGACAATTTTTTTCTCAGGGTTAAAAGTTGTAAAGCTTTAAAAAGTCCTGTATGCAAATAACACGTTCACACACTTCCAAAGCTGAGATTACAAGCCCATAAGGTAGGTCTGCTAAAACTTTTCAGCTGAAGGAAGGTGACCCGTTACGAAGAATACTCTGATGCAGGAAGAATCGGAGGCCTGAGAATCCCAAAATGACACGAGTTTTCAAAGAAACTAAAGTTCTTGTCACTCTGTCCTGGGAACACAGATGAAAACAGGTTTTATAAGTTTCCTTAGCAGATACCTGTTGGTGAAAGCATTTTGGAGAACTCTGCAGGAGTGAAGGAGAGGGAGGAGGTAGAAAGCTCTCTTAAATGCCTGGGCAATGCAAAAGGAGAGAAACCAAAAAATTTGGGCTCATGATAATTTTTATGGATTCTGCTAAGGTTAGCTGTCCCTGATTGATTGATTTTATTCCCATTGACTGCTTAACTCAATCTAAGTCTTCAGTTTAGATATGACAACTATTTTTTAGGTTAAGATGAGAAAGGTAGAGGAGAGCCTTTGTGAGTCATTTTAGGCTGAAAACATACAGCTGCTGTTTGAATGTACACATCATAAAAAAGCCCCTAAAGTGCTTCCTTTCCGCTATTAGCGCTCACTGCTCAGTGACAACAAGGAAAGCAATTAAGGTGTGTGCAGGAAGCTAAATGACTATTGACTTTTTTTTCCTGTAAGACACACCAAAATTTTTATATAGCAAACGTATTGCTTTTAAGAGGGTGCAAATCCAGGAGTAGAAAACAAGTTTGAAAAAATTAGGGCGTTGCTTTGAAAAATCTCCACAGTTTTCTCATTATTCCTTGTACGGGAAGGCGGTGTAAGATGTCCCTGCAAGCAGAACCAATGTAGGTGTTCAGTGTTGCTTAAATGTCAATTCTGAGAAGTGATCTCCACTTCTTGTAAGTGTACCAGGAAGTTCATCTCTGTGAGTGACAGCGGAGGGCTTCCATCAAAAAGTGTTATATTTTTCTGTCCCCCCTCACGAGCATAGCTCGTTTGTATAAAAGCATAAGCAAGAAGCGGAGAGGTTTGTTCACGTGAGGGAAGGCTGTGTCTGTGCACGCACTGTGATTGTAGGCGTTCAGTAAACACACAAAAAAAATCAGCTAAGTTTTACTGATATTAGTCATTTAGAAAGATGTTTTCTTCTTTCATTATATCCCATTTTCTGCACGACTCTCTGGAAGTTTTCTTTCTTTGTGTGTGCTCTGTGCTTTGCCAGTGCCAGTCAGTTTCTCTGCTGTGCCCAGGTACTGTTTGTGGGTGCGTTAGGGTAATCTTCACTCTCCCTTCTTCTCTTTACTGTTGCCCAGGGTCTTTTTTTTTTTCCCCTCAGAAAAATGGCTTGACTTCTCTGGTCTAAAAAGGGGAGACTTGGGTGCCGAAAGCAGGACGCAGGGTGTCGCTGTGGGTGCAGAGCTTCGCCAGGTGCGGCTGTGAGGGCAGGTGAGGAGGAGGGAGCCGGGCCCTCGCAGCGGGGCGAGCGCCGTGGAGCCGGGGCAGGTTCGTCAGAGCATCAGCTGTGGCGTTGGAGTGCAGCAGGGAGCGGGCGCTGAGTCACAGTTCCTCCATCAGCATGGGGAGATGAAGGAGTCATTTTCCTACCAACTTCCTCATACCACGAGCGGCATTTGCGTTGGCCTGTCATGCACCCCACCCGCGCCACCTGCCTTCAGGGCTGGAAGCCTTCTGGCTCCATCGGCTTTCCTGGGGTGGCCAAAGATCCATCGTGCTGCCTCAGGGCCTCCCCGCCCCGGCGACTGCCTCGCTTCCAGACCCTTCTGCTGGCCGAGGCCTCATGCCAGGCAGGCCGGTCAGGGTGTCACAATCCTCCCGCTCTGAGAGCCGGGGCAGTGCATGTCCCCCCGGTGTTGTCCTGTGACCGTCCCCTCCCTCGGCCCAGTCCGACACGTGGCAGAGGAGCAACAGAGGAGCAGGACTTCACCCTGCATCAGGGAAAGCCAAACCAGACTGGACATACGTCCCTGACTACATTTTAGTAATTATTTTTTAATCGGACTTTCTATCCCAGTTTTTAGTAAGACGGTTCCCCCAGGCAAAAGGAAAACAAATCACGCTAATTTGGCACATCCATTTGACAGCTTCTGTTAAGGCCTTACATTAACATTTTAACATCATTACACTGGGATTTGGAGAAGAGCACCCTCAAAGCTTTGGCAGCAAAGGAGGAGAGTCAGAGCACTGAACAGGGGAAGTGACGGGCTGAGCGTCCATACCCACAGTTTCTCAAGTGCTAACCTTTTTTAGCAGCTGAAGCTTCTCTTCCAGGTGCAAAGAAAGGCCTTCTTAATTTCAGTCTAGTAACTAATATTATATAAATTTTAAAACAGATGGCTGCTAAGGAAAGAAAATGCTTTTCACCTTCCCATCTTTGAACAGACTAGAGGATCAAAAGAAGTGGCTACTTGTAGAAGTTAGCAGTGGTCATTGGTTACTTCAATTAATTAGCCACAGATGACACTTCCTTCACTTGAGAGCCCAGTTTGAAATCCAAACCTATTTTTCAGTAGGTTAATATTTAAGATAATTAAAGAGTTTTCTGCATCTAACTAAAGTTACAGTCAGCATCCAAGCAGTTTCACACAAAATCATGAAGATTGAATTAATCAGCCATTAAATATCACCCTCTGGCAGGAAAAAAATGTAACAATAAAAATAACCAGTCCTCAAATTATTAGAGAATTCCTTAAATATGTATGTCCTTTGTTGTTAGCATTAACAGATACAGTCAAATTTATATTAAGCTGCAATTCAAAAGTGTTTGAGGATAACCAACCATTCAGAATTAACCTCTTTCAAATATCCAAGACAAAATTAAAAATAAATTATTCTAGTCACGGTGTTTTGCATGCTGATTTAAAATGTGAGTGAATCTGTGATCCGTAGGACTTTTAGTCCATGCAGTGCACCATTGGTGTGACGATTTGGCAGTTTCTTTGTATCGCACCTCATTCCCCACTAATCCCCTTTCTGAAAAAGGTACCCTCCCGCCCCTCTCCTTCACAACTTGTTCTTGCATTTTGCCAAGGACAATAGTATTGCTCCATTTCTTCCCAAGCATCATTTTCCCCCTTCCTCAGTATCCCTCACAGTGTATATCTGAGTCTCTTGTGAAGTACAAAACAATTTTTTTTAAATTAAAGAGGAGCAAGAACAGTGAATATAGAGCTCAGCTTAGGTGTTAAGACTTCAAACTCTTCAAGACAAGGACCATCTTAATTTTTTCTGTTACAGCTCCACACAGATAGTTAGTAACACACAAGTAAAATAAATCATGAAAATGTTCAAACCACTCCAAACTATCAGCAGAAACTGGGTTAAGTAAAGGTAGGCTGTCCTGCATAATAATCTTTTTAGGAGGGAATCTAGTTATCCAGCCAACAAGCATTACATAGCTCCATTATATAGAGATCTCATACTTAGTGCATGCAAAGTACATACAGAATTCCTCACAAACCATTGCCAAGAGGAAGGCAAACTGTAGCAGATCTATCCTTCTCATTTTCCCGCCTTACTCCCAAAATAGAAAAAACGAAGGGTTTGGCCTCTGGTCCACAGTGCTTTCTTATTATCATGAAAAGAGGCAGGACAGTGACGGCTAGTAAAGTTACTACTAACAGGAAAAAAATTAAAAAAACAAGAACTATGCAATTTAACTTGACAGTGCATTCAAAGAAATGGATCAGGGTGTAAATTAATTTGAAAGGAGAGTGATACTTCTTTCAGGCATATATAGGCATCGTGTATTAAGGAGAAAAATAATTGAATTGGAAAACAAAGTGAGAACAAGATCATTTTAGAAATAAGGTATTTTTGGCTGAGATTAAAACAGTCTTTTTTTTTTTCTTCAAAGATGCATTAACACTGTTTAGTTTGCAAGCAACAGTTGGGAGGCAAGAAATTAAGAAAGATATCATTTAAATTAAGGAAGTTCTGTATGGAAGATTATTATTACTGGCTAAGAAAGGGCAGATTTAGGCACAGTGATCTGAGGCAGAGAAAGCTCTTCAAGAAAATAATGGGAGTTCCATTGCTTTGCACTATAATTAGGCATATGAGGTCATCTGTTACAACTCAAATGTATGCGCCTGTTCTCAAGCTTTAATGTTCAAACGATCAGTACCTGTAGTGGCAGGGTTGATAGCATTAAATCTAATATGTGTCCTTATTGTCCATTAACTCTTCTGAAGCAATGGACAACTTTAATAATGGGATGAATATCAATCTTTAGCAAAAGTAACGGTACCGATGTAACTGTGCTAGTAGTAAAACACGCCTCCAGTCCTTGACAGTTTTTTTGTATAACTTTCTGTTCTTCTCTCCTAGGTGGTTGTCTTAATTATTGAAACACAGTGCAAAAATGATACTGAAGCTCTAATACACATAGCGTACAATAAATTAATTACAAGGAGGATCATTGCTAAGAGGGAAATTAAGTGTAATCGGGATGAATACAATTTAGGTGTTCAGTGTTGCAAGAAATGTAAACGTGGTGAGTATCATACTAAGACTGTGTCGAAAAGTCATTAAGAGTGGAAACCACAACATGCACAATTGCTTTCTGCTGGGATAGCTAAGTGGCATGCTGTGGTTTCCTGGATGCAGTGCTTCATTCTAGCTATATCTTTCTCTATTACAGGACATCAGACACTTCAAAAGCATTTCTTGAGCTCAGTGCACCAATAACTTTTCACTACAGATAGTAGTTCTTACATAACATGCTTGTCACAAAAGAGCCAAGAATTACATACACATCTTTGAAAAAGGTTAAAGTGCAAGCACAGGCTTTTGCCTACAAGACTCCATATATTCATGGGTTTTCCAATTTTGCATGTACAGTTTTGTTCAGTGTGTTCTCCTTCAGTCCTAAATTGGAGGAAGAGGGGGGATAATCAGGTCTTATGTATACTGCATTCCTGAAGAGCATGTATGTATGTGTAAAGAATATAGATTCTGTCCATATATGTAAATCAAAAAGTATTAGGGATTAAAAAGAAAGTCTGACATGGGTCTTCGAGCTCATGGCTTCTGTCCAAAGGTATTGCAAATCTTAATTCTTGTTTTTCTGTCTCTACAGGTTTTGTTAAAAATATCAGCTGCCCAACAAATACTAGCAAACACTGTGTTCCATGTGAAAATGGAAAGGAGTACATAGATCACGTCAATGATTTGGAGAAGTGTTTGAGATGCTATTCATGTGACAGCATATTCGGTACGTCTGTAGAAATAGGAACTCTAGCAATGAGTCTTTTTTGATACAGGATTTGACTGAAAAGTCTCCACAATCCCTGAATAGTGGGTAGCATGCAGACGAAAATGTTTTAGTGGTAGTACATGAAGGAATTTATGACAAAGTTATAAGTTTATCCTCCAGTTCCCTTCTGTCAGGCACAGAGTAGGAAGAAGAACAAGCTATGTTGGTCCATTATTTCTCCTTATATCTGCCTTTGGTCAGCCAAAGCAGTCCTTGCAAAGCAGACCCTATACAAACTGGTTAGAGTCAAGGAAGAAAAGCTCTCTCCTTCACCCTCTATTTGAAAGAAGAGGGGTGTTGTAAGAAGCAGGGATGGGAGAATTCCTAATGGTTTCTTTTGTAGTCTTTAATGTAATTACTAATATTATTTAAAATTGCTGGAGGCGATAGAGTGATGTCTTTTATACATTCAAGATGCTGTGTGGGATACAGGGTCAAACTATGAGACTACGAGGCATGCCCTACTGGGTCAGACCAGTGGTCCACCTACCCCAGTATTCTGCGTTCAGCAGTGGAGGCAAGACATGCTCTTTAGAGAAAACACAAACAAACCTGTCTGCTTTCTGTGGTCTGTTTCCTGTAAAGTCTACTAGCATCCATGGTTGTGGGAAAGGACGTTAGAAGGTCCATCCCTACCTAATCATTATAGTATCTATTTATGAGCCCTTTGTGCATGAACCTGCTGGGGGACACCAGGTTCCAGAAATTCACTACCTGTTGCATAAATACCCATCATAGATTATTATTTTTTAAATCCATTAAACTGATGTCCCACCAGTTCCACCAGGTGTCCTGTAGTTCTAGTATACTTGGATTTAGGGAATGGTAGTTCTGCATTCCTCATATCTAAAATCGAGTTTGGCGAGCAGAGAAACAGCTCTTAACTCCGATATGGTTGTACTCAGATCACCTGCTGGAATATCAATCTTTAGTGCTTCCCCCTTCCTATACCACCTCCGTATGCATAGAAAATTTTCCTCTCATTAGCTACTATAATAAAACAATTCAGTATTTTGTACAGTGCCACAAAGGAAACTACTAGTTAAACTGAAGGGGAGAAAAAGTGTAATGGAATGACTAGTCACATTATCCCATGGACAATAATGTAGTTGAAGAGAAGTCAGTAGAAAACATTAGGTAGGAGGAAAATTACCACTCAAGTTCCATGAGAACCATTCTTAGGATCATACATGTTCGATATTTCCATGAATGGCTTCAGCACTGGTTTCACAGTAGAGCTTCATCAAATTTGGAAAGATAACATGGTTTCCTGTTACAGCAGGGCACTGAATGTGATAACTCAAATTCCCTTCTATTCCTATATACCTATAAAAATAGCTTTCATAGTAGGTAGATACTTACAGTAATTTTTAATGCAGAAATAATTTTTCATAGATGGAGATAGCTTCATCATATACACTGAGGGTAGGAGAAAATTAATTCACTTGTCTTGATACTTAAGCAGGGAATATGTTAACTAAAAAGAGAGAGTGGAATTCCTCACCATTGGAGGTCCTCAAGAAGAGATAAAATTTGTCTGTCAGGAAGAGTAAAAAACCTGTCTCTGACATCGAGCAGGGAGATGGGCTACGTGATCTTCCAAGTTTCCTTCTGGCTTTACACTTCTGAATGGGAAAAAGAAGCTGCAACTTTTGGCAGTGCCAAATGAGTCCTCTTCTAGCAAGTACTTTGTCGTGTGATCAGTTTTTTGAGCTCTTGGCCAGCAGAGGTCTCTTTGCCATCTCTGTATTTCCAGTACTCTGTCAGCAGGGCTCCTTATAAAAGCTATGTTGTTCTTACAATTAAGCCTCACCAGTGCCAGCAGTGGTAGAGCTAAAAGCACGTAAGTCTGAGGACAAGAGCATGTGAGCAGAGGCCTGCTTTTAAGGCCTACTTTTTCAAACTAACAAACTTCAAGAAATTTCTTTTAGGTTTGGAGGTTGCAAAGAACTGTACGCCAGCACAGAACACGGAATGCACCTGTGCAAAGAACCATTTTTGTAATTCTTCTGTGCCATGTAGGCATTGCGATCCATGTACCATGTAAGTTTATGCCTTCATTGTTAAATATGAAATTGTTAATATCGTATGTTACCACACTTTTTTCCAGCCAGTTTCAAGACAGAGGCTAAGGTAATGTATAACCTGAGGGAAAACATACTAGTTTTCCTTTGCACTTAGCTTGTTGAGCTGACTTGGCTCAGTCAACTTAACTTGCATCCATGCAGGCTTTCCAAAGGCATGCAGAAGAACTTGTATACATCCGCCTAGTCCGTATATACTTTTCAAAAAAACGTAATGAACTATCTGAGCTTTCCTGTTGTCTTTGTGTGATCTACTGTTACATCTAGAAAATCATTTCCACACCTTTTTCCACTCCCATACCTTTCTATACCATTTTCATACCTATTAAATTCCAAACTCCAACATCTTGATATATGAAATATTTAGCTGATAAAAAGAGTTAGAAGATTTTGATTTGCTCTCTTGACAGAGTTTATAAAGAGAGAAACAAATCCCATAATAATTTTTGTTCATGTTTTCTGCAGATGTGAAAGTGGCGTAATTGAAAAACAATGTACTTCAACTTCTGACACTGTGTGCGGAATGAAAGGTACCATTTTAAAACCTAGCATGGTCTAGCATCTGCTATATTTTGAGAGGCTATTGCAATTCCACTGTTCTACACAATGGCCCATAGCGATTCCTGACAGCTAAGGGCATCATTCTGCTGGGCCCTGTACTGACCTGCGGAGCATGATTGCTCTTTTCCCTTGATCACTGTGCATGTATGAGCTATTACTCCCTTTTAGGGGCGACTCATGATAGGTAAGACTTTAACAAAGAGGTAGCTTCTGCCATTAGGAGACAACAGAAGGGTTTTTATAATCTGATGCAATCTTGTTTAAGATTTAGAGTGTGTTGCTGTATCGCATTTCTTGACTTAACTTTCATGTAATGTTTCCGATGTTCCAACATAAACAGGAACGGCATGGTGGATCGCTGCTTTGATAATTGTGATAGCACTACTAGGAACAGCTGGAGCAATACTCTGGTGTAAGTGATTGCCCATTTCTTATTCCTATCATACTCTGAATAAGATATTCAGCTGCTTACTCAGATGTAATTTTATATTCTTGGAGTCCAGAGGAGAGATATACTCTGTCCTGGATTTTAAAAATGCTTTTTTGTTTCAGACAAGAGAAAACGGAAGGGTCGTACTAGCAAGGAGAACCTAGGTGAAGTAGTCCCCAAAACAGAAGGGTCTTATGTAAGTATTGTTGCTTAGATCACAAAAAACTCAGCTTCATGCAAGGAACTTTGTTCCATGTAAATTACACTGGGACTCCCCAAGCATGGGCATGCATCTCTTCTATGACATGAATGAAGTAAATTTCACCATGAGGACTCTTTTGGGAGAAGTAAGAGAAACCTTGTATTATTTCTTAAGGATTTGTTGACATGCTTCCTAAGTTACATGACCAAGAGCAAAACTTGGTAAATCATTAGGCCTCCACTGACCCAGGGTACCTGTCCCCATGCATGCTTTTAGGCAATAGCAATTGTGAGGTGATTCCCCGAGCTTACCCAAGTCAAAAGCGGTCTGTCTGTCCAATCTGATTCCCTCGCTCATAAAACAGGGGAATCATGGAGAAAACTAAGAGAAAATTACAGAGGTCAAGTGTCATGACGTGTTTATCCTCTTATACAAGGTTAGTGTTTTACAAAATTTGTTTCTACTCATTTCTCTCTTGCTTCTCTTTTCAGGAGAGTGTACCTCTCATATATACAGGTAAGAGACAAGTAATTTCTCAAGATTCAGTAAAAGAAAAAAAATACAGACGTGTATATCCTACATTAAAAAAAGGGTATTTTTATGTAGACTTTTGTCCCGGCTTCGGCTGGGATAGAGTTAATTCTCTTCTTAGTAGCTGGTACAGTGCTGTGGTTTGGATTTAGTGTGAGAATAACGTTGACAACACACTGATGTTTTAGTTGTTGCTAAGTAGTGCTTATCCAAAGTTAAGGACTTTTCAGTTTCCCATGCTCTGCCAGCAAGCAGGTGTGCAAGAAGCTGGGAGGGAGCAGAGCCGGGGCAGCTGACCCAAACTAGCCAAAGGGGTATTCCATACCATGAAACATCATGCCCAGTGTATAAACTGGGGGGAAACTGTCCAGCCAAAACCAGGACACTTTGCCACTGCCTAGAGCTGTCATTCTAGCACAACAGTGAACACTTATTAAAGAAATGCCAGTTCATATTGTGCTTATTAAGGCATTTAGTGGTATCATGAAAGTTTTGCCTCAGGAGGCATTTCTGTTGTATAGGAAGCAACTACTAATTGACAACGGGTGAATTCCTGTTCTGCATGTGGTACAGACACTAGGAGGCAGCAGGCTGGATTTCTAGAATCACAGATAATGACGATAATGGCGTAGTCCCACACCCAGCAGTGGGATCGCAGAAACACAAACCTACCTTATGTTCAAGGGCAAAGCCACAGTAGTAACACACAATATGAAAAGAACATAAGCTCCAAGGCTGTATCACGACAAAAGACCTGTCCTGTTCCAGGACCTTTCCCAACACTATTTTGAGCAAAACAGGTACATGAGGGATGACCAGACTTTAATGATAGAGAAGAATAGGTTACAGAGGGAACTGAGATTCTATTTCAAGAGGTAGAAAGCAATATGGATGCAACCCTAAATATTTGAATTACCTAGCATTTGGTAGGGACATGTAAAAGCAGACCCACTATATATTGTAAAAAATCACATATACAACATACTGAGTCATGAATACCTGAAACTTAATCTGTTTTGGATAGGAAAAGTATCAACTCTGAGCACAGGTGATAAAAAACAGTAAGATATAAGTGCCAAGAGCATTAATTTCCTTTTATGCTTCTAGATGTTGACCTGAGCAGCCATGTTGCTGGTATTGTGGAGGAGATGACACTCCAACAAGTCAAGACATTTGTTCGTTTTCACAAAGTACCAGAACCTGTCATAGATCAAATTCTTCGGGATTATTTTAGTGATACATCTGAACAGAAGATTAAGCTGTTTGAAGTCTGGTACCAAAGACATGGGATAAGAGGAGCCTATGGAACCCTAATAAGCAGCCTGAGAGAGTTTAAAATGTGCACTGCAGCTGATAAAATTGAGGAGAAACTGAAGGCGGCTGTTTCCAGCTGTCAGGAAGGGGGACAGTCTTATAATGATGACGCTGAGCAAAGCAAAACCTGCACTCAGGAAGGTGGAAACTCTTACAATGATAGTGCTGAACTAAGTAAAACCTGTTCTGGTAGTTTGGAAGAGACATAGCACAGAGTCATTTGAAAATTATTTCTGACTGAATTAGTATTTTTCTAATAATATAAATAACAAAGCTTTTAAATGCCATTTTCGTTGGCAGTTCTGATTGATTCAAGGAAGTTATAATATGAACAATGAATAATTATGATTTTTGTAGCAATATTTTTCCTTTTAAAAAAGTTTTAGCTTTTTTTTGGTTGTTAAGAACTGGGAGGAGAAGTTTTATGGCTTATTTACTAAAAGGTACAATATAAGAGTCCAGCTATAGGATTCACTACAAGGAGAAAGAAGAAGTAGTCATTATTTGAAGAAAAGGTTTAGTCTAAATGTGTGGTCCTGCATTACTTAATCAATGTAATGTTTTGCTTACATTAAACTTGTGGGATGTTGCATTTTTCAAAGTGAAAACTCTCATGTTAAGAGTCTATGAAGTATACCAGGAAGAATACTTGAACAAAAAAAATTATATAATATACACCTAATTAATTTTGAATATAGGTGTTGATGTGTAATTAAATTCTGCTCTGTTGTAAATGGGATTTCTGCCTTGTATAAAAGCATATATAGTTTTGTATATGTGTGTGTATTTACATGTGTGTATATATGTGCAAGTTTTCTATGCAAAAGCTCCCAGTGCTAAGTAAAAAATTATTATTTCCCTTGTTCTCTGCAATGATTGCAAGCCTTTTCTAATGTTAAAACCCTTCAAAGAAGCAGGAGCTGAAGCAGCACAGCAGAACCATGATTTTTGGAAGGCAACCTGCAGAAGCTATGAAGTCTTCATAAGCAAGTGTGCAACACTAGCTCTTCTAATGCAGGAACTGATACAATGAAAGCATCATTGTCATTTAAAAAAAAAAAATTCCACATAGTGCATGACTTCTGTCTTTCCTTCTTAGTGTGCAACCTATAGATGTCATTTTTAGGTTTTCTTTTACTCAGGTTAGTAAATCACAAAAAGGGAGATCACTCTCCTGAAAAAAACCACCTTACCTTTCTTCCATCACAGACCGCAGAGGGCTCAGCTCCTAAATTCAAAGAACCAGTAGTCCTGGCTGCTTTGCAGCGAGGCCTTTCCCACGCACACATCCATTTATGCAAAGTCTCACAAAATCTTTCAACAGAAGAGGAGACCGCGGTGGAAATGTTTGCTTTTTCCAGGTCACGCAGTAAGCAGGATGACTTTCTTCTTTGGCTCTGCCATCAGTTCCCTAGAGAGAATCTCCAGCCAGCGTCAAGATTCGGCCAAAACACGAGGGGACCTGCCTGGGCTTGCTCCCACCTGCCAGCCAGGGTGTGCTGGGCCATGGGGTAGGGTCCAATTGCTGCCACCTGGCCCCAGGGCTGTGGAAGGGGCAGGGCAGGGCAGGGCAGGTCTGGCTGCAGGGTGCCGGGTGCTGGCAGTCAACCCCTGGGCAATGCCGGGTGCCCACAGCTGCGTGGGGTTGCTCCACAAGGTCACATTGCTAGAAGGGAGGTGCCTGGGAGGGCAGCGCGTGGCCCTTGAAAACAGCTAGAAGTCTGTGGATGGCATTAAGCAGGAGCCTGAAAGGAAAGGCAGGACTTGGATTAGCTTCAAAACTTTAAGCCTTTCATAGACTTGACCTGTTGAAGGTCTCAAGGACACAGGGCATGTTTTGTTGCCACACCCAGACCCGGTTTAGGTCGTACAGCTCTTCCCCAGGTCTCAAGCACCACATGGATGCTAAGCGCTCGGAAAAGCCTTCCATCCCATTTTGGAGCCTCTTGCCTCCAACCGTTCTGCATTTTCTAAGTGTCTAATCAATAAGCTTGCCACTACTATACTGCCAAAATCCTGACACTGCGCTGCTTTTCAAAGAAAAACCTTCAGGCTGCTGTAGCTCGGTTTAATAGCCATGCACCAGACTTTTGCACCTATGGACCGATTAAGGCATAGCATCGTATAAATGACTTGTGTCTGTGCTATCTGCATACCAATCTGACATGCTGCGAGAGCGTGTTGCTCATTGCCATGTTTTGGCCAGGCTCCACGTATATAGGAGAATAAAATGGCTGCCTTTCAGAAAAGCAGCACGGCAGCGATGTAGGCTGTGCCATCTTTCCTAGGTTGCAGTTATGTAGAAGTACAGCCAAGACAGGAAGGAAGGAAAGCTCCATGCTCTCACAAGCCCTGGTAGACAGGCTGCTCCCTGTACCGTGTCCCACCCAGGAAGGCATAAATGTAGCTTAAAGGTATGTTGGCAGGTGCTTGACTTGGACTTTGGCTTTTCTTGGCTTCTGGCTTTATCTCTCAGAGCGAGGCATCTGGCCACCAGAAACTAAGGTTGTCCACCTCTCAGGGCTTCAGTGGGTCAGTTAGTATAACTGATCTGAACTAGGCAGATCTTAAAATGGAGGCACCAAACCTCGTAAATTTGTGGCAGTGAAATAGAATGAGAAATTTTTCTTTCATCACACTGGAATTCCCCAACCTCAGTATAATGAGGATGGTTAAAAAAAAAAAGTCCCTGAGCAATGAGTCATATTCTCCTTAGGAGACATCTGCAAGGCTGAACCCAGACTGCCATTAACTCTAGTGGCTAGCATACATCGTAATTTTTTTTCTTAACAACTGGAACACTGCATTAAATAAGAGGGTTGATTATATTGTGCAGTTGGTTTTCCAAAGGAGTGCCTATGCATCTACATTGGAGTCAGCAGTGCAGCGTAGAGCTATCTGATCAAGCTTAAAGTACCTGGACCAGGGACTGGAAGTGATTTAGTTCTGCCAACCCGTGGTAACACACCCAGCTTTCCACTGCCTCCTGCTTCTGGCCTCATTTTCAAACTAGGGCTGCACAGGAAAATCATACCAAGCATATTAGCACTGTTTCACCTTACATTCTCACTCTCATTCTCAGAAGGAAAGTCCATGCAGAGTCTGATGCTGATAAGCAAGACAACTGCCACTGCCTTAGCTGCTCGCTGAAATACAGTTCTAGTATCTTTACTCTATGCTCTGCACTTTGCACACTTGCCATGACCAGCCTCTTTCTCCCAAACGACAAGGCTGTGTCATGAGCAGTGCAAAATAACTCTTTTCTCAGCTTTAGGTAGGGGAAAAAAATAGAAAAAATGAAAGCAACAGAAATTACTTTGAAAACTGAAACTCTCCTGTTTTATGGAAACCCAGCGTCAGAAAAGCAAATGGAAACTGAAACAGAAACTTTGCCCAGGGAATGACTTGGCATGTTTTGAAAAGCAGATTACAAAGGGGAAGCTCCCTCTTCAGGAAGCCGAAACTTTGCAAAACACTTGCATTTGTTATTTAAATAGTAAAACCAGAACAATTGTTATTTAAAAACAACAACAATAGAAGAACAGGAACACAGAAATAAAAGGCCAGAAGGATGATCTTACTTCAGTCCCCTGCAAATTGCAAGTGACCACGCGAGCGAGGGGTCTGTCAGGAATTCCACGCGCTGTTTTGCTGCGCACACCCACCCCATCTGCTCACCCATGCTGCAAACTGTAGAATAGTTCCTGCTGCCCTCAAGCAAACCAAACACCTGCGAGAAGACAGAAACAAGATCACTGTTACAGTGTGGCACCAGAAGAAAGCAGGAGAAGTTCAAGACAGCTCCAGTATACAGGATTGCTGCAATATGAAGTAAATTATTTTTAAAGTTATCCTGCAGGCTGCCAGTTCTTGAAAAGACATGGCTGAGAAATGAAGTGCTGAGTACAAAGAGTCTGAAATGTTTCTGCACAGATAGCATGACAAGCATATTAAAGTGTGAGAGAGCCGTAGGCTTATTTCCTGTATGGAGGAGAGGAAAGGAAAACAATACAAACAAATTCGTGAGAATAATAAAACTGTTTTGGGAAAAGCCTTGGAGTTAGACAGTTTTCTTGTTTTGAGGGAAGATACAACCTCAAAACTCACATGCCTCTCTTACTGTTTGTCAATACTTTGATTTTGGACTTGAAAGGGAAGCTCGCATTCCTGCTATCCCACTCCTAGCAAGAGGAAAAATGCCCACTATGTGGATCTAGCCTCCAGTACGGAGCTGCGGTTAAGAATTACAAGGGATGTGGGAACAATCACAAAACTTAACGTACAGTCAGTGTTTTCTGGATAGCTTTTCAGTGGTTTTAGTTCAAGTTCCTTTCCAAACTGAAAGCAAGACTTTTAAGGCAGACAGAGTGCTAGAGGGCCCTTTCCCATAGCTTTACACAGAGGTCTCTCAGTCCCCCAATAAATCAGCAACTGTGACAAAGTGCTATTTTCATAGCAGACAACCTAGCAAGGAATCAGCAAAAAATGTCTGTGATCACAGGGATGCTGAAAAGAGGGTCCTGAACAAATGCAGGGGAGGAGTTAGTGATGGAAAGCAATGGCAGGAAAGAGCCAAAGGTGCAGTCCTTGGAGGGACAGCACTCAGCCTGCCGCAGCCTGGGGACATGCAGCACACGGAGGTCACTGACCCTGCCTCCCATGGATCTTCCCACAGTGGTGTCCGTACGACTGGCTGTCCACAGGAGAGGATAAATATACCTGTACATGTTGGGATATGAACAAGAAATGATGAGGCAGAAGAACCTAGTTTCATTTCCTGCATATTTATCCTACAGTCACTAATGGGATTGATACATTTTCCAGATTATCAATATCTGAAGATTTACATTCTCGGTCTTTTCCTGGTCCTTCTTTCATACTATATGAAAATCCCTCTCCAGATACATCTCTGGGATAGCTGAAGCTGCAGGGAACATTTTACGACACTCCTCAAATTGCTCTGATGCATAGTCAGGCCTCTGGGAAGCCAGCCTCCGTCCCTGCTGGGGCTGGTTGTGCCCCGGCACCTCCGCTTCTCTGGGTGGGGACCGCCGTTGTCACTGCACTTCATGGGGAAGGACGGCCGTGATCTGGGCTGATCTCAAAGGGTCTTGAGGTTCAAGGTCTGTCTCTAAGACATGAGGACAACACCTATTCCTGTACTTTGGGGGACAGGGGGGCAACTAAGTTTACACCAGACAGTGCCCCATCATTTATCCAAGAACGGAGAGTGGTCACTAAATAATTCAAATTTTTTGAACCTCTCAATCAAATCTCTTCAGATTTAAATCCCTTTAAACTTGTTTAAACTTCAAACAACCACCCGGGGGGCGGGGGTGGGGGGTGGGGGGGGTGTTGTTTTGGGGGGAGAAGGGAGGTAACAGCCAGAGCCTGCCTCACTGCTCCCAGAAAGCACGCACCAAGCGCTGCAGGCTGTCTTTCCCTGCCCTTGCTCAGCAGGTGGCAGCCTGTGTCTGCGCAGTCCCACGCGTGTCCCCTCCTCCCGGTCGCTGGCTTGGCAAGGATGGACAGCCTGCAAGAGCTCCCTCCCCGCCGCCGCCTCCCCCTGCTCCTTCCCAGGCTCTCTGGCTGGCTCCCTCTCTGGGGGATGAATTATTCTCATGGGGAAAGGACATTTTATAAATGAGCTTGGACACGAAGCAAGCAGCAGGCTGGCTATGACAAGGGCACGAAGCCTTGCCCTGGTAGAGCTGAGCCTGCCATCAGGCTGAGCCAGTTCCATCTCCAATTTTACATGTGATCCCTCAAGTCACGTTCCACAAGACTTAAAATGACACCTGCAATGTCATAAAATGTGTGACAGCTTTTGTAACACTCTTCAGATTTGAGGATGAGCACAGCCTGACCCTCTTCAGCCAGCCCTAGGATTAAGCGGCTCAAGAAAGTCCCACACTGCAATGCTGAACTGCTGCAGCACAGCCAGTGACTTGGCATCACCAGTTTTAAGTTTAATACCACATGGAAAAAACTGTCATAACAAAACATTTGGGCTGCAAACTGAACACTCTGAAATCTGGAATTGGCACTGTTACTGAAGTACGTGCAACATTACCTGTGCCAACATGAATGTGCATTGCAGTAAAGTCTTAATAAATGTTCACATATAAAATAAAACAGTCGAGAGTTAGACATTCACTTGATTGTTACTTATGCAACTGCCAAGATACCAGTCAAAGGTAGGCGTTAGCAGTGGCTGAGAAAGCCTAGGAAAGACAGGATGGCTGTCCTGAAATTTGGCCCTCTGAAGGGTAGTCTTTGTATCACCATAATCAAGTGAAAAAGCAACTGGTCAAGATGGGGGAGGAGAAGGGGTGGGTGGTGACAGCTTAGAGGCTTTCTGGAGGAACTGACTTATGAATAATACCCTTAATTGCTACAACATGCTATTCTAAATGGTCTTGTCTTCTTTCTCTTCCAGGCTTGTAAATTAGCCTATCATTTTAAATAACTATACATTAAATGCAGTTTTGACTTCTGTTCTAGCTATAGAAATGTTGGGAATAACCACCTCAGGAAGCTTGCTGCCAAGATTTTTTTTAATCTTACAAAATCTGCATCTGTTGCTTCCATCAGAAAAACTAGAATGACTATGAGTGCTTGAAAATATATAATCCTGTACCATGAGACATCAGAGCTTGCAAAGTACTCCATGTATTATGCTTTTTGTTAGCTCTATTTATGTATCTTTAGCAAACAGCAAATCAGCAACTAGCTGTGCAAGGTACACAGCTCCTTTACTGAGATGTTTTTCCTGAGAAAGCGTCTTATTGTAGGAGCTTTATTCAGATCTCCCTACAGCACTCAAAAGCCTTTCCTTGACATCAGGCACGCTGGTGTAAGGAGCTTCCAAAGAGCAGCCCATAAAGATGCTATAAGGAAAGTAATGAGCAACGTTACTCAGTGCAATTTAAATAGTAATAGGTTACATGAGCAGGTACTCTTAGGCACCCTTTAGGGAGCCCGGGTTAAGTGGTTTGTTGAACAGTTACACTAACAGGTGCTTCCAAGGATTCCTGAGCTGTGGCCCCACCGCCAGGTACTTGGGGCTCAATGCCTATGGACTGCAGGACAGAGTTACATTTACCCGGTGACCCAGGGAATATACACTGTAGGGGAGAGCCAAGGAGATGCATGGAAAATTCGTGGGGTTATTTGTCCTCTCATCATTGCTTGCCTTTACAACAGTAAGACTCCGTTAATCTGCTGTCAGTGAAACTTTTTAGGCTCTCTTTTTATTTGTAAATGAAAACAGATGAGTAAATTCATGAGCTGGAATTTGGGGGCTGGACGCAAGATAAAAGCTCTGTTCTGTGTAAGGGCTGGAGTCAAACAGTCTTTCAGAGACCAGCTTCCTCCTCCCTCCTCCAAAGGCATTCCTACATACATCACAATAAAAATGCACAGATCCTCCAGGAAATGCAGTTTTCAACATCCCCTAACTCATCCACGTCCACACCAACTACCAACAGAACGTGCAAAAGCATTTCTCAGCAAGAAATACTGTTTTCCTACTTTCTTCTCTCAGCTGTGGACCTATTCCAAAGAAAGATAGTCATGTATTCATTTTTTACTTAAATGGAGGAAATGGTTCTTCCAAATGTGACTGAAAATATTGTTGGTCAAATTAAATCAATACATTATGTTTGGACAGCAACCAGGTCCAGAAAATATCAGCAAAGAAAAGAAAGCGTTAGAAGCTGTAAGTAGTTCAAAATAGGACTTCAAGTGAAATCCCGCTCTACTTGGATTCAAGTTAGTAATTGGGATCAAAGAGGCAAACTATTATCACTAGAAAGCAAGAAGAATTTTTCTTTTCTAGGCAGCATTCCACCTGAGGATCTAATGAATCATCAGCTTTTGCTCACTACTTAACAAATCTGGGCAGACTTACAGACAACCTTAGTATAGATAAGTCCACAGAGGAGCCTATGACAGAGCCAAAAAGCAAAGCAGCCTTTTTAAATCTAAAAATACTAGAACAGCCTTCTTGGAGCTAAAGGCGTGACTTAAAATGGGATGATGCCTATCTCTTTGGTGTCTTGCCACACTATCAAACACAGAAATGCAAGTCATATGTTCTTTCTCCTTCTTCCACTCTAACCGCATACTAATTGGCACAGTAGATGTTAACATTCACATGAGATATGGCAGAACCTGGCTGGAGTCCCCTTCTCTGCGCTGGAAGAGAAAATGGCATGCAAGTCTCCCCCCTCCCAGAAGCATGAGTCTGGACTATTTGAGGACATCTATTTCCTGATTACTCTTGTTGAAGCTGTTCCACTACATATAATTAAATATTCATTGCTGTGTAAGTTTGAAATTGATTCTCTCTGTTCCAGGGGATGCCTAAACTGTTAGGTTATTCACATTAGTTATCTAGTGGACCGCATGCCACAGGGAAGGCAGCCAAGGAATTATCCAATTTGTGAACCCACCTAATGCACAGGGGCTCAGCAGATCAGCACTGAGAACTCACTTGTAGACACTGGCATCTACTGAGATATTAGGTACCTAAATTCTTCTGTGGGACTAATTTGGGTTAGATTGCAGGAGGCAGCAAGAGCAAATAACATGCTGTGCAGGCAGTGTTACACTATAAAAGTTTTTTACTTTGTCACACTATGCTGTCCTTTGGGATTTTTTTTTTTTGGTTTTGTTCTTTTTTCCTAATAAGGTATCTGGGACTTTCTTCTTTGAGAATACAGTACTGTTTAAGATATCAAACAGGAAATTAAGTCTTCTAGCTAAGGTGAAACCCAAGAATTTTTCCTGTTGAACAATGGACTCCAGAGAGAGTTCCTATTTAAAAAGAAAGGGCTGGAAATTCCAGCCACCTTAAAAGAGATGCACACAGTCCTTCTGCTTTAAAAGCTACTGGTTACTTTCTGAGACTCGTAAGACTAGAAGGGACTTTGAAAAGTCATTTACTCCAGTCCTTTGCCCTGAGGCAGGATTAACTAAAATGTTTTTGTCCTATCTCAGAGATGGAGACTCCAAAACTCTCTAGGTAATTCATACTGATGTTTCACAATCTCTACTCCTAAAAAGTTTGTCTTAATACCAAAATGAACCCTTGGTATAGTTTCAGTCCTCTACATCTTGCCATACCCACTATGACATGGAGAAGAGATCGTTCCCTTCCTTTTTACAACAGCCTTTTACGTATTTGAACATCATTATCATGCTTCCCGCCTCATCTTTTTTTTTAGGCTACACAGCACCAGTTTGTTCAGCCTTTCATTGAAGGGCACATCTTCTGCACAATGACAAGCACACAAAAATGAAAAGAACATTTTTTTCTGCTTTTCTGCATGATCACATTAGCATGATTAAGCATGCTAATTCAGTTACCCTTGAATTTCCCTTTGGTTATCTATCTCTGAAACTTGCTGATTAGTCACCAAAGTAGGAGTGTATTTTTAGATGCATACATTTCTGAGTACGTTGCAATCCAGAATTAAACAAGTAGGGACTTCTGACTCTCCCTCAGGTGGCAGTATGTATGCTTAGGGGTACATAATGTCTATTACAGGATTCTTTTTGAAAATCTTACGCTCAAAAAATTTCAATCTAATTCTGCTAAATCTCCTGTATTCATTACCACCTCAGCAAAGGAAGCAGAATTTATACAGTTAGTGCTTTAGTTCCACAAATAGTTGGCAAAAATATAATGGCTGAAATGAATTTCCTTGGCCCTTAACCAGGCACCTTTTGCAAGTGTGAAGGTATTTTATACATGACCAAGTTTGCCTAGACCTTGGCCTATTCTGGCTCTTTTTCACATATCCTCTAAATATTGCTCTGTGAGAAGCCCCATGGAGTTGGGCTCTGTACAAAATCGTTGGGTAATACAATGCTTTGGATTTCATTGCCAGGGGAAACATCGCTTTCATCAGGATGAAGTTTGTATTCACCTAGTTTAGATATATGATCTAAAAGAGATCTGTGCATCTATTTCCTTTATTCTGCTGTCATTCTAAAGGTCTGCTGAGGAATTCTCTCTTTCCTGCCTTATCCTTATTGTAACAAGAAGGCCACAAATATGCAGTTTATTTCTTTAAATGGATGCCTTTTTCTGTTATTGTATCAGGTCCTAAATGCATTTTTTAACTTTTATGGGATTATTAAATCACTGGAAATGTTAGGAGTTATGACTTCAAAATTACAAGAACAAGACGTTAACATTTTGTGCTAACCAGGGTCCTTTAACCCCTGCCCCTTGCTGTGACAGCTTTGCCACTTTACCCGTTTTCTCAATATTTAGTTACAAGATACAGCCAGACCATTATCAGAAAAATTAATGTAATTGTGACTCGTCTAAAATCAGTTCTTTCCTGGAATTAGTCTACAAAATTTAATTTCAACATAACTTTTATGCTCTTTGTGACTGCAGTTCCTTCTGAATCATTATAATTAGCGACTCCTTCTCCGCTGTTGGGACATTGCAGGCAGTCAAAAAAGGTGCCGACTCGTTCTTTTAAGACATAACTCCTGGCATGCTCTACCTCAGCTGCTGTCCCCACAGGATAGCCAACACACCATGCTCCACCATGTATCATTACTCTGCTGGCAGCAGTGCAGCGACAGTAGTTATTGGCAATAATAATAAATGAGACAGAAGAACAAATGAAATAAATAGAAATATCTGTAGATTCAAAATTAAAGTTTTCTCTTGAAGATCAGTAACAAATGGTCAACCTCCTAGGAAAGGACCCCTTCTCTAAACACACAAATTCAGGCAGTGTCGTTCAAAGCAGGTTTCAGGATGTGTGTAGATAGGAACTCCAGTGAGAACACTGCTCAGTGCCAGAGGAAACTCTTTTTAAAATACCTTATCGCTAAAATAAAATCTTAATCTAAATTAGATAATTGGAAATCAATAATACTAAACACATTAAACTAAGCAAGGTAAATAAGTACTTCTATCCCTAACTCAAAGGCATCACTTTGTATATAAATATATTGTAAATGGGCTTTGTGAGCACATGCAATAATCTAGATGAACAAAATAAAGAAGGCGGCTACTGGGAAACAGGCATCACGTACCCTAAATCTCACATATCCATGTGTCCTGCATGCCATCCATGACTGGTGGGATTCCTTTCACATCAGGGCTTTGTCAACATTGTTGGTGTATTGATCACACGACTAAGACCCTACAGATGTAATTATTTTGTGGTCTCTCTCTGCCCTGAAGAAGACCAGTTGTCAGATGACACTGGTGAACCAGTTTGTTCCCAGTATAACTTTGGATTCCCAACAATTCTCGGAGCTTGAACCTAGGCAGGGATCTAATCTGCCATTTGGATCTACATCCTTAGAGATGCTACATGACTTGGAGGGAAGCTCTGTGATCCAGGCTGGGCACTGGCTCCTTTGGCGCCTTTCCCTACACCAGCAGTCAGCCTTGCTGCATTCTGATGAAGTGAAGAGGAAAAGAAAAAGAAATATGGAAAATGTTTAACTGAAAGCCCATTTGAATGTAAATAAAGCAAACAGCATGTGCCACAGCAACAGAAAAATGTTTGGAAGAACACAGTGCTAGAGGGCTGCCAGTGGTCACATAGCTAAAACACTTCCAGGATCTGGCACATCAGTCACAATGTTTATCATAAGTCAAAACACAGCCCGATTCAGCAAACAGTCAAGGACTGAACATGACCAACATCTAAAAAGTCATTTGGAGGACTCACAGGTGTGTTGCAGTTTTAGATATGGTAGTGTTTGACAGAAGTTCATCTCAGCAGCCTCTCCGCACACCCACTAACCGATGCAAACACCTCTACTGGTACCACAACACCAAACTGAAGCCTTCCTGCCTCCCCCTGGGATTAGCAGCACTGGTGACAGCCAGGCAGACAGACAGCAGGTTTCTCCCTGGGTGTTCAGCATTGCATTATCATGGAGCAGATACAGGATAGACTGTAGGGACACAGTCCTAATAATTAGGAAGAACTGTAAATACATGGTAGGGACCCAGCTAGAAATCACAGCTGATTACATACAGGATGCAAGCAGGAACCTAAGATGAAGCAGGAAAGGACCTGGCCAGAAACCAGGCTGAGAAGGAGACAGATACAGGAGAGGGGAGTCCCAACAGATTCCCAAAACAGGCCTGTATTTTCACGGGAACACAAACTGCTATCGCTTGCAGATTGAAAGTGCTGACTAAACAGAACTAGGAGTTCGTGCAGGCACCACACTACAACCCCACCCCAGTCCAGCACCCCAAATTCACTGATGGACATTACCCAACTTTGCCTTAGCATCAGAGCCAGACAACAGCAATTTGACTTTGACCTGCTCTGGGAAAGTCTCCCGTGTATCTAAACTACTACCCCAAGCTGAGTATAAGGATGCCTTGAGCATCATGTTGTTTGGCTCCTTAGAGCTAAGCAACAGATTTCAGGATCTCAAGGCCTTGTTCATCAGTGCACTGGGCGAGTACCCAGAGCACTATTGTAACTGCAGATACCATCAGGCTTACTCTGCAATAAGGCGGACTTTTCAGTATCCTAATCATGGCAGCACTACACGCATCAGTCTCATTACACTTTAGTATATCCTAGGGAGGCTCCACGTGGAGTGCCAAGAGGGCGAAGAGGAGTAGTTACCCTGCCAGGAGTTGTTAGAGACAGGCGGGTCATCTGGATAGTGAAGCAGGTCCGGGATCAGAGCCTGGCAGCTTTGAGATGTGGCAGAAAATTGCAGATATTGCTGGAGGCTCCATGTGCTGGTATCTGATCCATGGGAATATGGAGGCTATGTGAGAAGAAAAGCATAGGTAAGTAGGTAAATTATTTTTTAAAAAAACAGTAGTTGTAAATTAAAGGAAGAAAGTAAGGGATGCTACTGAAGCACAAAACAAAACAGGTCTTACGGCTGCCTGTATGTTTGTTTGACATTTTTTCTGCCTTGGCCTGACCAATGGCAGTATAAGGTGTTTCCCATGCTATTGCGGTAGGTAATGCAGCTAAATGCAGCTAATTTTGGATATCTAGCTATAGTCAAACAAAGTGCTTCCTTGTTTACAATAGGCACTAAATCAAGCCTAAGCTTATTAGAAGGAATAGTCCCTTGGAAATTAATAGATTGAATTTTCCTCACATTTAGATGGCTAGCATAACTCATTCATTTCAATAGAATTACTTTTAATTTCTAGCAGTGTAAGTTAGAGTGGAATTGTAATAGGATGTTGTCTCCTTACCACAGGACTCAAACTAGATCTTCCAGACAGCTGGTAGCATCTAATGGCTGCCCGTGGCATTATGCAATGGCTGCAGAAACTTTCAGTTCCATCTGTGCGTGGAAAGAATAAAAATAGAGAACTGAAGAAGACTCTGGTTTTGAGATGTGTAGGAAAAAGCCCAAAGCAAGGGCTACAGTGTGTGGCATCATGGTAAATCACAGGAAGAGAACTTCCTATTACCTAATACAGAAGGAGAAAAGAAAAGGAAACACAATACATACAAGTTTGATACTTAATGAGGTGTTGACCCAAAATATATTCCAGGACCTAAATTTAAATAGAAAGGTATATTTGGATTTTGTTTTTATTAATTGGATAACTGTCAATATTCAGTTTTCTGATTTTTTAAGTTTTAAAAAAAATGAGGCAGCATAAAGATTTTATTGTCTTTCAGAAAGCTAGACAGTTTAAACAGCTGCAGCCATACCACTTCAAGAGGAAGATAAAACTTTTGCACGACAAACAATGTGACAGTGGCTCCACATAGGCTACAGCTGCAAAAATTTGTTTTTTTCTCCTTCACTGTTAAATGAAGGTTTCAAAAATAACAGCCAAACTGCATATACGGCCACATATCTTTCTCCCTGTCCTTCACCTACCTATTCTTAAACCTCAGGCTATCTCTTTTCTTGGGTTGTACTTAAATTTCTGTCATGGCCTCCAGCAATCCCCAGTGTTAAGGACAGAAATACACCAGAACATCTAAGCTTTTTTGGTCGATGTTACTTAGGGGTCATCAATTCAGTTGTACCTTAAAGCCCACAAAGTCCTATGCTAGCTTTGTGCCTTTTCCCTAAGGTGCAGCTGTCTAGTCCTCAGTTTCCTTGCCACGACTCTCTTGGAGGAGCAGGATCAGTGGCCCCGTACATCACTGTGTAGCACAGCAGCGCCCAGCCGGTTCCCTTGGTTCCCTTACTCCCCTCCGGTGAGCCACAAACGCAGCTCTCCTTTGTCACACAACTACATCGGCTGCCCTTGGAACAGCACAGCCTATTTCTGCAAGAACAGCGGGTCTGCTGCTGTTGCAGAAAACTGGATTTGTTGCACACACACACAGACTGGGTGTGCAATGCACACACAATCAACATGATGCTCTTTGAAAACACTGGAGCTACTGCTCAGGCATGGTGCAGCCAGCCAGCGAAGTGTGTGTGTGTGCTTGGGGAGCACACCAGCAAGGAACAGGCTGCCACTGCCAGAATAATTGGTGCAAGCTACTGCGAGCCACCTTCTTCTTCAGAGGTAACCTGAGAACACACAGGGACTGAGCCAAAGAATTGTTCTGGCAACAGAAATAGCTTGAACCTGCGTAGCTTGAGCTCCTCAGCCCCTCCTATCCAATATATGCCCATCCTTTTCTGTCTTGGAAACCACCATGCAGTTCAGGATGACAGACAAGGAGACAGTTCCCAGCTTTGTTCCCACAACCTGCTAATATATACCTGGAGCAAACAGGAAGAGGAATATTGGATGCTTTGCCTGGTCTGGAGGGCATCTGCTTCTCACCTGGCAGTGGTGCCTCCTTGCCAAGGATCCTGTTCTGCACAGGAACTTTCCACTGGTCCTGCAAGACTGCTCCTGGAAGAAGAGGAATTTTATCAGCCTGTCGTGGTTTAACCCCAGCCAGCTACTAAGCACCACACAGCCGCTCGCTCACTCCCCCACCCAGTGGGATGGGGGAGAGAATTGGAGAAAAAAAAAACCTCATGGATTGAGGTAAAGACAGTTTAATAGGACAGAAAGGAAGGAAAATAATGATAATGATAACAATAATAATAAACGGACACTAATAATACTAAAAGAATTAGAATATACAAAACAAGTGATGCACAACGCAATTGCTCACCACTCGCCCACCAATGCCCAGTCAGTTCCCGAGCAGCAATCCACCCCTCCCAGCCAACTCCCCCAAGTTTATATACTGGGCATGAGGTCATATGGTATGGAATATCCCTTTGGCCAGTTTGGGTCAGCTGTCCTGGCTGTGTCCCCTCCCAGCTTCTTGTGCCCCTCCAGCCTTCTTGCTGGCTGGGCATGAGAAGCTGAAAAATCCTTGACTTAGTATAAACACTACTTAGCAACAACTAGAAACATCAGTGTGTTATCAACGTTATTCTCACACTAAATCCAAAACATAACACTATACCAGCTACTAGGAAGAAAATTAACTCTATCCCAGCTCAAACCAGGACACAGCCTTTCCTTGAGGTTCTTCATTTTCTCTCCTCTGTCACAGGTATATTCTAGGACAGTAACTAGGACAGAAAAGCTGTGGGCTTGGTAGAAGTATATTTTCTACCAAGCCCACAGCTTTTCTATTCTACTTAGCAGAAGGGATCAGAAGTCCTGCCTTTCAGGACACATTGCTTCCAGCATTTGGTTCCTCCCATAGCATCCACCCTTACCAAGGGACATAGCCCAGATTTCAAGCACCTTTGTGGAGCATTTCTAGATGTTTGCTTTTCCACTGTGACAGCCTAGTGTGCCTCTTTGCTCTCTCCCCCCAGGGAGAGACTCTCAGAGGCTCTCAGAGAGCCAGGCAGTGACTCTCTGTGCCTGGCACATTTACCATGACATACGCCACCAGTGCATCTCCCAAAAAACACTCCACAAAAAGAGCTTATTCCCAGCACTGTTGTCCAGAGGGAGTTTACTGGAGAAGAAACAATAGGCTGTTTCCACAATGTCATAACTATCTTGTTTCCTGCCTTCTCAGTGAAGTGGTCTTATGAGGTTTGCACTAAGTGGGAGCAACAAGGCTAACACCAGTGAGATGAAATAAAAGACAGGATATGTCTGTGGAGCAGCTGAAGTTGATGGCATCAGTTGACACAGGGACAGAGCAAGCATGCTGGAAACAGAGATGGGGAGAAAATGAGTTGAGTAAACAGCAAAAGAAGACGACTGATTGTGTTATGTTTCTGTGGCAGTAGCTAACAGAGATGCTGTAGAAATGGATAGGCCACTGCAAAAAGGAGGATCAGCTATACCCCTTGACTGGGGCAATTCTAGAGTATGTAGACTGCTCTGTCGTCCTGACAAAAAGCTCTGGGATGCTGTGTGTTCTTGTTTTGCCAACAAGATGCAGAGTATTCACCCATTAAGCAGCAGCACCAGGTATGTTTATCCTGCTTCCATCATTATTTCATGACAGGGGAAGATACGGATCTCAGCCCAAGCTCCTCCACTGCTCATCTGATCCAGCAGCACATCTTCCTCTTCCTTAAAAAGATGCAAGAAGGATCTTCCCCCTCTGCCCCTTAAAAACCAAACATCTGGTCACTCTAACCAGAGCTAGCTAAGTCCCTCCATCTTCCCACTCCACCACTTCTCACTTCCCCTCTTGAACAGGGTTTTATAACTGTCTCCATGTTCCACAGCACTGGTGGTACAGGCTCTTCCACCCCCAGATATTCCACGTGATGTGGCTGAAAAAGAAAGAAGATGTCAACGCGTGGAATCAGTGTGTGAAGGTCTCATGTGCTGCCTCTTCCTCTGAACTTGTCATGACGTACTGGCCGCAGTTTCCAGGATTGTTTACATGGAAGTGGTTTGGTTTTGTCTGGCTGCTTGCTTGTCATTTACTTGCTCTGTTTGTCTGTTTTCTCCACTCTAAATTCTCATCCTAAGCAAAAGTTTTATTGCAGTGGTGTGCAGATCTTCTGACCACTATGAAACCATGCACGGGCTGCATCCCTTACCTCCTTAGTCTGAGCTCTCTTAAAGCCAGGTGCAAATACAAACATTAACACACTGCAGCAGAGTGTCATCTCAACGTTACAGGAAAGTTTTTTGGGGTTTTTTTTTGTTTTTTTTTTTTTTTAAACTGACCTTGCATAAGGCCATTCAAAATCAGGGAACAGTTGCTTTATTTCCTCCCACCACATGCTAAGCAAGACGTCTTCCTTCATCTTCTTGCAGGGTGTGCCAGCTCCCTGCCCTTGGATGCCATGCACCCGGAGATGCTGCCAGAGCCCCTGGGATGGCAAGCCCTGCACAAGGCTGCTCACCTCAAAGGCGCCGGGCACTGGCCTGGCACTGCTGCACCCACACAGCTCTGGTTCACTGACTTAGCAAGGAGCTGCCAACAGAACCCTGCACCACAGACACCATTTCCAAGTCCCTCTAGCTTTCCTTGCACATCATGCTGGAGCTGTCCTCCCACCAGAAACTGGGGTACCAACACCTCCCCTGTGTGCCTCAAAGCACAGCTTTTCCCCTCACTGACCCAGAGGGTCTGTGGCTGCCAACGGGGCAGTGGACCTACATCTCTACATATAGAATGTGGAAGAACAAAACTATGTAGACATCACTGAAAAAAAACAATTAAAAAATCATACTTAGCAATTACAAAAGTAATTACTTACATGCAAATTTTACTCTCATTTGTAGTTTGAGCTCACAGTGAAATCACTAAGACTTGACCAGCAATCAAGAGCAGAAGTAAGCCCAAAACCAATTCAAAGTTTTCAAAATTCAGAAGAATCTAAATTCCCAGCTAGTTAAATGGGAGAAGCTCTGCTGAATTTAATACATCCACACTGATGCATGAGAAAACTTGCTGCCAACATTGCTTAAACCTGTGGGCTGGCACCTATGTAAATCATCAGAATCTAAATGTAAATTTTCTGTCCAGCCACTGCTGAGAACATTCTAGTTCTTAACACCATGATGAACAGATCAAATGCAGTGATCCCTACAAAAGCTGCAACGAGCAGTCACAGGGGCTTGGGCCTTCACATTGTAAGGATGTTTTCCTAGCTCAGAGACTCTCTTAAGAACAATTTTCGGTGGCGCATTAACGTCATGATTTTTCTTTGTTGATTAATGTAGCAATTCGTCTTCTGTGCTATTTTTTTCTCTCATACAAAACTTATACAGAGTAAGAACAGTCCCTGAAGGGGGAAAAAAATCAACCAAACAAACAACAAAAAACCTAAACATAATGCTTGTTGCAAAGTTAGTACCATCTGAAATTCTGCGTCTGCTTACTGTTAATAGGGAAGCTATGAGAACATTTGGTCAAAGGTCAGGAAGCAGCAGGGGCTACTTAGGAACTTCGCCATAGCAAATTAATAGATTCAAATGGAAATTTGACTGGAAAATATGGAGTTTATCTCAAATAAAATCACCTGAACAGGAAGTCTCATCAGAAACAAAAGTATTCTACACTCTGAAACAAACAGCTAGGCGTGTTTGATCTTGCATGCACTGAATTCAATGGGAGTAATTCCAGTAGGTTCCCTGGAAGAAGAAATAGATCAAATCTACCCTGACTAATTATAAGCAAAAATAAAACCTCTTTAGTGAAGAATCATTGTTTTAATAGAATGCCTTAAATTTCACTAATTTTCACAAAACATTCAAAAGCCTGTGGAAGAGAAATTTTCACCTCCCCTACCTTGCCAAAAGGCAAAAAAATTTCCCAGTTTTGCATCGGTGAGGATTCCCTCAGTGCTGGCTCCTTGGAGCATAGCCATAGGGTAGGGAAGTCCATTTGCACAGCAGACAATACAATGAAATGCCCAGGTTTTATTCTGAACCATAAATCAGTCACCACTTACATAAACACCCAATTCTACTGGATTGCACCCAAGTCTCCTCCAGCTCCCAGAAGAACATGAATGGGGCTTACACAGCCCACAGCTCACTGAGCCTGAAGTTTTGTATTGCATACCTGAGAGGCACAGCCCAGAACTTTACCTTTAGACCTTCCTGAAGCTATTGTGCAGCCAGGATCATTTAAGAGTCTGCAAATGCTAGCGCAGGTAACAGGATGCCCGTAGTTGGCAGGATCCTTAATTTTTAATCTTGCATACTTTTCTTTTCAAAATTTTGTCTCAGCAAGTTGCTCTGGACATACCATTCAAATTATAAAAACACCCACAAGTATTTTTCTTCAAAGATGCCCTTAATGCTGTCTAACTTAGCTGGCAACAACTTCAATAATGTTATGTAAGGGTGATACAGCTGCCTATTTGCCAACAGAAAATTCATTAGGCATTAGCTGTTGTTCTGACACCAAATGGTGAAACTTCTCCTCAATTCGTCTCCAACCTTTCCAAAGGGAATGTGCCTGTGGTCTTGGCAGGTGCTCTGTGTGCTGTTCCTGGTCCATGGAGATCTCCACGGATCTGCTGCACATATGAATGCACATTTATAAGACAAGGAGCTATAGATCATATGGCAGAGAAGCAAACAGATACTAAGAAAAACTACTCAAAAAAATTTGTGGAATAGGAAACAATTTCTACATATCACATTGCCTTTTCAGTTACCGCCATCAGAAAACTTTTAATCAGTGTTTCATTTTTACTAATCTCACACACACAGAATAAGCAACACAGAAGATTGGAACCAGTTATGAAAAGAAGCCAGCAGAGTCCCTATGGATTCGGAGTTGTCCCCAGGGCTAGGCTAGAGTTATATAAAAGGATGAAGTCTGGCTTCTTCCACTCTACCCAAATTAAATCCAGCCAAATACCAGCAATATGCTCTGTAATCTCAAAGGAAAACATCAAGAGATAAGAGAGAACAGACGTTCAGAATGACTGTGCTTACGCTGCTCACGAAGGAATCAATCTTGTGGCTGCATTCCCGAGGCAAGGGCTTCTGGGGATGGAGAAATTCCGTGGAGTGATCTTTAGCTTCTTGATTCCTGGAAAGAGATAGAGGGAAAAGTCAGCCGACTCTTCCAACACCAACGTTCCCTCCTCTTTATAGCAACAAAGATTTAAGGGTTCCTGCTCTCCTGCAGATGCGAGCTCCTCAGTACTTGGAGGCCTCCCCAGAAGCAGAAAGGCAGAATACCCTGTGCCACTTGCGTGGCGGGGGCAGCTGCTCCTGAAGCCCATAGCTGCGACCTACCCACGAGGTTTATGGCAAGGACTACTCAGCCATTGCCACAGGTAGGCAGCTCACAAATGCCGCTGTCTGCTTCGGTGGAGGAAGCTATCCAAAGCATGCTTTGCCCGGACTAGAGAATTCCCCTGCATCACTTCCTCTGCTCCGCTCTGCCTCCCTTTCCTCCCATCACAGGGCAGTAAAACTGTCACATTCAACACAAAAGTTTATGTGATCACTCTGCCGGTGTATGGCAGTTTGTCTGTCTTTCATGCTGTTGCCTCCTTTTCCCAATGGCTTTACACTCTCTGACCAATTACAAGCAAATCTGACAATAGGATACCAGCCAAAGAAAAGACATTCTCCAGGTTGCAGAAAAACAGACAAGGAGAGGGGACATTTTTATAATGAAGAAAGGGCTGCAGTGTGGATGCCACTTAGATTAGACATCAAGGAATCCAGGCACAAGCCATGACTCTGCAAGACTGGCATGCCATTAACTGTGCTGCTTGTGCAACACTTTGACATTCACACCCACAGGAGCATGCAGTCCTTTGGTTATTTATCTGGGGAAAGTGGGTACGCCATCAGTACAGGAAGTCAAAAGCAGTTATTAACTGCACAGTGTTTTCACACCTGGAGAAACTTGCTGTCTTTAAGATTATTATGCCACCATCAGATTTACTTGAAAGTGGCCAAAGGCTGGGTAGGAAGCTGTTGGGAAAAGGGAGCGAGTAGATAGCAGACAACTGTATTAGTCACTAACATAATTCTGTTTAGACAAAGATTACCGAAATATAACAAAAGTAATTGGTAAAAAGTACAGCTACTTCTAGAAGTGTTTACTTATGAAGCAGCTTCTGTAAACACAGAGCTTTCTCAGAACCTGAATATAATGAAGATCATAAAATTTTCAGGGCAGTGCAAGTTTCTTATGCAAGCAGAAGATTGTTCAAGAGTTCTCTCTTTTAAACATGACAGCGTTAGGGAAAAGTCATACATAGTATGAGTAATCTTGGATTGCACTCTGTAGAAAACCTCTTTCTGTTTGTCAGGCTTCTGTCTTCCTCTACATTTTCTGCTCTGCCATTCGGTAACTAATCAAACATGTAATCAGCTCTTTTGTGCCTGTAAGGAAGTCTATGTGAAGGAGAAAGGTTATTATAATAATTTAGTAAAAACAGAGAAGCAGTGTGGTTATCCACCACCACATCATGGTCATTCCGGCATCTGTAGGAAAATTCATATTATGGTTTTGTAACCCAAGGCTTTGGTAGCAATAGTGCCTTAAAGTAGTCCTGCTCAGGCCTGTCAGCCACGTACTCCTGGCACACTGGCCTCCACCAGCATGCCAGACCATATCTGACTTTAAAAAAAATAAACGAAAGATGACCCTTTTTCTTTTTTCCCCAGAGTTGTTTTTCCAGGGCAGATCAACTTCCTGAGACGGCTCGAAGGATAGCTAGGCAAACACGTGGACCAGCGCTCCTGAAAGAGCAGCAACACGCCGCAGGTGCCCAGGGTCTAGAGCTGGAGCAAGAACCTCTGTGCTGATACGACACTCAGGGCTTCCTGCTGTAAAACCACAGCCTGAGGCTCCAGCTCGACTATATGCAAAAGCCAGCTGTGGCCTTCTATTGCCAGATCGGGCATGCCACGAGCAGATCAAACAAACTGTTGATCCTTTCTAGAAACATCCCAACATCTCCAAAAAGTTTTGCCGGTTTGCAGCTGTGCCCCCAGGATTTATGGTAGCAGGTGCTGCCCGTGTGACCAGGGGCTACCCTGCGTGTATTTCCATCAGCCCATTCTTTCCCTCTGGTGCCTTCTGCTCTTCTTTAAACACAGGTTTACGCCCTGTGTTTTCCATTTCAATTTTTCACCCAATTTCTAGTCATTTTATCCAGATCTTGACCTCATATTTCTTCTTCAGCTGTGACTTTACGAGTTACTTGCCTCAGTCCCTTTCCAGGGACCCTCCCTGGTTTCGTGTCCAGCATGCTGTGTGACAGCATAATATCGGCGCCAAGCCAGAACCTCTCCCTCTGCACTGCAGAGGCTTATCCTTCTGCTGGATCTCATCCCGCACCATAAGCCCCGCACAGGAAGCCAGTGGAGCCGACAGATCTGTTAGCACTGCAGCAGGACACCTCTGGGTGGCTGGGAGCCTCAGCGAGAGGCAGTGTCACACAGGTGGCTCGGCGTGTGCTCCAAAGGGGGCTGGCAGAGAGCAGAGCCCAAGGTGGGGCCAGGGTGCAGGACAGCATGGGATGTCAGGGACGGCTGCACATAGGGGAAGGCATCTTGCCCATACTCATGGGAGCTTATCTGCATCCTGAGTGGGACCATATGTCCTGAAGAGGCCCCAAGGACTTCATGGGAGAATCCTAGGGCTTTCCTGCACTCAGGGATAGTTTGTCTACCTAGGAGGAGGGGGAAGGATTTATGGAGAGGAACTGGGAGGGAGGGAGGGAGAAATCCCTCATAGATAAAGACAGGGCTTTTGGGAGTCAGAATAACTTCAGTTCCCCAGTAACTCCAAGAGATAACTGAAGGGCAGTGTAAGCTGCTACCTGGCTAGTAAAAAGCTTGTCCTTCCCACCTATTTATGTTTCTCATCACTTCCTAGGTGTACAGCTGGAAACAGCTCACGCAGAGAGTGCTGCTGCTCCCTTCTCCTAGCCTGCGCTGGCCTGAGCCTCTTTGCCTCTGTGGCTACTCAGCCTCTGGAGCAGTGCCACATCCTCTGTGACAACTCCCAGCCTGACGTCGCAACACTCTCTGGTCCCAGATTTCATTTCTGCCCCACCTCTAGAGCAGGTCCCAGAGCCATACCTCTCACCACGCTTTCCCAGCAGCCTTCCTCCCTGCTGCACATACTCCTCCAGTTGCATGCTGCTGGCTTCCACTGCCAGTTGGATTACCTTTTCTGGGAAGAGATGCAGACACAACACAGGCACAGCCCCAGCAATAGCTTACTGAGCCGTAGTTTATGACAATATACTAGGACAGCAGGCTTCCTCATTATCCCTCTGGGGACACTCTTCCCTGTTCACGTGGCCTGGACCCATCTGTTCTTGTCTTGGGCAAGTCCTGACATGGATGGGTGTTGTATTAAGCTAGCCTGCAAAAAGATACTTCTGGAACTAACTTTCTCCATTGCATCTGACTCCCCTACCCCTTGGATCCTATTTTATCAGTCCATCCTGCTCACACAGGAGGTCCAGGCCAAGGATCACAGTACCGCTAAAGCTACACTGAAACAATGCATGTTCCAGAAAAGCAGCATTGACTTTCCCCCAGACATACTCCGCACAGGATCAGCACTGCTCAAGACTGTTCAGTAAGTGCCAACCACCTCAAAAGATGGCCCAAACAGAGAACTGCAGCACTTGGAGCAAATTAGTAGAATGAAGAGCTGATGGGGAGAAAAAGACAGGTTTTATTTTCTCACTTCAGGAGTACTGACATCCTCAGCCAAAGCTGGATGACTACTAGTGGCTAACCTACAGCCACAGAGCCCAGGCACAGAGAATTGACTGGAAGCCACCCTCTCGGACCATGATGTGGATTGAATCATTCTGTGGCTGCCATGAATCAGAACCACATGACAAGTGCCCTGAGGTCTTGCACACAGGCATTGAATGGGAGCAGCATGGGGCAAGACAATGTTGAAGGCTGTGTGAGATGTAGTGCAGTGATAAGACAACCCCTGGAGCAGTCACCTCTTCACCTCTCCAAGACCTGTACTTACCTCTGCTCCATGGGCCCAACCCCTCCAGCACACACTCTAACACAACAGGATCCATGATCTGGTGGACCAACAGCAGGCTGCAAGACATACCTTGTGTCTGAGGATCAGCAAGACTCCATCTGTGATTTAATCCAGCACTGTAGCTCTGCAATCTCTCTATATTGCATACAGCCTAACACTAAAGGAAGCCAATGGCCAGCAACATGTTTCACTCTGCGCAGAGGCTGGCAGAAGCTTAGCCAAGCCAAGATCCATACTGCAAGGGTTGCTGCAGCATTCCTTGGTAGTTCTTGGTAGGAGGCTAAAGGGGAACATTACTTTCACAATGACAAGATGAAAATAATGACTAGCTCTGACATTGCTTAGAAAAGCTACTTCCTGAGACAGTAACTGATCTGAGAAACAGAAGGCTGAACCACCAAGAAAACTGCCCCAAAATCCCCACAAGGGAACAGACTATACACCAGGAAATCTGTGATACAACACATCCCTAACTCACATCAGCACATCATCATTGTCATATGATCTTACTTACTGGGCCAAAGGGAGCCAGATCCAAGTACAACCACACCTTAAACTGTCTCAAAACTTTTCAGCTGGCAGATCTGCCATGCACCCATGTTATAAGTGCTCGTAAGAGCACATCCTCACTGATCTCTGGACTTCCATGTGGCATGCAGATCGTGCCACATCTTCTTCCAGCTACCCTTTCTCAACTTTGGCAAGCCAATCAACCATTCAGTGAATGTTCTGTTTATCCCTCCAGGAACTGAGTTGCAGATCATGTCTTGGGTATTTTATGCTTATTCAACCTGCATTAACAGGCAGGAATTCCAAAAGGGAATGCCTGGGTTTGCCAGGAATGCTGCCACAGGCATCAGAACAGTCACTGTCCTTCTACTGTGACATTTCTGCCCTTCACACGTACCTCTCAAAGCCATGAAGCCTCACAAACAGGATGTTCCTCGCTGATGTCCTCTCTTGGTCAAGTAGAAGGGCTTGTTCTTCTACCTCAGCCAGTTTTGGAAAGGTATTTGTATTGTTTCAATTCTCTGATACAACACAACAAAGCAGATGGATGACCGAACCCATGGTATTCAATTAATTAATTGGTCAGCACATCTCCTAAGGTTGTTACTGGAGCATTACCACAGCATCTTCACCCGTCTTCTGCCATAGTCCCACTTTGCGATGCAGAGGATGGTGACTTGTGGTAGTTGCCCCAAAATTAATCTTTTATATTTTTATATAATTCTGGGGCAATGAGAGGATCTAGGTAGGGAGCAGAGATAGTGAAAATGTATTCCACCTATTATGCTTCACTTTGGCATTCAAGTGCCAAGTACACAGAGATATTTAAATAAACACCAAATTACTATTTAGCTACCAAACATCTAAGTCATTTCAGTGAAGGTCTAGGTGCCTAAGTTCCTCTGTGTGTCTCAGTTAAGCTTTTTGAGACAGACCAAACTTATTATTTTACCAAAAAATAGAAGAATAAGGCTACAAAATTATGTGATGCGGGAGCACAAGAAGGAAAGGCAATGAGAGCAGAAAGAGGTAAAATTTATAACTAACTATTCTTATCAAAGCAAAGAAAGATGACTTAGAATGTGACACATGAATCTAAAAGAAATATTGAGTCTGTTAAGTCAAGAACTTGAAAGTTCAGAAATTGTCAGCCTGGCCCATCTGCATGTGGGCAGTGGGAAGGGCTCTGCAATCCTTGCTGTTCAAGCACGCACACCAGCGCTGAGCTGCAGGCTGGGGAGTTTCCAGGATATCCCAGGCCACCAGTTATTCCCAAGGCTAACAAGGGTGCACCGCTTAGCCTTTGGGTAGGCTGGAGATTGCACTAGGGAAAGCAGGTAGTTGTTGTGACAAGGCGATGTCCTAGCTCATCAGTTCCCTAAATAGATGGATGAGGAAAGCCTCACTGTTGGATAAACCTTAAACTGTGAGTGACCTTAAACCAACACTGAACTCAGGTCAGACTAAAGATAAAATGCAGATAAAAGAGCATTTGTTCATCGCATCCAAGATATACAGAAATCTGTAGCTTTTACAGAAATTACTGAGGGAATCAGAAAATTCTTGTTCTGATATCCAGGCGATTTGTTTTTTAAGTGGGATTAAAGTATATTGCCCTTGACTGACACCAGATGCGACCAACGTGTTCAGGATGATCGTTAGTTTGGGGTGACTGTCCCTCACAATCTTTAAAACATGCTGTACCACACTCTGAGTGTGTTTCATGACATAAGCTCCACACCATACTTTTCACAGACTGGTAGAAAACACCCAGGCTCTCTCAGGACGCACCGAGACATGTTTCAGAGACAGAGAGGGTTAAAAAAGTGAAAAAGAAAGGCGTGTTTTCTCTTCTTCCCACTGACCACAGCCTTAAACTCTCTTCATCTCACTCTTGTATCTTTTCCATCCCCACCACCTGGCCTGGCTCTTGACTCCTCAGCATTCAAATCAAGCGTGGGGAACCGGCTCGCAGTCCCTTGGCCTTATGAGTCAGAAAGGACCGAGCATGCTCGGCCGTGAGAGACCTTCAAAAAATTCTGATCTTCTATTTTAAGAAGCCAGGGCTGAGCTACTTGTCAGTGGCCCAAATGTGGGACATTTTTCATTAGAAAAGCAACATGCTTGTTACAGATTCAAAGGTCACCCTCTGCCGACATTTGAGGCCCTGGTCTGACACACAAGAGCAAGAGATCACGTGAAAGAAAGTATCATCAGAATAGTTTTAGCATTGCAAACAAACTCATTCTCGATCCCTAATGTAAACTTATCCCTTTTGTTTGTCTGTTATGGGACTTAATCCACTGTCTTTAACTATTCTCAGTTTTATCATCCTAATCTTAAGGAACCATTGACATTAAAGTATTTGGAGCAGATTTTGTGCAATGACTTTCATGAGAGACTGGCTCAGGATTTTTACTTTTCAAGGTTTATACCAAAAGCAAAGCTGTCCATTTTGCAGTGCTGCATAGTTTGGCAAGAGATCATGTATCCCATGTAAAGCTGTGTGCAAAGTGTACAGGACTTTGGATGTCGTTTCTGTCCAGGCTCTTGATGTCCTTAGTTAATAGTATGTCATGCATGTTTGCACAGATATGTGTATATTCTATGTATATATTCTTGCTGAAGTACAATTGGTTTTGGTGTGTGGTCTGCAGAGATGAACTGTTGAAGTTTGGCCTCAGTGCAAGCTGTAAAAGCTTCATGTCACACAGCAACTATGACAGTAAATGGTTAACTATACAGTCCTTTTTGACATCAAAGTGTAGAACCCCTAATAATTTTCTAAAAAGAAAGCTGAAGACATTTCCAGCTTTCAGCAGAGCCAGTTTACAGTATTTAAATAAGAGGAAAGTCAGACAGACTACACTTGACACTGCTGGGAACTGACAGATGTTTTTGAGAAAAAAAAAAAAAGGTCAGTTAAAAAAAGCAGCTGAAAGATTCCCATTTCTTCACTACACTGGTAATAAAATGAGGTTTCAGAAACAGTCACAGAAGAGAACAGGGAATTTCCCAAGATTTTAGGACTTGTTGTCCATCTAAGTTCCTGTTCATATTTAAAAGCAAGTACACATTATGTAACAGAAGGGAGACAGTTATATATCATTAGCCAGCAGCACATTTCTAGCAACTAAGAGATTATAAATGCAGAGAAATAGGACAAGAAACCTGCAAAATCCAGCCAGGAGAGAAAGTAACTTAAATTCACAAGACACCATTGTTTCAATCTTTCCATGTTATATCAAATCTGTTTGCCTAGATCACATTAGCATTCGCATAACACAGTTAGGCTGTCTTCCAGCCCACTTGGGCTTTCCTTATCTGAAATGGAACTACTAACTTTCCTGGTTTACTAGTAATTCTATTTATAGTTTACAAGTTTTTTCCTTTTACATAGAGGCATAGAATGAGCAGTTCACCAGGAACTGAACTGAAAGTGCCCAGAGGATAAAGGCGGGGGCGGAGGTGTGAACACGTGGACACAGTAGGGAGTGGGAGTTCAAGCACAGGTTAACAGTGGAGGTTAACAGTGAGCTGCTAACAGGGCAGAAAGATGCTCCACACAACATACAACAGATCTGTGCCGCTGGCCCCAACCAGCCACGAGCTTCTGGTTTTTTCCCAGGACTGTACAGAATTGAGCAACAGGAGAACCCTGTTAATATATATCTGTTAACACTCCCTGTTTTAGGGCAGAATCACGAATCCATATGGAACCTAATGGATGTCTCTGAACTGCTCTTTCTGATGATGATGACTGAAAACCCTCCCGAGAATCATCTTCCAGCCTTTCATGATCCTTACCCTCATACATTTTCCTAAAACGTTACACTTCCCTAATGTCTAACCAAATCTTCCTTTATTGCAGTTGAAACTCACTATTTCTATCCTACTTACAGTAGGTATAGAGGAAAAAAAAGCTATTGCTTCTATCTTTGAAGCAGCCCTTTGTGCATTTGAAGACCCCTTAGTCTTGTATGTGTCCCCTTACTCTTCCTTTTTGATTAAGCAACTCCAGGGTGCCAATTTTTTCCATCTTTCCTCATAGATCATGTATCCTAAAAGACTCCTTATTGCTGTTCCTCTTCTCTGAATTATCTCCAATCTGTCTACATCCTTCTAAAGCCATACTACTCCAACTAGACATAGTGCTGCAGCTAACGTTTTGCTAATGTCAAGTGGAAAACCTTGAGGTACCCTGCAAGCTAAGCTCTTTGTTTATATGACCCAGGATTTGTCATTTGCAGAGTAGCGGCACTGTTGACCATTTTCATGTTTTCACCCACTCAATCCTTTTTCTGCCACTTAACCACTTGTTCCCCACCAAAACCTGTGACAGACTGCTTGATTTGTTTTAAAATCACATCCTATTTTTATCAGACTATTTCTTCAATTTGTCAAGATCATTTTGAAATCTACTGTCCTTCAATTTACTGGAAATATTATCGGACACAAGACATGTTCATGCTTCCACTTTATCCATCCTATACTAGATTAACCTACATCATGTTTCCCTGATTTCCTTATCTGAACAGCATCAAAAGCCTCACTAAAATCACAAACATCTGAAACCTACTCCTTCCTCCATGCTTACAAGGCCAGTTACACGAAGTCTTAGAAGGGAAATAGACTGATCTGCTTAGAAATAGTTTCATAGTTTATTATGACTTGAATGTAAACTAAGCTGATGAGTCTTAGCCTTCAGTTCTTCTTTCCTACTTTCCTTCTCACTGGTGCGAAGAAAATACAACAAGAGGGTCTGAGCAGTGGATACAAGTGTGTATTCAGCTCAGCTCAGAAGAATTTTGCAGATGAAGTCACAGAAGTCAGCAGTATACAAGGAGATACCAGAAAAAAAATGATTATAGAATTAAACATAACACTATGATCAGTTTACTGCAGCAACGTGGGATCTACTGGAAGGTTAGAGACTTCATAGGTAAGCAGTAAATAGCTAGTGTTCAAAAGGAAATAGTAGAAAGCGTCATCAAAAATGCATGAAAATTGTTAGGACAATGTGAAAAATGTTTCTAAACTGTAGTCTAGAAGTGAGTTTAACAATTGGAGGACATCCTGCCATTTCCAGGAAAAGAGAAAAGCCTACTTTATCTTGTTTACATATTCCTGGCAAGAAAAAAATAATATCATATTTCCAAACTTGTTTTTAATTCAAATAGCCTGAAAATCCTGAGTGGAAACTCCGAAAAAAAAGGAGCAAGTGCCTTTCTTAAACAAGAATAATATTGGCTAATTATGCCTGTTCTGAAAAGTGATTTTAATGGGCTGAACAGGATCTCTTTCAACTACCTATAAAAGTGCTTCAGTCATTACAGTTAAGTATGCTGATGACAGGGTTTTTTTTCACACAGACAACCCTTCTGTAGCTTCCTACTACTATGACAATGGAATATTTCCATTTTCATCCATTAGATCTCATGAAATCATTGAGGAAGTTAGTCAGTTAAAAAATCAGTTAATGTATGGATAGAATCAGTGAAGTTGGAGAGGACCTCTGGAGGTCATCTACTCCAACCCCCTGCTCAGGGCAGGGCCAGCTTCGAAGTCAGATCAAGTTGCTCAGGGCCTTGTCCAGTCAAGTTCTGAAAATCTCTGGTTCATATTATTATTGCAGTAGTTATACACCATTACAGCCTTTCTTGAGGAATGCTGTTGCAATTTGCCATGTCAGTTGGCTTTACGATGCATACTGCATGTGGTACAGCCTTGGTCCTCTCACACTAGATGCGGCCAAAGTCAATGACTGCAGCATCAGCGCTCCATTTACCACGTACTTTTTATATTTTATTCAAATAGGCACTCCTAAAAGAAGTGCTGCCAGCATATATGACATGAACTGAAATGGTTAAGTAGCAACCAATTAATTTGAGGAGTTTCTTCTCCTGTAATATCTTTGTGCTTACAGAATCGCCTATAAAAAACCTTCCAAACGGTATTAGAACTACAGCTTCCACACATATTTATGGTACTATTTAGTGAAGAAAGAAACCTTTTGGGGACTAATATAGAACAAGGAAGGCAGGATTTGGCACCAGCAAGCTATTTGAAAAGCTTTGCAATTCTTCATAATGAGAAAGGAGAATTTGTCTGCCAAATAACCATGCTGCACAGAGCTATGCAGAGTGCCCCCGGGGGACATGAATAAGTTCTGGAGCACCTCACTGGTGGAATGGAAAGTATGAATGCCTCTGAATGCTGACAAAAGTACACGTGGGAGTGCAAAAGAATTATATTTCACTCAGTGAGAGTCCACAGGCCTACTTCAGTTTCAACTACCTGACGTCAGCTAGTAGAAACAAGTCTAATACAGGCAGGTCTTCCGTTCACGGCACTGCTGGAGGGAAGCGTGGGTAGATAACCATTCTCATGAGCAAAATTTCCATTCACTTGTTCAGCTCCAAAAAATGGGAATCCCTTATAAATTGAGAGGAATGCTCCCACATTCTTTCCCATGTGTTGGAGCATGTAGGTTGGCATAAGGCTCGGAGCTCTTGGATTTAATCTATTTGAATTATCTCTTCTCTGTTGATCCCTGTGCAGGAGGGAGAACCTGACACATGAGGAAAATCTATAGCTTTTATGTACATGTTTCTTAAAAAAAAAAATTACTAATTGAAACACACTTCATCTAATCTTACCACTATTTTCAGCCAACTTGTTTTATCCACTACAGATTCATAGTAAAAAATAAACCCTTCAAATAAAATAAAATTTAAAAAAACAGAAAGAAAATTGCACAACTTATTTCAACATTCAAAAATCATGAGTTTAATTTAGACTCCTTTGAGAAACAATCCTATTCTTAATATATTTCATCCCTGTTTGATTCTGTTACCACTTTATATGTTTAAAAACAAACACCCTGAAAATAAAACATGTGATCTACCACAAAGTAAATAATCTGATGGAAGAGTTTCCTGGGAGAAAAAGATGAGTTACAGCCTGCTTCAGCTAGTCCAATCCCCACTTGCAGCCATGCTAATTTTTCTTTTTATATCCAAAAATCAATATGTTCTCACCCCTGAGCATCCCTGCCATTATTGAAATCAAAAATATATCTATGCAGTGCAATGAAGCATCCAGCTAGGCTTACCATGGCCCAGCTTCCTCTGAAGAGTAAAATGAACTGGCCGATCCTGCTTCCAGCCATCCATGTCTGCTTTTTGCTCTCGCTGTTCCCAGGAGCCCATTTAGATGGATGCGCACTGGAACCCTTGAACTGAGTTCTCTCCCTTTTTGCCAGTGCTTACTGGCTGACAAAATGTCCCTTCTTTCCACATTCATAGCATAATCCTTACCAGTGTTGCAATCATGTTACTCCTCAGTTTGTATTTGCAGAGACAGACTCTACAGAGGCTTTCAGCCTTATGGCTCCCTCCTTACCATAGAGCATGGGGAAGAATATGGGAGGATTGCTTTCCGTTTAGAAGGGATTACCATTTATTAAGCTCAGTGGGAGAGTGGTACTGTCCTCGTGCCATGATTTCACTGCCATCACGTACCAAAGTAAGATTCCCTTCCTGAAACAGCAACACTGGCATTTTCTGTAATATCAAAGCGTTATTTCGAGATGGTAGGTGGACGCTACACCCCCAAAATTATCCCATAATGAACTCCAATTTTTTTGCCAGGCACTGGTTCACAGTGAACGCTGCAGACAATCGCACACAGATACAAGAACTACCAAAGCCTAGCTCAAGGTGACGGTTACGCTCATGTTATATGACTTGAGGCTAGCCCTAGGGCAATTCAATTTTCCCTAAAAGATTTTGTATAATTATGGCAGGTGGTCTTGTTTGGCCCCCATTTATCTCATCTACTATTAAAAGTGATGTTATATGACTGACATTAAAGAAGAGAGTTCAGGATCACTCCTACAAATTTCCTAGAAATGCCCCAGCATTGCCTGCCATACAGATACATGTTTTGCAACATGAATAATGGGCTTAGTGCAAACTTCCTAAAGGAGCAATATGGAAATGAAGCATCAGTCTCAAGATCACCCGAAGTTTTTGGCTGCTCTGGGCCTGGACAGCTCAGGTAGAACACAGACATGGGCAGAAAGTCTTTGACCATTTGGACCTACCCAATTGAAGGAAGATGCCCATAGGGACCTCCTAAGGAATGGAGAAATCCTATTTCTCTGGGAAACTGCTCTGAAGGGAAGGGTAGAAGAGGAGTTAAAGCAGATTAAGGGAAAAAAACAATATAGCATTAGTTTCTCGGATAAAACTTGTAAGGATTATATGCATTTTAGCCGTAGCAGTTGAGAGAAGAGGAATAGAGAAAGACCTAAAGGCTTAATGCTAGACACAAAATCTGACACCTGAGAAGTGGTTTGAGCTCCTGAAAGTAGGTGTCAGATGCACAGATAGTGAATGCTCCAACTAGGGAAAAGCTAGATTGCTAATATTTCACATGAGAAAACATCTCATTAATAACCTTATGAGAATAAACACTTATTCTGTGTTTATTCTCTCCTCTGTACATTCCGGTCGCTCAGCTCTCACCAAAAAGGAAACCTTTAATAGTTTAACAAAGGCATGAACACTGAAAGAGACAACTTAATGACTCACCAAACATGTTGAGATCCCAAAGAGAAGGGCATGTCCCTAGAGGAAACATCTGGACAGATCAAGGGCTTTTTACCTTGTTTGGTTCTGGAAAACATAATCTTTCAAGCTTAGCTTCTTCCCGTAAGTAGACAAAAGTCTTCTCAGTGGAAGACTAATTTTCACAAGAAGTATTGACTTAGTTATATTTGGTGAAGAAAATAAATATACATATTACAATATGTGAGTGATACGGAGAATCTGTCAGAGATAAACATATGCCAGGGAAACTTCTTTATTTTTCCTCCTTATCGGAATTACTTAATCTTAAAAACAAAGGGTGCTGGGTTTTGTACAGTGAAAATTGAAAGCAAATTAATTGCATTTTCTAAATCTCAAGACTTACTTGCTAAAGTGCTCTGTCCTAGCTCAGACTTGGTAACATTTAATAAGTGGTGGAAGAAACAGCTGGGAGCATGCTGAATCTTTGAAGACTACAAATGAATCAAATGCACACAAATTTCTCTGACTTCACAGTGTTCACTTCTCAAATGAAATTTAATTCAGCACTGACTTACAGCTGTCCCCCAATGTTGTTTATACCAGGCTTACCACTCTGCAAGTATTTTCGGTGATTAGATCCCGCTTATTTTGCTGTTTCTCACAAAAGAACCCTAACATTTTGGTTGTCCCTGCTGACAGAGAGCACCAGGAGATGTCCACTGCTGTGAGAGTGGAACTGGTTGGCACATCAGGAGAGCACACACACTACCTTTCTGGTCGTATTAATGAGTATCACCATAGAAAAAAACCTTTATTCTTACTCTCAACTTGCTCGATAAATGCCACCATGGATTTTCAGCACACTGTAATGGACACTTGACAATTCTTAGACGCACCTGCAAGCTGATACCAATGTAGACCAATTATTCTCTTAAAATACCTCCCTGGCTCTCCCTTCTCACTCCTGACTTGACCCTGTAACTTGCTTTGAGAGGGAGCATAACCACTCAAAAGACCACTTCAAATTTGAAACCAGTCATCTCTACTGTATACAGTGGAGAGGCATACATTCAAATGAGTAGGAGAAAATTTGGAAATGAAGCAACTGTTCTAATGAGTTGGAAACTATGGGTTATTGAACTGTATAATAGAAGAACAATATTTCTGAAAAAGCAGCTTTGAAATACACAGTTGGAGTTCATATGTGGAGTTGGCTACAACTTCCCCAATGCACAGCAAGTGCTTTGCTTTGGGGAAGTTTCATCATAGAAATAGGAACTTATATGGTATTTAATAAGTTAAAATATTTAGAGACAACATAGGTCACTGTTTCATGCAGGACTTGCTCAAAAATATTATGTTCATTTACAATCCATATACTTTATAATTTAAATAAAGGCATCCAATTTGTCAGTAAACATTGCCTTTATAGGAAAATGCAGTAAAGTTTAGCTTTTCCTGTATTTACATAAGTCTGTCCACTAAGACTTATTGTTGTTATTGGCTTGCCTGAAACCATTAGTAGCATAAATCTTCTCCTACTTAAAAATCATGTATTAGTCTTGAATACACTCATTGTTCTTGCAATGACACTATCACCAGGAAGCCAACATAAAGAAAATGAGCTTCCAAAACAGGTCTGCAAGGACCACAAGAAAATTAATACAAGATTTTGCATCATCAAATAAAATTAAGTAACATTGTAGGCGACTTTGTTAATCAGACAACATTATAGACTGACACTACACATTTCTGAGAAAAAGTGGCATGCTGCATCAATGTTTTGTCAAGAGGAAAAAAAATAGAAGAAAGCATGCTACTAAAATACACCTGAGACCATGAGCCTGGATCCAAAACTATAGGTCTTGTATATATCCTAAATGTCAGCAGCCCTGGAATTTCCTTAAGAAACAGAATAGGGAAGTAGAACTCTGACAAAGCACGCTTTTGTGATCATATCTAGAATGTCACCTGGAAGTCAAATAAAGACATCAGCCGTGTCACCTGCAACTGTGAGACTCTTAAATGGAATACTATCAATACCAAAAGCTTTTGATGTTGCTAAGTAGGACAAAATGGGACATGCTAAAAATTTAAGAATAAATGTATGCTATCAGTGCTTATGCTTTTAGTTTTCCTCAAGACTTACTCTTGCCCATTCTGATGGCTGCCGATGCAGTCTGCAGAGTCCTTATGTCCATGAGGTAACTTTGTTTAAGGGTAGGTGAGATTCTACGGGAAGCAAATACACATGAATAATATTTTAACTGAGATTAAGCATATGAATACAATGTCTTCAGGAAGCGATTGCTAATAAAATGCTGATAGCAATAGTAGTGACACATTCATCACTACAAAATCGCAAAACTAAGGAACAATTTACTGTCCAGGATGATTTTCTAATAAACTGTTCTCTGCACAGACAATTATTTTCAAGTAAATTGCTACTCCAGAAACAAGAGGGGGAAAAGCTTGCTGCCCTCACTACACCTTGCCTTTCCTTTAAAAGGAACATATTAACAAAACATTGTTCACCCTTCATTTCATAAAAACACACAATTTGAATAGCCTTTTGAATAGCTCCCAAACTAGAAAACTTTTATGGCAGTAGGGTGTTGAGAACATCTGTTATACTTCCCTCAAAGACAAGAATAAAAACATTAAAAATGCAGGAACCGATCTGTATGACATAGTGCCAAATGTAGTCATAGTATAAATCAATAGTATTGTCCTGTCTTTTATCCCCAGCCTAATATACCTCTAAATCAAGCTCATGTGGGTTACTTTAACATGTTCATGAAACACAGAAAAATCTACCATGTCATTGAACTCATGCTTTTTCCCCCCAGAAGCAGAAGTAACTCTCACTTTCCAACCCACCCACTTTCCACTGCACGTTTGGCACAAGCTGAAGGCCAGGGTGAGGTCCCAAAGCTGTTTGGTCCATTACTGTTGTGTCCAAATGAGGAAGGAGTCAGCCTGTGAGTCCTGGCTGAAAGGCAACAGACACCACTTCCACCAAGAGGCCAAGGTAAAACTGGCACCCGACTGCAGAAGTGCTTCTCCATTATCTTAGGGGTAAGTGACACTGGGAAACTTAATCCATGCCTGGCTTGAACTAATGTGCTTGCTCCTCTGTGGGAACAGAGAAGAGCACTTAAACAGTCAAATCACTGTACTGGATGTTAATTGCTGAAGTTTCCATTGCCCATGTTGGAAGGGGCTTAAAATACCCTGAACCAGTGCCTGTCCTCTCACATGTTGCTCCCAGCTGGTTTCCAGAATGGAAACATGAAGCCAAAGGAGGTGCCAAGAGATGGACCAGAAAGATTAACTGCTTGAATGATCCACAACGTGGCTCAGAAGCTCTGGCCTGATGGGTCTCCCTAATGCTTAAAAAAAAACAAAACAAAAAAACAACCAAAAAAAAAAGTCCCAACACTTGACTTACCCAATTATTTTCTGTGGAATAGTTGCTGTGTATTCTACAGAGAGGTGAAGCTGAAAAATGAGCTCCCATTTGTCGTAGTTTAACCCCAGCCAGCAGCTAAGCACCACGCAGCTGCTCCCTCACTCCCCCCACCAGCTCCCAGTGGGACGGGGAGGAGAATCAGGAAAGAAGGTAGAACTCGTGGGTTGAGATAAGAACAGTTTAATAACTAAAGTAAAATATAATACCAACAATAATAATGAAATATAATAATAATAATAATAATTGTAATGAAATACATATAATATAACAAAAAAAGAAGAGGGAAAAAAAGGAAAAACCCAAACAGTGATGCACAATGCAATTGCTCACCAGCCGCTGACCAATGCCAGAGCAGCGATCCACCCCTCCCGGCCAGCTCCCCCCAGTTTATATACTGGGCATGACGTTCCATGGTATGGAATACCCCTTTGGCTAGTTCAGGTCAGCTGCCCCGGCTCTGCTCCCTCCCAGCTTCTTGCACACCTGCTTGCTGGCAGAGCATGGGAAACTGAAAAGTCCTTAAGATAAGCGCTACTTAGCAACAACCAAAACGTCAGCATGTTATCAACATTATTCTCACACTAAATCCAAACCACAGCACTGTGCCAGCTACTAAGAAGAGAATTAACTCTATCCCAGCCAAAACCGGGACACCATTAAAGTCAATAAGAATTTTATCACATGACCCCAGCTGGAACAGACCCAACGACCTTTTTGGAAGTGGCCTTCTCAACACTATTTTAAGGGCCATTTGTGTGGCATATCTAATGATTAACTAAATTTCAGAAGTCTCAAGAAATGCTTGGAATTGCTTGCTCAGGCTAGCTGCGGTCCTTCTACAAGAGCAGGCAACCTAATTCACTCATTTCACCCTCAGAAGGTCTTTGGAGGCTGAGTGCTTGTGTATTTTCTGAAGAAAGTCCTGAGTTCTCCTTGCAGGCAACTGAAACGTTTCCAAGATACACACACTCCTCACTGTTCATGGATTCCTTGGAAGTAGAGCTTTCCACAAAAATGTATTTAGTTCAAGAAATACTGTCTTCTGTGAAGGGATTGTTAACCTATTACTAGTGGCACAAGTTTTGACAGAGTAAATGAAATAATTTCCAACTTTTTCTGGAAAACAAGTCAGACAGATGCATAGTTAGACGGCCACCTTCCTAGCAAGGACATGCTCAGGCATAAGTTTTACAGACCTCTGCTGAAGGCATGAACAGGTCGGGTTTCAGGCAGCACACAGTAAAGTTTGCATCCTTCTCTTCTTCCAAAAGGCACATATTTAGTCTCTAATGGATTAAAAGAAACTTGTTCCTCTTCAGTTTCTTACTAGCCTTCTAAACAGTCATAGAATGACTTGGATGGATGTACAGATTCAGATCTTTAACAAAAGAGAAAAGTACTTTACATATAGCATGTATCAAGCAGCCCAGCTGACATGTACAGATAACGGTGCGCTCATTGTTTGGGTGAACACAGCTCTGATGACATATTCCCAAAAGACACCTTCTTCACCTTTTGTGGAGTTTCTTCCAGTTCTGCTGTCACTGCACTCACCTGAACACACTTTTGTGATAACTCTGTCTCTGCTTAGAGAAGAGGCCCATGTAATTCAAAGACACTATGTTAAATAAGGGATTGAAAGTATCGGTACAGAAAGAGATTTATATTCTGGGTTTCTCTGAATTACAGTCGGTTTCGATATGACCAGCAATGTCCAAGGCCAGCTTTATCAGAAACTTGTCAGTAGTCCAGATCTGAAGCCTGAACCAAAGTTGGAGCTGACTATCCCATTTCCTCCAAAGCTAAAACGTTTCTTCCCTCTGCTCATTTTCTTTTGTCCTAGACAAACCAAAGGTCATAAACGTTTTACTTACAAATTTCACAGAAAGAAGATGATTCATATTCATGTCATCATGTGCCCTTCTCTGTAAGGGAAGGGATCCAGGACTTGAATCCAACATTCAATCATTTTGATCCTTGACCGCTTGAAATGTTTGTTCTCATTAGGGCCATTGAGATCACTAGGCCACATAATCTGACCTCCTATATATCACAATCCATTCATTTCACTCAGATTGGTGCTGACCAAGAATGTCAGTCCTCTAAGAGAACCCTTAAAATAGGTGCAGAGAACAGAAAAAATCAAGTGTGGTCACTGCTACTTGGAATGGTGGTGGCACTAGGCAGCTGCAGGGGCTAGACAGGTTTGAGGGTGCTGGGGGATCTCAGTAGGGGGATCTCAAGGCACAGGGGACACTGCATGAAGGAGAGAAAAGTAAGAGAGAAAAAATAAAAGATAACATTGTCTTCACCTAAAATGGACCCTACTATTAATTCTTTATCTCATTTTCAGAGCTCCCTTGCAATGCCCTTTCCCTCTCTCAGCTTCCTTTTTATTTCACCCCAAACACCACTTCTCTGCTCCCAGCCTTCCTTCCTTTCTTCCTCTTCTGCTGACCCTCTTTTTGCTACTGCTAAAAAAATAAATTTGGAAGCCTCCAGCTTTCTCTGCATAGGAACATTCAAATTGGCCTACCCCACTAAAAACATTTTGGCTGCCTCTGTCAACCAGGAGTTTCCCAGCATATAAAGACCTGATTAATGTGAGATTTGAAAGTCAAGTATCATTCATACCTACATTTTCAAAACAGATCTAAAAATACTAACAGAAGTTATTATTATGCTTCCACAGAAGAAACATTCCCTAATTTCCCATAATTATAGCTAAGCCTCATGCAGAGAGGGTATAATCAGAATAATAAAATTGTTTGTTGGAGCATTCACTTGGTAGGACTGAAATGGCAGTTTTAAGCAAGATGCTTCTGCTTTCTGAAAATTGCAAGCATCAATTCTTTTAACAGGAATATGACATGAAAATCATTTTTACATAGTAACATCAAGTCAGTTTTATATTAGAAATTAGTGTTTTCTGGAATGCAGAAAGAAGAGACATTGCTGCTCAGCCTATTCCCTGTTAACATCAGCAAAGACTGAACCTGACTTCAGGCAAAGCTGGTACAAACTCTACAACAGAAAGAAATCCATTGACAGAAGAAGGCTCCTTTCTAACCTGTGCAGAAATGAATTTGTGCTTTATTGTATGAACTGGAAAAAATGTATTTTGCAAATATGTTTGTAATCTTACTCATGCCCTCTCATATATAATTAACCATTGCCCTTATTTTTCAAAGGAACAAATTACATATGGCGAGAATTAATTTGGAATTAGAGATAGATTCTACCATATTATATCTAGCCAGGCTGGTTATCATCTTTATTCAAATTATTTCAAATTATTCCTGAAAATCCTCAAAATGACTGAAAAATTCCTTGGAGCCCCACTTCAACATCAGAAATGCTGTTTGTCCAATGTGGAAGTAAAAACATCTATTAGATGTTCCTCCAAGAATCTTGGCTATAGAGATTACAATGATAAATCTCATCATCACCGATGACTTGCACAAATTAGGAAACTACCCTTATGATGAAGGAATTATGTCAGCTCCCATACACTGACAACCTTTTCCTTCCCTCACACACAAGCATATACTCATTGGATTAGTCTGTCACCGGCATAGCTCCTTCTACAAGTGAAAAAATACTCCTACTACCCATATCCCACAAATATATGGAGGCTCTTTGTGTTGGTGAAATTGTGAAGTCCAAGAAATGGCAAGGCTGATAGAAAACAAACATCACAGTAAGAAAAAGCTAGAGCTTAAAATTCTGAAAAATTTCGTTCTGAAAAAAAAACCTCTGCACTTTGAAAATCCACAAAAGGAGAAGTGAGTTATGAACATCAAGAAAACTCAGTCCAGCTGTATAAGGTAAGGCAACTCAATACTCCAGAGTTAACTAAGGCAGTAAGGCTGACCTTCATGTATGAAGCAGATTGGTTTGATCTGCATTTAAATGTCAGTCATAGTTCTCTCACATGTTATCTGGACCCTCCAGAAACTCTTGGAGATCTAAGAACATTAAAAGCTCAAACGAAAACAGAGTCACATTAGGTGCACGCAATTAAAAAGGAATGACCAGCTATCATCCCAACCAAATCCACCAGGTTAAGAGATCCTCCAAAACCCTACCCTTATGCCTGGTACAGCTATCTCCACAGTACCTGAAATATGGCAGAGAACACTGGCTCTCATTTCTATCTCTGCAGACACTACAGTTTCTAACAGTTAATATCATTTTCCAGGCTCTGCTTGCTTGAAGCCTATTTCTAAGCCAAAATCCCACCCTAACCCTTCCTCAGCAGACCCTGAATTCAACATAATCTTTACTGGCCATAGAAGGTCCCTCTTGCTGCACTACCATAAACATTTCATGATGAAACAGCAAGCCCCCTTTCTAGACTTTGTTTTCTGCAGCTGACTGAGGTACCATATGGTGCTAAAGCTACCTTGAGTTTTGGGACTGGAATTAGCGTTTGAGAAAGCAAGGAGAGCCATTTGCTTTCAGAGATCCCAGTTTTCCTTATATCTTCACAGACGTTACAGGTTCCAATAACTAACTTTGCTCTCCCAGCCCTACTTGCTCAAATGTTGTCGCTCAACTCAGCTTTATATATACACTGCAGATATTGCAACATGTCCAAGAAACAAGCACAAGGTATTTGTTTCCAGGTGCTTAGGATCCCGCTCTACCTGACAATATCCAGCAGTAAAACATCCTCTCTGGACCTGGGTTTCTTCAACCATCTCTCTAACCACAACCCTAATTTAGCCATCTCCATAACGAGAGATTAAGCACTTCAGTCATTACCAGACCTAAATAAAATACTTTCTGAAGCAGTCAGTCAGCTCTTTGTTTCTATTGTTTCCACCAATAAACCTTCCTCACCATCTCCAACTGCCTCAAACACTAAGCCTAATCCCAAACAACACACTATCCCTAGATCTAACATAGGTATCCCAGCTGGCCATTGAACTTCACGTAAACCATTCTTTCCCGTTGGTACAAGTTCAAAGCCCACCTTTACAGGCAGTACAGGCTTCCTCCTCATGTGAGCAAGACAGACCTGAGGGGGGAAATCTATACCAGTATGAATTGGGCAGGGTCTTCTAGGAACACATATGTAATGGCAGCAGATCCAACTTTCAAGGGTGCACTTTGAGAGATAAGAGATGGGACAGGAAAGGGGCTAGCTCATATGATTATGTCAATGTTAACTTTAGTTGAATGATATAAGCCCGGTGCCCTTCTGTTTATGGAAAGATGGAGAAAGAAATGCTACTCAGAATTTGTATGACAATAATTTCACTTCCTCATTAAGGTTCACATTGCTGATTACATTTTCCCATTATATTTGCTGAGCCAAGCTTTTGTACTGCACTTGAAAGAAAATGATTGAATGAAAGAACATGCATGCTAGGAAACTTCCTGTCAAGTCATTAATGAAAAAAAAAAAAAACCCAATGTCATTTCTGAGTATCTTTTTCTTTTTTAAGGGAGTTTGTCTGCTTTTTGTTTCTTTACTTGTCATAGCTGGGACAGCAACAATTTTATAAATCTCTCCTGATGTTTTTCAGGAGTTAAGCTGTAAAACACCCCTTTGATGTTTTCTGCTCTCACTAAGTTTAGCTGCCAGTAAGTTAATTCTCAGTATGTTAACAATTAAATTAAAATAAATTTAAATATTAATTTAATATTATAAAGTACAATATTAATCTATAATATTGCTATAAGAATGTATTATTATAATTACTATAATAATTATTAATTTAGATACTATAGCAATACATTAAATATTATTATAAATAATATAGTAAAATTATAAATAAATCTAATTTAAAAATTAAATCTGACTATGAAATCCATCCTATGCCTGATCTAGAAATGTCACAAAGGTGCCTTTGTTTCTTACATTTTGGAATACTAACACTTTGACATATCTATAGTTCCAGACCTAAAAATAAAGCCCCCAAATAACATTTTTGTGACAACTGAAACCAATAGCCAGTTTAACCAAAAACATGAATAGTTTCAACCAAAGAAGACAATCAGCAAGAATGCTTTTTGGAGGTCAAAGAAAGCTGTTAAGAGTCCTAAAGCTATTAAAAAGTAAGCAAAAGCTTGGGTTCTAGGTTTTCATACTATTTTGATCTCAAAGTTAACTGTTACTCTGAAGCAATGTTTATTTCTATGCTTGAAGGAACAAAGCTTTATTTCATATCAACCCCATATTACTTATTTGGGTTTTGAACATGCTATGAGATTGAAAAAACCATTATGTCAGGTATTATATTTTATTAGGCAATTCAATATTGCTGAAAAAAACAGATTGTAGGTGTGTTATTTTCCAACAACATTGGCTGGTTTAGTGAAAGATAATAGAACTTCCTACAAACTCTGTTACACATTTTTATAACAGTTAAATTAATTTGTAGTCTGCTTGGCTTCCTGCCCTTCTTCCTTGCTAAAATTAGTTGTTAATGCCTCAATTCATCACCTCCATCCCTCCTGAACCCAACAGTGAAAGCAAGTTTGGGTTTTAATTGTCCTCTTTTGTTTTTGTTTTAAGACAACTTTTTCATTCTGTTTGAGTTCAGGATTGGGTCAGTCTAAGCCAAATTGTTCAAGAAGTTTCAAATATAACTTGAACCTCTCTCAGCAAAATATGTATTGGTGCTTCTATATTCAGACACTGTAAATCATGTAGCGCAATTTTTTTCCTGAGTATACAAAGGGTAATTTTGGAAAGTATTTGTGAATGATGAGCAACCTCACAAGGTTGCCTTCATAGCTTTCTCTAAAGATGCTCATTCAGAGCAGGAGCCTTGAAGGTGATCTGAAGTATCTCCTGTAGGAACCATGTCCCCTTGGCTATAACAGGAGTATTGGGAATAAAACTCCTGTGTGCAGAAACTAGTCTTTGCAGCTAACTCCTTACAGCTGGATTCCTGTAAAAGTAACAGCCAAGAGAGTCTTTTTTTCAGATCCAGAAGCATATTTAAGATGTCCATGTGGCATACAAAACAATTGCATACAGGAAGTTTTAACTGCTGAACCCAGGTAAATTGACCCACACAAATCCTATTTACATGTACTTACATTCACAAATACAAAGTTTAACTAATATCCTAGGATATAAAGCCTTCTAATTTACATACAAAAGAAAGAGCCACCAAATTTTCTTATTTGATCTCTCCCTCTACTTACTTCACTTGCTCCCATCATTCCCTTCTAAGCATGTCCCCTGATCTGTTTCATGCATAGTCATGTCACTTCCATTTCCTCCTAATTATTTCTGGATATTTCCTCTAAAGACTCCAACACGCCTTCACTTCTCCAGTATCAACAATGTCCAAGCACATCCCTGGCTTCCTTCTGCCTTTCATCTGCAAATTCATTGAGAGTATTCTGTGCAACGACCGCCTGGAAGCAGCTTCTTCCCTTGCCATCCTACCTCTTCTCCAATCCTGGCACTCAAAAGAAGCTCCTCCCAGGCTATAAGCAAACTGAGAACCAATATTTAATCCTTACCCTTCTTGAGCATCAGCTGTTTTCCAAGCTCATAAATATACAATCCTTTCCACTTCTCCATTTATACCTTATCTCTAGTAAATCATAAGATTTATAAACTCAGCTCCCATCTCTAGTCTGACAGTTTATAGATCTACCACTGAACACCAGGTACTTTTGTCCCAACAAAAACTTTCTTCCATGTGTCAAGCATCTTCTTATAGATGTTAAGATGAGATCTCAAGCCCAGCAGAATCTAAAAAGGGCTCATAATTCCCTTCCAAATATCTGTCATCCTTTTTCTCAGGTGCAATGGATAAGATGCATTGCCATCACTAGAACATTCATGACACTATTTCTGACATTGGTTTGTCCTTAAGTCCTCATATTGAGGCTATGACTAAGTCTTGCCAATTCTTTTCGTAGAACACCACGAAGATATATCGTTCCTTAACTTTTTACATCTAAGTAAAAAATATACATCTTTATATCTAAGACTTGTTCTTCAGGTAGTCATCTCATTACTGTAATGTCTTTCTCCTTAAGAAGAACATTCTTGACCTTTTCATACATAACCTATATGCTATTTCAAAGTTAATTTCTTTCCTCTGTTTGAACTTCTCAGTTCTTTTTGCATCTTTCCTTTGCTGTAGTACATCAAACATATTGATGTATTGATATTCACCTTCAAGATTTTTCAGAACATGATCCATTTGTATTCACCATCTCTCATAATATCAAGGTCAGATTTCAGCTTTCACTGTCAGTGATGCTTGTTGCCTAATTATTACATTTTACATTTTTAAACTTTTGCCTTTGTGTTTATATCCAGTTTACACTCGAAACTTGGAGGATCTCTCCGTTAATATTTGCGAAATGAAAATTACTATTCTCTTTCAAGGACCTGCTTAAAAACCTTCCCTTGTTGTGATACTTAGAGAATCTTGAAAACAATTTGGCATACAATGACCACAGTCCCTTTTAGTGATCATTACTGCCCCATTGTCTCTGCACGTATGTCCTCCAGACATTTGTGTTGTTTTATACTTAAAACTGAAAGCTTTGTGAGGCAGGGACCTTTTTCTCTGTGCTGCAGTCAAAACAGAATCTTCCTCTGTAACTACAATTTCCCAACATTGCAATAATACTGCTAGTAATAATAATAACAAATAAAACACAAACCAGAAGATTTGTGAGCTGGAAAAGAATGAAGTCAACTGAATAAATCATTCGCAAGATATAGCTCTACTCATTGAGCTTGAACTAAGGAATAGTTAATCCCTTTGCGTTGAGACAAACTGGGTTTTTTTCAGTTTAAATTTCCCAGTCTTCTGTGTCCAAGAAGTTGGATGCGATGCAAAAGGAAGACTCAGGATGTGATCACACGTGATCATAAAGGAGTTGCTCCTCCACAACAGTAAATTCCTCTATGAGTTATTCTGTGAAAGTATGGTAAAACCCTGTTTCACCATTCTTCAAATAAGCAATTATTGATAACAAAGCTGAAGGAACAATAGATTTATATGGAACAGAAGTAATTTTGTACTGGAATGGGTGATATTCTCCAAAATAAGGGGCATTCAGGAGCTTTATTTTAGTTGCAGAGTGCAATATCCTTTATTTTATACATATCTGAAAACTGATACGAGAGCAAGGAGAATTTTCTCTTAAATGAAAACAGCCTTTGGGGAGTAGGGCTTGTTTGGTTTGCATTTTTTAGCTGTGACCTTATTTGTGAGACATTGTGGTTTCAGCAACTACATTATTGCTAATCTGTTCTGGAAATTTTAAAATCTTTAGTCTGAAAGGGTTATTTCTGCATTAATTTTATTTTTTCCAAAACCCTAGAGATAAGAGCGATAATGAAGATCTTAGTTCACACACTAAGGGGAAATTTTCTAAAACAATAATCTCAAGATAGGAAACGAATGCGTATGAGACACACTTGTAAAAATTTTAGTATTAAGAAGCATTATGGTATATTTTCAATACTAACACAATACTGAAGGAAGACAACACAATAAAGTAGAAAAGACACATCTGACAAAAAACTAGAATTACTGTATCATGGATTAGGATTCTATAGTAGCTAAATATTGCAGCAAATAGCAAATGAAGTTTGCTTTTTGCCCCCTGTAGATTTTGGAAATGAATGCTTAATTTGGAAAAAAAGGATAACTAAACAGAACTATTTGTATTCTTGAAAGAAAAATGTGCATTTCTTTTTTTAAATAAACGTGTTTCCAAAAGCTAGAATCATCTGATATGCATCAGGTCGAAATAGCAAAAACAGAATGGAAAGTGGAAAAAGCAGATTCAGTTACATTTTTACATGCTATATGTAACAAAGACTGAAAAACAAGGGAAGTCTCTGGAATTGCTGAGACCCCTTTGAGGTTGGGAACCGGCACAATTACACCGGTCATGTTTGCTTCTGTGTGCAACACTTTGCCTGTGCTGTCCTCCTACAAGATGTAAGGTTTTAAACCCCAGGAGATAGATTAGGGTTGCAGCCATGAGATCCATAAGCACTGTTTCCTACAGGAATTCTTCCAAATTTCCTCCCCTCAAACTTCACTTCCATTTTCCAAGCTGCTCTTCTCAGACCTAATTACCCAGTGGTAATTGGTGGATGAAAAGCTGGACATGAGCCAGCAATGTGCGCTCGCAGCCCAGAAAGCCAACCGTATCCTGGGCTGCATCAAAAGAAGCGTGGCCGGCAGGTCGAGGGAGGTGATTCTGCCCCTCTACCCCGCTCCAGTGAGACCCCACCTGCAGTACTGCGTCCAGCTCTGGAGTCCTCAGTACAGGAATGTACATGGACCTGTTGGAGTCGGTCCAGAGGAGGGCCACAAAAACCATCAGAGGGAGGGAACATCTCTCCTATGAGGAAAGGCTGAGAGAGTTGGAGTTGTTCAGCCTGGAAAAGAGAAGGCTGTGGGGACCTTAATGCAGCCTTCCAATACTTAAAGGGGGCTTATAAGAAAAATGGGGACAAACTTTTTAGTAGAGCCTGTTGCAATAGGACAAGAGGTAATGGTTTTAAACTAAAAGAGGGTAGATTCAGATTAGATGTAAAGAAGAAATTTTTTACAATGAGGGTGGTGAAACACTGGAACAGGTTGCCCAGAGAGGTGGTAGATGCCCCATCCCTGGAAACATTCAAGGTCAGGTTGGATGGGGCTCTGAGCAACCTGATCTTGTTGAAGATGTCCCTGCTCATTGCAGGGGGGTTGGACTAGATGACCTTTAAAGGCTGCTTCCAACCCAACCCATTCTATGATTCTATGGTGTCCCCTCTCAGATTTTCCTCAGGCTTTGCTCACTGCTCACACTAATGCAAAACCCTGCACTCCTCTCTTCTAGCAGGGCTTGACTTCCTGCATCCTTTCTTTGATGGCCTGCTTGGGTCTCACTTCACCCCAGGCATCTTGCTATCAATGGGTAACTGTAGCGTCCACTTTATTTTCATATGAACAGAAACACAAGCATCCTTCACCTATCCCTATTTGCATGCATGAGAGGGTACAAATAACAGCAGGAAGAAGTTTGATTTAACGAAGGGAAAAGTTAGAATAGACTTGTTACCATGGGATGCTTCGTTCTGTCAAGATGACCTGCAAGAAACCCCATATAGCCTATGGCCAGTGGTCCTGCAAAAGGAAGGGGATGTTGCCTGGAAGAGGCAGGCATAGGGTGAGCTGGAGCGAAGTGGGACAAGGGAGGAACAGAGGACAGCTTTGACTTGTGATCTCTAGGGATAACTACCTATATGCGATGCTCTACTTGACTCATCTTATTAATGGTCTACTGCATGCCAGTGGCCTAAGACCAGAAAGGCATTGAGATATACCAACTACTGGTCTCTTCTCTGAGTTATACTCCTGTCTTCCATGAGTGGAGCCTTTATTTTGAGACAAGTGGGTGGCAATTTTGGACAACGCAAGGCAAAAAGGAAACTTAACAGTATATACTTCAGGATTAAAGTATACGTAAATCAAGATTAAAGCTCAGGCCCTTTGCAGGTGATTCATTCAAACCCATGTTCTGAAGAACTGCACTGATCTTGAGATCTCAGGTTCCCTGAGCTACCTGGAGCTCTCCAAGAGCTGTCTACGTTACTGTGTACATAGGAGCTAAGGCCTTTTTGGCTGCTTGCCTGAGATTGGTAAATTCACTCCCACACACTAAAAATGGTCACAGATGTCACCACAGCACTGTCCTCATAGCAAAGGCAATTCTGACCTCCCTTCCCAGAAACCAACACTATACTAACCTATTAAACAATAAACCCAGAACCTATTAACGCTAAAAAATAACACTAAAATAAAGGGAAAAAATTGAGCTCGATTACAAAACATACCTTCCACAATGCAGGACAAGGAAGCAGAGAACATTTACATTGCCAAGACAGCTCATTTCACACACTATGCTTAACAAGGTGCTCTGATGCCAAAGTGCAAACACAAACCATGCAGAGCTGTGCTTACCACAGATGGGCACCAGCTTGTGAAATTCCACTCATGAAATAGCCATTTCTCGCTGTTTCGTACTGCATACTCTATCTGCAAGGGCAGGCCAGAAGAATTTTTTGACACAAATTTACTACTGGGAAATTTTTGTTAAAAAAACTGCTACAGCTTGTGCACTGAAATCCGTAGCAGGAAATGTAACATAAAAGCAGCACAGTCAGTAACTACTCTAGTCAGGGTAAAACCAAAAGAGAAGAAATGGCTTAGATGTAGTTTTATGTGCTATACCTGCCAAAGTTCCCACACCGGGTTTCATGGGTTTATGCTCATATTTTCCTTTAAAAGGTATTTTCTCCTTTCACTGTAAAAGAAGGTACACTGTCATCAGGGGAAATCAACCAGACAGAGTACTTTCTCTATAGTCAAGCTCACCCTAAAGTCAAACTGAAAAAAAATTACAGATAGTTTGGTTCTGTAATTTCTCCCATTTAGCTTATAATAAAAACAGGTAATGCAAAGTTGCGTTTTTCCTTGTGGTTGCTGAGCTGATAAAGGTTAGAGTCTCCACTTGGGAATTTGCCAGTCTCTATAGCAAATGGCTTTACCTTCAACCTGGTTTGTGTGAATTGTTCGGGTATCAGTGTTAAACATGTCTAAATATGTCTAAACATGTACTTTGATTTTTTTATACTTTAAAGTTAGCCTTTACCATTGTGAGCTGCTTCTCATTTATATTTTTAATTTTGTAGCTTTGTATTTCTGTTCATTGTTCTGCATGGGAACTGAACCCTCTCAAAAATCTGATCCAATCAAAATTCAACCTTTGTTGTGTGCTTTGCACTTAATGGGACTACTTCATCATCATTAAGCAAAAATTATACACTCTAGGTCTCATTCTGATCAGTAAAAAATTTCCAACTGTGAAATCAGGTTCAGACTCAGAAGGTTAAACGAAACGAGATCCCCCAGCCGTGGGGAGGGGATCTGTCCCTCCCTACTTACCAGCCACTCAGAAATGGCAGGCAAGGGGAATCGTCCATGGGACCGCCAAAAGTGTACTCATGTCATTGCCCTGATGAGCTCTAGTCTCCACCACAGCAAAGGAGGAAATATGCTGCCTTATTTTATTCCCTCATGTCATCGTCCTTCCTTGTACTGTGACTGGACTAACCCACATGTCATCCAGAGGTGGGAGCCACCTCTTGTGGCTGCTGAATTCAGGGCCATGAGGAATTAATTGCCTGCCTGGCACCTGCGTGCCAGACGAAGGGGGAAAAAAAATGTTTCAGCTCACCTGTGGGTGAGTGGATGTTTTTGGCTTTATCCCACTACAACTCACATGTGCTGCTAGCTCATGAGTTGATCCGCCTATGACACCAGCACATACTTCAATTGCCAGACTTTCTCATGGGGCATAGAAGGGATTTTCTCACATGGGAGAATCTGCAAACTGCGGTGTAAACATCCCAGCAGTACAAGCCTCTGGTTACATTTCCATCTGTCAGAACTCTGGAAGTTTCTAATGGCAAACAAACAAAGAAACAAATGTGCAAATCCATTATAAAAGTGAAAAACATTCCAGGGCTACAAGACCTACGTCTATGCTTTCACCAAACCAAACCTTCTTCAAATATAACACTTCAGTTCTAAAACATTGAAAAAATTATTTTTAAATGTTTAATAAAATCACAGTAATTGTCTCTAAATGAAAACCAAGGATTGATGTATTCCCCTCTGATGTATGTGGTGCAGATGATGCTGAGTATTCCAATACATGAAGTGCAGACAGTCTGCTTAAGGCAAGAGAATTCCCTCCAAGTTTCCTGCAGAACAGACAGTTTCCTGGAACAGTATTTTTATCTGTGAGAAGCTATCATCTTCTCAGCAGTGTGTCTGATGAGGACAAACCCTTGCTAAGGTGAAACTGAGCTAGGAAGACAGTGAGAGGGTCATTGCATCATTCAGCACTGATTCATCTTAGCCTTGACTGGTATCTGGTAAAGTACAAATAACCTAAGGTACATTTTAATGCTCTAATCACTTTCACTCTCATTATATTTGTCCAGATCAAACACAGGGAAACAAAACGTGATAAAACTAATCCTTAAAAACCCCACCTTCTTTAGACTTGTAAGTGGTACCTCAGTGGTGCAAACAAACACCACACCACCTTTTTCAGAATTTTGGGAGTGCACAAAAGTACATTTAATTTTGTTTTTGTTCATTACTGGGGACCAGATACTCCAGTGTAGTTCAGAACTCTCTCTCTCCATCTTATGACTTCCACTGCTTTCTCTAAACTCTTGTCTTGCGCTCCATGATCTCTGCTGATCTCTTCCCCCTGCTTTTCACTTTATCCTCAGTGAAAAAAACTGAAACACTTGTAACAAAATTAGCCTGCTCAATCCACCTATATACTAAGTCCTTGTCATTTTCTATATTCCTATGAGTCAGTATTTTAACCACAGTCTGTTTTCAGCAGATCAGACCTTTTGTATACCTTCCTTCTGTCCCTGGTTCCTTTTCCTTTATGTACAAGGCACACCCTGATAGCCAGTTCCTATCGTCTACCTCTAAGTGTTATCTAGCCTCATAATTTTACCAGACAACTTACAAAGACAACAGAAGCTTGTTGACAAGCTGCAATCTAATGTACATAAAACTGAAAAGGGAGTTAATGTATAATGGAAAAGGGAAATGAGTTAAAAGGCAAGCTCCTAATAAAACCCCCTAAGAATGTGCCATGCTAGAGTGCCAATGAACTGTAATGCAGACCACGGGCAAGACTATTCAATAAAGAGCTATAAAAAACTGTAAAATAAGAGCTGCAATCCAACTGTTTACTTTTATCCAGACATGCTTAACTTTTAATCTAAATCAATCCCCTATTTTTCCCCTGTGTGCTTTTCAGAGCTAGCAACCACTTCCCCAACTACTGCCATGTGAACACTGCAACTCATCAGTCATACAACATCAGATGTCACAGAAAGTGTTTGCTTCCACACTACAAACTGGTAGCTTCAGTAAAACTAACTAGAATACTAGTTAAGTTTTACTTAACACTAGAAACTAAGTTAATTAATGGACTTCTGCTTTTGACAACAAAGAGAAGAAACCCTCACTAAGTAGCTCACCAAATGGCTGGTTTAGGCTCAAAAAGGATGAAGGGGCTATTGTGAAAGGAATAATGAATAATGTCTGTTGCAAAGTGTTCCCAAAAAAGCAAAAAGAATGTTACTGTATTTGCATCCTCAATAAAGCTTTTAATTCCTCTTATTCTCCTGTCTCCTCACTTGAAGCTATGCCTTTTGTCTACCCAAAACCAACGGAAGAGACTTGGAGACTGGCTTCTCTTCGAGTCTTCAGGTTCAGCCCACAGCTAAATCGCAGCAGTTTTTCCTGACTAAGACATTTCCTACCCTAGCCAGCCAAAAATCCTATCCATGTTCTCATCATGTCGAGTATTGCAACATCCTTTTCTCAGGAGTTATCAAGCACAGTCTTGTCCTGCTCTGATCCACCTAGAAAGCAGCTGAAAAGATCAGCTCTCTCATCTTTTCTCCATCGCATCCTTCCACTGTTGGCCCCCACATGAAATTGAAGCTTTTTATCTTCCCTTTCAAGGCTTTTCTGATTTCTGCCTATCTATCCATCTATACAGAAAGATTAGCTCCCAGCACCAGTCAGCCTATTCATCACCACTGTTCATCTCAGGAAGGCACCCCTTGCAAAAACTCACACTTGTAAGGAGCTCCCATTAAACAAAAGCAAAAGCATTTTGCTATCCTTTTCCAAGGATACACAATCCCTTTTGCCATGGTACACACATGAGAGTGGTGACCAAAATTGCCTCTCTATCTCCTCCCAACTGCTTGGGCTTTCCTGTTATCCCATGCTTTACACTGAGTGCATACACTGTACTGGAGGGGGTGTGAGAAGGGGAAAGGAGGATGTTGTAGGTGCCATATGTTTACACAGTCTCAGTCACAATAGAGGTCTTCATCCATAAGCACAGTTCCTAGACACTATGATAACAAGCAAACAGTAACAGCATGCCTGGCAGAGACAGGCTTCTTGATCCAGGCTGCAAGCACCGAATCCCTCTCCGGCACAGTGCAGATTTCACGTACAATTGCTAGCTGCTCTCCTTCCAGCTCCGTTCCCCTGAAGGGGCCGTTCCTGGTGTCCCCAGCACTCAGCCCAGCTCCCACGCATGCACAGGAGCAGCCAAAGCCGTGACAAAGCTCCCCAGGCAGCTGGGGACTTGGAGCAGACCCTTGCACTGACGCGCCCCGGCTGCTGGCAGGGCCCCTTCCTGGCTGAGCATGTATCAGGAGCTCCAGCGCTTGCGGTGAAGAAGGGAAAGCATGCCAGCACCCCCGCGAAGTGATTCACAGCTCCCCAGTAAGCGCTTTCCTATTGAGATGACTGCACTGCCTGCCTTACGCACGCTCTGCTGACAGGCTGCAAACAAGTTCAAAGGGTCAGCAATCCTGCAGCAGACACTGGGGGAAGGCAACCGGCAGAGCCGACTTCAGCTACATCACCAAAAAGGAGGAAGAGTGGTGCCACTGCATCACGTGGCAACGGGAGCGGGGAGAAGGGGATCAGGACTCCTCTCGGGTAGCATCACCAGCCAGTTTTGTAACTCCGTGAACAACATTGTCAAGGTTAAAAAAAAAGTTCACCTACTTGCTAGCAGAAAGTAATGTAGAAGTCTCTGCACTTGGGAGGGGGTCCTGCTGGGGTTCATTGCTCCTCTTCCAACTGTGAAGGCTGAGCACTGGTAAAGGTGAGAAATACTGGGGGGGCAGCAGAGAACTGGAGAAAATTCAGAAGCCACCCATCTCCCCCAGGGAGCGGCAGCGCCTGGCACAGACCAGCACTAAGCTGGCTGGTTCAGGCCCATCTGGAAACAGAGGAAACTACATGATTCTGGAGGCTGCCAGGGGCTTCTGGAGATCGCCTAGTCCAACCTCCTGCTCACAGCAGGGCTAGCTTCAAACAGCACCCATAGACCTCGGGTGTCTTGTCTCTTGTCTCTGTGCCGACCTCAGACAGCTCATGGATTTCAGGGCCTGAGCTGAAGTCAAATGTTTGCAGTAACAGAAACAGAAGGTGGCTTAAACCAGGCTGAACACACCATGTGAATGCCCACAGTGCCACAATCAAAGGGATTGGGGATACCTCCACCATATGTACACATTTGTTCCTCCGCCCTTCTGCTTTCTCTGCATCTTTGGCCAGATGCAGTTCACCATCTGCTGGAAAGCCAAGCAGCCTCTTCATCTGTGTGCAAGAATAAAAGGACAAAGAGCCAAGAGTCATTTGCACAATGAAGACATTGTGTCACAGACTACTTCATTATCTGTGCTGCTCGTGAAGGAACTGGGGGCAGGGAGGACATCAAAACCCTTGGTATGGGAAGCATTTGAGTTGACATTCAAGTACAAACAGCTTTGCTCTATTAGACTTTCTGCCACCAGAAGTGATTACATCAGTCAGAATTTGAATACACTCTGACCTAGATTTTCAGAAGCCCATAAAGAAGATGGTTATCCCAATCCACTTTCACAGATATGTACTGATTCACTTAGGATTTGCTGTTCTATTTGTTGAAAAATAAAATAAAATAAGTTTTAAAAATCAACGTATGCAGACAGTGGGTTGAGATTTGGGGTTTGTGTGAGGACGCAAATGATCTGGTTAGGGAGTGGGAGCAGTAGGACTTTTTTTCCCCAGAAAGGTCTGGGAATTTATATCTTGTATCACTGTTTGAGTATCAGCAGGAATGTTGTAAGCAGATTGATCCGACAAAGTCAGTTAATTTCCTGGCCTTGCTGCTATGTTTGTAATTAGCCAGTGTCAGATGATGTTTGGACAATGAGTCATCTCATACTTATTATCAGTAATATGTTGTTTTTCCTTGTCAATATTTCTAAGCTCGCCTGGAAAGCAGAGTACACTGGGAACCTTACAGAAATCTTCTGCTGCATCATTTGGGAAGTTATCTGGCAGACCTGGGCCTCACATTAGGTACCATCAAAGATCTGCTGTTGTGTTACAGTGATTTATGTAACAATACATTAGTGATGAGCCATAAAAAGCCATATTTCTCATAACATGAAGATTGAAAAGTATCAAAGTTTTCTCCAAGAAGTATTAAGTCAGACTTTTATGGTGGCAAGGAACTTACAATTTTTAGCAGAGAGGACAAGTGAGATGATGCTGCTGATCCATTTACTTTGACAATTTTTTAGTATCCCCTTTTAAGTTTTTAATATATGAGGAATGTTTCTAATTAAACTGAGTTGATAGGGAACACATCTCTAACCTCTAAGTGAGAAAATGCTTCAATGAGCCCTCAAAAATTACTCACCGTTGCAGTCTACTTTCATTTTCCTTCTTGCGGGTGTCCATGTCATAACAAGTTATCTTAGGCAATTTAGCAGTAAGCGATTGTAACCGTTACAAGCCTCCTCCCCAGCCTCACTGGTGATCCAGCAGCTCACCTTAAACCATCTTCCTCCTCCTCCATGAATCACATCCTACAGCCCTGCTATTCCAACCTCCTTTCCTTCTGCACCGTACTCAGTTCCACTCCCTGTTCATGATTTCCTTCGGCTCCACATCCCCCATGGCTCAGCTGGTTTCCCAATCAAAACAGCCCATCAGGATTTTGTCTCCCTCCTCTCTAAGGAAAATGGTAGCATTTAAAGCTACTAAATCTTCCTTCACAGAAGCTTGCCTTTTGGGGGTTTTTTTTGCTTCTTTTTTTTGTTGGTTTTTTTTGGTGGGTTTTTTTTGTTTGTTTGTAAAGAAAATAAAAGACAATGATGCCAGGACACACTGTCTTCCTTCAGTCTCACATTCAAAACATCTTTAAAAGTTGCGGAGCATCATTAGGAATCTCAGCTCTGATTCTGACCACACTTCTTGCCAAAAGTGGTGTCCCAGGCTGTTGAACTCTATGTGACTTTAAAGTTCTTTGAAATACAGGCCACCCTCCCCTTCAGCCCATTTCCAACAGGCTGAGGCTCTACATCTCTTTAATCCAGCTCTGCCCAGCATGTTACTGGGAGTTTCTTTGCTCAATCTCGCCCTCGTTCGTGCGACACACAGTTAGAGATTACACTGGCCTTCAGAAAAGAAGAGAGTTCAACAAAAGAGCTTTGTAGAGCAAACTCGTACAAGCTTTAGTGACCTCTTCAGTAAAGAACGAACAATTAGTTTCAATTCTGAATTATATGTGATATTTTCTATGGGATCTAGCACCTATGGTTATGACTCCTGTCAAGTTAGAAGACATGTAATCAGAACAGATTAAGCAAGCAGGAATGAAATTGCTTTGTGTGTGGCAAAATAATTCTTGGGTATAAAAAACCACAGCAATTAGGATAAAAAAACCTCAGAGCGTATGTAAAATAAACACACAGGGATGATTCAGCTGCAAAACGCAGAATGATCAACTGCTATTAGGAGTGGTGGGATGCAGGTTTTTGCTCTCGCTGTTAGAAAACAGAAGCAGCATTTACAGGCTTTGCTTCTAGATAATCCCCAAACCCAAAATAAGTCTCAAGTAAAACGAAAGCCCAGTGGTAGGAATGCCATTATTTTCAGCATCTGGTTTATGTAAATTCAATGTACAAACTGTGCACAGCACCTTCAAAAGAGACTGCATTTTTCGTTCCCTCGTGACATCAAATCATCCATCCAAATAAATTAAAGGATTAAAATATCCAATAAACCATAATACACATTGTCAGTAGCCCAACTAGGGAAAGCTTTTCATTAATGAGTTTATTAGATGAAATATACATAATAATATGCAGAAAATAGATGTCTTGTGTGCATTCCTGGTTGTCATACAATACCAAAAAGATAAGCCAGAGTAAAGCAATGTAAAGAAAGGAAAACGCGCTGGTTTTTGATGTCAGAGTTGAAATATGAGAACGTATCCTCCAGAGATGATTTCATCCATCAAATTCTCACATAGCAGCTAGGTGGGGTTTTTTCAGAATAAAACTAAACTTTCATTTGCTGCAAAAGACACATATTTGGATTACTAAAAACAACCAGGAAATTTGTATTATTTTTCCTGGGGCTAAAAATCAATGTTTTGAAGTAACACATCTATATGATTCATTTCCATTTTTCAAAATTAAATGCTTTTAGTTTTGTTTCCAAATTAAACTAATAATTTTGGATTAATATAGAACTTAAAAATACCAAGAAATAGCTAACGTAACTTTCCTTCTAAAAATGGAAAGAAAAATACCCCACTTGGCTTGATTCCAAATGACTGTTTCTCCAAGTGAGGCAATTAAAGTCACAGAAAGCTCCGATTTTTCTGTGATACGTGCAGCTGTTTCTAGACAGCTCTGCACATCTGTGTACCCCTTCCCGTGTGGCCCCTGGAGGAGGGAGACCAAGGCTCTGCCCCTGCGGAGGCAGGTGGAGACACCAGAGCACTGCGCTCTCTTCCAGCCTTGAACCTGTCCCCCTTCTAAGCTCCTCTGCTGCTATCAAGCTGTCTCCTGCAGAGCCGCCGTGACTCATGGCTACACTACGCTGTGGGTTCTGGGAGGGCATGGGAGCTTCAGATTAGAAACAGCAGATGTTAAGGAGGAGAACAAGAGTTTGAGGGCAGAGGAGTAAGAGTCTGTGGAACTGGTCGTTAGGAGCAATGTGGAGATGGTACGGGAAAACAGTAGAGGATGGGATAAGATGAAATGAAGAGAGGAAAAAAAAAACCAAAACGACATTTTTAGCAAGTACTTTTGAAATGAAGTGCCAGAGCTTTGCATCCCAATGAGGTCATATTGTTAAGTCTCTGTTTTCACTTCAGAACGAGTTTTACATAAATGTATATATATTTACATAATGTATCTATCTTACATTAGATAAATGTAATATATCTAATTCTGATGTCTTGCAGAATATTTGCAGGTCATTAAGCTGATATGTCCCAGTATTGGCCAGCCTTATTCTCTTAGTCCTCAGCTCACCTGACTAGGAAAGGAGCAGGGAGACAGGCTCTCTGTTTCCGCAGCCCTTAGAAAAAGAGGTCAAACTGGATGCTAGGCACATTTTGTGCTCAAGCTGCAGCTTCACTGTCTGGACAGAAAGCAGGTCCATCACTAGAAGCTGAACATTTGTGAGTTTCTTTCTTCTCAATCTTTTATCCAGACTGGTTAGTTTTCCTACATAATCCTAGAAAAATCACACAGTCTTCATTACAGTTCTGGAGCACCACATCATCAGCATCGTACAACCCTCTTCAAAGTTGAATCCACCCTCTCCCTTCCATCTGTGGCCAGCCTGCATCTTGTAAAGTAAAATACATGTGGGCAATACCAGTCATAGATCTATGCAGAATATATTCAACTAAGATTTAGCATCTATGTTGCTCTTTACTTCCTAAGGGATCAGGAATGAACATTTTCAATCAAATGAAGTACAGTCATCTAACAGCCTCAGTACAGTTTGGAATTGTCTTCAGTTGTACAGATCTCCAAGAAAATCTTTCAATTATCCCAATTTCCAGAAAAAAGTTCCAAAAAGTTATAACCTATCCATTCATTCAAAAAGTATACAATCATGAGTGAGACTTTTTTTTTTTAAACAAGGCTGACAGCGGATAAAAATAAGACTCCCAAAATCCTGATAGATGAAAGGCTTTAACACACATCATCATATTGTCCTGTGTGTGATTGGAAGCGTTGTGAACTAGCATCACTTCTGACTGTTGACGGTCTCTCAATGTTCATTCCCTTAAAAGGAGGTCCACTAATAAAGTTGACCATGAACAAGAAAGCTTTTGGAGGCAAAACTAGCATTGCAGAGTGGTATGGCATCACAAAAAAGAAGGGGGGTGGGGGAAACACCCAAGGGAGCATGAATGAGAATTATAAGTACAAAAATACCAGTTTTCAACACAGAACAATTCTTCTTGCTGCAAAGACAGAGATCGTTAACCTTAACCAGTGTTTAGACTAGTCATTTCCACAGATTTTGTTCTACTATCTTCACAATGCTGCTTGAGGACTAACACAGGATTTTACGTGGACAGGAAACTCCCCCTTTACCACAACAAAAATTCCGCTTTCTCTGTCCTTAAAGACTGTTATTCCCCTTTTGTATTACAAAGTTGAGAAAACCCCAGAAAACATTTCAGATCCTTGTACTTTTGAGTAAGCTTTTTCCCCCTGCTTCCAGATTCACATGTTCGTTTTGGCTCATAGGAAACATTGCTGAAGTCTTCATCAGCACTTCCTTTTTTTTGGAGGGGAGGTTTAATCTTCATCTTGACATGCTGCAAGCCAAAACCAAGCTTCTACGTGGGAGAAAGGATTAGGGCCCACTCAGGTTTGGGTTTTTTTTTTTTTTTCCATTCTTTCTATTCCAGATGCAAAACAACTTACATGAGCCAGGATGACACAACTCAGATCAATGTAATACCTGCAGGCAAGGGGGAATGCTTTCAGAGTATTGCTCAAGCAAAGTAAGCACAGCTCGTTTCAACTGATCTCCAAAAGAGGAAGCGTTTCTGGAACGGGTAACACAATGTTTTAGCCAGCTGTCGCTTGCTCAAGCTGACAGCAAATGCTAAAGAGAAACTAAGTTAAGAAAAGAAAGAAAGAAAAAAAAAAAAAAAGCTGGAGTGTTTTCATTTTCAGATATGCTCCAGGGCTTGTTCTCTCTCTAACGGGTACAGGGATGTACTAAGCCATGTGGGAGCAGAAGAACAGGAGTATGGGGAAAGAGCTGGAACTACTCCTCTGTGCAAGGAGACTTTCTGGAGGTGGGGATGCAGAACTGGGGGGATAGCTGAGCTGGATGAGGCTAGGGCTGGTTTTGCTAGGGTGCAGGATTCACAGATACTTGTAAGATCAGGTGTGGAAGGGAGTGGACAGCATGGATTGCTACAGTCAAAGAGACTGGAGGCCAGAGTACACAGTTTCGGACAGACCGATCTGTTTGGATCTACAGGGCAGTCACATATAAGAAGAAAAAGCCAGATGAACTGAATCTACACATAGCTTCCTAACTAGTCTACTCAGTTGTCAAAGACCTTACAGTTTTAGAGACAAATAAAAGTAATTTGCAATTTCTAGAAAAATTCTTCATAGTGATTTCATCTCCACTTAATGTGGAGTGCCTTTCTTCTCAGAAAAGGTTACTTCATTTGATGATTTATGTCTCTACTCCCAGAATTTATAATGGTTTACATTACTGTCATACAATCTTGGGTCTTAAACTCATCTAGAGTAGATAAATTAAAAGAGAAGTGATTGACCTAGGAAAAACATTTACAATAATGATACTGCAAACACTTTTTGGTGGACAGTGATGATTAAAAATACAGGAAATTACATATTCATGCAATTAAATCACAACATTTCTGTGTGCCTTCACTTAGAACTGCTGCCATTCCATAGCAAAACTTCATCGGCTACAATTATCAAGCCTAAAATAATGTGGGCTCTGAAGTTCACAGAAGTCCTTCCTTCATTAACTTCTATAGACTTTGGAACTTGGTTTTAGGACCAAGATTATTTAGCCAAGGCTGAAGCTACCTTTCTCACTGAATGTCAGTTAAACTGCAACTCTCCTAGTGTTTTTAGCCACTCAAACTACCACTGATCTTTATGGTCATGTTATTGTCTTGTTCCACCCTTGGTGTGGTTTCAGAAGTTGAGCATCCCTAGGCATACTGTTTCTCTTTTTTTTTTTCCTTCTTTTTTTTTTTCCTTCTTTTTTTTTTCCTTCTTTTTTTTTTTCTTCTCTTCTTTTTTTTCCTCCTCTTTTCTTAAATCAGCCCCATATTTGTTATTAAGCCTCAAAGGTAAAGTTCTTTTTTGGCAGCATATTGTTACTGTGAACACATCAGACTTTTTGAAGACCAACCACAAATACATTAAATCATTCAAGGGCACTGTATCTATAATGCATTACACTATTTGAGTTATCTAATTCAAATAGGTGTCCTGGTTTCAGCTAGGACAGAGTTAATTTTCTTCCTAGTAGCTGGTATAGTGCAGTGTTTTGGATTTAGTATGAGAATAATGTTGATAACACACTGATGTTTGTAGTTGTTTTTTTTCCGATTCTCTCCCCCATCCCACTGGGTGGGGGGGAGTGAGCGAGCGGCTGCGTGGTGCTTAGCTGCTGGCTGGGGTTAAACCACGACAATAGGTTAGCATGCAGTGAGAGCCAAAATAAGAAACACAACAGCACAGTTTTACTGACTGCCAGTCCTCTTTTTGCAATGAAAGCTAAAGATAAGAAGATTCCTGTCATAAAAGACTCCTGGTACGATAACACATCAAACAGACGTCCAGAAATAAGTACAAATAGGTGTTTAGTATGCACAGAATGTCTGTCATATGAGCTACCTCCTAGAATTCACTCCATCCACCACTCACTTTTCCATGTGGTCACTCTACCACCGTTCCCTCTCCTACAGCACTGACCAGCACCTCTTGCGAAAGCTGCTCCCCCTTTTTGCAAGTAGGGGTCACAGCTCTGCAGTTCAACTTCTTGTGAAGAAGTGCGACACTGCTGAGCTCATCATTAGGTCTTTTCTGAAGAACCGTTCAGTTTGGATTACGAGTTGGCTCCCTGATTTTGTCACATTTATCTTCACCCTTTTCAACAAAAACGAGGGGCATAGTTCAAATCAAAGAAACTGCTTGTGAGTTGTAAATCCATGTTTCCTGTGAATTATTGTCTTTATGAGTTACACACTATGACCACAAAAACCACAGAACCTCTGCCAGGTCCTTCCCGACGCAGCAATATCGCCAGCTACCTCCAGGTTTTCTATACTGTCCCACAAAATCCTCAGTCATCTCCCATGTCCCCAAAGCTCACCTCCCACACACACACACTGCAACACCACGCTTTTATCTCGTTTGGCCTTTAGCTAAAGAACAGACAGTACAGGCTTGCAATTAATCTGGAGCTGCACATTGGTGCAGGGGCCGTCAGACTGCTTTCACACAGAGCGAACCAGGGTTGGTTCCTCCCTGCCTCTTTATAAATGGGTAAGTAAGTAAAATGGTGTAAATATCTCTCGCCTCTGCCCACCTAGTGATTTTCATAAAATGTGAGAGTGCTTAATATCTTTGGGACCTCTCCTGCTCTGTCCAATTCTCCTGAGTTGTGTAACAAGTCCACAAATTACTGGAAGACCCTGACAGACGCTGCAGTTGCAGAACTGTCATTTCCTTCTGAAACCGAGCGGAAAATGACACTATCACCACCACACAAGTTTCAGCTGTCTTGTTCTCTGTCAGCATGTCTTGACTTGGGGGAAAACCCTTAGGTTGCTCCTGAGATTGACCATGCTTGCCCACGTCTCCCCATCAGTGCTCCCTCACGGTCCTTTGTGGAGAAGTTTGCCTCTATCAAACCACCAGCCACGGCTCTGGTTTGTTGTCATCTCCAGCTTTCTTACACCACACCTTATATACCACAGTATTATATATATATATAAAAATAAAAAAATACCCAAACAAAACAAGCAATGGGGCTTTATTTTTATATATATTAAAATTATTTATATATAAAATGGATATATATGTGCACTATCATGAGCTACCTCACATATTGCTGGACAATCACCTGAAGTGCCACAGATCCATTTCTAATAATCTTATCCTGGAATTCCCACCCAAGCAGAATGAAGTTCTTCCCTAGAAGCCACTGGCAAAGGTAGTTAGACTAAACACCAGTTACCTTTGTGTGACTTGAGTCCAAACCTTGCTTTGGATCCTATATTAAGTTTTTTCTATGCTGCTGTCAGGAATTTTTACATTAAAAGGCAGAAGTAGTGTAAGTACACAGCTGTAACAGCATAATTATTAGAAAACCCTTACTCAACACTGGATTTTACACCTTTGATCATGTGTATCGCAACAAACAAAACGAGCTTCTAAATCCCTCTCCTTGCCACAGCCAGCTAGAAGCTTAGCAGGTGCTACATCTACATTAAATAATCAAGATTTGTAATAACAGCACCGGGAAATAAATAAAGCCCCATGACTTGTTTTGTTTGGGTATTAGTGCTTTGTAGATAACACACACCCATCAGCTTTTCAGGTATCTCAAAGGACCAATTACTGCCAAGTCAAATTTAGATGTCTGTATCGAGAAAGTTTTGATTAAATTCTTCTAACAAAGAAGTAAATACAGCTTTCATCAAATACATGTTATAGATTTCTTCACTCTTTCTTACTTCACAACTTCACTGTAGCCACCAGGAAGGTGTAGGTACCAAGAAAGCTGTTTGGTATAGCAGGGTAAAACATACAATTGAACTTTTCTGCTGAAATGCTTGGGAGGGAAAGAGTGAATATTTACTTTCCACTGCTATCACCACATTTTTTGAGTTGTTAACCTCCTACAATTACAAGTTTAGTTCTTATTTCTTACTCTCAGACCTAGAGGGAAAAATACATCTGCTCACAGCAGATGAAGAACATGTATATTGCTGGATTTTATTCTTCATTTTGCTTTTCTTCAGCTGTAATGATTAGAAACATAATTCATCCTCAGGGAATGCTTAGGTCTCAGAAGAAAGTTTGGCAGCAAGAAGCAGGTGCTATAAGTCATTTCTGAATGCAGAAGGTCCATACTATGCCTCTAGCCTCTTGGGAGACAGCTTTTTCCTCTGTGTTTGTAGAGCTCCCGGCACCTAGAGTTTGGCCAGGGTTTCAAAATTATATCTTAAATAATAGTATTTGAAATAGTACTAACTGCAAACTATTAGGCTCTATCGAGATGGTTAACTTCTAGAAACGATACTGGTGCTAGTACGTGAGCACTACTTTATCCCATTACCCTATGATTAAGAGGTCTGAGAAAAGAACAGGGAAGCAGTAAGCTGAAGCTCAATAGGCAAAGGAAATAAAACAGAGAATCAGCTTGTTATGCTGATATGGCTGAGTGCATGTGCCTTTCTACATATAGCATGCTCTGCTCGTTTGTTACCTGTCCATAGCTTTCCGAGAAAAACAGTGCTCTTCTGCTAGCTGTGCCAAGTGTGGAGGGAAATTAAATTCCTTCTTCTAAAAAATGGTTCAATTACTCAAGGTACAAATCTGAGTCACGAAAAGAGAAAAAAAAATAAAATCGAAGAAATGCATATAGCATATGGGCTAAACTATGCAACTAATATCCAGAAAGAAAAGGATGCAGAACAGTAGGCTTAGGGCCTAGGTTTAACTGTGGTGGGGGGGGGGGTTGGTTATGAACACAGCACTGGGATTTGCTAGAAAGAAGATAAAATAGTAAACTATCAGTCGTGGTACTTGCAAAAGAGTGTTGCTACATACGCTAATTGTCTGCCAGCCAGTCGCAAGCTAGTGATTTTGCTTCAGCTTTCTGGCTTAGGAAACACGCATGCTACATAACACAAAATGGAGATGTCGTAAACTGGAAAAGCAATTCCCCACAGGCGAGTCGCAAGAAGCATCAGATAGTGCTGAATCCAGGATGAGCCATGGCTGTGGGAACAGAGGAAAGACACTAGCTGGAAACAATCAACCCCACAGAACAAGTAATTAAATATTCTTTTGCTTTCCGCACCACATCAGTAGCAGAGCTACTAAGCCATTACTCTCTTTCTTGAGGCTCCAACTTTGGGCTGGACCTGATCACACTAGAATTGTCGCTGGCAAGAAACATTGACACCCTCAAACACTGCATCCTGCAGCCCTGTGTCAGCATGGCCCTGCTGACCCAATAGGCAGAGACCCACCAGAGCCCCTTCCCCTCACACGTGATCAGTCTGCTCGCCTTCCTCACCAGAGGACCCGGCACTTGCTTTGCATCCAGGGAAGAAAGTACACATGGGGGCATTTGAGCTACCCCACCACCCACAAACACACTTACTACACAGCAGAGAAGTCCAGCGTGAGTTAAGGTCACTCCAGCAAGCACAGTGAGCCAAACCAAGACCTCCCTGGACTAGGATTCAGGAGGGAAAAGCCTTCTCTCCTGCTCCCTTGAGCTGGGATGAGCCGGACTCAAGTGGGCTCTAGAGAGGCAGGTGGGAAGGCAACAGGAGACTCTCCCACCGGGGGAAAGACCTAGAGAGAAAACACCTGAAATGCAAGCCAGCCTGCATGGAGCTGAGTAGGAGAGGAAAAGGGACAGAGGCAAGTACTTGCCTTCTCAGACATAGTTTCCCAAGACAGGTTGTGAGGGAGAAGCCTCCATTTGCAGTAGGATATGCGCGTGCAATGTATTACAGGTTCTCAACTGATGCGGGCCCAAGGGAGTGATCATCTGACTGCCTAAGTGAAACAACACTGCAAACCTGGCAAAGCAGCTGGCAGTACTCAGCCAGTTTTCTTAGGGGAGGAGCGGAGGCTGTCAGCAGCTGCTCAAGGGAAGTATTTTGGGGTCACCAGGAAAAGAGAAGAGCAGTGGAGAAGATGGCTAGGATAAAAAAAGAGGGAAGGCAGCTGTAAGGCATTTGCTCTCTCTGAAAGCTCAGCTGACTAGGCCACCTCTGAGCTTGTAGGTTTTGTAAAATGCAAGCATCAGAGGAGCATGCTCACGCGGTATTAAATCATTCCAGCCCTTAGCACCCATGTATTTCCCAGTTCATTTTTCTGGATAGCTTGACAAATTCCGTTGTGTCAGCTATTTAGACTAGCTCCGGAAGTTTTGTAAATAAATCACTTAAAGGGGCTTTGTAATTACCCAAGCATGTTGGTTCTTAGAGGTATAATCTTCCACAGCTTCTGTGAATGTCTGAAGAGGTGTGTAGACAGCCTTACATCAATACAATTTCTAGCAGTGCTTTTTCATATCCTTTTGATAAAAAGGGTACATCTTGCTCACCTTAAAAACAGATTTTCCATAGCTCATCCTAGACTTGGGGCTACTTAATCCCCTGAATAGTTTGCTGCTTAGTTCTGAGGACAAATAAAAGTACCTGCTGTCTAAACTCTCCCTGGAAGTATAGGTAACACATCCTTCCACATCCCTCCAAATCACGTATCTGTAGTATTGAAGTTTCTCTCAATAGACTGAAACCAAAGCAGTCATGTTTCTGCCTGCCTGGCCTACGAACTATCCAACTTGGTTTGTTAGCTTTTTGGCTTCCCGTACGTAAAACCTGTTATCTCAAAACTGAGCATGGAAGAGGCACTCCAGTCTGTGTGCTTGCAGATTTTTTTTAACTTAATCTTATATCCGATGACACAAAAGTATGTTTGCGTTTATGCTGACCAAAGGCAGAGTTCCCTCTTGCAGGTCGCTGTGTTTTGCTGCTGTGGGAATTTCCAGAAAGAACTAGATAACAGAAAGGAAAAGCTGTGTGCGGATGTGGAGTCTGTACTGCTCCAGGGGTAAGAACCTGAGCGTCTGTGCCGCGGTGGGAAGGAGGTATCAGAGCAGCACTCCATCCGTACCTGACGGGTAGTGTGCGCTGCATGGAGGGACAGTGATGGAAGTGCCTGCAGACACATGGGTTTCCTTTCCCTTTCTCTCCTCCCCCTGTCCACACCTACAGCCTTGATCACGGCAATCATTGCAGTTTGGGGGACAAGGTGATTAGTAAGCTTTTCAAATCTTCTTTTTAAAAAGAAGTCTGAAAAGAAGGATTAAAAAAACTCAGCATCATTTTCCACAGCTAAAGGCCCCTCTGCATTAGTTCTGTTGCTTTAAAGTCTGGAATGCTTGTGTTGGTTGGTTTTGGGGGGTGTGGGGTTTTTTCCTGTGTCCTAAGCAACTTCAAATTTCCATAAATTAGAAACACATTTAAGTTTTGGAAAACAATTGTTTGGCAGTTGTTTTTGTGAGAAAAACATACTGCAAACACAACTCCAGACTGTGGTTCAAAGACCTTTCAGGTTGGATTGTACTGAGCAATGCAGGACCAGCCTAAATATTTGAGCAAACTGGCACATCAGCCAAGCCCAGCACACAAAGCCGGGGTCTTACATGCAGTTTACATGTAAATGTGATAGTAGGCTCGCACTGATTAGTCTCTCAACCAAGGTAATCTGGGAATAAATCCACGGGGGGGTTGTATTTTGAGAGAGTCCAAGATGACTGATTTTTTCAGATATAGAACCATAACTGGTTCAAAAAGGATCGCAAGGATGTAGGCAGGTAATAGTGGAAGCTTAATACTTGTGCATGAAAGCAAGAATAAGTAAAACTGCTGAAGTGACTGCTGAGTCTACTAAGATAAAGCCACATCAAAGAGTTATTCACTCCTTCCAATAATGTTGAGGGGCAACGGATGACAATTAAGTGTTCTGTCATTGCAAATTGCTTCAAAACTAATTTAGAGATAGCATAGTTGGATAGCCCAAAGAGATACTAGTTTTTCATTTAATCCAGATAACACACTAGCTTAACCGAGTCACTAAATCCATTAATGACATCGATTATTTTTCAAATCATAAAAAATCATAGCTGTAGACTTGTCGTGGTTTAACCCCAGTCAGGAGCTAAGCACCACGCAGCTGCTCCCTCACTCCCCCCACCAGCTCCCAGTGGGACGGGGAGGAGAATCGGGAAAGAAGGTAAAACTCATTGGTTGAGATAAGAACAGTTTAATAACTAAAGTAAAATAAAATACTAACAATAATAATAATGAAATATAATAATAATAATAGTAATGAAAAGGAATGCAACAAAAAAAAAAGCAGAGGGAAGAAAAAGAAAAAAAAAACAGTGATGCACAATGCCAGTGCCCACCACCCGCTGACCGATGCCAGAGCAGCGATCCACCCCTCCTGGCCAGCTCCCCCCAGTTTATATACTGGGCATGACGTTCCATGGTATGGAATACCCCTCTGGCTAGTTCGGGTCAGCTGTCCTGGCTCTGCTCCCTCCCAGCTTCTTGCACACCTGCTTGCTGGCAGAGCATGGGAAACTGAAAATCCTTAACTTAAGCGCTACTTAGCAACAACTAAAACATCAGAGTGTTATCAACATTATTCTCACACTAAATCCAAAACACAGCACTGTACCAGCTACTAAGAGAGTTAACTCTGTCCCAGCTGAAACCAGGACAAGACTGTAGGCTGTGTTGTTTTTCCCCTGTGAAGTACTTGCATTTGATCAACATGAATAAGGATAAAGCCTTTTCCAGAAGTGAACATTGACTCAGCATGGCTCTAAACTTCATACGCTCTCCAAAGCACCTGAGGAGCACACTTTCCAGCAGCACTGAGAACGCACCCACTAAGCAAAAACCTGTCCCGTTGCAGTGTTGTATACTGTTACCTCTAAAATTGCCAAACGGAGTATCGTCTGAAAGACTCAGCCTAAATTTCAAGAGAAGTATAGTGCTGAATTGCCAGTGAGAACTGGGGAACTCCTGCAATTTGTAAGATCAGACAAAGAGTTCAATATTTAACCATGTGCCTAAGAATTAAGATACAGTTACAAAGAAATGCATAAAGTCTTCCTTCTCTGACCTTTATTAAATTAGGATTTTTAAAGATATAAAGTGGACAATAGCAGCATCAAAAATTTCATTTTATAGCTTCAAGGGTCTGTGCAAACATCCTCTATTTACTCACAAATGACAACAGATTAGCTTTCAGCAGATTAGATAGGAAGTCTGTGTGGCACATCATGTCACATTATAATGAGGAAGGAAGCTAGGAGAATTTTGGAACAGAAGAGAGAAAGTTGGTTTTGGTTTTCTGACATAAACCCTTACAATAGAGTGTCATGCTGTTCCATTTGTCTGGTAAAGACTTGTGGTAAAGACCATGGGGAAATGCAAATATAGGAAGTAACATCTCTAAAATCCTGTTTTAAAATCTCAGCACCATCAATACACAGAACTTGCTGTGCTCTCACGCTCAGCAGTACAGTATATGCTGAACTTTCAATGAAAACAGGAAAAAAACCAACTCTTATTTGCTTTATCTGCAGTATATGGTTTTGTCTATATTTTGCTTTTCGTTGAATTGCAAAGGCCTGAAGGTATATGTTTGTCTGGGTCTTCTGCTCATGAGTTTTTCTCATACGTACACCTAAAGTTATATTATCGTACACTGTTACAGAAAGTGCTTCAAAGTACACACAATATGCAAATGTTTTCAATCCCTCACGGTTTAGAGCCTAAGTTACCTTCAAAGCATTGGAGAAATAGGGACAAGGTATGCTAGGATTATGTCATGATGACGAAGTACAGATATTTCTAGCATAGAATTCAAATAAACCATTCCAGACATATACTAGTCAAATTTTCATTTGACAACTATTCTTTTTTGGTATTTTTTTTTTTTAGTATTCCAAGTTCATGCAATAACAAGCCTTTAAACCGAGATTCCAGGTCTGACTGGCAAGAGGTTCGGTACAGATATAACCTGGGGGAAATTCCATGTTTGAGGAAATGCATTCTTGGTGTGTGTCTGAAGTCATGCAAACGTTGAGGATGTGAGGGAGAGAGGAGGAGGCAGGATCATCATGCAGTACATTGCCTCCTTCCGTTGTCACTTTCGTCATCCTCACCACTGTTATGCTACACTGTCAATGCCAAATGAGACTATCTCACTTGACTTGACAAGAGCAAGCATAGTTTTGCCTGCAGCTGACTAGGACTTTTTCTCCCATAGTAAAGGATCTGTTATATCAACTCTTAAGCTTCATGCAAAAAAAGCAGAATAATCCCCATGGGTTCAGCTACAACTTTTCTTGTGGGATTTGCTCATAGGCTTCCTATAGCAACATATCCAAGTACCAGTTAGGCTTAACCTTGCTTACTTAGAGAGCCAATAGTACATGAAACAGACTGTTATAGTGTATAGTTACAGTATATAGTTATAGTATAAGGTATAACTCATTGAAACCACAGAGCACCCCGTCAGATGCTCAGTATTTGCCAAGCTGAATTAAGTGGGATTTCTAGAACTGAGAGGGTAACTTTGGGATACCTCAAAATGGCTAAACAGCTCAAAGAAATCAGAGACTATATTTTGCCTCCTGCATTTGGCAGAAAAAAAAGAGTATTTCCTTCTCTCTGTAGCACACCCCAAAATACTAAAGATTATAATCATCAGAAAGATTGGGAATTCTTTCTTTCAGCTGAATAGATGCATGGCAAAAATTCCAATTTTGTGTTCTTTTAAGCCTCAGGTTTTGCTCTCAGGATGTGTCATGTTCTTACCACTGAAAAGAAGGGTTGCTCTTCTGTGATATCCAGAGAGCAGAGCAAGTAGTTAAGTATTAAGATTGCAGCATTTCGTACTGTTTATGAAGATGTTTATGAGAATTATTTTCTGTTATCAAACAGATGCAGTGTCCAAAAGTGTTGTTCCGTTTGTAAGTTCACATTGTTGGAAATACTGAGGGTTCTCTCTCCTCCTGGACAAACAGCCTCTGTAAGGTCACACATCCGTCTAGACATAACATAATGACAAAGACATTTTTGGATGATGATGCGTAAGTGTTCATTACACACTCTACATTATTTGCACTTTCTCTTTCCCATCACTATCCTCAGAAGTTTATTAGTAATACAAGATAGAAGATTATAAGCATTACAATGTTATGTGGTGGATATAAGAAGTCCATATGGATCTCTGCTGAATGAGACATGGAAGACCTGCTTATCTCTTCACGCTTATTTTTTTCAGTGTGACTTCTGTGAGACTACATGGCAATGTTTTATATATAACTGTTCTTCTAGCAACATGTAGCCATTTTGTTTTATGGTTTAGGATCCTGAAAGGTTTGATTCTATTCCTCTGAAATCTGCTTGAAAGAATCACCTATTTTGTAGAAACCCTGTTTATATTCCTTGCCAGGTTTTTGCATGCAAGTAACAACTAATTGATGTGGTTGTGAAGGACCAGTGTGCCCTTTTATTAAGGGGCTGCTTAATGTTCTGCTCTCACACCATAAATTTAGTGAAAATTATTCAAGCTTCTCACAAATGTAATAATAAAATTTCACCGTGGCTTTTTAAACTGCATTCTTCAATATTCTGTATCTACAAAATTGAAAACTATTTAAAAATAACACGTGATGCTGGAGAAGAAGTAAATGGTTCATTTTTGATATAACGTGACACTATTTTAATAAGAAAAGTCTGAAACTCTGAAACTCAAATAAATGACACCTATGCAAAAGGAATCATACCTGTTTCTAATATGAACAGAGGAATGAATAAAATGAAACAGAATATAATTTTAAAAGAATGACCATATTTATTTTCTATTAAAAACAGACAGTACATCAAGGTTTAAAATACAAATATCAAAATTATTGCACAGTTAGCCAACTAGCTTTGTTTGGCAGCAATATTTTACAACATCATTGTGCAATAATATGCTCTGGCAGATTAAACTCCACAAAATCCATGATGTGTACCTTTTCTGTTTACATCATAAATCATCCTACAACAGTAAGATAATTGGTGTATGTATAAAACATCATACAGTAATACAATATATGCTTTATGAAAGCTGGAAAGAAGGGAAGAAGAGAGAATGTCTCTTAATATGTCCCTTACATCTTTGACTCAAACAAATTTAAGCAATAGATATTTACCCTCTCATTTGCAGTCATTTAACATAGGCAGTTCCAAGTATTCATACAATTACACATATATTAAGAGGATTTGTTATAAATAGCTATTGCTTTTATAGGCAGCTTCAAATATACAATCTTCTGTATGTCTTTGAAAAATTAATGTCCCAGTTTAGTCTATAAAAAAATAAGAGTTCGTCCACAGGTAAATATCCTTAATTAGAATGTGACTCTGTGAAGGTCCCAAAGAGTTTGTCCCAGTGGGTGAAGTAAGGAGCATAGTTTGATTTGAACTTCAGATGATGGAGATCATGATGTGGTGCTCCTCCATACAAACCAAAAGGGACAAGTCGGTGAGTTGACCACGGAAGGTCGTATCCCGAATGGTCCTCCACTGACAACCAAATGTTTACAAGGAAGAAAATCATTTCTGTCAAAGGATGGCATCCAAGGAGCACTGGGTTGATAGCAGCAAAAAATCCCAGTGAGAGCAATTCCCATACACTGGAATACTGTGTAGTAAGAGCAAACGTTGACACATGCTTGTGATGCACCTTGTGGAAGGTCTTGTAGAGCCAAGGCACCTTGTGATGAAGCAAATGCCACAGGAAGTACTCAAAATCAAACAGAAGCAGGCAAACTCCTACTTCCAGCAGGACCTCAGGCAGCTCTGGAGCTATCACTGGTAGGTTCATTGGTCTCCAGTACCAGTGGAGAAACGTCACCGGGAAGATCAAAACAACATGGTGATACACAGTTTGAATAATGCAAGGCACCATCATTCCAAGAGTTGGATAGTTCTGCGGCTGGATTTTGTATTTTCTCAAGTTTGGTAGTCTAGTGTTTAAAAAGTCCAGTGCAACATACGGAAGACAGAAAGCCATGTATGCTGTAAAAGAAAACAGCACTGGGAAAAACGGTGACTTGATCAATGGCTCCTTTGCTGTGACAAAGTCCCAAAGAGACTGAAGGCACAACCTGTCCCGCTGTCCAGCCATCGCGTAGCTGAGCAGCACTCCGCCTGGCAGGCTGCAGTTCATGCTGCTTGCAGTCTGAGAGGTCTGTAAATCCCGCAAGCCTTTATCTAGCCTGCTCAAGGGAAAACTCCGCCCATCAGAAATCCTCCTTATTTAGTAATCCGTAGCTTTAAAGAGGAAGTTCCCTTTCCTGTTATACAGAAGCGGTATAATGCATTACAATCTCAGAACAGAATTAGCTGGCCAGGATAATAATTGGAGCTCTACAAGAGACTTGCACAATAGAAAAAAATAAGCAGAAGTGTAGAACTCTAACACTGGAATTCAGAGGAAGAGAGGAGGAACATTTTCCACTCCACTTAGTGCACACACTTGAAAACCTGCTGTCTCTTATGAATTTTAAATTGTGTCATCCTTTGTTATCCTTTTGCCTTTATAGGTAAGGAAATACAACCTACCATTGATTTTTTTTTTTTTATGTAACTGCTACCAAAGATGTACGTGTACCTAAACCCCAGGTCTGACCTGTGAATGTTTGGTGGGTACTGGATGTGTGCAAACACACATTTTCTTGATGATCCCTTGGGTATACAACAGGCTAAGTCAAAACCTTAAGAAGACCTACACTATGCTTCCAGTCTGAATGTGGTGGCTGTGACTTATCTCCATCCACTTTTGAGGTCATGTTCTCCTTTATGCTCCTGTATCTACATGACATGGCAAAATCCACCTGACTTGACTAGATGCAAAATTGAGCCAACAACTTTTGAAGAACAAAATATCCCCCAGTTGCTGGGAGGAATACAAGGTAAAATCTCATTATGCTTCCAAAGAGATACTTAGTGACAAGTATTATTGCATTATTACAATATTCACTCCACATCTCAACAGCTCTTTGAGGAATATGATATGGAAATCATCCTTTACCCAAGTATCAAACTAACTTACGCAATTAAAAGATCCACTGGTTAGACCTACGTCCTTTAAAGGATCTTTGTTTGACCATAGGCAAGCACCCAGCAGACAGAAGCTACCAGGTTTGACTCCCAACGTTTCTAATCTGCTAAAAGTATTTTAGGGGTAAACGATGGAGGTTTTGATTTAACCACTAAGACATCACTTCTGTTGTGCTTTTAGAAAAAGACAAACAAAGCTTTAAACATTTAGGGAAACAGAACTTGCCATCAGCTTCCTATGAACTCATCTCTTTTGTAGGTACAGCATTTATTCTAATATTGGAAATGAGCTCAACTTCCTGGATGACTTTATTAGCTTGTTCAGACAATTTTAGTTCTTTGCTATTCAGAAAAGAAATCTGATGGGGGGAAATGGGAGACAGAATTTCCTTGCTTCTCAATAATTAAGAATGATTAATTAGCAGTGACCTTTTCTGAACTATGCATGGACTTCTCTTAATACTTAAGTTTGCTTTCAGTCTCAACTGTTTTCTCTTCAAGAGATTCTGCTCTTAAGGAAATGCAGATTTTGCTCTCTCCTGAGACTTCAAGGAGTTTACTGAAACAGTAACATTTTCAGTGCTATTATTCAGGCAATCAGAAGTTCTTTGTTGGAGACAGGTATGGTATAGCCTTCAAAGACTCTACCCGTTGCATATACATTTTAGAAATAGATTCAGATTTTCTGCTGTTGTGATGCTGTTCTGTTGAACTCAATTAATTCAGACTGTTGAATGTAGCGAAACTAAAACCCACTGAGACACTAATTTAATGGATGAGGGTCTATATCCAAGAGCTTCATTTCAGTCTTCTGACTGTATTTTATCCTGACCTCCATTTCACAATAAGGACATGAAAAATGCATTTGTAACTCAATCACCATCTGGGTCTGAAAATACTCTTGCGAGAGATGCTTTCTGTTGATTTATATAGTTACAATCAGAAATTACGCCTCCCAGATGGGATATGTGATTCTCTATTTTATTAGAATTATTCAGGGACTAAATTTATTCTATAATGCATTCCAAATCTGCCTAAAGGGAGATTGACAGAAATTGCTCAGCTGCCCTAAAGACACTCCTCCGACTAATCCCTAATAGCCGCGTGAAGTCTCAAAAAGTTTTAGAGCCACTGCTGCCTATAAGCTAAAATTTAAAGAACAGGCATTTTGCCTGCAGATTAGGTCATAGAAAAATATTCTTAAGCCCCTTAAGGAAAAATAACGGCATTCTGCAGTCTTATTACTAGTCTATCCTGCAACATGAAGCCCAAGCAAGGCGCAAGGCGAGCAGAACTTACCTGGGAGCCTGGCGCAGCCCGGAGCCGGCTCCGCACGCCGCAGCGCCGGCCGCGCTCCGCACCCCATCTGCTGGCGCTCCGGAGGATGGGCTCTGCTGGCAAGGCTTACCCCGGCTGGGTACTGAGTCAGGCTCAGCATGTGCGTATGCTCAGAAAAATGAATCCTCATGCATCAGAGAGAGAAAACCCTTATTCTCCAGAAACCGAGTTCAAGCTGTTTGGCTTAGCCACCAAAAAGCACTTATCACAGAGTTCCGCTCCGCTAACTTAGGTTTCTTTATCAGCGCAAGGTACAACGTGAAGAAAAGACGAAGTACAGGCAAATCCTTTCGGTACTTAATTCAGCAATATAACCCCAGCTTTTTTCACTCAACTTACGATGCTGCCAAACTTCCCCATGTGTTACAAGACTCTAAACGAGTCTCTCAAAAATTCAAGACTCCTGCTACAGAGTTTAGGTTGAAGGGCACATACTTTGGAATGAGGCCCCGCAAAGGGTCTTAAATAGATTCCACATGAGCACAAGACGCAAGCACCTAGCCCAGACTCCACTGTTAGGTACAAGCTATAAGGTAAACAGCAAAACACTAAGTGGGTAGGAAAATGAGGAAAAGTTAGCAGGAGGGAAAACCAGGATCAACATACTGAAACTAATGACACAGCAGCAGAGGCAAAATTTCCTTTTCCCTCCTCCTCTTCTCCCCCTCTGTACAGTAGGATTATTGTTGTACCAGAGATAAGGCAACGTCCCAGTGCACACTGAGCCTTCTACCAGAAAAAGGGTGCTGGGGAAGAGGGTTGATAACTTGTTCAAGAACAGTGGCAGGGAAGCAGGATAGTAACCAGAGCGAAGGAAGGCAGAGGCAGTCCCTTCTCTCGTCTTAAAAGAAATTGTTACCACGCTGGAAAAATACAATGAATTTGAGGTCCTCACATCCTAACTCACCTTACTCCAAGAGCCTGAGAGCAAGGAGACACACTGTTCAGCAGTACTGATGGCAGCTCTGCGAGGGTGCGTGTCTAAGCAAGCTCCTCACGCTCCCCCCGCGCTGGGCTGCAGCGGCCTCTCCGCATGCAACAGCACCCCCCAGCGCAGGAACCCACGGCCAACAGCCCCGCTCCCCACAACCAGCCCGTCTCCCTGCGACTACCTGCAAAGTAAATGCTTGCTTTCTGTTCACGTCACGGTTATCGGGACATGTTTCTTAGACTTTGTCAAAATTTTCAGGGATCACAAAATAGACACTGTTTTGCAGCAGGACAAAAAGTTGGTAGGCAGAGATCTGTCACAGGCCTTGTAGGTGTAACAGGTTGGGAGGGAAAGAGGGAGCTTTGCATATTTACATCTTTTCAACCTATAGTCTCCTTATGTTTAGGTACACTGAAATTCAGGATCTGAATCCAAAGACGGGACGTGAGCCTCTACTCCTCGCATCCCAGGTAAGCTGCTTGAACCCTGAGCCCATGGCTATGCTGAGTACTTGGGGATGAAGAACACACATTCCTCTTCAGTTTTGATGACAAACTTTAGCCTAAACACAAAATACTTTTCTTAACAGAACTAACACTTTTTCTTAATCAAAATATTTTCATACCAACACTCCACCTTCCTGACCAAGCTTCACTGAAAACCTCTCCAGCCAGCATGGAAAGAAAGCTTAATCAAAGGTCTTTTTAATGAATTCCTAACAATGGCTGGGGATGGAAAGCTGCCAGCAAAGTAAATTGTTAATTCTCAAGCTTTACCTTATCAGGATCGGTTTTCAAAATAATAACCATCAGGAAAAGATCCTAAAATTCTTTCATTTAGAATTCGTAATCCAGTAGTGAGAAACTGATTTGCATCTTCTACAACTACGCCTATTCATCATTTCTGGAGGAGTCAGAATGCAATATAGACACTTTTCAGCTCAGTATCCTCCCAAAATAATACTTAAGCAATCATGTTACAGGTGTGGCTACCGTCCATCCAACCTTCATAATTTTTTATTTCATTGATGATTTCAATGATTTTGTTCCTATAAAGTTATTTGAAAATAGGCTACTGGAGAAGAGAGGCCATTATTAGCATGCTCATGATGGGCAATGCTGCAGCATGAGTTTGTATTTTATAAGACATCAAAGAAAGGTGTCGTGATTTAACCCCAGCCGGCAACTAAGCACCACACAGCTGCTCGCTCACTCCCCCCCACCCAGTGGGAGAGAACTGAAAAAAAGTAAAACTCATGGTTTGAGATAAAGACAGTTTAATAGGACAGAAAGGAAGAAAATAATAATAATAATAATAATAAAATGACAATAATTAGAATATACAAAACAAGTGATGCACAACGCAATTGCTCACCACTCACCGACCAATGCCCAGTCAGTTCCCGAGCAGCAATCCACCCCTCCCAGCCAACTCCCCCCAGTTTATATACTGGGCATGATGTCATATGGTATGGAATATCCCCTTGGCCAGTTTGGGTCAGTTGTCCTGGCTGTGTCCCCTCCCAGCTTCTTGTGCCCCTCCAGCCTTCTTGCTGGCTGGGCATGAGAAGCTGAAAAATCCTTGACTTAGTATAAACACTACTTAGCAACAACTAGAAACATCAGTGTGTTATCAACATTATTCTCATACTAAACCCAAAACACTGCACTATACCAGCTACTAAGAAGAAAATTAACTCTATCCCAGCTGAAACCAGGACAAAGAAAGGGAGAAGACATTATAAATGCTTTAATTATAGGCAAATCGTCCACCAAGAGCCACATTTTCCTATATATCAGAAAACCTATTCAGCCATCAAGGTTTCTCTCTCATATCTTACTGATTAAAGCCATTTGTGACTTTTCATGATATTGAAGTATTCATGTTTCCTTTTTTTTGTATGGCACATTCACCATAAAGAGTAATTTATAGAAAACTGGTTTATTTTGTTCCCAAGCTGACAAAACTGTTTCTCTTACAGGGCCCAAGGGAGTAGGAGCTCTGCTTTACCACCACTTCCTATGCTGAGGCACTTCCATGTTGTTTGAGTTGATGTGTAAACTTTTGTCAGTGTTATCACTAGCTACAGAATCACTAAACAGTGTAAAAATGCTCTGCATTGAGCTAGTACATCATTCAGTACACAGCACTAATATACACGCACTCTACCATCCTTAGGCCTTCTACATGAAATGAACAGTGTGAATATACTTGCAGATGACTATAAAAAAATCCTTTTCAAGTTCCAAGCACAACATGTGGGCAAAAACACGTGCCTTCATGTCTGCATAAGCCCTTGTATGCCCAATTGTGTTGTACATCTCTAAGTCAAAGCTCTGGATCGTGCATTCACTTCAGATGCAACTGACTCTGGCAACCATCAGCTGAACGGGGACTACTTTCTTCTGGCTTTCTAGCGTAGTTTGATCACGTCACTAAATGCTGAGACTAAGCCAGCAGGTGTCCGATGCCCTCTGTTATGCTAGTATGCTTTTATATTACCCAAAGCCGACATTCACCCAACCTTCAACATCATATATATACACCTGTAACACAAAGATGTCTACAGAACAGGCACTACGTATGTAAGATCTGCTCTGAAAAATGTACCATTCATCACCGCTCATTCTTATTAGACCAAGCTTCTCACTCTTCTCCTCCATGTTCAGGGTGTCTTATTTTGCACATTTCCTTCCACTGACACATCTGCAAGTTTGTGTCACACAGTGCTTGTAACTTTAGCAAGCCAGGGAGAGCACAGCAGCTCACACTGCCCATAGCCATCCCTGCTCCAGCGAAGCAGAGAAGCTCCATAACGCTTTTGTGTAAAGCTTCCACTATTCTGGCTTTATTTCCAGGCACGCAGGAGGTTCATCAGCTGACAAAGCTGGCAACACAGGATTTAATACACCCTGCTATCTTGACTGCACATCTACTGTATTCAGAATGTGCAGAAAGGTACAGCCTGAGCATATTTATTACTGAAGATGACAAAGGTCAAAAGCTGGGTCAAACGTACCAAGTTCCCTGCCTTATTACATGGTTAAATGCTATTTATGAGATTACCAAACAGTCCGTTAAGCAATCCAATTACCCAAGGTTTAAGAATGTGATACAAGAAGCTTTCCACCATGTCAGTGGTTTGAAAGGAGCCTCACCTGGAGACTTAGAAAATGACTCCGTCTTGTGAGCAGTTATTTACAATTGATACCTTACTTCAAAGCCTCAGAGAAGTCCCCCAAAACAACATGAATGGCCTTTTAGGCTTAGGAAAAGCCTCTTTCAGGACAAAAGTAAAATGGAAGCTTACTTGGCTATTTTACTTTTTTAGGAGTGGATTGAGAGCAGCCCTGCAGAGGACTTGGGGGTGTTGGTTGACAAGAAGCTCAACGTGACCCGGCAATGTGCATTTGCAGCCCAGAAAGCCATCCGCATCCTGGGCTGCATCAAAAGAAGCGTGACCAGCAGGTCGAGGGAGGTGATTCTCCCCCTCTGCTTCACTCTCGTGAGACCCCAGCCAGAGAACTGCGTTCCACTCTGGGGCCCCCAACATAAGAAGGGCATGGACCTGTTGAAGCGAGTCCAGAGGAGGGCCACCAAGATGATCAGAGGGCTGGAGCACCTCTCCTATGAAGACAGGCTGAGAGAGTTGGGGTTGTTCAGCCTGGAGAGAAGGCTCCAGGGAGACCTTATAGCAGCATCCCAGTACCTAAAGGGGGTCCACAGGAGAGCTGGAGAGGGACTTTTTACAAGGGCATGTAGTGATAGGACCAGGGGTAATGGCTTTAGACTGAAAGAGGGTAGATGTAGATTAGATATAAGGAAGAAGTTCTTCACTGTGAGGGTGGTGAGGCACTGGAAGAGGTTGCCCAGAGCGGTTGTGGATGCCCCATCCCTGGAAGTGTTCAAGGCCAGGTTGGATGGGGCTTTGAGCAACCTGGTCTAGCGGAAGGTATCCCTGCCCATGGCAGGGGGGTTGGAACTAGATGATCTTTAAGGTCCCTTCCAACCCAAACCATTCTATGACTCTATGATTGTACTTGTTCTATGGATGAATAGTTGTGAAAAACAGACTTGGCTTTCTGGATTCTGTCCCAAAGATTCACATGCATTCATGAAACAACAAGAAGTGAAACACAACACGCTGCTCCAAACTCCAAGCAGGTCTCATGTTTATTGAAATATCCCAAGCTTAATAAACATGATGCACATGGCTCTTGCTCTATCACATACCCTCACAACTGCTAAGTTAGCCACTTTGGATTCCTACAGAAAATTCCTTTCAGCACAGCAAGGTGAAGCAAATATGGCTGCTACAAATATAAAGCAAACTTAGAGGTCCTACTAGGAATCACAACTGAAATATCATGAACCACTTTTTCCTTAAACAAAGCCTGAGGATTCCCTGAGTCTGAATTAGGAATAAAAAAACCCAACCAACCAAACCCTAATTTATGGTTATGCATCTTTTTACAATTTTATTTTTTTTTTTTTTTTTTACAAAAAAAGTTTGCATCAGTTTAAAATGCACTATTTTCTATGCCATGTAGAAAAGGCCTTTTACCCTGTTGGGATTACTGACAGAAATCTGGGTTGAATCCAACCATGGCACAGAAATTATCATCTGGACGGAGGCAACTGACTCCGCAGATTTTTCGTACATCTACATTTGGCATGGAACTTTTGTGCAATTCAGAGGGGCCGAAGTCCTCCGCATAGTCAATGGAAAGAGCAAGGCACCTATACTACCAACAATTACAGCTCCAAAGTCAGACCCCTGAAGCAGATGTGAATCCTCTCCCCCCACTGAATGGAGGCTTAGCCCCATTTTGAAGTGGAAACTGAGACAAATTGAAACTGCCATTAATACTGCCAGGCTTCACTAGGGTGTTGTATGGTTCCTGAACACAATGGTGGCAAGCACCACACAAGCAACTAAGAAGTAAACAGATCTTCAAAGCAGCAGATGATTAAGGGGAAAAGTCCACGCAAATCAAGTCACTCAAGCTATAGAATTTGCTTTGGCTCTTCCCTCGCCAGTAGTATACTGGGGGAGCTTGTTTTCTAGTGGTCAGTGCAAAGAAAACAAAACACAAGTATGTTACATCATTCTCCTTGAAAGCCATAACCTATTTACAAAGCTAACTGAGACTGGTATTTCTTTTAACTGCTTCTCTTGTTCCAGGAATCTGCAAGGGCAAATAACAATCCTTATCCATAGCTGGTATGGGAAACATGAAAGGCTTCAGGTACACCATTAAATCAAGAAAAATGCAGCAATGAATCAGTCCCGAAATAGGAGATTTCAACTGACAGTGGTGATGATCTCTGGCTTCATGACAGTTCTTCTGGGCAATATTGAAAAAGAAAGTCATCTGATGTAGCTAGCTTGTATGTGATGGCTAAAATAATAACGCAGCAAAAAGTTACTAAGTGCTTTTTAAAGTACCAGCACCAAATGGGTCACTGCAGTACAAGGAGTACTTCTGAAAGGTACTCAGAAACAGCAACGTACTGAGAAATGGCAGTGTTTTACACACAGTGAAATACTTACTGTTTTAACTGTCAAGCACCTGAGGTGCTGAATGGACTAACTTGTCTTTCAGACAGATCACTAAATTTATATGCACATGACATACTCCTCTTGTGCAGAGTCACACTGCTGTTTTTTGAGTACCATCATGCCATTGTGTGCAAAATCAGCAGGATACAATGAGGACTTCTGCAGGAGCGAGAAATAATACTGAGAAAAACAAACCAAACATGAATCCAATTCAGTAGTTACTGCTGGCATTTTAAAAATGCATCATAAATAAACAATGTAGCATTATTGCCAAAAAAGCATATGTTCCAAAAAGATGAATTCCTGGTGAACTAATACTCTGAAATACCATGCTGGCTTAGAAATACTTCCTAATCATGTTAATTATTTCATTATACATGCGGTAAGGTGCGTCAAGGCCCCAGATAAAATCCAAATGTTCCCATTCTGGAATGGTTTTGTGGTAAACCAAGTTTGTGATCTGAGTGAGCAGCATAGCAACATCCTTTGGGTCTGCCAGCCAGTCCTGTTCACCAGTCCACACTGCAGTTGGTACAGTCATCTCTTTTATTTTGTAGAAAGGAGGAGTAGACTGAGGAGGGGGAAAGTGAAAACCAAAGCATTAGAAAGAACAAGTCTTCAGTGTGATACTACACTGCAGTGTAACATACTAGCAAATGCAAGAAGAATGTGTCAGATTCTCATTTTCTCTTCCTCTCTTGGGCAGCTAGAGATGGAGTTCTGACTCAACAGAAAATGTAACTCCAAGAGTCCTGCAATATTATAGCACGCGTAGCCACAAAGATATGGTCTGAGGAGTTTACAAGTTTTGCAAGTTTTCAGCGCAGCAGAAGTCTCAGAGACTGCATCCCATTCAAGTTATTTCTAAACCTTAATCAAGTACTAAAAGTGATTGCCACTCTGAAAGTATGATACTGAAATCTTTCCCAGTCACTAAAAAGTGACAAGGGGCAAAATATTTTTAGTATTGCACACAGCAATTTAGAAACAAACATGCATGGAGATTAAACAGGCTGAGGATAAGCAATACACATGAATTGACAGTCTATGCCTTATTGTGAGAAGTGCAGTGGGATCTCGTGATCTAGGCAGGCAGGACCACCCTCAAGAAACAGTGTGCCATCACAACTTCGTATCCAAGCATGAGCTCCATACTGACTTAGGACTACCTCAGAGCTCTACAGTCCTGTCTTTTTTTTTTCTTTTGGAAAAGGCAGATCTCCAGTTGGTTACTGGGTAACACTAGTGGCTCTTTAGCATGCAGCATAAACACAGCACCCAGAGAAGTGCCCAAGGACTTTTTTTGTGACACTCAAGAATTATAACGTATCCATAAAAGGTGTCTACCTGGTTGTAGTGAGCCATATTTGCAGCCTTGCTTCCCCAGTCATAAGCTTTGAGTTCCCCAGTCTTCACAGCCTAGAAATAAACAAATATTCACACATACAAAGAAGAACTGCAACATTTCTATTGCAGGAATAAAAAAAGTATAGGTCATGTGGACAATAGGCAAAGGCAACTGACACGAGAAACAGTGAAATGCCAAGTATTAACAAGGACAAGTGTCACTGCTTTGCCCAGCGTCACAGGAGGGGGAAACAATAACATTCAACACCCTAAGACTTTGTCCCTTAAGATTTCATACTCTTTCATAGCAACAGTAGGAAAGATTAAGGAAAACAGTTTAGTGCATCCAAAGCCAGGATGTGGCAGCTCCATGCTTACTTCTGAAATATCTACCTTGCTGTCTAAATGTATATGAACACAGCATGGAGCTTTCTTAGAAAGTCTACTCTGTATGATTTACCACCTATTATTTTTCAGAAACAGAAGTCTAAATAACAGGGATCTGGGAAAAAAACCAGTCTTCACAAATTTCTTTCAGAGCCAACACTTGAACACTATGTACAGCAGAACGCATTGCTTCTGAATAGATAACCAAGTCCAGTTACAAGATCACAAGCAGCACTGGCCACTGCTTCCACAGCAAATGTCTTCTCGTATTTGTCAGCCTGCTGAGCAAGCTTCAGGCACAACAGCATCACAGGTACGAAAACGTGCACTGAGGTGAAATTCAAAATACACTAATAAAACAAAAAATTAAGCCAAACAGAATAGAACAGAACAGAAAGCCTGCTGCTTTTCACTGGCTAAAAATATAACTTGTAATCAAAACAGGGTTTGCTGAAAGGGGAGCAAATACTTGTTACAGCATCTCTCAGTTAAGTTATTCCATTGTATTGTTTGTTGGCCTGAAGTACTTACAGTTAGCCTATCTTCAAAGAAGTAGGCGAGAGGGGCGAGCCACCAAAAGTCAGTATCATCAAAGCAGCTGCAGTGAACAGTTGCCATTCCGACAACTGGCAGTTCCAGAATTTCACTTGGGCTATGCTACATACATATTTTGGCATTTTATTCTATTTAAATATCAGAGACATCAATATTCTACAAACAAGCTAGAGGCATGGACATTTTAGATTCTGGAAACTACCTGGCTCCAGTGGATCATGTTTTGTACAGATGTCCCCGCAGGGCAGTGTGTTGAATACACATCCACTCGGCTCTGCAACAAGATAATTAATACGGTTTACTCCTCACAGTGCAACAGTGCAACCATTATTGCTTCTTGAACAACTAACAGAAAATTTTCCATTCCTCTTAAATCTGTTATAAACAAAAGTTAAATGGAGCCATATATACAGATGAGGTAAAAGGTTCAAATGTTTTGGGGATTACTTACAATTAACTGCAGAATTTTAAAGCTGAACTTTAAACCTGATAATGATATCCCTTAAGCATTTTTTATATATTCAGAATATCTTTTAAAAAGTGCTAGTATTGTAAGAATTGGGAGCTCATTAACTAATATTTAGACGGACCTCCAGAGAAACCTTGCGTTACTCTACATCTAAACTAGTGACTGTCAATCCAAAGTGATTCAGAACTTCGTACACTTCGAGTTTAGAAGTACAAAATACCCAGGGGAAACTTAAATCCTGGCAGAAAAAAAAATATTATCCACCATTAAAACCATGAAAACTGTATGTGCTGAGCAAGAAAACATCACAAAACTGCACTTTCACCTTGATATAAAATACAAAAAATGTACTTTTTTGCACACAGAATGGTGAAAAAAATAATGCTAATTCTATCTCACTCCAATAAAAAAATCCTCAGCTTTCATCCACCTGTGGGTAAATGATACTACCTGATACCAGCTTCTACTTATTTCAGGGATTTAGAAACAGTTTCAGAAGCATTACGAAAAAAGGCGGTCTCACACCAGTTGCTGTTAACTAGCTTTTAGGTAACAAACAAGTCCTATGAACAAGTCCTTTGGAACAAGAACCACAGATGAAGCCATCAGCAGGGTCAGAAATTGATCCCAGAGAAAATAATTGCACACATCCGCTGAGAGACCAGAAAACTTCAACAGTTCTCTTGAAAATGGTTGAAAACTGTATCTTTATTCCTCACTTCCTTGCAAAAGGAATTAAATACTTGCACCATCATATTAATTCACTTCGCTTACCCACTTCGCCAACAGATCTAAAATAATGTATTTTAGCTTTCCAGTAACATTTTAAAAGGTTAATTCTATCCATCCAAGCTGGGCAACTACATCTATACCAAAGAAAGATACTCATCCAAACTCAGTATGATGAAGAAGGCATTAGTTTTTTTCTAATTAAATGTAAAGGACAACCAGTACAGTGACACACAGTCAATACTGCGTTAGAATTCACAATAACTCAGCTACTAAAAGTCACCAAAACATACCATATTCAAGTTTCTCTCATTAAAACCACACAGAAGAAAGAACATGTTGCCGCAAAGGTCATCAAGTATTCTGTGGGTGCAAACATGGGTAGCAAGCCACTTCAGCAAAGAATTCTGAGGGAGGAATTGTTTCTTTCCAAACATGTCCTACAAAATAACAAACACATAGGACAAACACGTAATTGCATAGAATGACCTGGGTTTAGTTTTTACACTACAACATTCTTGAGGTAATTATTTCCACTCGCACTGGTGACAGGTGTGTCATATGAAAATGATTTATCTCCTTATCAACCTTGTTTACAGTCCAATGGAAAGGTCATGGTTAGTGCTTCTGCTACAAATGATGCAGTCCATTACCCCTACAAAAAGTACGTGGGAACTGGGACCATCATTAAAGAATTCCAAACCTAACCTCAAATTCTAATCAGTTTTAAATTCAGTATTTCACAAGAGTACTACACAGCTTCTTGTCATGAGAATTGTTTAAGGCTAAAATATTTTAAGCTGCATCTGCTAATGTTAAATGGCTTTGTACTTCAACTTCCTCTCTTCAAACCATGTAAGAAAAACAAGTTGCGTGAGCTGTGGTGGCCACTTCCTCTTGATGAGTATTTTTAAAACATCCAAGGATTTGAAAATGGCCCCCTGAGCACTTCCTTAAAAAGTGACACAGCTCTTTAAAGATACAACTGACCCGTGGGTTTGTGGCTGTCATGTACTCCTGCACTCCAGTTTTTTTGCAAGTCACCATGAGAATCAAGTTCCTCAGCACAACATGAACATCTGCACAGGGCACTGATCAGCTACTATCCTCATTAGACAAAGTTCATTACACAAGGAACAGGAGACCATAATTGTTAGTATCACTTTTATGTATCTGCCTTTGGAGCAGGGAACTAATAATGCAAACAGATACGCATTAGATCTGTACAAGGTACATTAGAGAAGCGTTTATCTCACAGAACAAACAGCTCTGTGTGGGAATCTCCATGGGTGGTGGAAAGAAAAGTGAAGGTTAAAAATTACACATAGCAGGGTGTTCACAATGTCTGACTTCAGGCACTTATTGCAGCCTGCCAGTCTGCCTACTTTCCCTTTGATGTTAATGGCGAAAGGGAAACTTCTCCAGAGGATGATTCACAGCATCTAAATAAAGCTGCTGCTCTTAATCACCCTCTGAAGGATCCTCTTCTAATACTACATGGTTAATTGTGAAACAAATCTGTTAAAGTTCATGACAATTCAAAAGTATTGCGTATAAAGCTATCATATGACTTCTAAAACAGACCAACTACTTAATTAATCATGTGATTTCTGTAGCTTAAATTCTAGAAACACATAAATGGAAAAACATAATTTTATTCCATCTATTAAGCTGTAATTGTAAAATACTACTTTAAACTGATGCAAATTGTCTCGTTAGACAGCAGTAAAGCCAGAGAAGCCACTACTTACTTCCGTAGCATTATGGAAAAACTGGCCCAGTATTCTTGTCAAACATGTTAATCTAATCACAACTATTGTTTGCTATGCTGTTTTCAAATAGAAAGGGGGACACCTCATTTGGCTTAAAACATTTACACTCAAATACAAACCTTGAGTAGCAGGTCAGGAAACACTCCCAATTTTACCAAAGGGCTAGAGGCAAACTTGACTGTAGCTACTGGTGCCAAGGCAAAGAACATTTTGATTTTCTTAGCCAGCTGTGGCAAAGTTGAAAAAGCAATGAAAGCTGTAAATAATATAAGAACAATTAACAAACCTCACTTACACAAGTTAGATGAGAATTTTACCTGGCAGTGATTCTATAAAATCTAAGACGTGTTGAGTGTGCACAAGTATTTTTAGATTAAAAGTTTGATTGTTGTCTCTAGGATCAGTTTAGATATTTTAAATTAATCTAGTTACTATGGAACACAAATTAAATGAGGCAAATCAGAAGGATTTGTTTTCTTCTGAAACACAAGCTCATGCTAACCAACCCAACACTCTTCCAGCCCTTTCTATCTGCAGGTCTAAAAGCACCTGAGCCAGGCCTTACATACAGCAAAATATTCTGGAAATGGGAATCTTTATTCTACATGTCTGATGATTCTAATTTTATTATGCACAGTTCATCAATTTATTTTAATAGAAACTAGACTGGTGGCTAGCTGTGACTTCAATTTATCATTTCAACAGCTTCCCACTTTAAGTAAACACGGAACGGTTAAGTCTTTTCTTTTTAATGTTGATGAATATTCCAGGAAGCAGCTAAAAACCAGAAGCAGTAGATTTCAAAAGCCCTATTTTTTCATCATTAAACCACATACGTGGAACTTGGTATCATTTCATACGCAATATATTCTAACAAATGCATATCTTCACATACCCATTGTGGTGCCCTGTGAATGGCCAACGTAAAATACTTGTTCCTGGCCAGTCTTCTTCAAAATAAAGTCCACTGAGGCTGGAATGTCATACTTAGCCATTTCATCAAAGCTACAAAGCAAAGATAAAAAGTCAGTTGTGTAAGTAAAGTTATCAGCGTGGAACAGCTGCACAGAGCTTTACTGCACTGCAGATCAGTTGTGTGGACATAAAGAAAAGCTTCCTTTGGATGAAGCAGAACATTCTGGTGATTGAGTCTTCACACCAAGCACCGGTGAAAACAATTAATATTCTACTGACCATGTATGAAGGCTGCCTCAGGACACTATACTGACCATAAAACCCCTTTACTGCCCCTACATATGTGACAGCACATGTAACCAGAAAACAAATATCCTGTACATTCACAATGTGACTGAACTGAGATGATGGGTAAAGAGAGGAAGAGAAGCCTGCTCGCAAACAGTGTGTGTAGTTTCTCTAGCAAGACGAGGATACCTGAAAACCCAGAATTCTTCTTGCTTCACTGTGAAGCGCGTATGTTTCCTGGACCAGGTGTTCCCTCTGCTGTTTCCCAGCCATACATCATAGCCAGCATCTGCCAGCATAAAGCCGAGGCTGTTGTAATCCAAGTTTGTGATCCAATTGCTGGCATCTGCAAGCAAACCATGCTGCAGAAACACAGCAGGCCTTGGACCTGAAAAACAAAGCATTTAATATAGCTTTCCGTTCATCTGGAATTGAATGCCTAAGAATAATTCAAGTGAGTTACTGAAAGTCTGCTTTAGATTTGCACTTTGAATATTTAATCTACTTGACTTAATCTACTAAGATTCGCAATTTGTATAATATTCATAGTGTCATGAAATCATGTGTTTTCACAAAATGCTACTTTTTATCATTAAGAATTTTAAACTAGCAACTTGTTAGTTTCCTAACTAGAGCAAAAGACTCCTTGAAGTTCAAAACAGACAGCAAACGTGCCATAAGCAAACATGAGAAAAATGTAGAAAAATACAGGTAGCCCTTACAACTGTTTCAAACTCACAAATACTCAGCAAAGTGGCCCAAACACAGACAGCTAAACTACTTATGACCCTTGCCCTGCCCCTAAACCTGGGGAAGACATTCCCATATATGTGCTACTGAGATCTTTGTTTTCCAGTTAAGACAATGCCAAACTAGGGTGCGGAGCTGTGGAAATCTCTGCAACTGCTACTGATATTATCTCTATGCAACTCCTTTCCATTATCAAAACTCTGGCAGAACCTCAAGAGCAGTAGCCAACAAGGGAATCTATGTTTCAAAGGACTTTCTCCCCTTGACTTAAGTAGTTAAAAGAACCACAGTCAAGACCCAGGCGGAATTTAGGAAGCCTCTCTCCTGACTTCCCCATCCTGAAAAGCGAAATGACACCTTTATGTGGAATACAGATTAAAAAAATTGAAGGTTCCTGCCTCTACACAAAGAAAATAAATTAACATATAATCCTTTAGGAGGAACATGACCTTCAGAAAATCCAAAGACCTGTCTCTGGATCTCACAGTAGCACAGGTGTTTTGGGGTTTTTTCTGCTTTAATAACTGAAATCTGATAACATGGTAACTTTAGCTCAATGCCAGAGATTACTCAGGAATCTACCTCCTCCAATGACACATCATTCTACTACAATACTAACTCACGCAATACTTCCTCCATTGATAATTTAGACTTGGATCTTTCAGCAGAAACAGCCAAATCACAACTGTTTCAGTCACCTACACCCTCCATTCCAGGTCACATCCGTAAATGTTTGCTGTGAGTTCCAAAATCCAAATTAGCAATATTCCTCCCTCCTGGCAACTTTTATACCTGTGATGAGGAACCTTTTCAGTGCCTGCTTTTCCCATTTTGTTAAAAAACCATGTTGTGGCATACTGTCCCTGCAACCAGAGCAAACCTCCAGCAGTGCCAAACTGGCACTGGAGACGACGCAGTTCAACACAACTGTTTACTCCGCTGCAGTAATACTTCATTGCCTTATGAACAGTGTGCAGGATTTTCAAGCCTAACATTAAACTTGTTTTCAGTAATGTTCACTTTTAGCTTTGAGACCTTCTTCCCTTTTACTAAACTCAGATCAACCAACTTCCAATTTTTTGAAGAACAGGCTCTCCTCAAGCTGCTACTTGCATGTTTCATAACACAGGAAAGGGAAAATTGTTTAACTGCTTTAATGCTTTAATTCTGTTCTCCTATTAGCCTCCAATTTCTGCCAGTTCCTTTTTCACTTTACCAAGCAGTCACCAGATCTGCACGTGAATTGCACAATCATATGACAAACTGACTTGGACAATAATAATTTTGTATCACCTCTGATCCTAAAAACCCCAGAGGGAGAATAAGAAAGGTAGGTCCTTAAACTACCCTTTCCACTATAGCACATTTTGTTCTCTTCACTGCACCCCCAAGAAGTGGAAGACAGACTTATTTCCATGCCCTTCTTACCCATGCTATGCAGTTGGTTTAGATTTTTAGTTAATACTAAAGTGAAAAATCCTTGATGTTTTGCTTTTAGGTTCTCTGGACAATTTCCCTGGTTTTTTTTTTTTTTTAGCTGAAGAACTGTAGGCTTTGTTCCAAAACACCACGTGATACATAATTCCAAGGGATCCTATTCACATTATGCAGGTATTGCAAAAGAAGAATTATGGCATATATACGCTAAGTCAGCAGTAACACATCATTGGTATCTTTCTGAGAAAAGATACCAAGTCTATAAATCTTAAGATCAACATGAACTTTGAAATCTTCATTCTTCTAGGAGATCATACTTCCCCAAATGTGCTCAGTAATCCTTGTTTTTAAAATTAAAGCACTTTGCAAAACATGAACTTGGGGTCGAGGGTGTGGCAAGGGGAATGTAGAGAATTCCCACAGGTCAGGAAACTTCTGTTTGCTTATGTCATCGATGAAGGATTCGACAAAAATCAACAGGTACAAAGGCAGCCTGTCTTTTTCCTGTGGGCTTCTCTGAAATTCTTAAGTACAAAGACACCTGCCAGGTTTGACTGGCCTCGTCCATGCGCTGATCTTTACACACCCACCTTGTGAGAGACAGCGGACAGTGCAAACATCCTAACTCATACAAAACCAACAGATAAGGTCAGGAAGACTGTTGCTTGGCCTTTGGCAGAGGGTTTTTCCACAGGTCTTGTTCACACCAAAGGCTATAGAACAATCACTGATTTCTTTTGTGCGCTCCATGTTTTTACCTCTCATCCTAGTTTTTTTTCAGTCCAAAGGCTTCTGAGGCAGTCCTTAGAATATGTACAGTTTCTATGCAAACAAGCTGCTGTTGTATGCATGCAATTGTCTGTAGCATCTTTTATAAGGGGTGGCAACAAGACTGATAACAAATTCAGCCATTGCTGTTCAAATACACTGTTAATTCCATATGCAGTGTACGAGGACAGCAAGTCAAAGGCTACACGTCTCCTCTTCCACATACATTTGCCTCATTCTTAAAGCATTCCATCATTCAGTCCTTGCAAAAACCTTTGCCTGTATCGCTCCCTTAAGTTTCAGCTTACATTCCACCTATCCTTCCTCTCCCTCACCTCCTCACCTGTGCACCCCCTGCATCCCTTCCATGTTTTTATACCAGCTTTCACAGTAATTCTTACAGCTTCTAACAGTGCTCTGGCGGCACATGCCAATGCTCCTCCCAGTCCCCCATCCAATCCCATCCATAAAACAACCTGGTCTGGGCTGACTGTTGTCAACTACCTGTTACATATCCTAATTTGCAATATATTTTAAAATGTATTGTACTCAAGATGTTCTGAAGGGATTTTATCTTATTATATTGTTTTACCTATTTAAGCAGCTGTGTAAAATATGACACTTCAGTAGTATGCAGTATTGGTCTGGCTTGTACCTTACTGCAAAGGGAGCTTCAGAGAGGTTAACATTAACAAACCAACTCTTATTTTATGCAGAAATCAGGCAGTAATTATTTTCTGAACGTTGTGGGAACTCTTGTAGATTAGTTATATTTCACCAAAAGAGGCATGTGAACTGCCCCTACTTCTGAAAATGGTCAGGCATTTTTAACAAACTTATTTGTTATAAAGAAGCATTTTTAAAAATGGGGTTTGAAATAACCCAACAATGTTATAATCAATCTCTTTTCAAGAGACTTTATTACTTAAAAAATAACCCAACAAATCTCAACCCTTATTTTCCACTTCCTAGAAAATCCAGGCCTCTCAGCCCTGCAAAAATTCAAACAACAATGAAGGGCTTGTATTAACGTCACAAAAAGGCAATGTCAGGAAAATATAGCTTTCTAACTCCTTCTCCCTTCCTTTACTCAAGTCACTCGACATGTGCCTAATCTATTTTGGCCATAACATTCACCAATAAAACATTCTAACTGCACAGGTCATATAGTCTTTAATCTTTTTCTGGATTATTACAGGAGCAAAAGTTTTATAAATCAAAGAGAGCTTTTTGACGACTTCCCATTTTTCCAAGCAGACACAAATCTTACCCTTGCTCCTCTCACGGCCTTTTCTTCCATAAGGAATTCTGTTAACGGAAAGGATATACCCATCTTCTGTTGTCACTTCGTACTCCTCACTAGGGTATCCCCTGAAGGTAATAATTTGACTCTGAAGAAAGAAAAGAAACCGCCCTGGAGTCAGACTGCCAGCCTCCGCAGTTCATTAACATGTGCAAAGTACTCTGGGTTCCTTCCAAAGATGGCAATGTGAAATTAAAGAATGTGGTAGGAATGTGCCACGCCACCCACCTATTCGACGCAGACAGGTTTTCTTATGAGACTTATCCCAGTACGGAGTCAGGAACTAGCCAGAGCACAAACCTTATCCTAGGAATCTGGGAGGACTCCCTAGCCTGTCCCCATCCACTGTCATATTAGTTACAACACACATGCTGCTTACAGCGAGTAAGGAGATTGAGGTGTTGAAAAGGAGATTATGATAACAGGGTGAAACACTGAGACGCTGATTTGGCAGACAAAAATTGAAACTGCTCTCAAGGAAAGCAGTATCTTCCAGTAACAAACAAGTGAGGACAGCAAAAAGCCACTGGCACCACAGCGGCATATGGAAGAAGAGATGGAGGGAAGAGTTCACCTCTCCTGAAGGGAAAGGCTTCTTTAAAAACATTTCAGATTTATATCTGAACTGTATGCCAAAATTTCTGTTATACAGAGGACACAATCATGTTTAGGCAATGTGCTGAAATGAACCACAAACACAGCTGCTTTAAAACACTAACACTCTTCACATGTGCGAGCTGCTGACATTGCCACCTCACCTCGCAGTTTCACGTGCCATTTCTTTAACCTTTCTCCTCAAACCTTATGTCTGTTGCAGAGCTTTTAAGTGACTTTGCTGACAAGCCAAACAAGAAAATAATAATAAAAAACCCCACACTTGTTTAACATTATGATTTCATTAATAGGTTTATCTCCCATCTCTTACGTCTTATGCTTTATGTTATTTTCATTTAATGCCACTCCATTAGGACAGAGAACTTGCTATTTAATTGGTTTTATGACACCAACCGTGCCTTGAGAAAATGTAAGAAATGCAAGACATGATCGGAGTTCTACTCTTAGGCTGCTGAGCAAGGAAGAGAAGGAGCATTTAATTAAACATGCTATTTCTTTTATATATATCTTTAATCATAATACAGTGACATTAACATTCCAAAATTATTTTAAGGCTAAATTCCATTTGAATGCTACTAGCCTTAGACTAAATGACTATTTTCAGTCCTCAAAACAATATTTAGATTATCCTGACGACTTCTTTTCTTATACACCTTAAGCATTTCTAGCTTCAAGTATCTTCTCACACATGTGAAAAAATGGCACAGTATAGATGGGGCAGAGGAAAGAGCAACTAATACCAGTTACTAACAGCAAATATTTTCTGGAGTTGGCTATTGCGGCAGAAGGAGAATAAAGTTAAGAGAGTAAATGCCAAATGGGAAGAAAAGCAGTTGTGGGTAAGAACACGGGAGCATTGTGCTAGCAGCACAAGTATGCTTCATAAACATGCCCTCTTCCAGCAGTTAAGAGTGTCCTGACTCTAGCAAAAACCACAGATCTGGATCAGAAAATACGTGAGAGAAAGATCAGCGGCAACAAGGGACCAAGAAGGACCTGGAAGGAGGAGAAGAGAAAGACGACGTATAAGCAGAGGGTGTAAGCAGCAGCAGCAGGCTGACCGCTGACCAGTGGCTGAAGTCTCCCGGGGCTTTCACCGCGGCTGCCGAGGGCGGGAGGGACCAGGCTTGCGCCCGTGGAGCCGTGAAGGGGCCGCACGCCGCCCAGACCCCCCTCTGCTCCTCTCCTCGCCCCGCTGCAAGCCCGCGGTCACAGCCGGTGACAAGTCGCGGCCACTTTTCTCTCAGCGCCGCGCCCCGCCGCTCCACTCACGATGTTCATGTTCGTCTCCGGGTCCACATTTCTCCTCCCTCTGGCGAACGCGCCCGAACCGGCGATGCTCTGCAGCAGGAAAGCGGCCACCACCAGGCCCCGCATCCTGGCCCTGCGGGAAGGTGGCGGGAGCCCCCGGCTCGCCGCGACGAAGCAGAACCCGGCGCTGGGGCGGCAGCGAGCGGGCCCCGCCGAGGCTTATGTGCCGCCTCCGCCGCGCGCGGCGACCGGCACGGGACCGCGTGACAAGGGCGGGGGCGGCCGCCCGGCTGACAGGGCGAGGAGGGGGGCGGCCGCGCTCCTGTCAGCGGCGGGGAGGCGGCGGCGGGCCGGAGGCGTTGTGCGGCCCCGAGCGGCTGAACGAGCGCGGCCGACCCCGCCGCACGGCGCTGCCGGGCTGGGCGACCAGGTGTGTCCCGCACCCCCCCCCTTCGGGAGACTGAGGCCCGGCGGAGCCACCCGGCGGCGGGACGGCCCGCCCTCCGCGCAGACCTGCTGCCGCGCCGGCACCGGCCTGCGCCCCCGCCCGCCCGCCGCTCCCAGCGCGGATGAGCGCGGCGCGGCGGGAGGAGGGCGCTAGGCCGGCGCCGCCGCTCAGGCCATGCGGCGCGGCCTATCGGCGGCGGCGGCAGGGGCCGCCCGGCCCACCCCGCCGGGCTCCGCGGGGCGGGAGCCCGCCCGGGGGCGGTGGCCGCCGAGCCCCGCGCAGCCCCCGGCCGCGGGCCGCTGTTGCCTCCCGCTGCCGCCGGCCCCGCTCGCCTGGCGGCGGGCCGGGGGTGCGCGGCCTTGGGCTGCCTGAGCCGGCGTGACTCAGCGTTTCTCAAGTAACACCTGTGTAGATGCCGCCCGCCCCCCTGGAATCCATTTTCAGAAATCTTTCGGCCCCGAGAACGGCGCCCATGATTTTTGCTTCCCAGCCCTCCTCGTCTTCTGCATTTGCTCCTCACCTGAAGTCTCCAGAATCCTCACAGTGCCGCCCTGCGAGGGTATGTTTTATTTTCTGCCCTGATCCCGCCACAGAGCCCGCAGCAGTCTCCAGGGAGAAAGCAGCAGCAGCAAGGAGAGGGTGAAGCCTCGTCCACCACGGCCTCTCCCCGTAGCGGGGGCATCCCCGGGGGATGCCTCGCCAATGTGCTGAACGCCTGCACCTCGGGAAGAGCCGGTCCTCTGTAAGGACTATAAAGCGTTGTCAGCAATCGCTGTTATTCTTACACAAATAGATCATCTATCTATCCATCATCTTTGAGCATAGTCTAAATATGTCAGATCTAATACAAATGGGCTTAAGTTACATGCAGGCACGCAGTTCCAGCAGGGTTATCATCACAGCTTCTTGCAAAACTGTTTTATCTTTATGCTCTGAGGCAACTAATTGGCACTGCATTGCATATCTATAATTTCCCAGAGAAGCGTGTCTGAGGTCAGGGGACGTGTGACCAGGCTTGCAAAAACTTGGACCAAATTCAATCCTATAATATAAATATTCGTGTTACTAGGTCTAGGCCATAGTAATATCCTCAGAATAATACAGAAACCTGATATAAAATACACAGTGGTAAAGCAGGAGTGTGTCAAGAACAGAAATGTTTCTGTTTATTTAGAAAGCATTAAGATTTTAATAGAAAAATCATTGAAGTTTTCATAGCACCCCTTGTTTTGACACATGGATACATCACTCTATACAAGTGACACTATGCAACTCTTTGCATTCCTGGATCCCATTTCTTAGCGTCGTTTGGTTTTAAAGACCTTGGGTAGCAAAAATACTGCTCAGTGATTCACTTGGGTTTTCTGTCAAATTAATTACAGGGTACTCTTCTCCTCTATGGGAGGTAAACTTTTATAAAAAGCCACAACTGCTGCTGTCAAACATAGTAATTATATGCTAAACTAGGGTAAGTTGAAACCAGCATAAAATAGGATATTTAAAGTGATCCTGTCATTTACTATGGTATAGTTCATTTACATTATTTTAATAATGAAAACTGCATTTCAGTTTGGCTGGGCTAATGATACCAGGGGAGAATTCTTTGTCAGCAGGTAGCCATTTCAGCTCCAAGGAAATGTACAGATACGAGTTTTCTCCCTAAAATGTGTAGGTATTTTTGAAGCCATTCCCTATTCTTTTATGTGCACAGAACACTCAAGTAAACAAAGTCTTTGTATTAAATATGAATGCAGTTGTTGTTTCCAGCCTGTTTCTGGACAAGTGTTTTCCAGGAAGCTCTTGCATTTGCTGCTATGCAACGCAGCTCTCCCTGATACCAGTCAGCCCAGCTGCAGCTTTCCCCAAAGTGAAAGCAGCAGGGCTGTAGAAGTATTTCTGAATTTTCCTGTGCTGTGCCAAGCGAGTTACAAAGATGGCTGCAGAAAGGCATAACTATTCTCTTCCTTTCACTTACTCTATTTTAAGGACTTTCCCACACTTATTTTATTCAATAGGCATTTGTGTCAAACCAAAGCATATAAATGCAACTAAATTTGTAAAAATATGGATACTAGGGCAAATTTTTGCATTCCAAGTGGAAAATTCCTGCATTTTCCCACATGTACCAAGCTAGGTACCAAGCAATGTACCAAAACAACCAGACACTCGGGACAGAAGCAGAGACAAGAAACCCATAGCTACTTAGTAGCATAGTAAATCATTAGTGTCCACATTTGATTTTGGCCTTGCAGAAACCTTTTGAATACATTTTTCTACTACCTGCAACCTTTATTTTCCATAAAATACATGAATCTGTGTAGATACCCTAATCCTTTTTCCTTCCCAATTCACTGCCTCTTTTCACCACTTACCAAATGCCTGATTGCTAGAACATTGCATGCTACTCAGAATAGTAGCTGTACTAACCTTTATCTTGAGCTCTGAAACATCAGCTCCAACAAAAAAGAAACCACACACACAGAGAAATCACTTAAATGAGACACAAGAGGTGTGTGTGTTACTAAGGCTCTCCAACTTCTTGTAGAACCTAGAAGTTCTCATAAGTAAGACTGTTTGTTTTGCTTTTAAAAGAAGGGAAAGAAGGGAAAGGGAAAAGGAAAGACAGGAAAGGGAAAGAAGGGCAAGGACAGCCTTGTCCTGAAGAGTCACTGCCTGCTGGGAATTCACTCCATGCAGGCTGAAACTCCCCACACCGCCGCGAGCCTTCCCCAAGAGACCGCTTCCCCAGCGGCTTGTGGGCTGCCCCGGCTTCCCCCCGGGCAGCCCAAGGGTCGCTGGCGCCAGCCGGACAGAGCCACGACCTGGCCAAACCCGGAGGGCGAGTGCAGCTTACCACCAGATCCAGAGGTTCACTCCACCCTACATAGATGCTTCCTACACACTTGTTAGGGTGGGGATATGGACTGTTCATACCGCAGAAGATAAAACTTTTATAAGCCAGAACCTAAAATTCTTGAAAACATACAAATTGGCAGTCAGAGATTATATGACTTTATAAATAAAAACATGGAATACTGTTAATTCTTGTTTGTAATTACAGAGATTGAACATGATGGCGGCAGCAGCAGTTCTGAGGTGATAATGAGGTTTGATATAAATGACTTTCTGGCTTATTAGGACAGAGGGACAACCTTGTCCATCCTCCACTAAAAACCTCACAAAATGAGAGGAGCTGACACTGTCATATACCAGGAACAATGAGAAGCCTCGTGAGGTACCCTTATATGCATTTTTATTTGCTTATTCCTACAAAATTGGGGGGGGGGGGGGTTGCTGAAATTCTACATATATTAATTACAGAAGGACATTAGACAGTATCTAATTAAACGTGTTTCTTAACAAGATGCTCTCACATTTTAAAATGGAATGGATTCAAGAATGGAGAGAGCTTCTGTGATGTTACTTAAAAGATCTTGTTTATGGGTAAAAAAGAAGCAAATCTTATATAGATAGGTAAAGACAAGATTTTTTTTGTTAGTATAATGAAAATCTTAGTCTAATGCAAGAATTATCATTAGTCTAGATCTAATTATTACAAAAAGAGAAAGAATAATAATGCAGTTAAAGTACTTATTTACAGAAAAAGTCACAATAATAGTAACATTACAGTTAAAATTGTTACACACATGTGCGTGCATGGACACTTCTTACTTTCTGTTGCTTTCCCTAGAGCTTGCTCCTCTGGGCATTCAGATCAGTAGCTTCAGGCTGCTGGAGGGAATAACACCAACAGTCATCAGTCACTGGCATCCTTTCTTGGGAGAAACATGATGCTAATGGTAGTGGTTTCCTCTTCCTCTCCCCAGGATCCACTTTGGGTCATTATCATATGTTTGCTAACACACTTTTACACCTGTCTTTTTCTTCACTGGTCTGCAGCTTCAGGTTACATCCAAATTTACTATATATAGTGCCATTTACGTATGTTAGATACTATTTCCTTGATCTCTTTGTTACCCCTAAAATCAATTTTATCAAGCCAGGTCTGCATTTATTTTTTTTTTAAACTAAGCATCAGTGAGTTGTTTATATCCGTAGGTGCTCCAGTACCCAACCCGTGCCCCATCTCTCTGTTAACGTGTAACACGGCATTGCTGTTGGTAGCAACAGGCCATAAGCTTTGCACTGAGTTTGCATGGCCTCGGGACAAGGCTTGCCAGGCCTGCTCTGTTTGAGCTTGTCCTGACCTGCCTGCAGCTTTGTTTTGCTTGGCACAACTGTGACAGCAATTTCTTGAATTGACTGTCTGTATCTAATTTGTTTTACTTTGGTTTATCTTTGCACAGTACAACTGCAGTTTTATGTAGAGAGCAGCAACAAACAGTTGTTCTAGGTGGGATGAGATATTTAGTACTCTTACACAATGACAGTGCGGAGAAATACAGGCCCAGTATAACAGCAGAGACCTTGTGATGTGGAGACACAGGATGAAGGAGTGCAGGCAGGGGCGGTAAGACATTGTGTGAGTGTTATGTGGATGGCACAAAACCAATAAAACAGGAGCCTAAAGCATGGTACAAAATTGTGCAGAGATGCATCAGCAGAGGCAGGAGGGGGAAATGACCCTTCCCTAGCCCATGCATGATAACCAGGTCAGCCTATACTAGCCTGAAATATCCTCCTTATCGTAGATGCCTCTGGATTTGAACAAAGTAAATGCTGGGAGCTATTCGGAGCTGTTGCCACATTCTCCACAACACAGTGTAATGCATGGCACGGAGCCAGGCTGAAAAAAGCAGCTTAGTGACTCCTAAGTTTCTATTCCCCTACTGGCGGCTGTTCCAGCTTCTTTTGCAGATTCATACAGAAGCTGAAGTTTCACTTTCTGGTTTCCGTTAAATTACTCACAGATCACATGAGGGCTGGAGCACATTAAAGGGAAGTCATAACAACAGCGAGCAGCACTCCTTTGGCTTTGAAGCTACCATAAGCCAAGTGAGCAGAGAAGGAAAACCATGAGGTAAGCGAACAACCCAGTCTCTGAAAGATGCTTTTTTGCTATGCCATGGGAAAATAATGCTTATTATTTACATAAATGTAAGCAGTGAGGGACTTTGGAGATCGAAATAGCAGAAAATATTTTACAGAGTATTTACTGGAAGAATCAAAATAAAATAAGGACGCTATTTAATATTGTTATTGCTTCTGTGACAAGGGCCAGTCTCTGTGAACAGAACTGACAGTCAGAAAAACTGTGTGCATGCAGTTCAGGGATGAAATCCAGGCTGCAGCCATAGCTGGTGCCCAGCCAAATGGGTGACTGGCACTGATGCATTTGAGAATTTACTTTCTCATTTCTACTGCTGGGAGGACCAGCAAACAGGGCAGTGCAGGTTCTGGGCTGCAGCTTGGAGCGCAAGAAGGGGGGTTACATTTTCTGAAGACTGTCACGCATGCATAGAGGCGCATACACACACATGCATGCACGCATGCACACACTCAACTAGGGCAAAGCCAAGATGTTTATGACAACTTTGGAAATTGCAATTACTAGTTATGTGTTGAACTAAGCTAAACTGTATTTAATCTGCATCACAAGTCTGTTTTTGTGACATTCATGAATATTCATTTTCCACAAATGCCTTTTCATGAATTACTCTCCACTGTTTTCAACCACGGATGTTTTCATGGTTCTCAGCTGAGGCAATAAAAACCAACACATTTCATCTTGAATTGAATGGGACTACTTAAATGCTTCAAGCTATTCCTGCAATATTTTGCTGATTTGGGAGCCAATATCTGTTCTTCTGTGGTATTCACCTGTAGCCAAAGGTTTCTAACAAGACAGTGATAATAACAGGGACTTGCTCTCACTTCCCCTTCTTCCCAGAACTGTAATTACCTCACATACAGCCTTCTAATTAGGAACTGTTGTTAATACCAATCAAAAACATCAGTTAGGCAGAGGAGATTATTTGAGAAAGGCAAAGAAGTCTGTAAGACAAACTTATGCATTAACAGCATTTATAAATACCCTTTTTGTCTGACCTTCCTCCAGTACCTCTAGGTCAGATGGTTTGGGTGGAAACTTGTATTCAGTGTCGCTTTCCCCAGCGTCCTTCCCACTGTCCCAGAACCTGTAGGGATTGCTTCCCAATTCCTCCCTGATTTGCCTCCTCATAATTTTCCAGTCTTTCCACTCACTCTTTTTACCCAAAAGACATCTCCTCTTGTATATGATTTTGCAGTTGAGCAGCAGCACACGTTAGACCGCGCAGGCTGTTAGACCCTCCAGGTTTTACAGGAGGGAGAGCAGAGAAGCCTTTCTAACAAAGAAGGATTTGACTGAGAAGCCTCAGTTATAAAGTCGTGTATAATTCCTTCTTTAAGGGAGAGCACAATGTGGACTAAAGCCCTATCTATCTCCTCTGTGTTGTAACGGTTTGTGCTGGAGAGGTTGTCTGCACACCTACACAGGGGCACAGGCAGGCAATGGCAGGAGGGGGAACCCAAACAATGCCCTGCCCTGGCTGCTCCCAGCCCGGTCCCAAGAGCCATCAGCCCGTCCCCATGCACATGGAGGAGCACAGAGGCACAAGGGCAGGCAGGGGCTCCCCAATGCCCCAGTCAGGAACACGAGCCCCCACCCAGCCCTCCCAGGGCTGCCCCAGGGGGCCCTCAGCCCCATGGGCTGGGAGAACACCCAGCACCAGGGGTCCACAGGAGCGCCTTACAGTCTGAACTACCTAGGGTTATGGGACACATTATGGGATGCAGGGAAAAGCATTTGGGGATTGCACGAGACTTTTTATGGGATGTTTGGGGAGGGGACCAAAGGCAGGGAAACAAGGGATCTGGGTGATTTGGGAAGGAACAAATGTTGAAAAATAGAGCGGGATAAACAGGTATTAAAGACCACTTGTACGTAAACAGGGTCTGGTCGGTAAGCTTGTGTGTCTGTCTGTCTGTCTGTCTGTACGGGTGAGGCACCTGGGTAGAGAGAAGATCCCTGACCAGCTACTGGATGTCCAAAGCCAGCTTCTGGGGATCCACAGGGTTAGTGAGTGAGTGAGTGTGTGGTCTGTACCAGCAAGTAGAGTGGGATTGCACCCTCAGGAGGCTGTATGCCCAAGTGCCAGCAACTGGGGAGACTGGTGGGATCTGGGAGCGAGCTACTGGATACATCACTATAATCATAACATAAAAATGGTGCTATGATCTAACAATCAAGCATTTACAAATGCAGGAAATTCAAAATGAAATTTATAATCCAAACCATAAAATATACAGACATGGGAAAGGCACTATATCACTTTCTCTATATTTTGGGGGAAGTTTTTTATTTGATTACCTCTTTTAGGTAGGCTTCAGCAATTTTTCCCTGCATAGGAAACATGTTCCTGAGGCCCAGATGTGTGCCAGCTTTACCACAGAGACTAGCCCTCCTCTGACATCCAGACCACCAGCTCTGTTGCTATGTAAGAGGTGCCCTCATACACTGGCAAGGAGAATTACTAAAATAACTATTCAGCTCTTTAGACCTATGGCTTCTCACAGCTTTGGCTTGTTTGAAGTATTGTTGACTAGTGGCACCAGCTGAGGTATTGCCTGCTTTTGAAGTACATCATGCCTGGTTTAAAAACAAGTGTAGCAAAAAGAAAATGGAGTATAAGTAAGTTTTTCTTTGATTTCTTCTAGTATCGTTTCCAAGAATTCCTTGAAGAGCTCCCTGCTGCAGCTAGAATGTCATTTTACATGGACTTTGCTGAAGCAGGATGTGGATCTCGATAACCTAGAGGAAACAATAGGCGATCAGATCGAGTTTTTAACGAAATTCAACATCACAAATTATAATCTACTATCCTATGTATGCCACCTAAAGAAGTCAAATGAGGAAGCCCTGAGAAACCTCCAAAAAGCTGAAGAAATAGTTCAAAAAAATCATCCAGATGAAATTGCCAGGAGAAGTCTTGTTACCTGGGGGAACTATGCCTGGATCTATTACCACATGGAGAGATATGAAGAGGCTCAAACTTACGTAAACAAAGTGGAAAACAGCTGCAAAAAGCTTTCAAGTACTGCTCAATGCAAGATTGAGCTTCCAGAGATCTATGCTGAGCAAGGATGGGCGTTATTAAAGTTTGGGAGAAAATACTACCAGAGAGCAAAGAATTGCTTTGAAAATGCTCTGAAGAATGAACCCAACAACCCGGAATTTAATACCGGCTATGCAATAGCAATGTATCGTTTGGAAGATTTTTCTTACAGACAATGTGAAGAGGTAAGCCTGTCCCTCGAGCCCCTGAAGCGTGCAGTGGAACTGAATCCAAAGGATACATTCATTATGGCATTACTTGCATTAAAACTTCAGGACATAAAGCGAGTTGATGAAGGCGAGAGATACATTGAAGAAGCAATGCAGAAAACCCCTGATCTTCCTTATTTCCTGCGATATGCTGCTAAGTTTTACAGAAGGAAAGGAGAAGTGGACAAGGCACTGGAGATTTTGAAAAAGGCCCTAGCAGTGACACCAAAATCTGTCTTTTTGCATCACCAGCTAGGACTCTGCTACAGAGAAAAGCTGCTTCAATTGAAAAAGACTACAAGATATCCACCTCGAGAGCAAGTGGAGGAACTCATCCGACTTGCCATTTTTCATTTTAAAACAGTGACTGACGAAAAGAGTAAATTTTTTTCTGCCCATGTTGACCTAGCAAACATGTATGCACAAGGAAAGAGGTATAAAGAAGCAGAAGAGACATTTCAGAAAGCGTTTCAGATAAATATTCTATTGTCTGATGATAAACAAGAGTTCTACTACCATTATGGCAATTTTCAGCGTTTTCATATGAAATCGGAATCTGAAGCCACTAGGTATTACATAGAAGGACTGAAAATTGAAGAAGATTCTTATGGAAGACAGAAGTGCAGCAATGCTCTGAAGAAATTGTTGGAACGGAGAATTCAGGGAGGTTTAGGAGATGCAACAGATTTTGGTACACTTGGACTCATTCATAATTTATACGGTGAGAAATGTGAAGCAATTGAGTGCTATGAGAAAGCCGTTGCATTGGATCCCGACAATGAAGAATATCTGAGTGCATTATGTGAGCTACAACTTTCCACCTCAGGCTAAAGCTCCCAAAAATCCTTCACACCAAAAAAAACCCCAAACCCAAGGACATGTCAACACACTCTCAAAACTTTTAAGGTTGAAGTTATAACCAGATGAAACATCTGGTGGCATCACCTTCTGGAGATAATGTAGAAACTGCAGATGATGATTGTTCATTTGTTTGTTCATTCACCAACAAAGAGTATGCTTAGAAAGACTAAATAATAGCTAAGCAATCTTAGTCTTCAATGCTAGGCCTGGTATAAAGGTTGTGTTTAAGTGATGATCTGTAGAACACAGAACTTCTAAGCTGGAAATCAGATCTTACTTTCTACTGAGAAAAAGATAAGGGAATCATATTGTAGTATTTCATCTATCCAGTTGAAAGGCATGCTTATACGCAAATGGAATTTCTGATGCTTTTTCAAATATGTAAAAAATGTCTTTTTTTAGCGTTATTTAGAAGAAACTTTTGTTGAAGACTTGTTCAGTTTACTACCTTGTATGTTGTTTAACTATGAAAAATAGCCACTGTTTGGCTAGTTCACTGGAAAGCTTACAAAATGTGTATCATTGTTGTGAACTATTAAAGAGCATCAACTGTTGCTTCTGGTATCTCTCTGCTGACCAGTCCTCATGTTAGTAGATGGAAGAAAGGGAAATGGCCATTCGAAAAAGTAAAAGGGATAAAGTTTTGGCAGGATACGAAAGGCTCAGGAGATAGCCTCATTTATTTTCCCAAACTCTTAGCAAAGCTAGCTTCAGTGGTGTTGCACCAAAGAATTAAACTGTGCACAAAACAACATCCGTCTAGTTTACCCAAAACCGCACTCTCAGGAACCGCTACAGCAAAGATCTGGAGAGGAAGGAAAGGCAGTCGTTGGGATGCCAAAGAGACGGCTATCTGCGGCCATGCTTGTGAAACAAGCCAGGGATAGAAAACACACACAAGAAATGTACTGAACCGGACATGGAGGGCAGAGCGCAGCTGGAGCAAGGAGTTGCATGAGCACTGGAGAACAGGGCAGCAGAATGCAAGGGCATGTGGGAAAAGGGGTGGGTGCCCACAGAGTCTACGTGAATGGAAGAAAGGGCTGAAAGGACTGAGAGAATGGGTGGAGATGATTGTCTTCAGATATCCAACTAAAAGTCAGTATTCTTTACAACATGCTGGCCTAATTCCACAGTATTGTACCCTTGTATAATAGATCATGGTGCTCAGGGAAAACTAATGCTGTACTTCCAAAACACTTCTGAGCCCTAGCCAGTAGCCTACAATGAAGCAAACTGGTGACAGAGCCCATCAGGAAGGATGTGCACTTTTGTTTCCAGCCATCCTGGAGCATTCCTGCCCCCGCAACAGCAGTCCCACGTACACACAGGATGACAGGCCTGAAGGAGTATAAAATATGATGCCAGATCATGAAACATCAAGAAACCTCTCCCCTCTCAGCTGTCCCTCAAAGAATCTTTCATAATACAAGTGAAAGTGGTCAGGAGCTTAACAGTGTACGTAATACAACCACACCTTCTTCCTAAGGAAGGGCTGGGGCAAAATCCATCCTTGTTTTCCAGCCACCTTCCAGCTTCTCTCTTACCAACAAAAGTGGCCCTACCTAGGGAGAGAGCAGGGAGGGAGGAGAACAGGAAGGACTGGGAGCAGGACTGACGCATCACTCCTGAAAGCTGGTAGGAACAACAGTAGGGTTGAAGTCAGGAACTGGTGGCTACCTATGGTGGTGTGTTCAGCTATGTGGGCAAAAGGGTACGTTAGGCAACCTCACTGCCTTTCTCAATCTTGAGGCTTCTAACGTCAGCATCGTTGCCATTCAAACCCTCCTGAGGGCATGGAGGGCAGCAGAATTCAAGGAAGATGTGGTGCAGGTTCCCAAAGCCGTGGTGGCACATCCGTGCTCCCCTCCACACCCTGCCACCAGGGCCTCTCCTGCCCCTCTCCTGGAAAATGAACCTTGCAGGAATAAGGAGAAGCAACAAAGTATTTTGAGAAAAATGTGAGCCTGAATTTTTATGAAGAGTCAGACCAGCTCAATCTTCTCCACAGCAAAGAAATTGACTGTGAGGTATAGCGATGCAAGAAATCTATTTATTGTGCCTTACCTTCTTTGGGCTCTGAAGGATTGTGCTGGACCGCAGTACTACCCGGGGCTGCTCTGTGCTAACACTGCCTTCTACTTCTTGCCTAGTGTCTTGTAAATGAGGAGGAATGTTATTTCCCACAGGGTGGTGCTGCTGCATTGCCTGGCGTGGTGACACAGGGAAGAGGCTCAGCTTGCGCTTCGGGAAGCGGACAAAACGAAACACACGTTTTGCCGTGTCCAAGTCCAATGGGCAAACCCAGAACCACACAGAAGCTGAACACCTCTCAATTCGCACCCAAGTACGAATACATCACTGGAGCCTACGCTAGCGGTGCAGGGAAAAAAGGAGTGAAGATAACCCTTCAGGAAGTATTCATTTATGAATCAAAAGCACCTTCTAAATTATACAGAAAACTCTACTGGAATACACCAGAATAGTCACTTAGAAGAAGGTATTATTTATTGAGGCGATCCCGACTAAGGACTTTGTTGTGCTGACCATGAAGTACTGTTACAGCTTAACTTAAACAAGCTCTTCCTTCTCACATACATTTGTAACACTTTAGAGAGCAAACAAGGAATTGTTGTGGCACTATAAAATATATTCACCATATAGTAGCACCGACAACCCTTGTTTTTCGGGAGATAAATTATCATTCAAGGTGGCAGAAATGTTTCAGGCTCAAAGTTTTTTCTTTTTTTCTGAAAACAGGGTTATTTTTCAACAGAAGGTACTTGACTTTTCCAATGCTGTTTTCACACAGTTTTTCAAGGTACAATTTATTAAATGTTCCAAAGCTGATCTGATAAAAATTATCACTAGAACATAAGCAATTTCAAAAGAATGATGATTTCCCCATTTCAAACCTCATGGAATGGAAACAGATGGGATAACTTCAGCAGTTGCGAGCAGTTTCACTTACGTACACTGAATTCCCATTCACTGCATGGAATAGAGTATTATCCCAGGCAGGATTCATCTGAGGGAGGATCCATCTGTTTCTGTCTTGGACAGATGTTACCCCAGCCAAGTCAGACTATGCTGTCCCAGGAAGGCAGACAGGCTCAGCGGTGCAGTGCTCCATCCAAGCTCATATCCATCAGTGCTCAACAGGGCTGGTGGGAACATGCAGTGTTAGCAGAGGAAATTGTTCACAGCTAGCCCAGGTATCTCTGCCTACCGCTGCACCATGCCATGCCAGGGAATACCCTCTGTGGAGAACAGCCTGAATATTATAATCTCTGAAAAAAAACATTGCAGATACAATAAATAATTTTTTAAAAATGGTATAATCCAGAGACTTCTATAATGCACCGCCCAAAACATTTCACATGGCAGGATGAAGATGAGCTGTTCAGTTTGGGTTGTGTGGACCAGAAGGTAGAAGTTTGGCATGAGGCTTTGCAAACCTGGATTGTATTCCCATTTCTTCCACTCGCAGGTCATTTCTTGTTATGCTTCCTTCCTTCTGTTTCTGAGGTGGGGAGATTCATGACAGGGCTGGTATTTCACACTGTGTTTTATGCACAGAAAGCATCATTCTGGTATAGAAGCTTTTGTCCATTGGCTTAATTCAGAGCAGAAACAGTGTTAGAAAACCCTGAAATAACTCTATCATTTTCTACAAAAGGTCTGTGTATAAAACCAGTTGAATGTTTTCTGCTGAATTAGATATTTAAAACAAGACATACTGCCTGAATTATAAGTTAAACACAAAACAGAAAAGCTTATGAAAAAATATCTTGAAATAAAAAAAATTCAAAAAATGCTGATAATGTATTACACAGTGTTGTTTAATAGGATAAAAATGCATACAGTATTATTCCAACAGGCTTTTATAATATGCAGTTCTGGCACAAACAACTGCTGACATGTCATGATGTGGTAAAAAAAGTAATTAAATTTTTGTAAAGTAAATGACAGAGGTAACTTATAGCTTGTTGAAATAGCTTATCTTCTTGTAGACCACATATTCCCTACTTTTTGATATAAACCTTTGCATTAAGATCTAAAACAATATCTCCATCACTACTAATTAATAAAGCCACCTTTTTTTCCTCCCAAATGTGCGTATTTTTCTTAACTCATTAAGAAATACTCATGGATAATTTTTGTCTTTTTTTGTGAACATATGTTAAAATCAAAATTAGGGCCCAGGACTTAATTGCCACGCAGAGCTGAAAAAAGGTTATGTCATTAGCTTTAAGCAGTTTTTGCACTCCCATCTCTTAATCTGTGGCCTGTGCATGTAAGTCATGCTGCTGGCTCTGACCACATTTCTGAAGCAGGGCAGCAAGAAATGCTTTGTTTGAGCACAGACAACTGAAGTCAAACAATTTTAATATAATTGAAATATGCATGAATAATAGAACTACTTGATACACATACTATTCATATATATATAAAAATACATTATACCATTATGGCTGTACTCCTGATCTAAATCAAATTTGTGAACATCAGCCTATTTTGCTTTCCCTTCTGAGGCACAGACTGGAATAGGACGCTATGAGCAACCATTGAATACACTGCAGATGATTAACAAAACTACCAGTTCAGCATTGATAAAAATTATTTGGACTCTGATCAATTTGCTAATGAACAGAATGCAGTTCTATGCAGCATCAAAACACAGAAGTGATGTGCATTGCAGAATGTGAAGTTCCTCCATTGCTGACAACAGTTTCACTCTGGAAATGTAGAAACATGCCATTATTTATTAAATCGACACATCAGTAATTTACCCCATGAGCTACATTGAGTCTATAGCTCCCGTGAAGCAGCCAGCTGTAGTATATTCCTCACACAAGTAGCAGGAAACCATTGGCAAATCGCAGCTGTTGTGTTCTGGCCACCCAGGACAAGTGACCCGATCAGCTCTTCACTTGCCACAAATGAATAATTTGCACCATCTGAAGATACAGCTCCTGGGTCCAAGAAGAGACAGACTTGCCACTGGAAGATGCAGAAACAACTTTGTCTGCCAACATCCTCTTTACTAATAGGCTGTGCAGTGGGCAGTTCTCAGTCATTTGCTTGCACGGACTCCGAGTTTCTTCAACAGCTGCTGATTTTACAGGAGGAAGAGGCTCTGTATTTGGAAAAACACGAGCTTCTCCTCTCGTCTCCTGGGCTGCTTTTGGGCTTCTTCCAACTAATGCAGCTAAAGCAGGTTTGTCTATCAGCATGCCTAGTCCCCTGGCACAAATCTACTCCTCTTCAATAGTAGAGCAGCCACAGCACCTCTTCCACCCTCCCAAAGAAGGATCAGCTGGAGGATCATACCTGGAATGTCAATGTTTAGAAATTCAAGCTTTAAAGATATCCAGGAAAAAAGCAGCAACCACCTCAAAATTTTGCTGTAGGGGGCTTGGGAAAGTAGGTCTAAAACCATATTTGAAATTAAATTGCAACTTATGTACAAAATTCAGGCACACTGTAAAAATTAAGGCTGCTCCAGAGATACTTTCAGCATAAATCACAGTTTCCTGCCAGATTTTCTAAAAAAAATGGCTTTGGCATTTGAAACAGTTATTTGCAAAGAGTTTAATGCAGACTGCTAAATGTGGAGGTTTTTTGGTGGTGTGTGTGATTAGTCCATTGAAACATAATAGACCAGAACACCAAAAAGCTTATTTCATTAATATTATGTTTGAAATAATTTAAACTTTATTGTTCCGTTTTGGTGACTGATTACTTTATAGTTTTCTTTTGATTATAGCCAATTATCATCTTTGAGATTACCTGTGGAGTCGACATACTGCATTTCAAATAAATCTGTGAACATTTGTATCTACAAACTCTCTTTATTTTCAGTTTAGCTTTCTTCTGTTACTGCATTAACTTGATATTACTGTTGCTGTATGTAGACTTTAGCCAACTAAAACATGACAGAAAAATCTAATTGAGAGATGCCTTGTTTCAAAGGAGTAATTATCTTCAACAGTGTAACACTACAGAGCCACCTCCATCTCAGTCACGGCTGTGCAGTGCTGAATCCTGACGGCGCTTGTCATCTGTTGCTGTAGCTGCTTGTATCCACAGCCAAAAATTCAACATCCTTTTGGTCTAATTCTGCTGTGACAGAATAAGCTATTGCTCCATTTGTCCAGATGTGCTGTTTGGTGCCAGCATCACTGGTAAGCGACCGCAAATGCGTTCTTTTGATTTTCTTTGCTAGTCTTGCAAAGCACAATAACGTTGAACTAAATATCATAGAAAATCCACACAGGAGGAATGATGCAGTATAGCTGCCAGTTGTGTCCACAAGCCAACCTGTAGGAAAACAAATCATGGGTTTTTAAAAGCCCACCAAAATTCTGTTAATTTACAAATCCTGTGATCAACAGGAGTTTTATAAACTTCTGGAGTTATCACATCTAAATACAAACAATATGGGTTTACATCACTGTCACTGTACTTTTACCTCCTGGGGCAGGGAGGGATTTGTCCTCAGCGGGCAGGTAAGATTTTTATGGGCTTTTGTTTAGAGGTCAAACCCATGAGAAAAGGCACAGCAGTCATCACCATAATACTAAATAAATATCTTTCAACTGCATGGATTTAACTGGCAGTCTTTAGACATGCTTAGAGAGCCTTGGGATTAAGTATTGTGTGCATGAGATCCTCATACAGAAACATCTAGTGAGCTATGCCCTAGGCTCATGCATCACTTAAAATAATTCTGTTTTGCAATATTTTTTGCTATGGAAAATTAAATTAAAAGCTTCAGAAGCAGAGATTAATTGGGAATTGATGTGAACAGCCGACGAAATAAATATGCAAGACGTATATATACATGGCTGTTTGAAAAAAAGATCTCTGTCCTTCCACAATATTCAAAACTGTGTCAAGTTCTTTCTAAAGAATAATAGGAGTACAGCTCGCATCCTTTCTTCACTGTAATGGAACTGATAGGGAAAATGATGGTTAGATATTACAGTGATAAGCCTGTGACCAAACAGTAGTAAAGCTGACTCATCCACCTGTCCAAAGCAGTCTGGAGATGAAAAGATCAAGTCCTCCGCACAAAAAAACTTGGAATGAAACTCTCTTTAGGTTACTTTTTCAAAATTGTGTAATTTCACAGTGAAATCTTTTGTTCCTTCTACTTGCACAATTTCTGAACTACATGAAGTGGTGATGTAATAGCTCTTAGAAGCCCCATTCCATACTGGTTGTGTTTTAAATTTCAACTCGCTCTATATGTAGAAATCATCCCATCAAGACAGGGCTTAAGTGGGATCTAAAGTCTTATGAAGGTCTAGGTGTGGTTTTTTTCTGCCCAGGGGCTACCTCCACACTTGGTGTGCATTTGCTGGCCTTCCTCTCCTTTTACATCTTACACCAACAGGTAAATCTGAAGTAGTAATAAGATTATAGGAAAGTCATTTGTGAACTGACCTGCAACAGGCGGGCTCACTAGATACGGTATGGCATGCAGAAAATACATGACACCCAGTGCTGATGATAAGGAAGAAGTTCCCACTACATCTGCTGTCACGACAGGGATCAGCGTTACATAGGCTCCATCGAAGTAGCCAAAGGTAAATGAGAAAGGCACAAGCAAGGGGAAGTTTTGGAGAACTGGCAGGAAAAGACAACAGAGGCCATCCATTCCCACAGCAAAGAGGTAGCAAAAGTGCCGATGCTTCTTCAGACACCTGCAAATTTCAAAACAGAAAAGAAAAAGATTATCACCGGACACAGCATCTCAGTTCCTATGCCCTGGCATGCAGCACTTCAGTCTCTCTCACTCTCTTTCACACAGCTCAAATTTAAGTCCATTTTCTTACACAGTCTTCAAGATGAAAAGCTCAACACTGATGAGCCCAGGTAGGGAAAGCTGCCCACCTACAGCTGCAGAAACATCTGGAAAGCAGCAGCCCATGCTGCCTGCCATGTTCTTCGGGCTGCTCCTAGTGAGGGGAGCCACTCCGCTGCCAGGATTTTGCAGCCCTCTGAAGTTTCAATGTTCAAAGCAGTATTCCATCAGGCTTGACATCCCAGCTCAGCACAGTGCTCCCAGTATTATGCAAAAAATATTACAGTATACCTCTCTTAGCTGTCATCCTTCGCATCAGCCCTTGAACACTGCAGTTAGTGTGAGCTAAGTGAGATGGCAATTCCCTTTCTCCCTGCCCCACAAAACCAAGGACTGATTTTTCCCACAAACTGAATACGCACAAAGAATGTGTCCTTTAGAATCAAAATCCTTCTCAATTTAGCCAGTCTCTACTGATGTTACAGATGCTGCACACAGATGTTTGGAGTAAGCTGAGTTAGCAAAGCGTGGTGAGTTCTCATGTTCTGGAAAATGTATAACAATTTTAGATCAGTTCTGTTCCTGACGGTGTTGAGCCAGACTCTTGACCCTTTTCCATGACTTCTGTGCCTCCCCAGCAGCACAGAAGAGATGGAAAGGCAGAGGAAGAAGAGTGAGATCCTCTAGGAAATAGGTACAGAGGATCACGCTCAACATATCTCAGGCAGGGCGTTACATTTCCACCGTCAAATGCAAGAGCTTTGCACAAGCACATCATTTCTTCAGGGAGGAAAGAAATTAAACCAGCAGAATTGAACAAACTCAGAAGAGAAAAAAAAACTTTAAATAGTAAGCATTTCTGAAAGTTAGACTGTGTGTTGGGTTTTTAAGTTACGCATCCTACAGAAAAAGTCCATAATGTTCACTTTTATATGTATTACACCTCACTGGCATCCAGCCTCCCACCAGCTAAAGCTTACACTTGCTTAGCCATAAGCCATTACCTTCTGTCTGTTAGCCATCCAAAGGTGATATTACCAATGATGTCTATGACACCAAGTATGGACATGAGGAAGGCAGCCTGGTGATGACTCACTCCAACGCTCAAAGCATAAGGCACTAGGTAGACAAAGAGAGGGCTACAGCCATATGCCATAAATAAAACCGACACTGCCAGCACCATGAAGTCTGGCATCAGTAAAAAGTCATATTCCTCCCATGAACAGTAGCATAAACATTCATGAGACCACACTTTGATTAAAGGTGAACAGATGGACATTTGCTTTAAGTCTCGTTTCTGTGCTTCGGGGACATAATCCTGTTCAAGAAACTCAGGAGCAGTTTTACAGTCCTCCTTAAGAGCAATAGGCCGCATCAAGGCACCACAGACACAGAGGTTTAAAACAAAACCTCCCAGGATGAGTAAAGCTCCACGCCAGGAAAACTGCTCGATTAAGAGCTGGACCACGGGGGCCAGGATGAAGGTACCGATTCCACTTCCTGACATGGCTATTCCATACGCCAGCGCTTTTCTTTTGTTGAAATATTTGCCCACCATCGCGATGGCTGGAGAATAACAGAGTGCAAACCCAAGTCCTAGAAGAGAAAGCACAGTGCAGATGGCTTAATACTAAGCACGACATATGGAATACATTAAATTAAACCACATAACCTACTTCCATTAGCACAAATGAATAGGAAGCTTTTTCTGATTCTGTATCACACAGCCCAGTCACAGTGTGAAAAAAAACCAGGATGACTTGACAAACCTAACGGATCATCATTAATCCACGATAACAAGGCTCAGAAAGAAGTGATGGGGTTCACTTAATAACAAGAACAAGGACGATCAATAAACATCAGAGAAATGGTGTGTCAGCCTCTCCTGGATGCAAGATGAGGTCTTGCCCCAGGGTCTGCACAGATGCTGGCACTGGGCACACCGTCCTGATGAGGCACCACTTTGTGTTTCGGTCTGTTGCAACCCTGAACATTAATTTTCAGGTCTCTGAAACACAGTACAAAGTCTGTCTCTGTTACTAATATTCTACAATAAACCTTTTTTAGTCAGCTAAACAAACTCCACACAGCAGCTGCTTGGAGTCCTGACCATTTTAAATCCCTGCCTACAAGCAAAGAGGCAGGAAAAGCCTTAGAAACCAAAGCCATGTCCAATTTAGTCAACAAATAAGATCCATCTCTTGGACTGGGAAAAAGATTGTGGTCTCTGCTGCAGAACCAGAGAGCAGATTTTAATCATCAAATGCTTGCCCTAACACTAAAACGTATATTTCTGAATCAGCCGCAGAAATTAGTTCCTGACTAGGGTTTTGGAGCATGTCCTACATCGAGGGTAAAACGGTCCCCACTGCCTTTGGCAGAACTTGCCAATAGAGGAGATAATCACCCAGCGCCGTAACCAGCTTGCCATGTCCTCCTGAAAGGCCGCACTGTGTGGGGCGGGCACTAAGCCTGCCAGGACGGGATAAGTGGATTAGAGGGACTCCGGGCAGTGGGTGCCCGCTCTGGCACCCCTCAGGAGGCGAGCGGAGGAGCAGGGCAGAGAGCTGGGGTTGGACCTCTGGGCAGCAGAGCCGGAGGAGCACCCCTGAGCTAGACATCATCACTCGAGAGCTATGAAAATCATACTCTATGTGGCGTACACACCATTTATTTTTTAGTGAGTGGGCAGGGGGAAATAGGTCCCAAAAAAGCCAATGTCCTGTGAAAAGTGGAAATGCAAAGTTTGGGGCTGAAAACATTTTCATACCTCTTAGAAGGAACTCTGCTACTTATTGCCACTCCCCCATCTCACCTCTGCTTCACTCCTCACAGTTTCAAGTCCTGCAGCTTTTATGGATTTAGACGTTCACCAGTTATGCTCCCACCTCCCCTCTGGGTTGGGGCACCACCTCTAGCCTTTACCAACAGCTCACCTCTCCATTAATCAGTCCCCACAGACTAGAAGTTCACTGCTTGTAGAATTGGCTCTTTACAACTCCATGTACAAAATGCAACTGCTTTTCCACCTCAGTATTCACAGCAGTTCTCACTAAGGAAGCCTCAGTGGCATTAGCAGGGTATGTGGCACAGTCCCTCGACTTACAAGGAGCCTTTTTATTTGTTGTGAACACATTTGTCAAAGATTAACGTCGTAATACAGGAGTGACATGCACTACAATAAGGATTTTTTTTTTTTTTTTTTAAACAAATAAGCTGTCGGCAGCATGTGAACTGCAGTAATTCCACCAACTTGTTACTAAACAGCAGGGGACCAAGTACAAGGGCTTATATCACTGTGGCTACCAGGTCAGTATTAATGAGGAAGGAATGTCAGTGTGACCATGGGCACCTCCCAAGTTCCTCTGTGCACAACAAACACGGGGAGACAGGACAGAGCAAAGATATTTGTTATCACCATACCTGAACGCAAATGGAAGAGCTGCTACAGTTACACTACCAACCAGCAATTTGTTTGCTTTTTCAACTGGAATGTAACGCACACAAAAATAAGGTGCACAGCTGAGGTACCATGTATTCACCCAGTGCTCCTCTGCCCACTTACTCTTATGTTTTGATTCAAACTTTTTTTTTTTAATATACAAATATTTTGGGGCAGTCTAGAACTCCTACTATAACAAACTCTTCCCAAATCACAGGTAAAAAAGGAAACCTTTTTGTGTATCACCTGCAACAGCAGTCCTTCCTGACCTCCCATAATCTCAGAACTTTATCCATAGTCCTCTCTCCAACAGAAGTTAGAGTTGCTTTTGCAGGGTGCTGCATTTGGGCTGTATGAGACTCACTGAGTGCTGAAGCCCTCGCAGGGCCTCTCTTACAATTAAGGGAACCAGTCTGAGTATCTCTATTGACCAGTGCAGTGGCAATATGACATGGAGAAGAGATCACCCCTCTTGAAAGGAAGGACCATCATTTTTAACATTCCTGTGTTGTTTTCCTGGCAAGAACAAAGGGGCTGAATGCCTCCTACCTGTAAGGACTCCTAATGATAAGTAGAGATGTTCCAGGCTGGTGGCGAACGAACTCAAAATAAATCCAGTAGATGCAAGCAGCCCTCCTAGCATGATACCAACTTGGCAGGATACATGATTACTGATTAAACTCCCAAGCGGTGCTTCAAAGAAACAAATAAAGCTGGTAGTTAATGGCAGGTCCTCGCACACAGTTTGTTGCAACAGTCATCAAGGAAAAGGAAGCAGTAGGCAAGCAGGAGAAAACGGCGATCACAGCTACGCAGACTGGTCTTCCAACATCCCCCCTATCACAATAGTGTGAGCACCAAAAACCTTCTAAAAATCATTTTCCTGAAAGTCAGGATAAAACTGAAATTTACAGTAGCTTTCTCAGCAGCCATTTTAGTAGATCAAAGTCATTACGGGACACAGCTACTCTGCAGTTTTGGGGGTCAAGAGAGGCCACAGCGACAGCCCACACTGTTCATTACTCCATGCTTCCAACACTGAGACCTTCCCCCACCTGGAATCTGCACTTCAGCCCTCAGTAACTTCAGGCATCCTTCCTCACTCCTCTCTGGCCTTGTAGGCTCTGCGTCAGACCTAAGCAGGAGAGGTCTCATCTTTTGGAGCATCTCCAGGGCTGCTACCCCTCTCCTGCACTTCTCCAGTGGCTCCCAGATCTGGCTCCCAGATCACCCTATCTCTACCATGGGGTGTCACCACCAACCCTCTCGCTCTCCACTACCTGCAATGCTAGAGCAAGGTTATCCTTATTCTCTTTTTTCCCAAGATACAGCCTGGCTGACACAGGAGAATTGCTATGTCTCATTCCAGCTGTGTCCCTGTGCCTTCGGAGCAATTCTCATGGATTAACCCTCTTCCACAGGATTAGAGCATGGATTTTCACCTAGCTGTACAGTTTTAAAGTAAACCCATGAGAAATTCGGTACAAATGCTGCATTGATGCATGTCCTTTTTAGTAACACTGAATTTTCTTTTAAGGGAAAAGACTATTTGTAAACATACAAGTTTGCTAAAAGGAGGATGACTGTGACTTGATCTGAAGGCAAGATGTACATCCTGTGCTAAGTCTCAAATATGATTCCAATCAAAAGGCAAGAGAAAGAAGAGTTCAGTTAGTAGCTCTCAAACACGACTTGTCCCACTAGACCTCGACAAAAGTACATTTCTGAAAACTTAGATCATTTGACAAAACAAAGTTCTGCTTCTTTTCTGTAGTATGAAGACACTCCCTTCCTGCACAACTATGCTGGGGGAAGCAGCTTGGATATACCATACCCCAGAGAGCCCACAGTATCTATCTTTCCCAGCTGACTCCACCAACTTGTGAACATGCTAAAACCAGATGGAGCTGAAGAAAAAGCAGCCACATTAGTCTTAAAAGGGTAATACACACCACAGAGCATCGTAGCACAGTCGACGATGGAATGGATCCAAGCCGTTCTGGCATAATCCTGCCCAAAGTATGCCTGGAACTCCACAAAAAAAATGGAGATGCACCTAGGAAAGAAAACACAAACACGCATCTGTTGAACATGGGATATTTGCCTCACATAAAACACCAGTCTCGCTCTTCAGGTATAAAGAATACCCACTTGAAGGTCCTCTCTAGCTCCCAGGAAAATCAAATCTGTGGTTTGCCTAAATCCTGACAAGGTGGAGAAATTTTTAAGCAGTTTCTAAGGGATATTGGAAATGAAGGGCTACCTTAATGCATGAGGGACAAGACATGAAATGATGTGTGCAAGTTGAATAATTCCAACAGTACTCTGTGTAAGGCACCTAGGCTAGGGTGATTCAACCAGAGAAGAATCCTTGCTTTGCACTGGCAACAACTGAATCACAAATTGGTGTCCAACTATTACCCTAGCAGTGGGATTAGACAATTAGGCTGATGTAGAACTTAATTCAGACAGATAACTACTCCAGAGAGATTATGACTATTATAATACCACATGTTTCTCACTGTGGTATCTGCTGCTAGATTTTTATAACTCATATTATTTTTAACTGAAATGAAACTGAAGTTGTAATTATCATGAGCAATTTACAGCCCACAGCATGACGTTGCTTCCATGGTACACAAAGCCCCAGCTCCCCAGTTCTTCACTGACCTGGTTGCTCACTAATGGTGGCATTCACATCTGCACAAACTTGCAGGGCAGGGCCAGCATAGTACGTACAGAGCCAACACCACCTATAGCTATGTGTTCATGGATGCACAAGCGCAAAGCAAGTGAAAAGCAACTCCTCATGAACAGGGAATCAAAACACAGGAGCCCACGGACCTTTCAACAGTTTATTAAAATGCTTCCAGGAGAGGTTACTTTGCTCTGATTAACGAGTGTTACTGTTCTACCCGTCTCTGCAGGGGAACGGATTAAAAGGCTGCATAGTTTCATTCTGGTTTCTGGATCAACAAGAGATCCCTTTTCCCCCCCTCTCTTTTTTCCTCCTGCAAATCAAGGAATGACCACTTCCTTCAGCTTTTTTCTTGCGCATACTTCATTCTTGTGTATACTCTAGATGTGTGCCAGCCATTAGATGATTTCTTGGATGTAACACATTTCAAACGTGAAAAAGGAATTAAATCCACTAAGAAATCTCCTCTGTTATTACAGAATTGGTACAGTTGCATACGTAAAGTAACACTGTGTCAACGTTTCCATGCCCCTTTTCTCCTGTTGACTCCAAGACCCTAGACTTTAGATCCCTAAACGTGGCAGCTTTATTTTAAAAGAAATATAAAATTTAGGTAGGAAACACTCTATTTACATTATACTGACAGTCCAACAAGACACTGTCTCAGTGCTCCTCACTTACCAGGGTGCTTATCTCTCTGCTTAATATAGCTTAAATGTCCGTGTTCACACACACCAGGCTCTTCTGTCTCCAGTCGACATCAAAGTCACTGTGGAAGTCATCTCACCCCGGATGTATACATTATGTTTATGCAAGGCAGCAGTCTATTCCTGTTCTTTCTATTTTTGAGAAGTATTTTTGAGAAAATATTTTCTGCGTATTTCAGATACCAGAAAGGTATAGGGAGGGGCCTCCTCTCTAGGGCACGGACCTTCTCAGGCAGGACTGTACCTGAAATGCTTGCAGTAGGAGAAGAGGGTATTTACAAGTTTCTCTCACAGACTCAGGAGCCAAGCAAATCCACTGGGACTAGCAAAAACGAGCACGGCTGTGGGGTCAGAGGGACACAGCAGACTGAAGAGACCCTACATGATTCCTCCCTCCCCAACCAAACCACCACAGCCTGAAATAACGCTGCCTGCCCCAGGCTTTGATTCTGTAAGAAATCAAGGAGAGGGTGTTGAGAGAGAGAGCAGCTGTCAGAGGAGGCGAGACTAAAACCAGAGGGCTCATAGTGCCTAAGGCATCTCCACAGCCTTAGGGATTTCAGGAAGCCTTTAAAAATGTAGCGAGAGAGAGGTTTGTACCTAGCCAGAACAACCCCTGCCGCTGTGGGACATCAGGGGAGATCCCAAATCCTCTTCCTAAGGGGAAGAAAGAAAGGGGGGTAATACCACAAACAGGTCAGAAAGACAAGAAGCAGGCCCTTTACCTTGTCACGGCCCTGGTACAGATAGTGACAAGGAAGCAGCCGGCAACGATCATCCACCCCCAGCCTCCATCGGGAGGGCCGGCGTGCTGGGCACGCCGGGGTGAGGCCATGGCGCAGGCTGGGGTGATTCCTCCCTCCTCCCCGCCTCAGTGGCAGGGGCCGACTCCGGCCGGCTCGCCGAGCGCAGGCCGGGGCTGCCTGGCACATGGGTTACTGGCCATCTGAAGAGAGAGAGAGAAAAAAACAGGCAGAGAGGGAATCAGGGTACATCGCACACGCTGTAACCTGCACAGCTGGGCTAGGACATACTGCTTTGGCTTTATTGCATAAAATCGAGGGGTTTCTTTCAAACGCAGTTTATGAAAATTTGTTGGAAGCAAGAGTGCCATCAGAATTTGGCCCCATGTCTGGTATCATTGATTTCAGGGTAATTTGCCCAGCAGTTACATCCTAGCACAATACCCTTCTCCCCCACAAATGTCACAGCACATACATGTAAGTCACATACTTTACCGGTGCCAGGTACTGCAGCTCATTTACCTTCAGCGGGCTCCCCCGGCTCACACCAGTCCCTGGCCTGAATTGTATTTTCAATTGCAGTCTCCACTCAAAGTAGCTATTCTTCCTTGTACACAATTTAGTGCAAAATTTTTGTTTGAGGGAATACCGTTTTCACCTTTGTACGAAAAGGGAATATTCACTGCCAAATCAGAGAAGATCTGATGATGAAACAACCTTCTTGTTCTCACAAGCCAAATCCTAGATGAAGGCTGTAATCAGGCAGGACACAGCAACTTCATTTTCTGAGCATGGACAATTCGCTGAAGGTTAGAGCTAGCCTGTCCCCCTCTTCCATCCACTTAAATCAAAGTTATGTCTGCATCTAGGCCATAACATGGGCTCTAAATGTACACTGAGTGCTGCAGGACACTGCAGGAGACCAAATGACACCCACTGGACCCTAGATGAGTACCTGAGTTGTGTGTGTTGGAGTAGCTTTGCTAATGCTGTGGGTGTCACCAGCAGCATGGGACCAACAGCCCTCAGTCCTTTCTGCATCAGTGACTGCATGGCAGGGCTAGACCGAGGGACATGAGACACCCCATTTTGCTCAGCGCAGGAACACGCAGTGCTGCCTATCAGTGCTAGGTTTCAGACCATGTTTTTGCCATCACCAGCAGGCACCTAGCCCCTGGATGAATCAAAAATTTGTAAGACATAAGCAAACTATCTGGGATGTCTTTCAGTTTTGCTTGGAGAGAAACCTCAAATAGCTTCTACATCATCTAATATGACAGATGCTGAATATGCAACATTCCCACTGACAAGAACCACAGGCTTCCCAGGAAATGTTACCTGTTACAGCATGAAAGAGGGCTGCAGAGCTACTCAAAAGTGCAACTCAAGAAAGCAGCTACATGGCTAATAATGTGCCTTCTCAGTCCTTGAACCTGCTCAGCCAGGTGATGCTCAAGGCTTGGTTCTGCAAAGCCCAGAGCTACCTGACCCAAAACAGCAAGGCACCCCAGAGTCAGCCCTAAATATCACCGCAGGTGAACCTTTGAGAAGTATTCATCAGCTGCCTCCCCTGAGATATCAGAAGGTGCATCTCAAAACCATTACAAAATTATTTCAAGAGAACATATACATATTACCAAACTTAAAGGTGAACAAAGTAGGAGAAAACAGGAATGACAAAACAAACAAAAACCACAACACATTGAAAGCTTAGCTGAATTCCTACTAGGCTGTAAATAATACACTGTAACAACACTGTACAAGAGAATCAGTGGACGCTTTTTAAAAAGGTTTGGTAGTCTTCCGATTTAAAAAGGATAAGCGTTACCCTAATCTGCCTGCTTGGCTTTCAAAGCCCAAGAATTGCAGCTGATCACACAGGGCACAATCAAGCACTATATGCTAACAGAACTCAGCTCATAAATGTTAAAAATGGAAAAACCAAGCGCAATTTTCAAAGACAGGGGTTAAGTCCAAAAGCCAGTGGCTGTGCTGTCTGAGGCACCTGAACTGCCACGAGAAGTGAACAGCGAAGAGAACCATTTGTAACCTCACAACAAATGTGTGCTTGTCAACGCTTTTGAGCAGTGATTTAAGGTAACCATTTGAAACAATATCCTTGAAAAATATCAGTGAATAAAAATATCCACAAAAATGCCAAAACTGTATTATACCGCCTTCCAGTTACACAAGCTAAAAAAGCTACCATTAAATATCTATTCCAGGTCTTTGTGTATTCCTCAAGTACCATTTATTTTTGCCTCTGTGCTAGTCAGCCTGTTAGCTATCACATATTTTACTTTAGGCCAAAAATGCTGTATACTATTTGGAAATAAAAATTACTGTGCTATTTTCTGTCTTCGTATAATAGGCTTTGGTAATATTTATTTATAAGTAAATATTTGTATAAAGCTTTCTAATGATTTGGAGCCAAAAGCAATGCCCACTATAAGCATTAGAACATGTACTAATGCAGCCTATGTTATTCTCTTCTCATCCATTGTCACAAACATCTGTTTCATCGTAAGTTAAACTGAAGTCTTTGCAAGGTCTGTGTTATCCTCTGTGTTTATATGGAGTCTAGCACAATAGGGATCTTCACTGCAGCATGAAGTACTATTACAATATATGAACTACATGCACTAATGACTTAGAAGAGAGCTCAGGCATGATAAAAGGAAAATCTCTAATGACCTGCTTTGCTCGTCTCTTCCATGGCTCTTTGGAGAGATACGCATTGCTCCACTCTGCCTGATGACGTAAACGCTTCACTCCATATATAAAGAATAGTCCACATTTGAAATGGGACATCTGACACAGCTACGGTTTGGATTATATAGCAGTGGTCATAGCAGCTCACAAAGACCAAATAAGAATTCACAGCTGGGGTTATAAGAGCTTTTGTAAGCAGCCACCAAACCACGTATCTCATGCATAGAGGCTCCTGAGTGAGTTTGAAGGGTCTCAGCTGGATGCAGTCTTTACAAGTTCATTCCTACAGCTGATTAGAAAACCCACACAAAGCAAATGAGATCCAAATGAGTTTATGATTTCAAACCTCATCTTTGAGGTATTCAATTGCTGGGATTTACATACACAAAAGATCAATGAAAGCTCTGAAATGGAGACCAGGACAGTTTGCCTTTTCTGACACAACTTTGTAATACACAGCAAAAAATGCCAGTGCAGCTGACAGAGCTTTCTGAGCAGCCTCTGCAGGTGCCCACACGACCCCAAGGGCATCACTGACCTCTTCACAAGCCTTATGACATTTTGCTGGATGTGTAAAGTTCATTTTTTGACATTACCTATTTGCTTCAGGACAAACATACAGCAGTGCCAGTGTGTACCTGCACCCTGCTTCCCTCCCCACTATGTTCTGAAACAAACTCTCTGACACAAACACAAACAAATTGAGGAAAAAAGGTACAAGAGATTGGCTAATGCAGTAAAATAAGAAAGTACGTGTATAGGCAAGTATAGCATTATTCACAAAATCTATGAGGGAGGCTGAAAATGCCTGTAGTCAAAAGTTAGAGGATGCCGGGCATGTGATATAGAAGACACATCCATGGACTTGCCACACACGTTCTGTATCTGCCTTCCAGCATGCGCTGCTAATTTGTGAGCAGACCATACATCTCATGTGTTGATTCCATCCAGATGACAGACAATTTTGCAGGGTTTATGTTACATTTTGAGAAAGCTGACATGAACTAATGACTGATTCTTTATTTTTAACTAATAGGGTCAATTATACATCCCCTTCTGTATAGCTCCGATCAACAACTGTCTTATTACATATGTGCAAATATTGGATCAACAAGCTATCTGATGGCAAAAGCAGTGGTTACATGATTCTTCATGTTGGATCAGTGAATGACCAGATCAATCAAGCAGTACAATTTGATGCAAACCACCACCACATCCCTGTCTACTTAGATGGAAAACAAAATTCAACACTTGTTGGTGGGTGTCGGCGTCTAACCTAGCCACAAAAAAGCTGATATCCAATCAAGCATGAAGCCAGAGTGGCACAAGGAGGTTATACCCAGATTTGGCAATAAAGTCTCCCATTACATTATCCTGCGAAATTCACTTGAACAAGCAGAGCAAGTACCAGTGCTTTGCACCATGTGGCTACCACATTTTGCGTCTAACACTAAGGGCCTCAAAGGTGGACTTATTGTATTATTGCAAGTTTAATACATTACGTTCAAACGCCTGGATGATTGAATAGCCCATAAGAATCCATGACAGCCACCTGAATTAACAGGGCACTGAAAGTTCAAATTATTTTGCTCAAGAGTTTCGTGGCAATCACAAGTAATGCAGTTAGGTGGAGTTTGCATAAGCACATGATACATCACAGAGGGATCCTGAGCAATTCAGATGTACCTCTGCAGCACTTGTGCAGAGTCTTGGCAAGGCAGGGCTTCTTATTTTGGATCTGAGCAGTATCTTTCACTGCCTCTTCTGGAGGGATGAAAATTTCATTTCAAGTTCTGATTCTTAAGGGTGGAGGAGGAAGTTCCAGGAATGCCAGAAGGGATAACAGTAACCCTTCAATAAGCAGAAATATACACAAAATTTTTCAGAGGCGTCAACAATCTCCACATACAGAGCCCTAACTAATTTTAATGCACAAACAGCAATAGCTGCATGCCATGACCTCAACCTAGATCTCTGGCCCAGCTTCTCAGGCAAGCTTCGGATCAGGCCTGAGACCCTAGTTTGCGTTTTAGCTGTAGGTTAACATACTTGGGAAGAATTTGATGACATATCAGGCTAAGCAAACATAGATTAGGTGTTTGATTATATGATCACTTGCTGTTATTTTCACAGAACCCTGCCTGCCAACGTACACGCAAACAGCAAACATTTAATGAGTTTACAAGCAACCGAAAACAACCATATTATAAGAAATGCCTGGCCAACATAGAAATAGGCCACCCAACCTCCCCATAGTAGGATCAGTGCAAACCTCACCTCCTTGACTTCACGCTCGCTTCAAGGTGTACTGTGCCTTTCATAGCCACTGAACTAAAAGGCAGGTTAAATAATTACCTTCCTTGTCGCTGTACGTCTAATAAACACTTACTATGTCAACCCGGCAATTTTATTCTGAGGTTAGAAAACTTCATTTGCTTACACCCTGCTGCTGTTTTCTAATTATCCGTATCATGGACAGTACAGATCGTGGACTCTGCAAATGAAGTCGAAGAGGCAGAAAACACATACTTTGTCTGAGCAACCATGTCCTCCCCTTCCCAGCCCTACCTTGGTTTGCTCTCATGTTGCATCTTTTTCTTAACCTTTCTGGTGCAGGATAAGACTCTTATTGCATATCTGTTCCACCCTTAGCACGGTAAGGCCTGATCCCCACTGGCAGCGCTGGTGGCTATTATAACATATCTCAGACATGCATAAAAGTTCCTGCTGCTTGAGACGGCTAAAGGAAAGCAGGGTTAAAAGAAAAGCTCAGGAAAGAGCTCTGCACTTTGCAACCTTTGCTAGATAATTTTCATTCAAGCATTAAGTAAATGTGCTTTGCCATGAGTTCAAAGAAGATGTAAGTGGGGTGAAGGTGGCAACAAATTCTGCTGATCCCTAAGAAAGCCTTAGTTACCCAGTGTGCCCTGACAGCTCACTAAACAGTAACTCTGTTCCCCAAGTTAATACATTAGGTTTAATTTGGCAGGATAAATAACCTATCAGTTACTTCAGCAGCTGTTTTTGAGAACCCTGGAAAGAAAACAACTGCTCCTGAGAGCATCTCCCTTACTCGGTCTGCTCAGCCAGCAGAAAGGAGTGGATGAGGTTACTAAAAAGGCACTACTATAACCTTGCACCTCATCACGAGGTCCCTTTTGCCAGGGAAAGGAGCACAGAAATCCACGGCAGCCTAGCAACTGGCCAGTACAGTGATGGGAGCCACTGACCTTTTAAAACACAGCACGCAGCCAGCAAAGCACTTGCTGCCCCCTCTGCCTGCCCCTGCTTCCACCGTAAAGATTTTCTTCTTTAAACAAATTGATTCAATAATGATATCGCAACAGTGTGAAGTGAAGATGCAAAGCATTTGCATGACGAAGGATGGAGGAATAGCAGGTACAGTCACACCAGCCTGCCCAGGGACCGGGGGGGCTGCTTTTTTCCTACCTTGTTCAGCTGCTCCATTTACAGCGTTGATGTACCTGGGCAGCTCCATCATCTCAAAAAATGCTACCTTACCTGCCAAACAGTTCAGATGCTTTTTGAAAATGCTCCATTTGTAGAAGGGTAAGGCTTCAGCCAGCGGAACAGGCACAAGGTCAGGTTTGTATCACAGCTGCCCCACGGCAGGAGCACACAGCCTGGGGGTCTCACCCTGCTGCTTTCTGCTTCTTTGCACTATCCTGGCTACACAAAATTAAAATGGCTGTGCATTAAAATGCTTTTGCAATTTCTTTCAGAACTGTATGGAAGGATTTTGTGCAGTTTACCGCAAAGGACCTGGCCCAAATATGTATACCAGCATAAATAAGCACAGAATCCAACACTTACTTTTACCTGTTTGATAATACAGAGATGCACATGAGAGAAGAATGAGAAGGAGACTTATCTAGAATTTTCTTTCTGGATCAGTGTAAGATACGTACATACACATAAACCATATGTGCCATTTGCTACCTTCACAGCGGTGATGGGTTGGGCGAGGCCTGAGAAACTTGTGACAGTCTCTGTGTCCAGAACGCCAGGACACACTCCCAGAACACGTTCATTTGCGCCAATGAATTTAAGCCCTATTTTTCTTGTGAACAACAACGTACACAGCTTTCAAAGTCACTTTGAGAACATTCGTGCAGATGAATTTTTATGAAGAACAAGTATAAAGCAGCTTAAGCATAGCTGGAGAATATTCATTAATGCTTAGAGTGAAAGGTAATGGATTTGCACATATTTACTACATTTACCACCCTATGCAACTAGCTCTAGGGCAGTCTTAATATTTTCCTGTATTTACCCTATTCAAGTAGCTCTAGGACAGTTCTACTATTTTTCTTACTTTTCTTGACCATAAGATTGTACCAAGCATTAATTATTTGTAGTCATTTACTACATTTATTCATGTTAACCTCTTGCTTTAGTACTCTTGCTTTCTGTTCCCTTTTCTCTGACTGCTGCATCTTTAATTTAAAAAAAAAAAACAGAAAAGAACTATGAATAAAAAAGAATAAAAAGGGCACAGAATGAGTAGCAAAGGATAGAAGAAGGGGAGAGAAAGAAAAATGTTACATAACAAAGAGAAACATTGTATGTGCTATGTGACAGTGGATCATAAGAAATGTGTAAGATTAAATATTTAACGTGTTTTGAAAGAGTTAATTTTTTAGGTCTTGAAGGATCAAGGATGACCTTATCTGTAACAATCTGCAGTAGAGAAATGAGCTTAAACCAAGTAGCAGGTTAAAGGGAAGACAGAAAACTGGCAGAATAGTGATTACCAATTAATAGCCAATTACCTTCTTGTCACAGGTTTCTCTAATTCCACAGTGTCAGGGATCTCCCTTCCCCACTGACCAGTGTCCTCCCCAGAGGCTTGCTAGGCCCTTAACTCATTTCCTACATGTCATCAAATACAGCAGAGCACATGTAAGTGGGACGCAGTATTCGATACGAGCACAGAAGACGCCGAAAGCTGCAGAAGCTTCTGTCAACTGGATTGCCAAGAAATGGCACTTTTTCAGCCTCCTTTTGCTCTCCCCCCCCAGCAATTGCATACCATGGTAGGCACTACAGTCAGCAGTCTGGCAGGCAGATAAATTCCAAATTGTTCTTAAATACATGGGAAGTAAAAATTCTCTAATTCTGTACAGCTCTTGGGATTCAAAGGCTATTTCTAATCTAATATATTTCCTCCAATAAAGAGCTGTCCCATTCTGCACCCTGGGTTAGCTATTTAACTGGAAAAGTACAGCTTGCCTTGATTTCAGCAGAGGCTATTTATCAAAAGCTGTATGATTATGACTTTGACTTGTTTAAAAACAACCCAACAGGTCCTTTCCAACCCTATGTTCCTAAATAAAAATAACTCCACTGAGCATCTTAAGGCTGCTACTCTATATCCTCAGCCGCCTTCTCTGCTTAAAGATGTGTCTATCCAGCCAAAGTTTATTCTTTTCTGAAAAGATTGGCAAGTTGGTCCACTGAAATTTTCCTTGTGTAAGCCAGTAAGCCTGAGGATTATGTGTATCTATATAAGCAGGATACACATTCAGCTTCTCAGATCACCATAAATTCAGTACCTCTCTAGCACTGTTACAAATGGTTAACAAGAAGAACCACTTACCTGAAAGTTCATTTAGGGAATTGTACCAGAAGGAAAGTAAAAAAAACAAACAAACAAAAAAACCCAACCAAAAAAACCCACAACAAAAACCAACCTGACTTTTAATTGCTGTCACAGCACTAACACAAGAAGCATATCAAGACAGATTGTAATAACTTTTTCCAGGTTTCTATCTATAATATACGTGCATAAATCTGGGTGGTTTACTCTGCAGATCTTTAACCTCTTTTATACCTTTAAGGAGGGGTTTCCCTATGATACAAAATAAGAGCAACATTAATAACCTATTTGTATTCTAGTAGTACTTGGGGACTTCTAATCAGAGAGCAGGTGTCACGGTGCTAGGCATCATACAAATATCTAATAAAACCCGCATGCCATCTAAAACATATCAAGATAGAGAAGATAAATCGTATGAGAGCCCAGCTTGTTACCTCCCATCGCTATGCTGAGCAGCAAATGTTCTTCATTTGCTTCAGTCTGTGCGTATGAGGGAGGGAGATGGCTGTTGAAGAGGACAGACTGAACAGAGCATAGATGTGTGAACAGGAGAAGCCACGTGGAAACCAAAGGGATGGTAGAGAAGGGAGGTGCCAGAGAGGGGCATAGGCGAGTGGGGTGGCGCAAAAGAGGGGCAGGAGTTGAGAAAACTCCCTTCTACCCAAGAGCAAGAATACTCAGAGCAGAAACATGAAAAAGATGGTAAAAAGTAAAGGTCGTGGAACGGCACAATATCCATTAGTCGCTCCCCTACCGAGAAGCGTGTCACTGGGAAAGGAAAAGCTGCGCTGGCCTTCCACAATGACCACTTTGCAACACTGGCTCCTTAATTTGTCAAATTTGCCAGAAATTGCTACACCAAATGGCATGGCTAGAGCCCCAGCAGAAATAGTTACTGTCTGCTGAGTTGGTAGCACTCGGATGAAAACTGTAATGTGAACTTCCCTTTTCTCTGGAAACCATTGTATGGGGCTAAGAGAAAACCAACAGCCTGACAGAAGGTCTACAGCAAAAGGTTACGCAATTTATAACGGAAGCCTTTTGATCCTTTTACATAGTTTCTCGCTAGGTTAGTCCTTAAATAATGCAGGTTAACTATAGAGGGTAAAAAAATACAAAGGAATATTTCTGTAGGAAAACCCCTTTGCACAGAAAGCTTGACTGTAGCCTACTTAACCCCACCTGGAAATGTGCATTTTTGATTGACATTCTGAAAGGTTTTCAAACTAGCAAGCATAGTGCTCACCATTTCACTTTTCACTGTGACGAAAATAACAGAGGGCTCAACTGCTTTCCTTGAGTACATGGCTGTTACCGAAATCCGAGCTGCGCCCATCAGCGGGCACACCCTTAGCAAGTTATGGTCATGCATGTTCCATCAAACACGTATTTTCTCCCTCAAAGGAGAACGCTACTAATTGACTAACTGATAGCCAACAGCCACGCTGCTGGGGGCGGGGGCATGGTACCACCGCTGTCTCCATTTTAACATCTTTCTTTCCTCTTCCTGCAAATAAGTGAGAATAGCCAAAAATTGTTACAAAAAAATATCAGGAAACTTTTTGGGGAGGAAATGATCAGTCTCTGCTGTCCAATAACTGCAATTATACAACAAGACTTCTACAACAATGTTTTGGAATTTTTGATGTTGAGGGGTTGCTGATGACGTATCGGTATACAGTGAGAGCATAAGATAATGTCAGAATTGTCTGACGCTTATTGTTTTTCTAGTATCTCTACATTTTAAAATATTTCTACATTTTCCTAATATTTCTAATATTTATTTTTAACACATGGTGAGTAGGCAACAGTTGTGGAAGGGTTTTTTGTTTGTTTACAGAGCTACTTATATGTTTATTGATTTATAATTACATTGCATTTATCTGTTTCTTTTGAGATTTATGACATATCATTAATGATGACTAAACATTTTGTCAAGCAATTCTTGTTTACGGTTAAGCTGAAGTATGTGATAGTCCAATCATTTTCCAAATCATCAGGCACTTATTAATATCCCATTATATCCTTAAAGAAATGTTAACATACAACCATAGTTGTTTGGAAATGCTGAAAAAGGTTTTTATTCAAAGTGGTCTTCAGCTGACACTTTTCCTACATCTGGTATATTAATTTTTCCATCTTCAGGAAAATCCTGCCCCGAGATAGAATACCACTGCAAAGCTGCCATGGAACATGTGGGAATAGGACATTTTTTCTTAGACCATTATGCAGTCAGTCTGTGGAAATCACTACTCTCCCCTTCTTTTATAGATTCTACTTCGATGATAAGGATCCAAAAATCAACCTCTCTTGGGTTAGCTGGAGATGACCTGGCAAAGGAGATACCAAGCAAGTGCTCTTCTGATCCCTCCAGAGAAAATTAGGATGTTATCAGGCACCCCAGGAGTGCTCGGGCACCAACAGTGCAGCTGTGCCTGGATAAAACCAAGGGGCTGAAGACTACGGAGACACGTCTTCCTGCACACTCCTGGAAGTGCCAGAGGCCACCCAAAAGCTGTGGTTGCTGCCAGCTTTTATGTCGTGTCTCTGATAAGAAATCAGTGCAGATGGACACCAGTTACAGCATACATCCCCAGTGGGGGGTCACAGCCTGGGGAAGCGGTGGCAACCATTCTGCGGTGTCCTGGCAGAGCTGCCACCCGGCGCTCAAACACTCCTGGGCAGAGGGGAAGCCAAGAAAGCAGGCGGCAGGACCACGGGAAACTGATATGCCCTCACGTAGGAATCTCAGTGAGGTACTTACAGAAAACGTACTTGTACTTTGAGCTCTTTTGCAGTTGTCATCTTTTCAGCCCTTCCGTTTATGGAAAAGCCTTATTCAAGTTATGCAAAACTAATTTGGTTTATAATGTCCTTGAGGTTCCTGGCTGGGTTTTAGTAAAACGAGGAACTGCACTTGAACAAAGACATCTTTTTCCTCTGTTCTTGAAGTGTTCAGAGCCTGAGTAGCATTGTCAAGTTTTTAACAATTCACATGGAAAAATACTTTTCACTGTTCATTTTCAAGATGTGAATCTTACACAAGTGCTTTCTAAAGGGAAAGGAGATTACTATTTTAGAAAAAAAATTCTGTACCTACAGAACAAGCTATCCAGAAGATTGCCTCTATTTATCTGATGTTCTAGGGCTGCTGTTAGAGTCGATTCATCACCTTCTCCTTCAACATGCAAGATTTGTTTGCAAAAACTAATCAGGCGTGAAAAGGCAAGGCAGGTTATTTCCTTTCATTCACACAAGCTTATGTTCTGAAACAAAGCTATTAGGATACTTAATGCCATACGTGCTCTTCTAATGGACAATACACACCATATGATAGCAAACTGTCACTGTGACTATTATTTTTCTTGGGAGGTTTTCAGCTGAAGCCTTGAACTCTGTAAAATTAAGACAGCCCTACTATCATTTCAAAGTCACTATTAATTTTCCCTTTAATAATGATAATATATAATTATTGTATATACAATGGTGCATTAATATAATCCCCAGCAGGAATGGAAGAAAAATCTCTAGATACTGGAAAGACAACAGTTTAAGACAAAAACCACGACGTCTGCTGTTTCCTGAAACCGGCTTCCAAGAGCAACTACTCATGAATGTTGCTTTACAGGGTTAGGTATTTCTGAAAGTCATTGCACAGATCACATCTGTCAAAAAGAAGCATAATATAATACATATATAATATATTATATATAAATAATATAGCCATAGGTACATACCAATGAACACATCTCTGTACAAGAAGGCTTATATGTGTGTCACTGCACACAAACTTCAGAAAATGACAGCAGGGAAGCTACTAAGCTGGGAAGGAAACATCAAATACTGAAATGAAAGACAAGGAAACAGATGGAGGTCAAGAGGAAAAACTCTTAGCGTGCCATAAAAAAAAAATCTCTGACCAGGAAGAACGTATTTGACAGCGTGCACATTGTGAAAACAAGCATCTACTCACAAGTAACAGTTTGTCTTAGTGAAATCACACACTGAAAGTTAACAACCAACCAACACGTCTTGGGTAGATCAGCACATTCTTCATGTTCAGTCTTCCATTCAGCCTCACCAAGCCATCCATATTTCAACTAGATCCTTGCTTAATAGCTTGTATTAGCTTTTAGGGAATCTTTAAAGCTTTGAGAAAAGTGCCTCAGGTTCCCTCTGCTGAGTGACTACTGGGGCAGCTGCTTCATTACATCAGTTTCAGGAACGAGCAGCAGGAACTTTCCATGCTACTTAAGGGTGTACTTCTGCTAATTAGTATTGCAGCCCAGAAACACAGTTTCTCAATTTTATGTTAAAGAACATCTCTCTCCATAAAGAATGTTTTTGGTTTGGTAATTGAAACATGAAAAAAATCTACCTGTCCTATTAAGTATGTTTTACCTTTGCTCTCCAGATTTCTGGCTATTTTAATTCTTTAAAAGTTAATTGCCATTTTCGTTTTCTCTGGTGTTCCCATACAACTCCTCAGCTTGTATCCTCTCAGCTCCATAGATACACAGAACTGTCAGCAAGCAGAATGTTACAGTAAGTGTTCAAACATGCCTATGTTCACATTTAAGGAATGGAGATGTAATTGGAGAGAATGCATGAAAAAAATAGCTGGCCACAAGAAGCATGGGATTAGCTTAACTCATAAAAAGCACGAGACTAAGGACTCTGCAGCAAAGGACCCAAGGGTGTCTCTGGCAGGAAAACTAACGTGTAAGTAGGGAGGGCAGAAATTTTACAGGAGAGAAGTTTGAGTTACATTAGGAGTAATGAGACAGTACATAGTAAAACAGGAAACCACTTTCCCCAGATTGTATCGTGTTTTCTCTTCAACAGCTACACTGAAAAGGCAGATAGCTGTAAAAGAAAGAGGAAAAGAGCCCATATGGAGCAGCAAGACAAGACGTTAGGGAGTCATCTTGTTAAATGTTAGACAGAAATGATAAGAGAGCCCATAAAAGGTGAAATTTTAAAGGACTTGAAAAGGGAAAAAAGAGAGAAAGAGACTGATGCTATCTAACAACAAAACCCTAGAAATTTATCTAAGACCTGGTCATAAAAGAATTGATAAAAATGCTCCATCTTTTCTTCCTATTAAACCCAGTCCTAATTACAGCAGCTGAGAGCGGCAGAGCATTTACAACCACAGAACCAGCCCAGCCTGCCAAATCTCCCATAAAACACCCGAACACTCCTATCAGCAAACTCTCAAATGGAAACACTTCAGAAGCAAACTATGCAGGCTCTGCTGCTTCATGTGATCCTACAGACCAACTGCAGGCCATTTATCATAGCATCTTGAACCACTGCATTAGAAAGCTTATAAAAACAAACACCTGGGTAAGAAATTCAGGAAAAGATTGTAGAAATAAGTATAGGCTTTCAACCTGGTACCATACCCCCATAGGAGTTATGAGAAAGTTTAAAAAAAAAAAAAAAAGTAGTCCTGGTTCCTCTATCTCAGCTTCCTTACCGACATTACTGGTCAAGGAGCCTTCGTGAAGAAATGCATTGCTAGCTTTTCAGATTGGACAGTCATATGAGTATTGTTTGGTCAAAGTCTCTCCACATGTCAACTTCAGAACCAAAACACAAGAGACTTAAAAGGAGGACTCAACAGTTATCCTCTTATCGTGTCATTCCAGACAACTTTGTAATTGTCCCTTAACTAGATCCCATTATCAATAATCCTTTTAGTGGGATCAGTTTCACTTTAAACAGCTTATTATATGGATGACAAAAGAAGCAAAAATAACTCAAGAATGATCAGACAACAAAAATCATGTCTAAAAACAATGTTTATATCTTGATACACAGAGGATGATATTCCTTAAAATCTTCTCTAGGTGAAATTAAGTTTTTTCCGTGAAAGAGAACAGGCCCTAGTGATTTTTTTTCAAGAACATCTTCTATTTACAATGGAAATTCACCCCATCTAAGGAATAAACTATTACTATTATGATAGCATTATTTAAATTGCATCTTCTGAATTACCTGAGAGAGTAACTTGGAGCATCCCAAAGAACAGTTGTTACAGGGAACTGTAACTGGGTGGTTACACCCAACTGAACTGTTGGTTCACCCATATGTTCATTGACACCATAATAACAAAAGGATAATCTTGATCTCACGTTAAAACTGATAAACAAAAATTAAGGTCAAATTAAATCAATATCTATTTCTCAGCTAAGAGATCTCTCACTGAGCTAAGTTTCCATTTCCAGTAAACTAACACCAGCGTATGCTGGTAGCCTGAAAAACACCTGAAAGATGTTGCTAGCAATGTCTGCCTATGAACCTTCCAGAACAAAGCTCTGTTGCACACTCCAAATGCTGCATCTTTAGATCATTTTTCTTCTTGAGCAGGCATTTCACATTAGGGTAGGTTGCATTTGATAAATTTTAAATTACTACAAACTTCCAAATTCACCTGAAGAAAAAAAAAAATCCCAACCAACTTTTAATCAGTCTTCAAGTGCCAGCCGATTTAATTTTCCTCCTTCACAGCCACCCTAAAACACATTATCCTGCCTGTCACTATCTTCACATCCTCTGGTTTTTTTCCATTGTTTCCCCACGCAGTTTTTATTTAGTGCTTCAGTGCCACCTGCATAGTCCTTCCCTGTCAGGAGGCATTGATACATTGACAACATCATTTACATGCTTGCTATATTCTCTAGGAACAATAAAACTAACTTTTTTAATTTTCAAGGAGTTTGTCCAAGGAGTAGCTTCATGTACCAGGTTTTCATAACTGTCTCCCAATATTTACTTTCTCATTTGGATAAAAGAGTAAAGTCGCCTACTAAAGGAGTCCTCTGCAAAATATCTCTACCAATATGCCTCAGATGCCCATGCAAGAGCTCTCATTTGAAGTATTTTGTTATCCCAGCCTTTCTGGCAAACAAGCAAAAACTGGAAATTTTGACAAGTGTCTTTTTACTGCCAGTCAGGTGTGGGCTGTTTCTATGTAGCGTGCACCATAAGCAAAAGGCAGAATTACGTCCTGTGGGTTGCAACTCCCTGGAGATTACTCTCCACTCCATTAACTTCATTAAGAATAAACTAGCTTTGTGGGATAATTCTATTTATTCTTTCCAACTTGCTACTCCATCAGGCTAAATTAAATGGACATGGATAGAACGAACACTGACCACAAACGAGAAAGAGATGAAACACTGGCTTCATGAAGAGCAGAGGATGATGGATCAGGCAGGGCATGAGTCACAGTTCATCCTGAATTTCCCGTTCTCTCTTGCGCTGCCTTGCTCTACTGCCCTACATACTCTGCATCTGGATCCCTAAGCAAACCAAAATGGTAACTGTTCAAAGCTTGGGATCTGTGCTGTGAGCTGAGCTAAAGAACGGGGTATAAAAATAACAGTGTTTGCTTCTACAGGAAGCCAGCTCTGGCTGAGATGCACAGGGATGTCTCTGCTACAAAGGTTTTTTGCCCTGCCAGTTTGCATTGCAGCCACATGTCAATTTGCAAAAATGAAAATGAAATTTGAACAATTTAATTGTTTTCCAATTACATCCTGTTCTGACTGCTGGGATTTTCACGTATTTAGGGTGGAAGCCAGGTCCTTCAACACATAATGACAAAAATTGCATATTTTTGCTGAGGGTTTGAGGGCCCTTTGTGATCAGCTGTGATGCCGCATTCAGTACGTTCTTCATCCAATGCCAATTTTTATGCTGTCACCAAGTTGTATTTTATGGCAGCTGCATTTCCCAAATTAAATATTTGGGCCACTCTTAGTACAAGATATCAGATGCACAGAGAAACAGTCTGAACTGTTTTAGATGAGGAAACAGAAAATATTAATTCTATACTTAACAATGAAAACAGCTTTTATACAAAAAGCCCCAGGTGCTACTGGAGCACAGCACTAATATCGCTCAAGTGGAGAAGCTACCTGGTCTTTGTATTAACTCAGTCCCTTCAAGAGGGGAAGTGCTGCTCCCCTCAGCTGGCTCTTCTTGCTCAGCTGATTTCCATTTCAATATTCTCTCTGGCCACAGGAGGACTTTTTCAGTCCCTTCAAAAAAGGCACTTTTGCTTGCTACTGCTGGTATCATGCTATAGCTGCCCCAAGGACCATTCAGACTAATTAAATAAAGAGACGCTATTACAGAAGTTCAGCAAAGAGAGAAAAAGGCACTTTATGAAGAAGCTTCCCAAATGCCTATTGCCTTTAGCCAAAACGAGTAGTGATGGTTTGTTAGATTAAGCAGGTTAGATAGTGTAACTTTCAAGCTTTTGTGGAAGAAAGTGTCATTTAAGGGGATACTTGCATGAAAGCAGGGTTGCCAACAGATACCATCAATAGAGAGAGAACTCTCCAGGAACATGTTGCAGCACAGGACATGATCACGGTGAGAAGAGATGGGCAGTGGTTTGTTATCCAAACTGACAGGATCTCATCTGGAAGACTGCAATGCTTAAAAAAAAAGAAAAAGTGAACTACCAGAAATGTTTCTTTCTTTAGAAAATGAAAAGCTGCTTCTAATGAGAAGTGTAACAACATCAGCACATTCAAATGAGAGTATCACATCAAATCGATTCCTTAACTCAAAACATTAGGTTACAAGCTCAAAAGTTAGCTCATATGATGAAAAAGGCAACCCTTATGCTCCCACCAAGTTCAGTGTTGCAATGCGTTTTAAAACCAGCTATGGATATTTATTGAACATTGATGTTGAACCACGGCTGTATAGGCAAGGCTGAGTGTGATGCCCCTGGCCCAGGAAATTTCAGCCTCAATAGCTGAGAGACTGGATGCAGCATTTCAGTGACAGAAAGGTAAAGCTGGCACATGCCTTGAAAGCGGAACCATTTTGGTTTTGGCTCTTCTTATTTCAGCTCTTCCTTTCCCTGTTCTTTTAGCGACTTCTATGGGGAAATAAAGGTGATGAGCTTGAAGGACTGATTACAGGGGCCTCCGAAGGAGAGGAACAAACACAAAGCCAAGAAATTACCAATCCGGATACCCCGGTACCTTGGGGAAAGCATACAAGTAATGCATATGATTTCATGTGGGATCACATAGTTCATTGCAGTATCAGCAAATGAAGACAGAGCAGAGAGGAGCTGGGACAGTGACCACAGACAAGCAGCGCACAGCCCTGTACTACCAGCTTCTCAACTGTGCACCAACCAGCAGGTTGCCTGACCAAGCTCCAAACACTCCTCTGTCAAAGGAGCTTGATATTGTCAAACAACAACTTGACGAGATAAGCCCTAAAACGGACAGGAGGAGGAGGTATTTGCCTGTGTCAATGGACTAAATGAAGAAGTTTTGCGTGGTCTTCAAGAAGCTCTCAAAGCCAACCAAGTTTAAGATGCATGTACAATGAACACTCTAAGACTTATTAAGTACTGTAAGAGCCCCAAAACCACTGTGGCCAGCAGGAAAACCATTTGAATCAGGAGGGACACATTAATTAAGAAACTCAACAGCACCATAGACTCTGAGAAACCCCTAGAGAGGCAGGGGAAAGATCCCACTTCCCACATTTGCATTTCACATCTGGGAAATGTGAGTCATCACATCCACATTGGGAGAAATCCAGAAAGTGCAGGAAGGAAGGAAGCAAGCTTTGAATTAAAAAAAAAGTGAAAGACAGGAGACTGTTTCCATCTTGAACAAAGGGAGAGAAAGAGGTCAGCACTGTCCTGCTGAGGACTGAGGATGAGGAGCTAAATTCTCAACTTCAAAACTACTTTCAGGTCCTGTTCAGAAAAGGGGATGCAGAAGTTTGGTGGTTGTTAGTTAAAACATATTCTCAGTTTTTGTATTCAAAACTTGCCTCTAGGATCTTCTGCAATGGCTAGGAAACACCTTTCATTTTTGAAATATCCAAAGATAATGTTTTCTTCCTCTATTTGTCTCCTATCTGGAACTTTGCTTTCAACTTTGCAATCAAGAACTGAAATTTTTTACCGTATTTTCATCTGCACTCTTACCTAATGCTTAAAATGAATTCAAGAGAAGCTTCCAAACATTAGGTACACTGTAACCCCAGAAGAAGTGGAGTATAAATGGTGTGTGTAGACAAGGACACTGTCAAACTGAGACAGTTGAGGAATCCCAGAAGTTTCGTCATGTCTCTTGGCAAGCTATGGATATCATTTTGATGGTATCACCAAGTGTTGAGACCAGAAGAGACATTTCTCTTTACAAGCACAGGCCAGCTCTCATCTACCAGAAGGAAAATTTGTAATTCCCAGTCCCTCCCAGATCACACAAAAAACTTGGAGAGTTGGAAAGAAAAGGGTGACAAATTAGTTCTCCATAAATAAGCTACCAGTGAGTTAAAAGAACAATAATGTACATTATAACCAAATATCCACATATGGCCTAGGGCTGCACATAACCATTATTTCGGGACACTGTTATTATGATCCTCTGGTAGCAACTAAGGTACTTACCATTCAAAAAGCATTCAAGGACAATATTCCCCAGAAACTGAATAGATTCTTGTGACAACCAGAACAGTTAAAGAAAATAATGTTTAATAGTAAAAGGAGCCCAGTTTATCTCAGATGTATTGTTTTTACATTAATTTTAACTCTATTCACTTAAATAGCATTACCCAGCTTACACTTTGCATTAACTTGCAAACCTGTCTCCTGGTGCATACAAGTGTGGAGGGACATCCACAACATAGACCAGACATACAACACATATAAAAAAGACAGTTGCTTCATTCTTCTCCGTTATTTACATAACAGTCCGAGACAGCATTCACACCAAAGCCCAGAAAATCATCTCATAATGAAACACCAGAAAAGGAAAAAAAGAGACCAACAATCCTTCAGTGAAAACAGGTAACATTGTCTAAAAGCAAACACTAAAGACCACTTCATTTACTGCATTCTCACTTCATTATCCCATCAAATAAAACAAGCAGAAACTAATAAATATGACACATAAGACAAACAACAACAAAAAGCGCCACTTCATTTGTTTTAAGTCCCAAAGAAAAGCAGCAAGAATATCCTGCTTTGTGGATAGCCTGCAATTCCCCAACACTGAACTGCAGCTGAGAAACAACTATTCGGTGGCTTTTGTATTGTATGCAAAGTAACTGAGAAGAGTTTTACTAACGAAGACTAAGCTCATTGCAACTCACTAATAAAATATACTGTCTCATTCCCTCAAGCCAGTTCCACAATTCCCAGCTGCCGCAGGCTCTGGGGAAGAAGTCTGCCACAAATTGCTGGCTAATCTTACCACTGAGTAAGTTACCTTGCTGCCGAAGCGATGATCTGTTGCCTCAGGGGCCTGCACAGCTTAAAATGCTGCAGAGACAAAAGTGATGGATTTTGCCTTTACAGTGAAAGGAAAGATACTGTATGTGCCTCCTGGCTATAGCTGCATTCTGCAGGATCCTGATCTGTACTACCACAGTGTCTCTGACCGTGCCAGACGGGTGTCATCTGAGCAGCTGGGCATACAGCACCACTGAAAACAGAGAACGCTTCTTCCAAAAGCAGAAGGATGAAGGACCTTAACTCCAAAGATTTTGTACTCAGAAGATCATAGCTTGCCCTGCACGTAGGTATATCCAGCATCCTACAAGCCTAAGAGAGACAAGGAGACAATCCAGAAAAAGACAGTCTCCATCTGGGTATCTTCATCCAGAGCAGCTGAATTGGTTGCCAATATATTCCTATTGGCAATAGCTCTTCCACCTACCACATCATAGCAAGTGCAGACAGCTTCCAGAGAAGAAAACAAAACTATCTTTGCAGTTCAATAAGCCGAATAGAATGTACCTTCATTTTCAGTGAAGAAAAATTGAGTGATCAGCCTGGATGTCTTTGATTTTGGTTTTAAAGGATTGCACCCTTCCAAATTTCTCCATACCACAGGCTGGGAGCCTACTGCTTGCAGTTTTACTGCTCACAGACACATCAATATATGTCAATTAATACGGGCAACAATATAGCATATGAAAGATGTATTTGGCTCTCATAAGGCTGCTGGCAAGAAACCCCTTTCCTCTTAGAAAGAATGGATAAAATGAAGATTTTTTTCTTCCTGGCTACAACAGGATCATGACACAGAAAAAAAGTGTCTAAAGTAAGAATGAGAACAAGTCCTAAAACAATGCACAAAAGCATCAATGCTCTCCAGACTGAAATAAGTTATAGCAGATTATAGAAAGCTTATGCTCCACTGACTTTTCAGTCTCACCATAGCAATTAAAACAGTACTATTTGCCTAATCACTTCTGCCATTCAGAATTTAACAGCAGGTCTACACTACATTCAAAAGTGTATTTAACATTATATGTACATGTAAAAGAGAGTAAATTGCATGCAGGTGACAATTATGCTCTCTAGGATTAGAGGCACCCTCTTAGGGGTGGTTTAATCTTCCCTTTTAGAATTTTAGGCATCCATCTATCCAGCTGAATATAATCCGATTAATAAAACTCATACCCTTACAATGCCTAGGTCTATTTTCCAGAAAAATGGGCTTTTGAAACCCTCATACTGCAAGAGAGAATAGTATAGGAAATGTATCCTGAAGTTATGCAAACACATAGCTATACATCACAAAAGTAAAATCATTAGGTGAAAACTCAGAATTACAACAGAAATACAGAATCAGTTCTTCATCTATACAGCTAATACGTGCACACAACTGCATTAAGATATCTGAGCATTCAGCTACATTTTCCAAGCAACTGCCATAACCACATCATCTACTACTGACCACAATTTGATAAGGAATTACTTCTTTCAGCAGCAGCAATGCCAGCAGAAACAGCCCTTACCTCCTGCTCCCTGCCACACGTTCCCTCCTCTCAGGCCACCTTCTCAGCCCTGACACAGCAGGCACACAGTCAGACAGACCAGAGTTAACACTAATCAATAACCAAAGCAGAAAAGCTGCTTTTGAACCCGTGGAAGTTCCCCAACGCGGTTCACCACCAGCCCCACAAATGGTTGTACTAGTACAGCTCAGAGGGTGGCAGGGGGCTGCTTACGCAAGCACGGTTGTCTAAGGAAACACATGCCAAATTTCTCCCTGAGGAAGCAATTGTGCTTGCATCAAAACATCTGAAAAATCTTCCCCCCTGTGCCCAGTCCGTAGGATCTTGGCCTGGGAATACAGACCTGGAAGGGATCCTTGGGGGTCTCCTAGTCCCCTTCCTCGCAGTCGTGGGCAAGAACGAACCCATCAAATCCAGTCAGTCAGGACATCTACTGTAGCAAGCCACTCGTTAGGTAAACAAAATACAGCTTGTAGCTGAAGCAAATATGCAAGCTGGGGGAAAAGAAGGTGTCTGAGGTTTCCCCCCTTTACGTATCAGTTAAATCAATTCTGATAAAGCTTTGTAAAATAAAGTTACACACTGTGCTATATTGTCTTTCATCATCACGTTCCAACTTGCGTTTAAGGCAAGAGTTAATGATTAGATTTTAAAGGCATTAAGATGGAAACCCCTAAGGGAAGCCCTGAGAAACTTTCCATTAAAATACAGCTTCTGTTACACTGTTGCAAAAGATGGAAAAGCAAAAATTAAATATAATGCAAGTGAAAAAATATAAAACAAAAATAATGAGCAATATGTAGCTAAAAAAATTCACGTGAAAAGACCGTAACAGCTAATGATTTGAGGTGAGCAATAATACAGCCCTAACTGAGGCATAATAGAATCACTCTGAGCAAAATGCAATCCTGTTTCACTTCATTAAGTTTCATGTTATCCTCAAATTTCCCAGCGCTAGCGGAAATGTTTCCTCGTTGCCACTGCAGGAGCGGACTTACAACAACAAACAGACTCAGCTACCCCAACCAGCTTGTTAACTTAATGAAATCAATTCAGTCAAAAGGCTATCACGCAAACCCAAATTCATCCCAAATATGTAATTAACAACTTACCCCTAGAGATACTAAACAGAACACTTCAATAAACGAGTGGTAAATTATCAGAAAGTTCAAAATAAGGATAATACTCATTGTATCTTTTGGTTTGTCTTTTTTTTTTTTTCATTGTCAGCCTGCCTGTGAACACAAAATTTCCTGTAAGACCCATGCCTACAATACCACCTGGCCTAAGTATATTATTGCACACCTGGTTAAGTCCTGCAAGGGACTAAGTATTCTCCTGGAAATGAATTATGTTAATATCCCAGAAGTAGCAGCAAGGCCATTCAGGATAGGGATCACGGTGATCAGCCACTTTCACAGCTAACTATTTCTGTGTAAGACCACAGACCAGCTCTTCCAGCCCGTCACTGAGCAGTCTGCGCTTCAGTTTTCAGAGCTCTTTTGGGAGCCACTTCCACACACACGGCCGCAGCCTGTGTAAGCGAGTCTAGGTAACAGCCAGGAGGGCCCATATACACATGGGCAGGGCGCACGCAGCAAAGCCTCGCTCTACCATCTCTTTCAGCTGTCTCTGAACAGGTATATTTTTTCTGCTTATGCAACAGAAAAAAAGAGAATTAAGTTTTCCTCATACCACCTAGGAACTTGAAACGCTGTTTATTCTTTAACTGACTATCATTTTATCTAACCAACAGCTTATATAGAGGTATGCACATATATACAGTTTCTTAATTTAATGGTGGGGTTTACATTTATTTTTATTTAGTTTTTTTTAACGTTTCTGTGGTTCTAGGCTCCATGATGCAGGCAGGGCACGAAAGCGACCCAGCTGAAGCCCCTCCGCAGCGCTGCAAACCGCAGCCGCCGCCGCGCCCCGCTCCGCGCCCCCTCCTCGCATCTCCCGCGGCCGCGGCGCAGCTGCGCGGCCCCCAGCGATGGCCACACCGCCACCGGGGCGCGGACACCCCCCCCCCCCCCCCCGCACCCAGCGCACCCCCCGCGGGCTTGCCCCCTCCCTCCTTGCAACCCTGGGGACGAGCCCCGCGGCCCCCCGCGCAGCCCCTACCTGCGGGCTGCAGCCCCCGCCCCGCCCGGAGCCCCCGCGGCGGCGGGAGGAGCGGGGCCCGCCGGTGCGCGCTGCTCCCGCGGGGGCGGTGGCTCCCACGGGCCCGGGGCGGGGGCCGGGGCAGCGCCCGCCCCGGCAGAAGGGCTTTACGCCGCGGATCCCCCGGCGCACGGGGCGAGGAGGCAGGGAAGCCGCTCGGTTTCACCTCCGCTGCGTGAGGAGCTCAAGAGCCCACGGGAGCTTCCCCGGCCGCCTTGGTCGCCCACCTCGTGGGCTGGTTCCCTGCAGCAGGACCCGGTGGGCTCGGCGGGGCGCTTCCCCTTACCGTGGCTCCGGCTCCGTCAGGTTGTCATCAGAGGGACCAGGAATCCCTCCTTGCGTGGTACCTTCACCACCATGAAAAGGGCGTCTCGACAGTGCCGCGGGTACTTTCATCGCGTTAAGAGGGGGGTTTTTTTCCCCATTAAGGCAAAGCCTGTACTGGGATTTCTGGATCAGCGCTCTCAGGCATTTCAGAAGGCGTTTTTAAAATGTTCCAAAGTCAGGCAACACTCAAGAGTGGAAATAACACCAAAACTTGTGCATACGGATGGCCCTCTGTCACATACACCAGCCCTGCATGCCCTATACACCATTAGGAGTCATGCTGCCGTTGCTTGCTAGTCTTTAAATTTTCAAACTCAATTCAAAACCCCAGACCAGGGGAAGGACTCACACAGATTTCAGCAGGCTTTGGACCCTAGACTCTTGGAACAAGTTTCAAATTCCAGCAGCCTTTTGTTTATCCAAGGAAGATAAACTAAGTGGCCTGCTGAATACTGCATGGGTTTTCAGACAAGATCTGGAAAACAGCAGGTCTTTGCTCAGAAGGGACATTAAACATCCTGTGACACTTTCCATAAGAACAAAGATAAAATGGGACCTTTTCTTACCCTTCCCAAACACTGTCGCCAGACAAGGGCTGCCTGGTTCCTGTCTTTCACCCAGGACCTTGCTGCCTTTCAGCGCTGCTATAAAGAGCAAGTGCAAAGCTCCCAGGGGTGCACAAGCAGAGCCAGAGGAGAGGGTGGCTGGGTGGCGTTTGCTACGCTGCTTTTCCAGGGTAAGTTCAAAATCCGTCAACATGAGGAAGTACACACGATTTGGGTAAGCACAGCAGCTTCGGGGCGGATTATTAATTGGAAAAGACTCCCCTTTCCAGGTGACAGAGCTACTCTGCACAGGACAGTGGCATGAGGTGTCTAGGAGAGACTGGTTACAAGTGCTTCCCGCTCCTCCTGCACGCTGTGGGGTGAAGCTGTGCGCAGGGCAGCCCACACCACCTATGCACATCTTCCCTAGCACAAGTATTCCCCTTCCTGCAGCGTGGTAGCTCACAGCAGCTGAAGAGAAAAGGGGCTAGGTTTTCCCCACCAACTGTGTGGGTAACAAAAACTTGAACAAGAAAAAAAAGTGCAGCTCTTACTTTTTTGGTGAGTTTTTGATTTTTTTTCCTCTTTTTAACAGTTCTGTAACATTTTGGAAAGATTTTTAACCTTACCTGGATTAAACCGTGCTTCATGTTGAAAGATTTTCCTTGCCAAAATACACTGCTAACGTAATTGCAAGAGGCTTTATTTGTGCTGCGTAGCACTGCCGGGTAATAGACAGCTCTGAACAAGATGGCCTGTGCATTAAGCTACCGCTCAAGAGACTGGGGATGTCAGCATCACAGCGAACTTCCTCTGCAAGTCTGGTTGGCAGCATCACTATGACAACTCCTCACCAGCAATGGGAACGACAGTGGTTATCTATGTTGACTGCTGACATTTTGATGTCTGGGTCAACAACAGGTGAACGCTTTCTTCTCTGTGGTGTGGAAAGGATAGGGTCAGAGCACCACAGAACCACATCATGTATTGTACATACCAGGAATACACAAAGAGGCAGTAATACCGCTCATACTCTGCTGACCGGGCCATTGGCACTACAACTTCAAAACACTTTTGTGCTTTTTAATTTTTATATAAATTCATTTTAAGCACTGAAGTATCACAAACTAGGTATCACCAAAACAATATGCATGACTTCATTTGGCTCTTCGGAGCAACACTCTAACAATAGTAGAAATACAAGGTTTTGGTTTACATTCATGTTTTACACATTTATGACAGGCTTCCTCTTGTCACTGCCACAACAGATTTTTCTCATGCAAGTTTCAACTGCTGACACCGGATAAGCCATCCATTGCACTGCTCCATCTAGCAGTTTGACAAGCAACACAATATAAAACTCACCTGTAATGACCTTAATCCCTCCAGGGTTGCAGGACTATGCATGTTGCTCCTCTAGAACTGCTGTAATCACAATATCAAAGGAGTACATTCCCTCTCCTGGGGGGCCTGACCAGGGAAAGGCAACACATCCGGGAAGGGGATTGTTTTGGTTTGGTCCCTATGCAAACAAGAATAATACCTTTACACTCTTTTACACTTTCCAAACCACAAAAATAATCAGAAACTATAACACTATGGAATTTAATGGGTAAGATAAATGCTTTTACAGTTTGGAGGATGGTTAGGTGCCATGGTACAGTCGATGAATGGCCTTCCTATGTTCTTAAAGTATGTTCTTTAATTGAACCTTTATATACAATTATCTGTGGTGAACTGAAAACTCCACTACCCTCTCTCCTCTGTCCTCTTCTTCCACCTCCCTGATACAGCCAGCCAACAGTACAGAATATACTGTAACAGCATGCTGAGAGTAACATTTTCAGATCTGGTCACTAACATTCGATCTACAACCTTTGGCATCCTGTAGCCAAGGGGACACAGCTTCCCCAACATCTCTGGAAATTAAGCCAAAGACATCACAGCCTGGAGAAACTGTAGTCCCTATGGTTCCCTCCGTTCCCCCTCTGCAGCTACAGTCCAAGTCTTGCCGACTCCAAGGCGAGAAGGTGAAGTACTCACTCACCACTTGTGAGCGGAGGATCCTTTCTGAAGGTGAAGGGCAAGCTCTGTTGCTTACCAATATGCATGGCTTCAGCAGAAGATCAAAAGACTCTGATGAATTCCTCAAAATACGTGGCTGTATAAGTCATATACGGAACCTGGGTCATAAAAAAAAGAGGGTGTGTAATTGTTATTCCATGGCCTCCTCACTTTTTACATGGACATTAGCAATTCCTGGAACATAAGACCATCATACAGCATCAGACCAAAAGGTGCATTTAAAAACAGCCTTGTTTCTAATGACACCCAGAACTAGATACAGGTATGTCTTGCAACCTATTTTGCCTAATCGAGTGTATCGTCTTCCAGAATCTTTGGAAATTTTGGCAGAAATATCCTCTTGATATAAACTAACTATAGGCAGATCAATATTTAATATTAGTTGAACAAGAGGATGATTCATCTCCTTTTAGTGATTACAAGCTTCCACATTTCAAACCTCTTGCCTTGCTGCTGTTTATCTGGGGCATTCCTTCTGGTCTGTCATTGAAATCCTTGGTCCGAGCACATGCATTAAGCTTTTTGGACGCATTTTGATGCATATATTTTACAAACATCAGCACTCCAGCCATTCAGAATTTTCCAGTACAACAATTTTTCACTAGAAAATACAGATTCAACAAAACAAATGTTCTATGGAAATGTGGCGATATAAAGGCAGGAGCTTTAAAAAGATCTTGTCCATCAAATGACTTTCTTTTGGCAGCCTGCTAGGCTTCCTGCTAGCAGGCTTTTTTGGTGGAAAAAGGGAAATTTCAAAATGTCTAAATTTCATTTCACATCAGAAGAAAGACTCAATTACGTTAGAAATTTTCACAGCATGGGAATAATAAATTTGAATTAGTTGTACTTGGAAGCAAGCCTTTGCACAGCCATTCCAGTCTCTCTTCCATAGCCACTTGACTGTAGACCAGAAGCTTGGGCTATTTCGATCCATACAGGAATCCAACACCAAATATGGCCTGTAATGTTGCTCTAGTCTGAGGACAGCTAACCATTTCCACGGCTTTACAACTTTTCATGGCACTGTGTTTTTGTTCTCCCTGCTGGATGACAAGTATGGCTTGCTGTGCTCTTCTGTAGAGCTGGTGTTAGCAGCTTGTTCTGCTCATCATCAACACCCTTGCTTGTACCAACTCTTGGGGAAAAGCACAAGCTAAAGGAGGATGAACTGGGGTTCAAAGCCTGAAGGCAGTGCAGGTCGTCTTCATCCTATTTCCCAAACCAGCACATGATACCAAGTAAAAGAAGACGGTGAGCCACCACTGATTCTCCACATCTCCACAGCACAGAAAACCAGTCACTTGGCAAGAATTGGCTGTACCTTGGACAAAACTCCAGCTGGCACTCGCTGGCTGCTGGGGCTTTCAGGGAGAGCTCCTCACTCGTCCCAGGGTATGCCGTGCCTCTGGACATTTTTTCCCTCCAGCTCACCTGTAAAATGCACAGCTTAACAGCTAGGACTGCTTTCAATTCAGTTTTTACTACCTAATTGTTGTATTTGTTGTGTTCACAGGCTGGGGGAAGAGTTTCTTCAATTTAAACTTTAATGTACTCCTTTAAATAAAATATGCCCATTGATAATATCTACAGCAAACATTTACAGAGTTAACAAACACAGAAACTATTGTCATTCCATCCAGAGAGAAAGCACTGAAGATTTCTGTTTTATTTGGAGATGTACCAGATTACTTCAAGGCACTTATGCAACACACAACCTTACAGCCAATTTCCATATTCCCACCACCACCCCCCCCCCGTGCATGTGCAAGGTGGGTTTTTTTCCCCCCCCATTTGTTTGCTTTTTTCCTCTCCGAGTTAAGCATGTGTGGACAGAGACCTAAACCAGAGCCAGCTAAAAGTACATCAGAAACTATCTGCTCTGTGTAGCAAGATATTTTGGTAAATACTACGATGTTGACTCTCCGTGGCCTTGTGTTTCGGTATCGGCCTCATGGCTGCAAAGCTGGACAAACTGCTACCATTCTGACACTGTGAGGATTTGGTTCCCTCTGGCCACACAGCAGTGGCTAAGCAAGGTGCCTCATGGCTTCTCAGTGAGGTATTTTTAGTATGGAAATTCAGCAGCCCCTTGAAGTGAGAAGTACACGTGTGAGACAGGCTTCCCCAGGGAGCCGTGGGGTGCCCAGAGGCAGGCAGGGGGGGGGGTGTGCAAGCTGGCTTGTGGCTGTGCTCACCCCCACGGGTACGGCACCGGCCTCAGGAGGGGCAGGGGCTGAAATCCGGCTGGCAATGCTGTCTAGTGGGGAAAATGGCATCGGTGCCCGACCCTTCTTTGTGTTGCTGGTACCATTTGGTAGGAGAAGGTTTGAGGCATCATCCCTTCAAGGGCTAGCAGGTCAGCACAAACCAACCCACCTTCTCACCAGGTTTTCCTGCTGCAAAACCACCCAGATGCTGTACGAGGTCTGGGGACTCGGCCGTGGGCCTGCAAAGCAAAAGGGGCTGCAGTCTTTCCCACGTGCGTGCGCACAAGTGTGCTTTCGGGTAGGCCTAGGTAGAGGCATCCTTCACTACTCTTGGGTGATGAATACGTCTGCATACAGGCTTGGAGCCTAATCTTAACTGCTCAAGACATGAAATTTAAAACAGTAAAGAGACATGGAACGGTATTATCTACCATTTAATTGCTGTAAGACTAATGCTGCTAATTTTATGACTGGCGACAGAAACTGGTTTCTTCATTGATAGATTTCTGACTCAAGCCTGCGTAATATTTTACTAATCAAGGTATTTTGCTTGTTTGTTTTTAAAAGCAGTTCTTTGATGTTTGTGTATTCAGCTTTTTTGGGGGGGGGGGGGGGGGGGGAGAAGTTCCCATCACTGCATTGCCAGTCATATACCATCACCTTCCTACCACAGCAGGGTAGGTGGAAAGGTCAGGGACTGAAAGGGAAATGACTCTAAATTACTTGCTTTCCTCCAATAGGTCTGCAAGGCAAATAGGTTAGAAAAGGCCCAGTTCTTCTCCTACTCTTGTGAATAAAGAGATTTCAATTGCCAAGCCTAATGATCTCCATATATATGAAAGACAGACTTCTATAATGTCTTCACACCAGTAGTCGGTGGACTTCACAGAGTGGTATTACTAACAGCTCTCTTGCTCCTATACTGATGAAGGCACTTATAATTCCAGGGTTGGTATCTGAGAACTTTATAGTAATGTGTATAAAATAAAACTTAAAAAAAATTCCCATAATGCTGTGAAGCAGATGTTCATGGAAATCTGACAAAGGAGATTTTATAACCCTTTCAGGTAAGAGAGCCAGAACAGGGAGATGATAGGTTGTATGGCAGGTTAAAAATCAAGCTCCTATAGTGGAGAAAAATATCAGAAATTGAAAAAAAGTCTTCCTGATAGAAGCTAAGCTGACCTTGATGATTCTTCCCATGAAAAAAAGGTGAATTCATTTTCAGGGGTTGCTGCCTCTTTTCTTCTGCTTTATTTTTTTTGATGCAATTTCTCATGTGATGAGAGCAAGGGGTGGGGGGGAGAGAAGACTCTTATGAAAGTTCAGTTCCTGAATATTTTCTGCCCTACCTGTAAAAGAACAGCTGTGGTGTGAGATGGGTTATGGGTCAGTCTGCAGCCATCATCAGAAAGCAGCTTTTGTTTCCCTTGCACCACTCTTTCCCCCTTCAAACAAGGAGCAAACCAGTCATGCATAGGGAGCTGCCACACTGCCCAGGCAAATCTACTGGAGAGAAGACTTCAAACCTCCTGTATTTGAAGAGAAGAGATAACTTACTTTCTAAGCTAAAAAAAGAAATTACTAAAACACTGGGAAATTTGGGAGTGTTTTTGGCTTATCTTGTAAATATTTCTGGATTTTTTTTGTGCACGGCCTTTTGTAGCCAAGTGCAATATGCTGAATGCTAGCTGGATAACAGCATGCTCCATGCTTAGGACATAGGAACAGCATGTATTTGTTTACTTATTCAAATAACACTAGGGGTGAGGTTGCTCAAAAACCAAAACAATTCTGCTAAAAGGAACTAAAATTTCTTTTAATGTGATTCATTTAGCCAGCCACCTTTGAAATGGAAAATTTGTTCATTTAGTTTTTTGAATTAATATGCATTATTTTACAGTTCATTTTTAAAAATATAAAAAGAGTAAAAATAATTTTCAAGTACAAGAGAGCGTTCTCATTGTTCAAATCAATTCCAAGAATAGTTTTTTATTTCAATCTCCAGGTGAAGCCTATGCAACCTTCTCAGAGGAGAAGCTTCTCATAGCTTCAGTTGCCTTGCCCACATTGTACTACTGCATTTCACAAAACAGATGTTCACAGACCGCATTTACTGCGCTGCCTCCACTGCACGCTGGGCTAAGGGTATGCTGACAATCAGGATATCGATGGGGTAATGCAACTGGGAGGACAGAGGGGGCAGATTCAGTAGAGTAGATAAAAACACTACTATCTCACCATAGTATTACATCTGCCAGCTGGTAACAATTTACTGATTTACACAAGAATACTTCAATTGCAGTCTCCCAACCAGTGCAACTGTTACAAAAACTTGTAGGAAAGAACATTTTGATCAGCACATTTTTCCTAGGGGCTTGAGGCATTAACTTGCTCGTCCTTACTGGCACACACATCCCCACTTCCGCCCAGCCTAGCGTCGGGAACTCAACTCCTAAAAGCTGAGACCAGCTATTTTATTTTGTGCAATTGGCTAACGCATATGAATGCAAAAAAAAAAAAAAAAATCCCCAAACAGCAGCAACAAAAAACCCCAACCAAGTCTCAACATACCAGCAGCCAGACCATCCTGTTGCTTGAAGCACTGATGTCTCTGTTGCGACAATCTTCTGCATTATCAAACCAGTGGCTGTTCTTGATGAGGCTCTGTCTTGCTCTAAGCATTTTTCCTCAGTGCTTTCAAGGCAGCACAGAATACATATTCCCTTGCAAGGGAAAATTCCTCTCACAAAAGAATTTAAACCAAGAAAGTATGCCATCTGGAAAAAAAGTAATTCTAACATATTATGTGAGAAAGTGGTAACATGGTTAGCTGAGGCCACATCCTCATGGACTGGCATAAATGGAGATCTCAATAACAGGGGTAAAAACTCAACTCTGTACGCACATTGCCAAGGCTGCTTTGGTACATCATAGCATGTGCTAAAGGGCAACTTCTGCTTTGTACTAGACACAATGTTCAGATTTGCTCAGACTTTTAAGTTTGCACCAAAAAGCTGGAAAACAGTGAAGTTGTCAACTTGGAAAGACACTTCTGAAGCTGGAAGTGCCCTGATCATCACAACAAAGTAAGCAAAACCACTTAAGAACGGGGAGTGACACATTGCTGTTTTAAGTACAGCATGCTGCCATTTCAGGCTGTTTGCCCTCCTTCACTGCCTGAAATCATACCTTTAACTTGGTGCTTCACAGTTGCATCTACAGTGTTTAGAAATAAAACAGGCAGGACCAAAGCACTCTGCTCTGGGGTCTCCGCTGGCTGCACCACCCTGCCATTTGTAAGCAGCTTGGGGTTTACCTCGGGGGAAGCTGCAGGAGGCTGCTGACCCCTCGCTGCAGCCAGCTGCTTCGCACAGCTGCGCACAACAGAGCAAACTGCTGAAGGCCAGCAGAAAAGAGCTGTGTTTCTGCCAATACGATAGAACTGGTCTTGATGTAAAAAAAAAAAAAAAATTTAAAAAAAAAATCATTCGGAGGCCAGTACATCCCCTACTGTGTATCTCACATACCAAGACAAGCAATGTTTGAGACCAGGCTATTGCCTGCACTAGAGAGCACATCTGCATCTAGATAGAGACCTAACGCTTCAGCACAGGTCACTGGGTACTTTACACAGGGGCACTCGACCCAAGTGGTAACCATTAACTGCTTTAGCTCACAACCACCCAGCCGCATCCTTCCTTCACCTCTGAATTAGGACAACACGCTGCCTGCCATTCTGTCAAACAACCTGACCTCCCCCCCCTGCCACCCATCTCTCACTGGTTGCACTAACAAAGAGCTAGTTTCTTGCTTGTCCTGCAGTGCCCTTCCCACCTTGTTCTTGTCACCCCCAGAAACCTCTGCAGATGCTGCTGCCATGTCCCTTTCCCAGGCTCTGTAGCTTCCTCTTGTGAGCCTCAGCTTTTCTTACTCATTTCTCTTCCATCTCTCCAAGTGCCAGTATCTCCTCTTGCTTGAGGTGCATCTCAATTCCCGAGGGAGTTGATAGGTTCTCCTAACTTTTACAATTAGAACCACAATTTTTATTTTGCTTCTTTTTGTTGGGATTTTTTGGGGGGAGGCAGTAGGGGGAGGTTTGAAGAACAGACTCTTATTGCACAGTCCCTACATCCCTTTCGCTCCAAACACACTAATAATCATGCAACTAGACAGTTCCAATCAGTACCAGTAATACTTAAAGAATCAGAAACTGGGTTCAGTTTTTAGGTTTAAACAAGCATTTATTTTCCAGGACATCCTAGAGATCAGATGTCCTCTGCCTCCCAGGTACTGAAAGGTAGCAAGACACAAAACAGACTGTGGTCTTTTTCATAGCCTGTATTTCATTTAATCCCAAATTCAAAGACACCTTGTACTTCAAAAACAGATCCCAGTAGAACTCCTCCGACTGGAAACAATCATGTATGTTTATTTTGTCACCAGTTCAACCCCATACGGTTTTCCCATCTCTAAAATTCTGCTGTGTCCTGCCAAAAATCACTTGCAAGTATCTTGTCACAGTCCAACGGGAACATAAGTGCTGATACCAGTGAAACACCAGGACCGCTTTGCTGAGGTTGGAATGCACTGCAAACATCCCACTTGTCCTAGAAGTCAGATTCTTGTACTGCTCCCATGCACCCCATGCTAGTCTTCTCTATCAAATCTGATCAAGTAAATACTCTTAGTCATCTCTCACTCTTCAGCAAGCATTAGCAACTTTTCTCCAATAATTTAGTCCAAAAAAGTTACTTTAAAACATAGACCCTTCTTCCTACGGGACTTAATTAGACTTTTTGTCAAAACCATTAAAAATTGGGGTTTCTTGACAGGCGGAAGAGAATGAGGAGAGTAGCGTGTGTTTCAACAAGAACAAGTGTTCGAGTCCAAAAGAAGCAGACCTTGGCAGAAGCCATCACAATTGAGAGCAAGGAATCCCACTCATTCTGCTCCAACTTACCTTAATAATTACCTTAACATGTTTCAGAAAGAGAAGCTGGATTAACACAGCCTAGCTTGTTAAGAGATCTCACCAATTTATACTGAAACGAGTGCTTTGAATACATACTAAAATGCACAAACTCACTGATCTTCCTTAGGGAAGTCTGGTCCTTCACCCTCACCATTCCCAAAACAAAAAGATCCAAGGATCTGGGTATTTCTAGGTTCTCAATACAACTCTTTGATAGTGCTGCAACAGAGCTTTGCTTGCTCAAATTGCCAGTTTGTACCAGTCATAGTAGAGGTTCATCTGTGTAGTCAGGTAAGACTGTTTTCAGACTCTTTAGAATACCTCTGGATGATGAAGTGGGGCAAAGAACCCTCCCATCAGATGACTGTAGACAGCAACTGGATACAAAACACAATCAGAAAAATTCAAGACAACAGTGATGCTCCGAGAACAGCCCCAAAGTGCTCCCCTATGGCAAAAATATTGGAACTGTGCTAGAAATCAATCATGCTGTCATTTGTCCGTTACCTTAATAATGGAGGAGGTACATAGGAAGAAAACCAAAGTTGGGACTAGCGAAGGCAGGCAAAGTCTAAAGGTAAGAAGCACATTAGAGTACTAGCAGATTCATAGGATGGTGCTGGTGGGGAAGGAGAAAAAAAAAGTCAACTGTAGATTTCAAGGTAACAAAGAAACACTTTTGCAGTAGGCTTTTCTCCCTCAGGAAAGGAAGAATTTAACTTACAACGTCATTTTCCTCTTACACCAGGTTCCTCTAATTTCTCCTACTTAGTGACTTCTCATAACTCTCCATCCTATTAATTTAGTTTGCTAATATTTTTCCCAACCAACTGTACTCATTTGTTTAGTATACACTTCACAGTACTTTTCCCAGTCTTTTAACTACAGCAACTTACCTATTAAGCATTTTAAATTTCAAATCAGCATTTTGAAGTTAAAGTTTTATTTTGTGCTTCTCTTAGAACTGCTGTGATCAACTTAACTGATAGTCCCTGGAATCTTACAGGTAATGTTAGGGCTACCACAATTGTGCTTTCCTTCTTCAACCACACAGCCTCAATTTGTGCATCTTGCATAGTCCATATATATTTTCCTGAAGGACTTGCTAGGGTTTCAGGTTTGGGGTTTTTTTTGAGGACTAGAGGATTGTAATCTTAAAAAAAGTGCTATTTCATATTTGTTTACTTAACATTATATTCTTCCTTCACATAACTATAAATGCTAAGAATGCAAGAACACCTAAGTGATAGATACTCCCACATCAAATTCCCTTAAAAAATTGACCAGGGAGAAAAAGATGGAATCTTTCTCTGAAACAAACAAATCAACCCCACAAATTGCCCCAAGCTCCACCGCTTTAGCAAAGCATATTTATATTGTCGATGTTATGCTTCCCTCTACTGTTTATCATAAGAAGTGCAGTTACCTCTTCACATTCTGAAGTCTTCCTTAAAAAAATCCAACATACAAACCAATCTTTAGTTGCAGGCAAAACTTAGCAAATAAGCTTAATGAAAGTTTCATTTTGTTCATGAAAAATTAGAGGCACTGAGCAGAACTATCCCCGCTTATCTCAAGCTCAATATTACATGAAATATCAACCTACAACATGCTAATTGTCTCATGTTGTAGTTTACAGTCTATGAAAAAGTCAACTTCAAGCAGGCAAAAAACTTCAAAGACCAAAGCAATGCAACAAAGAGTAAAAAACCATCAAGAACCAAAGAATCATCATGGAAATAACTAGACATATGTGTCACAAAACAGTGCTATGTATTTCACATAACTGATTTTAAGAAATGAATTCCACAGATACATTAAAACCGTCAAAACAGTAGTGGTCTTTATTTCCATCAGACAAGTTAACACTTCAGTTAATATGAATTTATTTCAACACTTGGGAGATATGGAAATTAATGACTATTACAAAAGTGAAATAAACCCCCTTCCAAAAATATATTGGATAATACATGTGTCTGAATTTTATACTGTCCCTCTGATGAGCCCTTTACATTATGTGACATCAAATACAGTTTTGCAAGACAAAATAATTTATGGACTGGTTTTCAGCCTCTGATTTGTCAGCCCTCATGGTGTTTATGAAAACATGCTACGCAGCAACCTACATACATAAATTTCAAAGGGGTCTCAATTCAACTGGGGGAAAAAAAACAAATCTAGAGAGGTCCACAAATCCAAAAAGGTAGAGAATACTGTATTGGAATAAACACTCAAATCTTAGTGTCCTGGAGGGAAAGTTAACATTAGCTTAAAACCAGAAAATACGTTAGTATTTTCTAATTTTAGAAACTGGGCTTTGAAATAACGCAGTTATCAGTTGTTTTCGATTAAGAACAAGTTAAAAATTGCAGACTACAGAGAAGTCTTCAAATAAATGAAAACAAATCTCTTCCTTTTGTCATCTAATGCCAAGTATGTACCATATAAATAACATCTGTACTACAAAACTCTTCATATAGATCAGAGATTTTCAACAGAAACAGGATTTCATTTTAGTGTCAAACCAATAATTAAAATTTTAGTTCACATCTTGTTTAAAATTTTTAATATAGAGGAAAATTAGTCCTGCAAAACCAGTTACCAGTCTGTTCCTGTTGCAAGTCATGACTACTGAAAAATTACAATCTTAAACCCCCTGCCCCTGCCAAGTTTTCTCGCAGTCTTGCCAAGAAACCTATGTAGTCACAGAAAGCTTGTAAATTTTTTTTTTTTTGGGGGGGGACGGGACGGGACAGGGGGATGTTAAATAAAAAAGTGTCTCATCTAATGAGGAAAGGAAAGGCAAAAAAATCAGTGACTAGTTTTCACAGTAAAATGCATCAGCTTTGTAGTTTCATTTGAAACCAAGAACAAATCATGAAACGTCATGAAAATAAGATAAAAAATCTCCTAGAGTGATTACTAAATGAAGTTAAAATTACCACACTAATCAGTAAACCCCAGAAGAAAAGCAGATGCCTCATATCACAGGTCCTACATTAAACCGTATCCACTTTTTAAAATAAATCCATAAAATCTGTATGTTTGGCCACTTTGCACATTTTTCCCCTAAAAAATACAGTGTACAGAAAAAAAAGATCTCGTTATTCCCAGTATGAATTCTGAAGTATAAGCTCAAAACCCAGAAGTTAAAGATCAGCTAAAAGGATTTTAAATTATTTACAAATCCAGCAGGTAGAACTACCATAATGGCTTCATTTCCATCCTTGTAGTGGCTTTCACTCTTATCCAGCAGCATCTGCAGTAGGAATCTCTTCAGACAGCTTCATCACTAATCATCTGTCATTTTAAGCAATTCTAGAAGAGCCCCAACAGCTCCAAAATAACCCTTTAAACAAGGCAAAAGCAAAACAAAACCAATCAAATTCCAAAATAAGACATAAGCATGTAAAGTCTTCAGTTCTGTTAGGGCAGTTAAAAGATCTTTCTTATAAGATCAGCCCTGCTGTGCCAAGTATTTGCTGTATCTGAATTATGATTTAATATGATCTTGTTTAGGTCCAAGAAAGGGCTTTATACCAGGAGCAATCTTACACAGTTCTCCAAAATTGTCAAAAAAGAAGAAATTACAGAACCACTATAATGATGCTGTATTGAGGCAAGGCAGTTTCCATTACGAACACATCCATCTGACAGTCACCTCAAAGTTAGGCTTACAAAAATTAATTCTAGTTGAGGTTTATATACCAGACCACACAAATGAACACTGGTGGTACTAGGGTCAGAAAGCAGAAATAAGATGTGCAACGTTTAGCAACAAATACAACAAGATTAGTGATCAAGCCAGGGAGTTAACAAGGGGTATTCTCAAATGAATTTGTAATTAAATAATGTTTATGCAGAACTTAGTTTGCGCATTCACTTCAAAGCAATGGCATTGAAATTCTCCCTCAACTTCACCAAGAACCACAAGATTTTTGTACTTACAAATAAAAGTTCAACATGTATTTCCTTACCTCATGTTCCAAAAACAGAGCTTTCAGCTGTCCCTTGGACCAATAATCCATAGCATATGCTAGCACCTTCATAGAAATCATATTAATTCTGAGAAAGTTGCCAACAAATACCACCTTGTCGATGTTCTGTAAAATTGAAAAGCAGACCAGCAAAAATTATATTCAGCTACATTATTTGCCTCATTCAACATGTACTTCTGCCTCCACTATAAAGTTAAATGGGAATTTTGGGTTACATTTAAATTCTCCGGACTGAAGCGTCAAAAAAATAATTGCAGTTACTGACCACTAAGTAGAGATGTTGCAAGAAAAACAACAACAAATAAGTTTTATTCCAAAGAAAGTGAGAGGCTGATATCACAGATGGTGAATATTTGCTTAAAACCCCAGGACCTTCCCAACATGAACAGGATTGTGTGTTTTGTTGTTTTGGGGTTTTTTTTAAATTGTATATGACCTGGCTGCACGAAGACATCTTTTCCCCCTGCTTATTAAATGAAGCAACTTCCCAGAGATCACTATGATTATTAAATCCAGATGGAGAATCCCTGAAAGGTATCTGAGAAGGATTACATTAGAGATGGGAAGAAGCATCTTTCATTATCTATTAACTGGACTGTGGTTCCATTTTCAAAAAGCAAGCAAAACACGGCCAACATGATACTTGACATGTATTGCATTCCTTTGTTTCAAAGCTCACTTGAAAGCTCAGTTTTCATACAGAAGCTTAAGATCTTTGAACAATCAGCACTATGCTGTCAGTGAGAAAGCCACACACTGTCCTTACTTGTGTGCACATCAGTGCCCGTAAGCAACAGTTCTAGTGCTTAAACAATGCCCATAACTATCCTACCAAGTCCAGTTTTGCCTGTTATGCACAAAAATGCACTTGCATTTTGAACTGGTGTACCATGTGATGTTCACCATACACTACAACTGGTCCAGAAGATTCAGCAGGAGACCGAACCCTGGAGACAAAAGCTTTTACAGGAGTCTTGAAGGAGCCCTAGAAATGTATCTTCAAGAGTCCTCTGCTGAAAATTACCAGCAAAAATCTGCATAGAGGCTAGAATTACCAAGTGTTACCTCCACTAGATTCACACAGCTCTATAAAGCCCAATGCTTGGTTCTGCAGCAATTACTTTGCTACAGACCTCAGTTTTGTTGTGTCCAGTACTATGCATGTGACATACCACAGAGAACATCCTCACCTGAATACTCAGTATTGGAGAGTGCTGATACCCAGATACAATAATTCATTTATCGAGTCTCTGATGACTGAGTTACATGTCTGATTGTCCTCAAACTAGACACATCAACACAAACTTTATTTAAATAATTCAGGTTCATAGTCATTTATCCCCTTGGACTCTGCAGTCACATCAGCATGCATTCATACTTGTTCCGAGGAACTTCTATGGCTGAAAATAAGAACTTCTCAAATTTCAAAAGGCTGCTACTAAACATGGCAAAGAGCACTTTGCATCCTCTGACAAGGCAGTTTTGTCTCTGAAGTAATTTCTGACAAAGGAGGGACAAACGTAACTGATTAATTTCCTGTAATGCAATACCATCAAATTGATTAGAATCTAATTTGAATTTCATTTTCATGACATTATTTTTTTGCTGAATATACACACGAAGCTACTGTTACCAGAAATTCAAGCAATACCTAACACCAAGTATGAAAATTACTGAAAATTTTAAATCTAAAAATACTAGTCATATCTACTAGAATAGCAGAGTGTACATCAGCATGCAAATTTCATATCAATTTTATTTTCCAACATTCCTTGCCTTGACAAGGTTAAAAATTATGTTAAAGATGTAAAGTTTCCTAGATTTTTGAACCGAACTAAAAACAGCTTTAGCATTTTTCAGGAGTCGGAAAAATGAAGAAATGCTACTTTTATCTCTTAAGGGAGTCTTGCCAATTTAAAAGTAAGTTGTTCACTGCTGAAATATTCAAAGCTGAAAGACAGAGGTCTTAAACTGATGAAGGGATGGTGATGAAATGCTTACTTAAGCTAACCAAATTACAAGATCCTGGAAAAGACAGGCACTCTTTCACTCTGTGGGGTCTTGCTAAATTGTTCAACTATCCTGCAGTAGAAAGCTATAGTATAGCTTCAATATAGTATATACACATATTTGCCAATATAATTGAATAGGGGAATCTATATCAAAGATGCAATTAGAAAAAACCTGCACATATTTTTGCAAGAAGCTTCATTCAGATGCAGCTTACACGCTCTGCTAGTAAGAAAAGTATAAACCAGGGAGATTGGTTTCCTTTATGCAGCTCTGCTGTGCCTAGGACAGACTGTTTCAAATGATGTGTAGCCAAATGGTTCCAGACTATGGAATTTTTCTACCCCGCTGCCAACTTTGTGCAAGCAAACTTTGCTTTGAAGTTCAGCAGACAGAATATTTCATTTATTCCCCAGCCTCATTTTTTCCTGCACATATGCAAGTCATTTTCAACACAATATTAAAGCTGCAATCATTGAAAAAAAAACTTATCAAAACTCATGCTTCAGGGCATAAATTGATTTTGTCAAAGAACCTAAAGTGAGCTTCACCATAACCCGAATCTAATACACACAATCTCCACAAAAGAATATATCATATTCAACTGGTTTTTAAGCTCTTATTTGGGCATTTCATTCATCAAGCTTGGTGAGAGTCAGAGCCGTATCTCCCAAAGGCAATTTAGGTGTCTAGATTATTTAGCAGAATGATAGCATTACATTTTTTTTTCCCCCTGAGAGCAAGCTATCTGGAGATTAGCTTACTTGCAATGATATAGCATGTTTGAATTTTTTTTTTTAATGGTATGTAAAGCTACTAAATGAAGTTTTCATTCTCGAAAGCTACAAAATAATTTAGTTCAAGTGTTGGAGACATTCTACTTTGACAGTGTCTGTGAAATAAAGAATACTGTACACATCAATCCACATTCCTCCACAAAATTCTATGGAACATGTCCAGTTTTTAAGTAAGCCTGCCCACAAAACATAGATGTTAGGAACTTTTTCACAATGACTCAGAAGCATTAGTTTCCTTAGTAGCCTATTTCCTCCTCTGAATGCATCGCATGTGGTTCCCTGCTGCAACTCTCCATGCTTTGATAGCCCTGTACAATGCTGCTTGAACTCCATGCCACAAGGCAACACTGTAAAGAAGCTGAAAGCAAAGAGAACAGTGAAAGAGAATCATCCTGACTGAAAGAGTCAAATTGCCAAAAAAAAAAAAAGTCTGTAGCCACTTTTCACAAAGAAAGGTTATCAGTGGCATTTGATAGGGGCATACACTAAAACTTGTGCTGTTCAACATATTTTAAAAGTGCTCTAGAGAGGGATATTAGCAACAAACATAACATTTATTGGCATACAAAGTTATTCAGGAGAGTCAGAATAAAGAATGAACAGCATAACGATGCTGAAAAGACTTCACCCAGTGACTGAGGAATAAAATGGCAGGTGAAGTTTAAATTAAAAACTGAAATGACACAAATGGAAGGGGGAAGAGACAGAGACACTTCAGTATTCAGACACAATGATAGGCTCCAAATTAGCCACCACCACTCAAGAAAGACTGTGGAGGGACTGCGGATGGTTTCTTAAAAAATATGAGCTCCATGCTCACAAAAATAAAGTACCAAGAACTGTTAGTAAAGGAACTCAGAACACGAACTTATCAATATGCCATCACATAAATTCATTGTGCAACCATGCTCTGAATACTGCATGAAGATCTTATCATTCGATCTCAAAATTAGAACTATAAAAAGATTAAAAAGACAAACAGTGGAAAGAGAGACACAGAGTGTCTTCTGTAGGAGAGGAAACTAAGTATTAGGACTTTCTGTCTTGGAAAGATCAAGAGGTAGATGTGGTAAAGGTTTATTAAAAAAAACAAAACCCAACAAAAGCACTAGTGATGAATTATTTGCTATTTCTCATAAAGCAAAAAGCTAGATAGGACCCAATAAAGTAATCAGATGGCAGTTTGGTGAGTTTTTTTGTTTTGTTGGGATTTTTTTGGGCTGTGCGGGCGTGTTGTTGATTAAAAAAATAAAAAAGAAGCACTTTCTTCTAACCACAGGATGCTACGGAGCTAAAAACATCTATGTATTAAAAAAAGATTAGATAAATTCATTGAGAGCAGATAAAAGAGATTAGTTACCACATAATAGTAAAGGATGCAATTTGCAGCTCAAAATAAGTGCCTAAGTGTTTGGGGTTTTGTTTTTGGTTTGTTTTTTTTTTTAAACTGCTGGAAGCTGGAAAGGTATATGAATGGAACAATCCATCCATAGTTATCATGCCTAAAGAAAAGAATGTAACAAGCATCTGATAGGAGTTTAAGGCAGGATAACAAACTGTATTTTTCTTCTCTCTGATCCAGTGCAATGGATCTTATATCTGTCAAAACATTTAACACAATACACAATTCGAACCCATCATGCTATGGAAACAAGCCAAGCAAAATACTATTTTAAAAAAAGAGTCTGTCATGGTATAGTAAGATCTGTTAACAACTACAAGGTAATGGAGAGTATTAATTTGGATTACAAAGGCATTAATATCTATGTATTGCAGCTTGAGAGCAACTGAACAGCTCTACGTATCAATGGTTCAAGATCTTTACAGTCAACTTTTCTCCCCCCTTCCCTACCTTTGAAGCTCAAAGTACCTTACACTTTGCATCAAAGCATACACATAACACAAATCACAAGAGTTAGGACACCACATTAAATATATGTATATTTACCAAGGCCAGTTACACACCTACTATACCAGCAATTTACATTTTTGTATTCTGATAATCTTACTATGTTGTTTCTGAAGTTTTTAAGCTCATAGTAAATATGCTATCTTACCTCATTCAATGCACACATGCGAGCAATAGAGCCTATGTTGTTGGTGATGGTGACCAAAGTAGCTCTGGCCAAGTCCTCTTTACTGATGGAATCTCTCTTTTCTTTACTCATCATATGACCAAAGCTGTGTGAGGAAGATTATTCCTTTTAATATGAGTTATTTAGGAGTGCTAAAAGCCCTTAGAAATTGTATCATTTAATAAGCTTTGCTTGGATTGATATCCATTGATTTGAGACAGATTTGAAATGTGAAAAGGGATCTCATTGGAAAGGCAGAACAATGAGCAAAGACACTTCTTCTAAAATAACTAATTTAAATGGAAGCAAACAACATCAAGCATTGCTTAAACCTGTTTAAAAAAAAAAGAAAGAGTGAGAAGTAGGTGAGAGATCTAAGGACAAACCACATGATACATTCAGAGTGACATTTCCACATGGACATAGTGCATAGTCCAGGGATTACGCACTCAGTTCAGCATGCACAGTAAGTTTCCCAAGGAACTCCTTAAAAACAGCTCACTTAACACGTACCTTGAGGCTACAGCAGACCCTTGAAGGCCAAACCGCTCATAGTCTCCTCCATAGATATCTTTCACCAGCTTATCCACATTGGTGCTGTCTCCTTTTGCAGCCATTTCTAGTGCTTCTTCAAACGTTTCACAGCCAGTCAGCAGACAGCACAGGCCCAGGAACGTTCCTCCTCCAAGACTAGAAAAGCACAGTTCCTTCAGACCAGCAGCTTGAACCAGCTTTTACCACAGCTCTTCAGACTCGTGTTTTCAACACGGTCTACAGAGCTACCAACTGTATCTTGCAACTCTTCCCTCAGAGGAGTGAAGACAGACACCCTAAATTGAGTTTCTATTTAACATGGATGTCATCCAGCATGGTTAACTGAAATACTCTTAAGTCCTTAATATTTAAATAGCAGAAACGATGCTAAATAAAGGGTTAGCTGAGAATAAAGTCCAATCCAACACCGCAGATGTCAGTTTGCTATTTGTAGCACTCTAGCAAGTTTTCCTTGTGCAAGAATAATTAGCCAGCAGATCACTTAAGGCAGTGATGAAAGAATAAACAGCGATCAAAGTTAAATATCTATGCAGTGGCAGGCAGCCAAGACAGATCTTGTCCCCCTAGCCAGTGGTAAGAAGCAGTCTTGTTGGTTCCTGTTCAAAGCAAGGCTAGCATCAGCCCTGAATGTCTCAGCCCTCCAGAGAACTCTGAGCAAGGAGCAGTCACTTTAATATCTTGCACGGGCTCAAGTACAATATTTACTGACTACATAAATTTAGCAGGGAGTATTTGATTGTGCATAACAGGTTGCCAACTCATTTCATTAAAATTCTACTTTGGACTCTTCAGTCTTAACAGACATGAAACTTCAACTTACTAACCTCTACATCCTTCCTCATTCTTTCTTAACCCTTGAGAAAGTTAGCTTATTTGCACTGATTGCAGTCACACCAACTGGAGCCACTGTAAACAAGAGGATCAGTGAGACACCACACTTGCACTTCACAAAAAAGCACAGGAAGTCAGATAGGAACACCATTCAGTCAGTGCTTTTGGATTATTAGGCAAGTTTTTCAGAACACATCTAGTAACACTGTAATATATTCAGTATCTGAATAGTAGGAAGCTCTGCGCACCAGCCACAAGACAGTATTGATTTCATCATCTATAACAAGTTAGCAACCCACCGCAGTCATGTTTTTCCTTTCATAGTGGAAAGGATCAGAAGCACATCTACAGATATCAAAAGGGCTATGCTTGAAAAACAACCAGAATTGCAAAAAAACCAATACCTCTTCCATTCAACTTCTGTTCATCTGTATTGTATGCAGAAAAATGGCTACCATTGTGGTAAAGATATGCCCTACATAAGGCAACAGAAGACACATATGCAGTCATGTGCAGTATACAGGAGAAACTTTATTAATAACGTACCACGCACTGAAGAACAGAATGCAGCTTTGGAAGGGACTCTAGCAAATCCAAAAAGCTTCTTTGATGGTTGTTCTGGAAGGGGATTTTTTTAGGTTTTTGTTTTGGTGGTTGGTTGATTTGTTTTTAAGATTACAAGATTACTAAAAATGAAGCATACCAATTTAGTTTGCATGTATGAGGAAAAAGTGGGATAGATTTATTGGTATTTTTACTACTAGTCTGGATGGACACATTTATAACTAAAGTGGTTTCCTGTAAGCAAGCACTGTTGCCACATCTATGGAGTAAACTTAAACATGCCTCAGGCTGTTTTTTGGCCTTGAGAACAAAATTCTGCATCCACACTACTGAACTCCTGAATTACTAAACAGAGCAGTCGCATCTAAATCTCTTACTGAACATAGGCCAGAGACCATTTCAACTCAGCTGTACCCTACAAACCATTTCAGAGAGCACTAGCTGACCCAGGCTGAAGTCACACTGAAGACAAAGTAAGAATACAGACAATCAGATTCTAGTCTTTACACGCTGGCATTCCTTAATTTACCAGCATGGTCCAAAGATTAGCGCAATCAGTAAGGAAACAAGAGATCTAGTGAGATTCCTCTACCAAAATCCAGTAGTAGCAAGTAATTCTACAAAGCTTTCCTATATCCTGGATACATCCTAATTACTAAGCAAGACGTTTTTGTTTGGCCCAAACATTTTTATTTCACTGCTCTGACTGTTCTGGGGGATCAAAGCAGGGGAGAGAAGATTCATTTAGTGGGACAGCTTTATTTTGGTAATTCACAGCAAGAGATAGGAGGTAGGTAAGAACACGAAGAAGAGACTAAGGCAGCTCTAAAGTTGAATGGATCAATGATTTCCCTGATGTAGACGCCCTCTCTGAAGGAATCCTGGAACATTTCCAGCCTTGCTGCTGGTGGGCTTTTAAAAGAAATGGGAAGACAAGCACAATTTGGGGCTGCACCTACTAGTCACACTGTCTGGTTCTATCTGTTCAATTATTAAGGAGAAAAGAAAATAGAATTAAAAGAACACAGAATTAAATTTACCTGGATCCTGTGACTCTCTTATAGTTGTCCTTAGAATACACAGCTAGGATGCTGACCCCTGAGCCTATGTTAACCAGCAGCATAGGATATGGATTATCAAGGCAGTAAGGCTTTTTCTGGCACTGTTCAGGATCTGTAGGGTTTTCAAAATAATAGCACTCTGGTTGGCCATTGAAACCAACAGAATCAACATAAAGGAGGCCCTGGATCAAACAGTCCAATTCATCCAGTTTATGGAGTTGTAGATCAGCAATCTGGAGAAGAACAACAAGAAATTAATAAACAAACATTTCCTGGTATAATACAACACTGAGAAGGACAAAAGGCTCTGCTGAAGCACTTTGATCACTTTAATAGTAACACATTATGCTATTTAAACAGTACAAAGATCTGTCTAAGCATGAAGTCTGAAATAAAAAGAATTTGCTATCTGCCTGACAACAGGTACCTCCCAAAACAATGATGTGCTGCACAGTAATGTATTTTAGTTCCTTTGCCTTTGAGATATTCCCTGCTCTGCAAGCAGGAAACATTTCCCCCCCTTAGTATTCTGAAGCAATAAATTTCTTTCCCCTCATCCCCATCCCAAGAGGAGCTGCGTTCTGGAGCTTTTGGACAGTATCTGACACATGCCTGCACAGCAGCATTCCTCAGGATGCAAAGTATTTTAACTCATCATCCAACTACATTTCCCAGCAATTTAATGAAATATTCAATAGAAGCGTTAAGATCAAGAAACTTCAGTTAAAGAACAAGATAGTTAAAGCCTTACAAAGTGCACATGTTTATGTTAATATGCATTAAATATGCAGTGGATTATGCTTAAAAGATTTGCATTTTTTTTAGTATATGTCACCAGTAATCTGAGAGCGCTATTTCTTTAAATTACAATGAGCACTTTAAAATGCCTCATAAAAAAAATGGTATTCGCAATGTTTGGTGAAAAACAATATAAAAAAACAAACAAAAATATTGTCAGGCCCATGTCTCCAGCAAAACGTTCATAAAAATATAACTGTAACAGAAGACAGAAAACCAATTGTAAAAGCTTAAAAAGGACACTCCCTCTGAGATCTCACAGGTCACCCATGACTGTACTTAAACAGACATGTCTACTTGCCATAGCATTCTGTTTACTAGAATTAGAAATCACAACCCTTTCTTGAAATAGGATACAGTGACAATCTGTAGAAAGTCTCTTTTCCAGATGACATTGAGCTTAGACTTGTGTTAGGGAGAGGAGAGGGAGAAAAAATAGTAAAGTTGCCCATCCAAACCCTGAGGTCATTTGCATCCTCACGCCTGCAAAGTAGGTCTTACCTAACTCCACTTTCTAGCAGAAAAAGCAACAGGGTATTGGGAACAAAAGGGAGTTATACAGCACAGAGCTGGTTCTCAAACATTTGCATATTGCAGGATGTTTTTATAACAGCTAATGGAGAAGATTTACGAGGCTAACTACCTCCTATTTTTAATTCTGGAAGCTATATTAAGTCACTATAAAGAGGAAAGATATTTCTGTGGAATGGGCATGGCCAATAGGTTACATTCTTTTGAGCTATTTAAATCTCTCCCCTTAAGTTTTTTCTCTACTTGTACATAGCTCTAACTTGCCTTAACTGAAAGCCATTCTACTCTTTCGGCCTGCCCTTTTGTTATACTTGCTAGTCCTCAAATCCTGGAACCACAGAAAAGAAATAAGACCAAAAAGACTCAAACCAGCAGTCTCAAAGACCTCAATATAGATCCAGTTATTCATAGGGCAATAGAGACAGGTGGAGATCATTTCTCCTTGTTTCAGTATTTCCCCCTGTAACTTTTGCAATCCCTTCATATTTTTTTCTTGGTTACCACATGGCTACACAAATTACAATTACAGAAATACAGCATAAAAGACTTGAACCATTTAGCCAGCAAATGAAAAGAATAAACACGAATTGGGAGAAAAGGTTTTTAAAGAAGCATTACAAAAATCTCAAGGCTACTTTGCAAATATCTTGGATTTCAGCAATTTCTTGCTATTAGACTGAGAGGAAAAGCTCCAAAAGATACACAGTACAAGGCATTAACATAATAAATGCTTCATGAACTCTTTCTCACAATGGACATTGTATGGAGCCCACTAAGTCATCACTCGTTAGAGGATTCACTTATTTTGTTAAAACCCAACTAACATTGCACATAGCTAGTCAAAATAAGGAAAGATTCTACACTAATCATGATCTTTCTCTAGGTTATGTGCTGTACAGTCTCAATTTCCTCATCTTCCTGTATAAGCTAGATGCAGCACGACCAAACACGATCTAACACAGATACAGCAGGCACAAACATGCTATGAACCAGAAGCCTGCTATACAAGGACATGTCATTAGCAGATTTATGGCCCCAACTGTCAAAACCTCTATTCTCCCATAAGCCAAATAAGCAGCTTGTGGCTGGGTTTGTCTCATCCATGTTACACTTTTATAAATAGGTAAGCATCAGTGAGAGACCTTGCAAGACATGAGCAAGCAATGCAAATCTAAGAGTAAAACACGTCTGGCATCAGTGCAAAAATACAGACAAAATCCTTCTTTCTACAAACTCTCCAGTCAGCCCACCAATTTTGTAAGGACAGAACAAAAGAAACTAATGAAAGATTCTTTTTCAAGCACTAAGCATAGAAGTTTTATTAGATCCAGCCCTCTACATATAAAAGACATACTAGAACTTGCTCTGCTTTTTATAGCTCTCTGCTATATTTAACAGCTGATATACTGTAAGCAGAAAATCCCTATTACTGCTTTCTTTCATGTGTGATTTTCATAGCAGACTGAACAACTATTTTCCTGCGTTGTTGCAGCAGTCTGGTTTTCATTTTTGGAAGGAGCAAGACTGGCATCAGTATTCCATGTCGATCCACCTTCATTCAGAGAACCGCAGGCTCTGCAGCCACAGAACCTCTGAGGCTCCAAACAGCCCAGTGAGCCACCACTGTTCTTGTTTCTAAACACAAATTAGGGCACAGTTGCAAGAAATGTAGTAACCCAGTCCTGTACAAGAAGCCATGATAGAGCCAGGGTCACAATTCCCAGTCCCTTTCCCTGCATATAGAACTACCTTTTCTCTATTAGTTTCTTTGCTCACAATAACTCTAGTAGCAAAACTGCATCACAAAATAGATGTGCCTGTAAAGATCGTAACTAATGTATGAGCAGGCAAACATTTTTTTTCTGGTGCCATCACCTGACCTACCACACTCTACTTGTCCTCATCTTTCAGCTGTTCAAAACACTTCTCCTTGCAGGAGCCAAAGTTTATGTGCAAAAATGCAAAACAAAAACGGGAGCTGTGTGTAGAAGCACATTTTAATTGGATGTTTTTCCCACAACTTTTTACAAAATGCATTTGCAGATATTTTCCAGCCCTTCACAATCCCTAATATGAGGGCAGACAGCGTAATGGTCAACTTATCCCGCTCTGCACTCCTGTAACTATATTCAGCACAGTGCCTCTCTACAAAAGTTTTATGTCAGAAAGTTGCACTATGAGAGGAAGAACTGCAGAACAAACTACTATACAGGACCCTGGAGGGAAAATTTATGATGTTACAGGGAAACCATATGCACATTTTTTAAAGGAAAAATTTTTCTGCATTATAGCCAGACTGTAGAAATTCCTCTTTATTTTAGACTGTTTTTTAAATACTGGGGAAGGGGAGGGAACAAAACACTTTGGACTTCAAGGAACTCTTCAGGACCATCACAAGGAGGCACTCAGGACTTTAACCATGTTTACAAGCGGGTGCAACACAGCAAGGAAGTAGTAAACACTTCCCCATGATAGTTCACACCTTAGCAACAAACTCCTGAAACCCAGCTGATTTCAAGGATACACAAAAGGTCTGTTGTTACTGTGTACAGATGCTATTCTGAGGAGAATGAAAGCCCATCTCTTGTTGTACACTTGCAAGAAGTGCTGGAAAACAGTACTGTCTGTTCAAGTTCAGGGGGGTTTTTTTGTTTTTTAAATAAATATGCATAATGTCAAACAATTTTTAGCTGTAATCAAGTACCAGACAGTATAAAAGGAAAAAAACATGGTACCAACTTGCTGCTGCTTTGAAGTATGGAAGCACAGAAGTCAAAGACTTGGGTCACGTTTGTTTCTTTATGTGAGTACATATTTCCATCTCAGCAAGGAAAACATGAAACAGTCCAGTCCTCTACAAGTGAGCTGAGGGCAGCCATGACACATATGCAGCAGGGTTCAAACCTAATGAATCAACATCGGTGTGCAGATGTCTTTTCAATGAAGCTCCAGCTCATGAAAGATTTCACCCAGTTTGAATTTTCACACTGTTACCAAGTTCTGGTGAGTGCAGGAATGTCCAACCCCAGATGCAGTTACAAGTTCATCTGTCTCTTGGACTTCTAATCAGAAATATGATTTTTTTTCTGTAAGAAACTGTTAGGAACATAACGCCTTGCAAGTTTTTAATTGTCAATTACAACAGCCTCATTTACTATATCACTCTGGCTTTTACATGCCTTCTGGGCATTGCTCCAGTTTTTATTTCTTATAATAGCTTACGGTCTAGCTCTTCCTTCCATCTCCCTCCCATCACCTCTCCTCCACTTTCATAAAGACATACTTTGCTTCCTTTATATTTTGATTGTCTTTACGTCAACCCCGAACCCTGCTGCTTCTTGAGCTCAGATGAGGTACTCCCCCCAGCTCATTCCACACCCTGAGGCTGGGAAATATCCACTCACATTCAAACAAGACAAAGTCTAAAGCAAATAAAGGGTAAACCCAACATTTGCTGAGGCAGAAGAGAAGACAGACTCTGCACCAGCTTTGGGCAAAAAAAGCACTACTCTGGGATCCTCTGCAGAGGATCTGCCCTCTCGCCCAGCTAGCTGTAAGGTTCTCTTCCCTCTCTTGACAGGGAAGAGATGCATGTTGCTTCTCCCCATTCCCTCTGAAGAGTTTCCTAGCTTCTTGTGGTGGTGGTAACAGAAGGTATCGTGGTTACTTCATCCATTCTCTGGATGCCGCTTTCAACTTCAGCCCAATCTACACACTACAAGCCAGCACCTATGGCCTGAGCAGCAGTGTCCAGCCTCCTCAAGCAAGTGAGGTGCAACAAGATTTTTGAGTGTCTTACGCTAACCTAGAGTTACACAGCTTACTCATCCTACAACACAGGACAGTGAGTTTATTTGTTTTAAGACAAATACAGTCTACAAGTCACCCACAGGCATTCGGTTCATACCACAAAGTCAAGCCTTCGAATCAGCTAATAACTGGCACAAGGAAATCACTCTCCAACAGCCAAGCTTACTCTTAAAGCATTTTTCTTAAACATTATGGGGAAGGTCAAAGCCTGAGTTTGTGTTGGTAACAGATTTCCTTCCTCCCCTGCCCCAAATGTTGCTTATTAAGTGATTGGTTTTTGGCCCAGGCCCTGCTTCCACTGAAGCCAGCAGTAAGATTTCTATCAAGACAAGTCAGGTTCTGTAGGTGTCTGTTCAGGAAAGGAATGCAAAAATCCCACCTTTGAGCCACTGCCATCGATAGGAATTTTGCAATAGAGCAGGTTTTAGACAAAAGTCTGAATAGTCCTTTCTTCCCTCATCCCCCATGTATCCTTTACATTGAGTTGCTTTACAGAACTAAGTGACAGCCTAAGAATTTATTCCTCGTTACATTAGCAGCATACTTTTGTGCAAGGAATGTGTGTGTGCTATCATGGAGGAGTCACAGAGTATAAAGAGATTTATATTACAAGTACACAAGCAAATAAGTCTATGTACTCCTTACTTTTATAGAAGTGATGTTACTTGAGCATTTACAGAACATGTGAGGTAACAGTACATAGTTGGGAAAAGGAGGGAGAATTATCAGAATTAGGTGACAGATTCATCCATGCCTTAACACCACTGTTACCTGAAAATAAAGTCAGCCAGCCATAAAGACCAGTCATTCGGGGGGGGGGGGGGGGGGGGGGGGGAACAAACAAACAAAAAACAAAACCGAGAAACAACACCCTAAGCTGGAAACAGTCCTTTTAGTGAATTACTTACTGGTGCTCTTCAATGAACATTAAGTATAACCATATGGTTGGTAAAATTATCTCTATGGTCTAGTTTAATGAATAGAGTCAGTTTTCCTACTTCTAGGGGAAGCATTCAGATCTTAAGAATGAATCGAATGATTTGCCAGGCTACTGATCGTTATTGCCAGCAGTCACCAAGCAGTCCATGGAGACTTCTCCAGGTCTCCTCGTATCCAACACTGTGGATCACATGAGAGGGAGGTCAGATAGCTAAACCTAGCTAGCTTTGTAGATTTAGTTGCCTTTCTGTGGCACAGAAGACAGGCTTAAGGTAAACAAAAGATGCCACCCAATTATTTTTTAATACACAAGCAACAGAGATGTCTAGATCAAACCTATTTAACTCATTTAGGGATTCAGAACTAGACACTGGAACAGGCAAGTAACAAGAGGGTGTTTGCTTGTCTATTTTAAGGAGAAAAAGCTGCTGTAATCTTAGAAGGATTCATTCTTTGGGATTTGAAGGCTGTTTTGCAATATGCTGGATCTTTTGTCCTAAATCCATGCAATCCTGAAAGTCCCATAAGCATTTAGAAGTACCATGAAATACTTATAACTTAAAAGCATGTACATAGGGAAATAAATGGCCAGAACAAAAGCATGCTACCTATATCAGTTTCATGACTTTCCTAGCATTTAGCCAGTTTTTTTGATGAAATTAACAACATTCACAAACATATTTCAGTTTTTCCACATTGCTTCTAAGTAACAGAAACAGGAACATTTAAAGCCTCCTCCATATAAGGCATTATACAATATTGAATCCTGCAAGAGCAGGATATTAGACTTGGCCCATGTTCTCTACTACTATGAGTGCATTAGAATGACCAAATATTTGAACCAGACATTTCAATGCTTTGAGAGAGCAATCCTGAAGCTGTTGTCCAATGTCAATTTACAGTCAGCAGAACACACTGAGATAGCCAGCTGCTATTACAATGGCTAATGAAGTGTGACAACTTAAGTGCCATTACCCAGGACACTCAGCCCTTTGAGAGAGATTAAGCAACCAAACCTTCATGTAATGGATAGTATTTTGCTTCTGTAATACTCTATGGACATTACAGTTTGAGCCAAGAAATACTTGCTATAAAGAAAGGTGTGGAACTGGATAGCTGTAAGAAGAGGTGTCCAAAGCACTCACTCAGGTGTGAGTGCACTTCACTGATTGCTCTATGCTACAAAACACCCCAGCCAGCCTTTATAGTGTTTTTCTTAAACTACTTAGAAGTGTTGCAGTGCACAGAATGTTAACTAAAACTGCAGAGTTGTGGGATTTCATGCCTAAGTCCACCAGTAATTTGCTATGTGACCTCATATTTTTGTACAATACCTAGCAAAACAGCCCCAACTTCAACTATGGCTTCCAGTGCTACATCAACTATATTGCAACTGAGGTGACAGACACTGGTCCCTCACTGTAAATTGCATATTTACACCAGATAAAGCCAAAGCTATGGAGAGAAATGCCTAGCTGTGATAGCCACCAGCTAACTTCCAGTTCAATTCTACAGCTGTGGGAGCAAGGGACATGAACCTCCTTATTAAGTAAGCAACTCAAGCTGCTATTACATCATGCAGGAGAAATGAATTTGGGAAGACTGACCATTCCAAAGGGATAGTCAGCCTCTTCAGAAAGTCTCATAGTGACCTCCCATTGTCACTAGAGAATGTGACCTGAATCATCCCCTGGACACATGGAAGGACGCTGGAAAACCTGAATTGAGGCCCCGTTGACTAGCACTAGAACTCACCACCTACTGTGGTGCCAACATCCTTACACAATGCGAGACAAACCAGAACTTTTGAAGACTCAGTCATCAGTAGACTGTAACACATAAGAGACTTGCAATCAGCCTAAAGGACAAGAAATCTGGCACTAGTAGTGCCACCAGTACTACAGCAATTCAGAAACTTGATAGTCCTTCATTAGACTAGCTGCTTCCATGTCCAACATTTACTGAAAATGATTGCACAACAGTGTAACAGCTGGAATTCACATTGATCTCTTACAACATTCTCTTTCCCCCTTAGGATCTTGGTCATCTGGTAGGTGAGGGGTATTGACAAAGAAAAAACCTCTTGTAATGCAGGAATGGATGCTTGGAGTTAAAAATGAAACACACAAAGCCAAGGACTGCAGTCAACGGCGGTTGGTAAATCAGTATGATAGCTCCCTAGACTGAAGCAGAGACAGAAGAGCAACTGATGTAACCTGTCATACCCAGTAGCCATCCCTCACTCTCAAGATCAGGTCAAAAGCTAGGGACAGAAGTGTCAGACCTGCCTGCCAAGTAAATCATTCACATTAATCTTAGTGAGACTGCTCTGGTACAGGCAGAGTAGTCATTCTTTCACAGAAGAGAGAGATATGCCCCAGTAGAGACACATACACAACAGGCAACTGCCTCCTGAGCGACTACTTCTCTCTAATGCAGTTTGTAAAACAGTGCTCTCTGCCTCTGTCACCACAATCAATTTTTGCAGTGCACTCTAGTATGCTCAGCAATAGTCCTAGCTCCCGAATGAAGTTTATACAAAGAGCAGCATCCCAATACTTCAGATTTACATCAGCTTCTGGAGCTCTGGAGTAATAACCTGGAGAGGTTATTTTGAAATTCTAGGGGATCTGGGACCTCATCACCTCATGAACTGCCTTTCTTCACATGACATACTCCCAGAACTGAAATCAAAAGCTAGCTGCTATTGTCATGCTTCCATACACTCTTTCTCCCCCTGCTCCACGCTTGGTCTTCCAGACTCTTAAGTCTGCTTGAAGACTAATACAATGGGAAGGGAACCTGAATCTAATCTCCAGCCTGTATGGTTTAATTTCTGGTTTTCTAATAGATATCCAGTTTGCAAGATGAGTACCTAGTCTCAGGCTTCTAGGTTGTCGTAACACACCCTGAGCTGATTATGCGGCATCTGATCATCACAGCTGTACTCTAAAAAAAACATTTACTGAAGACACCCTGCACAGTAATACTTCAGTAGAATACCCAGCAAGTAGAATACCCTCCCTCGTCCCCTCCATGTTCTCAGCAATTCCACCAATTAACAAATGTGAATTGATTCCGTTAGTCTTAATCAGTTAGGATGGACAAAAAAATGTTATTTTCTCTGCAAGTTTTAATACAAGTACTCCTATGATGTTTTCCCAAAGTACTTCCCGCTGAACCCTTATGAACTGTTCACATACCGTTCTAAAGTCCTCCTCAAACTTGTAAGCTCCACCTCCCGTGGCACAGAGCGTAGTGTGCAAACTGGAGAAGTTCTTTTCACTACCCATCTGTATGAACCTATGCATGGCACAGCTGGGAAAGCGGATGAAGTGCAGGTTTCCTTTGCGTCCACACATAGTCAAATTTTTCAGTTCAAGATGGACATCGCGAATGCCAGTTTTACCATAGGCTGTATTGGAGGTCAAGTATTTCCTAATGCTTTTCAGGTTTTCCACCTCCTCCTGTTCCTCTTCTACAGTAATGTCCTTAGGTTCAAAGTAGACCAGTTTAACCAACGTTCCACCGATATCCATTCCAAACCATGGAAACGCTAAGGACAAGGGGGTTGGGGAGGAAGAAAAAGAAAGTCACTATAAATATACAGGTTAGCCATATCACTTAAAACATCTGCTGAACAACAATTCAGTGCAGTCACAGTAGCAGCATCTGCTCCTGAAAGCTGATGGTCACTTACGTGTCCAATTCACATGTATTAAACACCTCTCTAAGTTAAGACTTCATAAAGCCTCAGTTAAGAAAAAGAATAAAGAAAATCTCAAAATGCTCTTCTCTGGAGAAGCAGGTTTTAATAAAATGAAAATATTTTTTCTCAGGAAAACATTTTACTCTTCAGTCAGCACCTCTTGACAGAGCACATGTACTGCATTTCACCCAGTCTGACTCCCAGCACCAATTCCTAAAATAGACTAAGGAGGAGAGGAGGAAGAAACAGCCAAACAGGAGAACAAGATTTCTCAAGTCACACTCCCACTGTGTAACATCTACAATTGCCTTTCCAAGACCAGTTGGAATTTCCACAGTCACAAAGCTCTGTCTGAGGAGCAGCAATACATAACTCTCCCATTATGCTGGGAGTCTCCAGACTTCAACCCACCAGAGCTAGCAGCTCTGTTGGAACTACAACACCTGCATATATTAGCGGAAACAGAATGAGCTGTTTTAAGTTCAATATTTACTACTAACAGTCCTTTTCTTTGAGCATAGACTCCCTTTGCTGGTATATGCATTAGCCTATCATACAACTATACAAGAAATGCCACTATTTGCTTCTCAGCATATATATGTTTGCCACAGCCAGCCTAGGTCTACCAAAGCCTTTGTTCTGTTAATAGCAAGAGAAAATCACTATGGAGAACACGCAGACAGAAGATACTAAATGAACCAGGTTGGTCTGCCTGCTCTGCTTTATATATACATGCATACATTTTAAATAGTAAGCCAGGTAACTCCATGAAGCAATAAGAACTGAGAATACAAAATCTACACACAGGTACTGCAGAAGGAGGCAGCTAGTAACGTTTCTTAGAGAAATTAAAAGTGCTGAGTATTTGGCTAACATCCAAGATCCATTTCTAAAACAGCAGTCACACAGTCACCTGTCTGCTTTTAGGGAGAATCAGACAGACTTCCTAGAAATGGGATTCTATCAACTAGGGCATCCCAGCTTAGTGTTGATAAACTCCAACCATGGACACGATATGCATTACTGATATTTCTGCCAGTGAACCTAAATGTAAACAACTTGGGGCAAAGATTTTAATAAGCATAGGAGGTACTGGTCACACTGTTCTTCCTCAGGTAATCATAGCTCAGTACTAAGTTACTCAACTTCAGGCTGAAAGGAGCTCAGTCTTTTACTTCTTACCACAAGGGTCTCAGCATCATTCTTGTCTGGTTGAATAATTCGAAAGTCTAAATTTCACAGTTGTTAATACACCCCCCCCCCACCAATCCTTAAATGTCGGATGTTTAAAACTTATCTTGCTCCATTGCTGTATGCCAAATAATTGAATCATCAGTTTCCCCTCCCTTTCCCTATGGACAAAGGTGGCATAATGCATAAACTCCCATGAAGTAGCTTGCTTACAGTTCAGTTTTTCTAAGAGCACCTACTGTTCTCTGTTGCAAAGTCTAATTTCCTTTTCCATGCCCTACAAGCTGCAAGACACAAAGACTCTGAAATGAAGTCTAATTTGAAGTTTGGGAAGATACATCCTATGCAGATGCATGAAAGCTCCCTGAAATGGGAAGAATTTGAAACAAGTGTTTTTAAAATAGGCTTTATTTTAAAGAGGAAAAATATGTTACCATATACTAACCTGTATCTCAAACACTTTTGGAAGTATAAGGTAAATATTTAAGCAAAGGTGGTCTGGTCCACACTGTACAACACTACAATGCAGTGGAGCTCAGGATGCCAATCCCATTAGTGATTTACACAAATCTTTATTTAAGCTACTGAGAACTTTAATTACCTGTCTCACTGGAACAGTAAGTCTCCTCCTTGGATGTATCTTAACTATGCAAGCAGGAAGTTTAATTTTAAAAGCAGCATGGTTGGATGTGCCATACAGAACCAGCCTATAGCTAAGTGTAAGCCAACTTCAATATTCTACATTAAGGGCATAAAATCTGCTACAATCTACCTGCACCAACAGTTGCTTTAAAGCTATAGCGTAGACTTAATCTTTAAGAGAGGGAAGAAGCATTCCATCCTCCTATCAAACACAAGCCCAGCAATAAAAGTGTTAAGTACTAATGACTGAGAGTTATTCATAAATGACTGCCAAGACATTTACTTTTATATCTTAACATTTTGAGGAGTCATAACTAAATCATTAACAAAAAATAAGTACTGTAGAAAACAACTATGAAGTTATTTCAAGTCTGTATAGTTCTTGGGATAGGTACACATAATTCTCACATTTAAAAAGCAAGCAGAAATGCCAAGAGACTTTTTTTTTTTATTCTCTCTGTGAATCCAGGCTCCTTTCATTTTGTTGTGAGCCAAACGGAGAGCTGCAGAAAGAAAAGAACTTTGCTCCTAGAACAGCAGCAGTTTTCTTCAGCACAAATAAAGAGCACAAGATCAGTCCACAACAACCAGTATTTCAGTTACGCAGAACAGCAGCTTAGTTTTCTTCACAGTTACTAACACCAGCTATTTGTTGGAATCACTTGCAATAAAGACAATAAGTATTTGACTGGTTGACCAATTAGGACAAAAACCAAGTCTCAAAGTTCCTGACAAGTCCCACTGAAATTCATATAACTTCCATACAACTGGAGTGACAGTAGAAACACTTCTGTATTCCAGTGATTATTTTAAAAATTTATTCATTGTATCTTTTGTTACTATCAATATGTTCCAAAACAAAATGCACCACTGAAGCACCATCAGTTCTTTTCAGTATCTTTAGATAACCCACCTTAGCTGGCACCTATACGCTTTCCTGACACCACTGAATGCGGTGCTAATCGGAGCATGCATGCAGTCTGCAAGGTGCTCCTGGGTTTTGCTGCCACCCTGAATACAGGGAGAAAGACCATTCAGAGGCCACCAAAATTATTAGGGCTCTCACTGCTACAACCAGGGGGTACGAAGAAAGAAAGGTATTTGTGTAGATACAGTTTCCACAGACTTAAGGGAAAATGGGAGGAAAATTGTGGGTTTTTTTTATTTTGGGCTCTTTGGGTTTTTTTGTTTGTTTGTTTCAAACTGGAAGTCCAGCATTTCATTGATAATCTGAATAAATGTCCAGTTTCTTGAGTTATTAAAAATCAGGAAAGCAAGGAGGGGAAGTGAAATCCGTCACATCCACATCTTAGGCTAATAACAGTTATTCAAAATTGTGTGATTTACTATGAAAAATGAAGACACTGGGTATGTTGCAGAAATGCTTTCACAGTGTAAAAAATGCACTTTGTAACTAAAATTGATAAGACTGTTATAAGCTGATTTCTCTCTTGTCAGCAGTCAGTATGCAATATACCTATTGGATCAATGCAATTTATTATTGTGGAGAAAACAGAACTATTCTACTGTATGGCTACACAGCTGTAAGTCATAAAAAATAACAACACTATAAAATCTAGTTCTAGGTCCCATAGAACTGATACAGAAAGCGTCAAGATGAATCATGCATTCTTAAAAGCCTAGCATAAATCAAAGACTCCACTTATCTTCTTAAGAAAATTAATTCTCTTTATGTTAATAAACTGCACCAACTACTTACTGGCTTGTTACCTTGAGATAAAAATCTCCATTACTCAAAAATTTAGCTGCAGAAGCATGTGACAATGCAAACAGAAGGTATCTACAGCATTGCATGATTAGGTAATCTGATGCACACCAGCAGCTGTGCTATCTGGGGGAAAGGTTCGCTCAGGAGAAATTCCATGATACATTTTACCTAGTTTCTGCACAAACTTTTAAGAGTATGAACGTGTAAGGCTATTGCTATAAGGCATTATTACATTCAGAATTGAACACATTTGATTTTTAAAAATCCTATCCTTAACATACGATCTAAGGAGTGGGGGTGGAGGGTAAATATCAAATCACAACCCGCTCCTCATGGACAAGAGCTCAGGGGAAGCAAGAACGAAAGGGAACTCCTGGGTCACTAAGTAACATTTCCCCCCATTAAAGAGGATAACCAAGGGTAATCCTTTTCATATGTTTAAACAACCACCACATAAGGTTAGCCGAATCTTTTTACTCCTCAACTCTTAGAAAGAGATTGTGCCTGAATCCTGCTGGTTAGACCTTTCTTCTGTCTACCGGGACCCTAGATTTATTCATGACCAATTTGCAGCAGTTTCTTCTTTCACCAAAACTGTTTCAGCTTATATATCTCTCTTACAAGACCTGTACTTCCTTGAATACAGGTACAGTATCTCAATTTTTTATCAGTAATTTGAATGGTGGTATCAATACTCTGATATCTTAGTCATAAATCTCAGACAAAATCTTAGGTTCAGCTGCTTTTCTTCCTGGACACACATATGATGAAATCCTATTACTTCATTTACATTTTTCATTTACATTTCATTTGCATTGCTTGGCACTTTGATGATCTAAGAACTTCCTGTTTTAATTGGAACTAGAAGAGGTGAGAGTACGCCAAAAATAGTAACGGGGGGGGGAAATAATCAAAACAAGAGAGACACATAAGATGTGATAGTATTCTCACAGCTTCTGAAAGCTGCTTTTTATTAAAAAAGAAGCTGATAATAGCTTACATATATTTTTCAATTACTTCTTCCTATTTTACACAGTGATTTTGAGCAATCCAAACATGTTTTAAAATGGAAGCATTTGTTTTCCTTTGAACAAAAATAGAATATGTAGCTTAAAAAATTAATTATATCTGCTTAGTCATGGAAATTTCTTCAAACCTTACAAAGCTAGAGCTAAATAAATCATGTACATATATCAGGTGAAGCCTTCCAGTTCATTTTCAGCAGCAAGGGCTTATTGAATTTCTACCTCCTCACCAGAAAAGGAAAGGAAAACACCCAAACCAAAAAACTTAAAACCCAAAAGCACAGAGCTGTTTGTTAAAATAGGTGTGACCATCCGCACATATGTACTCATATTACCACAAACTGATCTCTGAAGATAGCACTAGGAGACTAGGTCATTACCTAGCATGTATAGCTTCATTAAAAAACTCTAACAAATAAAAGCCAAACTTGCAAAGCTACAAGAAGCAATGATTAGCTATCGAGAATCTCATTCTTGGATCTAACACCACCCACCTGATGGAAGTGATTTGCGTAAGCTTCCCATTCCTGCTGGAAACGAGTTATCTAGTTGGTAAAGCAGATATGCAGTTTTAACTCACAGGATGCTGCACCACAACACACCAACTAGTTCAGTTTGTTATGACCAGTCCTACTCCTTAGGCAACCCTCTATTCCACCTACATTAAAAGCAGCTGGAGACTAACTTTAAGCAGCATGTCCACCTGAAGAAATTCTTCAGTTTAAAAGATCATGGGATATTCCAAGGCCTTGGACAAAATTTCAGTAACCAATAATGTTGTACTTATTCACTGTGTCAAACAATAGCAAGACCAAAACCATTTTCATTCCTGTATTCTTCACCAAAATATACTATATAATCATGGCATTCCATATTTAACGTCACTGCAGGGGAAAAAGCCTAGGTTTTCCAGTTTCCACCTGGCTTTAAGTAGTGCTACATAACCATGCTGCAGCCAAACATCACAGGTGTAACAACCTAAATATTGGCCAAAAGCATTCTTTACTGTGAATCTACAACTCGAAGTGTTTAGAAATTACAACTAACATGCATTATAACTGCCATGGTTAAACGGTCACAATGCATCAAACTGCACATTCTTTGACCCCTAACAATTACCAGCTGACTTGGAGTGAGATATAAGATGCTGATTTGAATAGAAACCCGAAAGCTTTACCTTAATTTAAGAAAAGCAATAGAATTAAGATGTCCAGCTGGCTTCTTTCCTACATCTGATGTAGGATAATGCTGTGAAGCACCAGTCTAGTTAACTGCCATGCTGAAATCTTTGTCCTTACTTGGCTACAATGCTGTTTCACAGGGATCGATGAAGGCATTTAACTGCTCTTTTTCCTTCTTCTGTTCAAAGATCACATTTAAGCTGAACAACATGACACTTTAGCAGGCATTTGGAATTTGCAGAATTCACACCGTTTCAGTATCTTATTCTCTTCTGGAGCACTTCACAGCACAAGGCATCATAACAGATACTTACCTGTATTCATTATGCTGTGCTGTGATACAGAAAGGTAATGTAAACCCTAGTCTCACAAAAGGTCTGCACTAATTATTTAGACCAGAAAACTGACATAAGCCTAACATCCTTGACAATTCATCTAGTTCAACTAAGGAAAAAACAAAGCAAAGACAAGCTTCTAAGCAGAAGAAGCAAAAGGTGAGTCAAAAGGAAGATAAGTTAGGCCCCAGATCCTCTCTCACCACAGGCTAATCAGCAAAGCACACTGGTTTCACAGGGAATTTTCCCTTCTCAGAAGGGGAAAAAGACTTGGCAATACAGAAGTCTACCTCACTTTGGCAGAAAGCAAAAACAATCAAGAAAACATATAATTTATGAGGATTTAAATAAATAATCACTGCAGAAAGATAGGTTTCATTTGTTGAAATATTGGGAAATGCCAGTTATCTCATTATCTTTTCCACCACGCAAAGCAAACACCACAATCAATACTGAAGTCTTACGTGCCATGTGGCAACTGCACTTCATTTTGCAATGTGTCCTTAAGCACAGAACAAACATCTGAAAAGGCCAGGATTAAATAAAAAAACCAGTAAAACAAGACTGTGTAGTATTCACTAGAGATGCATACAGTTGAAAGCTATGCAGTACGAGGAGAATTTGAGTATAATTTAATGATTTTTTTTTTAAGCTGGTGACAACATGCTATCATACTTTCCTGCAAGACTACTAAATTGCAAATTTATTCTTGTACAAAATTAACCATATAAATCAAAAAGTGTAAGATCAGCAAGAATTCATGTCCTTCATTCAGTAAAAAACTGCCCACAACATAGTTCTACAAAGCACCTCCCTCACTTACTCTTTTCATTGAAGCCCCACAACTGAAGACTCAGTTGTCATACATCTTGGGCAATATAGCCAGTCACCTACGCTCTTTACTTTGATGGGCTCTTTCTCTCCTCAAGATGGGAGGGAAATTCCAAATTCCCCATTCTTTCTTATTCAAGAGATTACATCAATCCCTAAAAGCCTTATTCATAATATTAAAAACTAATTTGAAGCAAAGAAGAGTTTGATATGCAAGTGCTGACTCTTCTTAGTTACACCAAATCAAAATATAAGTTAGTCCGAGTTCTGCAGTTTTTGTTCCTGAATGAAAATGTGAAGCTGGACAAAGACTACAAAACCAGTTTGTGACAGAGAATTATTTGGTCACCAACATGTTAAATTTGGTAGAAGACTAAATTAAATATCTACAGGTACTGTAAACATTACATGATTAATGGATACAGAGAACATTCTAAGGGAAAGTGGTATGTGTAGCTCAGCAAAAACATTTAAAAAGCTGGAGAAGGCACTGGCTAACAAGTAGCTTTGTGAAAGCTGCAGCTCTTTGAGGTTCCTTCTGACTATTTTGTTCTGCTTCTACAGAAAAGGTTTTTTTAAGTTTTAAGTATTGATTTCAAAAGAAAAGAAAAAAATCCAGAGTAGCTGAATGCACACTACTTCCTACTGAGTAGAAACATCTCTAAGTTTTGGCAATGGGTAGCTATGATCCTGACTATCCCCGATTACCCTTTTGGAACATGCTGAACTTTTAAGAAAGAAGCAAACATTTGTTGGCTTTGTTTGAAGGGCTAGCAAAGTGAGAGTGCAAAGCAACAGAGTACTTTTTCCATTGGATTGTTTTACTTGTAGAGCTTACCATGGAATTATTCAATAGCTCCACACCTACATGTAAGAAGTTAGCTATGATCAAGCAAGTAAAACATACTATTAATCAACAACCTTTATACAAGCAAGTACATTACAAGTATGGATGTCTAAGATGCATAGTGTTAAAACAAAACATGAAGCAGACAGCCAGTTCACTAACACCTCCCAAACCAACTAACCAAAAGCCGCAGGCGATGCTCATAAGGAACATGTTACAAATTTATTGTGTTTGCAATATACTACCCCCCCCCCCAAGTCAGAATAATTTGCACTCAGCTCCCAGGTCTACTTTTTTTCTTAATTCTAACAATGTTTGGGGAAGGAGCATGCACTAAGACCGCAGAGCCTTCCCAACGCACAACAGCACCCAGGTCGACCCCCGCCCGGGCGTTACTTACAGCGCTGCTTGGGCTCTATGAGCTTCATGGGCGCGTCCGGGAGGCGGCGGAGGCCGGCAGGACGCGGGGCGCGGCCCGACGCGGTGCTCGGCGCGGCGCAAAGCTGGCGCCCGCCGCCCGCCCGCGTTTGTGCCGGGCCGCCGCTCCCCGCCCGCCGCCGCCCCATTGGCGCAGGGCGGGCCCGGCCCACGCGGCAGCGGGGCCGTGCCCGGGCGCCGCCGCCGCATTGGCCGGCACCGGGGGCCCTCGCTCCGCCCGCCGGTGGGGGGGGGGGGGGGGGGGACGCCCGCGGCGCGGGAGCCAAGCGGCCGCCAGCCCCGGCCGGGCGGCGCTCTGCAGGGGAGGCGGCGCAGGACCCGCGGCCGCCTGACACCGGGCCGGTGTCGAGGGCCGGCGGGCCGGGCTGCGGCAGCGGCGCACGGAGGGGGCCGGGCCGCCGAGCCGGCGCCGCCCCGCAGTGCCGCCGCGCTGAGCCCGCCGCGCTCATCACTTACGTGGCCTGTGCCGCCGGCCCGAGTCCATCCTCCGGCGCAGCCTGCATTTCTTGGCCGGGGAGCCGTGGCTGAGCGGCGGCAGCTCCGGGCGGAGCAGCAGCGGGTGCGGCGCCTCCCCGCAGCCGCCGTTGCTCAGCGGCTGGCTCGAGGGGTGGAAGCCGTTCTGCAGCAGCCCGCCGAGCAGCGAGCAGGAAGCGGCGGCGGGCGGCGGCGGCGGCCCCGCCGGGGCGGCGGACTGGGCGCGGAGCTGCTCGCCCATGGCGGCAGCCTCTCCCCTTTGTCTCCCGGCTCAGCTCCGGCTGGGCGCGGCGGAGCCTCCGCTCATGCCGGCGCCCGTGCCCGCAGCTCCGTGCGCTGGAGATGCGGCGCCCGCCCCCCCGCCGGCGGCGGCGCACGGCGCAGGCGTTCTGCCCGCAGCGCGCTGCAGAGGGGCGGCCGCCGCCCTCCGCCGGGGACGCGGCGATTCCCCCCCCCTCCCCCGGCTAACGTGCGCGTTCCCGGCCGCCGCGCCCGGCACCTGCGGGGCTCCGCGAGCAGCCCCGGGAGCGCGCCGGGGCGGGGGGCTCGGGGCGGGCCCCCACTCGCACGGTGCGGGCTGGCAGGGGCACGGTCACGCTGGAAGCTGGCACCCGGTAAAATTTCAGTGCGACCGCTTCGCTGCCGTGCCCTTGCTCGCTGGTGCACGCCGGGCAGGCCTGCCCCCGTAACCGGCTGCGGTGTCATTTTCGCTTCAGGGTGCCCGGACGCACACTCATGTCACTCAGGTATCTATGTCTCGGAGGCCTCTGCCGTGTGATCCCGGGTATGCCTTGTACCTCACACACAGTTATTTGTGCATCAGCATCAACGTTCAAGTTTTTGTCTACGTTGTCACGTGTTTCCTCAACAGCTTGGAGGGACTAGTGTGACCTTGAATGCGTTTGACCTCGTGCTTTTTTAGTATCTTGGCTTTCCCTGCGCAGCACTGATAATGTTGTGACTGTGATTTACTCCCTGACCGCTGAGACATCCAAGTGTAAAAACACATTTTCTGAATGAAATGTATTAAATATCAAGTGGACATAAAATAAAACTGGGTGAACTGTGCTGCGGTGTCACGCGTATACTTGAAACACTAACTGAATTTTGCTCTGCCCATGAAGGTCATTTCTTTATACAAACTGCCAGTCACTACATGGATGATTGTCCTTAAAGTAAAAACAGGTCACATAATGGTTCCTCCTTACACCTAAAATTAGTACAGGACACAGGCCCTCCGCTGTAAAACAGCTACAAAGAATGAAGAGCTATTCTAACTGCCTCCAGAAAGGGATACTGTATTAAGAAGTTGCTTCATGAGAGGTAACGTGACATTCTCTCCACTTTTTGGCTAGGACCAGAACATTATGTTTAGGTAACTGGGAGCAAGCCACATAAAAACATGTGCATGAAGTTGGGGAAATGAAGAAAGAGTGTTTGAGAACAAAGAACAAGTAAAATTTTCGTCCTAAAAACCAGTAACCAATGTTCTGAAGATGATGAAAACACTCCAAATTTTCCTCATATCCTAATGCATGAGCAACTGCTGTAATTGCCAGCCCAAAAGCAATTGCCCTGAAGAGGGTAGGAAGGAAGGAAGGCTATATACATTTACTACTAGAAGGAGCTGTAGTGCTTCCAAAACTGAAGTTCTTTGAGAACTCCCTAACTTACTGAATTATGTTTAAATTAAAAGCTAGAAGGCTGCTGCCTGGACCGGCAGGGACCTTCATACCACTTGTTGGCAGTTCTAGGCAGCTGGCTGGTTACACTTTATGAACTTGCCTTGTTCATTCAGACCTCTCAGGGCATGAGAAATCCTTGCTGCTACTGTCCCCAGCTGGCAATGGTTGTCCCCTTCTCCGTCCCTGACACAGAAACTGACTGCACGTACAACCAGCCCCATGCAGAACAGGGGATCATTCCTGCAAACCTGTTTTTCTCTGCAATTGCAGTGTAACTGGGAGCAGACACATCGGCAGTTACTGTATCTCAGCTGAAGGGTGGCAACCTTTTACCTTACTCCAACAAAAGCAGGACCACCTTTCATTGCACGCTTACATTTCCTTGTTGTCGGATAGCAGTCCTTCCACTGACTGTAATGGAATACAGTACCTGTCTCAAGTACTGTGCCCAATTTTAGGCACTAAACTTCTGGAATAACTAACAAAGGATTAAATCAAGTTTTAGTCTAGGAAATGAAAGATTTGAAGAGATATTCAAATCTGGAACAGGCAACAGCAAAGGAGATACATCACAGTTGCTGAGAAACAAGAAAGACTTCATAAGCAGTAACTGCAGTAAGGGAAATTCACTTTAGACTTGAGGCATTTCCTAGAATGAAGTTAGACACGCATTAGACTGCACTGGAAGACTCAACTGTCCCTTGCTGCAAGTTTTTAGGAAAAGTTAAATATCTGTGAGGAACAGTCTAGGTAGACTGTACTGTAGATCCTGACTGTAGTCAGGATCTTGACTTAGAGCAAGGAGAAGGCATGGCCCAGACACCTTTCTGAGGTTCTTTCCTATCTTTTATTTCTAATTAAATATTTCCCCAATATTTTGCTGTAACTATTGCACAATTATGCCCAGGATAGAAGTGGACTAGACTGTGCTGAATAGAAGTAGTAGGTCAGGAAAATACTGTTAGGATATGATCCAAATCACTGACAAGTTCAAGGGCAGTGTAGACCAATGGCATATAACAACACGTCACCTCAAATAACGCTGGAGAAAATATAAAAACGGAGAAGTGTTAAAGATGGTCCAAATGAATTGACAGGTTGTATGTACAGGGACAGATTTACTTCTAAGTGTGCAAGTTTCCCTGATCTTGGAAGCTCTCCAGCAGGAACGGAGGAAAACATTTTCCAAACTTTTTGCATTGTTGTAGAAAGATAAAGTTTCAAACCAATGTGCTGCTTTATCAAAACAATTTCAGACTCTTGTACTGATGAATAACACATGAACTGATTTCTACATTGCAGAATACCACCTTTTTCATATTATTTTTGTTTACACTTTTTAAATTTTGGAATGAGCTCTTAGAAAGGTTTTACATACCCTCTTCAGTTTTGATTTCAGAATTCTTCAGCTCTTCTGCAATGTAAACTAAGACAACGGCAATAAAACTAGAGTGTTTAATGTATTATGTGATCATCTGTAAGGGTCTAAAATGAAGGAATCTCATGTCCTCAGGTGTATGTAGCATTGCTTATTTTGGGCACAGGCAAACTACAGTGCAATCCATCCGGCATTCAGTGGAAAAAAACCTGAGCCTTTTGCATTAATAAAGTTGAAACTGGGAGCAAATGAACCGTTCATCCTATTCTGCATCAGCTGTGAACCACAGGTAGAACCACAGCACAACATTTCATCAACTCATTGCCTGATGTAGACAGTCTGTGCTCTTCTAACATTCTGCACAGGGGCTAAATTGGTGACGTGAAGGTCTCGCATTATACTTAGTATTTGAAAATCTGGAATGTCTTAGAAAAACACAATCCAGAACAAATATGACAGAAGTGTCACCTCTTCAAAACAGGACAAAAAGTAGAAACAAACTATCCTGCTGCTCTCACAGTTGAGCAGTTGGCTCAAGACCTGCTGTCTGCTGGTTTTTTATCCATACTATTTATGAGACAATGCATCACAGCACAACTGGCTAAAAGCAGGTATTGTTTTTAAGAGGTACTGCACTCTCTTGCCTTCATACCGCATATACACATTCAGTATGTTACTGCCTACTTTACATCCCTTTATATTAATTTCTGTATATTTTATATATATTTAAGTTGTTGCAAATCAAGAACTAGGTGGAACATACAACATCCATCAATGAAGTCATGGCATGTATTACAGGTTCAGTTTCTAACACTTTGGTGCAACCAAAGTAAAGTTTACCTCTTCCTTTTATCCTAACTTTCCAAACAAACCCTGTGAGCCAGTTCAGTTTTCAGTCTAACTTGCAAGACAACAATCCAGGTAGAGGTGCAATATTGACAAACAAAATCAAGGATGCTTCCAGTTCTTTCAATATTAACATTTACTAAGTATTTCTGTCTTCCTTTCTGAACAGGAGTAGGTGGAAACTACTTGTTTATTCTTAAATATTTTCCTATATATTTCACTGTAAACCAGCAATCTGGTGGGAAAAGGACTACAAACACATAGTATACTGAAGAATCCAGGACACACATGGACTCAGAACAGTGAACAAGTCTGCTATACGGACTCACTGGATATTACACTTTTGCACGGCAAGCACTTCATGGATTATTCCAGGCCCGCCCGCACTTCAGACACCCAGCTTTCTATCACCTCTATTTATTTGTTTATAAACACAGAGAGCCAGGCTGCGATTCTCTAACTCTGAGTCAGCTTCAGCAAACTAACGACTACCTTGTGGTTAAGATACTCTGCCACTGGATCAAGTGCTGTGCTCCAGCCCTTACAGTTTCAAAACCAATGGAACTAAAAAAAAAAACAACAAACAAAAAAACACCAAACCAAAACAAAACACCCTTTCAGGTATGTTATCATCAGGCAACCTGGCCTGAAATTTTTAGGAACCTATGAGGATTAGCTCCTCCTCCCTCTTTCTGTGGGGCTCCCACACCCCTGGTCTTAGGCTAAGCTAAAATAAGCACCAAACAGGTGCAGTCCACATGTAAATCCATTACCCAAGAACCAAAAAAATCTTACAGAGCACCAGTGGTGGTATTCTAATTCAAAGCCAGGCAGCTACAAAGCTTTGGTCATATTTTGGAGAGAAGTGGTAATGAGGAGCATGTACACATCTTCTCAATTTACACAAACTGTATTAAGCAACACAAAGAGTGTAATGAAACAGACAGACTTCTGGCATAGCTGCCTGCAGATTTATGTTCAAGGGGTTGCTGGCACTCTGCCGTTCCTGTTTATATTTCTATTCAGGTTACTTCTATGTTTATCCTGTTTCTATATTACAGAAAAGTCATACTAGTTCTGATTCAATTTTTCCCCTTTGAAAATAAAGCAAATACCATACAGCTTAATAAATTAACATAAAAATATTAAGAGCATTCCTTGCAAAAAATCACATACTGTTGATTTGTTTTAGGTATATTCACATATCACACATATCAAAAGGAAAGTGCCAAGTCTAGGAGTCCAGTATTTCTTCCTTATTTCTTTTCAGAACTGGGAAAAAACCCATACTTTTTTGGTGTATGCAGGGCCTTCAGTAGACACATGTTTAAAATATATTTTAATGCTCTTTTTCCCTTACTTTAAATTGCAGGGCTAGAAGACCAACAGTCAAACATAACTATATAATGACAAATGATAGATGTGTGAATCAAATGGGACAAAACAGCTCTAAAACTGTGTAGAATTCTTATCTGGAAAATGCAATGACAGAGTATTTAAAAAGGGACCCAAAGGGCTCTGGTATTATCAGCGTGACCACAGGAAAGCTAAGCCTTACTATGACAACAGCTAGCTAGCATGAGAATTCTGCTTTCCGCAAACACTAACGCATCTGAGAGGGGAAACTGGTTGCAGATGACAGAGGAAGTGAAGGGCATAAATTTAGTCATATGCCTACATCTTTGCCAGATTGAGGCCAAGACAGATTATATTGAGACCATCAGTTCCTTCCCTCCCCACCCACCTCCTGGTGCAGGGCTCCTTTCAATTATGCCTTCTGTGACACTTAAACAAAACCTGTTGATTTTATGAAGAAAAACCCTGTTCCTCTGCACAGAGCTGAAGCTCATCTCCCCTTCACTTTCGTCAAGAAAGCGTGAACTTAGCTTTGGTGGTCTGAACAGCCCTTAGGAGGAATGTTCTTTCACTTCATTGATGACGAATAGGGCATAGATATATCTCCTGGCCCAAGCGCCAAGCTGAGTGTCCAGGCAAGGCAGTATGAATGCTACCTCGAAAAAGTTGTCTGGACTAGGACATGACTTGCATATCTAACAAAAATAGCCAAGACTAGGGAGTAACAGTCAGAAGAGTACATAGGTGTAGTCTGGTCTTACCAGCCTGCCCATCCCTGTGGCCAGACTTTGCAGTGGCCCAAGTGGTTTCTACAGTTATCCTCTGGCAGTTCTGAGATGAGGTTAGAGATTGTGGTTGCCGTCTTTCATCCCAACTGAAAAAAAGCATGCAGCAGTCACAAAACAGCAAGAACCTTTTCCTTCTAAAGATTTCCCTGTCAATACCTCTGTTTCTCTGTGTCCAACTACAATTACAACTTAATTTGCAGGTGCATTTACTCTCCATAACTTTAACTGATCCGTGGCAGAGCTGTTGGTGCCCATCTTTTATAGCAAACAAAAAACTTCAGTGCCTTAGTTCAGACATTTAAAATAAAACTCCCCAAATTAGTAAACATTTAAAATCTAGTCTTTGATTATTGCTTAGGAGTACAAGCCAGTGAAGATAAAGTAGGTGTTGGAGGTGAATCATCTTTTTTCCATGCCATAGTTTCTATTCTGCAGAGAATTTGTAAAAAAGGAAAAGCCAGGTAATCGATTCAAACTATTAGGTATGTAAAAAAGCTAAAAATCTCATTTCACACTCTCCTTTGCCCCCATCCACTCTATCTCGTACCTAAGTATTTGGCTCAGTGTACTGCTGCTTATCTTTAACTATCAAACTTAAATATACAAAATGTAATGGGAAAACATGCAAGTTCACAACCCAGTGATTGAGAAATACTGTTCATCATCATAAAAAAAAATGATTGCAACAAGTGGCAGAGCATTTGGTAGAGAAAACAATGGCCTTCGCTCCTGACTGCTCCCCCATAGACAATTACCCTCGTGTAGTATACATGCTGGTTTTGCTTGGCTGAATGTCTTCACTTTTTTTTCAACTCAGCATTTTTATATGGTCCTTCATAATGCCATCAGGAGGGAAGTGACAGTTTCAAAACAAGCGCTTTGAAAGACACAGAATGGCTGACTATTACAAAAGACTCTCTTCCTTGTTCAGCGCTGCCACATCTCAAGAGTAGGAGAAGCTGGTTCTCCTATCAATACTCAGCTGCATGGAGATTTTTCACTTGCATTGGTCTGTATTCCCAGAGCTTAAGTACTGACATGAAATTCCCATCGATATTAATGATTGCAAATCAGTTAACAACAGGGAACCAGACTTTTTATGCCTGTATGTGGAAGAGATAAAAAAAAAAAAAAAGGCATCTCTCTGAACTGTTCTAGCTAGACATACATACCTCCAAATCAGACAAAACTGGCTTACTCCTCTAACCCAGGAGGGAACACGCAGTATCCATCAGAAGGTAGAAAGGACACAGAGCTTTTATTTTCCTTCTTCCAAACTAGTCCACAGATGGGAATCTGTGCAAAACGGAAACATGCCACACCTCTGGTGTTTATCCTCAACCACCTTCAGTAGCAGGGAAGTGTATGTCTTAAAGACTATTTAAGCACAGGGTTAAGTCCAAACACCACAACTAATCTGGAGTTAAAACTTTAGTACTTGAATAATATGACTTTGCTTTCAGACAGATAAACCAAAGATTTGCTTAGGTTTTTGATGCTGAAAACACATTTAATATGTCCTTGTGAGATTAAGCTGAAACCACAGACAATAAAACTCAAATGCTAATCTTTTTAAAAATATCTTTTTTATCCATGTTTGCAAAGAATGAGAGTCTTGTGTAGGAAGGGGCTGTGCTATAAATAACAAATTGGTTCCTAAAGGCTCCAACTACCTAGTAACAAAGAAGGGAAACAACCAAACATTATGCTAACATTGGGCTGGTTTGCCATAGTTACATCCTTGGATATTTCTGGGACTGGTGACCTTTCACAGTAAATATTATAGTGAATAGTCTGTTCTGTGCAATGCATTTCATTTTGTTCAAGTGGCCAATTTAGAGCTTTCAGGTTTTCACAAGGTCAATACAAACTATGTACACACAAAAAAAGAAAAACAGAACTATAATCATAGACTTCTGTCTTCTCATTAGATACATTGTGAAAAAATACTACAATACAAAGTAACTTCCAGGGTCTCTCCTGCATAGAAGGCAACTTGCATTTCACTGCAGGAACCTTAGTGTCACCAAAATATTTGTTTTCTTGCCATAAAACATAACTAATACAAACACACACTTGGTCTAATGGGAATTTAAGACTCAAAGAGACCATCTGGGTGATCAAAATAAGTTCTTTGAATCAATGATTAACGTGAAAGGGTTTAAGAAACATATATGCCAAGTACCACGGAGCACAAAAGATTTTCTATTATCTCGTAACGTATGACTGAACACCTTGGGACCAAAGTATTATTCTGACACTCACACATAAAGTATAAAGTCCTAATTATATACATTTATTGTTCTTTTTAACCCAGAATGGTAAATCAGACTCCTTGATCTCATGAACACTGCTAACCAAATTTGACATGGAAGTCAGATAAAGAAGCTACAGAGTTACTTTTGGTGCCAGCCATTTCACACATGGGAAGAGAAAACAAAAGCATTGTGTATCTCCTGTACAAGAGGAGACAAAAATACCTTTTTTGTTTACAAAACCTCTGTATATCCACTGAAAACAACTGATAGGGCTAAGACATCAATGTCTCACACTTTTTGCCTGAGTGCTCTAAAAGTAGCAAGCACCAATTGATTTGCTTTTCCCTCATTTATAAAATTTACTTAAAATACCAAAGACGACATGTGGCTTATCTTCATTCCATTTCCGAAAAAAAGGGGAAAAAAAGGGGGGAAAAAAGGGGGGAAAAGAGGGGGAAAAGAGGGGGGAAAAAAGGGGGGAAAAAAGGGGGGAAAAAAGGGGGGAAAAAAGGGGGGAAAAAAGGGGGGAAAAAGGGGGGAAAGAGGGGGGAAAGAGGGGGGAAAGAGGGGGGAAAGAGGGGGGAAAGAGGGGGGAAAGAGGGGGGAAAGAGGGGGAAAGAGGGGGGAAAGAGGGGGGAAAGAGGGGGAAAGAGGGGGGAAAGAGGGGGAAAGAGGGGGGAAAGAGGGGGGAAAGAGGGGGAAAGAGGGGGGAAAAAGGGGGGAAAAAGGGGGGAAAAAGGGGGGAAAAAGGGGGGAAAAAGGGGGGGAAAGGGGGGAAAAGGGGGGAAAAGGGGGAAAAGGGGGGAAAAGGGGGGGAAAAGGGGGGAAAAGGGGGGAAAAGGGGGGGAAAAGGGGGGGAAAAGGGGGGGAAAAGGGGGGAAAAAGGGGAAAAAAGGGGAAAAAAGGGGGAAAAAAGGGGGAAAAAAAAAAAAGGGGGAAAAAAGGGGAAAAAAGGGGGAAAAAAGGGGGAAAAAAGGGGGAAAAAAGGGGGAAAAAAGGGGGAAAAAAGGGGGAAAAAAGGGGGAAAAAAGGGGGAAAAAAGGGGGAAAAAAGGGGGAAAAAAGGGGAAAAAAGGGGGAAAAAAGGGGGAAAAAAGGGGGAAAAAGGGGGGAAAAAGGGGGGAAAAAGGGGGAAAAAAAGGGGGAAAAAAAGGGGGAAAAAAAGGGGGAAAAAAGGGGGAAAAAAGGGGAAAAAAAAGGGGGAAAAAAAGGGGGAAAAAAAGGGGGAAAAAAAGGGGGAAAAAAAGGGGGAAAAAAAAGGGGGGAAAAAAAGGGGGGAAAAAAAGGGGGGAAAAAAAGGGGGGAAAAAAAGGGGGGAAAAAAAGGGGGGAAAAAAAGGGGGGAAAAAAGGGGGGAAAAAAAGGGGAAAAAAAGGGGAAAAAAAGGGGAAAAAGGGAAAGAGAACAAGCACACAAGCCAGAAAGGAAGGTACAGCTACCCCATCAGATGAAGGTATGAGGAAAATACTGCTGCAGTGGTTATGAGGCATCAGTGGCCATGGACTGCAAATAAGAGAATCCCCACAAATTACATGACATAATCTAGTCTCCATTCACAGGCACAACTGCAATCTAGTATAAGCTGGAATTGATATGCCTGACCTAAAACCCTAAACCAAGAAAAGTTGTCTGATTTATGACCTCCTTATTATTGCCAGTTTTCAGACCTTAGATCCTCCCAGAACATATAAACTAAACAATGCATACATGAACCAAGTCATTTTTAGAGTGGATTAATTCCCACATTTTGAAGCAAATGCAAACAGCACTGGATTGACACATCATGACTATTTTCATAGCATTAGCAAAGACCACCTAATCAATGAAAACATTTAAAAAAAAAAAAGATATCTCTCTCCTGCAGAGAGAAATCAGGCTGGAACTCTAGTTCCAGTGAACTAGAAAGTCTGTGGTTAAAAAAAAAACCAAACCAACAATTCTCTGCCTCTATTCACCAACCAAATTTAAATTTGATTATAAGCAGATTGATTTCAGTCACAGGACAGACTGGCATAAGGAAAAAGGAAGACGACATAACATAGTTCTGAATTTAAATACTTTCTTCTCACCTCCCATTTAAAGAAACAAAAGCAACAATGCTAAAACAAAAAGTAGTGAGAGCTCTGAGAAAGGACTTGCAGACCAGCAGACCAGTCTCACCTCCAAACTGAAACCCGTATTTGGATCAGTTTGACCCAAAATGGAAATTAAAATACGCATGCCCCCCAATTGGAAAATTTAGTTGCAGTATTCCAGAGTCATTCTCAGATTTTTAACTCAGTTGCCTACACAGGATCAGTGCTGAAATGGAAATCTGAAGACTTCTGTTTGAAAAATATCAGAATATCTTAATTTTCTTAAAAGGAATTCTCATTTTTGTCAGCCAGTCATAGATTCAAGAAACAGCTTCGGTTCCCCAGAAGTTGTATTCTCAGCAAAATTGGCTATTAATCTAGCAATGCTTTGGGTTGGCTGATTAGCAGTCAAACTGACATTTCATCAGACAGAAAATGCTGTCTTCCATTTGATATGCCAGGGCCCTGGAAAGACTCCTCCTTCATGCTGCTTATTGAAAACAGGATCCATTTAGGTTTAAAAAACAAACAAACAAGCAAAAAAACCCCCTTGCTTCCAGTTTCAGCAAATTGACTCATCCGTATCAGCTTGCTTTGTTGCAGCTCCTTGAGCCTATTAGAAACATACATTTTCACTTCACTAACATTTTGCTGTTCTGCTTGGAAAATTCAGTGAAAAGCTACCTATTTATCTTTGCATGTACATCCACATAAGTTATGCCATTTGGCTGTTACCAGTGTGATCAAAGTTCTAGGCACACAGGTTACTGACCTCAAAACACGCTGTTTGAAGTCCTTGTTTGACTTAATTTGTGTTATTCTCTACGTCAATAGTTATTTCATGCATTGCCTACTATATTTACAACTGAACAAAATAAAGAGAATAGAAACTACTACTCAATGCAGTTTTCTTAAGACATTCTCCTGTCTCAGTACAGGAATAATTTCAGCTATACTAGCAAACAGCCTACTTTTTAAGAATAAGGATGTATAGGTATCTGCAATGAACATGAATAATTTCTAATGTTACTAGAAACTTAAACTCCCAATTTAAGAATCATAGTTGAGAAACATGAACATTTCACTAAAATGTGCCAGACTTTCCTCTTCATTACTTCAGCTGAAAATCATTCAGAACTATTACAATAAAATTGTGTTCCGTATTTTCATTGGATGATGAACGTCCAACATGGAGGTAACATCTGACTTCTTTAGGGAAGAGTGTATGTATAGCCAAACGAAACTGGGTTCCCAGCAACCAGTGACACTGAACTTCGATATGAGTTAATGACACAGAGGAAGGACAGGAACAAAGGGAACTGGGGAGGAAAGGGGAAGAGGAGCAACAGACTTGCCTAATAAGAGGCCAGAAATCCCAAGATTGTGGTCTGTGTTCTCTTCCCATCATAGGCAGGCATCAGCATTAGTTGTGGTTTCATCAGATCAGACCTGCAGTGTCATACTACCTTACAAACTGCAGCCAAGGAGGAGGGGGGAGGGCAGGGAGAGAAAAAGAAACAAAACAGAAAGAGAGGGTTACAGCCAAGCCAAGATGGCATGGATCTTCCCATCGTCCCCATATCAATGTTCTCAATAATATTCATCAAACAATTCATTAAGAATTTGGAGGTGAAAGGTTTATTCATAGGAATGTTCCTGTGATGAGGCTTTGATAAATCACAGTTCCTGGATGGAAAGAAATACATACCACATTAGATTTTCCTTGTTCAAGTTCACTGCTGAGATTCATGGTGGCCACGGCTCCTTTAGACACCCAGTAGCTAGCTACACCATCCACCTAAAACTGAAAACAAAACATCAGAGAAAAAATTTGGCATGTGTAACACATCCTCAAGCAGCACTGTGGCATAATTTTCAGGGTATAGCTACATTTGTTATACCTGAAATCAAGCCTCACGTTTATTTGTAACAGCAATAGCCATCTGATTAAAACAATAATAAAACTATAGCATCTATTTCTCAGTCACTTGTCTTGGATAATTAATTTGCCAAGAGCATGGGTCAGCCAGTTAGAAATGAGTTAGAGAATGACTCATTTCTAACTTTATACTAATATTATCCTTAAAATAAAAGGATTCCTCCCTTACCCCTGAATTGTTGCATGTTTTGGTTCTTTTCACAATGCCAAAATCTGCTTTATATAGAATATTTGGATTAATAGTTGGAATAATTGTCTTCTTTTTATAATGCCATTCACCCAGAAAGATCTTATGGTGCTTTATAAATGTGTGTGTATTCTTCAGTGCACCAACATATAAGATGAAGCATGGTAGTATGATGGTACTTGGCAACACTATTCAAAAGCACCTGACTGGAACTGCAGTTGGATCCTCTGATCTATTGAAACAGCAAAGGGAAATTCAGATGCACAAAACTGAATTACTAACAATGCAATTTCACCATTTACATCTCAGTTTTTGCAAAATGGGGTTTATTCTGACTACAGAGGGTCAGATCAGCCAGTGTTTGGTAACACTCATCATTTCAGTGGAAACCTTTCAATTTCTTCAGATTTCAGCTGTGAGGAAACTTTCAGTAGGGAAGCCTGGCCTGTTTAAAAACTTTGCTTATCCTTGGCTGCAGCATGTTGTGACAACATCAGGCAGGGCAGCATCAAACTGAGAACTATATGTTGAACTACATTTGGAAATACTCCCTCTAGCTCTGCAAGTCTGGATATGCCCAAAGGCTGCAATTCAGCCAGCCATCTGCATATTTGACTCCTTGCTGAAGAACTGCCAAAGATGCAACTTCGCAAGCAATTTAGCCAATCTAAGACTGCCTAACAGAAGAGAAGCAGCCCTGCCCTTTTGTCCCACCAGCATTTCTGCCTGCTCTTCTGCTGTCCCAGCACCTGTCTGGCCACGCAGATCTACTTGCTGATTTGGCTGAAAATAATGGTATAGGAATGCATTTAAAAAACTAGCTGCTCATTAATCCACCCTCTGAGAAGCAACTGAGACTTCATGAATTTTCATCACCTTTCATCTGCTGGTCCACTTTCAGGGAAGACGACTGCGTTTCTCTTCAAGGACTGCAAAGAGCACTGTAGTCCGACTGCATGGCACAAATACAGGCTCTTCTTTTCAGGAGTATGACTTCATTCTATGCAGGGCAGACGTCTAGCGTGTATTAAGCTCCCTGCCTTCTGTTTTTCCTACAGGATGGGCAATGCCCAGCCTGAAATACTAATCAAATATAAGCTTAAAAAAAAAAAAAAAAAAGACGAGCTCAGACCAAAACAGGAAATCCCCTGGGCTATTTGCTATTGTCAAAGAGCCATTATTTCGAGTCCTTTAAAGATAAGTCACAGGTTAAGAAATTCGTTTTCTAAATGTTCATTTCTTGCCCTTTTATCATGCCGTAGGATAACTGTGTTACCCAATACTAGACATTAATTTTGATATCTAAACTAAGAGGCTAGTGAAGAAAGCAAGGCTCCTCCACAGGGCAATTTGGGTTATGGTTATATTGCTTAGCTGTACCATGTAGCATAACTGCACTTCCAGAACAAGAATTTAACTTAGGCCTGAAACTATTCTGAGCATTTCTCACCACTGGCTCCACAGGAAGCCCAAGTTAAAACATCTGAAGGTCAGTGGCATGACTATCCCACTCCAATCGCATCTTCACATGAGTTCAAGGAGAAGCCCCGAGTGCCCAAAGCCATGATGACATTCCGAGGAATGGTACATAATGTCAGAGAACAGCACTAGTTTCTGAGGTCAAGACAGACAGTTGACACTTGCCAAGAATAAAAGAAGCTCTGTCTTGGGTGTCAGAGCCAGAAAGATGAGTAATACTACACTGAAATACTGTAATGGCTACACTGTAACATATCCTGCTCCTTGGATTTAGCCCATGTTACATGAGCAGTAAGCTTCTTGCTCTTGAACCACATCTTTTTGAGGGACCTTACATTTTTGAGACACAGAAGTGTCCGGTCTTCTGGCTTCTACACAGAACTTAGATACATATATGTACACACACACCCCTTTAGTGGAAATTTAAGTCTCTTCAGCTATCTATCTGATATATATTTAGATATATCTTGGTGTCTTGGCCAGTTTCCCCATTTCAGAATTGCATTACTCTAGATATGGATTGACTTTATGTTCCAATTTATTTATCTTGTTAAGTTTCTAGTAAGATGACAGAGCAACAGTTGAGAATGTAACAATCAACAGAACATCTTTGGTAAAATTTTCTGGGGCTCTTCTGAGGGCTCTGGGACCATTAGACAGCTATTTACAGCCTGTATTTTACGTAACACTACAAAAGAAGAAACAGTATTCTCAAAAAAGTAACCTAAGGATTAAAGCTCGAATTTCTAACACCATGAAGAATCTCCATAAGCAGCCTGGAACTGAAATAAAACTTCTGAAACCTCAATTGAAATAAAACTCAAACATATGTTTCATTTTAGGAAAGTCAATCCTGAGATTTTACCTTTAAATTATGGTTACCCATGTTGGTATTTATACAGCTCTGTGGATGATTGAAAAAGAATCAACAACACATGGAGAGAAATAAAGTTTTACTAATAAGATTCGGGATTCATCCCCAGCCCTTAACCTGGAGGCTACAAGCTAACACACTGTCTGCAAAGAAAATAATTAACATCACATATGGCAAAAAGTGGCAACAGGCCTAGTCCCAGACTTTGAGCTAAAAAGACATTATGCAAACATTTGCAGGGGAAATATTGCAGGAAAAAGGGCGGGGAAAGGGCAGGGAAAAGAAAAAAAGAAAAAAAAAGGAAAAAAAGAAAAAGAGAGCAAGAGAGAGAGCGTGAGCAAGTGAGTGCACGCAAGCATGCAAAAGAGAGAAAAAAGAAGAGAGGAGAGAGGAGAGAGAGGAGGAGAGAGAAAAGAGAAAAAAAGAGAAAAAAGAGAAAAAATAAAAAGAGGGTATTTCAGGGAACCAAACAAAATTTGGATACCCAGTTCAAATACCCTTCGTGAAATATAAGCAGCATATATAAAAAACATTTTCTGAAGTAGCCAATGTTCCTGGACTGTATCTGTCCTTCTGTACCAACAATACTACTACATTTTTATATCCAAAGGATATAAGGACTTGAAATCCATAGGAAAACTAAGATGCAAGATCCTGGCTATGTGAAAACAGTGGTAAAACTCATAACTGACTTCTCTAAGTGCAGGATTCAATTTACTGTTCCAGCTGTAGAGCCATTTCTAACAGTATGTCCTGAGACATCAGTATAATGTTGACTAGGAGGGAAAAAAATTACACACCTAGCCAATACCAGCCGTCAGTATTCCTGCTTGTGGATTCTCTGTCAAGGTTTCCAATTATGTGATTACCAGTAGCTCAAAAATGCCTGGTTTACGTGATTCAGCATGATCACAACCCAAAGTAAGACAGTGTACTGGGTCTGGTTAGGATGGACTTGATTTTCTGGGGCACATCACAAATGCCCCAGAAACTATATTTATCAACCAGTTCTATGGAAAAGCCATCTATGCAGACTTGTTCTTAAAAATAAGACAGCACACAATTTAAGAGTAGTTCTCTTTTCTTGTATGAATACGCTTTCACAAAAAAGCCTTTGACTGTATATTTTTAAAACAATAGTTTTATTATTCACAACACGTATCTTAAAGACCTGATAACTAACTACACTATTTGCTAAATGACTATGAATCAGTCAGACAAAACAGCTGATACATTTATAGGACAAATACTTGTGTCGCAATGTGAAAACAGTTCTTACCATTTTCTCCAACGGAGGCCACTTCTGCTGTTATATTGACAAATACGATATTGTGTTGTTTGGCCTGATCAGCCGACTCATGTCGAATTGCTTCAGCCCCTTTCAGCAATAAAGAAGCAAAATACTTAGCCATCACTAGCGGTCTTATAGCATCTGTTGCCAGAGTTACAGAAAGACCCTAGAAAAGGCAGAACAAAAAAAAAGTACTTTTTTTTTTTTTTTTGCCCTCCAGTTAGTAACGCTTCAGTTTCCTTTGGTAGTAAAACATATATAAATACATATATACACACACATATACAAAATATTTCTCAATTATTATTCATCTTGACAGCCTATTAAATTTCACTCCAAACTGGCCGTTCAAATGAGTAGTGTATATCATAGAAACATTTAAGAAACATATTTTATCATCATTTATGCTGTGATGATGTTAAAAAGCCCCTGTGAGGTTAAGAATCACACTATATTAGGAAAACATGAGTACAACTGCCCTAATGGAAGGCCCTAATGACCCTGCCTTGAAGAGCTTCCTGTTCATAATAACAAGATTTAAATATGGATGGGTGGGTGGGTGGAGCACCACCAAAAATACAGCACACTAATACTGAAAAAAATTAACTGCATTACTAATTCCTCAGAATATCCAAGCCATTCACTTGCTTTAGTCGCTAGGGCCAGTATAGAACACCATCACTATGAGGCACTTCGTTACACATGCTTATTAAAGAGCTGTTCAAATTAAAATAACCTGAGAACCTAAGTACACTCATACACTTGGTAAGCATAATGATCCAAGACACACAATTATGTCTTCAGGTATGTTTTAAGCCTGTTGATGAGCGGTAGAAGGTTCGGATTTCAAAATGCTAGATCTGACATTCAGAACAGTGATTATTATATTATTGTATTACAGAGAATAATTGATTTTGAAACTTTCTGGTTCAATTACAAGATTAAAAGGATGGTTACAGCTGAAACGATCTCTTTAGCTCATCAGAAAATTATGCAATAATTCAAAGAGGGACAGAAGGAGTAACCAGAGGGTTGAGGGAGAAGCAGGAAGAAAGCAGCAGCGATAGCTTTTTTATCTCAGTTGCACTCTTTCCAAAGACTAAGTCTTGAGTTATGCAAACTGAATAAAATACACCTCAGTAAATATATTTCAAATCTTCTCCTATGTAAGACAATACAGCTGCTGCTCAAGAAGTAATACTATGTTTGCCACGCACAGGTTTTCAAATGAAGCTATGAAGACTTAAAAACGATACGCTGAGCACATGTAGCACATTTTCATTATACAAAACACTGGCACAGGACCAGGTGGCCCCACTGCATCTATGAGAAGCACACACACAGCAGTACCTAAACAAGCCTTCTTCACACAACCATGTCTCCAGCTGTGAGCTCCCTGCCTCTTCTCTCCTCAGTGAATGACTTTTTAAACAACCATGACCAAAGAGCACAGGCAACCCCAACACCTTACTTGCTGGAGCAGCCAACCCTGGACCTGGGAAGTGGCCAGAGACCAAGCATCAAGGCCCAAGTCCAGCACCAGGCACTACGGCTTGCCTCCAGCTGCCCATCAGCGACGCCCTCCTTCTTCCCCAGGCTCCCGGCTAGCTATCTCACACTGGCATATGCTCCTCAAGCCCCCTCTTTGCCGGTGGGTCTATGATTCATTTTTCCAGACTGTATTTTATGCTCCCAGAGCGCCTCAAGGGAGCGGCCTCATGACCATCCGCAAGCTCCTTCCAGTGACGGTTTCCTCCCACCCCGCCCGAAATCCTGCAATTACTCAGTTAACCAAATTAGCCACGAAACAGCCGCAGCATTTGCAGGCCGGGGGCTGGCAGAAAGCCCCTGCCCCGCCCGGGGAAAGGGCCCCGGCCAGCCGCCCGTCGCCGCCCGCCCCGCCGCGGCGGCCGGAGACACCGCCGGGGCCGGCTCCGGCGCCCGGCCCCGCACCGCCGCGGGGCTCCTGCGGGCCGCCCCCCACCCTGCAGAGCCGGGCCCAGCCCCGCTGCGATCTCCTGGGCGCCGACGCCGTCACCTGCCCCTGGGGCGAAGCCTCCCGAGGCGGGGAGTCCCCCGCGGCCGCGCCCGGCTCCCCCGGCGGCCCCGCCGGCCGGACTCCGCTCCCAGGCCGGGCGCCTTCCGCCGGGGGTCGGCCCGAGAGCCCGGCGGGCTCGGGGCGGCGGAGGGCGGGCTGCGGCCTCGCTCCCCGCTGAGGCGGCTTCCACCAGCGCTGCGGGGCGAGCGGGGCCGGTAGGGCCTTTGCGGCGGGGCCGAGGCGCTAACTCTGGACATTACTGCGAGCCTCAGGCTCTGGGCCGCGTCACCTTGTCTCCCGTGATTAATCTGACGTACGTTCATGTCTCTTTGAAGGCAGAAACGCTGTGCTAGTCGACTTACGCAGGATGGCAAACCTGAACGTTTGTTTGCTTCCAGGTGACCGCCTCTGTGCCGCTCGGTTCAAGGGAAAGCTTGCACGAAAGTACGCACGCTAAAGCACAAAAATTACACTGAGGAACCCAAGCCATTTTTCTCTTAAGTTTGCGCCTTTCAAGCTAATCTTGAGCAGGAAACAAGCAAATAGGTAGAGAATCAAAAGTCAGCCACAGAAAAATGATATTGAACGAACTGGGAAATGTGAGACTGAAGAAGCAGCTCATTGCTTAAAAGAGATTATAAAGGAAAACATACCTGTATTACTAAAGAAAAATAAGCAAACAAATAGCCTGCAAAGTCATGAGTTCATAAAATGCAGCTGTATATGCATTAGAAATAATGGGACCTGAAGGCAACTGACGGGAGTGGGACAGTGAGGGTACCACTATGTAGGTTCAAATTAAAGGAAGTGTGAAATGCATCCACAGGACTGTGCAAATAACAAGATAAATGACAAGCACTGCCCTGAAAGATAGGAGTGAAAAGGGGCTGACGTGGCAGACTACCAAGAAGATAACATAATGCATCATTTTCTTCCAAGACACCTGTGTGACAAGGCATGGGAGCTTTCTATGCCAGTCGGCTCCAAATGAACCCTGCAGAAGAAGGACTTTGCCTCCAACTAGGACGGGAAGGCAGCGCTGTCAGGGCATGGGGAAGCACAGCAGAACCAGGAGTGCTGAGGGGAAGCTGAAGTACTTTGTTAATTCCCTGGGGAAGGTGAGTTGAGTCCAATGAAGCTGAAGCCAGTCCTGGTCTGGCTGCTGCTCAGATGTGCTGAAGGATGCTGGGCCAAGTCCCAGCAATGTTGACTGTGTCTCTAATTACTTCTGACAGCAATGTAAAACCTAGCTGAGATACGCTGTCTCATAGGACATCATCTCATCACTCAGATGAGTAGACTATCCACAACTTTTGAATCCTGTCCCAAATACAAGGAGCATAAGTTTCTAAGGGTAATGGTGAGAGTTGTAACAAGTCATTTATAAAAAATCTTTTCCCCTTGGGGAGTGGCAACCTTGCTCCACAAGTTATAGAGAATTTGAAAAGAAACATAATCAAATTTCAGGCGCTAATGAGTTAACAGTTTTGGCAGCAGATATTTTTGTTGCAACCGGCTGTCCTTGCACAAACCACTTCAAGGAGAATATATTGGTGGAAAGCCATAAAGGTTATTTACATAGATGGAGTTTCATCATCTCCCACTCCAAAACAGGCTGGGTTGGTTATGCTGATCTAATGTTTTCTTTATCATGGTTTGTGTGAGGCTAGAGCACATGTTAGATTGTGTTTTAGTTTGCTCTTTTAGTATGTTGATGGTAGTCCTTTGAGATACTAGTTTAAATTCTGCACCATGTACAGTATTATAAAAATAGTTTCAGAAATCTAATATTCAAACAAAACCAAAATATTGCTTGTACCACGAGCTTTGTTATGCCCCAACTTAGCAAGAACAATTTTCTGCAGGAAATAGCCCCCAACCTTTTTAGGAATACACCTTGCAAAATATTCTGAGAAGATCTTCAGCTTTCCTGTCCAACAAGTGGAAGAGGCCAACTTTCAGGTTTTCTCCCAGGAGCTAATTTTTCCCTTTCTTTGAGAGCCATTCTCAGTCCCCTCCTGGTATGAAAAAGGTGGTTTGGCATTAGGTTAGTTCAGTACTTTGCATTCACTGTTCTGTTCAGGATAGAAACTAAGATACTGTTTCAAAAGTTAGCCTAAGTCTTAAAGAATGTCTACAAGAGCTTTCAGTTTTGTTTGGCAAACGATTTCAAATTCAAAGTTGCATCATTTTCTGCTGTTAAAACAGACCAACTCTTGCAACATGGCCTGCATCCGAACTGAAATCAAGTACACATCTTTTACTGATATGACATAGCCTCTGTTTAAAGAAAGATGGGATTTAATCTTAAAGACAACCTCATCAAAGCAGCTGATACAGGATCTGTGTAGAATTATTCTTTTACAGAATTGCTTGCACCAGCTGGCACTCTTTTCTTCAAATGAAAGACAAACGTTTGGTTTTGGTAGTTACTGACTACTTTCAAGTAACTTTTCCTTTTATTTCAATTTAAAACAGGCAGACGTTTCTTATTAAAGTTCAAAGAATTCCTGTCTGAGTCTAAAGAGAAACTTATGGTGATTTTTGTTACCAAAACCTGTACATTTCCATACCCTAACATTCTAGAAAAGGATGATCTGTTTGGCATTATGACACTGTTTTGAAGAGAAAGCCAAAGGATTTCTCTCATTGCTGTTTAAGAAATTAAATCCCTATCATGCAAACCTGGTACTAAACAAAAATTTCCACCTGGGGAAGGCGTTAAACAAAGATACCTCACTAAGTGTTTTCCACAGCTGTCACTCTGTCAGTATTGTAACCCAGGGTGTGGAACAAGCACAGCCTGAACTTAAAACCGGAGTTTCCCAATTCTGCTGATCCCCGCTCTGATACAGGGCATCTGCAGCTTGAGCAGGTCACTTGGCCTCTTCCCTTTCACTACCCGCGAACAGTGATTATCCTGCTTACATTCAGATTACAAAACCTCAACTTGCCTCTCAGCCTGCAAAACGCCTGCGGAAACAGCATCATTGTAATCACCCGGAGTACCGACAAGCTTGAACTTACATAGATCCTTCTGCCAGACCGGCAAACCCGGGCACTGCAGACGGCGAGGCGGGCAGGTGAGGGCAGGCCGCGGGGCAGCCCGGCGAGGCCAGGGCGCCTTCCCGTGGCAGTCGAGGTCCTGCTGCCGCGGAGGGGACAGGCCCTGACGGCTCTGGGTGCGTGCCATACAGAAGTCTCAGTAAGCACCCCCTCGTAGCCCACCCCCATTGCAAAGCCCGGCCGCCGCCTGAGAGGAAACCTCCTCCCGCCCTGCCGGCCTGGCAGGTCGGCCCCGCCCCGCCTTCACCGCCCCGTCAAGACTACACTTCCCGTCGAGCCTTTCGCCGCAGCAACGCCCGCCCTCCCAGAAGGCCGCGCGGCGCCGCGCACTGCCATTGGTCGGATTTGAAAAGAAGCCGCGGCCGTGCCGGTTACGCTGTACCGGTGAGCGGCGGTTGCCCGGGCAGGTGAGGGGAGCGGAGCGGAGCTGCCTTCACCCGGCGGGGGTCGGCGGCTGGGCCTGCCTAGCGTGGCGTAGGCTCTCAGGTAAGCCGTTGCGGGGCTTTCGCTTCAGGAGGGACGGAGGCGGTGGTTGCGGCCTGGGGGTCGCGGAGGTGGGAAGCAGTGTGGGTGGCTTTCGTGGCGGGCGGTGCTGAGGCCTCTTCCCCTCGCTTCTCCCTGTTGCGATCGTGGTTGCTGGCGTTACGGTGGGTGAAAAGTCACGGGGCGTGTGCGCGAAAACTTTTCGGTACTGCTGTAGGGCGTGCAAGTCGCGGGTAACGCCTTGCCCAGGGCCGTGATGCTGACAAAGCCATACGGCAGCGTCCCATAAGAACGGGAAAATAGTGCAAAGCCTTGAAGTGAAAGACTGATGTTTGCAGAGGGAAAATTTTCCTTTTAAATTTTTTTAAGAGCAAGGGCTGATGCTTTATGTTTTATATAAGCTGCCAGGCTTATTGTGTGGTTTGGAGCCTTTTCTACCCTTTTTTGTGCTGCCTGACAGTGCTACAGGCTGTGTGTGTACTGTGATCACACTTTGCTGTGTGTGTGCCACTCTGGATCCCCTTCTCTTAGGTTGTCTGCAGCTCTAAACTCTATTGTCATGATAAGTAGAGTTACAATAACATATCCCAGTATACAAGTACCTTTTAGTGGCTACAGCCAGGCAATATACCTGTTTACAGCAGAATATCTAAGGTAATTACAGTGCTGTATGACACAAAGTGGAGACAGATGGATAGTCTGCATCTTGGGTTTTGCACGCTGTCAGTGCTTGAACCTTACTGGTCTGAGTGCTGGGCTTATATAAACACTTTCAGTTCCAGCTTTGTATGCATAGCTTAATGTTTGTTTTTTGCCTCTTACGTAAAAAGGCACAGAATGAGAGCATAATTTTGACAAATCACACTTTAAAATAAGCTTATATTTAAAGCAACTAAAATGTCAGTTATCTAACAGATATGTTTCCTGTCAAGGCCTGATAAGAGTTTTGCAGTGTGACTTTGTGTAGCTGATGAACAAGAGTTCTAGATCGTGACAGCACAGGTATGTTTCTTTCCAGTAGCAGCTTATTCACAGGTCAGTGTTTATTCAAGCTGTGATAATATTTCAGGCCAAGTTTTTCCTGGTTTTCATACAGTTGCCTGACAAAAATAAAAACTGTAGATTAGAAGAAACAAGGTAAACATTGCTGCTTAGTTTAGGTATAGCTTTACCTCATTTGCAGCTTCGTGACCTTTGTCTAGATTCATGAAGTTCTGTATCTGCCTTTTACAGGCTAGATAGGAAGACTGAGCTGTTAAGTGTTTTGACACTGTCATGTCAGACATGGTTTTTAGCAAGGTTGTGGTATATGTGTAAGGCTTTTCCCTGGTAAACTGTTGCTCTTGATTGAAAGAAGAATGGCTGTTCTTGTTTCATCATGGTGTGAACCCCTCTGCAGACCATCTCCCCATCTATCAGAAACTTGCTATGTAAATTATGAATAGGATGAATAAAGCTTTCTCCTTAAAGAAATTGCAGCCCTTTGTTAGAAGACAAGTCAATTTGAGACTGACTTCAGAAGCTCTACATTATGTAATCAGAGAGCAAAAAATAGTTTTATTTTATCTTACAGGATGGAACCACCTTTGGATAATGAGAAACTTTTCAGACCATCCTATGTTGCTAGTGTTGAGCCACCTCAAAGAACAGAACCAGTAAATGTGGAAGATATTAAAGCAGATCTCTCTGCTGAATTTTCTTTGGTTTCTTCAAGCTCAGACACAAGCCAGGTAAGAAAGCTTTAATGTTTCCATTGTTTGGATTTTTTTTTAAATAAGCTGAGTCCTTTCATCGATAATAATCAGAATTTTACAGAGAAGATGAAAAACATCTTTAGTATGTTCTTAATCTGGAGGAGATACATAGGATTAGACTAAGTTGTGTGGCACTGCATTGATACCTTTTTGGGCGCATCAGTCCTCTGTGAATGAGGCTAATTGCCAGTTCAGAGCAGCTTAATCACAGAATGGTTTTTTTTGTGGGTTTAATTCTTGATCTCTAGTTGGCCTGAATGTAGTGTGTGTATATATATGTGCTGCAATATTATTAACTCTAAGTTATCACAGCAAAGTTCTGCAGAGGCCTAAGCACTTGTTAAAACTGATGTAGTGAATTAGTTTTGCTTCCCGTGTCATCAGATAAGTCTGTTCAAAATAGCCTGATGAAAATAAAACTGCCTTAACATGCTAGTTATCAAACAAAGAATCTAGTCAAATTTCTAACTTCCTTTTTTTTTTCTTTTTAATTTAAGAGAAGCAGTTTGGAGTCTAAGGGACACATACAAGTTTGCCTGCGTATTAGGCCATTTACATCGTTGGAAAGAGAAAATGAATTGCAGGTGTGACATTCAATTAGTTTAAAAATACCTTAAATGTATGGTTGTGTGTTTTCCTGTGAGCTGAGCTCTTTATACTCTTTTCGTGCCTGCATTGCTTGTGCTTCCTTTTAATAGGACTGCGTTTCACTTGAAGACTCAACAAGCATCATACTGAAGCCCCCCAAAAACTCCTTGAGTCGACTAAGTGAAAAAACTGCTGGACAGATGATACAGAAGTTCACTTTTTCACGAGTAAATGAATTGTCTTTAAAAGTTTTTAATCTACTCCTGGTAAAAGTTGTTTCACTTATTTAATACCAAGGAAACTAGATTTTTAAATTGTCAATAGTCTTTAAGATTATAAACGTATAGAATTTAAAAGATTCTTAAAAAGTCTCTAATGATTGCTTAAACAAAATAAAGATGTTTCTTGGTAATGCTCAGGTGTTTGGACCTGAAACAACTCAAGAGGAATTCTTTGAAGGTACCATGAAGCAACCAGTGCAAGATTTCTTAGATGGATATAATCGTCTTATTTTTACATATGGTGTTACAAATGCTGGGAAAACCTACACATTCCAAGGTATAAGTAGAAATGTGTTCTCCTTGAATGAACTTCCTTTTTTTTTTTTTTTAAAGTGAGGATTACTTTTAGCAGAAATATTATAACTTTTTCCTTTATTTAAACTGTAGGCCCTATACATTGGCTTCTCCTGAATATTAATAAATAGCCTTTGAAAGTCTCCTTCCATAACAAATATCACTAAACTGCCAACAGACAGAGTCACTGCCAGAGTTTACATAAACATATAGTGATATTGCTTTGTAAGGCTGTAATAATTTCAAGCAGGTGTGTGTGACTTTTCTTTTTTCTTCCAAGTATCTAGAATGTCAGGGAGGAGGGGGAGTTAGGAAAATACATCTTCTATATATCAGGCTGTGAAAAGTGTGTAAGTCACTCTATACCAGACTAGCATTTTGTTATTTTTTAGTTTGATTACTTCCAAGTATTTCTGTCTTGTCTCACTTTCTGAGCTTATCAATAATATCCTAGGAGACTTTGTCTCCTGATGCACCATTTCTGTACTGTTAAAGCTCAATATCCTTTCTGGTCAGAAGATGTCATCCTTTAATTATTTTTCAAAGCATTTTAACAAACAAGGTGATTTGGTTCACATGGAAACAACTTCTATAATAAAATGGCAGTTCTAGATGCTATACTACTAATTTTACACACAGAAGTAGTAGAAGGACAAAGAGTTTTGTGCCATGTGAAACTGATCTTTATTGAAGTGATATTGTCTTCTAAGTGATCTTCTGTTAAGTGGATTATAACTAAAGACTACTGCCAGTACTTTCAGTTATCATTAATCTGGGACAATAATGGGATGCTCTTTCCTGTCCTAATAAATAATAGGTAAATAACAAACCCCAAAATTCCTGAAGTGTACAGTCCCCCATGCTTGACTAGTTTGGGGTATATTGTGTGGTGTGGTTTTTCAAGAATTTTTGATTCATGTCTTTTCAGACTCTGGAGACTTTTTCATGGTATTATATTTTTAGGACTTAACTATCAACTTGTGACAAGAATTGGCAGGGCAGAAAGTTGCCTACTGGGTGCCATGATTTCCTCTTCTGTTATTCCCCGTATTGTCAATATAGCCTTTCCACTTTGGCATTACGTGGGAGCTTGTATTCGGTCAATGGCAAAAGACTTAAAGATGAAGCAGTTTTTTTTAGGACTGTTCATTGTTCGCCAGTGACTGTTACTTTGTTCATGTTAAGTTGAATTACAAGTGACATTACAATAACAAGAAATTATTAGAAGAGAGGAGATGAGGAGAAACAAATGTAATGCAACAGTACTTTAACTTAATGTGTTGTTTGGTTACTAGCTTGGTGTTTGAGTGCCAACCAGATTTTACATAGGTTCTGGGTTAGATGACACAGCTAGTGCTGTAAGTGGTAAAAGCCCATCTGTCTCAGGAATAGGAGACATTATTAGAGGCTGGAAGATGATGCTGTCAGAGTCTGACACAGGACAGTAGTTTCTCTTCCTCTCTCCCCTTCTTCTGTCTGGTTTAGAAATCAAAGTTAAATGAACCCTTTTTAAACTTGCATCTGGATTCAGAAACATCAAGCGTGCACAGAGGCTTTTATTTGACTCCTTTTTTGCCTTTTTACCATTTGCTCTGAGAAAAGGGTATGGGACAGGGAAAGGAGTCAGTCTTCACAAGGCTTCCAGAACTCTTTTTGTAGGGTATGTGGAATTAGTACAGGACTGTGGCTGAGAGATCAGTCATCAGTTGTATTTCAAGATTATTCCTTGAGAGAGAGTGAAGGCAGCCTATGAAATGTGATTGGAAAAACTGCAAATGTCTGTTAAATGTCTGTTGGTTGCGGTTTGTTTGTTTTTTTTCCTTAGGGCTAAGCTTATGCAGAATACCCCAGCAGTTTTCGTTTTATGTTATGCCCCTTATGTCTAAGGGGTAGAGCACAGGCTGTTGCTGAAAGCCAAATATACTTTCAAAACACTCTAATGACATTTCTGTTACCTTGAGAATACAAAAAAACCCCCACTGCTTCATGCTGTAAGTGGCCTCCAAATTCCTCATGTATGCCTTGAGATTAGAATTGCTTGTCTTTGTCTTCATTTATCTGTATACCTTGTTCACAGTAATAATTAGGATCTTTCTTTTGTATGTTGCTTTCAGGGACAGAAGATGATGTTGGTATTCTGCCAAGGACTATGGATATGTTGTTTAAAAGTATTCAAGGAAAGCTATACACAGCAATGGATCTCAAACCCCATCGGTGTAGAGATTATATAAAGCTGACTAAAGACCAAGTGAGAGAAGAAACTGCTATTAAAAATTCAATACTTCGCCTAACAAAAGAGGTAGAGGAGCACTTCTTTCTATACTGATGAGTACACGCATATTTAGATAGCTCAATGTTACCCTATTCATTTTTCAATGGGAAGAGACTACCTGTATTTATGCATGGATGAGTCTATTTGCTGTCAGTCAGCTATTCAGATTAGCAGTAAAGTGAGCAATAGAGCTGATGAACACTGTTCTCCTGTGGGTTTCTGTCTTGTGGCTGGATGCTTGATAGGATATAAACTCTAAGCTTTTTTTGCTATAGCTTGGGCACCTGATAATTTACCCTCTGGGGTTACTGGTGCTTAATAAGGGCTGAATGCAAATATTCTCCCCATCTGTGGGGACACTAGTAGGTCTGCTCCTTTAAACAATTGCAGTCTTTCAGGGTACTTGAAAGAAATTAATGATTATGAGGTTGTTTCCCTCTTCCAGTTTGGCAAATATCCTCAAAGGAAGCAAAAATTCTTCTGAAACAGCAGAGCTATAAAGCCAGTGGACTTCTAAAGATTTGAATTAAAATGAGTTTCTGCTGGACTTTATTCTTAAACAGATCACTGTTGAGCAGTCCAGAAATACCTTTCAGTTTTATGAGTTGCCTGGAACTCTAAAGCTGTCTGGTCCAATTACAGTTATGGGGGATTTGTATTTTGTATAAGCATACCTTTTTCTTGGTGTTATTAATTCTGAAATGAATGAAATAATAAAAAACCTGAGCATATGCTAGGAATTGGAACTAGAAAGGGATTATTGTGCTTCTTTTATTTTTAATGAAAAGAATTAGGCATCTCCCTAGAGGTATGCTAGGTTATAATGGGGTGTTCTGGCTGTTGTGAGACAGAATATATGTTACCTTGATTTTTATCCATGAGTTAGTTAACTGGACTTCTCTGGTGTGGGAGGCAGGTGGCAGCAAAATTCTGCAAGACTTCCCTTCAAAAGCACAGGCATGTGTTAAATCTAGCTCTAGCAGTCTTTAAGAACTTCAGAAAAACCTGTCACATATGTGTGTTTGAATAGACATGTATGGCCCCTCTAGTTTCTAAAACTATGGTTATAAGAACAATACTTCAGCTTATAAATTTGGTGGCAGTTTGCATCTAGTTGAACAGAGACAGGTTTGGGTGGGTGTGTAAAGCTTAAATCTAAAAGTTTTGATTACATAAATATTTAACTATTTCAGGAATCACTTTATGGAATCCCAGCTGTTGATGAAATATACTTTTGACAAAACATTAAAAAAAACCCCGACCCAAACCACACCTGTTTCTTAATCCATGTTTTTTCTCTTAAGCATACTGGTTTTGGTAGATGAGTTGCACTTCTTTGCAGTTCGGTGCCTAAAAAACCAACCAACCAAAACTAATACTGGGAATGGAGTGTATATGTATGAACCTCATAAGCTCTAGCTGTAGGGCTTTGTTTTACTTTTTTAAAAGAGCTCAGCAGAAGAAATTTTTCCTTCTCTTTCTAAAACCTAGACTTTATTTCAGCTGTGAAAGGTTTCTACAGCCTATATCATGAAGCAATAAGTTGCTCACTTAATTTCTTAAGCGAACAAGTGTTCTACATTTACCTCTCTTTCTGAAGGTTGACCTAGTAAGCAGTAAGATATGGAATCCTGAATTAGCAAAATACCAATAACAAAATTTCAGGCCTCTCTAGATTCACCAGGCTAAGAGTAATGTGTAAACTGCAACTGGACTCCAGCAAATCATCCTGTTAAATCATCGTTTCTGTGGGGGCTCCCACACCTCTATCTTTTCTGTGGCTAGTTTTCTTCTGATTCAGCAGGCTGAAATGCTATATGCTGTGATAGGGCCTGATATAAGGGAAGTGTCAGGAATGAGTATTAAGGTAAGAATAAACCTTTCAATAGGAGTGTACAGGTGCATCGAACTAGGCATGATGTGTAGCGAGGATATCTGTATTGGCATATTCCAACTACTCTGTATTCCTATCTAGTAGGACAATAGAGCTGTTACAAAAGTAACTGGTGATGTACTGTCAACAATATATCTTAACATCTCTGTTGTCTTTTGTAGGTAGACCATCAAAATAGCACTAACAACAAAGCAGCAGTTGATTCTAAGGGTATGTTTTATATTAAAGAATTGCAATTAAACCTGGCAAAGAAGCCTTCTTAAGGTCAATAACTGACTTTGGGCCTATGTTAATAATAAAATGACTACTTGGCATTTTTATGTGCCTGTGAATTTGTTAGTGAGCAAGTCATCTGGGCAGAAAACACAAGGATAAAATGGTTAGAAGAATACCTGAACAGGCATTAAATGAGATGAAACTATAGCAAGGAAAAGTAGTACTATGTCAGGATACCACGAGGGCCCATAGCATACAGGCTTTTAGAGTAATATATGTAATTAGATAAACCTAATTCTAGCATATAAAAACTACCTAAATACTAGGTTTGCTTTAAAAAGTCAGAATGAAGTGTACTTGTCAGTTTAATTCTCTGTCTTCTAAAGATATTGGAGACTTGAATAATTCTAACCAAGCTGTACGTGTTTGATAGAATATGCAAGTGGAAAAGGAAGTGGTAGAGTAGGTGTCTCTTGCAAATATGTAGGGTAAGCATGTGACTTCCAGATACTTAAGAAAGGGAGGGGAAATTTCAATAGATTCTTGTCTGTGGTAAGTGTTTTTTAGAAGGCTGCTGTAATATCAGTTTTCACTTATTAATTTTTTAAATTGACTTTACTAGGCCTATATTGACTCTTAATATTTTGTACTTGGCAGATGTGGAAGAACTTTTAAAAGACTCAGAACAATCTAGCACAACTGTGAAAAATTACATGAAGTTTTCTGTTTGGGTTTCATTTTTTGAGATTTACAATGAATGTTTTTATGATCTACTGATTCCTATATCAAATGACAAGAAAAGAAAAACACTACGCCTTGCTCAAGACATCAAGGGATGTTCTTATGTAAAAGGTGATTAGAATACATTGCAAATTGCCAAATGTGTAGTTTGAAAAGTCAGTCTTCCTGTAATAATGTTTCTTTCTAGATTAGAAAACTCCTAACAGCACTAGAAGTGTCTACCTTGAGTACGAAAGGCAACAGTCTACATACACAGAAGTATCTGTACCTTTAATAGTGTTTTCTCTTTATTCTTGACTGCAATTCTTAAAAGCCTGCATGCACTCCACTGCCTTGATATTTCTTTGAAATGGGAGAATATTGAAAACAATTGACAAATTTGTTAGTGGTTTGGTTTTTTCCACTTTCTTAAAAAGACTCCAGAAGTTCTTAACTGTAGCTATAATTGGCTCAACCGTTCTTTTTTTTTCTTTAGTATTTTCTGTAGAGAAACAGACTTCAGAGAATACGTGAGAAAGTTCAGTCTGACTACAAATTACATTTTACAGTACTCTAGTTTAATCAAACCTGTGATGTAATTTGTTTTGGGTTGGGGGGGCAGGGAGTTAACAGAACTCAAAATAACAGTGCAATGTTTGTTTCTGGCCACGGAAAAATAGGGTTTGAAACCTGTTTGATTTTTTTTTACAGATTCTTTGGACAATCAAGACGCCAATTATAGATTAAAGGTGTTTTTTGTAGGTGTTTGGCCCGCTGCTTTTGGACAATCAAGACACCAGTTCTAGATTAAAGGCTTTTTTGTAGGTGTTTGGCCTGCTGCTTTTATCTTTCATATGCCAAACTATAGATTCAAAAAGCTGAAATGGACAATAAACCCAACTCATTCATTTCTTCAAAGACTAGAAAATGTGTGAAGTAGGAAATAGTCTGCTTTGAGCTATGCTTCAGCATAATCTTTTTTTATAAAGCTTGGAAGTGTAAGGCTGTTCCTGATGTTATTGAGGAAAACCAGTTAATGATTTTCTTGGTTTTTTTTCTTGGTCACAGATGGTATTTTTTGCTAGTACAATTTTGGTGACCTCTAGTTTAACAGAGGCCATGATGTTCATATTATAAGTTCTATTAGTAGGGTTGTAGGTATTTACTCCAGCACATGCCAAGATGACATACAGATGTCATATTGCAGACAAAATTCTTCACTGATCTTTTTCAGTTCATGGCCCTGCAAGATGTCCAGATGACTTCCCCGCCCTCCACCCCCCCCCCAAAATCGTAGGCTAAAACAGAGAAGCTGTCCAGGTAGAATTCTGCCTTGATTAATATGAGCATAGGGCTTTCATACTCATATTAGACACTATCTTTTGGCTTTTCAGTGCTCAGGCTAAGGTTGCTCGCTTAATTTGGATGGAACATATTTTAGTGTGCTAATAGGATGAAATGATGCAATATACTTGTCCTTCCTTTCCCATGGAAGGAGGAATCTTGATCTTATTTGTCATCATATAATTACTGTCTGTCTGAAGCAGGTTTAGTAAAATGTTTGTATGTCTCAAGTAAATGTATTATTTTTGGTATGCATACATTATCACCTAATCCCTTCTTTCTTTTTGATAACGATATTTACAAGATTATCACGTTTGTTCTTCCTAAAGATCTGCAGTGGGTTCAGATTTCTGATTCTAAAGAAGCTTTTAGACTTCTAAAACTGGGATTGAAACACCAGAGTATTGCAAGCACGAAACTAAATAGTTGCTCCAGCAGAAGGTGAGAAACATTTTGAATAACATTGGGCATAGGATGGTGTGTGGGAGGAAGGAGAAACTACAATATGGCTTGCGGTTTTTAGGAGGGGAATAGTCTTTAACAGGGTCTAGATATCTAGGTTTCAGTTTTGGTGTCCTTTAGCAGTATGTGACCCAATGCTTTAAGCCAAAAGGATTCGATCCTTCAATAAGATGAACATGTACAAGAGCTAACAGTGTTTTATCAAATACTCTCCTTCACCAAAAGTACTTAGATAGAATAAAGCTAAATGTCTGAGGAAAAAGCAAAATAAGTGCTACATAAATATCTCTTTAAAAGTTTGTATTTGATAGAGTATATGCTTAGATATGTTGACAGGTTCAACAATGTTTTGAACAGATGTTGTGGAAGCTAAAAATATTTTGAAGGTATTGGTCTGCTTTATCACTTCTCTGCTGATTTAAACTTCTCCTTTTAGTCACAGCATATTCACAGTTAAGATACTAAAAATTGAAGATTCAGGAGCACCACGAGTGACCCGAGTCAATGAGTAAGTTCAGAGCAGAGTCCCTCTCTCCTTTTGTGATGAAGTTGTCAATAATCTTCCACGTTCGTGTACTGGTACTGCACTATACACCCAGTGCTCCCTGGTAGAACCTCATGCATGTATGGTGGTTCCCCCACTTCCTACACTCATACAGTACTTGGCCCTCTACCTCAAGCCATCAGGTTGCAATGCTGTTCTATATCTTGTCCCCTCTGTTCATCACAAGGTTCTGCTAGCCTGCTATACTCCTGAACTCATGTAAGTCCTCAGAAGGAAGAGGACAGGGGGTGAAAAATAGGAAGCGTGTTGGGAAAGGGTTTGCAGGAAGTAGTGTGAAATTTGATTGGGGAAGCAACATTGAAAAGGATGGAAGGGTTCATGCAGATGAAGATCAAGAAATTCTTCCTCTAAAAAAAGTGATTGTTTTTAAAAGTGAATAATTTGTGTATGTTCTAAGGTAAATAAAGTGAATTTTCCTTTTGTACTTTCAGATTGTCGATGTGTGATCTTGCTGGTTCAGAAAGATGTACCAAGACCCGCAATGAAGGTGATAGATTGAAAGAGAGTGGAAATATAAACACCTCTCTCCTGATTCTAGGCAAGTGTATTAACGCACTCAAGAACTATCAACAGTCAAAGTAAGTCCTTATACGAATTGCAAACTGGTTATGGTTTTTAGGTATTGCCTACAACGTTTAAAAGCTATTGTTTAAAATACACAAGGCTAACACTAAGTTTTTGGTAAAAAAGATGTCTAGACTTGTAAAGCTGTCATGGTTTAACCCCAGTCAGCAACTCAGCACCACGCAACCGTTTCCCCCTCCCCCTCCCAGTGGGGTAAGGAGGAGGAAAGCAAAGGGAAAAAAAGTAAAACTCGTGGGCTGAGATAAGAACAGTTTAATAACTAAAGTAAAATATAATAATAACAATAGTAATAATGAAATATAATAATAGTAATGAAAAGGAATGCAACAAAAAAAAAGGAGGGGGGGGAAGGCAAAAACCAGTGATGCACAACGCAATTGCTCACCACCTGCTGACCGATGCCCAGTTAGTTCCCGAGCTGTGATCCGCCCCTCCCGGCCAACCCCCCCGGTTTATATACTGGGCATGACACTCCATGGTATGGAATACCCCTTTGGCTAGTCCAGGTCAGCTGCCCCAGCTCTGCTCCCTCCCAGCTTCTTGCACACCTGCTTGCTGGCAGAGCATGGGAGACTGAAAAGTCCTTGGCTTAAGATAAGCGCTACTTAGCAACAGCTAAAACATCAGAGTGTTATCAACATTATTCTCACACTAAATCCAAAACACAGTACTGTACCAGCTACTAAAAAGAAAGTTAACTCTGTCCCAGCTGAAACCAGGACAAAAGCCTATACTGTAAAGTCTTGTTGATCTACCAAAGTTATCTTAAACTTGCCTTGTTTTGCTCTTTAAGTCATTCAAATTCTAACAGACTTTAAATGTGCTATCATAGATTTTAGCAATTTAACTTTCTTCTTCTGAGCTTGGTTTATCAAACAAACTTTGGAATAAGTTTAAAACCCCCTCTTCACTAGTGTCATAGTAAGAGTCAAATTTTCAGCCTTTTATTACTCCTTTGTGAACTAACTCCATTTTCTACATACTTCTAGTGTAACGTTTTTCATCAGCAGGATATTGCTGTGCTATCATAACTGTGCACTGACAAAATTTGTCTGTTTTTCCTAAATCTTGACATAACTTTAACACTCTCCTCCTGATCTAGCTAACCATATGCAGACACAAGAAAGCCTTCCCACTATTTATGCCCTAGCTTGGGGATCTAAATAAGAGTAAAATAACACAAGAAGTTAGCTGTCTAAAAAACAGTACAATATATAGTCACAGCTGGATGTAACTGTCCAGGAACAGCTTTCTCCACAGGTTCTCATTTGAAGATCTATTTCTGTCCCAGAAGTTAAATAAACTCTGTTTGCTGGTTGATATGCCTGGATGTGCTTTGCCAAATTCACTTAGCCCGTAACACTGTTGCAGACAGCCTATTCAAACTCTATCACAGCTTAAGATGAAAAAGCTTTGCTAGCGTGTGTTCTTGATTAACTCTACATTTTGTGAATTTATGGTCTTATCTTCCTGTTGTTTCCAGATAGGAAGGATGCATTAAAACTAGTAGCAGCTTAGAGGGCTGTTAATATATTAAGAATGTCTCTTTCTGATACTAACAACTTGAAATTTTAACAATGTAGAAGAAATGTTCTGAAGCATGATCTCTCAAAGTGTTAATAGAAGCCCCTGGCAAGTTGAATAGAAATCAGTAACTTTCTTAAAATGATTCTTGTTTATCGGTCCTGCAGCAAAGCTCCTTACGAGCCATATATGTATTCTGGCAGGAGTGTCACTATCTTGCTGAGTTCTGTAGTACTATTCATATAACTGAATAGCTGTCGTGTCCAAAATGCAGGCAACCTATTCAATGGCAAGTGTGTATTTAGTAATGTTTTAGGAATTCTCATAAAATTTCCTGTAAGCATCAAAAACTACATCACCAGCTGTTAAATTCAAGGGCACAACTTCTGATTTAGGAAATGCCAGACTGCTGGGGGATTAGGGAAAAGTTCTGAAAAGTATCTCCATGTGTTTGGTGTATACTCATTTCGTTGCCTAGGCACTTGCTATTGTCCCTTCTCAGACACAGGATACTGAGTGAGAGAGAGCTCTGATAATGTTGGATACTGCATGCCTAGAACTAGATACGTCTGTTTCATGAATGTGGAAAGGAAAAGAGAGAGGTGGGGTATAGTTTGATGTAGCACGAGACTATGTGACCTACCCTAGGCTAAACGTTGAATGTGCTTTTGGTTTAAGTGCTCCCATCGACTGTATTGTTATAGCCTATCTGAGATAATGGCTAAAGCAGCAGACACAACAGCCATGCAATCTCTTCACAAACAGCTGTATCTAGTCCAAAACAATTTTAACTGATTTAAAGACTAATGCTTTTATAAATCTTAAGTCTTCAGGCTGGATAGCTGTTACACTGACCAGAAACTATTAAACTTCTGGTCATCTGTTCTTTTGTCTTTAAAGGTTGCAGCAGCATATACCCTTTCGGGAAAGTAAGTTAACTCACTTCCTTCAAGGATTCTTCAGTGGAAAGGGGAAGGTATACATGATAGTAAACATAAGCCAATGTGCTTCAGCATATGATGAAACACTCAATGTGCTAAAGTTCTCGGCCATTGCACAAAAAGTAAGTGTGTTTATCTTGTTGATCAGTACTTGTGATTTGCGTTTAAAGAGCAGGTTCTCTCACTTCTAAGAATATGATTTTAGTTACTGGATTTTTCTGTCTCATGTTGCAATCATATTTTCTAATTACTCCTAGTCAGGCTTTATTTCCTTGTAAAGCTTTTAAAAAGGCTTTGTTGGGACATATCTTTTTTTTCTTTGGAATGTGGGGGTGGGAATATCTCCTACTGAAAATCCATAATCCCTATAAAATTTCCACTCTAACAAGACACTTGCTATATTTGGAAGAAATTCCCTGAGATCTAGGTAAATTTTTCTTCTGTACTCATAACATACTCTCACTTAGGAGCAACTCTAGCTGCCTCATGTACTACTGCTATTGTAGTTTGGAATATTGCTCACCTGAAATATTAGTAAAATAGGTTGGACACCAAAGAGGGTTTGAAAGGTCATCTTTATGTCCCTAGAGGCTTCAGTGGGAAAGTGGAGGTTAAGCAGAATGAGTAGAAGTAAGTGCAATGATATAACCCTGGTAAAGTTGGAAGATGAAAGTATCAGGGATCAGTGCTGCAGCCTTAATGGAAGCCATGAAAAACTTCTGTTGACAGTTAGATATGGTCGAAGGACACTAGATCCAGGCCTTTGGAATGTGGGCTCATCTAAGCAGTTTAAGTACAACACTAGAAGGAGCAGACTGTAAGGGTGATACAACTGTTCAAGGAATAGAACGTGTAGGATGACATTCGTGTAATGCAACTAGAAACTGAAAGTATAGGAAATACAGAAATCTGTTGGTGCATGAGATGACAACCCTCTTGTAGGTTGTCAAGCTAGTGAAGCTTGGTGTTCCTGGGATCAAAAGAAGGGTTGGACTACGAAGTGACTCCTTTGTACTCTAGCTGGAAACTGGTCTAAGTAGTGACTCTGAACAGAGGATTGGCTGGGGGAGTACTATGCTCAGGACACCTACAGGAAGGTGCAACAGGTATCTCTTGGAAGTGCCAGTAGAGGTTTGAAAAATACTCATGACTTTTCTCTTTCTCTTCTGGGTAGATTTTAGTTATGGACGGGTCTATTCTTCCCCAAGATCAGTCATTTGGCCAGAAATCAGCAAGAGAATCATCACTACTTCGTGGCGCTAAAATGCTAATCCCAAGGAAAAGATCTACTATCCTATGGGACAGGAGCTTAGAAGATGTGATTGAAGATGATGATGATGAGATGGAGGAACAGCATAATATGTCAAGAGAAGAACCAGTGCAGAAACATGAAGAAAATAAAGTTCTTATTGGAAAAGAAGAATATATGGTATGTGCCAGGGCTACTGTAAGAGTTAGTGTAGCATGGAGTCTTGAAGCAAGGTATTCTTCTCCCGGTTTCCCTTGTGTCTCACCTCCCCCGCCCCGATCAGCCTTATTCTGCCCAAATCCAGCGGTAAGAACTAAAAGTGGGATTACTCATGACTTAGTGCCTATTGTGGGGAAAACTCTATGAAATCTGTCTAAATACAGACTGAGCAGTAAGAATTGCAGATTTGGCTTTCTGTCCTTTTGGTGACCTATGGTCAATGCACAGCAAGTATTACCTAGTTTTTAGCAATACAAAAGACTGTTCCTTTGTATTCTATGCACAAGAAAACTCTGAAAACCGTTCTTTAAGGAACAGCAATTTTAGTCACTTCTAGGGAAGACAAGGAGGAGGGAACAGAGGACTAGAGACTGTTTTGTGGAGGTTTCATTAGTATTGCCCCAAAAATGAGCGTCTGGAAAACAAAAGCCAAATCCTGTGGAGCTTAAGCCGTTTTTTTGAGACAACTGAACGTTCTTTGCAAATGCCTGCTCTGTGCAAACTTATAAATTGCTGTTCTAGTACCAAACAGACATTTCAATCTACCTGTGAATCCTCTTGTTATGAATAAGCTAATAAAAGAACTGGAAGAACTTTTGCCAGTTGGAAGAGTAAATTGTTGTTGTAGTGTTTGAGGAATGGGAAAATTCTCACTTCTGGGAAACTAATTCTTTATGAAAAACTTAATACTAATGGTAATTCTAGACGCTGCTGAGTCTTGTAGAAGAGTTGAAGAACAAACTTATTACTGAAAAGAAGAATAAGTTACTGCTGGAACTAAAAATTCGTGAAGAAGTGACACAAGAATTTACCCAATATTTTGCTGAGCGGGAAATAGATTTCAAGTAAGTTAGCTTTAAGTGGTTTTAAAGTTACTGGTTAAAAAAAATGAAAGTAATTTCACTTATTTCTTAAATCTGTCTCTTGGTCATAAGAGACCACACTCTTCTTCCAGACTTACTGCCTCTGTTAAGAGATCAGTTTCTGTTTGGACTATGAGTTCAGGAAGAATACTGTGTAGGAAATGCTTTGATCTTTTTGGGGGTGGGTAGGTGTGTGTGTGTGGAATCTGTAAGCAGTGTTTGTTCCTGTAGAGCTCTCCCTAACAGAAGAGCTTTGTTGATAGGATGTCTATAGAAAGAGTGACACTTGCAAACTCTTTGGTTACAGCAGTCTTAGTGATACTCCAAATGGGTGTTCTGGCTCAAGAAGCTTAGGAAAAAATGCTTGTAGTCAGGTGCTATCCATAATCTGTGTATATGTGTCTCCCCCTCATTCTTCGGGGGGTGGGGGAATATACTTCTATTTTGGTGTAGCAACACTGTTTTGTGTATCATTCTATTGTGCCAAAATAAAGAAAACATCTTTGTTTATAGGCAGCTGTACTAATAACTTCTTAGGAGCTCATACTGGCTAGCTTTTAGCTGACTTATTTTTTCCTACTATAGAGAGTGCCTTTCTCACGAACGACAACGACTTGAAGAAAATTCTGAAAGACGCCTGGAAATCTTCAAGGAACTTGTAAACGGTTATACTAAACATGCAGATGAAGAAAATAAATTAAAGGATCAGCCTTGCATTGAACAAGCTGGACCTCTGGTATTTTTATCACCCCAATAACATCCCTTTTACTAACTACCTGTTATGGTGATGGTGTGTCTCAAGGATTAGAAGGATGGTTTGAAGGAATTGCATGCTGTGTAACTGTATCCTCAGCAAGATACATTTATCACATTTAATAGGAGTAGTTGCTGAGCCTCGGGTATGTGTTTAGGAATCTTTGGGGTTTTCTGCATTTCTGCAACAAAGTGAAAATTACTGTATACAAAGAAATTGGGGGGGAAAAGCTGCAATTATGGTGTAAACTCTATTGCATTAAGTACCTATTTAAAGTATTTGAAGCTGACTTCTTAGGCCCCATATATGGGCTCTACTGGAGTGGTCCCAGAGACTTTTTCCCTCTTAAGGCTATTGTAGCTACAACTGAAGTAATGAGAATTGTATATACACTTAAGCCATAACTAGACTCTTAACTTGAGGCTGGCTCTTGTGAGTTTGGAACTCTTTGCTTTTAAAAAACAAAGAGGAAAGATATCAAGTCAATGTTTTGAGTACAACTTAAGTTATCACAAACTTATTTCACCTCACAAACTTTTACTGATATATGGATACTTCAGATATATTCCTTCTAAAACTGTTCACTTGCTGTGTTCATTCAATGTTCTCATGAGGTAAAAAATACTAGCTTTATGTTAAATTTGGAGGGGATGCTTTTTGTGGTGATATAAAAGGGAATGTGATGGTGGGTCATTAAATGCTATAAAAATAAAGTAGCTATTACTTGATACTGGAGACTTGTGTGTGAAGGTAGACAGAAACTGGAAATCAAATTGCATATGAACCCACAAGATGGCTTTGAATCCAGAATTAACTGTACTTATATGTTTGAATTCATAATGGTCTTCCAAATTTTCTGTAGAAATAATGGCTATTGTGTAATTATTTGCTGTTTCTAAATGGATATAAATTATCTTTCAGGACGAAGAATATAGCATAGGGCCAGGCACCTACATTGATCTTGAGGGCATTATTGATTCTCTGCAGAATGATGTCATTGATATCAAAAAACAGGCAGAAGAAGCACACAGATACATTGTGTCCCTAGAGGACCCACAGGAAGCTATAGGTTGGCTTGAAAAACAACTGGGAAAAATTACCACTGAACTAACTAAGACCAAAGAAGAGCTGACAAAGAAAACCAATGAACTAATCAAAACTGAAGAAGAGCTGACACAGAAAACCAAAGGTGAGCTGGGTGTAAGTGTGATGTGAAAGGCAGAAAAAAGAAATGACTGACTACTGTAAAATAGAAATAATGATCCAGTTGAGCAGGATTTTTGGAACCAAATCATATGTGTAGAGGTGGTAACCAATTGTTTTGTGTACATTCAAGTTGAACAATTCTACAGGCCTTGGTTATTTCATTTTTAAGACGAAGCTTAAAACTGTCAATTACACACTTCTGAATTGCAGGGTAAAATGTCAGCATGATTGATCCTTGATTTCATGGTTATATTGTAATCCTCACACTTCTTTACATTTTGCTGATGCAGTGTTTTCACGTATCCTGTGGAATGTCCATAGAAGAAAAAGTAGCAATACCTCATAATATGATTTCAGCAGAAGTCTCTTGATGTGATCTATGTTTTATATGGGTTGCAAGGCCCAATTCTCCTATTAAAAAAAACAAACAACTAAACAACTTTTGAAATGTGTCCTATAAGTAGAAGTCAACTTGAAAATAAATCAGTCTCTTCAAAAGCTACTGAGGTACCAGAAGATCTGGAAACAATCGATTACTGAGTAAACTATGTAATGGCTGCTTATTTGATGCAGGCTTCTTTTCCTGTTACAGACTTTGAAATGCAGATGATTAAATTGGATGAGTCTGCTGAGCAGCTTAAAGAAGCGACTGAGGTAACTTTCTCAAGGGAAAACTTGTGCAAAATTATTTGCTTTAATACAAAATTCTGGTAGCTTAAAATGCTATTATAGTATGCTTCTAGCTTTTTTTATATCAAGCTTAGTTTAACTGATCTTGCTTCTAAATGCATGGTATAGTTCAACAATGTAACGCTGACTGAACTACTATTCTTTCTCTTCCAAGAAAATGAATACACAGAATAAAAGAATTCAAGAACTAATGGACATTGTGGAGCAAAAAGATGATGTTATTATGAGACTACAAGATTTGATATCCTATTTAGAAGAAACCATAAAAGACTATGTAAGTCTTAGACATCTCAATTTTCTTTATACAAAAAAATCTAAATCTATGGTTATAATGGACTTAACTATTCTGGAAAATTGAAATTTTCTGTAAGTAATTGCTACTTGCTTGAAATGGTAGCAGGTGAAGTTGGTATTGAAACTAAAGTTACAGCAAAATGTGTGCGGGAGTGTGTGTGAAAAATGGGACTTTTGGAAGCAGTGATTGGGAGTTGTTATTGGAGGACTGTAGATGAGATGGAAGAGCCACTCTAAAGAAAAAAACCCTCAAACTGGGAGGACTTAAGCAGTAGGAATAGAGGGATTATGTCTCTGTGTCTTTATTTTTGCCTAAATGGAAGAGGAAGGAAGGGAGGTTTTGCTGCACCAAAAGGTCAAATTTAATTGAAGTTAGAAGTTGTTAATGTGAGAAGGACAGCGATTGTGTAAACTGGCAACAAAAATCGGTGTGTTCCACCCACCACCACCATGCACACAAATTTCAAAGGAAGAACAATAATATGAATATATTGAGCCGAGTTTGAACTAAGAGTGGATGGCCAGGGTGCCTCTGCTTTTGATGTGATTAATAAAACTTGCAATGGGCTAGACTACTGCTAGCTGCTGAATGCCAAAAGACTAGCTTGGCTGAAAGTATACAGGTGAAAAAAATCAAAATATGCAGTTAGGTTTTTTTGAGCCTGATGTCTGGTAACCTGAAGTAGTTCTGAGAGCATTTTAAATGAAACTTAGTCAGCACTCTGATCCATTTCTCTCTTCCACTGTAAACTTAAGGCTTTGACCATACTTATTCTATTCCCCCTCTCTGCCCCACAGCAACTTAGCTTTTCAATAGTATGAATGCTCCAAGAGTGATAAGAGTTGTAATGACTGCTTCCTATTACTACTCCTTCCAAGAGCAAGCCTCCAACTCTGTCCAGTGTTTCTGGACTGGACTGTGTGGCATGAGACTTAAAACATGACCACAAACCTCAAGTCTGTTCTATAGATAATTTTTTTTAATGAAGTACTTAAAGATGAGTAATTGGTCCTTGGCAACCAGCATGGCTTGCCACTTGTGTCATCTTGCAAATAAGGAAACTTTATTCTTAGTCAAATATAGTCTAAACTATATGACAGAACTGACTAGGCTTTCAAATTGCATCAGATCTGTCATGATAAAAATGATCTGTGGCTTCGCTGAAGGCAGTTAAAACTCCCAACTCTACCAACTATGACAAGAAAGTGGCAAACTTGTAGAGCTGACAATTTGCCCTTTGAACAAATCAGGAATTTCATCAACTCTTTTGACACTGGAAATTGTTTTCTGGTGGTAAACAAACTCATCTTACATGTAAGTCTTGCATTTTGTGGTTTCCTAGTCTCTTGCTCTGCTTTCTGTACAGTGCAAAACCTTGTGCTTATTAGTACCTGAAGGTGTACTTCCTTTTGGTTTCAGTAACTGACCTGTAACTGACTTGTTCCTCTGACAACCCCTATATGTGTTACCCAGATAGTTTTGTAAAAATACTTGCATGTAAAAGATTACTAAGCCTTTTAAGTGCTCACTTTGTAAAACTTCAAAGTAATTGATCTTATTTTAACACAGGACAACACTGTAACTACCATTAAAAGAAAATTGGCAGAAAAGAACTCTAAGAGAGTGATTGAAAGCAGCCAATTCAAGGATTGTGAGGAAACTGTATTGGAAGTGGGAAGAAAACGTTGCTTTGAAAATAAGCCTACTGTGAAAGAAGAGCCACCTACAAAGAAAGGTACAATTTCTACCATCACTCAACAGGGGGTCTTCCAAAAAAACTTGATTACTATTCCAGAACAGAAGCAAAAAGTTGTAAAGCGTAAACGTTATGTCATGAGGAGAAAATCTACTATGTTAAACTGTAAATGGAAGTAACTGTTATGTAAATATCATCTGTTTTGCAGAAGGTGCTATACTGTTCACTCCTAAATGCTTAAAATAAAAGTTAGTTTTTAGACTCTTTCCTTTCTGCTGCTTTTTCTCATCTGTTAACGTACTTGCAGACTCAGCTGTAGTTCTTAAGCAATTTCTTAACAGTTGTTTTTGTACTAAACTTGCTGTTGCTGGACTTCTGGGAAAGTAGCATCTCCTACTCAAGGTTTCTAAAATTGTCTAAGCAAGCATCAAAGGTGTCAGTGACTTACTGATTGTTCAGTCATGCAGTATGTGCTGTGAAATTTTGATGTTTCATTCTGTATGCATGCTGTGAACACACCAGCTCTGGTCAAGGTGACAGTGCTGGCAAAGGAGAAAAGCTTTCCACTTGAATGGAAGTAAAACTATTTTCAGTCCACAGATGGCATATTTTGTGCAGCTCTCACATTTGCACTTCCAATCTTTTTGCTTTCCTTGCTTTATCTGTGAGCTTACTAGTCTCTTTAGAATGAGGTGAAAAAAAACTAGCTGCAGCTGAAGACCTTCAAGGATAAGGGTGAAACCTAAAAGGACACCATTACTTATGTTATCCATTTCATTAAAGTCTATTAATCAGTGGGATTGAGCTATATGGGACTGGCTTGTGTAAAATGGTATTTGTAAGATCTGCCTGCCTCTAACTTGACTTCAGGACACAGCTGGGCTTCAGTTTCTCATAGAATTATGGAAAGCGTACGCGAAAGGAGAATGAAAGGTCTTCCTTTTGTATCCCTTACTTTCTTGCCTTCCTCCTGCAGAAAAGCTGCAAGAAAAAAATCTTCCAGGCATTGTTTGGGTGAGGATGGGATAGAAAAAGAGAAATAAGATTAAAAATGGGAAACAGAAAATATCTATCTATCCCTAAAAGAGGGATAAAACATGTTAAAAGGAGACTTGTCAAAGTTACATGATCACAGAAAACTGAGGACACAGATGGTCAATAAACTGAATGCTGAGCTGTCATCCATCACATCCTGCAGAGAAAGAACAAGTAAACACTCAATCTAGTAGAAGATCAGTTTAAGTTTATGGAACAAAGCACTTCATGCAGTGGGTAGTGAACTTCTAATATTCAGGGAGGGAGAGGCAGAGAATTCTCAAATTCCAGGGGTGATTAGACAAGCTAACAGCAAACAGGTTCATACATAGATATTGAAAAGATTAAACAGGGATGTATTGTCTCATATTCCTAATTGTTCTATGTCAGGAAGGGTCCGTAGGAAGTGGCTGGGCCTACCAACAGTAGCAAAAGGCGGTAAAATATTAGGCTAAGTCAACCGATGGCCTGTGTGATTCAGTAGGGCATTTCTCAAGTTTGTACAACTTGTTCAAATAAGTGTAATTTGAAGTCTTTCTTAAGAGAAGCTTCTGTCTCTGTACCAGACGCATCTCCGATTTGTCTCTACCATCTCTTGTTGGGATGAATATTGGATCCTATAGGTACCACCTATATAAATGTTACAGGAAGCGGGTGGGAAATGAAGCTGGTGTAGACTCTTTGATATACTAGATAGTAGTAGGTTTGTTATAATCTCATGACTGAAGCTCGTTTAAACAAATGAAAAATAGAAAAGCGATAGCTCTTCTCAAACAAGAAATTAAAGTGGATAACTAATAGTGCCAATTAATGTCAGCACTGAGATCTTTCTGTGGGGAAGAACAGGCTTTTCAGTCATGTTAAATATGTTTGTTTTGTGGGTGTTGAGAATATAAGGCATCTGGTTTAAAAACTGAGTTGCTAGATGCTCCATAATGATGAAACTTATTAATATATACTTACATTTAACCATTCTTATTAAATGTACTTGGCACAATAGAACAATGAGCACAGCTACACTGTAATGGCTTTCTCATAGAATTTAGGTATACGAGTGGCCTATGACCAAAGCTTATTTTGGGAGAAGATAGGTTATCTTATCTTGAAGTTCAGGTTTTTGTACTCTTCTCTAGGACTTGCCTCCCATGTTTTGGGGTGGGGCTTTTTCTTTCTTAGTACTTCCTATATAAAAAGCTTCTGGACTGAATACCATGTATCTTCTTGCACTAATATTTATCCTGCTTTGCTGCATGATTGTGGCTGTCAGTACAAAGCATCTAGATCACTTCTAAATCCTCTTGTGAATGATCATACCCTTCTCACTATAGTGTTGAGCTAAGCTCTGCTACCTTTTTCATCTTGCCACCTTAGATTGCAAAATACGTCTTAAGACACCTCAGCACCTCTCCCTTTTAGTGAAGTATGTAAAATTCACATCCAGTGTGAGGAATGTGTAGTATCTTGTCTGATATGTTTTCTTGGGACTACACAACTGGGCTTTCAGAGAAAACCATCTCCCAATCCCAATTTTAATCTTGTAGGATTTAGAAGCATGGCTTTACAAGCCAAAGTAAAGCTGCTATTGTGTCTGACCTAGCAGGAACACTTGGTATGTCTAATTAAAACAGAAAAGGAAAAGTACAGAAAAGCAGGAGGAAAAGTGTCCTGTGGAATTTGATCACTCTAAAAAATAATCAAAACCCCAAACCTGAATTGAGATGGAAAACACTATTGCTAATGCTTCAGTATGGCTTTTTGTTAGTGACTCTCTGAAAATTGTTGGATCTGTTCAGAGGATGTTTCCATGCAGTACCCACGTGCTTAATGCTCCCACAGTGAGATGACTGCCAAACTCCACCTTACTGTAGTTGCAGTACTCACAAGAATCCACAGTATCTCCCAGGAGTACGTAGTTGTGATGACCTAATCCTTAGAGATAGTCAGGCTTGATTTTAATGCTAAAATGTAGCATGCATGTTACTAAATGGACACAGCTGGATTCTAAAACACTTCTGTGAAATACAGCTGGAGTAAACTTTGAAGGTGGTGAAATGCAAGTGATTTTAGTTAGAATTGCTCATTACTTAAGGAAGAACCAGTCTTCAGCTAATAAAATATTTATGGAAATTTGGGGTTGTGATGGAATGTTGTAAATCTTTCTGGGAGAACTTTATGTGCAACAGATTAGGTGTGGGCATAAATAGTTATCCTTACATCTAGTTTAGAAACCAATTGAAAAAAGAAGAGAGGAAGGTCCCAAACACTAAGCAAAAAACTTGTGCTGGATTTTTAGCTTCGTTTTTAAAGTAAAGGGATATTGAGTATGAATGAAACTTCTCAGAAAATTATATGATAGCGTTGATCTTCTAAATGTAGAGTGGGTGATTGCTGGCTGTGTTAAACATTGTTGAACCAGTGAAGGTGGAAACTAGATATAACTGTGAACGTTACCTAGCTCATAGGTATTACTACATATTAGTAAAACTAGCTAGATTTTTCTACTAGTGGTGCAGAGTAGAAGGCTGGAATAGAGCCATGGTAAAGTGTTCTTTAAGGCTTCTGAACACCTTTTGCTGCAAACTATGTCTAGAAGCCTAAGAGGCACCTATTGCATGTTAAACTGTTCAGAGGGCTTTAACTGCTTCAGGACTTCGAAATGCAGTATAACATGAGGGTGTGGCTTTCAGACGGTGATAATTTTCCATATAGTAATTGCTATTTGGTATTGCTGGTGACTTGTACTAGTGATTTTGATCAACCTGAGCTGTATGGGTTTTTTAGGAGATATGAAGGAGAGCTGGGAAGATGACCGTCTAGAGCAAGAGAGAACTGAATACATGAAAACAAATACTGAGAACTATGCAGAAATACTAGCACTGAAGGAAAGAACTGAAACCTTGGAAGGTCAGCTAGCTGCACTTGAAGAACAATGCAGAAGAGAAAAAAACAAAAAAGAAGAGTTCAGTGGGCAGATAACCAACTTGCATCTCAAGCTCTCTGCTTCTGAAGAAAGGGCTTCTGGCTTAAGTGAAGAACTTCAGCAGTGTCGAGCTGACTATCAGGAGATTGTTTCTGAATTGGACAAACAGAAAACTATAAATAGGGAACAAGAAGAAAAGATTATTCAGCTAAATAATGAAATAGAAGGTGCCAAACAAAATATAACTGATAAAGTGTCACAAATTAAAACAATGCAGTCCAAAGTAGATGAGCTGTATAAATGTCACTTAGAGTCTTATGCTATGGATATTGATTTAGTTAATCAAAAGGATTCCTTAGACTCTCAAAAATATGGACCAGAGAGAGCTCAAATGAGTCCTGTATGCATGCAGTCCCAAACTGCTTCTACAGCAGATCTGAGATGGGAGAGCTCCTTCCACTGCAGTGTTGAAAGCATTTGGGAAGAATGCAAAAATATTATTAAGACTTCTTCACAAAAAAGTCAGCGGATTCAAGAACTACTTCAACAAGTCGAAGACTTAAAGAAGGGACTTGATGACACTGAGAATTATAATAATCAACTAAAAATAAAATTAAATGAGATTGCAAATCAAGATTGTCAGTCTGTAAAGGAAAAAGATCTTATGAATCAGTTACAAGAGCAAATCCAAAAGAAAACCGAGGATTTTGAAAAACAGGCTGCAGAAGATCACAGAGTAATTGCGCAGTTTGAGGAGGAAGTTACCACCTACAAGGGAAAAATAAGAGAGCTTGAATGCCTCTTGGAGGCTTTTAGAGCTAAAGATGACAGCATAACAAAGTTAGAGATAGTACTTAAAGAAAAAGAATCTATTATTTTAAATCTAGAAAGTAATACAGTAGCTCTGCAAGAGAAATGTGCCAATTCAGACAAAAAATTGAAAGAATTAACTGATCGAGAAGCCAATCTGAAGGAGGAAGTTGTGCAGTTGATGAACAGCTTGGAGAACATGAAACACTCTCTTCAGGAAAAGGAGAAAAATGAGGATAAGCAAATACAATCTATAGAATTGTAAGTAAGTAATGAGGTAACTCATAGCCCTTTGAGAACAGACTTAAGTTAAAACTACCTTCTGCGAACATCAGTTTATTTTGACATAACACATTTGCATGTTTATCAACTTTATGAACCAAAGTGCTTCTTTAAGAAGTTTTAATACACTAATTGAATTTTATATTTGCATATTCTGCTGGCTGTGTTTTCCTCACCTGTTTGTATATTCTTTCAAAAATATAGAGCTAATCCATGGAGAACTATTGTGGGGGGAAACAGGAGCGTGCAAGGAAATGAAGAATTATTTGGGGTTTTCTAATAGTTTTATGTTGCATACCCTTTCCAGAGGAAATGACATATAGCTTTATGTTATATCCTGTAACCTGTATACAAGCAGGTAACGTTTTCTTTGGAAAGGGCTGAATGGTAAAAAGGAAAAGAAGAAAAGAAAAAAAAAAAAAAGCCTAGGGATTAAACAGTAAACAGCTGGTTTTTGTAATAGCTATTCTAGGTGAACACAGTCTACTATAAGAACTTAAAGGGATAATGGGTGTAGGAGGGTAGAACTTCCCCCAGCCCCCTCTACTTCTTAAATCTTTAAGAAATAAGAGATTAAATGTATCTGAGAGACTATATTTGCTATATGGTAAGGAAACTGCAATCATGTAAAAATAGCTTTAAGATGCTATGTAGCCCTTCTCCTGACTAGAGTTTCCTTAGTGCCATATCTGTGGGTATCTGCGTATGCTCTAAAGTACAATTTAGCACAAGAGCCTGGGGATCCCCAACCCTGTGCTTGTAAAGCTTTGAAAGGTTTTCCTTTTGTGAGGCCTTGTTTTGTATTGTCAATTATAGAATCTAAAAAACCTTCTATTAGCTAGTTTTAAAGTAAAAATCCAAGATGTCTTACTGTAAACTTTTTAAAATAATTATCATCATTTAAAGATAAATCCATCAAACTTAATTATTTTGTAGCACTTGTAACAGCAGTACTTGTTGCAATGTTATTGTTTTTTCTATTTTCTTTTGATTTATATTTATTTTGATTCTTACAAGGTCTGGGATGTAGATATTGAGTTTAAACTTACTTGATATAAACCTTGTTCCTTCTGTTACTTTGTAAGGACACCTAATGATAAAAATGGTTGCTCTACTGTACTTAAAAAAAATAAATTAAAAAATTGCAGTGTTCAGAAGTGAACCTGAACAGTTTGTTACTTCAAGATCATCTAATAAGAAGCTGAAATCCAAAAGTAAAATTACAAAGCTTGTCATTGATCTGATAGATCTGAGATTATATTAGTGAATAAAACCAGCAGTCAAAGAGTCTGAGTTAACGTGTAAAAGCTGTTTTTTTGAGATGTGTGACACTGTTATTTATGTCCCTTACTTTCTAACACAAGGCTACATAAAGATCTTTCTGAGAGCTCTGCCCTTGTACAGAGTTTGAGAAAAGATTTGCAAAGGAAAGAGGAAGAATATACAGATTTGAAAGAGAAATTTTCTGATGCCAAGAAACAAATTCAGCACGTACAAAAAGAGGTTGGTAACCATAGGCTAAATGTTTCTTCTGCAAGTTTTTGCTTGGGGTTGTGTTATTAAAACCTGTTTTCACAAATCTCAAGCTACGAATGTTAAAAGTGACTCGTAATAAGGCTATTTTGAGTGATATATTTAGAGTAACAGTGAATCTTAAGTTACATTGCTATTGAAGCTGTAAGCTAAAGATAAGACCAGATGTCAAAACATAGATTAGTACAGATATTGAAGGGGGAAGCAAATTTTATTAATACACTTGAAAAGGTTTGTGAAAACTGTGGCTAATCTGGTTATGGAGAAGGACTTTATAATCTTTAACAACAGTAGCCTTACGTTGTTGTTTGTGCTGACTTCAAAGCCTCAGACTTCAGACTTGTGGAAAATTTCCTCTGGGAGGAAAAGATGGATTAATCAGAAAAGGAAAGCACTACCTTCTAGAGACCTTTTAAAATCTGAGCTATGTTTTCTGTTAGGGTTGGGGAGAAGAAATGAAAAAATGGAATAACTTTTACTAATGTTAATTGTTAGTATTTAGTTATCAAGCAATAGGATTTCTTAGAACCTCATGGGATATCACAAGAACTTAAAATCTAAAAGACTATTGCAAGAGTTTGGGCTTGAAACTTAAGCCTTAAAAAAGTATTAATGTCTTCCCCAGCAGCCTAACATTTGAGGACCTTTTCCCACTCAACATTCAGTATATAATTCTCTGTTTGAGAAGTAGCAAGGAGTGGATGAGATCACGTCAGAAAACATTCTTGGGTTTTTTTGGTTTAAAGAACAACTGAATTTGTAGTTTGATTAGGCTATTTCCTGGTGTGTTGTGGTTTTTGTTTTGTTTTGTTTTCCTTCCCCGCCAAATGTAATACTCTATGGTGAAAATCTTTCCCTAGGAAGCATGTACAGTATAGTGCACTTCCAGCCCCTGAAATTTAGCTAAGATGCTTGCAAAAATTTGACTCTTAATTAAAGTATTTGGTTATTTTGATAACTTACAGAGCTTGTAAAAGGCTCATAGCTAAATCTTAGCTTTGCGTGCTGTCTTTGTGCATTGTTACAGGTGTGTACAATGCGATCTGAGGAGAAATACCTGAGGAACAAAGTTAATGAACTTCAGAAAGTTAAAAACCAGCTTAGTGAAGAATTAGAGATCAAACAGCGCACAATCCTGCAACTGAAAAAGGTATTTTATTTGTTAAAATTTTACTTGCTCTTGATTTTTTTTAACTAATCCATTAATGAGGCAAGTTTTCCAAGCAACAGGAGAAAGCTTACAGAAATTGGGGTAAAAATAAGAGTTGCCAGCTGAAATTAATTTTAATGGATGAATGAAAGATGTTTAAAGAACTTCTCACTGCAGGACATTGTTAAATTGTTTTAAATAGAATAATCTGCCTAGTAAATACATACTTAATACCTGCAGATACCCTGATTCTGATTAGTGACACTTAGATATGTTAGTAGTAATGTCTTCCTCTAAACTTTTTTTTTTGTAAATCAGCTTGAGTGCTCCTTCACATTGTATGAAAAACTTATTTATTCTGGACTGTTTTTCTTAAATACTATATTCTTTATTTATTAAAGCTCAGAATGAATAACTACTCATTTCTAGCATGTATATTTGTTTCTTTCAACACGTTTTCTTTACTTTGCTTTCAATGTGATATTTAGGAGCAGTTGAATAATGAGAAGCTGGAAGAAATGTCCAAACAGTATGAGAAAACATGTAAAGGTCAGAAAAAGCAATTATTGTTCCATTTTTTTGGTGTGGAATGGCAACATAATGAGTTGTCACATTGTTAACAAATTTGGAGTGTCTTGCATATTTATATTTTAAAATACTGAGAAACTCCAACCTGGACATTAAAACGTTACAGTCAGGAACTAATTTTTATTGAATCATTATTAGCAGGTATATTTGAAAGCAAAGAAACAGCCTCAGAATAAGCAAAGAAACAGCCTCAGAATAAGCAAAGAAACAGCCTCAGAATAAGCAAAGAAACAGCCTCAGAATAAGATACATAAGCCCCAGAGAAAGTGTGGATTTGCTGTGTCAGTGTTAACTTATTAAATGTTGTTATCTATTTGCCATTTTAGTTGGCCGTTTGAACAAAATCAAATACCGAAACATGAACTATCACAATAACAGTTTCTGCAGGTTTGATAAACATTTAGCAGTTAAACAATGGTTAGTTTCTCATATGATACAAGCCATAGTCTGACTGACGTTAACACTGAAACGCTCACCTAAATCAAGTTGATGAGAATCACTTAAGAATTTTTGGATTTGGATAGTTCAGAAGAGATGCTCTATTTCTTTCTAATAGAGCTTTTGATTTCAGGGAATGGGAAACAACTTGTAATGAAGGCACTTTGGGAGAGAATGGTGGGAACTAGGAGGGTGCTTATCTGTAAATTTATTTTCAAATCTTCAGATCTGTGTGCGAAGGAAAAAATAATTGAAGATATGCGGATGACATTAGAAGAACAAGAACAGACTCAGATTGAACAAGATCAAGTGCTTGAAGCCAAATTAGAAGAGACCAACAGATTAGCTTGGGGTAATCTCTCCATAGAAACGGAGCAAGGAGGCAAAATTGTTTTGGATGTATTGTGGTAGCTGCTTTAAATTTCTGGTTTTATTTGTTGACTGTTATTTAGGCATTAACTTTATGTAGTACATAACAAACTTCTAACAGTTAAAGGTTTCTGTTGTCCCTTTGTGGTCATAGCTGATAAATCCAAGTAACTTTAGTAGAAGGATGTGAATGTGGTCAAATACACATTTGAAACTATACGTTATGTAACCTCATTTTGTGTACTGACTAGAACTGGAAGCATGGAAGCAGAAATATACAGAGCTGAATAACCAGAGCCATAGTGACTGGCAGCCAAAGATGAGCAAAAATGAGGAGAAAAACATAAATGAAAATGAGGAATTAATAAAGCTGCAAAAAGAACTGAAGGTAAAATATGGTGACGTATTTCATACTTAGGATTAAAACCATAACTTTCATTTAGGAGTCTAAATTTTTTTTTTGTGTCACTATCTTCAAGAGCTAGGGCATGATACGGCAAGTTGTTACACTGGTAAAGGAAACCTCCTGTAAAAGCTGCAGTGCATCAGTGCAGCAAAGTCTGGATGCGGTGTCTTTGTAATATATGGCATCACTGATGCCCCATAATGGAGTGCACCCTTCACTACGTTATGCTACCATGGATGGTGCTTCTGTAGCTGGGCTCCTCTTACAGTTGTCTTAACCAATCCAACTCCTGATATCTGTTCCGAACCTCTTTCCTGTCAGTTGCTTGGGCAACTAAATCAAACTCTTTCAAGATCTTGCGCTTGCTGTATGATGTGTAAGCCCCTCCTGTTAGACTGAGGATTTACCTCTAATTCTCCTTGGATTAGAAAGTAGACTTTTTTTCAATCAGCTTTTCAGGTGCCTTCTGTCTTATGTGGGAGAATGTCTGACAAAAGGTTTGATTGTGATAGAAAAGGAGGCAAAGTTGCTGTGGATTGAAGTGACATTCTTAGGTATGCACTATCTCTGCCTGCCATTCAAGTTGTACTGCATTCTTTGCCTTTTAGTCTTGAAGTAGAAGTAAATTTTCTAACATCTCCTGTAAGGCAGTATAAAAGATTGGGAATTTGTAAGTTAAAAGGGTCTCTTTACCATTACTTCTGGTGTAACTTTTATAGTGTTTGTGACTTACCTAGAGCATTTTTAGAAGAAAAAAATTTTGTTCCATGAAGACGTGCCAGTCTGAATAAGTGCTGAAAATTGTTGATTTTGTTCAATGGAGAAGAACGAATGAGAATGTAATACTTGCACTTTTGGGAATATGCTGGACTAAAACTGTGCTGGTATTTCTGTTATCTTTTTTGAAACAAATCTGTTCAATGGTAATCTGGATTTTAAGACTTTTTTTTTGCTTATCTCTACCTATGGTTTTATTTCTGGTTTCATTAAAATAGGAAAATGAGGCAAAGTATCAAACTGATAGAAAGAAGTGGCTGGAGGAAAAAATGGGACTCATAAGTCAAGTAAAAGAAGCTGAGAGCCATCGCAACAGAGAAATGAGAAAATTTGCGGAGGACCGAGAACGTCATGTAGGGCTACAAGCAGAAATTGTAAGTGACTGGAGGTCTCAGCAGAGTCCTCTAGTGTAAGTCTTTAGTACAGAGCAAATCTCATGTCAAGTGTTAACAGTGTGGGCGCTTGAGGGTAGATGTCCTTTTTCCCCTCACTTTATCACATGACAAAGCCTAGATGAGATCTTCTCAATATGAAAAGGGAAGAATAGGAGGGTCACAAAATGAAAAAGCATAATACATAATGGAAGTTAATTTGCCTGTTCCTTTCTATCCTATCACCACCACCTCACTATGAATTCTTCAAACTTCATCTTGTGCGTAGAACACCAATAAGTAACCTACACTTAAATGAATTGCTACTTAATGAAGCTAAGAACATACTTTGAAAAACAAGATTTGTTGCTTGGCTTTTCTTTAAAAAAAAAAAAAAAAAGAAAATAGCAAGCCTATGAGGCTTTAGAAGGAAGAGAAAAAACAAGCAGAAGCTGACAAAAAAAAAGCTTCTTTCCAGATATAGAGTAAAAATACTTGGTCAAAATGCTAGTGGATTTGCTCCCATATCACTTTCAAAGTAGAGTAACTGATAGTTAATAACGAGGTGGATACATTGTCTGTTTACTGGACTGTGTCAAGGTTGTAACTTCTTAAGCATATGAAATTATTATATGAATCTGTACAATCTAAAACTATATTTGCATCTAGAAGTAGCTAGCAATGACTTTCTGGACCTGCAATCAGTACAGGAGGATGTTAGGAGCTTAGGACTACTTTCCCATTGTCTGTGATTTTGCTTGCCTGAGACTTGTTAATAATAAAATCACAAAGTGAGCAAACAGAAGTGGTGGTTCTTACCAAAAATTCTCTTCACAAAGAGTATAAATATAGATACAGATTTTCTAACTGGAGCATGGTTTGCTTTTGCGTATTTGTAGTGAAACTAGTTCTATGTGAGCTTTTTAAGATCCACATAGGCTCTCAAGTTTACTAAGGACATAAAATAGTACTAACTATGAAAAACCAAACTATCGGAACAGTTCAGACAGTGTGTAGAAGTGGTGTTCAATTCTAACCTATTTTTTCCTCGTTTAGGAAAGACTTGCTGCACAGCTGGTAGAAAAGGACAGCAATCTTCAAAAGTGGCGTGAAGAAAGAGATAAATTAGTAGAAGCTTTGGAAGTGCAGCTCAAGACTTTGGCTTCTAACATGATACAAAAAGATAAAGAAATAGCAGAACTGAAAGAGGCTGCTCTAAAGGATTCAGGAAAGGTCATCTCTCTTGTTCCTTTGTGATTAGTTTGTTTGTTTTTAAATCCATTAATTCTGCTGAACACTATACTTGCTCTTTGCATTTTGGCTCTGTTTTTTGTTCTTAAACACTGTTGTATTTAAACCATTTGCAGCTAATTTAAAAAAAAAAAGCCTTATTTTTTTTTGAAACTGAATTTGGAACAGTGACTGCAGTTTCAAAATATGTAGTAGTTCAAATAAACACTCAAATCTATTTGATACTTTGATTGCAAAGTTGGACTGGAAATCTGAAACAACTGTCACATTTGCTGCCTTTTTCACAGCACCAAGGACTTCATGAACAAATGGGAGGTGAACTTCTTATAACTCTACTTATGTAGAGTAAAATGAAAAAATTTTGCATTACATCTTCCTAGGCTGTTATGTGACTTTTCTTCACTTTAACTAGTGGCCACTCATACATGAAATAACTGGTGCTTTGTTGGATAGCTGACTGTTTTAGCCTGCAATTCTAAAACTGATGCTACCAAGTAATCGTAATGATGCTCGTGTGTATGTTAATTTCTTTTGCCAGTCCTGCAATTTGTGGCAATTTTTGCTATGTTTCTTAGGATAAGGAAGCTGATATAGAAGAACTAAGAAAACAGCTGGCTGAGAAAGATGACTTTATAAAGGAATTGAAACAATGCATTAACCATGAAAGTCTTCAGTCTCTGGCAGAAGTACCTTTACCTGAAGAAGGACAAGATAAAACAGATCAGTCTGTAAACAAAGAGGTATGTTTGTTATATTTATAGAAAGTATGTATTAATGATATGTTGTTAATAACTCTTGTTTTGTTGTTTTCTCAGTATATATTTCAGCAACATTGGGAATCTCCCCAAGGTTACTTTTCGTAGTTTTTGTACTTTATCTTCAGTTCTGAGTTCTTGTTCATTCTTTCTCTCTCCTTCTTTCACGCTCGCTCTCAGAAAAAAAGTACTTTAGTTAATAGAATACCACCTCTATCTACATTATAGAACTTATGTACCTGAGGGAATAAACGAGTTAACTAGGTTAACTAGGTTCTAGAGATTTGGAGACATAATATTTGTAGTGTCATCTCAGTTTGGTTATGTCAGTGTTAAGGGGATTTCAGCTGAAACAACTTTCCTGATATCACCTATAGTGTGGCAATAGAGATGATTCTGTAATTAGAGCTGCCAGCCCATATGGGGGTTCACAAGAACAAAACAGTATCTTGCATCCCACTTAAAACCAAACCAATATTTGAAGTTTACACAAAGAAAAGATCAACTTTTAATTTTTGTTCAGGAAATATGCAAAGGTTTGCAACTGTACTGAGACTTCTGACTGAACCCTTGTGTGCTACATGAACAGTATTTAATGAGGTAGTTCTCCTGCTAAACTGAATTAATGCTATGTAGCTCCATTGCTAATTAATAACGAACAGGGCTGAACATGGATTTCCTAGAAGTTTCTCCCCTGGCTGCTAGACGATGCGATTCTCCTCTTATTGCAGAACTGGACTGAATACCAAAATGTATCTCTTCATCTCTTTCCTGTCTACTGCCAAATAAAACTCTCTGGCTAGTTTCTTGCTGCTTCATCAGTTCAGCTAGTGCTATATAGATAAAGCTTGCCCTAATTTTAAAACAGTTAAAATAACATATTCCTGTATGAAGCAGCTAGTGATCTTCTGGAGGTGGTGGAAACAGGTACTGTCAGCAGGGATTAGAAAAACTTGTAGTAGAAATCCATAAATGTATTCGTAAATGGATACTCTGAGGATTAGGCAGAGGTGTACCCTCTGACGCTTCTAATGCAACAACTGAGAGTGCTGGGAGAGTATGGAGTGAACAGATGACAAGGTGACCAGGATCACGCATGTTATCCTTAAATAGCATCTCCCTTTGCCACTCTTGGAGGCAGAATAGTGAACTAAATGGACTATTGGTGAGACCCAGCAGGGCACATCTTATGATCGCATTGTGAGTAGACGTTACTGCCTTAAACTTGTGTTGTCTTTCAGCCCAGATGTTCATTAGTTGTCTGCACTTGAGCTTTTATATTGTAACTTTAGAAAACTCAAAATATTTTGAGGTTTACAGTCTAGCATAATCTTTACTCATTCTAAATATTTACAGTTTATGGAAAAACAAAGCAAGACTAATCCTATAGCTGGACAAAGTATTCAAGTAAGATATGATGAAGTTAAAGAGAATTATTCATTGTCTCGATGTCCTAGCAGTGCCTCTTCACTAAGTGAGGTTGGTATAAAACTTTAAATTTGAAAATTGTACGCAGTTGTATGGATTTTGCTAAATGCAGAATAAGGAAGAAAATGTGTCCTGTTGCCTGAACAATTCTAAAGCTTTATTCTGCAAATCCCTTTCTTGGGGATCAGATCACCTGATTTAGTGGCTTTTGGTAGAAATAAAAGCTGTATAACATAATCATGTGAATAATTATAACTGACTTCAACTGTGTGCTCTTGAAAACTTACCTCTCACCGATGCTTATGAAGTGGCTGATTATTAGATAAGTCACCTGAAAAAAAAAATATAAACCCTTTTAAATGGATGAGCAATAGCAGGGCAAATTGGATTTGCTTTCTTCCACTGCAGGATTCCTGTGTGTAGCTTTGTTAGCTAATGACACCAAGCATTCCTATGTAACTTTTTGATTGCTAACTCTTTCATGAAGTAGCAGTTGTAAGGAAAAATGTTTTTATTAGCCAGCTCCATTCTTGGCAATGCAGTGGTGCTGGTATTCCCACTCAGAATCCCAGCAGAGTCTGTTGAAGAAGGTGACTACCTTTTGGCTTTCCCTGAGCTCTGATCATTTTCCTTTTTGAGAGGAGGAAGGGTACCCTTCAGGGTGAACCAGCATAAGAAGCAACAGTAGCTAGTCTGTTTGGGACCCTACTAGCAGGAGTAGTAGCAGCCACCTGCCATTTCTCACCACCACCAACCTCAGCAGCTTATCTTCCAGGTTTCATTCAAACAGCTGCTGGATTTGTTTTTGCATGCTAGCCAGCAGCTGAACATCTGCCACAGACGTGCAGGAGCTAGGGAGGCCACAGCTCTGACTTTCTTGCTGGTTTTGCTAAGAAAAACAGGGTTAGGTGGATCGTGGAAGGTAAGTGCTGCTGGGGAAGAAGAGTTGTGCAAACTGACCTTTCCATCCCACCTTCACTGTGCAGTTCTTGCAGTTTTGTTGTAAGCAGGTACAAGACAAGGTCTTCAGCTTGCTGGCAATGATGCTGCCTGAATGCCTGCTCTTCTTCCAGAGAACAATAATGATGTAGAAGTCTCTCATAGTTTGAATTTGGCTTGTAGCTTGCCAATTGGACCTTGTTACTTACACAGTTAACTTCTCTAGTGTAGAAAGGGAAGGGAAAGCTCCCTAAAGATAACCTAGAGAAAGATTACACTTTTCTCTCAAAAGCTCCTATTACTGCCTAGTTCCTAAGGAGGAGAAGAGTTAAGATGAAGAAAATCATGTCAATTCTACTACTGCTAGCTGCGACTAGCTGTCTCTGCCCTTGAGGAAAATTACTTGGAAACAAAGTATCAGGCTGAGTCCAGCAAGGAAAACTTTAAGTTCTATGCTCGTAGATAAAAATGTTAACTTTTTAGAATTTAACAAAAAAGTTTTAGAAAATAAGAGTTAAACTCTGCTGTAGTTGAAGTAGATTTCTTCACTTCTATTATAAGTGTTCTGAAAGCTAGCAGCTGGAAAATGGAATGCTTACTTTGCTATCCACTGGGGAGGGATATGTATTATAGTTTTTAACTCATAGTTTTTTTAAAACTTGTTTTCTTAAAATTTCCATGTGCTTGCAGGACCATTCAGAAATTGTCCTTGACTCTTCTGAAGTGTCCACAGAAAATGGAAAAACTAGTCGGTTCCCAAAACCAGAGATGGAAATCCAGTTCACACCTCTGCAACCCAATAAGATGGAGGTGAAGCACCAGGGCAGTACCTTGCCAGTTACAGTTAAAATGCTCAAGCCAAGAAAGAAAAGGAAGAGTGAAGAGATGGATGAGGTATGACCTACTGCTGTTTTATTCGCCTGAATGTTACTCTTAAATATTATTTTCATGTTACATATGCCAAACAGAAATAGATTATAAAATGATTCAGTAACTTTAACTGTCACAAGTCTACTGAAGACACAATTTGTTTTTTAAATTTCCTAAAACTGAAAAGCACTTTGTCAGTACTGAAACTAAGGACTGAGGGGAAACCTGTGGTGCTAAAATAACCACGTCCTGTTCATCTCAAATTTCTAAAAAAACCCCTTGTTTTTTAGAAACAAACAAAACCAAATCTTTTGCAGAGACTCCCTTCTAATTAAACAAAGAACAAAATCCTCTTTCCCTTTTCTGATGCTGTTATCAGTCGGTATGGCTATCAGTTATCTGAAATCTCTTGGCACCACTTCGCAAGATAGAAGACATCTTTTAATGACAGCTTAACAATGGTACTATGCTACCAACCTGTTTTTGTAGTTGTCACCGTAAATCTGAATTTACATTTAGATTTATTGAGTTAATTTCAATTTGTGTGTTTGCTTGTCAAATATCTTAAGGCCAAAAGTATAGGAAGTAATGGAGAGAAGAAAATAGTAAATGTCAGAATAGTTTGACTACAGGTATTTCTAGTTCCCTTCCACAAGTTTGTTTAGCGTTTAATTCACATTTGAATAGTTATTGCTATTCAGTATTAGCCAGTGCCTCCCTACTGTTAGTCATAGCATTTAAACAGTGGCTGCTTCTGTAATATAAATAATTGTTGTTCTTTCCAGAAGAATCCTAGTTAAAATTTGTCATATTTATTTTCTTAGGATTTTGTGAAAAGTGAGAACAAGAAAAATGCAAAACCTGCTATGACTAATTCGCCTTCTACAAGCAGCAAGAAAATGGTTTGGTTTTATTCTATTTTTGAAGTTAGTTTGGCCTTTTCTATAAAGGTGGACTTGTGAAAGGAGCAAGCATTCTTATGCAACAGTATTTTACCCTTATCTATGTACTTGAATAGGATTCTTAAACACTTATGTTGTCTTCCTACTAAACTCTATGAGCTAACGAAAGAGAGTAAGTCTGTATTTGCCAAGACTGTGTACTAGCTGCAGTGTACAATGATTCAAAGGGAAGGATGTTACATATCGAATAGTTATGAAGACTAGTTTGAACATACTATTAGTATATGTGATGTTATAGGCAATGCCTTTGAAGTAAAACTAAGGTTCATGTCATCTATATGCATGATAATTTTAGGCCTTAGTAGTAACCTGGGCAGGTTCAGAGGGTAGATAGTAGATTTATTTTTCCCATCAGTTTCCTCTTATTTATAACTAGAACAGCTAGTCTAATGAAATACTCTACAACTTTGAATCTACTTTTTTTAAAGAAACTATTTGTTTCCTATATTACTCATGCCCTAAAATGTGTTCCGTGAAACTTTGACAATTTTTTTTTCTTCTGGGTATAAAATGAGATTGTCTGCATTGCTTGCTATGGTAGTGTCGTTAGTATAATGAATAGAGGTGTCAGTAGCAAAGCTCAAAATGTCAGCTTGAAAATAACATTGAAGTCAAATAAAATGGAATTAAACTTCAAGATAAGTCAATTTTCAACTCAAACAATGATCTTGTATTTCTGTACAGATGTCTACTACAGAGTCATTTAGAAAAGAATACCCCTTAAGAAAGCAAGAATCTACTTCAAGTAAGAAGTCAGCTAAAAAGAAAGATGGAACACTACAAAAAATTGGAGATTTTTTCCAAAGTTCTCCTACTGTTATTCACTCTAAAGGTTTGTACAGAATAAATAAGGCTTATTTCGTGTTCTCTGGGAATTGTAGAATGGCTTTTCTCTACTGTAATCTATTAATGTATATGTTGTTAAAGGACATGTCTGCTGCATTAAGTTGTTCATTCCTTTATGAAATAATGGAGTCTGAACTGGGGCCTGCTATATTGAATCTTGCAGAGTAGAAAGGGTGTCTTGATCGCAAGGACCACACGGTTCTAAAGTTTAGGTTAAGTATGAAAGGTAAACCAGGTGGAATGAAAGGACACAGTGTGGAATATGTGCATATATATTTATCATAAAAACAATGATAACTGTTAAGCTCAAAATGTCTGAGTTACTTTGTTCTTGCTTACAGTAAAACGGTTAAAGGCACTTTCAGAAACTTGCCCTACTGCTCTAAAAAAATCGAGAGCTGAATCCAAACTCCATATCTTACCTAGTTCTACAAGCAATCCCTCTTTCCCCTTCCCCCCCTCCTCCTTGTTTCTGTGGAAACTGTATTAATGATTTTTGAGGTACGTATGTGGGAGGGGAAGATGAGTTCTACAGAATCTGAAAGCTGGTGTCTCATGAAAATATTTGGAAGACTTCAATAAACTGACTATGAAGCAATTAATGGATTTCGTTAAGTTTAAGCATAGCCTTGGAAAGATTAACTGCTAGGACTTTCCATTGAAGAATACATTTTTATTCTTTGCTACAGTAAGACATGACCTCTGAGTTAACTGTGTTTTTAAAAAAAAAATAAAATTAACAGAGGGCACAAGGAATCACCAGTGTTAAATTCTAAAAGACACTTATTTGGTTGGTTAAAACAAGGTCAGTCATTATTCAATGTGGACAGTTAAAATTAAGTTCTCTGTACCAACTTGAAAACTTGACTTGCTTCAGAGTGCATCTTACAGCAGATAAGTAAGATAGTCTAGATGATGATAGTGGGTTTTCTAAAATTTTCCAGGTTTTGTCAGATTGGTTCCATGAGGACCACATATCATTATCAATGGAAGCCAAATTCAGACTACTCAAAATTTTGCCCTGAAAATACTTAATTTGAGCAAATGAGTTCTAGTTTGTAACTTTTATTACCATGTCCTGTATTTTTTTCCTCTTATGCATAACTTAGTATTGTTCGGGATTTCTTCTTTCCTTCTACCTCATAATATGCATACATTCGTCTCTTTATAGAGCTAGTACTAGTTTGATAAAACTCTACAAGTATATAGAGAAAATTGTCTCTACCCTGTGCTTATGTCAGCACAAAGAATTTAAACCTGTTGTTCAACTCCTGTTGAAGTGTTTAACTTCTAGTAAAATGTGAATCCTAATTGATTTTTAATGTGCTATTTAAATGTGTCCTTTAAGGTTTTGCATCTGAAGCTATAGAAAACTGTTTCCAGCTATAGAAAACTATGGTAGTCAAATACCACTTCTGAATTTTTATATTTAAACTTCAGACTACATCTGTTTAACTTTTAAACTGTTCTTAATAAAGCTTACTTTATTCATTAATTTTGAGACTCACAAAACCAGTAAGACGTTGATTTATGATAAAATTTTTCTTCTAGCAAAGAAGCTGATTGCAACAATAAGCTCTCCCAAGTCTGCAGAACCAGAAACTGTCAAAGAAAATGAACTCAAGCCAAAACGAGCTAAGAGAAAGCTGTATTCAACTGACATTTCTTGCCCTCTAGATATCCCTGCTTCTTCGGTAAGTGATTACAGGTTACTGTTCTGTCTGCTGTAATGTATTTCTGTAATCTTGGCTTAAAATAAATTATTAGGGGGACAGAACAAACCTGAAGTTCTGATCAAGTTGCAGAAGAGGTTTGAAAGTACTGACTTATTTCTTGATTCTAGCTAACCGTTCCTTTTGGTCTTTTCTTCCTGCTGTTTTACTTAATTTTCTCCATTTTTCTCACCTATCTGTGTTTGACTGCTGACTTACTGTATAGGTGATACAGCAATCATGGAGATATCTTTAAATTTGGATTCATAGATATCTTAGTTGTGGTATGTGGGGGATTACTTTTTCCTCTACTGCAGCAGTTGAGTCTTAATTTGTTTTTCCAGTAGTTGGTGTTCATTTAAGTGTAGCAAAAAGGGAGAATAGAAATAGAGACCATTAAGGGATCCATAGATTTGGAATAGCATGATTGAAACACTAAAGATAAAGGTCTGCATGTACAATTAACTTTGCAGGGCAATTGAGCACCTAAGGTAATTTCTGATTCCATTTACGCCCAGCTGATATTTGGGTTACTTTAGGATGTGGATACATCCATGCCTTTCCAAAGCACAGTTTAGATAGCGTTCTGGGTGTGCTTAAATTGTGTTGCCCTGTCTAAGCCAGCCCATAAAGAGTCTTATAGGACAGAGCTTGATGTATTTTTTCTGAAATCCAACTTTATGGTTTTGACAGTAACTATAGTGCTGAGCATACTCTTGCTCTGTGGGAAGTACATATCTTCATTCTGTTCAATCCTTTCTTCCCCTCACTATGGTGAGCGTTTGCCCATACTGTGATATCCTGTTGAATTTTCTGTAAATTGTATGAATGGAGGCAGGAACCAAAATGCTGTCTGTAGAAGGATGAAGAAAATGACAGAAATGCAGAGCAAAAGAAGCTAAGAAGCTTGGAAGTGAAAGGAGAAGTGAAAGACTGAATCCCGGGAAAGTCAGAGAAAGCTAAAGGAATTTAAGCTAAAAATACGTTTTCTGAACACTTCCTGTTTCACAAAATGAGTATTAGACTTTAGAAGTGAGAGCTGCTTTCGGATCAAATTTTTCTTTGGACTTTGGTATTTGTTTCAGCAAAAATGGAATTTTGTACGTTCCCAGTATTTGTTGCCTATTATGATGCACTAAAACTGTCTCTTTATCCTGGAGACCTCTAACTAAAAGGTAATAGGGAAGTTTCATTCTGAAAACAGCTTCTCGGAAAAACCATGTTGCTGCTTACATAAGTCTAGAAGTGCATGTAATTTTTCTGTGAAGAAATGCTGAGTAACTCTTGAAATAATACCATCTTTTTCAGAACTTTATAGAACAAAAAGAGAAGGAAAGCGATCATCTAATCATCAAGCGACGGCTACGATCAAAACCAGCTAAATAATCCTGCAAAAGCATGTTTGTATTTCCTAGTAAGCATGTTTGTATTTCCTAGTTAGGGTATATTTCCATTGCATTATTTCAGCTGATTGTATATAGGAAGTGATAGATACTTAATCCTGCTCCAAGGTCTGTATATAGATGTATAGAATTGTTCTGATGGTTTCCAGTTCTGACTCCATTAAAGCTGAAATGCTGTTCAAGAAAGCTTGTGTCTGAATCTTTTTTTTTTTTTTTTTAGGAATGGTGTCTTTGGAAGCATTCATAATTTACCCATTGTGCAGTAAGAACTATGCCTGTGTGGAATGGTTTAAGTTGCTTTTTTCAGGTGGCCAGTATACCTACCATAACTTTGAGTGGAAAAAAATGAGTGCACATCAAAACTTGTATATCCTTAAATTGTTTAAAAATATTTAAAAAAAATTCTGTGAAGGGACAAAATTAAGGAATTGGCACTATGTGGAGAAATATGATGTTTTTCATCACTTGTGTTGTTTTAACTGCCTTCTATTTACTCTTCTAAATTAAGTAATTTATAAGCATAATATTCTTTCTTTGGGGATTCTAATATCCATAAATAATTATAATCTGCTATTAGAAGTGACCTACTCTCAGATAGACATTTGACATTTTATTCTAACCATCCAGTTCTGCTCAACTAGAACAGCTACCTTTTATATAGTAAGGTTTCAGCTTATAATCAGTAACTGAGTAAACATTTAAAACACTTTTGGTTTCATCAATGTAGCATTCACTTAAGTCACAGGCAGTGACTGTATTTCATAAGATTTTGCATTGTTTGAAGAACAGCACTGGTTGTCTTTCAGAAAGAGCTGAAATTACTTTGACAATGACCTGCCCTTGACATGGAGGAAGCAAGACGATCCCAGTAAGCGATCATTTACTCTAACTTCTTGCTCATGCAGCTTTCTTATTTTTATTTTCTTAATTACTGCCAACCATACAACATTGTTTTTACTTGGTCTATTGCATTATTTTGATTATTACTGCATTCTGGTCTGTTTCACCCATCATATCTATGATTCTGTGATATCTTTCTGTTTAAAGAGTTCCTTATCAATCTGTTTTGCCCATACATAGTGTTTAGCACCATAGGAAGGGTATCTTTTTTACAAGATTGCCTTTTGAGGTTTGGTATTGGCCTGACAACAAAAATTTTTCAGAAGTTCTCTGTCAACATCCAGTCTGAGATATTCCGCACCCTCCCCCCCCACCCCCAGCCCTTCCTCCAAGCCATACTGGTTCATCAGCAACAACCAGTTGGTCTGTAGAGGCAGTGATAGTTTGCTCATACAGCCAGATAAGTGTTATTCATTTTTTTTATAGTACAGCTGCAACCTTACTGTCCTTCAGAAATGATTCCATGATTTAAGTTATAAATGGTTTTTTGTTTGTTTGTTTTTCTTGGACTGCTGTTCTGTATTGTCTTTTGTTTGATTGAAGAAAAAAATCAGATTGACTCATTGACACAAACATGAGATTAAAATTGTTTTTCTTGAAAGAAATAAAGTGACTTTAAATACCTGTTGTAGTTTAGCTTTAATCACAAATGTAATATCTTTAAAAATGCAGATCAATGTAAAAATGGTCATTAGTCATTTCTTTAGTAGAAGTAGATTTCCTTTAATTTTTATGTGACTATAGCTTAAATGTGGACAACAATGCTACGAGTCAGTTCAGTGGCAACAAACTCTGATACAGTTTTCTCTACTGTTCTCCAGTAGATTGTTTGAGCATGAAATGTCTCTTCACAAGGGTAATATGTAGTTCAGTTCTGTAGATCCTGACCTGTAAGATCAGATTCGCATACTAAGTTGCTTCTCTAGTTTCCCAACTGTAAAATGGAGTGGTACCCCTATACTCTTCCATATCTTGTCCCTAACAAAGATTAATGTTTTGTTCTTTCTAACTTGAAAGTGGCAAAGTCGGCCTGATTCACAAATCATTCAGCTCTTCCATTGCTTCAACTTTTTGTCTTCAACTTCTGTCTCTGTGAATGAGAACTTAGATTTCCTTTTCATTAGCTTATGCTTGGTATTGCCATTTCTTTCTTCCCTCTTTTCATTCTAATAGAAAAATGTAAAATCCAGGTGATGATCAGATAATTCGAAATAAAAATAGATGCAATGTCACTTAATATCTCTTCACAGGTAGGATTTTATACTTTGAGCCCCTTTGTCCTTCTCCAGATCTCCTGTTTTCTGCTATCTCTAGTCCAGATATCTGGATTGATCTGTCAGGGCTATAGAAGAGCACAGCAGTGAAGATTCTTACCCAGTGTAGGTGCAAGTTGCTCATTTTACAGAAGTCTCATAGCTGGAGGCAGTAAATACACAAGGTGAAGTCATATAACAGTCTTAAACAATGGGACAGTACTTGAGATTTATTCTTTGTCTTAACATGTTGTCTGTTTTTTTCCATTTTTAGCAGATGTTCTCAGTCAGCTGTTCATTTTGACCCTTAACTTGTTTTTTTATCTGAATAGTTTCAGTTAATTTTAGAACCCATCAGCATGTGCCTGTTTAGCTGGATTGTTCCTTCCATTGTGTATAACCTTGCACTTGCCTGCAGTGAAATTCATATGCCATCGTGTTGCCTTGAATGACAGTTTGATTGCTTATCATTAAATCGTCAAATGGCCTTATAGCTCTTATTTAACTGAAAAACATTTGCAAGGTAAATGCAGGATTGGAAGGATGCTGAATTACTTGATGCATGTATGATTTCTTTATTGATTCAAATGTGTGGAAAGTAATAGAAACATCTTCAGCCATTTGACGTCTCTGAAATTGCTGATTGATAGTTTGTTCCTCTCCCTATCAAATATAAAATTTCATAGTTTCAAATAACTTGTGCTTCTTTCTGATTTCGTGGGTAAATAACAAGTGACAAAACATTTAACAGAGTTTATTTCAATTACTCTGGTAAATTGCAATTTAGTTATCTATGCAACTAACTAGGACGTAGAATCTCTCAACTTAGTCAAGCCACTATGACATTCAAGGATGCTACTGTACTTCTATCTGTATTGCCAGTTTTTCTAAGCTCTTGTATTTACTAAAATTTCATCAGTGTTGCTGAGCTATCTGGAAGCTATATGAAAAGCTCTTTTTTCTGGAAGCCATTTGAATAGGTGTTTTCATTATAATCTGAGCATTAGAGTAGCTATATATACATGCATAAAATGTATGTCTATTTCACTTATTCTAGTTTTTTTGTCCCTAAGTAAGCCTTTGCAATTGCAAGAACCGCACTAAATTAACTTCCTTCATAGGTGTAGGCTTGGTTATCAAACTCCGTGGTTACAAATTTTTAATACATACAGAAATAAAGCGTGTTCCCTTTGCTTTGGTCAAGGGATTGTGATTTCTGTACTTACTACAGCTCTTGGAGTTTGAGCCTATATGTTGGTAGCCTAGAAAATGGGTCATACTTTGTGTACCTCCTTTGTCTACGTCAGGATTATCAATTATTTCCTGAGCAGGAAGAACATGGGTGTGATATGAAGGGAATAAAAAAAATAATCTAACAAAGCAGTTTCTTTGATACTATCACGTATAAAGATGTTTACTTTCAGTTCTTTGGAAGTAATGGGAAATACTTCTTTTTTTCCTGGTCAAGACTGAGGCTACCTCAGTATTGTCCTTCTTCCAGCTCCTCTGGTGGAGAATGAAGCAAAAAGGTATTTTAGGACATCATTTTCCTTTTGCCTCCTGACTCTTCCTGGTAAGTACTGTAGTTAACTAAAAGCTGAGCATGAATATGTCTCCTCTTTATTTTATTCTTACCTTAGTGTAAGGTTCCTCAGTTAGCTTGCAGAGCGAAGAGAACAGTTTTAGTCCATTAACGGAGGAGAGCTCAATTCTTTACCTAGCAAAGACTAAGATTTCCATTTAATGGAAATTTGGTCTATATTTTGACATGGAGAAGACATCTGGTAATACTTAAATTGTCCTTGCTCTCTTCAGAACTTGGCTGTAGGAAGGTGTACCCCAACAATGTTGTGTGGTGTGTGTATCACTGCATCATTGGCTGAAGGGGGGAAATAAGAGCTTCTATATACGAAATTAGGTCATGCAGTGCCAATATCCTACAAGAACTCAAATCCCACAAAGGAAAGTCTCCCAGGGTAGCAACAGTAACTTCCACAGTTTCGCCCCTCCAACCCACACCCCCATTTGAGTAAGTCTAGTTTCTGAAACTATCCAGTTCAATATCAAGCTCTTCTATACATTGAAAACTTCTGATACTTAAAATGAAGTTTCCTTTTCCCAAGAGAATAAGCTTAGATCCTTATAACTTTAATAACAGACTTTTAAGACTTGGCCTCACTTTGGTGTTTTGTTTTCCCACACAAGGAAGGAAACTCTTTCGTAGTATGAAACGGTTCTATTTCTGGTGTAACACCTGAATCCTGCAAAGTGCCTTGTACAGCAACACCACTGTCTTTGAATAGTTCTTTTTGAGCATGTCATGCTGTGAGGGACAATTCTTAGAAAATAGCCTATGCTATACTTGTGTCAAGCTGCCCCAACTTTTCCAATGGTTAAACCTTATCTTGAAAAGACTATTCCTTGCTCAACTTCAGCTCTTTGGGGTGAATGCTTTTTCTTTTGCCATCCTTATGGCACTCCAATTACAGACATAATGAAGGCTTCTGGAAGGAAAATATGAGGACCCTACTTCATATAGGTCAAGCTTTTCTCTTTGGCAAAAGAAAAGAAGGAGGAACAGTGGCACCATTTGATCAGACAGGTCATGAAGTGAGGGTAACTGTCTCTGGAGTTAAAGTGAGAAAAGGGAGCAGAATATTTTTGGGGTGACTTGTCAGTAATAGGATAGCTTTCGGATAGCTTTCCGTAGATAATGCAAGTACTTGAATGTTCTTGAAACTTGATTAGTGCTGTGAGAGAAGAAAATTAAAAATACTTTAATAAAACATACCTACTTGGGTCTCTGCAAAGCCAGTTAACATGTCTCGCCAATGACAGCGAAATCCCCAGGAGATGGCGCTGAGACACTGCTTGAGTCTCGAGTCTGACACCGAGCACCTCAGCTGGGAGGTGCAGGGGGGCAGAAAGGTTTTACTTTGTTTTAAACTAACCCACTCTCCATCCCATTTAGCCAAGCTTCATAAAAAGTTCAGAATGGGGCCTTGCTGCACGATATTCTCTTGGCAAAGTCCTAGTCCGCCAGATCTTTTTTTCGTGCTACAATGACACTCCCCATGCACACAAGCAATCGGCATATAGCTCTGTCATACGGGCTTTTGTTTCTCCAGTTGGGATTCTGAGATGAAGTATTGGTTTATATGCACTGACGTCTACTGTAACCTGTTCATCTGTTGCTGCACACTAACATTTCACAGGAGTTTACATACTTTTTTAATGAAGATAAAGGATACTTCCATTGAATAATTCATTAGGCAGAACTAGAGGTCCTCCAAGGCTTAAGAAAAAGTATAAATCAGATTTATTAAGGAAGACTTTGTTTCCAAAGTTGCTGGATTTAATATTTACAGATCTATGTATTGATGGATAAAGTTGGACTTTTTTCTTTTTTTTTTTTTCTAGAGATGTTGACACTAAACAAACCCAGTATTCTGCTATAGGGACTTAGAATACATTTCATGTAAGTGCTATAACATTGTTTTATTTTTGAGTGATCTATGAGAATACAGAATATTCTGAGAAGCAAGCTTTGGCTTATTCTATAACTTAAAAATACCAAATTCTGCCTTTCCTGCTGTGCACTGAAGCCTCCATGTACTCTCAGATTGCTGCTGAAAGGTGAGTTCTGAAACTCTTATCTGGGAACAAAGACAGATTTTTGGAGTTTAACTGGAAGAGCAGCTTTTTCAATTCACTGCATAACTAGAAGATTTGGGTAAAATGAGCTTGCACCTCTTTCGGTTCATTTCCAACTGTTTACAGTGTGTTTTGCTTTTAAAAAGGAGTCCTTTTAATCATAGATGAATTGCTGATGTGATGCACCAGTGCTGTTTCATGTCAGACTGGCGAGAATAGAAAATTCTGGCTAAAAAAAAGGTGGATAAAGGAGAGGCAGCATGTGTAGATAAAATACCTCAGTACATTAAACAGCATGTCTATTTTAGATCTCCTTAAAGTATTGTACCTTATGAGCAGGTATACTTCATCATCTTGGAGACCTCATACAAAGTGGATAATTCTGACTGTGTATATTTGGAGAAAGCTATCCAGCTATGCTTCTGTGTGCATGACTAATCAAGGAAGATTTAGATGTTCTTTCCTTGTCATCTGTGGTCAATAGCCCTTAAATAGTATCTCTGCTCTGACAGGTGTTAGTACCTCAAAACAACACCAAAAATGATTGCACAGGCTCTGTGCAAAACCCCAAGTACTAATCCTCCTCTCGGTGACCTTTAAAATTTTGCGTGTAGTCAGATGAGCCAGTGGAAAGGTTTTTGGCTGGCCATATGTCCCCATGCAATCTCCTAAGGATTCAATGGCTCAAAGGATTGAAGCGTGGAAGGGAACTGACAGGAGTGAGTACTTGAGAGTGTTTGACAGGAGTGAATTGGCTTAAGAGCAGCTGGCAATAGAATGATGTGGGTTTATTTTCTGAAGACGACAGAATCACAGTATTTCTTGCTGTACAAATAAGCTTTTTCCTTGCTTGTAGACTTGTCATATCCAGGTTTGTGTTCTGGAGAAAATGATTGGTGAAAAAACATCACAGAAATTATGTGTTTGTATTTAATTACCTCATTAAAAACTTGAACTTTGGAAGTTTAACTGCTTGGTGTTAGCCAGACACATCTGCATGTGGATGCCAACGTGGAGGTTAGTACTGATTTTGAGAGGAATGCAATATTCATGATTCCTAGGAGAGACAGGCAGCTACTACACAAGTACCTAAACAAGGAATTTGTAGAAGTAGATGCATTTGAAATCATTGTCCTTACCTTTTTTTTTTACCTGTTCCACATATAACCGTTACAAGATAACACTGTTTGAGCTTCAGCAGAAACCGGTTTTAGAAGTTTTATTTGACTTACTCTAAGGGGATGCATGCAATGTCTTACTCCAGATGTAAATGTGTGTGCTACATCTATCCCATATTCCTTATTTTGGCTTGGGTTTTAGGATAGTATTGGAAAGGAAAAAAAATTAATATTAACATGGGAGGCAAAACTCCCCAGAAAAAAGGAATCCAATCAGATAAAAACTGTTATCTCCTTCCAGTGTTAATGACACCTGGGCAAATGCTTCCAGTAGACAGCAGAATGCCTCAGGACCAGATTGCAAAATGAAACACTATAGCTTGAAGTGATTGGTGAGGCCATTGAAGCTGACTCTAACTGCAATTTGTAAATTAGTTGAGCAAATATTTCCATTCCAGAAATCTCCAAGTTATTGACCATGTGACATTAGAGGCAAAGGTATAGTAGGGATGAGAGTGAACAACTTGAAACAAGAGATGTTAACAGAGCTTTCATTTATAGCAAACGTTTCATAATACACAATTACATCACAGAAGCACTACTTTTTTTTTAAACAGCATTTTTATCATGAGTACAGCCTAATTGCTAGCTTCCACTGTACAAAAAAAAGGCAGTAGTGCATTTACTGTACTGATCTTGTGCTTTGCTGATACAGAATTGACCTTTTATAAATGTCACAGTGTTTGGTGAGTCTCAGACTTATTTGTCTCCATTTTCATAATGCACAACAGGCAGGGAAAATAAGTTGCTTCACTTAAATGTTTCAATTACTTTTTTTTTTTAACAGCAGTTTTATCAGTTTGACAACCTCTGACATTTAACTACTGTGACTTAATAGGGTATCTTACAAAGCCCTTGACAATTTTTTAAGACGCTGCGTTGTCAGTGGGTTCCATCTGAGCTGAGGCTTTGCGAGGTGATGAGGGCAAGAGAGACGTAATTACTGCACAACTTCTTTTCAGTACTGCTCTCTTGTTACTAGATGTTCCTAGCAAACTAGACAGTGCTGGCTCCTCTCTTTCTGCAATCCTCTGGGATGCTACAGTGTTGTCATCCGGAGCCGGGCCATGGGCACTGTATAGCAGTCAGCTAAGGAACAGATAAACTCGCTGGCTTGTCACTTCTGCAAAGTCTCTGAGCTCCCCAGTGACCTGCACTTACTCCCAGCCTCTCAGCATTTAACATGATGTTACTTTTCATGCTTTTGATGAATTATTTAGACCATGTCACTGATCTCAGTGGAACTGGGATTTGACTTCTGAACGTGAGAGGTGTTTGGAGGTCTCAGACTTTGCTCCACACATGTGAGGTCACAACCTCCTCCTCTGAAATAGACGTTACGATCATGATCTAAGCGTTTACTTCTTGGAAGAAAGTTTTGTGATCATCTGTGGGAACAAACAAGTTTCAGTGACAGCTGAGATGCTGCTGCAGAGGTTGACATCCTCCCTTTCTCCTACAAGAAACTCTGGCTTTATGACCCATGCTGTTTTATCTACATCTTTGTATTTGGGATTTAAGATGTTGATGAGGAAGAGGCATTTGGAGAAAAGATGAAAAAGCCTGTGTCTTTAGTCCCCACAGAAGGAGCACACTGCTTCTGTAATAGGGAAGTCTTTGAAAAGTGGCTTTGAAGCAATCTTATGCTTTGAGCATAGCTGAGTGTTGAAGTAAAGGCAATGACTGAATTCCTGAGGAAAGTGGTTTTACAGAGACACCTCTATGCTCACAGGTATTTGAAAAAGTCACTTATTCCTCTCTTGGCAGGGAGGAATGTCGCTAGCCCTGATCTAAGAACATTAAATGTGAGGCTCATGTGGGTACTTAAATAAGATGCATTCCTCTTAGGCAAAAACACAACAGGAACGTCCCAGGAAACGCTTCACTCAGACACATTCCAGCTTCTCTCTAGTTAAAGTGTTTCTGTCTTTCCTTAACTGTGATGGGAGATCAGGAGAAAGAGTCTACTTTCCAGTCACCTGTTTAAGTTTTCCCCTAATGAAGTGTAAATCATCTGGTATACAGCTTTCAGAGCACTAGGCACTCTACAGCCACTAAGAAACAGTCTTGGGTTTGTTTGCTTTCAGTGGTTCGATGAATAATTCTGAAACTAAGGAAGTTACTGCTTTGTGGAAAGTCTGTGTGCAAGATGTTCTGGATGTCTTTCTTTCCAATCAGTTTAGCCAGCTAAAACACATTATCCAAATAATAAATTTGAATAATCCTTGTTTTTCAAACAAGGATTTCAACCATTTTGACCAAATTCTGGAGAAAATGCTTTGAGCTTAATTTGTCGTCATCTTAAGCATTTGATATCAATGTGTGAAATGCCACATGGCATTCATTTCCTCTAGCATCTATTAATAATGTTAAGATGATTAGATAGATGCTCTCATCACTAATATTGACTGTTAAACTTCTTGCTTATGAAAAAAGGCCCAATGAAGTGCTGCAGACACTGCTTAAGCAAAGCTGGAACACTGAGCAGGAAATCTCTTGGACAATCTCACACAAAGAAAGTTTTCTCTTCCTTGTAAATTACACTTCATAAACATAGTCAGACTCTAGTGATGCAAATGAGTAATAAAAAATGAAATATCAAGTACCGTCAGTCTCTTTGACTCTCATGATAGCTTTTCAAAGAAAAACCCTGAAGCTGAATTTCATTTAAGGAGTGACTCCTGTTTGCTAATGCAATAAACTTAACTGATGAAAGAGGAAATTTCTGTTATACAGATATTGCTAAAATACTAAGTACTTCATAGCTTAAACATTTCAGTGTGTTGGAGGTAGAAATCTATGTTCCAGTAAAAGATATACATACTTTATGCAAGCCATATTTGCTTATCATTTGTGATTTACAGAAATGAAATGTTCTGCTTGATTCAAACACATTTATAATATTTAATTCCCAATGATGTTGAAATTTAATTTTTACTTAGGGAAAAAACTTCAAAATCCTATGTAAAATGACCTTTCTCATCTCTACATTGCTTTAATATTGTAGCCGCTAGGGAAAACATGTTGTTTGTAGGTCAGTGCTCTACAGGTAAAAAGCAAGATGGACGCTAACTGATATGGTTATGGACTCCCTAACCTCGCCAGCAAACAAGATGAAATTAGGGGAAAAAGAGGGCTCTTTAATCATGGGGTATTTCAATCTAGCCAAGAAAGCTATATTAAGGATTACATTTTGCATCAAATGCTATCTCTTTTGAATGCCTTTTAGAAGTATTGATATCTATCTCTGTCTCACTGCCTTTCATTCTCCTGACTTTTGTTTTGCCTCATGTCATTTTTATGGTTAACTTCTAAGCCTTGATGTTATATGTATTTTTTTTAATGTCCATCATTCCATTTGTTCTCCCTTTCCTAAAGATTAAGAGTGCTGTGCTGTGCACTGTTTTATGCAGTGTTACTCTCTTTCTTCCTCATACTCCAGACCAGCTGAGCAACTTCTGTGTGGAATTCAAGGACATGGTGCCTGATTTAGTCACAAGCGTGATACCTTGTGCTGCTTTATAGCTTGATGGGAGTGTGCAACTACTCCTGGTTTTGACTATATTAATAGCTCTTGAGTTTGTATCAGTAGTTGTGCTTCTATCAGCAGGAAATTGAAGGGAGATTGGGGCCTACTTGCCAATCTGATGCTGAGAGCAGAAGCTGGATCTTCAAATAGCTTCTCCTATTGAATGTTACTTTACCTTAGTGTTGACAGTAAGGGCCTGTTTCTTGCCTTGAGATTTTAAAGAAAGGAGCAGTAGTGGCATTATGTAGGGAAATTCATAAAATAAACATTTCCAAAGAGCTGATGGAACAGCATTAAGCAGCCTATTTCAGTATGTGGACCAATTTGCCAGTCAGCATTGCTGAATACGCTGTCTGCAAATTGTTCATCTGGATCAGTCTTGAATTTAGAACTGGTACCAGAGTTGCGCTGTATTCACCTTTGCTGACTGACATAGTTTTTGAACAGAAGTATCACCAAGCTCATATGAACTGTGTTAGTAGAAGAGACTGGAATGTTTTCTCTCTTGTTAAGGTTTTCCCATGGGGACACCACCTGTTCGACTGCTGAAAAGTTAGTCCATGGCAAGTTAAACTAGGACAGGTGAACCCTGTTCTGGTAAATGCTCCTAAGCTGTTAAGTGTTTACAGCCTAATCTAGTTTAAATAGCAGCCCTCTGATGGTAGCTTTTCCACTGACACTGGAGAGCTGTGGTGGTTTAGGATGAGATTTAAGGCTTCAAGCAATCACCTGTGCTGTCTCTCACTCCTCTGGAGCATTTTGCACCTTGCCATCAGAGTGGGAAGGGTACCTCTATGGGAATGGACAAAGAACCCTCCCTTTCAAAGGTTGGAAAGTTCATCCCAAGTATCTAAAGCTGAGGATGGCCTGACCTACTTTTCTGCCTTCCTCTGTAAATTACATAGCAAAGGCAAAGGAAGCAATAGACCTGTCTCTCCATGGTGAAGAGACCAAAACAGCATCATGGCAGAAATCAAACAAACATGAGTCCTCTTAAACGAGGAACTTACAGGAGCAGGGAGGAGGGTGGTAAAAAGGAAGAGGAGGAGTCCAAATGGCCAGAGATGGAGAGAGAAAGCTTTAGGGAGAGGGATGCTATGAGCTGCTAAAGTAAGTACACTACAAACTGTGTGCACTACTCAGTGGTGACACTGATTTGGAGATTATTTTGGTATATGCAAACCCCAGGTAAAGGCATTTAGGCATTTTTCTTTTAAGCCATTGGGAAGGATGCCCAGAATCAACTTTGATTCTCAGCTTTTTACTTATACTCTCTGCTGGGCATGGGGCTTCGGTTTATGTAAATTCAAGTAGCTACAGCATGGTCAGTACCTGGATTTTTGCCAGATGGACATCGGTTCATGAGATTGCAGGACTGGTTTAGGACCACCAGAGGGGTCAGCCCACATTCAACCAGGCTATGGCTGTACTGATGAACTTGTGCCTCTAAGCGGTACCTACTGCCTGCTCAGAGCTGCAGCAGTGCCCCCGGACCCATAAGCTTGCCTGATCTGAATAACTACATTTGCAGAGCCTCCCCTCTCTAGATCTGCCCTGTGGCTTAAGATGTAGATGTCTCACCAAACACAGCTCCCGGCCTGGAATAATGTTTTTTGACTAGTATCTTAAATTGCTGCAAAGAGGCTGACTAACTCCACAGTGTTGAGGCTTTTCTGCTCTTGGGGTGAAAGGAAGATGCCTATGAAGTGCTGAAGTCATGCTGTCTTGAGAGGAAACAAGTGTCTCGGATATCTTCTCTACCCCTCTACCCTTCCTTCTCTTTCCCTCTTGCTTTTTTTTCTAATATGCCACAGCTTTTGAAATAAAGGCACTGTTATTCCACAGCTCATTCTGTTCTTATAAAGATTTGTGCTTTTTATCAGTATTTTGGTTTTGTAGTTCAATAAAATATCATCTACAGTAAAACAGCACTTGAAGGTCCTGTTTACTACAGTTGGAATGGGCTGATGACTCTCAGTTCCCTTTTTATCTAACATGAATTCACTTCACTCCTTTTCTTCCAGCCTATGTGGAGAATCAAAATATAAATTTGTTTTGTTTTTAACTTTACTGGCAGAGATCTTATTGCTAGAGAAAGGCACAATAACACTTCTCATATCTTTTTAACATATAATTTTTCAGATTTTGTAAACTCTATCAGTTAACAAAATCTTGTTTAAACCAAAAACTGCACAGATGTAATGAGTCACTAAATAGTGGTTTTTTAATGTCAACATTCAAATGACTGAAAATGAATTAACTTATAACCACATGGATAACAGTGAATTAAATCAAAACTGTGGACAGAGAATTTCAAAACTACCTTTTACTTTATCTTTCTTTTGACATATTTTTCTCTTGGTTGCTGTCAGTTTTTCTTGCATTAACTAAAGGCACTTGAAACATGCGTCCGTGTAATAGTAAGACTAATTACAGATTATTTGGAACAGCTCATGATAGAGGCAGTGATGGACAAAACCCCAAAAATACATTCAGAACTGAGACACTGCAGAACATCAGGTACTTGGATATCAGACTAGCACATTGGAATTGCAGAGAATACTGATATGAGAATGTACCGACTTTAAAATTCTAGATAATGGAATTATTTTTTCATACCCCACAGCTTTGCTTTCCAATGCTGTGATTCAAAGATATGTACGCTAAGGACTAAAGCAGAAAGACGAGACTACATCATTATGTTGGGAACATACATACCTTTTTCTTAGTGTCCTATCCCAGCTTGGAAGGTGATTTAATTTGTAAATTGAATTGGAACAAATTGCCTGTGTGATAAATAAAATGTCTGTATTAGCTGCTATATTATTCAAGCTGCCCTGACTGACTGCTGTGTTAACTACAGTGTGCCAAAACCTGTCCTTAAATGCAATTATACGTGATTGTGTTGGCTTCCATGGACATTTGCCTGCAAGCAGAATTTAGCCCTGTGGCTTCATGAGGGACTGTATGCAGAAGCAAATACCTTAGGAGATACAACCTGTGAGTTCTGAATGAAAAGTAAGAAATCTGTGGCTTAGAGTCTGCCAAAACAACAAAAAGTTACTGGTTCATGGACACTGATCAAACAAAAGCTCCTAAAGCACTGAATTACTTGCCGGTGTTATCAGAAATTCATTGACAGGCAAATGCTGGCAAGGTGATTTTATTTAAACGAGGAGCTGGAGAAGCTGTTAGCAGCTGCTACTAAGATCATAGCCTCAAAAGCAGCAGAAGCATGAAGGTTAGACTACCTCAGGTATTTTAAACAGTTTTTCATCAATAGGTGCTTAGTCTCTGCAGTGCTTCTTTGTAGCACTCCAAACAATGAAGGAGTGAAAAAGAAAATGAATTAAAACTTCCACATTTCTAGTCTCCTGCCTTTAATGAACACCATAAACCTTTTGACACAAGTCTGTCTCCGCAACTTAGCATCAACTTTCTCTTGCTCGCGTTTATGGTGTCGGCACTTTCGGGATCAGAGGAACCTCACGGAGCTCCACCAGTGGCCAGTGAGAACAAAAACCAGCGTGGCAGGATTCTGAATTCCTACTTCTGCCTGGTCTGATATATGTTCTGTCAAAGCCATTCTCTGAAAGCTGTGAATTTATCCATGAAGCTAGAAAAGGTAGGAGCTTGAAGCTAAAAAATCTCAGGTGGTATTATCTAAGTTGCCCATCAGCAAAAAGACTTTCTACAGTCAGTGATGTAATTTTCCTGTAAGGGAGATTAGCAGTATCTGCAGGCTGTCACGTGTCCTCTCTGTGAGAGGGGTATAACAAAAGCACAAAAGAATAGCACACCTCTGGAAAGGATAAAGCTAATTTTTAACTTCAACAGTAGCTGCAGTCAACCTTCGTGGGAAACAATCTTCAGAAAATGTCATACCTTGTATATCTCTGTGAAATTTATTTTTCCCTTTTAAACAACACAAACTTCAGAAAATATCCAGGTATAAACCTTTCACATTTGTTTTGATCTTTCTGACTTCAAATGCCTTTCATGTGTTTCTTGTATTTTGAGTGTTTCAGTAAACTTAACAACAGAAAATTAAGGGAAAAACAGGGTGGGTCATCTCCATGAAAAGTTAGGGAAAGGATTACTGAGTGGAGTTAAAATGGCCTGAAGAATGGCAGCATGTAGAACTAGAAGTAAGGAAAAAGAAAAAGCTATAGGAATGAGAGGCTGGAATAGAGTTGGACTGGATGAGTTTTCCAAATCAGGTCTTTCTGCTGCATTTGTGACAGATGGTAGCCCCATCCAGTATCAAAGCCATCCAGAGTGGGAGTCCAGACCCTTCTGGAATCTAGTCCAAGAGCTCATCCTCTTTACCCTTAGATTTCCCTGCCCTCTAGATCTCCCTGCTGCAATGTCAGTTCATTATTCCTTGTTCTGTCCTCATAGGATATAACCCCTTTGTAACTACTTTTACGTATTTAAAGATGGCCTTTCGTGTTCTCTGATGTTCAGCCTTTCTTGAAAGGTCATGTTTTCTAGATGTCTGCTCTTTCCCTGTGCTCTCCTTTGGTTATCCCCACTTGGGGAAAGAGGCCTCTCTCTCTCCTGGTCACCATCATGCCCCAGCTCCACCTCCTTCAGGTCTTCATGGTATGTTATGTTCTGTGGGATCTGGAGCCTGGGCTAAAACTTGTGATATTTTGCTGTAGCTGTGATGGACCAAAGACACAGGCAGAACAAGATCTGCAAATAGAGGTAATGCCTTTGAGATAATTTTTAGACTGATAGATATTTCTGGAAAGATCAGACAAGCTTATGCCCACAAAGACTCAGGCCCTACTTTTTAGTTACTGCTTCATACAGCAAATTTTTTTTATCCTCCATGCTGTATCATGGCATGGAAAGATATATATATATATATAGCATACATACCATCCAATATACAAGATTTGTGGTAGCCATGGTGGTCTAAGGATGTAATTGTCCTTATAAGACCAAGGAGGGCTTACATGTCTAAAGGCTTGTCTAATTCTTCCCTCTGTACAAATTAGTCTAATAAGTGACATCTCTTCTGTTTGTAATCCTTGTCCTGCATGAGAATTTAGAGTTTTTGTGCCCTATTGTGGCCACTTCATAAATTTATCAGATCCATGGCTGGGGAATGGCTTCTTGTTATTCGGTTACTTTGAAATTACTCTTAACTCAAGCAGAGTTAAGGTAAAATGTAAATAAAACATCCAAAATAGAAAAGACAAGCCTGATCTAGTCATCTTATAATTAAATCAGAAGTTGCTGAATCTCCATTATTCAAGAATTGGTTGTAGGTTTTTCCTTGACATGGGAATGCATGTCCCTGACATTTTCTCAGAAGTGCAAATGCCTCTTCACTGGCCAGGTGTCATCTCTCATTCTTTAATGGCTGAACAACAAGTCCTTGGGTGAAAAAGGGGTACAACTCCTCTGCTGATCCAATGCATGCTTCACGGTTACTCTGCTTGACCGTGCCAGAGGATAGGATTCAGTGATGAAGGTGAGCTGATCTAGTGGCCTGTTGCTGTCAGGCACAGAAGTCCTGTGCCCCTGCTTTCCCTTTTCTTGCTCCCATTTCTAGTGCTGATACCAGAACCCAGCAGACCGTTTGGGGAGCCACAGAAAACTGCCCCAGGAACAAAGCAAATTGATCTTTCTGTGATTTGAGGAAGAGGGATCGGCTTGACGAGGGGGCGGACAACTACCACAGCTGCAGCAGGAGCACAGAGGAGCGGGACGATGTGGCTGGGTGCAGAGCCTATGCGGAGCGGGAGGACTGGTCCATGGGGCCTTGAGCCTGTCCATCAGCTCAGCTGTGCTGATGAACAGTAGGTACCCTGTGCTCTCTTTCAGCCTGAACTTGAGCAAGAGTAGCTGACACACATATTTAGCGGTGATAGCTGTCGGCAGCTTGTTACTGGCTCTTGCTGGAAACCAGGCACACTGGTGATTGATTTGGAGGTAACTGCCAGCATCTTTCTTCCCAGAGTACTGTAATCCCTTGCCTGACACTGTGGGCTAGAAAGGCTGAGTAGGGGCAGGGGTCTCAGCTCCAAGGCAATGTCTTGCCCTGTGGTGCAACAGGGACACAGGCCAAACTTGGAGGGCGTGAGAAGCATTGGCCACTTCACAGGGGACGGGATGGGCTTAGATGTCATTTTGGATGTGGTACAATAGCTTCTTCCTTTAGTAGACCTTTTGTAATCTCAGGGGAAGTTTAAATGTGTTTTCTCTAGAGACAAATATTTGCTACGTGGAATGAGATTTATGTGCTTGTAAGGAAAAAGCTAAGAAAGTAATTTTCATGCTGTTTTTAACTATGAGATTCCAGGCTCTCCAGGGATACATAACAGTAAATAAAATCTATAAATGAACATAAAAATTCTCCTGATCAAGAGGTGAATTTTTACTTTGTGTAAACCAGAGCATAATTTTACTCTGTACAGAGAATAAAAAAGAATTGTTGCAAAATGTGCTCCAGCCATAGTTTTCCAATATTACCAGATAAAACTTAAGGTAAATTTTTACATTAGAAAAAAGATCGGTTCCCAGCAAATGCTGTCACCAGACTCTTCTAGGACAGAGCAAGGTTATTCTTTTAATTATAGTTCTGTTCGCTTGTCTTACTAATGTCAAAGCCTTGGTCTACAAGATTCCACCTCAATGAACAGCTTCAGCTGAAGATGAGTGATGGACCAGCGTTACAAACTTCACGTCTCCACTTTCAAACATAGAACATATAGTGAGCCCCCTATGGATGTTTCTGGGCAGCTGTAGTGTGCTCCTACAAAGCAAATCTTGATTTGTCACACCTGAGATGCAAGATGTTTCAGCTAATAGTCCGCTGTGGGCGTTGTTGCATGAGGTGTGGGTTTCTGCTGCTTTAGTGAGCAGGACCAGCTGGTGACAGGGCCCCACAGGCGATGTAAGGGAACAGAGGCGCACAGCTGGGAGTGCAGGGGAAGAAGGCCAAGGTGTCTCCTCCTGTCTATCAGTACTGAGCTCTGTTTCTGAATTAAGGCTGGAGTTTTACAAAGACTATTACAGTCAGCAGCAGAGGCACATATAGTCCAATTTATCTAGTCTGGTGAGGGAGCATATGGTATGAAATACAAAGAGGATGAAAAAGGCAGAGGGGAGGAGGAATGCGCGGATTGCCCTGTACCAGTCACGTTTTCTGCGGAAACTAACACTCCCCTCTACAGTGTTACCAGCCTTTTCTTAGCATGCACCAGGTATCTTGAAGATAGTGGAAAGAACATTGCCCTGGAAAGTTATTATATGCTCTGCCTATTACCTGTGCCCTTTCCTCTGTTGCCAGGCTGAGCTTAATCTTCATCTCTGGGTTTATTCTGCTGTCTGTATGTCTCTATCTAGACATCTGAACTGACTCGCACTAGAATTTCAGTAACAGTTTCATGTAAAAAAGGCAACAAAAATTTTCACTCTTAATTTCTTGGTGTCTCAGGAGTTATGGGAAGAGGGTTGGAATTATGGACAAGAATTCTAACTGGATGCTAAAAAAGTGCTCAGTGCTGAAATGGTTAATAAAGTTAATGTTTCTGAAGAGCTAATGTGCTCCTGGCTTACATGGAGCAGCTGATACCCTATAACACCATTTCTGAGGTGGAGATAGACAGCAGCATCTGTTCTTACATTCTTCGGGTAAGCATTGATATATTGATAAGTCTATAGAAACACTATATACATAGAAATGTAACTATGAACAAATGAGAACTGTAGATTCGTGGTAAAGGATACCTCTGAATATTCTTCAGGCAGTTTATTGTGAGAGTGCAGCATTTTTACTGCCCTTCGTAACTCTGTTTTGCAGAGAAGTCTCCCTGAATCCTTAAACTTGTGGCTTGCTCAGTCCCTGTGGCATGCTGAAATCTCATTATTTGTGTCCCTCTCAGACCCCCTATGGAGTTAATCTGCACAGTTCTGTGGAAACACAGCAAGCAGTCAGCAGCTGATAGTCTCTGAATATTTATCAGTGCTGAAGGCACATTCTTGTCACCAGGGTAAGTGAGAACTGCTAATCTTCTAGTGTTTAGCAAACTCTTTTGGGGATCCAAGACAAATTAGGTTGTGTGCAGCCCATCAGTGGTCCCTTCTTTGATTTATACTGGCCATAAATCAAGAGCTGTCTCCTGAGCTACCTTCTACACAACCACGCAGAAGGAGGGGGAAATTGCACTAAACTCTGCAAAGAAAAGCCTTTCCTTCAAATGCAGTTTTTGCTTTAGTTGAAGTGTGTTGAAAGTGTAAACAAAGCAAGGAAGCTCCCACTGCCTGATGAGTGGTCGCTCTATTACAGTATTTGGGGATGGGATAGATACACCCCTTTTTCTGCCTGGTTACAGGTAGACTCCTTTTTACCTTTCAGGATGTTTCAGCATAAAAAAAAAAGGTAAATAAATTGAAGTGTACGTATGTGTGCATTTGGAGAAGAAAAAGACTTTTAAACTCCAAATTCTATTACGGTAGCCAAATCTTTGCTCTGTCGGATTTGTTAGCATAATTTTACAGCTGTTCTCAGTTAAGCCAATTACTCACAAATCTTTTAAACAACCCAGTGTCACGGAGCACAGATCAAGCTTCCTCTCATTTAATTATAGCTGCTACACTGTATGGCATAATTTGATCTTCAGGAGAATTTCCCTCTATGTCATGGAGGATAGGAAGAAGCAGCCTGAACTCAAAATCAGGTGTAAATGATTAGAAAGGGGCTGTAACTATGTGTTATAATTTACTTTAAGAGTATGAAAATTACAGATTCCTTCCAAACTTAATGCTCTTTTTTTTTTTTTTTTTTGGTAACACCTAGAATTCCCATTTTATGGTATTTCACTGTTTACTACCGAATTTGAGAATCCTGGAACTGAGTTGGCCTTATGTCAACAATTCCAGGTACAACTGTGGGGTTTTTTTGAAAATAATTAGATTCGAACCTGCCACAGAAGAAGTGAGTCCCCTATGGGAGAGAGAAGGCGAATGTTGGTATGATATTCCTCATGCAGACTTCTGCTGACCTTCATGTCAGAACTATGGACACTGTCCTATGGAGCGTTTGGCCAAAGCTGGTTACAAAGGAGTCTTGAACGTCTTGTCAGTGTGATACAGGCACATGTGCAGGGAAAGGAAAAAAACTTCTTTCATTCACTCCAACGTGCCCTATTGCAAATTGTATTTTTCTTGTCAGTGTTGTCTCTGCCTCTGACAGGGTCTTGGTGCTGTTGGAAATGGGGATCAGAGAACTAAGTGAAATTTCCCTCATGTTCAATTTAAATAGGCAAAGTACAATTCAAACCAAACATAAATGCAATGAACAGTAGACAGACTTTTTATGAAACGGAATGGCTGTTTGAAGGCACCAACAGTGCATGATTTTTCTCCATAGTGTGAAATTGGTTTTGTTGCCTCTTCTTCAAACAGTCCCTTGAGTGCTTTTGGATTTGCAGAAGACACATTCTATTGGTTTTGTTCTGTATTTTCTGCACTGATCCCTTGAGGATTTTAGCCCATTGCCATGTGTCTTTCTCTGAAGGGCACAGAAAGTCTGCACAATGACTCCTGTCAATAAGGAAATGCCCGAAATGGCTGTCGTCCTGCGTGCTGCTTACACCTTTCCACGTGGGGAGGGGACGTGCCTTCTTCCACTGAAGCCCTGAGCGGGGCCGAGGGTGCAGAAGGCTGTTACATTCTGGCTCCATCCTGAACGCTGAGGAATTATCAACTCTTTTGGGGGAGTATCTGTAACGTAAACCAATTAGCATCATACTTCTTAACACTATAATCTATCAAACACCAAGGAAACACGGCAATTTACAGAAGCAGTCTGCACCTTATATCTGACATCATCTGATATACGATTGCAAAGCAGCTTCTCCTAGTAGAGGAAAAATTGCGTCTGAATTCAGTCTCTCTCTGATCATCCTAGCAGTTTCTCTTTACAGTTGAGAGACAGTATCCCAAACTGTGTCTCAAACATGGATGCCAGAGCACATTATCGTACCAGAAGAAGCTACCCTAACTTGTTTATAGAGCTGCATGATGCCTCTCCTATAGCCAATGCTCCAGCTCTGGGTTCCCACGCTCGGTATGTCATCGTGTCAAAGTCTAACCTCTCCCAAGGCAGCCTGATCTCGCCGTGCTTGGGTAAACCTCACTAACCGGGGTAGTTAACTTCTGATTTTTGTGCCAGCATGTTAGGCACAGAAATTCAGCTGTATCCTTGTGCACTGGTTAGTTTTGCTTTGTCATGAAGCTGAAATCATGGTCAGGTGAAAAGTCCTCTGTTAAAGTACCTGTGGGACTTGTGGGATAATTTCAGCCCTAAGCAGCAGTTCAAGTGGTAGCAGCACTTAGATGCTGAATGTTTTAATGAGGAAGTTTATAGATGCCCCTCATTTATACATTTTGCAACATAATAATACACCCACACACTTTTATACGAGAGAACATCCTGAGAAGGAGGCTTTCTCTTATGGACTGTAAACAGAGCTAGAGATGCTATTCAGCAATGTTTCTCAAAGGCACCCCAGCAATTTCTAAGTATCCAGGGACTTCACTGTGTCACTTAACAAAAAAAACCCCAAACTAACCAAACAAAAAGAAACAGCACTGTAATAGCAAAGCCTAGGAGAAATGGTGTATGGACTGGCAGACCCCCAAAAGTGGTTGTTAGTGGAAAATCATCATTAAATAGCAGTATTTCCAATGGAACTGTAAAGACTAGTGCTAGGTCTGATACAATTCAGTGTTTTTTATAAACAACAGAGAAAGGTATATGAAATCTTTTACAAAGTTTCAGGTGGTTAAGTTATGTTGAGAGGTAAATCACAGAGCTAAGCTGAGCCTATTCAGCTGAAATGTGTTTTAAAGGCAAACGAATGCAAAGTTCAGCATCTAGCAGCAATGCATGCAAGGTCACGCTTACAGAAGGGAGGAATGCTTCTGGAATATAGTGTCCCTGAGTACCTTTGCAGGGTTTCATGTCAGACACCAATATGTTGAGATTACTGAAAAATGCAAGACCTGAATTGATAGTTAGGCATGCAGAGACCAAGGCAATTCAAATGGGAAACTAGGCGTCACTTTTTAGACTTAGAAGGCTTAAGCATTTCTAGCATATCACTTCAGGAACAGGTAAACTCACTGCTTGATGTCCTTAGGCCTTTCTGGAAGAGATGTTTTAGCCAAACACGACTTAGTGGGTTTAGTTAAATACTCTGGCCTCTTCTAAAGAGTTTCAAAGAAATCTGAGACTGAGAACAATTAGTTTACTGGAACAATTTAGTTTATCGGAACAAGAGTATACTGTATAAATAAGCAGTTATAGCCATTTCTATCATTCTGCTCTTTCTGGCTTGTAGGTCTTGTTGTAAAGGGCCTTGACCTTCCTTTCCAGTCTGCATTTGAAGTGGCCACCTGTATGTGGGGAGATGGTCTGAATTGGCAGGCAGATGTATGAGCAGTAAAGAAGGTCTTCTAACTCTTTTAATCCTACAATTCTATAATTATTCAGCATCCATCTGTCCTGAACTCTTCACAGCTTCTGAGCAGCAACACTTTCCATGCATGTCTTCTCTGCCTCATTCAAATTTCTGCTCTCTGCTTTTGGATCTTTCTCATACAAATCAGAAACCGGTTTAAATTGCCATGGTATACAGCTATTATTCGTGTATTTTATTTTGGCTAGAAAACACAGGCTTAACTGTGTTAACAAATACAGTAAGCACTGGGTGGTAAGGTTCTCCTGAGAGGCATAATTTTATATTAAGAATTCTCTGAATTGTAGTTTGAATGAAGGATGTCTTTGGATGTGTCTGAAATAGCAGCTATTACCTGGTAGATAACAATGCTTTCAGAAGTTTGTATTCTCACAACCAGAAAGATGGCAGGCGTCTGTTCCCTGCTGTGGTCAAGGTATAACCAAGTATAATGTTCATATGGACTTAATTTTATAATAAATCCAAGCAGTTTTGGCAAGTGCTACTAAAAGAGGTTATTTCTCATGTAAATCAGTTTATCTCTGTGTCAATGACTATATTATAAACTGTCTCTGTAAAGTCTTCCCTATTTAAGGAAATTTGTAATTAGCATAACTGTCTTTTTAAACAAATTTATTTCAAGAGCTTTTCTGGCTCTTAATCATAAATAGCTTTACATTTTTTAGGAAAAGGAAGAAGATGTAATTGTCTTCCTCCCTCCTTTTTCGTATAGCTTGACTGTGTTATGCTTAAGCCAGTTCTGAAGATCACCCCGTTTTCCCATTTAGGCCTTGATTCAGTCAGATAATTGCTTGAGTTTGAGCAAATGAATATGCAGAGTGATTTATAACTGAGCTGGACAGTCATGGAGAATATCTTGGTGAATTTGCACTGAGGTTGCAAGAATAATATGGCTATTAATGTGATGATAACGTGGGGGCCGAATTGGGGAAAACATCTTGAAGATCAATGTAATAGGATCAGCTAAGATCAGGTTTGAGTTTATTGATTTTGGAATAAACAAGCACATATATTATTCTGCATAGAACAAAACATTTTGCTTGGTGCAAAACAGAACATCTTGATTTGGGAGCATTTGTAATAAAGCCAAGAAAACAGAAAGTTAGAATTACAAAATAAGAGGCACCAGTGGAGATTTCCTGACCCAGATCACCTTAGTTAACACGTTACCAGTGGTCATGGGCTCACTAGTTTTCTCCATTTCAAAACAACCCAGACTTAATTACCATACCCTTCTCAGTTTGTCCTATTGACTTTTTTTCCACTTTGCAAGGATGGTTCAAATGCTTACTGGGAGTGGTGGGGGTGAGAAGGAACAGGCGGATGAACAGCCAGCCATGGGTGGTGGCTAGGGTAGCGTGCAGGTCATGTAGGTCACCTCCAGATCTTCATGTAGGTCATTGCCGTGAATCACAGTAAGAGTTACCTTCCAAGCATAGTGGCTACATGTGTTCAATGGTTTGAAATGTCCATGACAGAGGACAACATACAGGTATCCAATGATGCTCTTTTGTAAATACTCTGCTTTTTGAAGGGCCCCTGTTTAACATTGCTTTCCACTTTTAGTATGAAATTGTCAGGGCTAGAGATACTTCCAGTTCTTTTCACTCACCAGGTAATTTACCAGTTGCATAGTGAACATATTCCTTGACAGTCAGATTTACAAATTTCAGCACCCAGTAACCTTTTTCTATCAGTTTGTGTCTTTTCCCATTTAAATCATCATCACTATTCGTCTGGCAGCTATGAACCAGGGGGCAAATGCCCTATCACTTCATGATGTTGTTAGAGTAGGACCTGTATGTCATTAAACATATCTCAAAATCAGCAGGAAAAGGTGTCTAAAGGAGGGCTGGGGATGGGAATGTTAAAGTTAGAAAAGCAGTGCTAGCTGTCCTTGCAGTTTTGCTGCTCACTTTGGGGTCACTACAGGCACATCCTCTGGTGAGACACCTACAGAAACCTAATGCAAATTAAACTGAAGACACAGAACCAGCTGTGTTTCTGCAGAATGAAAGCCCTCTGATTTGTGTTGTGCCTGGTGCACAGGAAGACTTGGTAATGAGTTTATGGGCCCTTCCACTTTCATTAGCATTTTCTTTTTCAGAACAATGTGATGGTTTTCTCTTCTCTCCCCGCTGGCTCCGTCAGGGTGCAGTGAGGGCCGGGGAGCCGAGGGGGATCCCGGGGATGCCAGGACAGGGTCCATCCCACAGCACCGTGTGGGAGCAGGTCCCGGGGGAGGCTGGGCAGGGCCATAGGGACTACTGGAGCGCCCTGACAGGCTCTCTGTTTGAGCAAGGGCATATAAGAACCAGTCCGGAACTATTTTACTAGGTAATCCAAAGGAAAACCAGGCTTTAGTATTCTGGGAAATGGTGAAAAACACGAGTGGAAATGTTCACATTTCCTTATCTCAACTGATCCTGACTTCCTTTGAGAAGTTTTTGGGCAGCTATGAAAGGGTTTTTTTATAACAGGCTGAGCTTTCACTCTGGCTGAATTGAGTACAATATATCGGTATGATTATCTTCCATAAAGAGAAAAAGAGCTGTGACTTTTTAACAAGGTTCTAGTAAATTTCCCACTTTCATTTAGTGCTTCTTTCTTTGGCTTCAGAAGCCACTCTGAGATTTTTATTTTTTCTTTGTTATGTGTTTATCTGAAACACATGTAATGGATTGTAATGCTTCACAAAATGCTATCTGTTCTTGAAAGGGCTGAAGTGGGTCAGCAATTCTTGCAGAGATTGCCAAATTACAAGAGGACTGCACTGAAACTGCCTATATCTTTCTACCTCTCCCTAAAGAAACTGCAAGACTAAAACCAAAGCTTTTTGTTTGATTTTTTTTTTTTGGCTTGTTTTTATCAAAGGTACAGAGAGCAAGGAAAAAGATGTCCTAAAGGGAGTTTCATTATAAAAGTGCACCAAGAACAGGGCAAAGGCATGTTTTTCCAGGTTATGAGATGGTTAGTCTATCCCTTATTTACTACCAATATATATCAATAATTATTAATTGCCATTGGCAGGTGGCTTGCACTGACAATGAAGTAAGTTTTTTAAAAAATCGGATTTGCAGTTGTGAGTTTATTCAAAAGCCTCTCACCTCTGGGGATGAGCCTTCAGCTTTTGATTGAATTAGATGCCAAAAGAAAATGTTTCACACTCCGTGCTGCTGCTTCTAACAATGTGATTTGTGCCTGAATATCTGCTTGCAGGAGGTAGTGGGGTTGTGAGTGGGGAGTACTGCGAGACAACATCTGGATACACTGACAGAAAGGAAGGCAAAGCTTCCAGCAAGTCTGTCCAGACAACTCCAGAGATACCTCGAATTGCTGAAATTTCCTGAACATGAAACCTAATAATAATTTACACTTTCTCTTTTCAAGTTCTTTCTCTCTGTCTTTGCCTGAAAGCTTAGTTTGCCTTTTGAATTAAAAATATTTTAAAAATATTTTCATCAGAAGGAATAAACTGCCTAAGAAATAACAAAATCCTTCTTGTTTTCCTCAGTAGGCAAGGTAAGCTGAAGTGTGGAAAGATCCCATATTTGCACGTCAGTGTATCTAGATCTGTGCATTTCTTGTGACATCTAAAAATCCTTGGCAGTACCTCTAGAGCAGCTTGTCAGGGACCACTCCTGGACTTTCTTCAGGCTCGAAATTTAAAAACCATGTGCCTGGTGGCTTGGAGGGCAGCCCAACATTCAGCAGATGGGTGTAAGGTGGCTGTGGCAGTCACGCCCATTCGCCTGGTGAGTAGATTTACACATCCGCCTTTTTAGAAGCTGGATTTCTCTGGTCTTGCAGGAGTTACCCACAGCTCTTCTGGGATATAGTCATGGCAAAGATCAGCTGTAGGTAAGTTATGATGTCTGCAACATACAGCAGATGGTGGGTGTTTTCTTCTTGGTTTCCAGAAGAGACAATGTTGTCCCAAAATCGGTGTTCTTTTACCCAGTGTGCAATAATCCAATCTCACACACAGAGCCGAGATATTTATTTCATGTTTGCACAAAGATGGGTGCTAGGTGGTAATTCCACAAAGCTAGCACACCCGGTTAACACACGGTGGACATCTTATTCTGTTTGACCATTCGTTATCAGGACAATACTGTTTACATGTAATCTTTCAAGATTCTTATTGGTCCCGGTAGTCTTCGGTTTCATTTAGAGGTACAGAGTTTCCTTTTTCTACCATGGATGCTCAGAGAGGAAGGGGCTTCTGCGAGTAAGGGCTTCTAGGTTTGTGGGTGTGATTCTAAGTATTCTAATGAGACAGTTCATTTAAAGGGTAACTTAATCCCACAATACTGCTGAGTCTGTTTCAAAGTTATCTGAGTAATGTTGATTAACTACTGTCTGTTTGCAACCTCGTTCAAGATGCACCAGATATACCAGCCTTCAAAACATCCTGAAGTGATCAGCTGTCCTTTTGTAATCCTCTGTATACATACAAGATAAGATTACTTTACGTGTGATAGCTTATGTATTACAACAAGACTTTATACAACCATACTATGTGAGTGCGTCCACTTCTTAACTGTTTAATCCATAGGCAGGCATGTCAAAATTATTACATCTTCACAGGTTTCATGAAAGTAGGCAGCCAGAGGAGAGAGGAAAAGACTGCAGGATGATCTCAGTCCTTACCAGATAATCCACACGGATGAAAGTCGCCATGCAGTAAATCATACGAATCTTATCAGTGCAATTGATAATACTTGAATAAACAGTATCTTGATAGGAAGATAGCTATACAGGTTTGTTTTTTTTTTGTGTAGTAAATGGGCTTCAAACCCATTAGACTATGTATTAGCTCAAATAATGACTTACACTAGAAATAATGACATGAAAAGTAACTACAAAATATTGCTATACATATCTGTACTATAATCTTGCCATTATGAATTAAATGCTTCGGCAAGTTTGTGAGAACATTTAAAGATTATTTAATTCAGGAAAGCAAGATGTGGTTTTACCACATCTGAAGGTCAGACTCTTCCCCAGTCTCATGCTAGATGTTTTTCCTCCTTAAAGCTACTGATGTGCTGTTCTCAGAGCTTGCTTTTCTGAGTAGTTACCTATCAGTCTTTCTCATTGAGGAGTTCATGTGGGCAAGATGTAATTTAATGGCAATTAGACACAGATGAACCACTTTTTTTAAGTGTCAGCCTTTTGCTGAAGACTGACAATGAAAAACCTTCAATTCAAAATAACTACTTAGAATTTACAGGATTTTGTTTGTTTTTAATAAAATTTAAGAAATAAAAAGAAAATCTGGCTTTTGCACTAAGGAATAGAAACGAATTGACACACCACAATTTGAAGTGTATTAGAACTAGAAATGTTCAACAGAAATTCAGTGGGCCAGTTTCTTTAGGACCAAGTGCTGAACCTCTAGTACGTGTGAATTACAGCTGACTCACAGAGTTTGCATTTAAAGAGAACCCAAGACACTGAAAGTTTCTTCTTATGCATGTATAAAGTTTATGAAACAGCTGTGCACATTACAATGCCTACCCACCAATTCAGGCTTTGATGTTCTGTAAAGTGGGAATTGAAATTCTTCTGAGGGATGGTCTGGGGACTCCATGCTTTAAATGAAAGTGTAAGGTGTCTCTTTTAAACCTGTCAGAATACTACAAGTTGTAGAGCTGGAAAGGCTAATCTTTGTTATCATACCATGAGTGTATGGGGCAATGCTTGGAAGAGGGACAGATGCAGCTTCATGTGAGTTTTCAGCTTTGGCCATTTGTTCATATCTCCAGGGCAGCGCAGATTATGAGATTTGGTAAGTGAAAATTAATTGGTATCAAGAAAAAGTGTTTCATAGCAGATCACTAGACTGAGTAAGAGTATGGGATATGCAGATTACTTTAGAGGATCTCAGACAAGCAGCAGTCACAAATAAGACCATTAAATCTCATGTCAGAACAAAAGGATTTACCAACTTCTGCCAACAATGATGCTAGTAACTTTAGGAAATCTTTAAGACCAAACAGTGGTGTGCAGCACTTGGATGATTAGTAAGAATAGATGATTGGTTAGAGGTGTTTGAATTACATAAATATTGTTTGTTTGCTCACAAAGAAGTGGGAAATTGTACTTTAAGGAGGTTTGTGCTACATGAAACATGTTTGAAACACTAAACGAAGCAAGTGCCATATCTCTGCTAAAGATAGATTCTCCCTCCTCTGTCCCATGGCTTGGAAGACATGGAGTAATATAAACGGAATGATTTTCTAGTTTTAGTTTTGCTTTTAGTTTTGTCAGTAGAACCACTGTTTTGAATCAGCATCATGAACTGACCTTTTACCATTGCTTCTGGCAATTCATTAGTGGCAAGATGTGGCACAGTACTTATTATTGTTAAGAGGTAACTGTAACAATAAATATGTTGTTATTAATATAAGCAATCCCAAACCTCAGCTCTAAAGCTGAACTTTTCCAGAGTTCAGGTAGAGAAACTAGGTGATATGAATTTCCCCAGAAATCTTACTTCCTTTTTCTAAATACATCTTCTCTGCCATGCAATCTATGTACTTGCAATCCACATTCGTACATGGTGGCTTTGTCTAGTGTACCGAAAAGGTTAGGATGAGATAAGGATGTAAGCATTACAAGCTGAGACCTATGGGCTTTTTTGCTCTTGAGAGAAAACATCTTCTCAAAGCATTTAATGAAACCTAGTGATGTGAGCTGTATTGTGCTGGGACCTGCACTGGCTTCCCTTCCGAGCCACGGGGAACTGGCAAAACCTTCACACACAGAACCAGCTGAGGGGATGGAAGACTGATGGTAGATGTGATTTGTTCAATTGACCTTTTGGGGAAGAAATACTTTGAGGGTTTTTTTCATTTAAAAAATTCTTTTTGTTTAATTTATTCAATAAAATGCTGGATCAAAACAGGAACAAAACATTTTAGCTTTGACAAAATAAACAGCTTAACTGCTTTAAAGTGCAGCTTATTTAGAGATTAAGGTGTGACTTTGGAGTCTTTCTGTTTACGTGTTTTAAAGTGGAAAACCATATAAAAGTTGAAAAAGTCCCTTTCTCTTACCTCTAGACAAAAAGGACTCTCCTCACCTCACAAATTTCTGGAGGCAAATATAAGGTCTTCTAGCACATAGGAAGTGAGCTAGGCTCCGCTGCCACTTACAGACTCTCCGCAGAATTATTTACTGAGGTAAATGCATTAAAGGTGTGAGAGTTCACAGGTGTCTCTGCAGGGGTAATCTGATGCCTGAGAAGTTGTTCAGGCATTGGTGATGATGTCTGATCTGAGAGACATTAAGGCCAGCTGAAGTCAGTAGCTAGATAGGTCTGCTGGGGTTGGAGAGAAGGGATGTGTGGTGTGGAAGCACGTTGTGGTGTTTGCTCTGTGCTATGGAGGGTGGAAAAGAAAGACTTTGAGGAGCAAGTGCCGGTGGAGGTCTGTGCTACTGAGCACGAGTTTGGGCCTCTGCCTGCTGAAGGCATTGAATGAACCACTGCAGCTTTAGTCCTCTGCTAGGTAAGAACTGGGTGCTTATTTTCTTCTTTACATCTTTTATTAAATCTTTTTCTCAAGAGGTTAATATTTTTCCTCATCTGTAAAGTGTTTCTGCTGTTCATCTGGGAGGTTATTGAAGTGACTTCTGATGTAGGCTTTATCTTCTGTGGTGCAGAAAGAGATAAAAATACCAAAGATTTTTCAGGTTCTCTGATCTTTATTTAGCCTGTGTTTTGTAAAACTTTATTTCACTTCAAAGAGCGCTCTGCTTACATAAGAACTGAAGTGAGCAGTTTTAAAGAACAGTTATTTCTGCAGCAGCTGAAAAGACCTAGTGCTTTTCCTAGGATGTTGGGCTGCATGTTCAGTGCTGTGGAAGTGAATACTTGACTAAGAAATCCATTAAGTTTGTGTTAATCTTTGGGCTTTCACAAGAGCAATATGTTGGGTTTGTCTGTATTTCAGCAAGCAGATTTTTAAATAAATGTGTAGGTAAATGTTATGGTGCTGTTAAGACATAAAAAGATATGAATTTAACCAAATATTAAACAGAACTTTTTGTTTTGCTTTTTCTCACATAATTATAAGTGGAAACCAATTGTGTGGTCATGCCAAATAAAATTCAGGCATGTTGTATTTTAATGTGGAAGATGTGATGTTTTTGCAGCCTCACTCTCAAGTTGTACAGTCATTCCCTTCCCCCCGATAACTTTTTACAATGTTTCTATGCAGAACACTAGGCAACTTAAAGGATTAATTCTATATTACTCAAAATCTCTAAGTTTTTACTGTAAAGGCAAAAAATTAGGCCCTATGGCTTCAAGTGACTACCAAATATTTCAAATTTCAGCCTTGAAACACAAATAATCAAAGCTGCCTTCTAGCACAGCAAAGCTGTGCTGTAAAACTATGAGGCTCAGCCATGATCAGATTGATGTGTAGGGCTGTGAAGTCACTCTTTTTGTGCGATGGTGAGTTTGATGTAGGTTTAGTGCTTATTAGTGTTTTTTAGTATACTGCATGGAGTTTTGCTTTGATCTCTCGTACTGTTGGTAAGGTGAAGGTGGCAAGAAATAATGGAGAACTTTTTTTTTTTTTTTTAGCTGCTTGTGCCTGTGCTCTTAAGGGCTCAAATGCAGAAGCTAGGAGGAGAGGGTAGGGGCTGGTAGGCTGGCCTAATGTCACACAGGTGGACCAGAAGAGGCCAAGTGATGGGCTGCCTACATCAAAGGTGACCCTGACGTTTGCTGAAGCAGCTTGTGGTGAGTTTGAGCAGACAAAGTACTTCACATGTTTGTTGTTCTAAGCCAGCCTTTATACAAGCAAAATGTAGGGATGCACTTGAAACAAATGCTTTGCTCTGGGAGAAATGTGCTTGAAATGATTGCGTGAAGTGTAAATGACTTGGGGAATTGGAGGATCCATAGGTGACTTTGAGTGTGGTTTTCTGTTAAGATTTCTGTCAAACCTGTTTAATTTTGTAATCCCTTTGACTCTTACTGCAAGCAGCCCAAGAGGGGAGTAACAACAGTTTTCCTTGAAATGTGACAGTCTGAGATACCAAGTTGTTAGCTGAAACACATGAGGTTTCTGTGAAGGGTATGATTCCTCTGCCATTTTTCTCATAAAGTGTCATAAGAACTTAATTGCAAAAGTACAAACACCTAAGAGCTGGAATTAAAACTTCGGGTAGATGGGGAGGAAGGACAGTTCTACCTGTAAGTCAGCTACATTCAATAAGCCATGATTGCTTTCTGTAGGTCTGGTTTCTGTCAGTATGAGCCCTGCCAATACAAAATCAGGTGTTTCTATTCAGACTCTGAGCTGCATTAGCTGTGTTCCCATCATGACACCTGTGGATGGTACTTTAGGCAGATGGCTAAAGCAAAGCCTGTCTGAGATCTTAAGTGGTACAAAAAGAAATAAATACAACCAAGAGCTGTAGCATGTGTTTCCTGAAATCTCTGCCTCCCTGTGGAGGGACAGAGCTGGATCTGACAGAAGGATGTTTTTGCCTGCAGGTTGTTTCTATCTATGTGTGCATGCAAAAGGCTTTGTTGTTGGACTAGATCTGCCTTAACTCTGTCATTAAATGTAGTAAAGGTTGTTTGGTAGAAGCTTGTATTTATTCATGATATTGGTTTCAGCAAGAATCAAACATCTGAAAATCCTGAAGTATGCAGGGACTCGCCTAACTTTACCTACACCCTCTGAAGCTGGTGGTGGTAGCCAGAGAGGATGCGTGCAGGTAATTCTGTTTGCATTGGGTGTAACTGTGCTACCAGATCGGTTAGGGTGGTATGGCAGTGCTGTGAGACTTGGATAAAATGAGATGCTTCAGATTCTCAACTTAATGTTTTTGTGCTTGTGTGCTTTGCATCTGAGAAGACCCAGTATGTCTTGTTTAAGCACTGGTTGCAAGTTCTCACTGCTGAGATGTGGAGGTGAGCCTCCTGTAGGTCCTCTTCAGTGGTTAAAGTGGACCTCAGATGTAATAAAGGGTAGCTGGGAAGCATTAGTGTAAAGTGGGCTGATGGCATTGTGGGAATCAACATGACTATGAAGCTTACTGTACAGCAGCTTATTTCCATGGGTAGAGGGAGGTGGGCAATAGAAATGCTCTTGGACACTGCTTAAAGAGACCAGAGTTGAGAGGGAAGTTCAATCTTTCTACTTGAGTACTGCTTAACTTGGCATCCTGGAACATTACTAAACATCACTTAGCCTTAATTTTTAGTTAATAAAGTTGTTTATCTGAGCTTTTCAGGGGAAAAAGTGCTTTAAAAGGGAAGATCTTATACACTTATAAGAAAATACATCCAGTAAATCATTGCTGTGTATGAGGTTAAAACGCAACTGTGACAATGTTGTGATGTTTTATGTGATTCTTAAATATCTCGCCTTGCTCATGCACACTCCTACCTTTAACAGAAGTGGCTGACACCATCTCTCCTCTGTTCTGACAATAATACAGTCTTATACGATGGCTACACTGAGCTGTAACTGTCTTGGCTATGCCTGGCTGGTCCTGAGTGCTGCCTGCTCATTCTCAAGGGCTGGAGAATTTTATATGTAAGCACAAAGCATTTAGGTGCAGCTGCAATTCAGGAGCTGCATGTTTGGTCTGTATAGACATGATTTGTGTCTCTGAAATGTTAATAGATTGCCCAAGCTGAAGCACTGAGTTTTCTTTGGAAGTAACTATGGAGCCTGGTGGTTTGACAGAACTCTTCGAGGCGGCTGTGGCTTAGCCTTAGGCTGGGGGACGAAGCTTAGTGAGCAAATGAAGCTTAGGAAAGGCACTGAATGTCTATCTCTAGACATTGCTGTGCTTGTGGTGGTTTTGGTGTGCTGTCTGCTGATGCAGTGTGCCTGCATCAGAGAGCAGGGTGGGGGGAAGAGGGCAGATAAGAACCTTCACCACCTGGCTCATGCTTCCTTGTGTATAGGCTTTTGGTAATGAGGGTAAGTCGCTCCTCCCTTCTCCACCCCTCCTCAAGTCTCCTTTTCCCTCTGATAGGCTATGAAAACAAATGTTAGGGCTACCAGTTTCTTCACAAACAGAACTCTTACTGTTGTGGCTAGTGGGGTTTTAACAGTTGACACTGTTATGAGAGTGCCTATATGAGCTTAACAAAATGCTTAACGAAAGATCTCAAGAAAACAAACAGACCTGGTGAGGAAAGGCTTCCTACACTCTTGCTATTAAAAAAAAAACCAAAACAACAAAACCCAAAAACTAGAAAAGTCATTGGTCAACAACCAGCAAACTATGGAACAGGACTACTGGAAAATGATTACAAGCCAATTTCAAAACCATAATTTGCACTTGGGTAACAACAAACAAGGTACTTTTTCAAAGGGATAAAAAGGACAGGTGTGTCATATCTTTATAATAGCAAAATCAAACCAGTTCATAGTGATTGGGTGAAGACTTTGATAGTCTCTAATTTGAATGTTATGAATAATTAAGGTTTAGGAGTACAGCCAGACAATGGAATTGATTATCCTGGATTTAGGATATGTACAGCGATTATCCAAATGGGTTGATATCACCAGTATAGCTATGAGCCAAGTCTTTATCCATTTTTAATACCAATATGGAATTACCTGCTTCTATTTTCCACATAACTAGGGAGTTTTTTCTATAAATTTATGCAGTCAAAATCTTTCTCTTGCCTTGCTCCAAAAGCCCGTGCACTGTCCTGTTCATATGCTCTTCAGGATCACAAGGTATTGCTCAAGACCAGGTTGGAAATGAAATAGGCAAAATTAACAGGTGACAGAAAAAAATACTGATTTTTATTGCTTGTCTATGACAAGGCAGCTGTCCTTACTGAACCTCACTGACTAATTCACCAAACTTACCGAAGAACTATGTCCTCAGTATGTTACATGATCCAATTAGCTCAGTCACTCTCATTTCTTGAGAAAATTATAGTCCAATTCCTTTGTTTTTCTTGAGATTTTTACAAGTAATTTAACATCTTGTAAAGATTAATGTCTCAGAAATGTCATTTTGTTCTTTGCTCCAATCTGATAACTATTCATTTTACAGTACAGAGCAAATTACTGAATTTCAATTAATGCGGTAATCTGTCTTCCTGGATACAAATTTGCCTTTGAGCACTTTCTTTTTAAGCTGAAAGATTTTAACAGTAGTAAATATTACTGTTGAAGGAAACCAAATTCAATCATATCAATTCTCTGCCTACAGTACTCCATTACAGTAGTTACAAGAGGTGGTTGATTTGGCCATTCCATTAACTCTGAAATATTTCAGTGCATACCCCATTGGATTTTGAAGCTGACTAGGTCTTGCCAATCTGACATGCTCCTGGATGCTCTTAACAGCTTTTCATGGTGCGGTAATCTTGGTTTGGGTTTTCTTTGTTTTCAGAGAAATCTAAAACGCCAAGATGAATAAAGCTCATTCATGAACTGGCTTTAGTTATCCAAGACATAAATCATTCAAATGTTATTCACTGTATTGAAATAATTTAGGTGACTATTTTGGCCTAGGCATTAACTTCAGATGCTTTAAAGTTTTTGTCATTCTTAATTTGTGAAATAATATTTTTGGTTTTTTAAATGCACATTTTTGTGTATAAAATCTGACATTTGCCCCTTAAGACAATACTTAATATATGTATGTGTGTATATGTATATTATGGCTTCCATTAGAGACCTGAATAACTTCTGAAAACCCTCAGTTACTTTTTCTATCACTTTACATGGATGAAAACCTAAATACAAAAAGAAGCAGATGTTGCCTAGGTAACTGCAGTATTCATAACTCTGATTCTAAATGATACTTGACCTTACTGTTGCTACCTATTTGTTTATACTTTTAATTGACTCTTAAAATTAGCATTTCTGTTTTGGGGTATTTTTTACATTAAAGTTAGCCTGATCTCTCTGCCTGTGTTCTCTTCTCTTCACCTAGATGCCTGTATGCCTATGCATCTAACTTTGCATGACAGGAGTGCTAATATGACTAATGGGCTAAGGAAAGGTGTCTTCAAGTATGCTGGTGGGGTGGAAGTAGGCGCACCATCATTTTAACTTTCTGGTTATCGCATACTAATGTATGCATTTAATATATCTATGGTTTTGCTGGGGATTGTTAGTGAGAGAATTAAGCAGGTGCTTTTTAAAAAATATTCTTACTAAACACAAAATTAATCTAATTAAGTTTAGGAAATGGAATTACAGTGATTGCATTTCCTCTTGGGATGCAGTTGCTCAGATCCATATCAGTAACCCCTTTCTTGATTCTTTCTGTCTGCAAATCAGTACTACATAAAAGCACTCATTTTTCATCTCAAGCACTAGCACTGTTTGCAATATAGCTGGAGAAAAAAAATCATAAACTTTATCAGCTGTGTGAGGTACAGGGAGCTAGAAGAAGGCTGAGCGGTTGGTAATAGCCAGGCAGCAAAGATCTGAAATGGAGCAAGTCTGAAACTTTCCAAATGAGGAAAAACACTTAATGCACAGTCACTAGGGCATAGAGAATCACCTTGTTTCTCCTGCTTATGTCTTGCCAGTATTTCCTGGTCTTCTGCCACATCACGGAAGATGGCATACATGCATTAGCCTGTTGAATAACTTGTAGGAGTACGAGGCAAGAGAAGTCAGTTCTCCTAGGAAGGGCTTGGTGCTCCAGTCTGGTGTGTAGGTGCAACAGGCTGCTGGGTCTGTGATGAGGGGGAAAAGCTCTGCCTGTGCTGCTGCTAGGTTTTGTTTACTTGAGCTATTTCAGCCAAACTTTATCTCCTCGGCAAAAATCTCACATTGAAAGTGAGCAAGAAAACACGTTTTGGGGAAACTTTCACTGAGGTGAAAGTAAATAGCTGCTACTGTGTTTTATAGCATTGTAACTGCTCAAATGCAAAGAGTAGGACAGCCTGCTAATATAGAGTGTGTGCATATATATGTTTTTAATACCAATCATCAAGTACTCAAGTTTTATAATTTGAATATATAAGTCATTCAGTAGAAACTGTTACATTTGTGCTTGAAATGTTGGTAATATGTTTTTATAATGAATGTTCCCTAGATATTGCTGATTGAAGTGCGCTAATTTTTGTGTGATTCCTTTGATTATATCCTGTAAGTAATTTGCCTATTTAGAAGCATTCAGCTCTGCTTTGTCGCTGTCTAAAGAGCTTCCCATCACCTGTATTATGTCAATGTATGACACAGAAAATACTGAGGGGGAAAAAAAGTCTATCATCTATTGCAGCCATGTGTCTCTATGAAACATAGTGAGATTTCAATAGCTACAAAATGGAAGAGGATCCACCAATGTGATTCTCTGCCCACCCCCCCAGCAGCACCATGCCTTTCTGCCAAGAGACTAGGGCTGCTATCTTTTGAGGTGCGATAGCTCTATAATGCCCCTGAAAATTTACTCATTAAACATCTGTCCCTCCCCTAAAATTAAACTCTCAAAAAAGACAGATCAGAGTTTTTATTAGCTCTGCATGTTCCTGGTCTGCAGGTCAGACAAAAACTTCAGTTTTTGCTTGTGCTCTCTTCATTCTAAGCAGTGTTATGGTGCCTGATGAATTCTGTGTAAGCAACACTACTGAACTGTACTTCATTTACATTAATATAATGTGATAATATAAAGTAAAATTGAACTTATCACCTTGTACTCAGTATATAATATCTCAATTTAACTGATTATGAAAAAAATAATAATTTGGAGTGTTCCATGAAAATGGCTAAAGTAAAAAAAAAAGTCCCAACAGAACTGGGAGCATGGCTCTAATAGTTGGCAATTTTGCACAAGAGTAGCTTATGAAATGAATTCTCTAATGTCAAACTTAATCATTACAGAACTTCAACTGCGTCTTATTTGGGAAGCTTTTTTTAATTGTAAACTAAAGGGAATTTTGGTCTTATTAAAAGGAGTGAGAAAATAAGATCCTTCCTTTTTCTTTTGTGCCAGAAATAGCTCCACCCCTGTATCCTCAGGGACTTCTGCTTAAGATCTGTACATCAGGAGAAAGTAATGGGACAGTAAAAAGCAAAGGAGCCAAAGGGCTGGGACTGTACAGCTGGGTAAAATGATGACCTCATGGCACTTATCAGTGTCCAGAGCTCATTTTTTTTGGATGTCCCTCTTCCCAATATCATGCCCTGTAATTTTCAGGCATTCTTACACTTGGGACCCCTGTATGTATGAGGAAATGCTTCTTTGCCTGCCAGTAGCAAGCACAAGGAGTAGTCTTACAAGCCTTTGGGCTCTAGACATCTCATACCAGAGGGACTCTGCAATGATATGCATCTTCTCTTCCTATGGAGGGTGCTCTGTATAATTGTATAACATATTAACTTGACTCATGTGCCAAACAAGTGACTTACTATCATAAGACTGGATTTTAGCCCTGTTGAGTAAGTGCACCTCCCTCAGCCAAGTAATATCTATTTATAACATGATGGTTCAATTTGCTCTTGGCCTGGAATTTCTGTTCTGTCTCCTCCAATTTATACCCAATCTTTGCTGTATTGCATATTGTTCACAGTCCTGTGTTTAATCAGTCTGAAACTAACCTTTAAAATCTATTGCTTCATTACCATGAGAAGGGATAAGAATGTTAGTCCCAGTGAGGAGATAGTAGTTATTTACTGGTCTGTCTCGAGTCTTGGTTGACTTGAGTCAACCAAGAAAGGAGGGTGAAAGCAAGGCTCTGGTCGCTCGAGATGTTGCTAGAAGCTTCACGAACCGCTCTCTGTTATGGGTGCTCTCCTTGCAGCAAGCAGGTGCTTTGTTATATCCTTTCCCAAGGTAAGCTTTGGCCTTCCTGAGATCTCTCACAAGCCATTTTCCATTCCTGCTATGTAAATGATGAGTTATTACTACTTTATGTAAATTTTATGCTACTTAGATAGCAAATGAAACCACTTGTACCACTTGTAAGATGGAACACTGAGGGCCTGTCTCTTCCCCCCACCTACCCCCCCCACCCCGTAATGACTCGTGCCTTCATCACGCAAAAAAAATTGTTGCTGTTCACTTTACTCTGCAAGACCCACAAGCTGAAGAAGTAACACTGCAAATATAGTTCTGACTCAGCTGGTAGCCTGTGGTTTCATGTCCATTTTGAGCAGGTTGGTAGGTTTGTGTGTTTCTTGCTGAGCTTTGTTTTCAGCTTCTCTGAGAAAGAAATGAACAACAAAAAAAAGAAACCAAAAATATCCTCCTCAAATCTTCCTTACCTCAGAGTAATTCTGTCCACCACAATACCCCGCTTGAATGTTCTCCCATGCTGCTAATGTGCTTTCAAGAGACTATGATGATATGATGCTGTTGACACCAGAATGTGATATTCAGCATGCAGAAATTTCAGCATTTTGCCACTTTGTCAATGTTTTCCATTCTTAACCTTATCAGAAATTTTCACCACCTCTGCCTCATTTTTGTGTAGGAGATAATAGCATGAAGAGCCAGCTTGCATAATGATTATCATCATATGCGAATACTCTTTTATTTTGTTCTTTTAGCTTATTCTAAAGTACTTTTTAAAGGGGCTTTGTGACTCAATAAGTCAGTCATAAAAACACCACAACACAAACTTCCACATTTGTACATATCTATAAAAAGTAACATTAAAAATAAATTGTTGTCTGGTACCTAATTTTAATAAGTTATAAAGTATCAATTGCAATGAGATCTTCTAAGGCATTTGTCATGTTGCTGTTCCAGACTCCCTTTCTTTTCAGCTCCCTCCTACACATCTCATTATTTTAAATCTTAAATCCTTGTAATAAGAGTTAACTCTTTGATATGACTATCATTTCAAGGAAAAATAGACCATAGGCCGTGAAAACTGGAAAATGGCTGCAAAATGACTCGGTAGAAGAATACTATCAAAGATGAGTAAAGTACTAGTGCCAAAACTTGCATAAGTAGTCACTCTGAGATAATATGAAGTTGTTATGGAATTTTTTCCGGTAACAAGTCCAGAGCCAGCTGGCTCTCAGTCTGGTAGAATTGTGCTGTAAACAGGTATGAGCCAGTGTGTTAATAATAAGGAAAAAAAAAAATCTTTCTGGTGCAGTGGTCAAACTTCTAGCTTTCTAATGTTCAACTAATGTACCTCCACATACAACAAGCAGTATCGTATGTCTTGGCACTTCATCTTAAAGGGTTTGCTAATATTCACCTGTCTCACTTCAGCAAATTTAGTATTTTGTAAAACTCCTGAAAGATGGAAACGGTCATACAATTACCATCCGGGAGCAGCACTGAAAGGGTAGTGGGGAGTAGCCATTTCACCTCTAACTTTTAAACACTAAAGGCATGACTCATGTTATGGGCAATTAATGGGAAGGAAAAAACCTTCCTTTGTACCTATTGTCTATTTTAAAAAAAAAGTCCTAATTAGCTAGTTGTTGCTCTTAACCCTCAACATCCCTCATGTCTCATTGGGTTGGTCTATGATTAAGTCATTATGCAGTCTAGTAGCTGTGTTCATGCAGAGTGTAATGAAACGGGCTATGAAGCTGGTATCTGTGATGTGAGTTACTGTTGTGAAGGGCTGCATTATCACAACAGAACATCATTTGCTAGCATCCCGTAAGTGTTAATGAGCCATGGTGAGTTTAGGCTGGGCTGTAGTAGAAGCGATGTGGAAATGACAGTAGAAGTGATGTGGAAATGAACTAATATGTAAACCATGACTTCATCTCCAATACCTTACTATCATGATTTATTAATACTCCGAAACATACTCTGGTTGTGGTCACTTCGTACGTACCACAGCCAGCTCTTCGCATCTCCTCTGGTTTTCACCTGTCTGCTTTCTTGTCTGTTTAAATGATGATGATCTCTCTTATTGCTTCATCTCTGTGGCAGCCATATTTTTCACATTAAAACATTTCCTTTGCCCTCTCAGTTGTTGGGTTCAGTCATCTGTTCTTCCACCTATCTCCTCCTGCTCTCTTTCCTCTGTTTCTTGGTGGCGCTGGTCTTGCACTACATGGGACAAAACAAGCTGCCATTATTTTTGCCATTGCTAGCTCTCTCTTGCTGCATTCTGGTAGCTCTGAGCTAGAGATTATTTACCTGGACGGTTAGTTTCATGTTTCCTTGGAAACAATAGCTGAAAACCCAGAAGAATATGACAAACTTCATAATTTCACCCTCTCAGTCTTTTTGTTTAAAGTAGGCCTGGAAATGCATCTTTTCAGGAGGCAGTGAAATTAAAATTATTTCTGCTCTAATCCTTTGCTACTTTTTCTCCTGATTTTGGTTGACTGTATTAATTAATAGCCCAATAACTGGAGAGTTTCCTGAAGAACCTACAAAGAGTGAGTGTCAAAACCCAAATCTTTAAGCCTTGCCTTAAAACTCTTTCTGCCTTCACTCTGTGAGCCATATAACAAGAGACCAAAGGTCTCTGAAGTTAATCACCCTGAAGAAACTATTGATGGGGTTGTGACTGCTGTTGTAGGCTCCCTACAATGGACTTGTACTTTCCTCTGTGTTCTTAAAAGACATCTTTCTACCTGTTTTTTTTTTGTTGTTGGCTTTCTTTTCCCTCAGTCCTTCATGAACAGAGGGTGATGCCATCTGTATTACGTGGGGTGTAGAAAACCGGGCCTGCTGTCAGTAGAGGATAGTGTCTATAGTGCATCTTACAATCAAACAATTGATGCTGAAATATAATGTCGCATTTGCTACATCAGACATCTTAAAGTGTCAGCTTACAACCATCTGGAAAGTGTCGGAATGCACCCTCTGATCATCTAAACTTGATGGCTCAGAATGTTTTAGCAAATGAAGTTGTTCCTTTGGAAGGGAATGGGAAATGCACTTAGAATTTTCATTATCTGTGACATCAGATGAGAGCTTAACGCTCAAGAGTTGGGAGGCGGAAAACGATCATATTATGCTTGTCATTGTCTTGACAAATATTCCTTGCCAAACACTTCTCTGCTTCCTACCTGAAGTTATGAAGAGAAACACAGAATATTTCTGTTGCTGAAAATAACCAGTGAAATACAATAGATTTGCACAGCTGAGCTGAACAAATGGTTCAGCAATTGTATCCCTTCCAACCATGCAGAAAAAACTGCTTTGGAAACATATTGGGAAAATGAGTCAAATCTATATAAAGAATTTGAGAAAAATGGGGTTATAGCCTACAGACTTTTTTCTGAGACTTGACTTGCTGATGCACAGAAAGCTTAGTTCTACGCAGTGGTGCATTTTCTACATTTGGATGTGAAGACTAATATACCTGTTTGGCATGGGTTTTGTAGGGTTTTTTTGTGGTGGAGTTTTTTTAGGGGGTTTTTGTTTGTTTGTGTGTAGGTTTTTTGGTGTTTTACAAAAACCCTCTACAATAGTGCCTACTGATGTCAATGAAAAGACTGACTTAAATGGGGCTGGATGTTGCCTTTGCTCTTTCCCTGTTTGAGGAGAAAGGCTGCCCGTGTCTATTATGCTTTGTAGTTCACAAAATGAAAATATGAAAAAGTTATATCAGGCTTTCATCAAGACAAAATGATTTTAAGGAACAGCTTTGGCTCAAACACCATAGCATTTAAAACAGATATAATCTGTAGTTACACTGTTTAAAAACAAACAGAAAAATCAGTTCATGTAATCTACCATAATATTATATAGTTTAACTTATAATTTTAGATGCTTTTCAAGTTTTAAACACTTTCCAGGTAATTGGTCTGTGGCAAGTCAGGAGTATGACAAACTGTAAAATGGCTGACATTAAACTTATACAAAATTATTAGGAGTAAGTTAAAAATATTTCATAAATGAAAAATAGAATGAGCAGTTTTAACTTCAGAATCAACCTTTTCAATCATACAGTACTGGAAAAAATCTGACATAATATTTTACCCTGGTTTGTAATAAGGCTGTCACTTATTCAAGTGAAGAATCATAAATGAGAATCAAATGATGATGGATTATCTATTCATGGAGCAGAAGAAGGAAGGATCTTGGGGGATTAATTAGTAATTAAAGTTAACCTGTGTTGCCTAAATAAGATGAATTTATTTTAAGTGATTTTCTGCTCTGTTGGGATTTTCTCTAAGGAGATAGGACTATAATATCAGCAAATATCACTCGCTATTATGCCTGGATATCTGCCTGGTTGTTTGGTCCAGAAATGCACTATTTCACGCAACTCACTGGAAAATTATTCTTCCTTTTCCGGTTCAAATGCACTTTTTCTACTGTGTCTCACTGTGAAATTAACTGATAATCACAAACTCTATTATATAGGGCTGTTACTGAGTGACTTTTTCAATTAAGTCAGATACAGCTGAGGCATTTGAAACATCATTTATTCCTTACGCTTTTGATTGTGAAGAAATTGACTTTTTGTAGCTGTAGTCTTAGAGGATTTCAATGTGGATGTGTATTTTTGGCATTTTAAGGATACATAAATGCATATCTTAAAAACAACAGCTGCAACAAAACCCAAACCAATCAAACAAAACCCAATACCAAACCAAACAGCAAAATAATAAACTCTGAAGGTTTGAGCAGAGTTTGTGCACCTTAGTAGGGTAATTCTGGGAGAGCCTAGTTTATTAAAAGCAAGAGAGGCAAACTTTAGAGTTATCTTTTGCATATCTTACCTTTCAAATTATTTCTTTGGTTCGAAAAGTAGCTTATGTGAGGTTTTTTCTATTTTGCTTACTTGATTTATATTCCAGCTTCAGTATTTTCTGCATGAGAATGATCGGGCCTTTGCCTCTTACTCAGTTTTGTGCATGCATATGAAGAGTAGTTAATCCTGATTAAGTTATAAAACTTCCCTCCTTTGAAAAGGTGTATATAGATGATGGTATCCCATTGAAGTGGGAAGCATCAAACATAAAGAATAATTTATGTACCAAGTAGGCAGAGCAAGTCTTGTGTCCTCAGATGACTTTCTCCTGACTTGTCTGATAACAGTGTTATTTCTGAGGAAAAGCTAATGCAGGCAAGCAGTCTTGCTCACAGATGTGACACTAGTTGGATTATTCCAGTCCCTTCACAGGGAGCTGTAGAATAGCAGGTTGATTGCAGGAAGAATTTTGTACCATTCTCATTCAAGCTTTAAAATTGGCATGGAAGAGACTATAGCTACTGTTTCCGTTCTCTAGCTCTTGTGTGCGTGTATGGTTTTAAAAAGTTTTTAATTTTTTTTTATTTTACTGGTGTCTTGTCCCGTGTGTCCCCCCCACCCCCCAAAGACGGTAACACAATGTTCTGGGTTTCAGAATTTAGGTGCAAAACATTCTTTTTCTCTTTTTAGGGCTATATGCTATAACCTGTCTACAGCTGTAACGGTGAGAGGCAGGCAGTTCATTTCTGATAAGAAAATGGTCTTCGTGAGGGAAAAAAATTGTGAAAACTAGCAAAAATAATTGCTAGAATGGTTTTTAAGTTGTTCAAACTAGGAATCTTTGAAAACTAAACTTATCAACAATCAGGATGCTGTGAATGACTTAGTAGATTCTCTCGGTGGCAGTTGAGCAGAGGTAGGCTCCCATAGATATGGAATGAGGGGAGATTAATAGGAACTCCGGACCAACTGAGACTTAGCTTCTGTATGCAAACAGGGTTTATACTCGCTATTTGCAGTTTTACAGCCCATAGATTTATGAGCTGAAGAATTGCCAAGAATTTAACATTTCACCTTGGCTTCACTTTTGTGTGTCCCTGTCTTTCCATTTCCACTCAGTTGCATTCACTTCCCATGACTCTATCATACCTTCTTAGCCACATCTAGCTCCCAGCAAACTCTAGTTTTGCATGTGCCATTTTTCATTGTATTTGTTACTCTGCATTCCTTTCTTCACATCCTATTTCTCCCATATGCTTGCACTGGGAGCACTTAGATTATTTGCTGTTCTGTCTGTGATGCCTAGCACACTATAGTCCCATTTGTGGTTGATGCCCAGTCATGTTTAGAACAGAAATGAAGACTAATAGTAAAGAGGCAGCGAAAAATGTAGTGTCACTTGAATAGAAGAATACCTTAAAGAGAACTGCAGAGACAATGTAGTTAAGGTAATGTGAGAGGGGAAAAATGTGTTAAAATGTATATCTTTACCATGCTGGCTTCAATCACCCCCTCTCCCTTTAAACAGCATACACTGAACTCTTCCAAAATAATTTCACTTGTCTCTTTCTTAGTTATAAAATATTTTAAACTACTTTTCATAGCTATGCTTTACCAGATAAATGTTTTCTCATGAGCTTTCTAGTTTTCTAATAGCATTTTTTGTTGTTTTTCTGAGAACATATTTTTTATTTAAATTTGTGTAGTTGTGTACAAATGTTTTAATTGAAACTACAAAAATAAAATCTCCCAATGGATAACTGCTTTTCATTTTTGGACTTTGGCCTGACATAACTGCAGATTATTTGTACTTTTGTTGGTGGAAGTTTTGTTTCAGTTCTTCTATCCCAACTGCGCAGTGCTTCACACAGCTTCAAGGTTGCACCTCTAAAACATAGACATTCAACCTGGAGAAAATCTGCTAAGAGCAAGGGCAGCCTCAGCTGTGAGTAAAACAAATGGGCACACAAAATAAGAGAAGAGATGCTCACAGGTGTATGTACGCTTTGCATGTGTTACTTTCTATTTTAAACAGCAGTGGCCTCAGTTACTCAGGGCACCATTTGCTGAGTGATAGCGTTGGTCTGTTCCAGTGGCACTGATCTTGATTCTTTTATAATTCACTGCTTGGGAGGGAAGCACAGAGGGGGATAGTTGATTAGACAATGAATATGCATTTTTTCTTTTTTTTTTTTTTTTTTACCCCCCTCTGTAAAGGGGGAACTGCAAAGGGAAGCACAACAACAGACAAGGAAGACAGCCAGCTGGCATTCAGCAGCAGCCCAGACAAATTCGGCCTGGCCTTGAAGCCTGAAATAGCCTGCCTGCCTATTACCGTTAGACTGGAACCCAAACATGCATATTTATATCAAAAGTAGGTCAAGACCACAGTGAAGACAAAAGAAAGCAGCTCTGCTGGTTCTGTAAATCTATTTTAACAGGCTTATATTTCTGCTCAAATAATTTTGAAACTCTTAATCATGTATTGATATTCTGAGATTTGTTGATGAATTTTTGCCTTGCTCCTTTTATTGTTTCTGCCATCAGTCATGGAATTGCAGATCATCATGCGGTCACCTCCCTGGGAAGAGACATACCATTTGCAGACATGTTGTGACAGAGCTAAAGTCTCCTCATGCAGGTGACATTCCTCAAGGGCTGTTTCAACAAGCTTTGTTTGACTCCTCAATGTGATACAAGTTAAGCTTTTCAGACTAGACAGTTGAAACCCAAATTTCTTCTACTCTTGACTCTTCCTCTGTCTTTTCAAGGGTCAGACTACTTCACTGTGGAATCTCCACTTGCTTGGTCCATCCCTTGTTTTCTGTTTGGAGATTATACCATAAATTGTTATGATACAGAGGTTATGATACAGAAAGTGTGTTGTTCCTGCCTCATGGGCAGCAATACTTTGACTCTGTACTGAGCAGAGTATGTACCACTGACTATATTGCATTTTTAGGGTAGAATTACAAGGCATAATTTCTCATTGTAGGGTCTTTCAAGGCATCTTGTTTTAGTGACAGTTGTACTAATTTTCTCTATATAAAGTGAGCACTCTTTTGGACTGTAGAATACACCCAAAGGGGTTGTCAACTGGTGTTTCTATTTCTTACTTTGAGATCATTTAGTGTAATGTTAGTGCTGTGGTATTGTTTGCCAATTGAGTCATTGTTGGTAAGTCTTTCTTTTCAGAGGTGACTGCATTGGCACAACTTCTGTTGTTTAATAGGTTGTCTTCAGAGAATATTCAAAGCTGGTGGGGAAAATATAACTGCAAATGTGACTGAGGTGTTAACACTTCTGCTGGGGGCCAATCTGAAGCTATTGCTCTTGAAAAGAACTACTGTAGCGCCAATTTTCTTTTTTTTCAGACATAAACAAAAGCATCATTCTGTACATATTTTATTACGGTTGTTTTATAAAGACACAAAAATGCCTTCATAGTGGCAGACCTTGTTGCTGTGGTAAAACATAGGAAAATTCTAAGAAAGGCCAAAACTTTCCTTCCTTTTTTGTTTCAACAGTGCTGCAGTGCCCCATGTGGGAGAAGCACCTGCTCTCACTGGAGCAATTTTTTTTTTCTATAAATATTTAACAATTTCATTTTATCAGACTATTTTAGTTGTAGCTTATCTGATGGGAGACTAGAGATACGAAATGCTTATGTTCTCTCAGTAGCTCAATTGTAAAATAAAATATTTTTGAACTCTTACTAAGCTTTCTTCAGCCTTTTTTTCTTCTACTGCTGAAATTACCGTTCCGTATTTTTTGGCTTGTATGTATTAGTAAGCCTTTACAGAAAGTCCCACTACTTATTATATCAGCGGATGAGTAAAGGCTGTGATAGAATGGTGATCTTGTACTGGGAGATTTAGAAATGTGTTTATTGAATTAAAAAGAAAATAAATAAAAATTGTATAGCTTCTATCATACTAAGCTGGTTCCAAGGGCTGAGATTTTGCTTGTATTTGGAAATATACCAAAGAAACCTTCTTGGTAATTATTCTGGAATAGTTATTTTAGTTTCAACCAAAACAGTTATTCTGGGATAACTATTCTGATAAAATTCCAAGCGTAGACAAGTGTTAATAAACACAAGTCTGTCATTTTGTTCACACAAGTTACACTTCCACAATTAGTGTTCTGTTTGCCGCCTTGGCTGCTTTGTTCCACATGTCGTTATTGGTGTCATCCAAAAAGGCTTTTTATATTTAATGTGCCGTGGCCTTGAGGAGACCTGACAGGCAAAGGTTATGAAAACTTTCATCAATTTTTGGAAGGAAAAAGACTTAAATCTTAATAGTAAAACTAAAAACAAAACAAACACAAAACAGTTCAGTGACAACTTCATTCCTGTTAGAATCCAGGTATGCTGTAAAAATTAAAGAAGCATCTGTAAGTTAACTACCATATAGCAAAAGGATTCTGGAAGGAAGGATTTTCTCCAACTTTAGTGATCATATAATGACAGCAGATGGTTGAGAGGGTTTTTAAAAGCTCTCTTGCAACCAAAAATGGTCATCTTTTACTTCTGTGACTAATTTGTTCAGTGTCATGTGTATTATTTCAAATTGCTGAGAATGGAACCTTTTGTTATTTTTCTCAGTTTTTACTTAATTGGCTTTTCCTCACACGCGGTGTATATTTCCCCCTTCTGAATTGTCTCCTAGAATATGGTGTTGTCTAACCGCTGTCTTTCTAACCTGACAGTGATGCTGTGGGAGGAAAGCCAGATGTGTGTTCCTCAGTATTAACAGAGAAGGGGAGAGAAGGCTCTCATTTTCATGAAAATATTTTCGCTTTAGCATTTTTTTCTGTTGTTCTTTCTTCCCTTTTTCTATATGTCATTACTGAAGTGCTTGGCCCTGCTCTGATGTAGATGAGTGGTGTAGCTGTTGTCTTTGGCTTTCCACACTTGAGCTTACTTGTTTGGTTGTGGTTTTTTTCCTTTTTGTCTTCTGAGCTTTTTGTGAGATACCCCCAAAAAGGACCTAAAGCAACAATTGGATAGTAGTTAGGATCTGTTCTTCCCTTTTTTACACCGCTTTGTCCTTTCCTACTCATCTTTCCCTATGACTTCATTTAGAATATGTGGACAAAAGTTTTACTTGCAGCGAAAACTGGCAACCAAATTTTCATGACATAAAACAACTTTCAGAAGTTGCTCAGTGTCTCCGCTGTTCAGAAAGGAGGTGCTGTGGGTGCTACTGCCATGACCTGGTGAAAGAGCTTCTCTCTCCCCCCCCCCTTTTTTTTTCTTAGCAAAACAAAGACCGTGAAAGAGGATCTGTCTACTTTTCTTAAGAAAAAAGACAGGTAGTAGGTCTACAGGAGAGAGAAGAGCTAATTAAGCTAGCCCAACTATATTGGCAGCAGGGCAGTCGCATGACCAAAGCAAGAACAGAAATAAGTTGGGGTTTGTTTTTTGTTTGTATGGGGTTTTTTTGGATGCCAGAGGAATAAGAATTAGGCTTCCAGTGGAAGAGATGGAACAGGAAGTAATCTGAAAGTTGGAGCTTGCAAGGTTTGTGGCATGCAAAGGGGAGCTGGAGGGGCTGCTGGTTGCAGGCTGTGGTGTGGGAAATGAAGCACGTATAGAGTGGCTTTGAACTGGTGACATGGGGATATTAGATCTGGGTGTATACTTATTTCTTGGGTAATGATCCATGTTTTTGATGTATTTGATTGCACTTGTCAGTGTGTCCTACAAAGTCGGAATCAGAAAAAAAAACCCTGAAATTGCTCATTAGTTAGCATAAATACTTAGCTTTTTATGAATAAAAGCTGTCTACTCTGGCGCTTTGTTAATTTCTAGGTAGAAGGTATTCTCCCTCACCCTGCCTTCAAGCTGTAGACAGACTGTGTTCGTTTAATTCTTTCCTGACAAAATTAAAAACACAGTATTTTTCTTTTTTAAACGCTTTTGTGCAAAACCCAAAGTGCCAAGACCCCTTCAACCCATCCTCTCTATCCTCTGCATTTCTGGAGATTGCAGGGCTGGATTCTTGCTTTGCTAACACTGCAGTCACTTTGTCACATCCACCTCTGTTACTTTGCACAGGCTTAGGTTGATGCACATCAGGTGGGCATGTCCCTGCTTCTGTTCCTGCAACTGGTTCTCCTTGGTGTCCAGTTCTGCTCAGTGGGCGCAGGGAATCACCCGTGTGAGCCCAGTGGTAGTTTGAGGATCCATGACAGCTGATGACAGTGGTACTGTTAAACTACTGATTTATTTATTTACTTATTTATTTGTAACTTGGGTAATCAATAGGGGAAAAGGTGTCTACATGTTGTCTTAATGCTTTGCACAAATGCAAATTAAATTATAAATGTTATCTCTCTCCCATTAGGAAAATGTGTTCTTACCTGTCATGTTTGGTACAGTTCTCCCTGCTACTTCCCCAATGATGCTCCAGCAGATTCAGTGTAGGCTTTTTGGTGTGCTTCACTTAGCTAGTGTTCGCTCTGACATGATGGGAACTCTTCTCAGGGAGATGAACAATATCCTTATAAACAGCAGGGAGCATTGTGATAAATCAACAAGAGCATGTTTACCAGAGCTGCTAAGCTCTTCAGTGCAGACTGTTTCTGGATCTCCTGATGCCTAGAGCTAGTAGGAGCGCTCATTTTATTTCCATTTTACTTTGAACACTTGTCACTCTGCCTGTTGCTCCTTCAAAGCTATTGCTTTTCAAAAAGGAGAGAAGGTCATTTGAAAACAACAGTGCTTCTAGATTAATGCTCTCTTCTTTCTGACAAGAGCTGAGTCTAAGGACCTCAGAATTGGGCTGTGAGCAGAAGCAAGCATGAAGTGAAAATTCAGTCGTCTTAAAACCTTTCAGATGCTTTCCAAACTGTGAATGTGTCACAGGAGTTGCCAGCCTAAATATGACCATGTTTCATTTTAAACACAACCAAATAAAAGCTTTTACTGATCTTAGACAACACATGATTTTTTTTTTAACTTGGTTTAAAGGAAAAAAACAACTCGGCAATCATGACAACAGGAAAAAGCTCTAGAATCTTTGTTATTCAAGATAAATGTATGGATTTGCTAAAACAGAGGAGGCTCGCAAAGCTGAATTCCAATCAAGACAGTAATCGTAGTATATAGAGAGCTCTCTTCAGGAAGCTGATTAGTCAATCAAAATGCAAATAATTTGCAATCTACATAATATCTTGAAGTATTTGGTTTATGGATACTTTTAGCAGAGTTACCCTAAAACTCTCACTGTGTCTGCATTTGCAAGCGTGTGGTTTGTAAAAGGATTAGTGAACCAAAGCGGTGTGACGTGATTTGTCTGGTAGAGGGCAAGCTGTTTCTTTGAGCCTTTGTGTAGCCTCTCAACTTTTGTGGATACAACTTTTTAGCTCACAGGCCTGTGCCTGTTCTCTCCCATAAAACTGTATTCACTGTACTCAGAGTCCTTGGCTTGCAGCTCTCCTGTGAGACCTCAGCAGACCCAGCTGGGTTTTGTTTAATTAGAGAAATGTTTGGGTCCTGTGAGTGGGGCTATGGGAATAAATGACTTTATTTTCCTCCCCTCTCACCACTCCTATATCTGTTGTGGGGTGAACAAAAAGAAATCAAAGGCAGTCACTCAAAACAGATTTGAACCAATCTATTTTTGTGTCCTGAGCTGGTGTAAAAAACAGGTTTCATGACGTGGAACAACTTATGTTGGTGCATTTGCAAGAAAAGACAACTAAGCTCTACGTTTGTAGTGCTGGAGGAATGGGCTGCTCTTTTGTGTGATAATCCAGTAGTGAAGGTACCCACCTGGCAAGTTGGGAGACTTGAAATCATGTCCTCTGCCACCCAGGAGGATGACCTAACCTCCTGTTAGACCTGTCCTATCTTGTATAAAAGAATTAAATAGCTGTGAGATAGAACAAAAGAAGAATAGTTTTTCAGCCTGCCAGCAAGGATGCACTCTCGAGATAGGACACAGGGTTTTTACTCTCTGCTCCAGTGATTTTATTATTTATTTATTTATTTTTCTCTGCAGACCTTGGCTTGCATACAGAAAAAACATCTCTCATTAGACTACATTGTGTATGTTTGGGGAAGGTAAGCAAGCATAAAGGCAAAGCATTGATACTGAAAGGAGACTTTGCCAGGACACCTCACTGTGTCGCTGCGGTCAGGGTATTTCCAGGATAGGGAGGATGTGGGACTGAATCCAGTCAAGCAGAGGAAGGAACTGAACTCATACCTCTGTCAATATGCGTGACTGCCTCAATCGAGGGACTTTCAGGTACCTGGGGATAGCACTACTACTAGTGGCCTCTTCAGAAAGAGCAACTCCATGTTTCTGGGAAACTTGCCACTGGCAGCAATCAATGCAAAAGTACGGTGAGCAAGGATTATCTGCTGAAAATTGATCAATACTCATTTGTCTGTGGAGCAAATAAATTTATCATATAAATATAGCAGTACCATTATAATCCCTTATGTTTTTCCCCGTTTGCTTTATCTCACTGAATTAGGTGTAGTTTGTCCCTATGTTTTCCTCACAAGGGTTGCGAGACTGAGATGGGCACTTCCCTGCGACTCTGCAAGGGTTTTCTCCCTGTGCCTGAAAGTCAGGGCTGTCAACAAAGTCCGCTCATTTGTCTCTTGTTCTGGGGACCTGGTTTGTGCATCTCTGCAGCAGGCTTGTGGCAAGAGATTGCATTTATTGAGTAACACAGACTGGATTGAGGCCGTTATTTACCTTTCTAGGGTATATGTTGATTTTCTTTTTTTTTTTTTTTTTTTTAAACTGGAGTTTAACTTTTTTAGCGGGCAGTGTGTCAGTAATTGGAATACATGAGACTAGTTACCTCCTGTGTATTTCATGCTTTGGAGCACATAAGTTGAAATTTAACAAAGAATAAAACTTGCCTGCTTAAGATGAAGGACACTTAACAACCCAGTCAGCCTGTCTCCAAGGGCCACTATCTACTGTTGAATGCTCTCCCAAGTCCTGTGTATAGGCATCAAATGCTGTCTTTTATATCTGCTGTATTACTCACTAGGCAATAGTTTAAATTATACATAAGTGCATATGTATATAAAATAGAAGGAAAACATGAAAAATGATAGAGACAATACATTTCTTCAAAAATACTTCTAACGTGAGCTAATTTCAGCCCTTTCAGAAGTGCCAGCTTTTCTTTATTCCAACCCATTGTACAGATTACTGCTTGAAGGCTTTTGAAAATTGCCTCTCTGGTGGTTCATACATTATGTTGTCTCCTTTCTTACTAACAGGCAGTTTCCAAAATGCTGAGCAACACTGCCAGTAAAGTACCTGGACAATGTCAATGGTTTTCTTGCTTTGAATATTATAATCATTTCTGTGCGTTAGTGTGGTGGGGAGAGGGACTGAAAGAAGCCAAAGTTTGGAGAAACTTACATAATCCCGCTAATGAACTCTAGCATCGTGAGTCAAACCCTGGCTCTGCCCAAGTCACCTGGGAATTTTGCCATTGAGTTCTGTCAGGCTGGAATTTCTGTGTCAATACTTGAGATTAGAGGAAATTTGTTTTAGCCTTTGTTTTAGTGAAGGATCTCTTTTTACAAAAATTCCTATTTTAAATTCTTCTTGTGAAGATTGGCAATTATTATTCTAAGTATAAAAAATTGCTTAAATAGAAAACTCAGTCTAATGAACAGATTAATGAGCATGAACATAACAGTGCCATCTAGTTGTTGTAAAACATAGTGGGTTTTTCTTGTAAAACTTAATTACCATGGCTAAACCACACTCTATAAAAAAAACTTCAGTGTAATTTAAGGCTGTTTTCATCCATTATCCAAACAGTTATTTCTCTGAAAAAGACTCTTAATGTAAAGCAATGACTGTCCTAATTAATGAATTTGTGGAGCTGGCTGTAATGTGATTTTTCCTGTGGTATGCTCCATTAGAAAGACTTTATTTACAATGTAAAAGGTAACTTATGAAAAGCTCTAATGGCTTCCTGGTTTTGCCAGAGCATCTCTCCACCTCTTCCTCCTAAATCTCTCCAGTAATCTTTCTCCACCACAGTTCTCACTGATAAAAATTCACCACATCTAACTTATCTGAGAGATTCTTAATACACCTGTGCCCAGACCACCCAGGGTCAATGATCAATTTGGATTTTTCAGTCATACAGAAGGAGGTCAGGCATCAATAACTTGTAAGGAATTTAAGAACTTCAATGGTATTTCATGTTTCTTTAGCACTTGCCTTGCTATATGCCTTATTCTTGATTTGAATATTGAGCAAAGGTTTAATATAATGATTGCTTTCTGCCCAAGACTGCAGTCTTTATTTTTAATAACTGAGTACTCTTGCTTGTCTTGAATATGACGCCAAAGAAAGATTAGGAACATGAAAGCTATGTATTGGAAAACTAAGCCTTGAGCTGGTGGAATAAATGTTATAGGAAATGTCAGTATTGGTGAATATATTGGAAGACTGAGGTGTCTAAATTTTTTTCCCCTGTTTATTTTCTATTATACCTATACCTGAATGTTTTCTGAACATTCAGCTTATAGCTGAGAGTCTTTTTGTGACTTGTTAATTCACTGGGTGCTAGTCTGGAATAAAGAGATGTCTATTTGGTAACATCATTAGTTTGCCTTTTTTCGCCGTCTTTTGAGAGAACTCATCTTATACTTCTATAGAATCCTTAATCAAAAAAAGCAAACAAATCACCATTTATTTACTCTTTCTTACAGTGGTCCTTTTTTTCTACCTAAATTGAATGAAATATAATATATTGAACAATTTTTTTCTTTGAGGGAAAAGTTTAGGTTTAAAAGATTCAGCAAGCACCTCTAGTATTCAGGAGTTATTGAGTAGAACGATTTCTGGGGTAACAGCTGCTTAACTGAAAACATCTGGCTCTTAAAATAAGCTCTTGGTATAATACTATGGGCTCAGAGCAGAGGACCATAGAGTTCCCTAGGGCTGTCTCTAAGAGCAGTCAGTAGTGGATATGCTGGGCAGAGCGTACTACAGTCATCAGCTTGCTTCCAGCAATTTGTAGAAGTTTTGATACATGCATATGATGGAAGGCAGACCTGAAAATGGGACTGCTCATGAGATGAGGCACTTGCTTTTCACCCCCCTGAAGGAATTTGAATCACAGTAGCATGCCAGGGAGGGAAAATCCATATGCTAGGAAATAAAGTCATTATGCAGGAACCTTATTCACATAGTTTAGTAAAGGTTGAAATACTCTTCCCTGAAAACAGTGCAAGCTCTGTGTTGCGGAGCAGTTGCATGTAAGAGAATAGGTAATCAGTCTCACCTCTTTCTTGGCCTTGCAGTCCTAGAGCTTGGGTTGCTCAAGGGCTGGAAAAGAAACTGTGCCTAAGACATCTCACTGAAAATCAGAGTGGAGTGCAAGATGTCAGCAGACTGCCTTACCTGAAACTTCTGCAGTGAGTTCTACAGAAAAAGTTATCTCTTTGGCCAGGAGAATTGTTTGTATATAACGTGAATGACACTGGGAAAACAACGACATCCTCATCTTTAATTTCTACCACCTAGGGGAAAACAGTAAATCATGATCAATATCCCTGTGCTCACAAAACTCTTAATGAAGCTGCCAGTATGCAGACAAAACTGTTATTACTGTAGCTTGGTTTCTTCTGGGTTGTATATTTGTACAAAGCATGCCTCTTCCAGTTCATTTGTGTTCATCTCTGTTTAATATTGCACTATTCCTGTCCCAGCAAAGAGCTCCCTCTATTCTGACCTGCCTGGTTCTGAAAACTTGCTTTCACAAGTATTTAAGTTGTCGTGATAGTTCCTGATGTTTAATTAAGCTGCACAGTCTGAGCTGAGATGTTCTGCAGGCTTTTGGAGGAGGTCAGAATTTATTGGGATGCTGGAAATAATTAGTTGGTCTGCAGTAGAGCTTGAAAAAGTTAGTTTTACTGATATTGATTGGTTAGAAGTCTGGGGCAAAGATTCGTTGTGCACAATTATTTTATAAGTACAGACAGTACTTATTCAGTACAGACAGTCAGCGACTGTTAAGGTATAGGAGTAAATAGTTATGGTTTGAACTAAGTCACTTTAGTGACTCCAAGATTGTTACTAGTGTGTTCAAGTCTCTTCAGTGATTAGGAAGGCGATTCTTCCTACGTTGCAATGTCCTTTAGATAAAGTATAAATTTTCCATGGCATTGTTCAAGAGTGTCATAAGAGATGTTCTCTGGCTTGTGCTTGTTCAACTCCTGGCTAGATACAGTTGTAGCATCTTAAAAAAAAAAAAAAAAATAAAAAAAAAAAAATCTGAAGTATAAATTACTTTGTGAATTAGGGGTAACCTGAGGTTGAAAAAACAATGTTTTCTTCATGCATTGCAGAGCTTACCAGTTAAAAACTATTCCCATTGGGAATTTTCTTATAGTCTTATGCAGAACTTGAATAGGAGGACAAAAAAAAGAAACTCTATTGTCAGCTGAAGCATACACAGAGAAATCTAGTTGCTTTGCCAGAACATGCATAATAACAGCTGATGCTGCAGAGCATGTGGGCTCCACAGAGGCATCAGTTGACAAATTGTGAATCTGATTTTGTATTTTTAGTTACTAATTGATTTATCCTACTGGGAAGTAGTTATAATGATGACTTTTCATGTAGTTATTAAAAACTACTGAAATGTCAAACTGTCTTACAGCAGGATTCAAAGCTTGTCAGTAGGGTTTGTTAATTCTGGGTTATTGACATGAAGATTGAAAAGTTGGGGAGGGATTTGGGGCAGGGTGTAACTTTTCTGTTGTATTATTATTTCCCAGATCTGTTTTTGACAAGGAGCATAATAATCCAGAATATTTAATCCAGCCTGTGTGCCCCTGTTCCAACTTCAGAAGTGGCTTCTGTTCCTAAGTTATGCAGGTCCTTCTGAAAATCTTGTTTTCCATCACGAATACCAAAAGAATAACAATATACAAGGCCTTCCTTCACTCAAGAGTCGAGGCTACTTCTAATCATTCTAGATGAGAAGAGACAAAGAGTCTGGAAAAAGGAATGTTCAAAGTATGAATAATTCATTTGTTTTCAGTGAATGAGCATTCATAGTTATATTTAATTGACAAAATTTGTTTTCAATACAAGGCACTATGAATGGCTTGACAAAATTTGTTATTTGCTTGTATAATGCAATGTGAGCAAGACACGCAATTGGAGCTCAGCTTCCTGCTGGATCCCAGGTGACTGTGCTGTCAGCTGGCCCTCCAGATGGCAGAGATCTTGAGATGACGACATGCTGGTTTATGAAGTGGAAAGTGTAATTACTGTGTTAACAATGCATGTTGGATTTACTGTTGGTACTAAAGCTAGAGAAGTCGAAAAATACATCGCTAAAATCTCTCTCGGGAAAAGACAAATGCTTTAACCCACGGAGAATATCTTCACTGGTGTCCTTAAAAATTTTCAAGTGCTTTTCAGAAGCGTTTTTACTTCCTATCCATCAACACAAGAAATAATGCGTTATGAACAGAAGCAAAGACTCTCATCCATTCTCCAACCATTTCATGACTTGTTTAACTGTCAGTTTTGAACACAACCATCTGAATGGCCACTGAAAGAATGAAAATGGCAGGTGAATGTGAAGCACGATTGCATTTGAGACACCTGTACAACCCCTTTAAAATATTAATTCTGAGGTACTGACAGAATGACCCAAGACTGCAAACATGACCTGTGAATCTACAAGTAGCTTAGGTCACCCAAGGAACTTCTTAATGCTCTTCTAATCTCTTTAGCTCTTTTGAAATTCTGGACATATTATGAAACAATACATTTCTAAAAAGATAGTAGTACAGTATTTTATAACTATGCATATAATATACACATATATAAATATATGTAAATCTCCAACTCTCTTGTTGAGCTGTTTTGTAAAAAACCCAAATGTTCCTCTGAGACAGTTTACAAATTATTAGGTGTTATTGATAGTGTCATCGCTGGTAAGGTTTAGTAAGGTTACTGCAAGAAAGAGCTACCTTAATATTGCTTGAATTTTAAAATTTTAAAAAATCTTTGATTACAGTGCATATTGTGTGTATGTTAAAAAAAAAAAAGTACTGGGGAAACCTCTTGGTTGATGACATCATGTGTCTTGATATTTTGGGCTTAAATAGGATAAATATTGAGAATAATAATTCTCTGTCAAAGACAACAGTGATTAATAGAGAGACCGGTAAAGGGGATATTGGCTGAAACCTCAGATGGCAACATCTCTTCAGTGCAAATGGAAGTGTACAAGCCAAGCTATTCTTACTTCATAAATTTGCTACTAGTTGTCTCTTGGATAAATTTTAAGGTAAATCCTTGCTACTGTACAGTGTGTAGGATTAGAAAAGCTGAAAGCATTTATATCTTCCTCCTCTCCAGAGAAAGGCAGGCAGGCACCTTCATATATACTGAAGTAGAAGGAAGACAAGCAATAATTTAAATTTCCATCTAGGTGATGAAAGCTCTGAACTAATGCTAATGTACACGAAGTTATTGTAGCATGTTTGCTACATTAATGATGAACGTGATGAACGTGATCATGGAGTGGGTCCCAATAGTCAAGTGTCAGCCCTGTTCACATCTTGATATCTGTACTTGCTTGCTTTTCTGCACATGGAAATGAGACATGGCTGGATAGATAGTAACAGGACCAGTTGTGTGCCTACAGGTGTGTACAGGACTGATGTCTAAAAGCCAGTTCAGAATTGTATTATCACCACTGAAGTTAAACGTATTTAAAATAACTGTAAGACTACAGGACTTGGCAATGAAATTTTTCCATTCTGAAAAACAACCTAGTATATTGAAAAAGGGCATTGTATTTCCCAAATATTGTGTAGTTACTAACTTTGTGGGCGTGTTCTTTCAAGGCATGATCCTCCTCGGACTAGCTGTCCTGGAATCCAGAGCACATAGTAAGATTTTGAAAGTGACTCTCGTAATGAATCCTATGAATAACTAGGGTCAAAGTGATACTTCTCTTGTTTTGCTTTCGGGCAGCTGGTATTAAGTGCATTGTTTTATTCCTAAAATATTACTTCATGTAATTTGTAAGTAATACATCTTTGCTGCTGTGCCATTTTTCAAGTGTGTAAATTCCTTACACTGACTTGTCGGAACCATCCCCTAATGGGAAAAGGAAGACTGTAGGCAACAATTGAATTCAGATGTCTTATTTTAGCCTGTTTGCTTGCACTGTGTCTCCATACTAGAAAAATTTGCATTGGTGTTTGGCTTTATAATAGCTGCTTTGCAAACCATCAAAGTATTTGTGCTTTGGTTTCCCAATTGTCAAGATTTGCAGCTGATGAGAGCATTTAAGGAGCAGCATATGCACTGCATGGAGCAGATCTTCTGTTCTTTTGAAATAAGTATTAGTCTCCCTTGAAAAAATGTTGATACCAGCTCAATTTCATTGTCTCAGTAGTCCCTTCCTGTATTCCTACAATATTTAAAGACTTATGACAGTCTAATATTGGACATCTTAGGAACTACCTGCAATGTTGATTTTTCTAATAAATGTCACTTCTCTGCTTATAAAGAATTATGATGGCTGCATACTCATAAATGTAAATATGAACAGTTCTTGTAAAATAAAGCTATACTTGAGGCACACTTTAATGATGCAGAGGTCTAGATTGATATTAGCAATTAAAAAAAAGATTATGCTATTTTTAAATATCATACCCTGGTATTTAAGAATTCCAAGAGTAGGTTCCGGCAGGCATCTATATTCTGTTATTTTTAGTTGGAGATATTGTTTTTTAAGGATATTAAAAATATGGTTTAATTTTGCAATGTTTCATATCTTCCAAACTTCTTAAAAGGTACAAAGTTAGTGTTCATGGAATATGCATCTATGGTAACTGTTACCTTAAAAAAAAGTAGTCTTCTATTAATCAGCCTTTGTGTGTGTAAAAAAAAAAAAAAAAAAAAAAAAAAAAAAAAAAAGTTTCTCCACAATTTATTTCAAGATATTAAGTGAATCCTATGGATATGAAGAGATAAAACTATTTACAACATCAGAATAAATTCTCTGTCAAACAATGCTATTGTATAATCAAGATTTTTTTTTAAAACTTTTTATCAGGAGGAAAAAAATGCTAATAGTTAATGACTTTTTTTATATTTGTAGATCACATTATTTTTCTAATTGTTTAGAAAACTAGCTAGACATCAGTAACCTGCCAAATTCAGGTTCTTCAATTTTGATCTACAAGGTGGGTACACTCATGCATTGCATCACTTTTTATTACACTATAATGCTCTGACAATAAAGGAGTGTTCTGGTGTGGGGTTTGGGATGTTCTTTGTTTTTTAGTGATGAAAATAACTGCAGAAGATTTCTGCATGGGATTTGACTTCTGGCTGAGCCTGTATAAACTGAAACAAATATAGAGATGATCTTGCATTTCCTAACGTCATCGTAACTGACCTTCATGTTTTAAAGATAATGCTGAGCTCTGTTATTCAATTTGGCCAGGTGAAATATTTTCTACTAATGTTTTTTAATTGTAAAAATGTTTGTGATAATTATTAAAAATGTTCGTGTTCTATGGAAATGTGTAAATTGTGGTGGTAGCTGTGGTTTGCTGTCAGCTCCTTTCCCTCCCCTGCTTGGCAGTCTTTTAGCACAGTGAGAGAAAGCACGGGTTGGCTGATTTCTTAACAGCTTGTCTGGCAAGCTGACTGGGAGCTGTGAAAACTGAAGCCCTAAGAAGTCATCTTCTCAAGATCCAGGCACCAAAATCCTACTGATCTAAGATTTTAGGGCTCTTGGGGGAGCCCTGGCTCTGGCTGTGAGAGAGTTTTACAGTGTTATCCTACATCATTATGTGTATGTTTTAAAAAGCTCTTTATCTTTTGGGTTCTTGATCCAAGAAAAGGTCTTGTTCCCACAAAGAGTTGTTTTGTGTGGAGACCATGTACGTCTCGGGAGAAGCTGACTGAACCAGTGCTAACAATGTTGGCAGTTGTGAGCTTAAAGTATTAAAGATCAAATAATTGTTGGTGACATCAACAGTGTAGAGTGATTTCCCCCCCCCCCACCAGCCCGAGGATAAATCTCAGTTGTTTTGACTGGGCGAGGGGAGTGCTCCATGTGATTACAGTCTTGTCCCATGGGTATTTTGGCAAATGGAGAAATCCATAGGGAACTCAACGCCATCAGTGCTCGCGGTGCTGCTGGGTCTTCTGGCCAAGATGTGCTGGCGGGCAAGGAAGCTTTCTCCAGTGCTCCTTTCTCCCTATGTGGAAGAAAGAAGAAAATGCAACAGCTCTATAATGCACTGGAAACAACTTTGATAGGCTAGCACTGTGTAGAAGAAAGGGGCATTTTACGTTTTTCTCTTGCTACAGTTTGGTAATATTGTTAATGGGCAGAAGAAAAATTATATGTTTTGTTATTCATTGAAAGAAAACTGAAACTTCTTTAAGGTTCATTTATATAACTGTATTGAACTTCTAGATTTTTAAATTTATTGCTAGTTTTGATCTAGCTTAAGAAATACCAAGAAGATAAGGAAGACTTTGATTATAAAAGTAACATATCTTTTCAATATATTACAAAGTAATGTTGAAAACACCATTGTTCTTCAGACTTTTTAATACACACGTTCTAATGCAAGATGTTGTCTGGTAGTTGAGGAAAGCTGTGAAAGGTAAAGGAATGAGTTGCTCATAAGAGTAACTTTAAAAAAAAATTGTGAAAATTATGAAGGCAAAATTCAGCACCAGCATGAGCTCTGGATCATGTTTCTATCATCAGATATTCCACTGATTTGCTTTCCTGCGCCCATTTTGAAGAATTTGTGTAGCCCCAGTATAACATCCAAATCTGTAGTGAATCCAACAGTATTCCAAAGTTTAGTGATGGAATAATGTATTTTACTATGACAACTGAAAACGTTCTTCGGATGTGTGGGTGTCCAGTCCTTGTGATTATGACTGTGTCTGGCTTCAGCTAGAATTGTTGGCCGGATGTGTCCGTCTTCCTTGTTTCTTTGTGTGTCTCTGTGTGTGCTTGTAGCAAAATGGAGAGCAGAAAGTTGCTTGCTGTCTAAAATATCCTTAAGATTCTCTTCCTCCTACAGCTCTTCAAATTCCTTAGTCTGTATTTGCTGTCTGCATTTTTCCTCACTGCAGCACCTTCCAAAACAGTTGCTATTCAGTGTGCAATGTATTCTGAGCAGATGGATGTAACGTGTTGGGTGAGCGGTGATGAATACAATTGACCCTCAGCTTATTGGACACTTGTACAGCATTTTAGTCTTTCATACTGGTTTTGGAAATGCTTTTGGAAGCTGTTTTGAAGTTGAAATGGCAGACTAAGAAAAGCATGAAACAATGTTTATTCTAAACATTACACTCATTTTTATGTTTTGTGGCCTATTTTCAAACAGTAGCTGCTTAGTGCCAGGAGGTGTATACCTTGGCATATTCTCATTATCTGAACTTACCACTGCCTGTAGAAGCATAAAAAATGGCGAGCTGTAAAGCAACTCAGTGGATATTAAAAAATCAATAATGATACGATGCGTGTGAAGTGGCTACTTCTTAAAAATTATTATTTTGACATACAGGATTGAGTGTGAACTGGACATGTCTGGGGTAACCTAACAAGGGCAAGCTGAAGTGTCCTGCTACTGGGGAAACACTGATTAGTTTAAACTTTTAACATGTTTGGTGTGTGAAAACATTTCCTTCTCTTGTCATTACTCTCCTCTTACTCCTAGTGCTCTTTCAATTGGACTATAACCTTTAGATACCTCCAGGAAAAACTGTATCGGAAAAAACAGGGATTTTTGTATAGAAGTAGCTAGGCAAGTGCCTAGAAATAGTTAGGCTTTGGTGTGAAAGTAAGAGATTTCCTGCCTAGTTTATATTGCAGAAATAAAAATCAACAATCATTAAAATATTTAATAGCCAATGTGCTTAAAAAAACTTTATAATCCTTTTTGGCTGAAGAAACAGATAAATTTGCATTGATCCAAATAAGATTTTTTTTTTTCCCCCTCCTATCCTTCTCTCTAAAGAAAAAATATTTAGGGGCTGCACTTAGAAGGAGGATTGAAATGGTGAGATATACTTGTGCTTTAAGTGGTAAATTAATTGCACTTTCAAGCCAGGCTATATAACTTTAAACCTCAATATAAATGCATCTACGGTGTATCTATGGGGCATAACAGATGTTACCTTATGAAGCGTGTATCGAATATATAAGGCAGCGAGGTTATGGTAAGCATCACTCTGTCAGATGCTGCATAGCCTGAGGAGTTAATAACTTATTTTCAGTGCAAAGCTGAAACCATGTGCAGAGGGGTTTTGTAGCTTTTACCTAATTTTCAGCACAGTTTCTAGTACAATATGAGCATATGAGGGATAAATTGCCAAAGCCTGTCTCACTGATACTTATCTTGGAAGAATTCAGTCGTTTGACTGAAGGCTACAGCCGTTAGTGGCTTTCTCTTGATATGTCCTTTTCTCCTCTGGGTGACATCCGACAGGCTTGGGCAGCATCTTCAGTTAACATAGTTTCTGCAGCTGATTGAAATACAAGATAAAGGATCCCTGTGCTAGTCGATGCAATACATTTGCACCATGCAGTGTCCCTTTGGTCTAGTACGCTTGATCAAATTTGTTTGGTATGCTTGTTTGCTGAGATGTCCTGACACATGCCTATAAAAAAAGAAGAAATAAAGATCATTGTTTCCTTTGGCTAGAAAAAGAATCTCTTTAGAATGTTTCTCCCTTATGTCCTTGCACTCCATGCTCTAAGATTTATCCGCAAAAAAATTTTTTTTGTTACAAAAGTGTCTCAGTATAATTAAGCAAAATGTGTCCTCACCCCAACACTTTTACTTCAATATTTTCAATATCTTCAATTTGCACAAAACTCCTATTCAGATCAATTCAATATCCACCTCTGCTGATCAGTTCAATATAGCTCAGCATTTTCCTCACTTGCTAAAGAACCACCTTTTTGTATTTGGAATTGAATATTTGTGTGTGTGCATATGCGTATTTCCCCAGCTGCTGCTTTGCTACCAAATCCTTTGATTTATGACAGTTTCATTCTTATAATTGCTCTATTTTTGCTACATAAAACAGAAAATGCTGTTTACTTTCATCCTAGATGACTCTTATTGAAATAAACACATATAGGCACCCTGGGAGATGCCGGAAAATGATGTTCTGCAAATGGCAGTGACCTCAATAATTGCCCTTGTAGCTGACAGGCAGACACAGCCATGGTAGGCACAGCACACAGGAAGCAGAATAGCCTCTTAAATGTAATAATAACATGTGTTGCTGGTGAACATATTTCAAGGTCTAGTTCAGAGATCCAGTCAGTCTCCAACTTTCCTTTCCACTGGATCCCATGCTGACCAAAACAGCATCGTATAAACAGCACAGATGTAATGATCTTTTGCATTTTCTTCTTAGAAAAGATCCAGTTCCACCTTGAATGCTCAGGGAGTTTAATTATAGTAGAAAGCAAGTAGATGGTGAGCTTAGTGAGTTGCATGACTTCCATCAGATTCTGTTGCAAATTGTGGAGTTTCAGAGAAAGCTAACTGCACGCCCTATTTCAAAGGCTAAAAAGTGCAACAATTATAAAAGTGCATGCTTAAAGCTGAAGAAACTTTTTTCAAGGCATGCAGAGGGTGAAACTTTTTTCTCTTGAAGTAGCTAGAGATTATTTTTTCTCAACCAGTGAATTTTTTATTAAACTGGGTTTTTGTTTAGAAGCGTTAAGAAAGCATCACTTTCAATAATACAGAGCACAGATACATTCTTATAGACTCTCTCTTTTTCATCAGACTTAATGGGAAGTATGATGCAGTGTTCTGTCAGATAAGAAATAAAGAACACCTTTCCAGGGCGTATCTTTCAAAAACACTGGTTGGCAAAACTTACCTGGAGTTTGATTGCACCAAGTGCTGAAAGTCTGTAAATGTTGTATGCCATCAGAGCTGAAAGTGCATGCTGCTTTCCAAGAAGCTCAATATGTAGCATTTTACAGGGAAACTGGTCGTCTGGATCTTGGGAGATCTGGTTCTCTTCTAAACTGATCTGTAAGCTTCTCTGCATGTTCTTGACCAAGTTGCTTCATCCCAGTCTATCAATTCTGGAGAAGGAAGTGATGCATGTTTCATTCGGAAAAGTCCTAAATGCCCATGACGGATGCACAACATGCTGGCAGAGCACATGCAATTGTATTTTCTTTCACGGGTAAAATCCTTCTGTAGTCAGGGACTCTGCAGATTTCACAGTTCTATTCCTGAAGGATTAATATCAACAATTGCGTTACACTTTAGTCTATTTCTGAAATCATATTGACAACATACATTTTCCAAGAAAAATGTATATTTCTGTCTATTACTACATATTCAGTTACACGGCAATGTATGTGAAAGCTTTCTCTATTTTCTGCTTTAATATTCTTGATTTTTGTGTGTGTGTGAAGTGTATTGTATATTCCTTAGAAGACACACCTGCTTTTTCAGTCTATAGAAGTGTACTTTGAGTACCCCATACTAAAGATACCTTAAAATGAAGCTGTGGCTCCTGGAAGACAACGTGTACAAACTCTCTAAGCAGAGCTGTGCTAAGAGGAACAATCTAGAGACTGCATCTAATATGCTGTAACATATAGTATCCATGCATTTTCCTTTTCCTGCGCTTGCTGTTCATTTCTTTGGGCTCTTTGCCACACTCTCTTTTTCCTTCCTTTTCTACACTGTTCTTACTGAGAGGTTAGGACAGGCAGTGAACGAACCGTCTGGACCTTTTCGGACCACTGTGAAATGTTTTCCTGGCTCCCACCCTTGTATGTTGAATCCTTTTTTTTGCCCTGTGCCACAGTTCAGAGTATTTTTGTTTGTGCTCATATAATGTCTTGAATAGTGATTTCTTAATCGTTATTAGGACCGACTATTGCCAAAATATAAACAATAACTGTTTTATGATATTTTGAAGACTAACAGTGGTTGATGTTAAGGAAACAATTACAGATATGGCTTATTTGCCATTAATTAATAAGCTTGATTGTTTGGGTTTTTTCCTTTTTTTTTTTCTTTCTCTTTTTCTTTAGGCTTTATTTCCTCCTAGTGAATTTTTCAGCCTAATCAAACACTGTTGCCGAAAATGAACTCAGAATATTCTCTGCCTGACTGATTTATCACTGATGTCCTTCTGTGCTTGTCCCCCTACAATCAGCCTAAAGAGACCACATTTATACCATAGATTATTGTCATAAGTAAAATAACCGCTAATCTTGGATTAATGATTGAATGATGTAAGAGATGATAATGCTAGGAATGTGTCAGTGGAAAGCAGTAGGACACTTGTGTAAATGTGTCCCTGAATGTAATGACATGGGGGACCCTCAGCCACGCACACTACAGTGAAATTGAGTTCAGTCAAGATATTGGAAACTAACATCAGATATTGCCAACAACAATTGTAACTTGTGAAGGAATACTTAGGCCAAGCTGATGTTAAAACAGGCAAGGCTGATGTACCTGTGGTGTCCAGGACAAAGGTAGATTGTTTTTGAGTTAGTCTAATGTCTGTTCTTTATTATATCTTGTACTCTTCCATTAAAGTTGAGACTTTCAGTGTTGTATGAAATGAGACCTAAAAGCTATTGTCTGTATTTTGGTTTTAAAGGTCATTCAAACTAACACGGTGGCTTGCCTCCTGCAAGGTTGTCACACCAGCTCCTGTGGAGATACTGCTGAGCTCTGCAGGTCTGAGGATGGTGCACTCCAGCACTGGCATGCAGCACCATCGCGTGCCTTGGGTAGCTGCAGGCCTTCCAGATGTGTTCCTTCTCTTGACAGCTGGTTTCCATCCTGGAGCCACAGGTTACCAACCTTCAATTATGCCAGTATAGCCACAGGGCTGCAATGAAAATGGTATGACTGGAATGACCTTTGGTTTAAAAATAGATCCCTAAACATCCCTTCTTCTCCCTTCTTCAGAATTACTGAATATTTCTAAAACTAGGGAGAAGGATATTTCTAACTTAAGTTGTTTCAGTTTTGCATTCCTAGTTCATAGTCCAGCCCGACAAACAGTGCTGTTACCACTGCTGGTGAGCTGCTGAGCTGTAAGACAGTGGTGGAAGCATCTCCGTCCCTGATGCCAGTGTCTCTGTGGCTGTGGTTTGATGTTACAGAGTCTGGCAGTAATACTGCCCTTTGTTACTGCCTCTCTCTCCTTTTTAGGTCTTCACATCACCTCCTCAGCTGTGCTAGTGTGACTTGGGCTGCCATGTCTAGCATCTGGACTGTGAAATCAAACTGGCTTAAAAAAAAGTATTTATATTTGTGCCTACCTGAGTTTCTGTCAGTTCAAGCTGTAACTGTGCAAATGGATGTATTGGCACCACTAAAGAGTTGGTACTGTAGGAAAGGAGAATGAATAGTAAGGATACAGATTTGAGAAATTGCTGTATTGTTGTCCATTGCTTAGTAATGTCTAACCGCAGCTGGCAAGAAAGCTTTATAACGTGCCATGCAGTCACTGTGCAATCAATTCTTGTCTTGACTGACTCACCAAATATTAATTTTTCAAAAGGACCGGTACCTTAAAAGCTGCTTTCATTAGTAGCTTGAGGGAACAGGTGTGATTGCTATGCTGCAAGTGTAAAATGACTTTTATCGATGTGCTACCTCTTTCATGTGATCATAGTTCAAGAAATGTTTTGGCGTGAAAATTTCATTTCTGTTCACTCATGTAATTTCTGGTATGATCAGGCAAAAGCTATTCAGTAGATTAAGACAGTGAGCAAATCTTTTATTTCTGTTGGCTAAACTTTCAGAATGGCCTTGACAAACTGTATACGTGCCGTTTAAATTTGGGATAGAACTAATTTCACGAACTGTTCTGTTCAGCCCCTTTTGCTTCACCTTCCCGAGCCTGTAAGCAGGAATAACTGACTGCACACCTACAGAGAAAGGAATAACTGGCTGATTGATGATATTTGTGCAGAAGGACCGAGGTTTACAGTGGATAATGAGTTGAATAGGAATCTACGATGTTGTGCTGTTGAGAAAAGCAAAGGCTGAATAGAAGCTGCAATACTGTTTAGAAGACATCCAAATTATTTCTCCTGCTCTGCTCTTATAGGGCTTTAGGTGTTCTCTGTGTCCCATAGGGATAGATAACATAAGAAGCAAATAGAGGGGACCAGAACAGACTGATGTTGAGAACCATCATTTCTAGAAAATTTTCTGTGAGGAAAGGTTGCAGGAATTGATGCTGAACTTGTCCAGAGACAAAAAGACAATTCAGACCACGGCACTACAGTTTTCAGATAAGTGAAAGGTAAGAAGGATTAAACTATTCCCTTTTGTGTATAAATAATGAGCAGGGTGCTTGAATTACAACAGAAGTAGTTTATTAGGCATTGGGAAAAGCTCTAAGGAACAGCAGGAAAGCACTGCGATAACCTGCCAAGGGAGACTGTTAAATCTCTACTGTACAACACCTTCTTGAAGATCACCACCATGCATCCATCTGGAATGGCACTGTGTTACTGATTTCTCCTTTATGAAGGAGAGAAAATTATCTTCTGTCTGCTATGGCAGTGGGAAAAAACTAGGCAGGTTAAAATTTCAAAGTAAGTGAAAATAGCTGCAATACGGTGAAAATGGAAGAAAGCAGTTATGAAGAAACGGGCATGTCAGCAGAATTAAGAATCTGCAAATGTGTGATGTGCTAAATCAGTGAGCACTTGTCTAGTATGTTCTTTGTAAAATATGTACCATATCTGATATGAGGTAACAAGCAGTTGTGTACCATGAACAGAGAATGTCCCCATGGACCTGCACAATGAAACCAGGTCGAAGTCCCCCAGATGTTGCAGGTATGCTAAGTGCAGCACACACCCTAGATCTACTGTTATAGAACAAAAACTGCAACATTCCACTAGATGCCTGAAAACTGGAACACTGAAAAGGGAGCAGTCTGATACTGTGATGCAGAGCTGCATTAATTAGAGAGTGTCTTAGCACCAGAGCTACGAAAAAATCCTCAGACACATGTACTCTGGTGCAGCAGTCAGCGAAGAGCTGGCTGAAAACAGCCGCAGGGTATTAGTCTAATGGTGACTGCTGCAGAATAATGGGGGAGGCCTTTGGCCAAACCGCCAATGTCTTGAAAAGGTTGCGAATTCAAACTGCTGCGGGAGTTGTGCCAATTACTGTAATATATTTACTGTATGATGTCATTATTGATCATATCACTTTGAGTAGGACTGCAAATCACATCTCAATGTTAACGAAATGTGTTTCCCATGTCGAGATTACACTCAGTTCTTCTTGGCATGCAGATTGTTTTGGGGTTTAAGTTTCTGTGTCCATTCCCCTCCACCGCCCCCCCAGGAAAAAAAAGGAATTTCAGAGAGTGAAGCAGAGACAGGGAGGGGAGGGGACTGGCCCTGACACCCAAATGGCTGCACTTGGCTTTGCCTGAAATCATGTTCTTTCAGACACTGATAGGTCTTAGGGTTCCCTGGGGGAGGAGCGAGGAGAGGCATTCTTGCTCTTTGTACAAGATCTGTTCTGACCCCTTTTGCTGTTATAATTAGGTTTTTTCCCTTTGACAGTGTTAGAGAATTTTCTATTGAATTTGCTAATCATATCATCTGTTGAGGCACAGAACTGCTAGAAATAGTCAGACACGTTAAAGGAAGAAATCCTCTATTATGCCGCTTAGACAATTCTCTGGCACTTACTGTTCCCACCAGCACATAGACAAGTGTTTGGGCCTGACTAGGTTAATTGAGAATAATTATAAAGGCATTCAATACAGAGCTACTATTGTTAGTCTTTAAAAACCAGATTTTGTTATGGAAGGTGTACTACAGAATAAACGCAAGTGTGTGTGTGTGACTGCATGCACAGTGCAGCTAAGGTTTACAGACCTCACCTGCAGCTTTGCTTGGAAGTGAGGGTGACACTTGCATTAATGACACATATAGACAGTCTTATACTAAATTAGAACAGTCCTATGACGATCTACATCAAATTTGTCTCTAAAGTTTTTCAAAGCTATGATAATAGTTGTTGTGTAACACTGCAGTACAGTCAGCATCCTTCTTACCAGCTTCCCAGCACATAAGTTACACCAGCTCCGTGTTTCAGCCTTGCTCTTACAACGTGTATCCTGTGCTGATTCTGGGCCACCTCGGCATTCCCTGCGCCAGGGGAGCGTCTGCTTGAAATCATGAGATTGATTTGAACCACTGAAAGAGCACAAAAGAACTTTCTGGAGCTGAAAATCCAATCATATATACATACATACGTGTACATGTCTATGCATATGTATCCTAGATATATAAATGGGATTAGATGTATGTCTATCCAATACCTACATATATTCTGCTGCTGAAAAGCTACTGAAGAATAGAGAGATTTAGAGGCACTGTTGAAAGAGATTCTGTGAGGTTCCTAAATTTTCTTTAATTAGAGAAGTAATTATTAGTTTTTTAGAAACAATTATTTTCTCATTTACCAACAAAGACCTTTATGCAGGTTCTGTATGGTTGGTTGATTTGTTTGTTTTACACATGTAATGCCAAAGAGCAATGGAATAACCTTGCCACAGAATAAATAGGCAATTTATTTAAAATAACCTTATAATAGATGGCTTTGACATCTACAGCAAATCCAAGAACAATAAATTATCTCATTAAAACCTCTATTTTCTACTCTGTGTTGGAGAACTCAGTCCATAAGCAGAGATCTAGCAGACTTGAAAACCTTTAAGAGAAAATACAGTAGAAGTAATTTCTTTTGTGTCATGGAACCCAGTTATGGATTTTAGATAACTTACAGCAGGTTGAAAGATACATTAAGTTTGAAGCAGCTTATTGAAGTCACAATCTGCATCTAAGGAAGAATTAAATCTTTCCGATATTGCACAGAAATTCTTACTGGAACATAACTTTGGTAAGATGATCATTTTATGACAGGGATATATCTTATTATGAAATATACAAACATTTAACAAACATGCAATCTAGAGCTATAATAGGAGAAGACTTCAGTTTGAAATTCAACCTCTGCTAATAAAGGTCTTTCTTTCAGTGCTTGTTTATCTTAATATCAGCTATTTCAAGCAAGTAGTTCTAAAGAGGTTAATGGATTTTTGTGATAAAAGGCAACCAATATATAAGTTCTAGTCCAATCTTTTGTCTTCAAAGCTACAATAAAGTTTTCAAATGAAGGGCACATTTTTGTTTAAGAATTGTATTCCAAATGATAAACTCGAAGTTAAATAGAGCTTTTAGTGGATTGCAGATGATGATATTGGAATAAAGAAAAGCTAGTCAGAGTACTGAACTCACTGAGAAATATTTTGAAATTAATAAACTTGGAAAGAAATCTAACACTGTTTCTGCTTGGCTGAGCTGTTAGAACCTCTCTGGTCATTTGGAACTGTATTTGGAAAGAGCAGGGACAAATTTTCCTTTTTGTTCTCATGGTTAAACTAGGGTAGATAGGTAGGTTAGAGTCAAAAGCTTTTCGTCCTTGAGATGATTCCTGTGACTCTTCCATTCTTGGATTTCTTGGCTGTGGTAAATGCTATATGTCTGTTTTCTGAGAAAATTAAAAAGGGAAGTAATTGTATGATTGTTAGAACTGGCCAGGAAAGGGAAATCTTTTGCTGAAAAAGATTTTTTTGCATCTTCCAAATTAGAAGTTTGGGTTTTGGTTCGGTTTGGTTTTTTAATTTTTTTAAACCCAAACAAACCCAGCAACAAACAAAAAACCTCAACCAACTTTCTTGAAAGAGATTTTTCAAGGGACAGAATACATTTTGGGAGAAATTAAATTAATGGCCTAGTGTAAATTGGGGTTTATGTGTTTTGACAGCAAATGGAAATTTTTCTGGCCAAGGATACGTGACTTTTGCACAAAGGAAGTTTTCTATCGTGAAACTATTCCAACACAGAATTTCTAGCTGTCTGCAACTGTTATAATTCTGGTGTATTAATAATAGCATTCTCTGTATGCAGGTCCTCTCTAAGTAAAAAAGGAAAACAGGCCCTGTTCTCAGGATTTCACTCTACCATTGTTCAAAAAGCAAATTGTTTCTTGTCTTTCAATGGCTAAGTTCTTCTGAGAAAGATCAACTGCTTTTGTCAAAAACAGGCCTTAAAATTGCCTCAGATTTTAGTATTCTCCCCATTGATTGAATCTGGAATATGCTGTCGGAAATGGACTTCCATAGCATAACTCTTCAGCCACATACATTGGCTGCATTCCTGAGGGAAATACAGAATCTGTATATCTGTATAATAATCCAGGATGAATATCAAAAAGGATCTTTCTCTGAACCTTCTGCTCACAGATGCTGAACAGGTTTAAATGCACTGGCAAGGATTTCATGCTTTCTATAACAAATGCACACATTTTAGATTTCAAATAAGGAGAGTGCCTTTTGTAAATGAACCTACTTAGCACTAGAGCTGTATTTGGAAACTGGTGAGGAGGAACTGAGCAGCACAGTTTGCAGAATTTCAAATAGTAAAAGGACAAAATACAAATTAGACTGGAAAGCTGTTAATGATTTTGCTTTGCTCCAGATGAGACTTGGTCTGTGAAGATTTGCGACATAGTTGGTTCCTTGGGACTACAGTACTTTTGTGCAAGTATTATTGACCATTTAACCATACCACATTCAGAAGACTGAATTAAGAATGTCCCAAAGAATCTTTCAGGCATTATTTAAACCAGACAGTGAAAGCTGTTATGGCTCTATAGTTGCTATTATCAGTAGTTATTTCTTTTCACTCTTTCACTAGTTATTTCCTATGATAAATCAGGAGGAAACACACATGCAACCCCCTGATGTTAATAATTAGAACATGAGTGACAAAATTTTATATTTGGAAAACATCGCTGCAAGAACAAAATGGTAATTACCATAGGCAATCCAGAAATGCTTGTATTTGATGGGCACTCTGATTTGCGAGACAACTAATTTGCTAATCACATACAGTACAGCTACAGTAACTTTCTAAAATTGTTTTGTCATTGTAATTATACCTTGTGCCAGCAGCTCTAAGCAAAACTTGCTATTACCTTAATTGAGGAAAGAAATGAAGTGGAAAAAATATTTGATCTAATGGTCCAAAAGCTACAGCAAGTGCACAGCAAACCCAAGAAACAGGTCCCTGGCGCACACAGAGGTGAATTCCTGATCCTGGAGCGCTAAAGATAAATACTGCCAATTACTGCAAAGGTGCTTCATGAACAGATGCCCTCAATGCTTTTGCCTATTTTTGAAATGTGTCTTGGAATCAATTCAGCTATACGTTACTGTAGCTTTTACCAAGTAGGTGTCCTCGTGTAGGGCTTGATTCTGGGCTGGGAGGTGCCTCTGCTTTCTTCTCTACCAGAAGAGAATAACTGAAGCACTGATGAGCTGAATGAGAAGCATATGAAACATAGTATGACAGGAATGACAGCTGATCATCATGTCTCCAAAGAGCAGACAATAGCAAGTTTCTCAGATGTCCCTACAAGTTAGAGAGCTGGATTTCACTGGCAGAGAACAGCAGTGCTGATGATAACCTACTCCTTTCCATCCTGAATCCCTTCTGGAGGAAAGGACAGTACCTGTATTTGCTGACAGAGTAGCTGCCATCATGCAGAATGGGACTGGAGCCTACTAGACTTATAGAGCACAAGGAAAGGAAAAAGGGAAAAAACCAAAATTGTTCTTCAGATGTAAAAACTTCTATTTTGTGAATTTAACATATGAGCTCCTAAAGAGATAACAGCCACATGTGCTTACCTATCTTGCTCTAACTGGCATAGGGTTTTCTGGGCAAACGGTGAGCAGAACCACATGATTTTATAGCAGTGCCCTCTACATGAAATACTGCTGCTGGAGATTTCAGCAGCAGCATCTTCTAAAGTAGCACTAGTTACAGTGCTGACTTCACCTCTTGTGAACAATGCTGCCTTCTCAGCATGACTTGTTTGGCTTGGTTTAAGTAAAAAGAATTCCTGTGCTTTGTCTTGCAATACTTATGAATGGGGAAAAAAATAAGAGACTCAGTTTTATTTTAAAACAATAGGTTCTGGGTTTTTATTTAATTATTTTGCTGTTTATTCTTCAGCGTCTCGGGTAAAGCTGATTCTCTTGGCTTCCAATCTGCCTGTTTGTCAGCTCTTACTTTAAGTAAACTAATGGGAGGTAGTTTTGAAGCTCTGCAAAATGATCAGAGAGTCAGCAACTCAAATGTAAAAGATTTGCTTCATCCTTTTGAAAGTCGCTAATTTCTCCTAGAATGCTGTCGTGATTTTTAGGCTAGTGAAGAGTTTATATATTGTCCTGGAAAATGCTGTGTGTTTTGTAAAGCGATGAAAGTAAGTGGTGATTTTTCCAATTTGAGTGCTTTTATTATTAATTTATATTGTTAACCATTTTTTCTAGAAAACTATATGAAATAAAAGGCAAATATTCACACAGGATGAGCTCTTCATTGTACCGGGCACTGTTTGGATCCATTTGCAGTTCTTGCTCCAGGAATTTATCATCAGCTAGCAAAATATTAAGTATGGTGAACTTTATATATGCCTAAGGGAAAGTAATTTAATCACAAACACAGGGATTTAAGGTTAGTGCTGCTGATATAGGTGAACAGGTTAAAATTAATGATGTCACCTGGCCTTGGGTAATCTGCCTTTGAATAGCTCTCTGAACCAAAGTATCAAAGGTCAAAGATGTAACGCTAACTTCACTTACGTGATTTGTCATTACAGTGTTACTAGAATGAGGCTTAAAACGCTTACTCACAGTGATTATTTAATGTTTGATAAGTTATCCATGATTGTGTTTACCGTTTTTAGCTGTGTAGTAATAAAGTAATGATACTCGCAGAGATTGTTTTGGGGACAGCTATCATTCCCACTGGCTCTGGAAAGCAATGTCTCCTATTTTAGTTGGAAGTAATTGCAAGGATCGCTTCTAACAAAGTACTTTTCTATTCCAAATTTTTAGCCATTGTGACTTTAAGGGACTTAAATCCTTAAAAGAGCTTATTTTTAACTGAGGAAATGCTGTCTCTTCATCTTTCCCTTTATTTTGAAAGCTGATATTAAAATGATGCTGAAAGGTGAGTTTTGGGTCAAACCATGGCACATTCTTCATAATAAATGGGAGTTTTTTATTAAAAGCGGCCCTTGGAAAGTCAAAGGGGACAGTTAACTTTGAAGAGTGGTGCTACCTGATTCTTAAGAATTGTAGGATATGTTTCTTTCTGGGCCAGATGGATAGCCTTTCCTCTTACTGATGTGTGTATCTTTTCCCTACCAAAAGCAGACGTATAAATAACTGAAAATATTGAAATACTTCTTTTTAACTTGAAGAAATAGTCTTATTCCAACAGTCATTAAGGATATAAACCAGAAACCTTAATTTGTCTTGCATTTTTTTGAAGACAAGCTTGATGAGTAAATTTGTTATTTTAGTAAATCTCAAAATATTGTATTACATATAAAACTCTTCAACTACAATTTAGAAAGCTATCTCTTTAGCCACCTTTTGCCCCAAAACCTCTGTACTTTCCTAGATATTTTGGGTTTGGCTTGCTTTATTTTTTCCCTCTACCAGGTTGTGTTAAAGTGCTGATATTGAACTTTGCAGAATTTATGCTATTTGAATATAATTCTTTCATAGTAAGCAGGTTCCTAAGACAAAATTTTGAAGCAGCAGTTCAATGATGTGGAATGATTTTTAAAACCCACAGAACCTCCCCCCAAAATTCTCCCTGAAAATTTTTGCCAAACTCATATGTTTTCCCAAGTCTGGTAGATAGGCAGCACATAGAAATAATGATTCAGGGAGACGGGTGCTTAAACACTATGAATATTAAATAATAAATGAATGTTCTCCTTAAAATAGCCATTGATCTTTCACATTTGTATAAAACAATCCAGTTGCTTAAGAATGTCAAATGATGCTATCTTGCAAAAAAAGAATAGATGGAAGCTTACTCTCACTGGAAAAAATAGGCCTTAAAGTCTTCAAGAATCTGGACCAAAATGCTTTGGGTAATTGTTAAAACTGAAGTATGTGTCTTGTAATCCTGAATAAAAGTAAGAGAGTACTAAGTATTTCCTGTCTTAAAATAGCAACCTGCTAATGCTTAGAGCATTTCTTTTCAAATGCCTTTAATGAGATTTCAGTAACTGTCAAAAATAATAAATACTAATAAATATTAGGTCTAGAAGCAAACAATATTTCAGGCAATAGAACATACATCTTAGCAGTAGATGTTAATTATTGACAGGTATATGAGTTTAAAGTTTGCATAAAATATTATGTTAACAGACAATCTGCTTAGGAAAGGTTTTAGCACTTAATTAGAACTGAGGTGTAATACTCTGTCTGGGGCTTGATTACCTTATATTTCTGCTTATCTGATTATTCTTGTGTTACCTTCCTCTGATTTTATTGGTGTGAATAAGCAATCTAATCAGTCACATTAGAGGAGAATCCAAATAGCCTGAGGCTTGGACTCAGTTCTACAAATAAGCTGTAATGTTGTTTTCCTAGTAGCTGTGCTTTAAACATTCTCTGTAAAAATATTTTATACAAGATGCTTCTGGGAACCTCTGATTTTTGGACTATGGAATAGAAAAGGGATAATCATGATAATTTAAAAATCAAAGTTTAAATCTGTTTTCTGGTAAGCTAATCCTTAAAACTCCACATATTTCTGGGGAGAATAGCTGAGATCATATTTTTGAGTAGGCAGCCAGCAGTTCTTAATGATGTTGTCTTATTTTAACAGACAGTGAAAAACGTTTAGATACGATGGTGAATTTATGTCAATACCCCTTACATCTACCACCTGTAGCCTGGTTTTCAGGAGCAGCAAACAAATGTCCCCCAGGCTCACCCAAAAATACAAGAAATAGTCATGTAATCATACACTTAACTAACAAGTTCTGCCTGAGCGACCATTAATGATTGTCCTTGGAAACCACAGTATCTAGATACACAAACATTCATGCAGAAATATTTTTAAGTATCTGTTTGAACAGTAGTATAATTCTGTGGTTTACTTGCCTTAAAATAACGATTTCTTGGCTGACATGACATAGCAAGAAGCAGCCAGTTTTTTTTTCAAGCAGCATGTAGTATTTTAATTGCATGTAGCAGTGTTGCGGATGCAGAATTAAATGAGATCTGGCTGCAGTCAAAAGTCTGCCTTGATTCCCTGTCATGCTGCTGTCAGACCTGCAGTGTTTGTAAAACTGATTTTGAGGGAGTGCTCACATTACAGCTTGTATATTCCTCCGCCTGACATGCAGTCACCAACAGCTAGGCATGTTTAGAGCAGTCTGATACTAATATCCAGAGGACCATTACATACAGTAATAATTAGTTGTAGCTATTTGTTTATCTTAATAATAAAGTTAAATAAAATTGTGTCTGCAAATTCCTGTGAATAGATTGACCTGAATAATGACTTTTATATGTGTTAAATATTCTTGCAGTTTTTATATGCAAATCATAAAATAGATTCAGAAGACAGGTGTCAAAGCTGGCTAGTTCACCTGCTTACCCGAGGGCGGGATCAGCTAAGTCTAAACCACTTGTCCAAGCTGGTCTTAAAGGCAACCTCTTTCTGTAATTAACTACAGCTAAAAAGTTCTGCTTATATCTAACACAAGCTTTTCTTGCTGCCATATACAACTGTGTCTTCTACATTTACAATAGAAGTTATCTACAACTACTTTGCAGAATATTTAATTTCCCTTTTCTTTGTGGCAATATTTTGTGGAGGATAAAACTTATCCCTGCGTCTTTCCAGTCTTGTCTTTCCCTGATTTCACAGGCATTGTTTGTGCAACTGTTTCTCATGGATCATGGGGTTACCGCCTCTGATCTTCCATCCCTGGTCCAAATCTTTCCTAGAAAGTAGTGCTTGAAATTCAACAAGATGCTTCTGTTGAAGCCTTACCAAGGACAGGTAGAAAGAAGATTGACTTTACAGATTTGCATGGGGCTAATCTGTTCCTGTACCCAAGTCCGCTATTTGCTTTCTCCTATCTCACATTGAGTCTGTGTTCTGCAGCACCGTACATCATATTTCAAATTCGGAATTGCTCAGCAACTAATCACTGTTTATTGCTTGAAGTGTTTGCTATTCATAATTTGCCAGCCATAACATGGTTACCTAAATCATACCATGGGATTTTCCCCTTTCCTGCGTCTTACAAATAGATGGCTAACAATTTACAAGCATGAGCTCATGTATTTACAGGGTGAATGATCTCATACGCGTTCATGTATAGTGGAACAATATCATGATTTCCATTCTTTTTCTTAAGCATCTTACTGGTGTTTCCACATTCTTTTCTGTACTCTCATTATAACAGATTTTCAAATCCAGTTTGGATGGGCACGATAGGCGGTTGTTTTTTGTGATGGTTGGGTAGTCTGGTTTGGGGTTTTTTTTTGTTCTACTTCAATTTTTTTTTTTTTTTTTCCCCTGACAGATTTTCTTAAAGATTATGTAGAAGCAACTTCATGCAATGAGGTTTTCTGTGTACTCAAAGACTTTGGGCTGACCAATATTAAAGGCATTTTATTAAATCAGCAGATTTTACTTTTTCTTATATCTTTATTAAAGCAAACTATAATATACTACTAAGTGGTAATACCTACTTCACATAGTTTGTTGATCTGATTTCATTACTGACATGCTATGACAAGAATTTTTGGTGCCCTGTGTCTCAGCAAAATAATTTAGTTTGTTCTGGAGATCAGAGCTGAAAATAGCTTGGACCTACAATAGTGCAGAGTTCTTTGCATCTTGAAATTCTCATGGTGGAGGTTTTTGTGGGTTTTTTTTATTCTTACTAAATGCTGAAAGGAGTATATGTTTTCTTTTTCTAAAAGGTTTCAAAATATTTTAAACATTTAATTTATCCATCTATTGAGAGCTTTTGCAGGTCCTGGGAATCTGTTTTGAGGCAAGACTGTTCCCTGCACAGCTATGAAAGCTCTGAAACTTGAAAAAATATTTATAAAAGTCTTTTTGAATCTCTGAATGATAAATCTATTTCTAATTGTACTTTTGCTGCTAGAAAGACTTTGAATTCTTTGCTTTATTATGCATATTTATAAGGCTTGTTTAAAAAAGAAATGATAAATCATGGATAAAGCTCCCTTTAGAATAACAGGATGAGTAGATTAAATCTCCCACAGATGTTCAGTATATTAATCTCTTCAACATCAGTTTCTCTGTAAAAGAAAAGTGTGTCCACTAGTGATATTCTTTTCAATTAGATCATGTATTCTGGGTCCTGTATGTTATCCAGCTTGTATGTTCACACACTGTTAGCAGTGGCATAAAAGCTGAAGAACGCAGAAGCATAAGGACAAAGTATACTACTTCTCTCCCTGCCTTTAGGGGAGGAGGGGAAGGCTCAGAATGAGGTGGGTTTTTCTTTCTTCTCTCTTGTTGGTTTTGGGGGTTTTGTTCATTTTGCTTTGTTTTGATGTTTGGTGGTTTTGGTTTGGTTTTGGTTTTTTAACATTCTGGGAGGACAGACCGCTAAGCCCATGTTTTACAAAGCAGCTGAAAACCACTAACAATAGACCCTCCTTTGCTCTTCTACCAAGAGACTGCATGTGCAGGATGCCAACGTAACGAGTGTTATGTTCTCTGTGCCTATCGACCTATGCTAGCCTCATTTCAGGGAGGCCAGCAAACCTGGTACCTGAAAAACTATTGTCCCTGTCTGTTAAGATCTTTGCAGAGGAGAATATACCAAGATCTAGTGAAGTGAAATACTGATATGGATGGGGGATTTGTACTCATTTGTTTTTTGTTGACAAGAGCTCTATTGGATCATGTGCCAGTTTCATGGTTTTAAATGAATGCTGTTAGCCCACTAGCAAATTTACAATGGTATAATCCTATTAAAGGAGTATTGGACTAGGATGGAGCATCCCAACTGATAATGAATTCTTTTTTTTTTTTTTGTATCTTCATTTTAGAAAGCAGGTGTGAATGCATGATAATAGTTTCAAAAAGCTGTCTAATGTTCCATTCAAGCAAGAATGACAGAATTGCATCTTTAAAGTGAAGGTTGTTTAATATATGTTAACAAATTGATTAAACTCAATTAACAGGTGGAACATGGTACACTAACTGGGCAGTACTTGGACTTGCAGATATGTGTAGCCTTAATTATCTGATAAGGAATGTAAGGAATTCATTGCCCTTTTTTGGATGACCAAAAAAAGATATACACCCGCACATTAATACTTATATACAGTACATAAAAGTATGGTTGATTTAGCTTTGGGTTTTGCTTGTTTGCTTTGGTGAGAGCCACAAAGCTGAGATACAAATCTCATGCAGATATTCATTAACATGAATATCTCTTTTCTTCTCTGTACAAATAAAAGAAGTCCTGGCAAAGCTAAAGAGGAAAATTATCTCTGCTGTGCCAGTGATATTTCTACTGAATGCATTGGCTTAATGCGAAGTTAATATCTACTTAAATGCTTCCAAGGCTTAGTAAATGGAAGGACAAATTTAATATTCTGTATAAGCAGTTTAATTTAGTTAAATATTTGAAGTTGTGGCATAGCAGAATCATGAAAATATTTGCTGAAGTTTACCCCACTTTTACAGTTGTTTTTTAGTAGCTGTGGTTTAGATTGTTTGATATTTTCTGATATTTTCCCAATAGCCTTCCACATGGGTGGAATACATTATACAAAGCCTAGCATTTTGTATGAATTATTCTGTAATAATAATTTTCAGTATATTGGTCTAGATCTTTCCTGTTTTGATGCCAGTGGCAAGAATCCCATTAACTTAACTGGGAAAATAATATGCCTGTTTAGAAGACAACCATGTGCTGGCTTTTGAAAGACTTGATGCACAAGTTTGTTTAAAAAAAACCCGAAACAAACAACTTCTATACCCAATAATACACTGACACAATTCACATGTATTTATGGGTATTAAGAATTAAATGGCCAGAACAGCTGGGCCAATTCTTTTCATTTTAGCTAATTTCCCACTTTTATCTCAGGGGATGAGTTGGCAGTGGTGGTGTGGGTGTTTGGATACTGTTTATGAAATCATTATCTGTTATATTTATGTTGGCCCTGGGTGTTATATTTTCATCTGGGCACATTAATGAGTCTGTTTATATGTATTTTTAAATGATGATCAAAGTTGCTAGCAGCATTGGCTAGCCACATTTACAAACTGTAAAGAAACTGTATAATAGACAGTTAAAATGTTTGCCAGTAAGACTTTCTTTCTTCTTCTATGGAGCGTAACAGTTTTTCCAATTTTTATGATATTAAGAATACAGTGCCTGTTTACCTAGTGTGGAAGGTACCCACAATAATGGCAATCCACTGTTCCTTGCTCAGTAACCTTCCAGATAGAAAGGTGCGACAGTAATGAAATGTCACCTGGGGAACACTAAGAAATTAACTATGTGATAACTGTTAGTATATCCAGCTACCTATTCTCTTCATAATAGATTCTTTTTTACCAGGGCTGGGTTCAGTCATGCTGTAAATGGAGAGGCAGAGCAGAGCCTCCTTTACTTTTGGTGTGGTGCTGTATTGAATAGACATCCTGCTCTGCATTTAGAAACCAAAGTCAACGCAACGAGCCCTGCACGTCTACCGAAATGTGGTGAGGTTTGTTACAGTCCTCCATTTCTGGTGGGGAGGCTTATAGCATCAAGACGGCCCTGAACTTTTCTCCCCGCTACAGAGGGAACACCTCTACTTTTATTTTGCACACATGACCGTGTTGGAAGTGGTTAGGTGGTAGTCACAGTATCCACCTTGGACCTTTATCACGTGCATATGAAGTCACATTTGCTACTTGGAACAACGGTGTAAAATCTGTAACTGAAGCTAAGCTAGCAAAAATAATTTTGATTTAAACTTTTTGAACTAAAAATTTACTTGTATGTAAGCTACAGGAAAGTCTAAATCATTAACTTCACTTTTTCCATACTTTTTCCCCACAAATGTGGCGTAAACATTGCTGTTTCATTTGATTCCCTTTAGTTTTGTCAAACTGTGCTGATCAAAGTAGGTAGCCTGTTTCCTATCTCTCTCCTTTCCTGTACAATGAATGTTGAAGTGAAGATCAGAATTTTTTTTTACTTTGACACTTGCTATTAAATGCATAGAAAACTGTCTTGCAGTCTGACGCACTTGAAATGACATTCTCATATTTGACATCAGTGTTAACATTAGTGGTTTTCATACAACAGTTTCATCCAGGTTCTTCAAAATGAAGCTTTCAGAGTTTTTACTTTCCCAAGGAAAGGTGATGTGCCCAGATTCTAGATAAAAAATTTTAAACACAAATTGAAGTGGAACTTTTAATTTTTGGCCAACTCTAGCTGACTACCATTGAATTCAAGGAATATTTAAAAGCATGTAGTAAACTTCATCCTTAATAACAATAGAGGAGCTGACTATTAGTCGCATTTTGCTATAAATTATTGATTTAATGAAAACTGTTACTTGGGGCAAAATGTTCCACTGGAAACATACCCTGGAGGCTGAACATTGAACACCAAACAGTAAATATCTCCAAGTGGCTACCTGCCAGCTCAGGAGAAGTGGAATACAACCTGCTTTTTCCCTACATGCCAGAGCTGGATGAAAAAGTAGCTAAATCTTTGAAACTCCATAGTGTGTACTAACCCTGAGCAAGGTAACATCTTAGCTGCTGCTCAAAATAGACTGTTCAAAACCATGGGGTGGGTGTTTGGGGGTTTTTTTTGTGTGTGTAGTTTGTTGGTGTGTGTCCGTCCCCCCCCATCTGGAGACTTGCCAAGAAATTTTCTGTTTTGCATTAAGCCTGTTGATAACTCCTAGTGAAAAGATGAAATATTTACCTTTTCTTTTTTAAAATTTAATTGCTGTTTGAGAAAATAAAGCTTTTCATCTGCTGAAGGTGCTTGCTGATGTCAGCTTTCAGGAACAGTCTTCTAGAATTAGAACATATTTAATAAAACCTTTAAATGGAATCTAAACTGAAATTGCTCAGAATATGAAACAAAAAGGCAAAATCCATCCCCTCTGATTTGGCTGAATTTTTATGTAAAAATAGAGATAATATTCTGTTGAAGATGCACATGCACACGCACACATATACACTATATATATAAAAAATATATACACGCATACATAGTCTGTGTGAGTGTGTGTCTATTTAGAATGTCCTTATACACTCACATTTTTTGCTAGTGTCCTTACCTCATCAATTTGCCAATATAATTTTATTTATATCAATGAATACAGTCATGATGATGAACTTCTATGCAAATTAGTTTTGGCTTTTAAAGATCTATTGAATTTATTCCATTGATTCAAGTAGTACTAGGTAAAAAACATTTGCAGTCTATAATAAACAATCAGTACTCTTATCTCCCCATAACACAGGCATTGCTGGACTTCTGATTTGATTGATGAGAGAACTTCTACTAAAGTCCTTATCAGAAATCATACTGAGTGCATGGTATAATTGTGTGTGGGATCAATGTGTAGTTGTGTAATATATAATCGTTATGTAGCTAAAAGTCATTTTAAGTTTCTTTGTGTAAACACTTAGTTATGAGTTTGAGTTAAAGTCAATGTATATGTCGCTGTTATGTATGGCAAATATTTTTTTAAGAGTACTGGTAGGGAAGCAGGCACAAACATCAAGTTACACCACTTCATCTTAATGTTACTCCATAAAATAAGATTTCATGTTATGCAATCAGTGCTGTGAATGTCTCCCAGTGGCCTCATTCTCTTCCCCTTGTTTACTTATCCCATGTGGCCTCGATACATGTTGTAAAACTGTCCACACACAGGCTGCAGAATTTTCCGGAAGTTGTAAACTTGATATATGCAGTGAGCAGGTGATGGTTCCCAGCAGCTCCCTGCCAGATCTTGTAGAGAACAGCACGTCCCTGCCCATGATGTGCTCCTACTGCTGCGGACAGGGACAGGAGATGAACTGCCCTGACCTAACTGGGAAACTGCCTCAACTTCAACTGCAGTCTGTCCACTACAAAATAATAACAGAAATGACGGTTCTCTGTGTGCTCTGCAATACAAGGGTTTAAACAGTAGAAGCACTTGCCTCTTTAGTAGGGGTGATAACTCAGCATCTTCCAAAAGGGAAGCTTAAGCAGGAGAGTGAGTTGTCCCCTAGATATGCCCTGCAGAAGGCTGAGCTTCACACTGAGGCAGAGCAACAGGGCTCCTTTCAGACATTTTTCAACGAATCTGATCCTTCCCTGGCCCTTTGTGTTGTGTGAAGTGCTGAGTTGTGTGAAGCACAAGTGAGACATCAAACTACTGTGTGTGATCACTGAACTTGCCTCCCCCACCATCCGCTTTAGTCATACTATTAGATATCTGTTTTACAACACTTTAAATATTCGTCTACAAAAAGGGAGGTAAGGACATGCACTGCTTCTTACAGAGGCTGAAAAATTCAAAGAACTGTGTATTTTGATTTAACAGCTTCTGTGGTATACTCCTTTCAATTTCCACCTCAGTTGCTCCCTGGTGGAAGGAAACTTTAAAGTACTCAAAAATTTCCAGTTTTTCTTTGCAATATCATCTCATTGCTGGTCAAGTTATAGCCAGTCGTCTTTGACCATATTTTGTTTTGAGACGTTTTCATTAGCTTCATTACGTAATATACATAGTATTTTATTTTAATCATCAGTTATTTAACTGGAGCAATTGAAAGTCTCATTAAGAATGTTCTGCTTAACAGTTTGACTGGCGGAGCAAAAAAACCCCTCAGTGTAATCAGTTGGTCTGTTCCTATTGGAAAGGAATTTTATTGTCTGGACTGAAAAGAATATAGCCAGTTCTTGTGATCTGCACCGTCCTTGTCTCAGTGTTTTGTCAGAGTAGTGCCCTGATAGTGGCTAGTCATTCCTGTAAGCTACTGGTTTGCGGGTGGGGAAAGGAGGTGTTAACATTGACGAAGTTTAGAAACAGAAATCGTAATCCAATTTCTGGATATAAATAACAGAGTGCAGTACCTTCGACAGGTTTAAAAGATTCACTTAAAGAGAAACTGCTTTTCGGAAGCTCACGGAATTAGGTCACTTGCATTGTATAATCAGGCTTTCAGAAAAGCAACATTGGTTTAGGTTTTTGTTTATTCCTGAAGGTGGGGATGCCTTGTTGTATTTGGTGCAGCAGTATTTGTTTCACTGCCATGGCAACACATGGAGCATTAGTCACAAAGACCAGAGGTTACTTCATTACACAAAGATTCTAAAGTTTCTTAAGATATTTAAGACCAATGTCTGAAAATTCTTGTGCAGTCTCAACTGCCGTATAAGGTCATTTTGCTGGATTCTGAAGAGTTAAAAATCTGTGAATTCCTCATACATATTTCTGGGTTTTGTTCTTTTTATTTTCTATACCCACACAGTAATCATTTATCATGTGCCAGAATGCAAATGTTTCTCTGCTTGGCTTTGTGATTCATTTGTGATTGTATTCAGCATCACTAATAAGCCACTCTAATCCCATCCGTTTGTATCGCTTCTGCTTTTTGTTTAGATTTCCTCCTTTGCCTCTCAAGTGATGCACTGCAGTTATCACCTGATCCTCAAACACTTCTAAATCCACTTAGCTTACGCAGAGGAGGCTTAAAACTCTGTTCCAGGGCAAGGCCAGTCAGAAGCTGTTTTTTGCCGAAGTACACCAAGTTATACTTAAGAAGCAAAATTTGCAAGCTATACCCTTGCACGTGAATGACTGCAAAGGTTTTGTTCCATGTGTCATACCTGTTACTGAGGTTATTCTGGCACTGTGATTCTCCCTGTGTTTGGATGCAAAATGGCAAGAGATATGAAGTGCTTCTGGAGACATCTTTGCACTGGTGTCTGCATCCTGCTTGCTAGTCTCAAAGCCTGGCCTCAGTGCTCTCTTCCTTCCCCCCCCTTCCCCTCCTCCCCCCTCCACTGACAAGGTTCTTACTAGAAGTTGTTTCCTGAGCTGCAGTAGATGTGATCTGTTGCTCAGTTTTTCCTTGTGTGTTTTTCACAGGAGGGAGAGATGAGTGATGGTCTGACCTACAAAGTCATTTACCATGCGGAGACCAGCCCTTATTGAAGAGAGCCATGGGTAGCTAGAGGCTCTGTTGTTACACCCCTTAAATATGTGAAGTAGTTCCTGGTAATGCTGGCATGTAAGCAGAGCTGCCTTGGAAATCTGGCTTCTCTCCATGTCACAGCATTAAGCAGGCATCAGGCTTCGAAACTTGTACCACCAAGGTGTGTCAGCTCCTGTAAAACTAGCCTGTGCTAGCAACTGTCCCATGTTGCTTCCTGGACAGAAGTTACTCTTCTTTTACCAGTATCTTGCACGTAATTATGGTCCTAGTCCATAAGGGTCATCAGCTGTCACCTCTTTGTACCCCTGCCGTGAACAGGAGCTGAACAGTATTAGCAGGAGCGCTGTTTTGCAGCCTTCCAGAGATGAGTTAGGGCAGGTGGGCATACCCATAGGGCTGTACTGGGGAGACAGGAGCAGAAAGTGCACGTAAAGCCAGAAAACCTGCTGTGATACACTTGGAAAGCTGGAATGGGCTGAGGGGAACTAGATAGCCAAATTTTTCTGTGCTCCAGAGTGAAGCTTGCCTTTGTGAACCAATGCACAGAGTGCAAGTAAGGGTTAGCAACCTGGCTCAAAATAGATAACTTAAAACTGACAGTATAGTTTTATCTGCCAAAGTTACTAAAGTACCTTTTTTTTTTTTTTTTTTTACTAAGCTTTTTCTATTTTCTTCCAACACCCAGTGTAGGTGCTATTAAGTAATTCAGTGAACTTGGCACTGTGGCTATAATTTTCAGTAGGTAAGGAATTAATGTCCTCTATTATTGCTTCTTGTTATTGAGAAATATAGATGTGGACCCACTTGTCAGAGACTTCAAAGAAAGAGGTAAATTTCTAATCTTCTCATGTAGCTTTCAGTAAATCTTCAATTTGCCATGTTCCTCACTTGTGTTAATGCTTGTCATTCAAATGGCTAAGAAAACATGGCAATGAATTAACCAAAAATAATTCCTAGAAATGCTTCTAGGAACATCGAGCGGTAGATGATGGAATCATATTGGGGGCAGTCATACTTTAAAATGAAATGTTTAAGAACAAGCTTAGTTTGTTGGTGGGGGTTTTTTATTATTATTTTTTTAATCTCCTAAGACAATAGATTCACAAAACAAGGAAACCGCCATAATAGAAGGAAAAAAAGGAAAAATATTCTGGAGATGAGCTGGATGGTGAAACAGGTGTTTGAACATCTGATTGTCTTCTATGGCGTGTGTACATCTTGTGCTGGTCTTGGAGACTTCATTCTGTAATCTTCACAAGTACAAAAGCATTAGTATGTGAGAAGGTCAACATTGGTCACACCAAAGGTCCACGCTGGCTCACATCTTGTTTCCAAGTGCAGCCAGCAGCGGCAGAAATGAGGACCGGGACAAGTGTGCAGCGATACTTGCAATATACTCATCAAAGGGGTCTGTAGCACCAGGTCTCTCCAAGTGAGAGAGAGCATCTTTGTGGTGTTATCCGTACTTTGGAGTTGGAGACATCCAACTGGAGAACATGGAGAACATCCTTAAATGTTATATGTGTCCAGGGTCACATATAAGTTGCAGATTCACAAATAGCATCCAAATTGGAGCAGTCTCTGTTAACAAAACGATTATTTCACTCACTTTTCTTGCCTAATAATTACTTCATCCCTTGCTATGTCTTAATTTGCATCTTAGTAATGCATATTAGCGTTTCTGTTTCATAAAGTTCTGTTTCATAAAGTGAATAAGTCACAAGAACTTGTTAAATGGACACTCTAAACTTGAATTTTTAGAAGTAATTACAAATAGTTCTGTATCTACCACAAATAGTGGCTTTTTCATACTTCAGCATAAGATAGAATATTTTTCTACTGAAAAATAGCTGAATGCTTCAACACTGGTAACTCATTCCACTAGCAGCAGTAGACAGTCAGTGGATTACCACCCCAGTTTAAAGATCTACTAATCTTGCTGAAGAACTGAGGCTGTAGAATATAAGGCCCTTTCTTTTCTCTTCACAAAGCTGTTTCTGCCTTATTTCAAGCTAAATGAAAACAGCTGCATATCTCATAAATTATGCATTTGGAGAGCACTCTGACATGATACTCTTCAAAACAGTTAATTTTAATCTTTCTCATGCAATTTTATGACAAAAAAAGATTGATGGTGCTTTGTTTCCTCCTCTTTTCACTGTAATTTTGACAGTGAAATATCAGAGTATATTAAGTAGTCTATTAGACATCTGATTTTAAGGTAATTCTTATACAGACTATGACCAGAGAAGATGTAGCCCGTCTATTCCACATTCAATATTTCATGAAGCAAATCCAAAATATAATGTGACAGATACACCTAAAAGAAAAAAACACATACTGCCATGATACATTTCTTTCTTTCAATGGGAGGTCCTCAAGTATCTGTCTATTATTGCAATGTAGTTAGTAAGGCAGTGACAGCTTAATTCAGACATTTCTTTAGTGATATTTGTTAAAGCCTTTCTTATTTGGAACTACGCTGATTAACTCGAGAGCAGAGGTAATGCTCTCAACACCAGAGTGCTTACAGGCTGAAGTGTATGGTAGAAAATGTGTGTCCGAGAGCCATCACAGCAGCAGAACCTCAGCATTCAAGCAACTTTCTCAAAAATAATATTAACAAATCAAGTGGAAAATGCTTGAACAGCAGCTGTTGTGAACAGATTATTCCCACTTCTCATTTTTCAAAATGCAGTGCTTGTTAATGTACCAAGACCTTCCATTCAAGTTCCTCGGCTGATGAGACATATTCTTCCCACTTCTCCCTTTACCTGAATTTGAGAGTAGCAGCAGCAAAGTTTCTCTGTTGTAACTAGTAACCTCAGAGATCTGCAAATCCTTGTTCTTCTAGTACCTGCTCTGTTATTACTGCAAAACCCCAAGGGTTTTTTTGCTATGGAGATGACAGCAAAATCTTTGGCATGGCAAAACATATGATGTCTATGCTATTGAGAAGTCTTGACCTGTCTCTGAATCCTGGCGTCTGCTAATACAAATGAATAATGTATATTTTTTGTCATGATCTGTGAAACTTTGGATTTCAAGAACATTCTTGCTCAAACCTGCAGAACAAATGAGTTGTGAAGGGTATTCTCAAAATAGAAATTTCATGCTATTGTGGTTTAACCCCAGGCAGCAGCTAAGCACCACGCAGCCACTCCCTCACTCACCCCTGCTCCCAGTGGGATGGGGAGGAGAATCAGGGAAAAAAGGTAAAACTCGTGGGTTGAGATAAGAACAGGTTAATAACTAAAGTAAAATATAATACTAATGATAATAGTAATGAAATATAATAACAATAATTTTAATGAAAAGGAATATAACAAAAAAAGAAGGGGGGGGAAAGAAGATGGGGGAGAAAAAAAAAAGAAGGGGGGGAGGGAAAAAAAAACCAGTGATGCACAATGCAATTGCTCACCACCTGCTGACCGATGCCTGAGCAGTGATCCGCCCCTCCTGGCCAACTCCCCTCCCCATTTATATACTGGGCATGACATTCCATGGTGTGGAATACCTCTTTGGCTAGTTCGGGTCAGCTGCCCCGGCTCTGCTCCCTCCCAGCTTCTTGCACACCTGCTTGCTGGCAGAGCATGGGAAACTGAAAAGTCCTGAACTTTGGATAAGCGCTACTTAGCGACAACCAAAATGTCAGTGTGTTATCAACAGTATTCTCACACTAAATCCAAAACACAGCACTGTACCAGCTACCAAGAAGAGAGTTAACTCTATCCTAGCTGAAACCAGGACACATGCTAATAAGGGAAAGTGTTTCATCCTGTTTGTTTCCTTTCAAAAAAGAAAGTCTTGTTTGTACGGCTTTCCAGCTTAAGGAGTAAGATTCCTTAATTCAGAAACAAACAGCAGCTGACTGTCACAGTAGGGATCGAGAGCGCCCTAAAACCCTTTTCTTGGCTTCATATTGGCTGGCAGTGGAGCCCCAAGAAGACTCGCAACTGGGTGACTCGTAGATGACTGCTGTCTGTAACTACTTGCTGGGAAAATCAACTAGAAAGTGTGCTTTAAGCAGCTGTACCACAATTATAGAGAACTGCAAAAATGAGATAGGAGAAGCTTTTCACTCTTTGGAAAGATGCACAAGGGATGTCTCCAGCTCTTGAAATCCTGCAAATGTTCCTTAGACACAAGAGTTGCAAAGCATTAGAAAAAGGCCCTGTGAATTCAGTACGCATCTTTAAAGCCAGACGTATGCTTCTAAACTATAATTTTATTTCCACTGTTATTAAATGCAATAAAATGCTAATGATAAAGCAAAAACTCAGCTCAAATCTTAAGGATGATGTTTTTGCAAAATAAAACCTTATGGTTCCATCTTCCTTCTCCTGAGAGATTTGGACAATTGCTTTTTTCCATGAATCTTGTAAATTGTGTAAAATTACTTTCAATCATTGGAGTTTGCAGCTTTTTTCTCTAGATTGATAATCTTGAATTTTTCTATACGATAAGGGAGGTGTTTGCATTAAAGCCAAATTTAAAATCTTTAACTGGACCAAGTAAAAAGGATCAACAAAATGGTTATAGCCTATAGTATTTTAGCTGTTTTTCAAAATGTTCAGCATTTCTGAGCTAGACATTGTTCTTAATTTAAAAATAAGGTAGATCTATAAAATGTATCTTTCCTACATGTTATTGGAATTATGTGAAATGTTCTCATGGAAAAATAAAATGTAAATTTTTCCATCTTTACAAAAAGGTAGGAAGAAATATCTTTTCAGCATTCTATATTATTGAATTTTCCTTTTCAACATATAAAACCTAGTAAAGAGAAGAGACAAGACATGCTGACACTGGCTGTGAAAGCTGGTTGCCTAAAGTCTATGTAAAATCGTCTTTTCGTTGTGCAGCTGTACATTGATAGTCATCTAAATATAAGTACTAAGCTTCTAAACAAGAGATCTGAAATGTCTTGTTGCAGCAGGATGGTGTACACACATTCAGCTGGACACAGTGCATAGCTGGAAAGCTCTGTTGATATTTCATGTCCAATTTCCACTTCCACACCAGCAAACTATTGCAAATTGACCTGATGTCTGCTATTCTTTGACTTTGCATTTTTAAACGGGGTTTAAAGTGATAAACAGATCACAGATTGATCTTACTTGAACTTCTAATTCCCTTATGTTAGGAAAAACTGTGATTTGCTGACAGGAGATGGTCTTCAGCATGTCACTAATATATTTTAGATTACTTAATACATGTGATAATGTTGAGTGACTTGAGGGAAATCTGCAAGCTGATTGTAAGAAGCAAGCAGTGAACTAGAACAATGTTAAATTGATCCCGATGCATGTTTTGTCTGGCTATGTACAGACAACTCTTGCAAAATAAATGTAAACTACACGCATGTTAAAAGGCTTCAACGTTGCACATCACTAGGAGCACTTTTCCAGTTCATTTCCAAGAATGAGTACAGAGAGGCAAAATGAACTGGTAGGGGTGTTAAGCAATATACTGTTAAAAGTTGGTGAGAAGATAGGAAACAAAACATAGGCTCTTCATACAACTCAGAAAGAGGTCCACAACAGCTCCCTGTTTACCTCTCAGAGCTAACCAGAGGCCATGGTGAGCCGAGGGGGGGCTCTTCACTCCTCCCTTTCTGGGGTTTGCATGTATCCATTCAGGCTTGCAGGGAGGCGATGCCAATCATGTAGGTACCATATGCTTTTTACTGCAAGTGACTCAAAATCTTTTATTTCTGAAAGGACTGAACAAAACCAGCTCACTTGCAGGTCTGCTGTTGGTAGTGGTGTTATTGTGGATTTGGTCTGGAGTTGCTAGGCTTTTAAAAACCCCTTTTTGCAGTTGCAGTTCAAAGATGTATTAGTGATTGGTATACCTCTGCAAACATGTATACTGTCACAAGCAGAACACTTTCATTTTGAAGATGGTATCTTGGAGGAAGGTCAACTTCAAAATGTCCTGTGCTGTTAAGGACACTTTTTTTTCAAACAGAATTATTTCTGTGTAAAAAAACCCACTTCATTATTATATGATGTGAACAGATAAAAAAGATGTGGTAAATCATATTTTGATGGCTAAAGAGTTATTATTAGCGGTAGATTTTTCTTAATTTTTTAATTAAGAAAGAAAACCTTATTCCTTTTTCATGACTGGGATTTGTATGCAAAATCATTCCATACTATAGGATCAAGAGAAACAATTTGGAATGTGTGGGTTTGGGGTGGTTGGTTGGTTTTTTTTGTAGTTTAGAAACCTTTGCTGAAAATACAACAAAGTTAATGAAATGCTTGTTCATCAGGCCTGAGAACATCTCAGACTTAGTCTAATCACACGTTACTTTTTTTGTGATGCGTCTTAGCAAATAATGCTTTCAGTTGTATAAGACTTCTGTCTTATTTTTTCAATATTTATTTGTTGCATCATTTTCTACAAAATGTACTTCAATATGCAATATTCTATTCCAAATGCCACTTCAAAGATTTTCAATAATTACAAATATTAAAAAGTACTTTAAAATGACTGAACTAGTTTTAGTATAGCGCTGTTGTGCTCTACTTTGCAGAGTTTCCAAGTCCACCTGTCCTGTGTACAATAAATGTTTGACATCTCCTGTTTGCGTAATAGCCACGTATCATTTCTGCATCACCTGCATTACAAAATAATAAGCACTGAGTTTTTAAAGGCACCCAGTGTAACTCAGGCTTGATGACTTAATATTTTCCTAAGAGCTGTAGTTCTCATGAACCTTGGCAATATGTTACTGTATGCCGTGGCCTTCGGGCACTGCGTCGGATGCTGAAAATAGCTTCCTAAAGTCTTACAGTGCACTGACACATGACTAGGCAGCATGGTGGAAGCAGCTGTTCAGATACAGTAGTGTGTCATACAAGCTGCTGTGCAGGCACAACCTCAACTGTGCTATTTATCAGCAGATAAAAGTTCTGTATTTTTAAACTGTTTCTGACACTTGGGTTGTGAATACAACCAGCTTGTTTGGGTCTAAACCCTATTATTCTCCAGTAGACCTCTCTATAAGACCTATGGTCTTTGCTGAACCCTTGAGTTAATAGCAATCTGCCCTGATTCTCAGAATATTTGAAAAAGTAGCTCTAGGAAGAGTTTGGAGACATTTCTCAGTTATCTTAATTTCTACTATTTCTATTAATTTTTGAATCAGTACTCATACATAATGCTTGTGTTTTGAAAAATAAGATGTTATCTACATTATGAGGCTTATGGAAGAGATGGAGAAGGTCTGCTCGAGTGGGAAGACAGCAGAATGGATGGAATGAACAGTACTTCCTTGCTGCAACATAATAAAATGAATTTTCAGGCTGAATAATACTAATTTTGAAATATGTGCTCTTTGCCCATGTAGCCTTTCATCAATGAGCTTACTGTGGTTTTGGTGCAAGTTTGTTGCCTCACAGGGTACAAATTATACAGATGAGTGATCCAATGTCATCTATGTGAGGGGGAAGCCAGATCTCTATTTCATGTGGTAAGAACATGGTCCTATCATTAAAGGAAAGGCTTCTTTTCTTAGGTAATTCCTTTATCGTACGTGAGGCAAAGGCAAACAAATGTCTCTTGTTTTGCTTTCTGACATGACACCGTGAACGCAGTTATAAGCAGTATCATGGGTTTTTGTGAGCAATAAACAAAACTAGAGTGCGAGGGGTTTAACAGCAAGCTGAACTTGCTTGCAAGTAGAGATGAGACTGTGGTTACTGTACACCACACCACTCATAGTAATCCCACTTTTCGCACTCTGTTAGGGGGTGAGTGTTTTGCGATGCAAATCTGTTCCTTTTGCAGCTAGATCTTTCACTGAAATATTTTTTCTTTGTTCTCTTGTTATGAATTCTGACAAAATGCTATTATTTGAGTCTTTTGAAGACTGGTTTTCTAGCTATTTTTACTTTCTGTTTCAGCTTCTTTAATCTAGGAAATAAAGTTGGAAAATCTCTGCTGATGTATGTTAGCAAAATATCAGTACTGCCCTGTGTAATACTAGTACTAGTAAATACTAGTAAAACTCTCTGATTCCCCCCTCTACGAACCATCTCTGTAACGTTTCCTGTCTGCAAGGAGATGATTTACATCCAGTGTTGCTGATATTTATTTTAGATGAAAAAGAACCTAAAACATCTGTAAGTATGAAGGCATAGCACTTCCCTCTACTTATAAGAGTCTGCAGTTCTTAATCTGAGTAAGGAATTGAGGTAGGCTGCATGTAGAGAGAGAATGAGAAAACAGAGCAAGTTGGTCATCCTTTGCTTCCCTTTCCATTTTGCTCCATTTCTACTGATGCTGCTTTCTCTACTTCTAGTTTCTTCCCAGTGTGCCTCTTTTCCCCTTCATTCCTTCCTTTTAAATATAACTTTGTGAAAAATTTTTAAATATCCTCAGGATATCACCTAGAAAAAGTAGATATCTGCCTTGGGACATATCTAGAGGAAGTAGAGAAGTTTACATATTTGTTTGTTCTGCTTCTGCTTGAAGCCAGAAGACGCCCATATGGGCATCTAAAGCTATTTAGAAGTAAGGATCAGCTTGCTAGGAGATGTGCAACCAACCTTTTTCTTAATGTTGCATATATACAGTAGCACAGAAGAAATCTGACAGTGCATGAAGCTTTCTGGGAAAATAAAACTTTAAAACAGCAATGCTATTTATAGTCAAGATATTGTTTCATTTTCCTAACTGTTCACAGTTTAAACTAAAAGAAATGTAACTTGCTTTTTTTTTTCTATTTTACATACATGAGAAGCAACTGTTATGGAGTGAGAAAACAGCCAATTAAGAAGTCTCAAGATGTGAATTATCATGTGTTTTTTAAGACTTGTTGTCTTCACACTCCCTGTTTTGATACTTTAGTGACATTCATGTGAGTTCTTATTTACAATAATGGGAGTGGTCATTTTGTAATTTTTTTTATTGTAATTTTGTAAGCTAGTTCTGTGTCTTACACAAGAACCAAGTCATAATGTTTGGTGGTTTTTGTCTGAAATTGCATATCCAGAGGCACAAGTGGTATTTTAGGTATAAGGTGACTGATATGGTACAGTAGAACAATGTTGGACGATGTATATTTTGAATAGGACTTATAAAAGCCTGGCAAAGAGATTTATAACAGATATCTGAAACTCAATAAATGATTCCTCCCCTTGGGCCCAGTATAATCTGTAGTGCCATTGTATTATTAGTCAGAATTACTTGCAGTAATACCTCTAGCGAATGGATTTCCTGATGTAGCTGCAGTCTGGGTTGTGTGGATAACTGGCATTTTGTTTAGTTTGCAAAACCCTGGGTCATTAAAGATGGTCCCTGAAATTTTAACAGGCCATTGAAGAGTGGTCATAGAATAATGTTTACAAATTCAGCAAGTAAACATTGTCTCTCTGATTACATTTGATCTGCTTCAGTATCACAGCTTAACATTCACTGGCACCGTGAGTGGAAAGCAAAGAGCCTGTCACCACAGCAGATAGGGTGCTGTGTGCCCCCTGAGCCTTGCTTCAAAGTCACATTTTGGTTTTGCACTTGTTAGTATCTGTTGAACAATAATGATGATTACATTTGTTGTTTGTCACTAACAGACACAATTCTTTCTTATTCTGTTTAGAAATATAATTTTTTTTTGCTTTGTCTAGAAAATGGCCTTTTACGTGAAAATTTTCAATAGCTTTCTAAAAATGGCTGAAATAGTCACCTTATATAAACTATATTTGATGTGGAAGAGTTGAATTTCAAGAGACTGTAACTCGATGTTAATCACAAGGTCAGTTTTACTAGGTAACATGATATTGGTGATTACGGTGCTCACAGGAAGATTTACCTGAGTACAAAGAGCAAAGTTATATGAAACACCCTGTGCCCATTTCATTACTAGTTCTGCCTTACAGTCTTACAGTTCTGCCTACACTGTCAGGAACAGTGTATTTTTGTCTTTGCCAGATACATGACTGGTTTTTCTTTCAGTTTTCACCTTTCCCCAAATTTCCAGTATGTGCATTTAAAATAATGCTCAAGAAACTGAGCAACTGCACATGTTGTCTCTGTTGAAATTATGGAACATGAAGAAGATAGGAGTTCTCACTTTTAAAACACATAGAGAGGAATCCTTCTAACTTCTTTCCTACTGGTTTCTCTTTCTACAGAGTTTTTTTTTAATCATAGAACTTAGCACATTTGCAATTTATCTTGTTTTGCTGATTACATCCCAATTTCTAAACCTTTTGTCTCAAACATTGCAGGACACTGAAGGACTCTCTACAGTCTTTAGTACTGAAACAGAGGTTCTTCTTTGGCATGTGTGACAACAGTACTCTTGGTTCTCTCTCCGTGGTTTTATCAAATTCCAAGTGATGCTATTGTGTATTGTAAAGGCCTATAGTAACAGATGATCACAGATTTCTTTGAGTAATCTTATTTTCCAGATGGGATTAGAAACTGAGGGTGGTGTGTGGAAGACTATGGTTTTTTTTGAGAAAGGAAATATATCTATCAGAAACTATTTCAGTTATATTGTGTATATATAGATACACAGGGTTTTCTCAGCTGAAATCATCAAGGACAACTCTAAAAATGATACTGATTCTTCCATGTTGCAGAGTGTATGAATCATACCCCTGGGCTTCTTAGAGCACTCTGCTATCGAACGCCTAAACCAGAGGGAAGGTTCTCTAAGGCACTACCACATGAGAATAAGGGTGCTAATAGCTGGGCATCTTTCAAAATTATAAGATGCTACATTTCTTGCATCAGAATTTAATTTCTATACAAAAAAATAATAAAAAATCCAAAGCATTTAAAGGTGACAGTTTGTATGTTCCTGGTGGTTTCACTGGTTATTAATACCGTTGTTTTGGAAAATATTGTTGGGGACATGAGTGAGGAATCCTGAAATGAATTATTCTACCTGTGTGGCATTTGTTTTGGTCTTTCCTGGAGAAATCCATGTGTAAAACTAGAGGACAGAAAAATTCATGGGGAGGAAAAAGAGGATAGAAATTAATTTGAGATGTAGATGAAGCTAGTTGACCCAGTGGAATAAAATAAGTAAGCAGTAAGTAAAATGCTTAGGCAAGCTTTCCAGAGCTCATTACTTGCCTAAAGACACTTGAGCACTCTGAAAATCTCCCTAGTTACTTGTCTCCATCTTTAGGCTGCTAATGAGCCCTGCAAAGTCAATGCTTTTCCCGTGCATCCTTCTAAGAGAAACACTGTAACAGTCAGCACATGTAAAGTGCATGTGGAAAATATGATGGGAGATATTTTAAATGAAATTTGTCCAGAATAGGTTGTGATTGAGTACAATTCCTAACAAGCAACCCTAGCATGATGCATTCTGCTCAAGACCTTATTTAAGACAATGTTTTGGTGATAGAGATTTGTTTTAGTATGGATAATGAAAAGCATCAATTTCTTGTACTGTGCATAACTTCACAAGTAAATGCTTGTTAAAGCCACATTTAGTAAATAGTTAAACATTTGACTCTTACGTGAGCCTTTTTGAAAAGTGGTGAGAAAACAAACTACTACTTGCTGCCCATAAATTCCTGCTGCTTTGTAGTATTCTGTCTTGCACCTCAGCATCCTTAATGCTTAAATTTATTCCTAATAATTTTTCCCCACTGAATTTGCATTCTGCATTAAGATTAGCTGATACTTTTAGTCTGCTGTATATCTAAGTATTTGACAGAATGATCTACTTTTAATTCAATCCTCTGACATTTTCAGTAGTATAATTAATATTTTAAAAACCTACACAGGCCTTGAATACTGCCTAGAATAGCGAAACTTGTCTCATTCAATAGAAAAAAACATAAAAATACCCACAGAAGAACAACTTCTATTACAACATAAACCAGGAATATTCCTCTATAAATATGTTGTGACTGTTTCCAGAAAGAAAATAAACTATGCTAGTTATAGGTGTTATTACTCTCAACTTCTACTTTTCTGGCTTCCAGCCAGTTAGGGAACAGCAGAAATGTGGCACAATGTTCTGGCACAACGGATATTTTTTGCTACCTCCATTTTAACAGATACAAAACATTACTGAACTGAATGTGCTGCTACAGTGCAAGTAGAGAGGAGAAATAATTGAAATCAGAAATGCAGCAACAGGCCTAGGCTACTATGTAGGGTTTGCGTTGCTGGTCAATGACTGTAAATACCCAGAGCAAAACTGGCAAATGTTATTAAGTGTCTTTTATTTACTTAGTTTTTTTGATGCTTGGTCTTTTCCAGAGCAGTTGGCAAATGATTGATGTCTAGACGTTGCGGATTCAGTAAGGTTCATGGGATCCAGATACACCAAAGCTCCTTGAATTCTCATTCAGAGATTTAAGAAGAAAGCAGAACTGTCCAGAAAGGAGCTTTATCATTTGCATTTTTTTGACTACTTTAATTTTGAAACCGCTTTCTATTTCACTTTCTATTTGTTATTTATTCCAAAATCTCAGCTTGGGTCCAATCCTCAGCTCAGCAAATAACAGTCATGGTACTTGATATTTCTCAAAATATCTTCTGTTAAAATGTAGACTCCAAATGTTCTCATTCAGTGAAGCTACCTTTCTGCTGCCGCCGTGATACCCATCTCCATAGCACAGCAGCCAAGAGGTTCGAATGATTCAACTATTTAGCCTCAATGTAATGATGGAGACTTCAGTATAGCTTTTCTGCATAACCATAGTTTAATACAGTGTTTCTGCAGACGTTCACCTTATCCGTGGTACTAAATTTTTGCCAGGCAGCACTCTCAACTTCTTGGAAAGGTGCAGACGGAAATGGAGCACAGAAATGTCTGAAATGAGCCAAAGAAACAACTGTTAAGGGTTGTTGGACAGGATGCTCAGCCAATGTAATAGCCTTTCTGGTTTGTGTTTTCCGGTGTTTTAGAGTCTGCTGAGGCTACTTCTGCCCCGATTTTAAGTTGCAAAATGAAGTGAAATCTGAGCTGGAACAGATTTTCAATTGTGCTGATACAGGCTTTCATTTATCCAGTTGACTAACGAAATATGATACATCTTGTAGGTGGGGCATTCTTGTGTCATTCAACTTAAGTTTTACTTTATCTTATTTCACCTTTTTCCTTGTAATTTTATTTCTTTGTTTTTTCTCTTGGCTTATAATTCTCCTCTCTCCTGTGTGCATAGTTACTTTGTTCCCCCAACTGTATTTGTTGTTCAGTTACCAAAACATAGCTGAAGACTTCAAGTAAATGCAATTTTCAGAAATAGTTTATTCCTTTAATTTTATTTTAATTTTTTGGAACTGATTGAGAAATCATAAATAAAAAGAAGTATTTCAAATATGCTACCGTTAGAGCTATTTACAAAAGATTACGTTTCATTCATGTCTTCCTGACGCTTGTATGAACACCAGTATGATTTTTGCTTCCTTGTTATGTTTTTAACTGTGGGTTTAATAGACTTGTTTTATCACTTCCTCCTTCCTTTGCTGCGGCTGCTGTCCAGATAACGCTCTCTACTTGCCGCGTTCCAACTCAGTTTATTTTCTGCTTTTATTTCCAGTCTTTCTAGGTCAAATTACTTTCTTCAGTGATAATGCAAGAAGGTAATAAAACTTTGTGGTAAGGTTTTTCTCACACTTACCCAACGTTTCCCCACCTGTTAATATAAAACCTCACTAGAACTCTTCCCTGGGTATTATGAACATTAAGGTATCTAGCTTATATTTTTAACTATTAGTTGCCTGTTAATTTTTATTTTTGATCCAGTAGTATGCATTTCTGAAGCAAAGAAAGTTTATTTTAAGGATAAGTTTTCATTATATGCTAGGAAAAATATGTATAGCAGCTGGAAACTGTTGGTATAAGATTAGAGAGATGCAAATTAGCATGTTAAACTGCACTTGTGCTGCCCGCACTCTCAGCAATACTAGGGAATTGCCCTGTCTCTAACTTGGGAAAAAAATAATCATAACACCACTCTCATTCTTTAAGCCAAGGCAACAAACAACATCTTATTTGTTCTCCATCTTTAAGCCTGATGGATGCTTTAGGCCATTTCTGCCTCTTTTGCAGGTTTTCAAATCACCAGAGTAGTATCAAAGAGATGGGACTCAATAGGGAATTGTTCCTGCTATGTCAAGTGCTTGACTGGAATTCAGATAGATTTACCTTATTCATCTCCCCTTCCCCCTGCCTCCTCTGGTTCTCTAAAAAATAAGAAATTGGGTTGTGTAAAGGATGTGTTTTTAGAAAACGGAGCTGATGGTTCCATCATCTTCAAAATATTTCAGCTTCTCTGAATATTTCATTTGGTATTTTACTGGAATTTTATTTACTGGGATTTTATTCATTTCTTTGCCTTCAAGTACCTGATACTTTTCTGGTTTTCTGTAATTTAAAAAAATAATTGTGTTAACATTAGTCTTGCACATCAGTTCCTTTGAGATGCTAAATTACTTCTCCATTCTTGACTGCCTGCATAAATTGACGTTTAGCATCCTCTTGTTTTTATCGTTATTCTTGTATTCTTGTCTTCACCGTTTCATTTACGATACTTCAGATATTATACCAAAAGTTTTAATAATTTGGTAATGTTAACATGTCCATTATCATGTTCTCCTCCTTTATCTTCAGAGACACACTTTCCCCATCTATTTTTCCTGGGTTTTTTTGGATCTCATTTTGAACTTCTTAATCCCTAGGATTTTAGTGTGAAGGATTCCCCCTCATACCACCGCCACCACTAAATTTAATACACTGTACATTCTTGGTTGGTCACTTCCTCTTTTTTCTACTTCTGTAATTTGCTAGCCGTTTAGTTCTCGTATCCTTTTTGAAGATGTGGCTTTTTTGAAGACACATGTTGCTGTTTATTTGTTGCTTCCTTTCTTTTTGGAAGAACATTGGTAAGATTTGAACTATTTTATGGTTTCTTAAGTTTTCTTTCATTCATCTAACATGTATTCCTCCTGTGTCATATTCTATACTTAATTTTGTCCCTTCTAAAATGTCCCCTTTGTAAAAAAGAAAAGGAGGAAAAAAAACCCCAACAACAAAAAAAACCCCAAACAACACTCAAAATCTCCTCTTTGTTTAATGCTTATTTCATCAAATCAACAATTTTGTTCATATTCTAACATACAGGCATGCTTTGCACTCATTGCTTCATGTGAAAAAAAACTTTATTCATAGAACCAATGAATAGGAGTTAGTTTTGATTGAGTCTAGCTCCCCAGCCCTGTCAAGGCTGAAGTATTTCTAGACATGCCCAGTGTCCTGGTTTCGGCTAGGACAGAGTTAATTTTCTTTCTAGTAGCTGGTATAGTGCTGTGTTTTGGATTTAGTAGGAAAATAATGTTGATAGCACACTGATGTTTTTAGTTGTTGCTAAGCAGTGTTTATACTAAGTCAAGGATTTTTCAGCTTCTCATGCCCAGCCAGCAAGAAGGCTGGAGGGGCACAAGAAGCTGGGAGGGGACACCACCAAGACAGCTGACCCAAACTGGCCAAAGGGATATTCCATACCATATGACATCATGCCCAGTATATAAACTGGGGGAGCTGGCTGGGAGGGGGGATCGCGGCTCGGGAACTAACAGGGCATCGGTCAACAAGTGGTGAGCAATTGCATTGTGCACCACTTGCTTTGTATAGTTTAATTCTTTTAGTATTGCTATTGTCATATTATTACTATCATTATCACTGTTTTTCATTCCTTTCTGTCCTATTAAACTGTCTTTATCTCAACTCACGAGGTTTTTTTTCCTGATTCTCTCCCCCATCCCAGGGGTGGGGGGGCAGTGAGCGAGCAGCTGTGTGGTGCTTAGTTGCCGGCTGGGGTTAAACCACGACACCCAGGAATAAAGCTTTAGTTAAGTGGAAATGAGAATGCTGAAAGTTTAAAAGACTCTACTGATTTTGATGGAAATAAAATTGGCATTTTCAGGTTTGCAATGTTGAAGTGGTGTGACTTAAATCCATCTTCTGGATAGTAAAACTTTTTGTGGCTTTATATCCTAGCTTCTGCTTGAAAAGGTGGAAGTTAAGCGTTTAATCAGCATACACATTCTTGTGCTTTTCTGTTGTTTTAGGTGACTTTCAATGTACAATGTAGCTGATGTTCCTGGTTAAATGATCTTATTTTCAGAATTCCTCTTCGCTTTGTAAAACTATGGCTATTTCCCTTTCTGCATACAACAGGATGTTAACTCTTTGACTGAAATTTGCACTCTCCTATGCTGGCTTTTTAAGCTCCACTTGAACTAGTTGCTTCCTTGATTTATTTATTCATTCACTTAAACACTTAAGTGTTATTGAGGGATTTCAAGATTTTTCTATGGTGACCTGGGAGACAACTGCTTCTGAAAATTGCAATAGTTGCCTCTCTTTGAATTTAAGGGTATAATAGCTTGACTTTCAACTTGTAGCCTCCAGGGGTCAAATTGCATGCTTGATGTTAGCTTCTTTGACAATTGACATCTTAGATTGTAGAAATATTTCCTGCTATCATCTGCTTTATAAATGTGAATTCTGGTGGATTTGTGACTTCAGATATTTCCTTTTTCCTAGATAGGCAAGCAACTTATATTCTTTTCAGGAATGTTTAAAATAAAGTTCATGTATATGATTTCCGGTTGTTATCTTAGGTGGGCGACTATAAAAGCTCAGTTCCCAAGCATACCCTATAAGGATTGGCATGATAGGAGCTGTTGAAAAAAGATTTTAGTTAAGTGAAATTGGTCATTCAGGTCAGATGTCTGCAAGTACTGGATTGTTTCCTGAAGTTTTATGTGCCTCACTGATACTAGGCATATTCCACTGCATAATATATTTTTGTGTTGATATTCAACTAAAACTTTCCTGATGCAAATTTAATTCCCACTTGAGTGACCTGTTTCGGATATTTTTGACTTATCCCCAATTCATGCAATATAATTCATATAACTATATCTGCATCAATAAATATAGTCTTATTCTTCTATAAAATTTTTTTTAGTGGTGATATACATTAGAGTGAGAAAAGGCAGTATTTTCATCTTGGAAAGCTAGTTGTGTTTATCACCTCTTCTTTCTTTTCAGTTCACAGATAAAAAAACACCTAGTAAAACTGAAAAGAAAAAAACTCACCCCCTCATCCTGCATTTTTTCTTAGTGTGGTTGCTGATGACATCTCTGACATCATTATTATGTATGTTAATAGAAGGAGAAGAGCTGGTTTGTTTCATATCTAAAAATACCACTACTACATTACACAGCACATGTCAAACTCTTATACTGAGAGGAATTTTCTTGCTATGATGGTCAATGTTCTCTTTCCTGATTTAATAAAGCCTTTCCAAAGAGCACTTATTTGCTCTTCTGTTATGGGAATAAGAGTCATCAGAAGATCTATGGCTAAACTGTTGCACACTGAACTCAGTGGAAATAATCTCATTAAAATTAAGGGTAACAACTGTTTCTCAGCTATCCTCAAAAATAATGTATTAACAAAAATGAAAGTTTTCTTAGGCTGTTCTTTAGTTCTTAGATGAATTCTGACCTTACAAGAAGGCTGTGCTTGTCCCTCTGAGACCATTGTATTTTCCAAGAACGCTTCCTACAGAAACAGCAAGGTCCTACTTCAGGCTTGTCACTGTTTTATTGGATTTAGCTCCAAGCTCTTTAGAGAAAAGAATCAATTCAGCAGTGGATTTTGAACAGGGAAAGCTGTGGCCTGTGTTATATGAGAGATTGAACAAGATCTGTATGATCATTCTTCTAGCTTTAATGTCTTTAGACCTGTAGAATGTATTTAAATGCTTGTTACAACTTAAATAATGCTTAAGACTGCAATTTATCTCTGCCATGGGTGCCATGCAGAAAGTTATCGTGTGACCTTATTTACTAATGTTGCAATATATAATAACAGTGAGCATAATAATGGTTCATTCATTGACATAGTTCATGCCCTTCAGGTTTGCCAATGTGAATGCTTTCTTGTACTGATGCACAGCAAAAAGGAGCCATTCTCTGCTAGGTAATACCAGGAGAAAATGACACCTCTCTGTTCATGTTTAAACGGTATTTCAGGATAATGCAGCATGTGATCTATATCCTCATTTCAGTGAAACACTTCACAGTGATAAAATATGAGAAATAATTAGTATAATAAATTTTCAAGTGTCTTAGGGCCAGTGACAGTCACATGGATCTAAATCCATGTCGTATTTAATTTAGGTAGGTAATTAAGGGGTGAAGTAGTATGAAAGCCACAAAGAAAACTAAGCAAAAGTACTAGATAAGAAGATGAGCTGGCTCAGTGTTGCTAAGATAGAAAGTAATAAGTATTTTAGAAAGATCCTGTAATGGTGAAGGAATTAGTTTCTGACTGTCAAGTTTCAGGCACATGACCAAGTAGTTAAGTTCTGATTTTTGTTGCCTTGTTTCCAGCTCTGTTGATTTCTCCCAGCTTCGGTTAAGGTATTGGTGTACTTACTTCATAACCAGTGTAGCAAAAACCATCAGAATTATGTTTTCTGTACCCAGAAATACTCATTCTTCAGGCAAAGAATGAGCAGTCATATAGCAAGTAGCTAGTACATTCTTGATATTTTCAATACTGGATGCTGTCCTAAGGTGACTTGGGAACCATGAATTCTAAAATACTTTAAGCCAGCTCATAAAATGTCATTAAGACAATATGCTCATGTTACTGCTAGGTTTTCTGGGAATTCTGCCCCAATTGTGAATACTTTAAAATACATTAAGAGCCTCTGAATAAAAGTGTATGGCAATTCAATTAAGTGGAATACTGATTTCTAATTAGTATTTAATTAGAAACTGAATGCAGATTGGGAAAATAGTGGCTTACTTTTACTAATTACAAAACTATGTTTGCTGCATCCAATTAGCATGGTGGTTTGTAAACTCCTTGCACATGAAAGCAATGAAATGAAATTGTATGTATCCCATGCAACATGTTTGGTTTATGCTGTGACTTATCTACTGTGATGCATATTTTTGATCATGTAAGTGGTGGCCTTGTGTAGTTAAAAATGTATACATGTAGGACTTGAGAGGAAAACAATCAGCAGTTAATGTGTAATGTTTATCTGCACTTAACTTAGATGGGCTATTCTCTCTCAGACCTGCAGGATTTTTCCCTGTGCAGATCTAGTGCCTGTGTAACGGCTACAGTCCCATCTGAGCCTGGCCCTTACAGCAACAGCTTTCCTTCAGAAGACACTACAGTACCCAGGAGCAGAAACATTTGTTTTGGTACAGACGTAGAGATCCAGCCTCAGGGAATTTGATGTGCCCAGTATGTTAAACCTGTAGCTTTTTCTGCCCGGCAAGCACAGGAGAAGGAATTTTGGGTGCTCCTCCTCACCATGCAGAGTACTCTGAGGATGCAGAGGAATTGGGTATCTGAGAACTGTGAATGTGTAGAAATTAATATCTTTATTGGTATGTCTCAGACTTGATAGAACAATTGCACAGAAATGTAGCGTGTCTGTTCATTTGTCAGTGGGGATTTAACCCAGTCACTTAGGTATATAATCAATCACTGTTTGGATTTCAGCCTGGTGAGTACCTTTGTATCAATGAAGCAACCACAAGAGTGATTAGAACAGTTAGTTTTCTAACATGAACAGGTAATAAAAAAATCCTCAAAATCAGCTGCTGAGAAAGTCTTATATAGATGTCATAATTCATGAAAATTAGAAATTTTAGAGTACTGTTTGATTTTGTTACACATGTTAAAACTCCCTGTTTTTAGCACGCCTCAAAGATTTATGTGCAAGAAACCTTACCGAGGTAGATATTAATGTTTCTCAATATATTACTCAAAGACAAGTTTTTTTAACTTTGCTTATGTAATATCAGACATGTAAATCCGGAAGAAAACAAGATGAAAACTTTGTGTTGATAAAAGGCAACTAAAGGTCTGAAATTTGTCCTTACAAGCACTGCTCATTTTTATTACTTTGCATTTGTCAGCTCTGTAGACTGTTTCTCTAGGAAAAGCTAGATAAATATAATCTTGGTGGTCTTTTCATAGAAAGATATTAACAGACATTCTACAAACGTCTTTTTAAAAATACATATGTAGAAGGTGAGAATGACTTTTGGACATACTTATTTCATTTAATTGTTGGTAATATACAGTGAATAATAACTGCAAAAATACATTCGATCTTCCAGATGGTCTTTGAGGTTCTGACCCTTCAGTGAGCTTTGGATGTAGCCAGGGCAGCTGTGAAGAAGGTCAGGATCAAGGAGAGGTACAAAGCCTTTGTGGGCTTATGGCTGAGATCCTGTGCCTCTTCAAGCCCAAACATCCTGTTTGTTCTCACTGCTCAGCTCTAGCCCCCTTTGAGCTTCTGGTGTGGAGAGACCATTGGCCACAGACGGCAATGAGTTTATGAATATCAGTTATTGACTTGTAAAGGAGATCTAGCAAACCTGCTGGCACTTTCTTCTTGCCCTCTTCTACCTCAAGAACATTTCGAAGAGGCAGAAGGTGAAGAAGGAAAACTTTACCGTGATACAGTCTTCAGATTTTCTGTGGGCGGAAATCACACCAGAGCAACCACACGCATCCCCTTTCTTCCTAAGGATGTGTTTTGCCTTGCAGCTGATGCGCTCGTTGCACTGCTTTTAGCAGTTGGTGTAATTATAAAGAAATCTTTCAGCTCGGTTTCCACAAAGTACATGGGTGATTTAGAAGAACACATTCTTCGTAGTGAACGATGCGTTGCAAGCTAAGGGAATGTAACATTTTCTAGGGACAGTGGATTACTTGCTGCTATTTTAAGGGGATTTGTGAGGCTCGGTTATTTTCTGAAGAATAGCTGAGAAAATTCCAAAAGCTTTTGTGAAGGAATTATGTTAGTGACAGTATTAGTTATTTAACAAAATTTCTTAGAAGGTATTCACCAAAACCAGAAAATGTTACTGAATAGTTCTATTTATCCTTCACCTGCTAAATACAGTAAAAAAGCTCTGGTATAATTTCTAACTATGAAGGGGAGAAAAACCTAAATTTTAAATCCCTCTTTCTCTTTTTTAAAGAAACCATAATTTTGACTAATGCAGAATCAAAGAAGCACTCCTATTTAATTTGTCCCATGCCTTGTAGTGTGCAATACCTGTAATCTAAAGGTTATTTTATTGCCCGCAGTACAGTTAAAATTCAATTTTCAAACTCCCTGCTCCTTTAGAGATATTAACTTGCCCTTGTCAGTATTCCATTAAAGAAATGTCTGTGCCTCAAAATGATTTGTGGTCAACTTATGTCAGGAAATTGTCATGAGGTGTATGAAGAGACTGTTAATCCATAGTACATTTTTAAATTTTATACCCGAACACTAAGAAATGGATGTAAGTCACGATTAGCTGTATTTCTTTTCTATTTTACTCTGCTGTAGAAAACTGATAAATATAATATTAAATCTGGTGTATTATTTGTATCCTCTTGGCTGTTATGGGACAGAATGTAAATCATGTTTAAATAACTAACAGCATTTTGAAAGGCATCAGAACCTTAAATAAATCATTTGAAACTGTAATCCAAACTAAATTGTTCTTTTAGAGTCTTGTGCTGTTAATGCTGAAGTTGACCTTAAGCTGAAACATCAATGGCTACTGCTGGTTGTGTCCACTGCTGCCATAAACAAAATCACAGCATACTGGCTTCTTTAAATCATAGACAGCTGTATGAATTAATTTTCTGCTATCGATTGGATAGATTAGGCGTCATTTCACTGTTTAGGAGGTCTATCATGGAACAGTGAAGGTCAGAACATGAAATTAAACTGTACCAATAAATACGCTTTTTATTCTTGATTTACTTGATTTATGGTTTACTCTCCAACCCCCATAAGCATGCAAAACAAGTAAGAATCACATGGATAGACCTGCAGGCATTGCGCAGGTTAAACCTGCCAAGTAGTAGTAGTAAACAAACCCTTAAAAGAAACAAGTTTTAGGGAAGTTAATGGTCTTCTGAGGCTGAGTTAGCTGAGACAACTTTGTGGTATGATTAAAAAAAACAATGTCAGGAATAAGTTGATGCTGAATTTGGTCTTTGAGCGAATGGGGTCCTGACTCTTCTCTCAGTTACTTTGGATCAGATCAGGAATGGCTGTAGCTCCTCTAAAGATCTGAGGGTGAACTTCCCAATGCAGGGACTGTCGCCCTTTGATGCTCAGTACACACAGGTGAGTTGCCCTAAAAGTGTTAGGGACTATGACTGAAACACTAACACCGCTTCCAGCGGTGCCAGGCAGTCCTAGACCAGCTCACGTTTGAGTGGAGATGCCTGTGGGAAGGCTGCTGTGCAGTTCAGGTTGTTGATCCTAACAAGGGTTTGTCACTGGCAGTGCAAAACTTGGACCGTGAAGAACAAAAGGCATTGTTGCTCTTGCTTGGTTTTAAGGTAATAGGTGATGAGAACTGTCCAAGCTGAATTCATCCCTACCGTGACAAAAACAAGGAGAACATTGAGAGCTTTCTCTAACCCTGATGATGGGGCTATGGTGGCCACAGAGCTCATACCCATGAGACCCAGATGGTCACTCCAAAGAGCTGGTGTGTGCTGAAGTGTTTGACACAAAGCAGTTATTGGGTCAATGGTGCCAGCGGATCTTCAAGCAGCCTTACTGGAGGCTCCTGCCTCCAGTCAAGGAACTGGGAGTCTAAAAGTTAGGTAAATCTCTTGTGTGTTAAGTCTTCAACTTACCTGGAATGAGACTTTTCCACGAACACATTTTGAAAATAAGCTTCTAGGTCGCACTACTGAAATTATCCTCTATATTTAGAGTGACAATATGGATGAAATTTTAATTTTGTTTTTTATTAGTCTTTTAATATTTTTAAAATATTTTAACATTAATAATATCTGAATTCTTAACTATACCATAGATGAGAGACTTGGACAGTTAAAGTTTTGTTAAATGGTGAGAGGCAGCAGTGGAAATCATGTTGTGAATTCAGTTCATGAGCAAAGAAGCCACTTACTCTTTTCCCTTGCTTATGAAGAGATAATTGCATTACTAATGTACTGAGCCATATGTTTTAGTAATAATATACTTACCTCTTTCATACAGCAGCTTCATCAGTAGATCACAAATCACTTTACAAAGGAAGTAAATGTAATTACCCTCATTTTATGCCACAAACTCTGTGAAGAAACACAGAAACTCCATAAAGAAATATTGTGCTGCATTTGTACTTAATTGTAATAAAATTAATGTTATTATCAACCTTGTATTCATAAACCATCATAGTCACTGACAGAGCTAAGAATCTTATGACTTTTTGAATAGTCACAGAAAGCAGAATTCAGGTTTAAATTTTTTGAATACTTTGATTCTCTTTATTCAAACCTATTTCTACATAATTATTTCAGCTGTATTCTCGAAGCTGGTAGTTAAGGTTCTCATAAGATTTTTGTCTGAACCTGAGGTTTCTGTGCAGGTAAAGTAGGTGATATTAAGAACAAGATGATAAAGCAAAGTAGAATGTAGGATTTCTATCTCACTTTAAATTCCAGTATATCAAAATACTGACATTTCAATTTCAAAATATTTTTTTTGAACTGAGAAATGCAAGTCCTGCTATGTACCTAACTATGTTATCCTCTAGCCTCTATAAAGCACCTTGCAGTTTGTTTAGAGAGGAATATGCACTTCATTATGAGATGATAAAGCCCTAGAACCTGAGCCCCCCAAAAAGAATAAGGTCCCAAACAGCAACTGCCATCAAATACTGTGCTAATAAGATGCTGACTAATTTTTATTTTTTAAATCATTCAAAATACAATGTTTTGGGGAAGTTAAAAAAATGAAATATTCTGCTTCAATTTCAAGCAAACCCAAATTAATTATAACAATTTTGTTCACCAAATTCTTTCCCTATCCCTTATTTTTTCTCTCTTCCTTCTTTCTCATGATCTCAGTGCCCCACTAAGATTGCTTCTGTAGACAATATGACGAGTTCAGGAATTTGATTTCACTCACATGTAAAAAAACAGTACTGCTGGAGAGCATATCACAGCTACTGAAACTGAACTGGAGCAGGGGAAATATTTGCTCATTTGAAAACTTGCATAGTTTTCCAAGTAAATGAATACTGAAACTGTTCAATATCTGCTTCATCTAGGGCAACATTTCAGTAAAGCTTTCTAATTGGTAGGGAGAGAAATCTTAACTTCCTTTTGGAATCTAGACATCTTAAAACTTTTTCACCAACATTTAAATATCGTTTTTCAACTGACCAATATTTTGGCCAAGTATTTCTAATAGGAATTGAGAACATGATATAGAGAGGTTGATTGGAAAAGTACGGTGAAATAGCAGATACAGTTGTATCTGCAACAGTGTGCAAATATAATCTCCAATTCTGTTCCTTGAAAAGATTTGCAGTTTTAATATCACTGCTGAAGGAATAATCTGAGTGAGCTGTTGAGATTTTTTTTTTTTTAAATCAATACATACTTCTGAGTTTGAGTGAATACTTTTACTTTGGAGTTCCATTTAATTATGTATTTCCTTGATTTATGTTCCTGAGTTCTGTAAATACCTGACACAAAACTACGCTGCTATTTAGCTACTTGCACATGTTTATAAAACCCAGCTTGTTTGCGGTTTGTTTGTTTTTCCAAATTACAATGTGTAATGGTAAAACCTATCAGTTTGGAGATAGGAGTTGTTTGGTTTCTTAGGAGAGAAGGGAACTGATTAACTGAATTTTTGAGATAAGATTCATTGTAGTGATCTTCACTCTGTTGTACAACTGATCAAAGGAACCAGTTAGAAGTGACAATCTAAACATAACCTGCTGTTTCTGTGGCTCTGGGGACAATTAGGCACAGGGATAGCTTGCCTAAGACAGAGAATCCTTATCATTGGGGGCTTTTGAGAAAAAGATATACAAAAATCTGTCCAGAACAAGGCAAGCAGAATTCATGCAATGATTTCCTAGTGCTGCCTGCAATTCCGTGATGCAATGACTAATAGATTGTTAGGAGTAGCTAAAAACCTAGTTGTTCAATAAAAGTAAAGCAGTTTTTGCTTTGCATAAAGACAAGCATATGTTCATTCCTTCTATAAATTACAGTAAAATAAATTATACTTTCCTAACAGTATTGGTAACTAGGTTTTTTATTTTTTTCTTCTTACAGCAGAGTACTGTAGTTCCTTATTTCTTCAAACGCTGAGCCCTACATATTATGCTCTAATAAAAAGTAATAAAGGCATTTGCGATTTTCTGTGAAGAAAAATCTCTTCTGTAATAGTTTGTTCTGCTGACATTTTGGTGGAAATTGTTCTGGATTCTTCAGATTTATAATGCATGAAAGACATGAATTGATACAGCTCATAATAGCCAACTCAGAAAATTGTAGGAAAAATCAACATATGATACACTTAACGAGAGCCTTTATAGGAGTGCGTCCTCGATTTATTTTTTTCTCCTTCCTTTCAGCATCATGCATAGATGTGCTGGTGTGTTGGTTTTGTACTTTAAACAGCCTGGCTCGCTCAGGAGGATCTGTGCATTAGCAGCTGCTCCACTGCCTCCAGCTGCCTGGTGCTAGTGGTCAAAAGCAGTAGAATTTCAGGAGTGGATGCAGAAGGCCCAAGTGTAATGTGCTCGTTAGCGGTTAAACTCTGCCCTTCGGTGCCTTTGTGCTAGGCAAAGCTGAATAGTATGACTCCTGGTAGGCAAAAGCTAGAAGGTGAGCTAGAAGCAGTCAGAAATGGTCTCCTTCAGTGTATTTCTTATGTGTGAAAATTAGCAACTCCACTTACTAGTACACTGAACGACCCATTTAAAACAGGTTTTGCTGAAAATCTATTTGAGTCACACCATAATATCCTTTAATTAATGTATGTAACCAAAGTTATTGTTAGCAACCATAAGAAAATACACAGCTCAGTTGAGCTGTACAATGTAGAAATTGAGCACCAAACCAACATACAGGGCCTTACTGTAATCCAAAGAGGTGACAGGGAGAGAGAGAGAGATATATAAAAAACATATATAATATGAGCGCCATGGAAGAAGGAAGGAAATGGCTTCTTCTGCCTTTTAAAATACAATAGACAGTAAAATTGGATGCTGGGAATGATTCAGTGCATGTGTTAGAGTGTGTGGGGGGGAAGTCTGTAATTATGAGCAGATTGACAGTTGTGTGCACAGTAATTCCCTTCTGATAGATGGCCAGAGTGCTAATACTGGTGGGCATACATGAAGAAATATATGAAGAACAGGCCAAGAATACCTGCTTTTCCTGGATCTGATCCCTGGAACCAGGCAAGCTTTGTGAGTTACTTCCTATAATTAAAGCATTCACCAATTCACATTTTTCTCCAATGGCTCTAGAATGTTTTCATTTATTTTAAAATTAATTAATTAGTCTTTTCCAACATCAATTTTGTGATTATTTTTTAATATATATCTTATAAAATATATCCAGGGATAAACTTTCAAGGCTCATGAATTGCTGGGCCAGAATTGGCAACGCTGAAATACAGTTCTTTCATTTCGCCACAAAATCTTCATATCCTAGTTGTCACCAGTTTAAAAAGATGATTTTAAAGCAGTCAATTGGCCTTTAAATGCCTTCAGAGATCCCACATAATTACACAGATGCCAAGCTCTACCCACAGGCAATCTGCAAAATTTCCTAGTGCTCATAAATTGCCTTCATCTAGACTAAAAAAGAAACTATTACCCTTGTTAATGTATCTGATTTTAAAATGACCTGGATCTCATGATAAATCAATTTTAACTTCCCTTCTTTGTTAATCTTTACAATAATAAAATTTATGAAATATTTAAGATCTTAAATTAAAAGCATTTATCCATTAAGGTAATTTATTAAGAATGGAAGTCAACATTATGTTATAGGTGTCTCTCTATCAGTTGAGGACTTCTTGGGCAGGTAGGAGGGCAGTAAAGACACATTATGCCAAGTGACTTCATTAGCTTTGTACAGAACAGATGGGCTTTTCTATTACAGGAATATCTGGCGAGAATGTTTTGAAACCTCCTGTAAGAACGCTTAGTCTATATTTCCTATTTCTTGTTTGTGTTGATCCCACCGTACTTGCTTGCTTTGTAAGATGCATGGGCCAGATGTTGTCACATTTACCGTTATTTTAGAAGTCTCTTCTCTTTATCTCCAGCCCAAAAGCAACGGCTGTCCCTAATAGTATGGAGAGTTTAAAGAATGTGAGTCTATGGCTGATTAGTAAAGAGTGGAGCTCGATCCTCATCCCCAAAGCATGCAGGACTGAAAAAGGAAATAGAGAAGGTATTTGACACAGTGCATGGGAAGTGCAGAAAAGGCTTCTGCCCTACTATAAATACAGAAGCACATAAACACATGCACAGTTGCAAACACTAAATATTTAATATCATGGCTATGGAACGGAAGGCTCCATCTAAGACCCCTACAGTCACATTTTCTGCACATGAATGTGTCTGGCTTGCTAAGCAACTCTGCGTTTTATACGTTTAAAGTAGCACTAGCACAAATCATACCACACCTATTTAATTTGTCATTGTTAAATAAAAGCATTAGAGGACTGCATATTGCTTGCTGTGCTTTGTGTTTTGAGTTTTTTTCCCACATGATGTGTTGGGTTTTGTTTTTGGGTTTTTTTTTAATAAAAAAACCAAACCACAAAATGAATCTGAAGGAAATCCTAAAGCCAAAAGCAGGAGTAAATATGCAGATGATCATTGATGAGAAAATGCAGAACATTTGGCAATGAGCGAAAGAACCTAACTCTAAGTCATCAGGTAGCATGCACACTAGATCTCTAAGTAGTTCAATTTCTAATTTGGAGAACTAAATTAAAGGTGTGGATATTTACATCACATCCTACGTTAAAATAATCATGTACAACGGGTGTTCATCATAATCCAGGAGCCAGAAGAATCTTAGTTTTCTGGGTTTACGATGTTACTCTTACCCTGAAAAAGGCCAGTGTTGACTTGCGTGTGAAACCTGAACTGTCTTCTCAACCCCCTCCGAGGTTTCACGTAGTCATCAGTTTGTCAATAAGCAGAAGCTTGCTGCTGCTACTATGTGCCATTACTGGAGAATGCAAATCTCTGGATATCAGCTTTGACTATTTCTCCAGGACTAGCCACACAGCTAAACAGTAAAATTAAGACTACAACCTGCTCCATAATGCTCTAAAAGAAAAAAGCTAATTATCAGTTGAGTCATTTAGAAGAAATTAAACAGAAACATGTTTTTAAAAGCTATAACAATGCTATTATCTTAAACCGGTAAGAATAGGAAGGAAGAATGCTAAAGAACAGTAGCAACTTAATGTGGGAATAAAAGAGGTCTCACAAATAGGAGCTGAAAAGGTACCACTTATTTATAATGACTTAGGGTATAGGTATAGTACGCTCTATAAATAAGAGAACAGGAAGGGAAGATAGTCACTATATGTTTGTTCAGTTGAGAGCTTCAGGTTGTCAAAAGGAATGATACAACTAGTATACTCTTTCATAAATCTAAACCAGGATAAGATTTTTTCAGCACTACAACATTTTTAAAAACCCTCTCATGATAATTTTTAAATGTTCTCTTGTATCCACTTCCTCACTGTGGGATTTATTTAGTTGCCTATTTATACGTAAGATTAAAAGACCTGAGAATTATATACCCAAGATAATACTTAGTAACCTCTGGTTATGCTTTTTTTGTAATATTTTTCTAAGAGCTGGACTCCCTGTGGATGTAGGGCTGTCAAACAGGCAGGCATTCAGATTGCTCAACATGTTCTGGCTGATTCTCAAGAGCTGTGTTAAGGCTCTGCCGATCCACAGGCCTTTGAAGGGTTTGCATCCTGGAAAAAGCCAGAGCTGCTCTTTGGGTTTGGGGGGGGTCGGATTTGGTTGGGTTTTTGTGTCTATGAATGTGTGCCCGTTCCTTCCTAACAAGGGGATATAATCTGCAACTCAACCATATAGCGTCTCAGGGCCACAGCAAGACTTTATTCTGCTCGTTCATCTGAAGTTGCTCTATACTGATCTTTGCATTAGGCTAAAGGAGTTTTCTCTGGTCCAGTCTTTCACCTGAGAGCAAGATTTCAGCCTGATGATTCACTGTGATTTCAGCCATGAGTCAGGGAGTCTCAATGCCCAGTCTGTTACCAGCCTGAAAAAGAAACATATATCTTTTCCTTTTTCTCTTTTCCTTACAGGTTGTCTACATGAGTCTCTGTCAGGAGCTGGGATTGACAAAACTTGTAGTTTTGGAAGCAATATAAATACTTTCAGTGCAACATTACTATAATTTGCAGGAAGCAAAGCTTGGGTTTGTAACTTCTCCCCCCGCCCCCCCAACTACAGAATAAATAAAGACAATAAAACATTTTGCATTTTCTGAGACTGAAGGCTGCTAATCTTGCCCCAGGCCTCCAAAAGTATAGGCAGTCAAGAGATGCAAACAAACTCCAAATCATTTTCTGAGTTGACATGGTCCCATGAGTTACTGTTATAAAACAGTGAACCTGGAATTCGAAACAGGCTAAGCTGTTTGCTTCTGGAATAGCTCTGTTCATTTCCTTGAGTTGCTTTGGCATAAAGGTATTCCTAAGTTCTGATCTTATGAATGCTAAACTGTGTAGGCTGCCAACTCAAGGCGCAATAGCGAAGATCGCCTATTAACCTGCATTAGCTGGAGGCTCTCTGGCAGCCAAAGGGAGCATAGGAAAACTGATAGAACCTCTAAGAGTTCGGGTGAATTTGCAACGCAGACAAAAATCATAGAAAACAGAGGGAATTATGTGATTTAGGATTGTTTTGAAAGACTTGGATGTTGATGATGTGTAATATTGTTACAGATTAGCGTTTCTGCAGTTGTCTCCCTTGTGGAATGATTGCTTGAGCCTATTCCTGTAAATAGTTCTTTAAGCTCAGCTTAAAATAACATTTTTGCCATTTCTTACATAAATTTATGGTTTCCTCTTTTGCTCCTGCCCACAAGAATATCTGATTATCAGTGTTCACTGCAATCTCTGTGGGAATAAAATCGCAGCTAGCGTTGTGCTCTGACTGAGCTCATTCGCTTGATTACTGTCTTTGACTCCTGATCGCAAATGAGCTTGTAACAATAAAGCCATACAAAAGAAATGAGAAAAATGTCAGAGCCAGATCCGCCAGTCCCTCATGAGGACTGCAGGATTGACAGAAATACTTAGTACAGCTGATGAAATGAGAAAAATAATACCTCATCTTTGAGCTCTGAGCTATAAACCTTTCCACTTAGCAGAGCTCACATTTACAAGGATTGTTTGTTAAAGCATCCTGTATCTCTGTGCTGTCTCTCAAATGCAGGTTAATCACATTTATTTACTTAATATTTTAGAAAGAGAAGTTCTGAACATTAGGGAAAGTTGATACGTTGGCTTTTATTTGACAGTTTAGTATATTGCAAAGGACATTGCCTTTCATGGAAAGCTGAGCTGGGGATGTCAATGAGTGCCTCTGAGTGCCAATTTAACGCTTCTGAGCTTCTCTGTAAGTGAAACTTTTCTAGCGTGGTGTTTTGATCAATCAACAGCAATTCCAGCCACGTCTCATCTAACTCTTCCTCCCTTCCCTTCCCAAATCAAATTGCCTTGCAAGTCATTAACATTTTTACTTGATTTTTGAAATGTTTTAAGTGGACAGTGTGGTTTTCAGCTACTGCAAATCTCTTTATGCACCATTCTCAGAAAATGCCTTAATGTTCACTGACAGAATTGGGCTTCTCTCAAAATAATATGGCAATAGCTTCTCCCTTCTTGCCTCCTTATTGCAAAATCCATTAATGTGGCATTTAGAGAACTCAGATGTAGGAAAGAGAAGTTCAATTCTTAAATAAATCCAAGAGCATTAAAATCCCTTCTTCCAACCTAGGAGAAGACTCTGCTAATATACCAGGTCATGTACCATCGTAAGGGTGGGAGCAGCTCCCTTCTCCACTTTCATTTGTTCTCTCATGCAGAAAATGATTCAATGGACTGAAAGCACAGCCAAGTCAGATCAGAACATTATAGACCAGCAGTCAGGGTATTTACCTTGGAGAGAAGAGTCCATGGTTCCAGTTCCTTCTTTGAGTACTTTTTTAGAAATTAAACGAAACATTCGTAGAACAGAAACAATAAACTAGCACTCTTCTTCTAGAAGAGTGCCCTAACTAGTGAGCTTCAGAGCCATGCTCATGCTTGCCATCATTTTCTGGTTCCACACGGACATGCAACAAAGCATATCTATGCTTTCATAACTGTAAAACAGTTAAATGGAGTTAGATGAACAGGTTAAAACTCTATTTACGTACTGCATGTGGTTTTGTATTAAGGCAATTTAAATTCTTCTCAAGAATAGTTATGATGCTTGTCTTCCATCAAGACAGGCTTAAGCTGGAAATACCCTTATGATAAATTACAATAACAGTAAAAAAAGGTGCTTCTGATATTTGAACACTTTTTTTTAACAACTTTATGACTTCATTTTGCAGTTTTGCAGACAAGGAAGTTACTTTATTGCAGATTGCTTGTTGGTTATTTCTGAAAGCATTTATTTTGAAAATAAGTTATTTTCAATGCTAGCTTCTTGGACTTCACAGATCAGAATTTAGACAGAAAGCTTCTTTAATTGTCTTGCATGAGATTTTGTGTGGTTTGAGGGCTGATACTCATTCATAGACATTGCTCCTATTTTGCTGTGCAGGCAAGATGCCTTTGAAGGCATTTTGAGATGCTGCAATTTTAGGTTAGAGTTGTAGAATTGCTAGACCTTCTCTACTAAAGAAATGTAGCTTTTTAATGTTGACCTAAGAAGTGGTCACACATTTTGAGCAGAATATCTGATTTCTTTTTCTCTTTTTATTATTTACTTAAATGAAGACATTTTCAACCAAAGAAGGTTGCGTGATAAAATTTTTTGCAACCATTTAAAAATAACATCATTTGGTAGGATGCATTCCATAGTCTGTGCTTGGAGGCAAAAAGATGATGAGCATGTCTGCAAAAGTAGGAGGACAGTTTCTTAAATAGGCTCTTACTTTTTGTTCAGACATTCCTGAAGCTTCTAACTGTCATTTTGTTTCATTAATATTTTATCTTGACAATATGTGTTATTTTGGTTTGTCCTGAGGCTAAAGTTGAAGTGCTATCACCTGGGCAAATCACTCTAGGGATGATTTAGAAATCTTTACAAAATCATACTAATTGCAGAATGATAAATTAATGAAGCTCCTCAACATTTATTCACTTGGAATAATTCCCAGATAATAAAATATAGTAAAACGGGTCATTTTGCTAAAGTAATTTTCTTTTGCTGAGCATAAAAAAATGAATGTAGCTGCTTACCTCCGGGGTATCTCTAACATAATAGTTTAGATGACTGTGAATCCTGTAAATGAGCTTGGTTTTGAAAGTTCAGTGATTTACAGGCAACGTTTGAAGTCAGTCTTTCTGCAAAGACCAGAGGTCTCTAAGATAAGCAGTCTGCTGCATGTGAAAAGCGTGTTCAAACTATATATGGCTCAGTGTAGATGTGTACAATACCCATAGGCCATATAGTGGTTCACATTTCATATATGAACGCTAGTCATATAAAGAAGCACAAAAGAAAAAAAATTATTCAATTGCAGCCTTTTCATATTAACTTTGATTGCTATTGTTAACAAATTATTCATTCAGTCTAGTGATATGTATGCAAATAGAGGTGGGATTTATAATTACACATACTCAGAAGGACTATGCTTGCTTAAGTGATCAGACTTCATCTGAATTTCCCAAGTATGAAGGAGATGAAGTAAAGTCCAAATGGCTTGGCTCCTCTCAGATTCAGCATTTCCTGGTTAAATACACAGCAATACAAGAACTGGTGGTAGCCTCCCTTTAACGGCCCCGTTTCATACTCCTCTGCACTATGAAAGGAAAAGAGAAACCAGTTGCAGCTCCGTTGCTGTGGATTCACATGTAGCATGCTGGGGACCTCCAGTAAGTGGAGAGCTGTTTCTGTGTAGTGCTGATCAAACACACCTTTAACTGTAGTTTTCTGGCTATTTTTCTTTCATAACAAATGCTTCTCATTGTACACGCAAAAGGCGCCTCTGATTCTGTAAGTGAAGTGTGCTGAGGTAATGCCTCGTAGGAGTTGTATTTTACTTTCCTCGTGTCTCAGGGGTTTTTATCACCCATGTAGCTGACAAATGCTTAGATAGGCATTCCCAGATGTGTCTTGTTTCCCTCACCACATGCATGGAAACATAACCTGCATAAAGACATGGCACCCCCAGCATAAGAGCAGAAGGCACCCAGCTGTGTTACTCAGGAGATACCACAGCAACATCTCTGAATTCAAATGTGTGAAGAAGCAGAAGTGATCTTAAGGAATCATGGACAAGAGCAGAAGACAGCTCTTATTCCTTCCTGTCAGGCTTAGCATATATCATGTGTTCTCCTCCCATTTAGATTATGGGAAGGAGTTGGGGGGATACATGGAGCAGAGCTTGTTTGTGCTCCTGTGGTTGACAGGTGATGGAGAGGCTGCTGGTTTGCGCTAACCTAACCTGCAACTGTGTTAGAGAGAAAGAAGTGTACGGTTTGCTATCTGTCCTCTGCTGTGCTGAGAGGAGCTTGGGGCATTGGAGTATTTGGCCCTGGTTTCAGAATGAGCTGTTGGGAAAAGGGTGTAAAGGGGAAATCTGTGCATTTGTGGACTGGTGTAAAGTGTATGGGTTGGTTTTTTTTAATTTTGTTTTATGTATATTCTCTACTTTTTCCTCATATGGAATAAATAGTAAGTGCAAAGTTAATTACTCTTGCCTTTGTAACTTTCTCCCATGAGTCATTCTCTCTATTTTTGCCTTTCTTTTCCAGGAGTATAATTATTTCTCAACTGGGTTTTTTCCCAGTTGTAATTCTTTGCATGTTCTATCCTAGCTTTGCAGTGTAGCTCTAATATATTAAACAAATGTATGCTCTAAGCATTGTGTCAAAGCTTGATGTGAGTACCTGACAAATAATCAACATTTTGTTACTTCTTACGTAGATCTAAGATGGAGGGACAGTCACGTAATTCCCTGTCACTGGCTTTCCCAACTACTCGCAATTTTTACCTCCCAAAGCAGGGGTTAGTCAGGTTGGCTGAACAGAGCAGGACAGAACTACCATTTGGTATGTCTCAAATTTCCCAACTGTTTTATCTATACCAGAAAAATCGATGAGTTGGGAACAGAAGTGCTCCTCTACTTTCAAAATAAAACCTGATATTCTTCTGAAAGCTGTGTCAGCATCAGAATAGCAACAGTTGGACTCTTTCCATCTGTACTTCTTGTTGCTGGATTAATTTTAGATGTGCTGCATATGGGTTATGCCTAAACCGTTGTTTTCCTGTTTTTGTTGTTGCTGCAATTGGCTCCACAGTAAGTAACTCTTCTGGGAATTTCATGGTCCAGCAAGCAAGCCTGCTCTGACAGGGCTGTTAGCCCTGGGAACAGGAAAGGAAGACACATACTGAAACCTAAAAAGTAACCATACGTGCATTGAAAAAAGACATTCATGCAACCTGTGGCTGGGAACAGGAGAGGCAGCCACCAGCACAGACTCCATTAGTCATGGCCGAGTCGGCTGCTGTGCTTTGTCCAGAGCTGGGTGTTGTTAGCTCATGAAATTATCACACTCTGGAACTCAATTTAATTAAGATGCAAATAGCAAATCTAGTTTAATTTGTTATACTTTACCCCTCAAAGATTTTCTAGTGACTTTTGCAATGATAATAGAAACAGAAACTGATAGTTACATGACAAAAATATATTCTCTAGTAACTGTGGCCTAGTTTTTCTATGTAGATTTCCTCTATTTTACAGCTGCTGGTTGTTTAAATAGTAGTGCTGGGTCTATTGCCATTTATATTAGTCAGTAATTCCTTTATCGCTGAAAATAAAGCTAACACAGGGAAATAGGACTTTTGTTTTCTTTTAATTGAAAAAGTTGAAATCTTACTTTAGAAAGAAAAGCACCCTTTGGTGATAATGTTCACAGAAAGTTGTGTAAATGAAGCCAAAGAAAACAATGTAGCCTTTTTAAACTTGGAACCTTCTCCAGCACTGCACCATTCTTGTAAAATATGTACCCAGGAAGAATAAACACTACTGATTTTTTTAAGGCACTTAATTAAACTTTTTTTATGCGTGGCCCTTTTTTTTTTTTTAAATGAGCTTTTACTGAATGTAACAAGAACGAACAATTTAAAGTGGTTGTTTAATCAGTGGACTAACATTAGCATTAAAAATCTCCTTGAGTTGAAGCTGCAGGGTGAGATTCGTCTGCTAATGCTGACCATGTGCTGCCTCCTTCTCTTAGGCATCGGTATGGGTTTTGTACTATTCCCATGTTTTTGAACACAAAAATAGAGATAAAACACACAGAATGGAGTTTGTCCTTGAAAAATTATGGTATCCTTTCTCCAACTAATGGAACTCAAAGGCAATGGGTTTAGGGTCGAGTTTCTTTTCCCCCTTTTTTACTCCAAGGTGGAAAAAGTGACGGCTTATTCCAGTACTACTTTCTAAAACATTAAATGACAGTTTCTGCGTATGCCGCGGCAGAACTGCAGCAAAACAACTGGAATGGAGAGCGGACCAACAAATGAGGTTATCACTGACTTTTCCTGCTGGAAGAGGGACATAGGTGTTTGACTGTCAATGTGGGGACAGGCTATGTGCAATGGAGGTGTGCATCTACAGCACTTTGGGAGGAGGGTATTTGAGGCATTTCATCAGCAATAGTTAACAGTTTGTAAAGTTGAGAGAGCGAGCAACTCAGAGTAAAAAACATGAGAATGAATGCCACGTAGAAATGTTTGCTGTGGAGTTGTGTGAGACGGCGTGAGCTGCCCTAACCACTCAATCTATTGGCAGAAGGGAGGCTCTAGACCTTGCTGGATCCTGCACTGAAACAGTTCAATGAGTGACCCAGTCGCGAGCCACCGCCTTCCCTCAGATGGCCACACACAGAGGCAGGCTCTTCCTTCAGGCCAGACCGGCTCTCGCCGGCTGTTGCTGCCACTTGCAGCAAGCCCCAGCAAGCGTTGGAGGGTGGTCATGGTGCAGGATGGGCTCTAGCCAAGAGAGGCAGGAGGGAGGAGGGAAACCTCCCACTCGGGCAGTAACGAGCTCTTGGATCTGCTCAGCCATCTCTTGTAACTTCTTTCTAAAGGTTCACTGAGCCTCTTAAAATAGAGAAATTATAAAATTGCTTTAGACAAGTAATTCCCATGCAGAGTTTGAGGGGTGGTTGATTCAATGGATACTGCTGCTATCCACATATAGAAGGACCAAACGAAGAGGGAGAATTTGTTAACTGGCTTCATTTTTGCACTGAGCAATGCAAATTTCCCTAATAAGGGAATCTTGTGGGAAAACAAGGCAAAAAACCCACAAAGGCTTGTAATGTATACATCTTTTCCTTAATTGACAGCCTGTGACTACAGATCTTTCTTATTTCTCCTCTGTTGAATTAGCTATATATATTTTTGGGTCCTCTTCTGGACCTTTGTGTCCATTCCGTATCACATCCATTGCAGGCACACTTTATTTTTCTACTTATGTTTGTCAGTATTCTGGTGCCGTCAATTAATATTGGCATTTCAGCATAAATCTTCAGTGTAGCACAGAAGAATCACAAGCAAGAGTTAAGTTTTAGTACACCTGATAAAATTTTTATTCTGTGCAACTTTTTCTCTGCATCTAAATTTCTTATTTCAAATCTAAATTCTAATTAAACATTGTAAAAAGGAACTTTAAGCCTGCTTTGCAAGATAACTATGCACTGAGCTGAATAACAATGAGCGGAGATAAACATTAAAGTAGTCTTTCTTTAGTGTTTCCTGTTCATGAATGCTAACGTGTCTCTTCAGACGCTGTAGCATCTACAGTTGCATTTATATGCCTTTTGGGGGCAAAGTACCCATCAAAGTGATAGTTATATGTCAAATGGCAGGTGGAATAGTAATATATATTTATCATTTAATTTCTATACAGTTTTTTTTAAAGAAAATTAAGTTTTATTTTATGCAAATTGTAAAGTAAGGCCTGTGCCCTCATAATGAATCCTCCAGTACTGCTTGTATACAACAAAGAATGCAGCTTTTCCTCTTGTGCTCCCTGGCTGCTTTATTAAGCATGAGGGCTGTTTGTGTAAGGCTGTCGCAAATTGAGACCCCACAGATTTTGGCTCATGCAGGATGAACAATGTGGTACCACCCCTACAAATATTGGGAGTAGCCAAATGTCTGGCTAGAAATCCTCATTACTCATGTTTGCAAGATTAAATGTGTGTTTATAGTATAATACTGAGTATACTCACTATATTATATTGAAAATGCTGTAATTTTATAGGTTGCGTTCTCCATAACAAGAATCCCATGTATCATAGCTTATTTCCGCAAATGCTGATTACCTGTTGGTCACATAAGGAATATTAGTGTATGTTGGGGAACACCCACAGTTTCCTGGATATGTCAGATTTTATCAATAGTACAGTTTGAGAAAAAGTGTTGATTACGTAGGAGAGCATGCCCTCAGCTGTCTATTTAGTATGCTGAAGACTCTGGCTTACGGAAAATAGAAGCTGATATCTTATGTAATTAGACTCATTCAGGTAGAAAATCAGAAGTACAAATTGATGAAAAGTGAGCTAATGAAGATTAACAGCTTTGTTCTTCCTCCAATTATTTTCTTCTGTCACAGTAAAATTGTTTTCCCACTTACTTGCTGGCTATCTACTCTCCTCCCTAGGATGCAACCTGGGCTGTTCTGTGATTGTGTGATATTGTTGCTCCAGTTTAAAGGCCACCAGTTCACCCTCTGCATTGGGGCAGCATGATGAGTGTTTTAGCACTAGATTTTTGGCCTTTCAAGGAGCATCAGAGCTATTTCTTCATAAGTGGACACAGAGTCCCTGGGGGAAGAAAATTACTTAGAGTTTTCACCTAGCATTTTTCATAGTTGTGCTCTAACCTGCTCCTTGCATTCCCACGGGAGATCAATATAACAACCCCATCTTCTTGTTAAGTAGTAAATGACAGGGTTTCATCTCTACAATGTGTGTAGGTGAACTAAGTATAAGAAACTGTCGAGTATGTTTTTGAGGGAGCTCTTCTCAGGCAGAAAAAACATCAGGAGAGAAATTGGAAAGTTTCTCCTATGAGAGAAGCCAAGGGGTGAAGCTGATGGGTGGTCAATAAAGACAAAGGATGCTGGCATGCAGTGTTAGAGATGACCATCACAATGGGATACTCAGTTACGACTTGGATGGCCTAAATGACAGAAGGACTTAATGAGCAACGAGAAGACTTGCAGGGACAAAAGGGCAACCAGCACAGGGATTAAATGAAGGAGCGTAGAGGATCTACAAAAGTAGTTTCAGTGGCATTGTATTGAATAGAGGGAAAAAAGTTGCTAAGGTCAAGGTTTAAAAAAGGTAAGTTTAAGCATAATATGTTGAGATCTTGCAGATGTGGGTGGAATGGCAGAAAGGACGATGCAGTCTTTTGAGATACCTGGGTAAACAAAACCAGCAAAATCTGGAAAAAGCCTAAAAGTGCAGATCCAGAGGGATCATTGAAGTTATGAACTAAGTGGAGAGTAATTTAGAAATTCCAGGACTATCATAAAATATTTGTGAAAATAGTGAGATTTTTCTTCATCTGAACTGGTGCAGTTGGGTCACAAAATGCCCAGAGTTGATCATTCATGACATGTAGTCTCATTATCAGAAGAATTTTTTGTCTAAATCTGCACTCATAACATATGTAAATGAATTTATTTCAAAGATCTAAAGGCTGCTTAACTGAACTAATCACCTACCAGTGCAATATCATTAAGACTGCTGTGAGAAGAGCAGACTGTAGCTGTAGTTTACAAAATCAAACAAAAAGCAGTTTCTCTGAAATACTTCATCTGAGGCTATTTAATTTCAGCACATGCAAGCTGACTCCAAACACATCTAATTGTGAAATGTTTTTGGGAATGTGACGATAGTAGTGCATCACCTTGTCACCTTGGTTAGAAATTATTTCTCTACAGAAAAGCTTTCCTAGGCGAAATGCAAAAATCAGTTTCCCAGTCATGGTTATCTCATCCTGGCAGCTAGCACTATCAGTGCAAAGTAAGTTATGTCACTCGTTTGTCACTCCTGCCTAAATGGCTAAATGACATGTGGGCTTCTTTGCTTTTGTGATTTCCTTTACATCTTGCTGTTTGTATATCCATTATTCTCAAATATTCTCAAAATATTTAAGACTCTCATCTTTATTATAATCATGCTGTTAGGATTCATGTATCTTAAGTTCACTTTTTTTTACATTGTATTTTATTTAAGTTAATTTTTACAATACTTTAACTGGTGGTTAAACTATGTACAGGGATGTTACACTGCAGGTTGAATGAAAAACCTGAATAACTTAACAGTTTAAACTATAAAAGGAAGCTTTTCTAGACTGAACTGGTATATGCAAAAAGATAACAGAGAAAGAAAAAATTATTAAAAATTATAAAAATAAAACAAAAAAATATACAACATATATAAAACAAATAGATAAAAATCTTTTTTCAAAGTTGCTTCCTAAAAATTCATTGGTTTAGGATCAAAGCTCAAAGTGTATCACTAAACTGGAGGTCACCCTCTTTCCCCGTCTCCCATCAATACCTCCATTACAGACACTCTAGATACCAGAATGCTTCTTGGATCAGAAATAGCTGCTGAGTTGGTTTTTGCTGTGTTAATGCAGAGAGAACCCCATGGTTATGGTGTCACAAATTTTTTTATATTTATTTATGCCTTTGAAATAAGATCCTCAAAGAAAATATCAAACAAACAGAAGTTACCTTAGATGCAGCCATACTAATTCCTCTCTCTTTCCTCATTTTTGCCTAATGGGGCTCTGTTTCATCAGACCACTTGAGCTCCGCTTAGTCTTATTGATTTCAATGAGACTGGCACATGATTAAATGTGTGCTTACATGCTTTGCTCACTAATGAGGGAATTAAATGTCTGCTTAAATAGTTTACTGAAGCAGAACAATGTTCATTGCTTGCCTTTTAAATATGGGAGTGTGTATATATATATTCATATCTATAGATATACGCACATATATAAATACACACATGCACAATACTGCTCAGGTACCTAGCCAGCAGAGCAATAAATGCATTCAAATATTTCCCAGAGCCAAGTTGTCTCAGAACTGGAGTTGTACCTCACCAGACCTTTGCAGCATGGAGCTTTGCACTATGTAAAAGTGCTGCATGCCAGACCCTCTAGAGAGGACAATTCCATAAGGCTTCCTCTCTCAGTCAAGCCTAACAGAAATATTGGATAAAAATTCAAAATACAGTGAGTTCTGTTGTTGCCTAGATTTTGTGGCAGGTGGAAGGGACTAAAATAATGGTGTCAAACTTTACTGTGTTTGACGTGGTAATCAGATCTCATCTCATCTTCAGGTAGGTTTATTTGATGCCCAATACCTAAAGGTATTCAGTAGTCCTGAGAAAATATAGGAGAGTTCCCTGGCAAGCCTGCTGTCTCTGTTTTGGGAAGGGCTGCAATTTTATTTTAGTTTGTCTCTCACCTCTAAATCTCCAGGTTCCTGGTACTCTGCATCAATCTTCATACCTTTTACATCATTAATTTTGCCATTCTGGTTTCACCGTATGCTCCTATTTTTCAGCCATCTTCATCTTTTAGTGTCTGGTCTCTTTTTAGTTCAGCCTGCATTTGTTTCCTTGCTTCCATCATGAGTTATACTCTTCTGTGCACATTCTTTAATTTCAAGCCTCGCTTACTTTTTATCCCATTGATCAATCATATATGGTACTTAAAGTACAAGCTGTAGCGTACATATAGCCATCTGTAGGGCCCTATAGCATTCATATTCAGGGATTTATTACACCTTGTAGTCTATGCTATTAACTGAATGAAGGAGGTGTATTTGATATTCAGCTTATGCCACATTCTCTTGTACCATTTTACTTGCGGTGTTGCTTATTTTTCAACAGTCCTTCAGAGTTAAGGAATCCAGCGGATCTGTTTTGCTCAGATTATGTCTGTGTGGACACAGCTCTTTGTATATATACCCCCCGAGCAGCTACACGCAATAACTCAGTAGAAGGAACAAAACGCTGCCCAGCCTAGCTGAGGCGGAGGCTGAAGCTGTCCAGGAGGAGCACTGGCTTGTGTTACTGTGGCGGGTGAGCACACTGGCATGGCTTTATCGTGCTACTAGTCCGTGCCTTGTGTGCAGGAATGTCATGTTTGAGTTTTAATTGCTAAATGTTGTGAGCATCTTCACAACAAACTCATTTGATTTTACCCAGACTCTCAAAAAGAAAAGCTTTTCTACAAACTACTTGGTATATTTATTGTTTGCAACCTCTATCTTTACCTGTTTTTCCCTGTCTGACCCCTTATGCATGCCTAGCCAGTCAGGAAGCATTGCACTTGGGCTGATGGTGAAGCTTGAATCTGGGATAGTCAGCACAAAAAGCCCAAGGATGTGCTAAGCTGAAGTACCAACAGCCAAAGACACAACAAGCTCAATACGAGAGAAGGTGAATGAGGATTTTCTTTTGTGATACTGTGCTAGAAAAGCATCCGAGGTAATCACAGTTTTGATGCAAGAGAGCTCTTTATGACTGTAAGAAAAAAGGACTTAATAATTATGCTTGGAGACGCAAGGGGGTTGATAATTAACCTGTAGATGCTAAATTATCTGTGCTGGCTGGAAATTGAAGTACCAGTTATTAATATTACTTCCTGCACCTTCAGTAACAAATAACAAATAATTACCCTTTATTGAAAAATAGTTTCATAATGTGATGTAAACACAATGGAGTTAAGAAAACAACAAATGCATGTGTTAACAAACTACACCTTTCAAAAGTTGTTTTTCCAGAATGCCATTCATTCCCAAAGGGAATAATTAAGTAGCTTGTAGAAAATTCAATTTGGTGTCATCCTTCAAGGTAACTTATGCTATTATTACATACCTACATTGAAGATCCTGCTTTATTGCTGACATAAGTTAGAAAGCTTAAGCGTAAGGGCACAGGACCCTTCTTCTGTTCCAGTAGTGCAGAAACCTCTGGAACATAGTCTTATCAGTCTACATGGCTCTGTGTTTTACTTTCAATAACAGTGGAGAGTACTAAGGCAGGTTTTGATTTATCGCTGAATTTTCTGAGTTCTGCTCATTTAGGTACAAATTCCATATTTTCCCTGCTATTATAAATGTGGAGGTTTTTGTCCTCAGAGGATGTTTCATGCAGGCAACTGAGTATAGATTTAACATAGCCCTCATTCACAAACTACTGCTTCCTTTGCAATATACAACATGACTCTGTGATAAATAGATAGATAACATCAATGGGAGATTCATTTATGGTGGTTGTGTGGCAAAAAACTGTAAGGTAATCTACCTGTCAGCCTCAACAGGCTATGAAGAACTTGTTCTGATACTGTTATATCCTAAACAACGCTTGAAACAAAAGAACGATGATGGAGTGAATCCTTTGTCTGAAACCTACAGTGTTAGGTAAGAACATGTATTAGGTAAGAACATTCCTTTAAAATACGTGAAATTACAATTTTATCAGTGACAGCCTGTGGTATATGTTTACTGCCACTTTGCCTTACAGGGGGTCATATTATTGAGTCTGTTGAAGTCTCAAACTACAAACCTGACACCACAGTGTTTTTAACTGCCAGGCCAGCTTTTGGTAAATATGATCTCAGACAAGATGCCCTGTTTTGAGTGTTCTCAGTTTAATTCACTGTAAAACCAGGAAAGCTTCTTTGAATCCATGGATAAAGTGTGCAATTAATTGTTACCAGTGAGTTCTGATACACTGAAGGACAGAGGGACCAGGAAACCATTAATTCAGCTCCTTAAATACAGATCCTATTACCATAGGTTAATCAATCAGTTAGTTTTTGAAGTGCGAAGCACTTATAATCCTTTCTTCTTTGTTACATAATGAATCAATTATAAAATGTTGTTTTTCTTCAAATTCATTAAATTTCAGTTTCCATTCTAAAACAGTTTGACATATAACACCAGTTAAAACAGCTTTAATCTGTAGCTCAGATCTGTTAATCTTTAATTAGAAATGTCATTCACCTGTTACAAAACTCAAATTTTAAGATTCTGAATACATGTGCATTAAACTATAACTTCTTGAACATCTACATCATATCCTTTTGATCAGCAAAGGCAAGTATCAAGTTTAAAGTAAAGGCTATATTTATTTGCAAATCTGTACGTGTCAATAATTTCTAATTCATAAGACTTAATTACTCCTTTTGAAAGATAGCAGAAAGTACAAATACAAAGACTAAAACTGATCTTTTAATCCAAGGTTTTCTGCTTGCTGGTTTAAATCTTAAGTAAAAAGGCGATTTAAGAATTTCAGTTTAACAGTATTGCACAACCACTAAAAATTGGTTTAACTGCCATTTTTTAGAATCATTTTAAAGAGAAAGTGAACTTCTGAAAGTGTAGGTTTTTTGTGCTGAATCATCATCATGGCAGATCAAAGGAAGTGTAGGAGGAGAAACTTTTCTGTAGTTTGGTCCTTTGTGACCTTTCATAGCCAGTATAAACTAGAACTTACTAATGGCTGCTAACATGGTGTACAGGATATAGGGATGCAGAGAGATGCACCCAGACTCAACTATGCAACCCGTAGCATATTTTATCAATCACAGGCCCATCATCTTGAGCTACTTATGTGCTGAAAAAAATCTGTAATAAAAAAAAAAATGTGCTCTGGTTGTCTCTTCCTATAAGAGGGAGAAAATGAATCCTATATCTTCTAGGAAACAACAACTGGAACAAGTTTGCTTCATGGGTTCTCGTGCATTCAAATTAGCCAGCCAGCAGATGTATTTGTATGGCACCAGCAAAAGACACAGCTGTTTGTTTCCACTATAATCCACAAAGGGTTGATGTGCTCCAGTTTCTTTCAAAGCCTCTGTTAGCTAAGAAGTAAATTCCTGTACTACAAATTAAAAAGATTGAAACATTTATCAAATGTCAGTTAGAGGACAGAGATACTCATATGCGTTTGTATCCCAAGTAATCTCAGGACCATTTTCTCAAATAAAGGCTTCATCTTTCTCTGTGTTTTATCAGAACTAGTCTTTTCTACTACTTTGTTCACAAAACCAGTTTAGGCTCTACAGACTGTAACTTGCAGATAAGAGTTTGAAGTCTAAATGGAAAAAAGGTATATCTGTGTGAGTTGCAGTTTATGGAACTGTAGCAGATAAAGAGAAATACATTTTTGGAGCTCATTCAGGTTATTTTTCTTCTAACTATGCATTTTGCAACCTGCTGCACTGTTTAACCAGCTAATTAGGCAGGCCAATTCATGGAAATGGAGAAAATTCGATCTATTTGTGGCCTCTTCTATGTGATAATTTAACAAACTAAACAATGTTCTTTCACCCTGTCAATTATCTAGGATAGTTCTAAAGGGAGTATTTTAAAGGCTATAGCGTTCCTTTGTGGCAACAAAATAATTTTGAATAACATTTTAAAACTTGCTTTGATATAAAAGCTTTTATGCTTAACAGTCTGAAGATCTTTCACCCAGAAAAGCCATATTGGAGCAGAAGAATAAGAGGCCACACATTGTAAAAGTTGTTGTCAATTCTCAAGTTTTCAATATTGTATTTTGATATTTTTGGAGCTGTTACCTAGGCTTACCCTGCCAAATCCAAGTTTATACTATGTAAAATATTAATATATGATATGCAGCAGGTACTTTGTTAGCTTCAGTTATGCTCTGCAAAAGTATTTTTGCCACCTAAACTTTTGTGGATAGCTAGGAATTGGGGATAAATTCACTAGGGCAAATCCAAATAACAGAGCTTGCCCAATTTCTGTTATGAGTTCCAAATGCTGAGTGTTAGGATGCAGAATGTTCTTCATAAGGCCTCACTGAAGCAAGTAATATCACATCAGTATTAATGTAATGGCTGAATAAGTGCCTCTGGTCCGATGCCCTCCCTGTAAGTTATATTCTTCAGGTTGTGCTTAATGCACATTCATAGCACCTGCTCAGTTTTTCATTAATGGGCAAAATATTAGTGCTTTCTTATTAATGTCTTGTGAAGTTTCAGCCATCACTTAGATATGATGGAACTTCACTTTTGCATTTTGAGAGTATATTTGTAAAGTGGAGCACAGACTTATGCTGTACTAAACAATCAGAGCACAATCATAATGTCTCAGTCCTCTCTAAACTGGAATTCCTCTCTGGGCTACCTCTTTGGGTTTATCTGGCCTGCCTTCCTTCTTGCAGACCTTGCTACTGCAAATTCACTTCCCACTCTGCCTTTTTTTAGCGGGAAATTGGCTGTTCTGCATTTTCATAAAGCATAATGGACAAAGAGATCCTAGTCTTGCTGAGGTAAAATTGAACTAATAAATAATCGTAAGTAAGATAATCTTTAAAATAAATGTGCGGTTACTTTTGCATGGCAAATGTCAACTTCTGATCAAGGTCAAAGACGCAGTGACTGAACTACAGCGTAAGGGAAGATGTGCCACTTTATAGGCTCTGGCTTTATAGTGGCGAGATCGGACTGGGTATTTGGGTTGGTTTGGAAAAGAGGGCCTTGGGGGTGCAAGGAGAACTTAGAAGTAAAGCATAGCAATAAATTTAGATAAAGGGTTTCCAGGAGAGTCCTAAAAGACAGGAGAGTTTTGATAAGAAACATCAATATTTTACAGGGTTAGAAAATAACCTTGCAAAAACACATTGAGAAACGTTGTGAAGAAATGACCTGTTAAGACAGTCAGTTTTCTGAGTGGAGTATATGCATCCATGTAGGATGATATTATATGAGGAAAGGCATTTATTATCATCTGTTGGCATGCTCTGAGATGCAGAGTAATGTGTGTAGCAACAAATAGCTGCTGATTATCTCAGCATGATTTGAATAAATTAATTTTCTCAGTTTTTAAGTGAATAATCAATAATGGATCAAAATATCCATAATGCATCAAAGCTTTTGTATCCAGCGAGTACTTCGTATGAACAGCTAGTGGACGTATAGCATTAAAGCCTTTGAAAAGTAAATAGGAACTAGTAATTCAAGCGGCAAGGTGAACACAGAATTAAAGGCTTTAGATAAATTACTTAAATATATATATTGGTCGATTTTGGTTTTCATCTTACAGAAGTTTGCTATCTATATGCAAATTACCAGCAACACTGGGGATTTTTCTTATTTACCATAACTCCAAAATGCATCATGACAAAGAAATTACTACTGTTGCTAACAGAAACACGTCTTCAAATACACACAAATGAAAAGTTGCAAATGGAGGTTTAAGTTGCTCTCTGGTAAGCTGTACTAATGAATATAATCATTCACTGTAAAATAACATTTTTACCCCTCTCCTAGCTGCACAGTGGCTCTACGGACTTAATAATTTTCATTACATCTTAGTCAATCCTCAGAGAGAACAGTATATGTTTTCTTTTAGTTAATTAAAGCTGGTATAATATCCATGACTTCATCCACATGTTTGTGCCAGCATACTTTGAAAATAATTGTATCAAATCCAATGTAGAGCTTAACTTCTTAGGTGCCTGATGCCCACAATGAAACGCCAATGCCTATGTTAGGTATATAGGCTTCTTCTGCATTGTCTGAGGAGGGGCTGGGAGCCTCAGGGTTGGATCTGAGGGCAATAAAGCTTCCTTCAACTAGCCAGTATAACACTCCATGTTATACTTGAAACTGCTTTCTGAAACTGGGATATGCCTACTATTTTTTGGGTTCATTCCTAGAGATGGGTATCTATGCTCTTTTCTTTCAAAGATCTCAGCGAAGCTCTCTGTTTTTGTTGAAAAGGCAATTATATTGTGGGCATTTTATAGAAAAAAAGTTAGCGTTTATAACACTTGCTACAGACAGTGATCCTTACCCTAAGAGAGCGGATCCTCAGCCTTCTCTCGATAAAGCACCAAATTACCGAGGTCTTCTGACTTGGTGGTGGAATGGTTTCCCTTTCTGCTATTGAAGTAATGCTCTTTTATGAGGAAAAACATTTGAGATCTGTGGGCCAAACAATCTCTAGAAGCTTGATTCCATAGGATGGAATGATGAAGCTCATCTGGGAAACAGTAAACTTGAGTCCCTGTTTCTGCTCCCAGAATTTTATCTGCAACTTTGTACTTTTACAATACATCCACTGGATAAAAACTCCTTAAATGTAAATTAACTTCTTAAGGACTAGGCTATGGAGTCATGTACCACTTCAGTTCCATTTTGGTCCATTTAGCAGTGAATTGCTTTCTCCACAGGGTCTTCACCAGAAGGGACAGACAATGCCTCTGTCACTCTGAATAGCCTGCTGGCTGGAGCGCTCTGGGAGTAAGGAGGTTGTGGATTTGATGTGAGCCTTGATGCCAGATTTTCCACGTGCTGAGTAAGTGTTCTGACCATTTTATAAGGAATATAGATACTACAACTGTCACAACTATCTCTAAAAGGAGGTGACCAGATCTGTGACATGTAGAGCTCTAGTTCTGGTGGGTGCACAGTCCACGTTCTCGGTCTGTGCTCGTTGGATTGGCAACTTCGGCAGAGGATCTCCTGTTCATACGGGCTGGCTGTGGCTCTGCAGTCCTCTGGCTCAGGAGCAGACCTCTGTGCCTTGCAGGAGCTTACAGTCAGAGAAGTGGCTGTTTAGAGATGTCCATGCTGTGGTGGCAGCTAGGTGGGGTTTTATTGGATCACAATTCTAGAAATATTTCATTCAATCCCACAAAACTTTTCCTTTAGGGTACATTTTTATTAGATATACCACATTCCTGTTGAAAAATTACTATTTGTTGGTCATATGTGTGGCAAAACTAGAGTTTGGTTTCACTTTATCACACTCAAATTTGAAAGCAAGCTTTTCCAGTGTGGGAGGTCTTAGTGATTTGAAACAGGCAGCAGCTTTTCTGCTGTTTTTCTCTTTGCTTTTTTCTTGCCCTTGCTGCCCTTTTCAAGAAGCCAATCACTTTCCATATCTTAATCTTCATAACATTTTAGATGAGAGATAAGCTTGTAGTTGGGCATTTTTCTCCAATGATTAATCTATAAATCATGGTAATGAATAAAATAATTTTATTTAGCTAATTGCTATCCAGTTGTAAGTTGTTATTAAAATTTAGTTTCCTACCAGTAACTACTCCTTAGAAATCATATTTTATTCAATCTGTAAATTTGCTGCACCATTCATAGTGCTATTATACCTGTGACATTGTAATAGTAAGAGTAAAAATCAAATCAACATTCTGCTGAAAGAATAAGAGCAGTAAATGTCAAACTAATGAATATAGAGTGGGCATATGTAAATGGCCTAGGACAGCAGAGAGGTTCTTGGTATTTCTCATTTTAAGCATAGATCAACATAAGTTTCATGATGTGAAAAAAGCTTACACAGTTCATCTGCCCTGGGTGTAACTTCATCAGAAATCGTTTAAGAAGGGATTCATATTCTTGCTAAAAATTAAGTAATGGTTAATAGATGTCCAGTTGGCAAGAATAAATTAAGAACTGAGATAGCACAAAGATTCTTTTCCATTCAGTGAAATGACAGCTAGACTCAGAAAGATGGGAACTGGAAACGTGAGGCTTTTTGGCTCTGCTCCATTCCCACCAACTACCTCCTCATAGGGAGCTGGATGAGAGCTTTCACAGGGGACACTTCTCCAAGAAGAGAGGGTTAATTGTGACCTGGTGTGCCCTGGGAAAAAGTTTGGTGACCTGACTTTGGGTGTGGGTCTGCCTCACTGAGCTCTTGTTCCTCAGCAATTTGTGCTCTGGGGGACAGATGTGCCCTGTAGCGTGCTCCAGAGCTGACCAGAGAAGGAGGCGTGTTGGCGTATGCCCCATCTCTCTCAGTGCCCACGCACCCTGCTCCCCTCCCCATGGACACAGCTAGGGAACAGTGTTGGGGAGGAAACCTGCACTCAAGCCTTGTGGTACACATCCTGGATGTACATCTGGATTTAGGCCCTGGGAAGTAACCCCAGACGGAGAACGCAGGTATAACCTGCTTGTTTAGTTTCCATTTGTTCTGGAGAACTGCGTATATATGTTTACTGTCTCAAATACTTCTTTCACCGGCTTTTCTCTGATAGGATTTCCCATCATGTTTTGTGTTGCTGTTTGTGTCTTTCATCCTTTCTGAATCTGGTAATTGAAACCGTAAGGGATGCAGTTTGCTCAGAACAACTCAAATGGTTACAAGGAAAACTGATTTTTTGAGAGCAGTTTCAAAATACTCTGTCTTCTAAAAATCTCTTTTATGATATGCTGAAAAAACTAATCAAATGATCATATGTGGTTATCTTATTTATTGGTTTATTTTGATTCCACTGGAAATCATCTCTGCTTATTTGAGTAAATACTCAACTTTGTTACACGGTATTTTTAACAAAAGAATTCAGATAGGTAGTCAACTATAGGAGAAGATGTTGACTAAAGAAAAAAGTATTGATACAACAGAGAAAAAAGGAAGAAAATAGCTGCATAAACAAAACCTATTATAAAATGTCTGAATATTGTTTTCTGTGGATGTCCCAAGATGGATGCTCTCTGTGGATTGAATAGGTCATCAGAGGCATAATACAGATGTCAAGTATGTACTCTAAAGGTCTGGTTTATCTAAAGCATGTTTGAGTTGAGAGGTTGTAGATCAGTGTTTCCTAGCCTGTGGCCTTTGAACTATTAGTATCAGTAAAAACTCTGAAAGTGGTCTGTAAATTGTGGGAAAAAATGTTTGAAAGAAAAGAACAATACTATATAGTATTCATATAAGCACCCCTGCAAGGAAACAAATAAAATGGGTGTGAATGAAAGTAAGATAAAATTTAAATTATTTGTTTATAATTTAAAATTTAAAATTATTTGTTTATAAATGAAAATAATTTTGACTACACTAGCTAATGTCTTTGGATTTTCTAAAAAAAATGTTAGGTCATCCATTTTTAATAAACAAGACTAATGTCAGAGGATTTCCTAGACAATACGCAATATGACTTCTTTAAATAGAACTAGAAGCAAATCCAAATCCATATTTAGACAAGAAATTGGACAGAATATCCCTTCTGGTCTGAGCAATCTTCTCTGGACTGAAATGCAACTAAAATTTTTGAGTGTTTGCCCTTCCCTTAAAAGGCTTGACTAGATGAAATCGGCTTTTGCTTAGGAGCGATCGTTCTCAACCTGCTCGGTAGGGCCTGAGCCAGTGTCCTTTGTAGCAGTGCTTGTGCTGAACAAACCAGACCACCCTTTCATCAGGAGAGTCGTTAAAATTTCCCATCTCTCATTCTTTCAGCTCAGTGCTATCCAGCAAGTGTAGGTACCTTCCTTTAATGTTAATTTTGATACAGTAAGGATTTTAAATGAGTCAAGCTGAAAAAAATCAGAGTTTTTTGTAGATGAGAATGTCTTCTATGAACCTAAATTAAAATTACTTAAATGGATTCTCTATTTTCTGTAGCATTAGTTCAAAGAAAGCTCAACACAGGGATTAGTATTCAGTAGACTCCTTATTTTATTGTATAAAAGTAATTACCTTTTAAATACTATCCAAATTAACATTTTAATATCCCTCTGGGCTTATACATTTTAAAAGCATAATATTACTCAGTACCTAATACAGGAGAACCCTATTTCCTTTTCTACTACATTAGTCTGCTGTATAAATTTGAATCATTTGCAATGCAAGTGGCAGCAACTTTTTTTTTACAAATAAGACTCATATTACAACCAAAGACACACAACATTTTCAGTGCAGGCCACTTACAACTTGAAGAGCTTAATTTCCTTGTATTTGTATTTCTTGGTAAGCTATTTGTGTGAAATAGTCTCTTATGTTAACCGTCTTTATGTTTTACTAGATCTCATCAAGGAAAAATATATGACTTAAAATATATAGAGTTCCAGCTCAATCTTCTGGTGACTTTTGCATATTGAAAGTTCCGGCTGACTGAAATAATATATAAAATTCACTTTTATCTATTAAAATTATCAAGAACACCTGACTGTTTTCATATTATACATAGATATGTTTTTTCGTGGTTTCACGTAACTTTTTCAGCAGTGCATCTTGTGATAATAAGAAAATCTTTCTTCTTTTATCGTTGTATTTATTTTTTGCTCAGGTCTGAAGCAAATTAATCACTTTGTCATATGAATAAAACTAGCTAATTTAGCAAGAACTTTACACTAGCATCAAGGGGGCAGCTAGGAAAAGGCTTTAAGTTTGTAAAGAACAGCTCAAGCTGGACAAAAAACAGATGATGAGGGAAGGACAGAAGAGATATAATAAAGGTGTAGTAGGCTGGTCCACCAAATATCTCAGCTGTCTGTTGACCCCAAGAATACATATGGAGAACAAGACAGGCTGGGGCGCATAGTGAAAGTTCAAGGGTTCTGCAACGCTTTTAGGAAATTAATTTTATTTATTAAAATTGACAAATGCAGTGATAACTACCATAAAGCAGCCCTGTGAAAATGCAAACCGCTCTCTGTCACATCCCAGAACAGGTTTGGTAACAGAGCTAGAAAGGCATTTTCTATAGATCCAGAACTGTCAGTCTGAGCCTTGTTTCTGGCATTATTCACTCTGCTAGACTTGTACCTACAGCCCAGGGACTTGGATTATCTCGGTGTAAGGCCGGTCCATGTACTGCTTTTGTACTACCGGCTACAGAAACTATTGAAAGCTCAACTTGTTATCCCAGTAGGCCGTCTATCTCTTGACTTCTTTTGATCAGCCCTTTTTCTCTAATCCTCTAAAATATTGTATGCATTATTTGCTAGTCTTGAATATGTACTTAGCCTTGAGTAACTCTTCTAGTTGCTGCGTGGGTTTGTGCATTGGTTTGAGACAGGTGACAGACCTGACAATTACAGTAGGAAAAAAAATGAGCTTCATCTTGTATGACAAAGTATCAGTATTTTGTAGTTCCCAATATTCCTTGTGTTGTTTACATGTCTGAAAACTCCTGGATGAAAAACTCTTTGTGAAAAAATCAGGCAGAACCGCAACTTTATAGGTCCATGATGCCGCAACTTATTCTAAAATATTCTCATAATTTCTGCAGGATTCCGGGAATTGAATAGATATTAAAGGAAACACGTTTATTAGGTAATAATATATTTGTTGCCCTCTTTTCAAGAGGCAGTACCATTCTAAACTATGAGGGATGGATGCGTGTGCTATGTGTATATCTACCTATCTATCTATCTATCTATCTAGAATTGTAGATTCCTAACAGCTAAAAGATCTTTCTGACTCTTTTGCCCTCTGTTATATTTCTCCCAAAACATAAATTTTCACTTAAGCTTAAAATAGCAGCATTAAAAAAGCCCATGAATTTTCACAGAAAGGTGTCACTGGTAGTGTTTGTTTATTTGGGTTTTTAAAAATTATTTAAATTATTCATATGATGTATAATTTTTCCGTTTCACTTGAAGTTAAGGTTTTGACACAACATCATGAACAAGGAAAGTGACAGTCTAATTCATCTAAGTAAAATTGTTTCATTGCCTTTGTGAAATGGACCTGCAAGGGAGACTATAAAGCTTAAAAATTAGTTTCAGAGTATGACCACTGCCCTTTATTTTAAGGTTTGGGTTTTTTAAAAGAAGAAACGGACTTTTTTTTTTACTGTTATACTTATGGATCTATCATCTCCCTTTCTGATTAGGTCCAGTTATAATATTATTTGCTAGTGTAATTTTGACCTCAGCTGAGTTTCTCTGTATTCTCACGTAATTCAACCAGAACTGGTCCACTGGCCATTGACAATAACTGTTCCATTTCCTTTTAAATACTTAAGGTTAACCAAATAAAAAGCATTGCTGTGTCATTCACTTTAGGAAATAAAGGAAATTATAAGTCTCATTTTGTTTCAAATGCAGAGTTCACAGTGATTAGTTTTATCAGTGAAGTACTGAAAAGAGTCTTGCTGACCTAGTACAATGAAAATATGCTACTCCGGTGCTCTCTTGTGCGACTACAGGAGTTAGCTGAGGGTGTCAGGATAGTGAGCAGAAGATGGGTTAGGCTCTCTGTCCTAGGTTTTACATAGGCTTAACATGGGTTGATTTGCATTCCATATTTATCTCACGCTGATAAGTAATGAATTGGCCTGTGCTGGTATTCCTGGCTCCTTATTTAAATAACTATTGTGAACTTGTATATTAATTTAAACAAAGAAAATCAAAGCTGTAACGGCATGTGTAGTCAGTGGATGATTTACCAGCAGCGTTTTGGTTAAACTGCAAGTAGGAGACTAAGTTATCACAAATCATACAGCTATGGAAAGAAGGCAAGTGCTCATCGAGATGTACCTTTAAAGAAGATAACCTTCAGGAATAGTGTGTCCCACTGCATTGTGAATTGCATAACCACGCACAGTTTAGAAACTCTGAGTGGAAATGAATATGAGAAGCTCAAAAAAAAAAGTGTTCAAAGGCATATTTAAGGAATGATCCCTTGAATCAATTTTCCCTGGGACACGTGGTCATTAACACTTGCTTATTTAATTTTTGTCAAGTCAAAGGGGTTTATTTTAATTATAACCAAACATTGGCAGAAATAACACTTCTTGAACACATTTAAAAAAATAACAAATGTAATTCTCAGTCTAGTCTGGCTAGCCAGTAAGACAAAAAGCAAAGTGCTATGGAAATTCTCCAGCCTTTTATTGTTATTTGAGTTAAAATGAGAGAAAATTGTTTTTTATAAATTGGCAGATCACAAAAATTACATTAAAGCAAAGCAGTCATATTTGTAAATTAACTGTGGTGTAATACATGTGCGTTCTAATTCTGTCCCTTAACTTTTGTCAAAGCATAGCTGAAGGCAGCTTTTTTAAAAGGTTAGGGAGAACCAACCATGCGTATGTTAACAAGTAAACAGGCATTTACTTAGTACAACAGAATGCTTTTACAAAAATCGGTCTTTTATTGTTGCCCTTCTCGATCCCATTCCAGGTGCATAGCATCTCTTTAACAGAAGCCCTGAAAGCATCCCCAGAGCCACCATTCGCTTGAAAACTTCTTTGTGTAGTACAACAAAATACATTTGGTATCACTCACAATCCCTGAATATTAATATCGATGTTACAATCCACAAGCATGGTAAACATAAATGAATGCTCTTCTACATTGTTTAATGTGGTAGAAATCTGTACAGTGCTCTATCTTTGAGTTTTAGTTGCATTTGTTTTTCCCCACCCCATGTGCCAGACTCTTATTGCTGAAACGATTTGGCTTTCTCAGGCAGAAAACTATTTTGTTTTGTATATAGCAGCACTTTTCTCCATGACAAACAAGATGTGACTACTTCCAATAGAAACTTATTTAATGTAATGTATTGAGCTCATTGAGTATTTTTAGCACATTCCCATCAAAAGAGGATGAAGTACATTTCATAAATCTATCCAGTTCTTTAGAAGCCAACTCTTCATTTTTCTTCTTCCATTTCTGGCCTGGCTTTTTCTGGCTGCTTTGATGCACATTTGGTCATGACTCTTTTTCCCTGGAGAAATCAGAGCTTCTCCTGTTTTTAAAAAAGTGGATGAATTAGATGAGAAATGTCCTGGAGCAACTAAAAGTCTTGATCCAGATACCACTGAAATAAATGGAAATATTTCTTAAGAGGCAATTAGATCATGGCTAATGGGATAATTCTCAGAGGTCCCGTACAAAGGAGGAAGCTACGGGAAAGCGGAGGATTCTGGTGGTTTTCACGTCCTTTGTACTCATTGCATTTTGGGTTGCTGTGAGAACTGAGGAAGTTCCCAGTCCATTTTACACAATTCAGTGGTAGAAGCCCAAAATGACGTCAGAAAATGTAGCTGGTTTTACTGAGAGCCCCACATCTGGCCCGGCCTTCCAGCCTCCAGTGGCAGCACAAGCCTACACGTGTCACTGCTCATGGAGACCTCGCGCGGGCAAGAGAGGGAGAAAGGAGCCAGAGCAATGATGAAGACTTCTCCCTCAATTTCGTAAAATCGTCTATAGAGAAATTATTACTGCAAAAGCTTTGCACAGAATATACATCTTAGCTGCAATGACATTGTATTTTCTCCTACCTATAACACCACCACTCTAATTATAATTAGGGCACATTCCTGCCTCTCTTCTCAAGTTTGCTGAAGGGAAGAACCAATCCTCTGCAGTAACCAGGCTGAAATGTTGTAACAGAAACATCTGTGAGATTACAAGACAGGTTTTCAGGGCATCCCAACTCCAGTTCTGCCTGGCTACAGTATGCAGCAAGGTACTCCTTTGTCTCGTTATAGCCTCCCTGTTGAAATCATTGAATTATTCACAATAGTAATAGGCACTTTTACAGACAAACCTGCATTCTCACTCATTTCAAATATTTTATTACATGAAAACACATCTTGGCAAAAATGGATCCAAATTAAAGGAAGGCAGGTAGGTAGGAACTTTTGAGAACTGACCAGGTAATTATACCCAAGTTCAAAACTAGATATAAAGGAAAGCAAGGATTTTTTAAAATGTTACGGTTTAGCTAGTTGTAGGTGGTTTTGAAAGCCAGAATAAAATTCTGGACTTTATATAATTTGCCTTAGGAAATGTTGTTTTCTCTTCATGTATTACATTCATTGGAGGAACAACTTTAAAGAAAATATATGGATAAAAGACAAGTTATCTCATTATTATGGCTAAAAGTTTGCTTTTATAAATCTTTGTAATTCCAAGCCATTTTGGTGCAGATGATCTTTGTTGTTTTCTGGGCTGACAGGGGATTATTTTGGAAAGAGAAGACTAATCTTAAAAAAAGTTGGTTATTTTACAGCATTAACTTTATCTGTCTAATTGAACATCTGATTTTTTTTTTTTTGTAATTGCAAGTTAAAGGTCCTTAGCATGATTTTCACTTGCTGTGTTCACTCTTTTGTTTGAAGAGAGAAATATAATTTATGGATTTGTCAAAAATACTTACTGTATACAAGCTGAGAAAAACTATAAGTATTCTGTAAGGACCAGATAGGCTCTCTGCATGTTCACAATGAAATATCCAAAAGGCTTCAAGTTCTCTGTGCTTGTTTGGTTCCCATGTTACTTTTTAATTATTTCTGTTATTTCTTCTCTATCAGGATAAATATTTGGGCTTCTTTAATGCCCTTAGCTTGGAGAGGCAATAGGTACCTTGAATATGTCCTCGATGTATACTGTACATCAGTATACAGAAGGTGTACATCCTCCTTACAGCAAACACATGCTAAGGTAAAACTATTTTACTAGACTGCAAAACCACAGCAACTTGGTCCAGTATTCCTTAGTGAAAGTCTCCATTAATTAAATATGCAAGGAAACAGTCTCTAAAATTGTTGGTAAGTAGCTCTTACTCAGTTTGGAAACACCATTAAGGTATTAATTTCTGTGTTTCTATGAAGCAGCTGTAATATTTTGTCATTGTGCTGTTTAAGTGTTGAGATTACAAAAATATTATCACTGTTTTTACTTATTGGGTGGGGTTGTTTTGCTTTTGCAACTATTGTTGGGAAGTAAACTTTCATTTAATAGGCCTAATTTTATCTTTTCCTTGCAACCATCTTCAGGATGGTAGATTTGACTGAAGAATCTCTGCTGTTTTATCACAGACCTGCTGAAATCCTAGTTAGATTAGCCAAAGATGCAAATTTTTCTGAGACATTAGCGAGTTTATCCAGATGCATTCTGCTATATTTTTCCATGCTTTAAAACACAGATTCTCCAGAAGGGCTGAACTAAGTATACTACAGTGGCTTTCTTTCTCTTCTCTCGCAGAAAGTAAAAATAAGTATACTGTAAACACAATTTTCTGGAACTAGCAAGACCACACAACTACTGAATTAATGAAATATTGTTGTTTTTGACTGAGTAGATAGAAAACTAAAAGCAAAATATTTATTCTGTCTGGTATGTTGGTTTATAAAAATGCATTGGTCTCTTCTGGAAACTTTGATATATCTGTATGCATTTTTTTGCCGAAGTAACTTGACTAGTTCTATGTGAAAGATCACAAATGACAGAAATATAATTTCAATCAGTAAAGTCACGAAATAACAACTCATCAAAATATTATCCCCTACAGTAACCATATATTAATATCTTTAAGAAAACACAATATCTCAGTGGGGCTTTTTTTGCTTGCAGCAGAGAAAAATTAATCTGAGAATCATAAGCATCTTCCAGTTTTCAGTAAGTAAAGGCCATTCTGCCCTGTTGGAAATATCGCTACATGAGAAGGGGTTTGGCAGTGCAGCAGGGCAGCTGAAAGGGGTGCCAGAATAGCGAGTGTGGGGAATGACAGGCCTATTTGGCAAAATGTTTAGAAAGCGGGTATAGAAAACAGTATTAATTCACTTCAAACTCATGCTGAACCCACTCTTTAGTGGCAATAACTACTTAAGAGATTAAAATCAGTAGAGGGATATAAATTTGTATTTCTTGCATGTTGCAAAGATTTCTCTTCTAATGCAGCATTTCTTAGGCTATTTTTTTATTTATTTACTCTTAATTTTTTATTTACTCTTTATTTATTTACCTTTTTTTATTTATTTACTCTTAAAAAAAAAAAAATCCAGTCTTCACCATTCCTACCTCCTCACCCTTTGAAATAAAGGGTGAGTGTCTTCTGTTCCAGGATATTAATAATTTTGCACATTAAGACTATTCTCCACGTCTCTGAATTTTCTCCCTTCTCTCTCCCTGCATCTTCCTAAGAAACATTGTTTTAAAAGATGAGAACTGATTCTTAAGCAAACTATGAACAGGATTTGATGATACATTGATCTTGCACGTTTTCTGAGAATATTATAATTTGAACAGTTTTTCCTGAAAGATAAGAAAAATAATATGGAAAGCTAAGTTAATAGCTAGGGAAAAGCAACAGAACAATTGGTATTGCTTCAAAACACCTTCCAGTTCTGTACCTACACATCTTGGTCAGCGATCCCAAAACTTACCTCAATACTGTTCTTCTAATGATGCTGCGCTGACCCCAGTGTCTGGAGCAGGGGCTGCCTGGAAATCCATTTTCCTGCCATAAAGCAGGGGGGAGGGAGTGAATGGATTCTGTCTGCATTATTTATAGTATTAATTTGATAAATAATTCCCTTCTCTGTGTCTCATTGTAGTAGATTTATTTCTCACCATTTAACATATCTTTCTGCAGGTGGTGCTAGCTAGTAAATCATCTGAACAGAGCATGACAAACATTGCTTTTCTTCTCATGAAACTGAAGTGTGAATCAATAGACATATAATAATGAGATATTATCATAAATTCTCATGTTTTACTACTCTGCTATTTCTATCATTACCCAGTAAGACTCTTGCTAAACAGAGGAGTTTGGTAAGTGCTAATACTGTGCTGCGGTATTAAACCTACGGGCTGGTAGACTGCAGGAGCTGGGAGAAAATGTCAGGAATGAGGTGTCTACCACAGACTGTCTCCCTCAAAAAAGCAGTGCTAAGTGAGCAAGGGGAGTACAGTTTTCACGATGTATTGATACTGCAACAACACCTTGAGTTTTATTTGAATGAGGAGAAAAAATGCCATGGGGAATGCTATATGTCGTTACTGCCTGGTTCTACTGCAGATTAACTGCTATTGCAAAATGGGAGAGTGGTTTACAGTAGGCTAGCAGTACATTTACAGAGGCAGTCGTCAGCAGGAATGGCAATGAAGAAATGCGGTCATATGTGACACTTGAGAACCTCTGAGCAACAGTTACTGATTTGACTCTGGGTAATTAACAGAGATGGGAGGGTGCAAGGTGGGCAGGGAAGGCTGCAAAACTGGCCAAAGTAAACTCTTCGCAAAACCATTGTCTCAAATTCTGCTCCAAGGGCATTGCTTACACTGAGGAGAATTGTTCAGTCTAAGTCTATTCATCTAGAGGCCTTACTGTAAGCTGCTTTGTGCCCTGTTTGTTGAGGGAAAATGACATAAATATGGTGCATCTGAGCAGGACAAGACTAGAAGGATGCAAGGGACTTCCTGGTAAGTACAACCCATACATTGGCTGCTGTATTACCGGCATGAGGCATGCTATGGAAAGACTGTTTCAAGTAAAGGAGGCTCATCCAGGATCCCCTCACCTGGGATCCACTGAGAGCTAGCATTACCTTTATGGATAAATTACAGATAGGGTATTGCTAATACCATATAACGAGCTGTGTAAGAGTTATGGGGGTTTTGTGCCCCTTTCAGAGCTTTTCTCTTGGCTTTTATTTTGGCTGCAGCTGATGTTTATCTTGGGTAAAATGTGTTTGTGATACTGAAAGGTGGGCTCAGGGAAGGATCTCTGGCACAGCTGTGACTAAAACTCCTTTTAGGGAACTGCCTCACTCAGTGGCTGCTCTCGAGGACCTTTACGTACACTTTAGAGGTGAACAAAGAGACGTATAAAGTAAAGGGCTGACTGGCATCTCCCTGTGTTGGTCTAGATAATTCTGGCAGCAATTGAACATCTCGGGCTACAGCTGAAAACTGTGACTGAGTGGCTGCTTGTGCTGGATGAAGAGGTGGTCTAGATGCTGTCAGCAGCTGCACAGCTGCTTCCTGCTTTCCTCAGCTCCTAGCACAGGCTATGGTAATCACTCTGAAATTGCTGCCTGAGCATTTCCCAGTATCACCTTGTTTTTCCCAGTGTTTAGGCATGCTATAGCTGAGTTGATCATCCCCTGAGCCAGTATAGCTGGCTATATTTCCCCAGAAATACCAACTAGAAAAGCAAAAAAAAAAAAAGCCCTGAGCTAAAAATGCATTGTGGTGACTCCTTCCCTCGCTGAATAAGGAGAGGTAAATTCCCACTCGAGAGCTATAGAGGAAGCAAAAAGACTAAACAGCCTCATGAGATCCTGGAAAGCAAACACAAGTGCAACGTGTGCATGAACTAAGCACAACTGTTTAAAAAACTTGTCAGTGCAGTAAACGGAAGCAAAATTTGGTCCCATTTTCCTGCCACCATCACCATCCAGAAATCACATAGTGGCTGGAAACCAATTTCAGAACTACCGGCTGGTAGAAAGATGGTCTAGGACATACAGCAATATGACTAAGCTTTCTAATCGGAAATACTGCATGTGGGGACTGCAGCTAATAACAAACGCTGCATTGAGTTTCCTCAGACAAAAAATCCAGCTGGGGTAAGGCCTGTTCTGCACTCTAGTTAATGGGCAATCCTATTCTCTAGTATAGCTTTTTCCACGCTTTCTTTTTTTCCAGACTGTGCTGCCCTGTGCACCTAAGAACCAACTCCAACCTTTCCTGTCAAACACTCGAGCATTACACAAAGTGACAGTTACCTTCATAGAAAACACGAGACCGTCCAATATTTCAAGTCTTTCACACTCTGTAGCTAATGTGGGACTTCTCACATCTCGGACTGTGACTGAAATCTTCCAAACCTCCCAGGAGTGGGGTTACAGAGTTAGCTGTCACTGTTGTCCATGTCCTTCTGTGACTACAGACTGTGGTTTTAGACAACATGCACTGTTTCTTAAAAAGAAAGATTGGCTTAGATTTCATTGCTTTTACATCTCAACAGATCTTACCTAAAGTCAAGATTCACTTCATGCTGCTATTAATTTTTTTTTTTTAAATAGTCTTTTGTTAAATCCAGAGCAGTGCTGACCTGCAGAGCCCAGCTCCCCTTTAAGCAATGAGGTAGCAACAGTCTTTTCACTGGGATTGTACAAGCATATTTTAGAAAGGTTTGCATCTTTATCCTCAAAATCTTGGATATCTACCCTTGTTGCCTCTACGTTTTTGCCTGTTTTCCCAAAAGTAACTATCCAATCGTAAGTCTGAAACTTAGAACTGCTTCTGTGTCTTCCTTCCGATATCTCGCCTTTCTCTTTCTCTGTCTTCATTCAGCTGGCCTCCCTATGCTCTGGCTTGTTCTGGGAGTTTTTTATTACCATTTTTTTCACAACTCAATCTATCTGATTCACCCCCCTTGCTTTCTCCTAGAAACATGTGAAAGGACACACAGACCAAGAGCATGATCTCTTCTAGGGTTTGGTATTAGCATGTACCAGGCTGCACACGTGACGATGTAGACTTCTCAGTCACCCATTCATATGCTACCCCTTTGTCAGATGAGTAGTGAATTATCTAATTAAAAAAAAACTGTTGCTGCAGTTAGGTATTTTGATGCAGTTCTATTTATTTATCTTTTAAAAAAGTAAAAAGTCCTGTTCTTGAACCTAAGCAATTATTTCCTTGTGCTTCTTATCTGACTCTTTCATTTAGAATTCTGTCTGAAAGCTTTCTCCTCAAAGCTGTGTTACCCGTGTGCTTGGGTAATGGGACGTTCTTCTAATCTTCTCAACTTCTCTACTTTTTCCCTCAAATACAGCTCCATCTAACAACAGCTTCCATTTGCCACATAGCTCTGTTTTGGTTTGGCTGTATGAAGAAACTTGGTTTTTTCTTTTGTTTTTCTTTTCTTTCCAAACATATCCAGAGATGAAAGGTGGCTGTTTATCTCCAAAAACTTCAAGGAGTTACACACAGCCCATAACAACTCTTGTTCTTCCCTGGGCTCTCATTATCTGAAACAGATGGTAGAGGAGAGGTGGAGTCCTGCAGGATGCTTTCCCTGAGGAAAGTAATTGCCTTTAGTGACAGTTGGGCAAATGTCCATTTCTGACTCATAAGACATATATTTCATTTAAAAAAAAAAAATTATTTGGAGGAAACACAACTTCTCAGACTTTCCTGCAGAATAAAAATGGCTGAAACTTCTGCCCAGAATTCTGAAATCAGCTTCAGAGTTTTATAATTCCACTTGGAATCTTCACAGATATATTTACTTGTATATTCTTCTAGATATGCTCACATAGGGAAAAAAATTTACAGAAGGCCTGTGCAAACTCCTCACGGTAGGAAATCAAAAAATGCTACTCTGATAGGTAACAAAGTCAGAAACATCATTAATTTCATGTTGAATATGGAAAATATGCTTGAATTAACATGAGCTCTACTCCGTACTACAGAGCTTGTGGATATTATGGGCCAAAATCTCTTCTTGTCCTCCTGTGCATAATACTTTTGGAATATTTAAAAGAAATCTGACTGTTCCAAATCAATTTGAAACTTCTTTAGAAAACTTTTTTGAAGCTGGGATATAGCCTATCTCTTACTACTACAAAACTATGATCCTCCTCTAAAAATGAGGCCAAAATGTACTTCCTACTGTACGTATCCTAGTGTATAAATCCATCTAAAACAGCTTAAGCTCGTTTCAGTACACATAGCTCAGCACCTCCATCCAGGTCTTGTGTATCTGCCACTTAGAAGCTCAAGTGTTTGCAGTGATGTCTGTATGGTTTGAACATGGGATCTGGCACAAACTTCTCACTACGTAGTCCAAATTAACATCACTGAATTCATTTAAGTCATTTTGGCTTCATACTTGAGAAAGTGCTGACAGAAGTTAGCCTAAAGTGTAATTTGCTGCTGAGGCAATTTGATAATGAACATGTTGTCTCCTCATCGATGTCCCGATATCTGAAAAAGTAGATCGAGCTCTGAAACAATCTTCATTCACTAATGTACCCTGTGCTTCATCTGGAACATGGTGTGCAGTGCAAACTCGGTCCAGAAAAAGCATCTTGTTCTTACGAGTTAAGTTTATTATTATTTTAGGTTATTATAGTAATATATTACATAATCAGTGCATTTTATATTAATACACTACTACTAATATATTAATATAATTAATGCATTTATTATTATTAAATTTCAAATACAAATATTGTTATAATATTTGACCCTGCTCCACCGAGGGAAGAGCTTTGTTACCAAAGTCAGGAGAAGTAGAATCACATACCTGGATGAGCTGCAGTGGTGGGGGAACCAACTAGAGCTAGAAACAGTAAATTGTCTTGATTCTTACACAAGGCAAGGCTTTAAATCATTTTAAGCAGAAGTGATGACCAAAATCAGTTTATAAGGATAAATTCCAGATGTCTCTGAATGTCATAGTGTCTTCCATTTATTTTTTCCTTACTGATTTCAGAAAGGAAAGAAATCCCAAGAAGCTAGAAGAGCTTTCAAATAGACAATAAATTAACTACTAAAGTGGAACAAGGACTAGCCATACATCAACAGAAACGACTTGATCACAGACAGGGTCTCCATGTAGATTAGAGAAGGACTCAACTGACAAAGCCAAGAGAATTAAAGAAAGAAAAGATGGACAAAGACCAGACAGCTCCTGAAATAAACTGTAATCAGACATTATTTGTTATGTTAGAAATACAGGACAAGATCTTTACCTGGTGTAATTGGCATAGCAGCACTGCAGCGAATTGTGCTGCGTGACTGTATGCAGCAGTAGATGTTGGTCCATATGACTTTACTCAAACTCTTAGATTCACATTGAAAGTGTAACATTCTTTTAGTGCCATAGTTGCTGTGCAAAGGCAATATTAAATTTCACAAAGTAGTTTATTTCCAGGCAATCCAGTAAATTAACATTTAATGGATGTATGTTTTTTTATAATAAAGAGTATTTCTAAGAAATATAGGTTCTTTGATCCAGCTTCTTCTTAAATGGTTTATTTTTATAGTAACAAAGTGGAAAGCAATAAAACGGAACTTTTCACCATTCTCAGGTCTTTATTACAGCAAAAAGTCTCTAGGATACAAGATGCATCCAACATTCAGACCTACTAACAGTTGTCTGGGGCCAAGGGCCAAACAAATGGGTTAGGCCAGCTTTGCTCTTTCCTCACTGGCTACTCAAACATCCTGCACCACCTTTTACCCTCCCCCTTTCTGATATTCCTCTTACACCCAAATTTTTTAGATGGTGGTCTTGTTTCTCCAGGCTCGCTAGGACTGGTGGGCTGTACAAGAATTAACCTTGCTACCTTCCAGTTTCTTGATGACTGCATTAACAGTGCTCAAGAAGCCTGATTCTTCCCATAACTCTTCTTTCAAATCTGTGGGGAAAAATCTAATGTGATAAAACAATAAATTATCATCGTAAAGGATGAGTGACCTTACAGAACAAATTCTGGCTTTTCTGCAAGCTTCAGAGCCTCATGCATCCCTGCAGCTGACAGTTTCCGGTTGATATTCCTATATCTGCATTGCAGGAGGTTGCGATAAGTTGTCCTCAGGTCCCGATTGAAGAAGGCGTATATAAAAGGATTAATGAGAGAGTTTGCATAACCCAACCATAGAAATGTTCTCTCAACCCACAGTGGGATACAGCTGCATGCTGTACCGCAGATGAAGGGCCTGGCGGTTGAGAGGAGGAAGAAGGGCAGCCAGCAGACAGTGAAAGCCCCAACAATAATCCCAAGCGTAGTGGCAGCTTTCTGTTCTCTTTTAAAGATGGAAATGTTTTTCTTGTCGTGCTTTAGGAGTCGTGAAAAATTAGCACATTCTTCAGATTCCTTATGCAGTTTTACAACTCCATTCATAGAAACCCCTTCCATTTCTTCCGGCCGGGGAAAACCAGCAAACTTGTGTTTAGCAGCACTCCTCTTGGCAGCTTTGTAAATCTGATAGTACATGAAAAGCATCACTGACATTGGAATATAAAATGCAACTGCTGTGGAGTAAATGGTGTAGCCAAAGTCTTGACTGATCAAACAAACCTTTTCATCATTTACATTTTGGGCCCAACCGAAGAGCGGGGGTATAGTGATAGAGGCAGATAAGAGCCATACACACAGGATCATTTTGGCCATACGCTTCCCATTCTGCCTTACAGGGTACGTAAGAGGTCTTGTTATTCCCAGGTACCTAGAACGATAATATAGAGTTACTATATAGTGCAGTGGTTAAATGATGAAAGTTATTTCATGTAGTCTGCCCTAAAACAAAACATCTTTGGCTAAGGTTTCTATTTTACATTTTTCAATCCTCTCTTTGCGTGTATTTCAAACTTGTAAATTCATGTGTCTTTCACGTTAAAATTTACAGTGCTGATATTCTGTAAAAAGGTCTTTTATTCTAGAAGGAAATCTCCCATTGGCCATAACTGACTGCGATTTTAATGATTTTGTGCAGTCTTCACGCAGATAACTCATTTTTTGGCTTTTAAGGAAATTCTGAAACCTAAATTTTATTTGGCTAACTTAAGAAATCTTGGAGTATAGATGAATGCTTACTCTACAAAGCCTACTACTTTTTGTATTGAGTGCATGGTTAAGTTAAAACAAGCATGTATTCATCTTCATTCTTCTTACATATTCAACAGTTATGAAGATCCCTGCCACTAAACTGAGATGATGAGTTGTCTTTCTTACCATCATGTTTCAGATGGGAATAACAAACTGCAAACTTATGCCAAGAGTAGATTATTTCAATACTACAATAATTCTTTTTATCATCATTTAATTAGAAATTATATTTATTCAACGTTCAAACTTTTACTGAACAAAATAACAATCTATCACAGTGTCAGTTCAAGAAGACCTGGGGAAAAAACAGTTTTACCAGAAGCTGAGTTTAGGGTGGTAAATTGTAAACAGACAAGAAAAATGTTTATAATGCGTCAAGTTTTCGTAGGAAAAAAAAAATTAAGTCTGTTAACAACTTCTACATTTCCTAAGCTGTGATAGCTTAAACTATGTATTTTTTTTTCTAATTAAAAAAAAATCACTACAGCCCTATATAGCTGGACAGCAATAACCTAAGTTTGTGTTTACTCTCAACTACAGAAAATTTCTTTATTTCCTCTCTAGCTATGGGAAGTTTATTTTAGATGGAATTAGATCCTTTTTTTAACACCTAACATTTTTACTTTGAAATTTGGTTTCTGCTCAGCTGGAACTCACCTATGAGTTACCATTAACTTCTCAAATTGTTCTTTTACTTCCCCCAAAAGAAAGAATTTTGAGAAAAATCAGTGTGATTCACTTTGTTACTTGTAAAAGAAATGGTTTCAAATCAGGCTTCAGAACAACATTTTGGTTTCAAGAGGTACCAGTGTTTAGTTACACAGTAAAGGTTTTGGAGGGTTACAAACAAGAAATATAGTAACGTGATTAAAAATATTTTGGGGGGAGCATTTTTTCTCTCTCTGTTCACCTAGCAAATCAAATATGAGTATTTGCCTGGCTCTGCGGAATGCTGCATTGTTGATTTTACTGCAATGCAGTAAATTATGGCCAGTGCTGCTGCTTTATACAAGCACCCAGGTATGCTACAGTTCTGGCAGTAAAAAGAAGCATCATTTCATGATCTGTTCTGATGAGTAACAACAATCCCTCTCAACAATGTCATTGATTTTATATTACTGCTATGGCAGGTGTTACATAAAGGACAGAACTGGTTTATTGTGCCCAGTTCTCGACAGCATGCACAATTACAGCAGGGCAGTATTTTGCAAGTGAAGCTGTGCCTGGTGGGGCCATGAGCTAAGAACAGTTATTAAAATCATCTGGGATTAGAGCAGTGCAATACATGGAGCATGCTATTAAAAAAGGCTGTTTCTTGTGCCCCTCACTATCAGCGTTAGAATATAGTCACCAGACCAGCTCCGGCGGCCGTGGGCGTACTGTAGAGTCCATGGAGATTTCTGTTTTATAGCATCACAGCCAAAACTGTTCGTGCTCCCAAGGAGCTGAGAGTTTTCGAAGCACTCCAAGATGCAGAAGAGCAGGATTAATGCAGTGAAGTTTCAGAGTTTAACTACCTAAGGGATGCATCGTACTGCTTTAAGTAATGTAACTGCAGCAAGGGTAAGTTATTAGCTGCAGCTCTTCTGGGACAAGAGTGGCACACCCTTAATATTTGTCTGAGAATAGCACAATTTAGCTACAAAACAGTTAAACACATCCTTTGTGCAGAAAGATTACTTGTCACTTATAACGTGTTGTTTTAAAAAAATCTTTAAAAAGTTGGTCCACCTTCCTGAAGTATGTCTTTTTCTACCTATTACCTAATTGGTCATTAAAAATAACACGCTTATGAGGTGAGCTTTATTATGTAGCTAAAAAAGTTAAACCAGATTTCTGTAAAAATCAGATCTGTGGGCTGCATGCTCTGAATGCCTACTGATGCATTCTCATGCATCAAAATATAACAAAAAGAATTCATGAAAGCAGAAGTATACTGAGAAGAATTAAAATTCATTAGTTTTGCCCTGGCACCACTGGTTTTGGAAGCTATCTGAGCTTCAAAAATGCTATTTGAAATTAAAATACATTAATTAACATAAAAATACACCAGCATCCTTTCTGCCTTATACATTTTGCTAAACGTAGTGTGATAGGGAGAAGAAGTCAGCAGGTATAAATGAAGGAATGTTATCTTTTTATCTCTATATATGAAATCCATTACCCTTGAAAACTTACTTGCAACTTCAAACTAATGTAAATCACTACTGTTGTCTAATACACTAGAGAGTGTCCGAGACTTAATAGATTCATGAACTTCAAAAGTATTGTGTCGAGTTCATTGCAAAAATATGCTTTATAATGCTTAATCTTTAATTACTACCTTTCAAAAAAAAAATGGCTAAAGGAAAATCAACTGAACTTAACATATCATTCAAAAATATGTAACACCTTGAGGTCTTACTGCTGGGAAAGAATGAAGTCACATTCCCTAAAAAGCCCATTTCATGTATGTCAGCTATCCCCTACAAGAAGGAAGTGTCTCAGACTTGTTATTCTGAGATTGGTTTCTTTTACATGCCACACATGTTCATTTTGATCTTGGTAGGGAAGAAACTATGCCTCAGTTCTTGCTTGTAAAAGAAGGGCAATGCTATTTCCTGTTCTTCCTCCTCTGAGTTTCTTGACTATATGGTTCTGCCAAACGGGGCATCTATCCAAATTACACCCAGCACAGTGAGGACTATATTTGGGTTACTGCCCAAAAGCACAGTATTGCAGATGTACGGCCCTTATTTCTTATAAACTGGTCACGGCATTTGTCATTCAGTGTTGCCTGATGCTGTATGCAGAACACCAAAGTGCAGGATGCTACAGCAAACGACTGTCAGGCAACACCATGAGAAGCACGATGCATACACCGGTCATGGTCCTGCTGCCTTTCCAAGAAGAAAGGCTGCTGGGTGACTGGAGAAAAATGAGAAGGGAGAACCTGGCACTAGTATCTAGTGGATACAACAACAAAAAAAGATGATGGGAACTTTTTTTGTACTACATCACTGAAATCCGGAAAACAGCCCCTTGCTCAAAGAGCTCAAAATAAGAGCAGACAACATAGACCAAAAAGAAGGCAAATGGTAAGGGACAGAGTAAATTTCTTTTTAAATGAATGTATGTAAACACACAAGCACATCGCCATTCTGGGTTGGTTTCTTATGATTTCTTCAGTGTCTCCTCTTCCCCGTTGGAGGATCAGAAACCGACTCCTGTGCCACAGTCCCATTCAGGCATGAGGCGCACGCAGGGTGCTTGGCTCTAGGGAGGAACAATTATCCCTTGCCATCCTCTTTCTGGAGCTCTGTTCAAACGTAGGTGGCAGGTAAAGAGCTCCCTCCTTCGTGGGGTGCTATCGTCAGCTATCGTACACAATTGCTATTTGCCACATTCACCCATGAACACCAACAATGCAAAAGGTAAATGAATGAGTCCTTTCTTTCCTTTTGCTTAATAAAAATCTGGCTCCCTGTCATCCAGTATTGTTTCCTATTGCCTCTAAATTGTTACCATTTAATGACAGGCAATTGTTATAGACAATTTAATGTAAAGCCATTATAACTGTATAGGAGTGCTCCTGAGATCATTCAGTTTGTGGGTTTTTTTCATTCTGGCTTTTTGATACTGATGCATTACAGCGACCACACAGAATAGTTTTTATCCTGCAGGGCTAAAAAAAGTCTCTATTGTCACTTGAACTGTAGATCACACAGGCATTTCTTATTACGGTGTGCTCAACATGTTAAATGTTATAGTAAGTGCTAAGATGTAACGTATATGGAAAGTAGAACAGTATATGGCAGAGGGAACAGGCATCCACAGACCCTGGTGTCTGTTTCTGGCACATCATTTTATCTCTCTATGACTCGTTGTATTCCCTCTTCCCATTTATGTTTGTCTTAGCTATTTGCTTGTTGCGATGGCTGTCATACGTTACTGCTTGCACGCTGATTATCAAACTGGAAATGGGACTGCCACTGTGTCCCACTAGATGTTACTATATTTAAAAATATGAAAAGTTCAATACAGTTTCTTTTCTTGTAAATATATTTATTTCATTCTCTAATCTAGGAAACTGTGAAAAGTAGTTTGCTTTATCTGCACTACCGTGGAGTGAGTTCACATAGCCATCTACTTATCATCTACTAGAAGAACTTTTCAGGAAGATCTTTCTCATCACTTTCACGTGAATAACTCTCCATTTGTGGCTGAAATTATTAGTAATTCCATAGATGTAGAAGAAGATACCATTTTTTCCTCCAAGAAGAAAAAAATCAGCAGTGCCAGGCATGACTTTTTTTTTTTTTTTTTTGTGGTGTGAACCTGATTTTTTTGCAGCAGTAGAAAAGTTCATTTCCTTTTCTTTGTGTTTTTTTCCTGAGGAAGCTAAACATAGCTGTAATATTTAAGCTGTAAAAATGGTGAATTCTTCATAGCTACATTGGAAACTTTGAGATGGGTCTATCCAGAAAGCAAACTGAGACTTAACAGCTACAGCAACTTCAACAATAGAAAGAAAATAGTAATAGGATGGTCCAATTTGGGATCCTGTGTCCAAAGTCTTTCTTTATTAGCTCTGTCATATGGCTAAAAGATAAAGAAAAAAAGTAAAAGGACTTGCTTCTCACTGTGAGCAAAGTCACAGAGTAATAGAAACCCTAACAGCTCAAAGCATTAAACCTGTTTTGAAGCCTCCTGCCCAACCCAATAATAAATTGAATGCACCATAACATCAGCATCACTTATGCCAATTTTGAAGCACACACATGTAATTCCTTTGTCTCTGGTCTCCATGTACTTTATAGGCAGATAGAATTCCATTCTAACTAGTCCACAGCCGTTTCTCAGAATTCACTGACCTGATCTAACAGACGATTATTCCAGAATCAGATTAGCATCTTTCACTGTCTGACTTTGCCTTTATGAAGCAGATTGGATTACTAGGGAATAGAACTAGAAACATTGTACTGGAAATTATATAGATGTGTTATAGCTATTTCTACCAGGAATCTCAACATATTGTTCTGTTACCACTTACCATTTGACTAGGAGTTGCGCTTAACCTGAGGTTCTTTCAGTTCTTCCTATTTTTGTATTTTAAGAGAGTCATAAAACTGTTTTATTTCAAAGACACAAAAATGCTTACTACTTTGCTTTTGTGCTCTTTTTCTAGTACAGTAGCTTTCCAGCTTCAATACATAGCTCCTTGTATTAGTTTCTTTGCCAACCCACAGCTATAGAATCCTGTCTAATGATTCACCTGCAATAATAACTTATTCTGAAGAACAATGCTGATCTACTGATCTTCCTTCGGTGGCTGTGATTCATGATCTTTCATAATTTTTCTGTTTAATTCAGTGCAACATTAAGAGACACTATACAAGAATAGGAGCGTGATGCCATTCCTAAAAGCTCTCCAGTGTTCAGAAATATTCTCCCTAGTATAGTGATCAATCTAGATTTTTTTCTTATACTTTGATACATTAAACAGTAAATTAAATGTAAATGTAACAAGTTAAAACAATGATCAAATCTATTATTTCTGTGTCATGGTTTAACCCCAGCCAGCAGCTAAGCACCACGCAGCCGCTCACTCACTCCTCCTGCTTTCCAGTGGGATGGGGAGGAGAATCGAAAAAAAGTAAAACTCGTGGGTTGAGATAAGAACAGTTTAATAATTAAAGTAAAATAAAATATAATACTAATGATAATAAAAATATAATAAAAGTAATGAAAAAAATATAACAAAAAAAAGAAAAATAAAGAAATAAAACCCAAGGGAAAAAAAAAACCAAACAGTGATGCACAATGCAATTGCTCACCACCCGCTGACCGATGCCCGAGCAGCGATCCGCCCCTCCCGGCCAACTCCCCCCAGTTTATACACCGGGCATGACGTTCCATGGTATGGAATACCCCTTTGGCTAGTTTGGGTCAGCTGCCCCGGCTCTGCTCCCTCCCAGCTTCTTGCACACCTGCTTGCTGGCAGAGCATGGGAAACTGAAAAATCCTTGGCTGAAGATAAGCGCTACTTAGTGACAACCAAAATGTCAGTGTTATCAACATTATTCTCACACTAAATCCAAAACCCAGCACTGTACCAGCTACTAAGAAGAGAGTTAACTCTGTCCCAGCTGAAACCAGGACATTCTGTTACAGCTATGTCAAACCACCTAACAGAAATTGTTCTCTTCTTTTCAAAAATACTGTGTTTACATTAAGCAAGAGATGCTCTGTCCCACAGACGTGCTTTTAAATAGAATGAGGTACACAAACTGATCAGGGAAATACTATTCCTATCGCATATTTAAGTAATTGAGATGGAAGCAAAGGAATAGAAACATAAAAAGACTTAAGTGCTGAGACATGAGCATTACAGTGCATGGCTATGGCGTTATAATGTGAAAAGTAACCCTGTTAATTATTGTACGACAGTATTGACACCTGCCTTTCTGCAGTACAGACTGGCCTCATAATCACATCATGATAACTGCCAGTTTATTGTCGGGGAAGAGGAGGATATTTCAGAGGCAATAAAATACATTTCTCCTTCTCAGAAGTGGACGAAGTTAGTGATTTCATTGCATATATGACAGCTTTCAGAATATGAATTAGATCACTTCAAAACCTAGACATTAAATATTGTGCAATGTTAGAGTGAGACAGAAGAACTAACAAAATCAAACCACTACTCAGCGGGGAAAAAAAGACTTTGTTCAACTAGTTCTGTGCTCCATCTAGTTAAATGTTGCATCTTTTCTACGTAGTGAATTAGTACATAGTTTATAAAAAGTCTTAGTACAGTGGCCAGCTTCCACATCTTAATTGCGTTTGCTAGAAATGGTTAAAGCTCTACTTTGTCCTTCTCAGTTGATGGTGAATACAGTAACACGAAAGATCTTAAATGTACATTTTGGTATCTATTGTTTTAGATGCTTATGCTTCACGTTTCATACAATTTCAACATTATTCTTGTTATTGAAACAGTGATACTTTAATTTTGATACTTGGAAGAATGAGAATAAAATATTTGTTTTGCTTTTAGCAAGGTTAACACTTTCCATGATTCTTCTTCTTGCTCTCAATTAAATGTATTTCCTTAAATTCTCTTTACAAGAGGAAGACATTCGTTCCCACTGTTACAGTGGGTACATATTGAATACAGTACTATACTTTTACTGTACATAGTAAACGTTCTGACTTGATTTTTCTTTCTCTCAAAAATCATTGTAGGGGTTTATTTTTGATGGAACTCAAGAAGTGTAGGCTTTCCTGGCAGTGGGGGAGGATTAAGTCAATCAAAATTAAATATCTGTTCATTCTAAAGGAATGTAATTTGCATAGTAGAAGATTATGTTCTCCTCTCTCACATTTCTTTCAGTTTCTCTGTACCTTCATGGACCTTCTTGCTCTCATATTGCATAATTTTACAGCTTCGTATTTTTCTTGTTTATTTTAGCTCATTTTTCATTGTTTCATTTCACTCATTCTATTTTTACTTCACTTTCTTGCCCTGCCTTATTTCTATTTCTTAGCTCTGCATTTTTCTCTCTTCATTTTTGCCTACTGATCTAAGACATCTGTCCCTTAGATGAGGGGATGTATTCTGCTCTCATTCTAAGAAATACATAACAACTGTATTGCCAGAGAGAGATGTGCAACGTCTTTCTGTTCAACTTCTATCATCTTAGTCGTAATTTCTGAAACCATATTCCTCTTTCCTTTCAGACCTTGGCAAACTTCTTTTACATGTCCTCACACTTTGCCTTTCATTTTACCCCTGCATGACTGTTGAAGTATTTGTCACCAGTCACCGCCTTGTTCTTAGCTTCCTGACAAAACAGTTCGGTAGCCTTTAGTTTTCCACTGCAAATAATATGGTCTTTGGAAGAAAAGGTCCCAACATGCAGTTACTGATGTTTATCTTGCAACACTGCCTGAATGTCAGATAATATGTATTTCCTAGCTAATATTTTGCACTTACCCAAATAAATATTTTATATTATAGACTAAATACCCTTATTAACTGTCTTTGAAGAAAACAGTGCATGTATATTTTCCTTTCTTCTGTCTTCACCAACGACACAAAGGTAGAAGACATAAGAAGGGAAATGGATTTCAGCCCATTCCATCCTTCACCAGCCTCCTAGAATCTAGATGCATTTGAAAACTGAAAAGGTTTTGGCAACGAAATATTTAGAATTAAGTTGTACGCTGTAATGGAAGACTTCCCATTTTTAAATTTTTTCAAAATGTCTGAAGTCCAACTTCGTGGGTTTCATCATCTCTGGTTTCCTGTATATAAGTGTGGTTTGCTTACTGAGCGCAATAAGACTAATCACATACAGAGCTCAAAAGTGCCTCTCACCCCACTTCTTGATAGATAATCTGTAACACATCAAAAGCTCTCTAAATCTGGGCAAGACACACATAGGAAGAATCCATTTTTCTTTACACTGTTCAACAATGTGCAAGGTTGAGGGAAAATGAAAACTGATTTCATGCTTTTCTAAAAGAAAATGTATAACTGTGTCAGGGGACACACTTCTGCCCTTTCACCCCCCCCATAGATTTGCAAGTTCCCTTTATTTAACATTGATCTAATTTTTTTGTGGAAGAAGAAGTGCGAAGAGAGTCAAAAGGCTCTTCCTAAGTTTTTTATTCTTTTGAAAAGTAAAAAATTGTATTAATCAAAATATAGGATAAAGTACAATTCACAATACATATTACTAACATTTCAGGAATATTCCCTAGAGAAGGGCTTCTCAGGTTTTTTAAGCAATGTCTCACTTCACTGAAAAATTCTTCATGGAATTCATCATAGCATACACACAAACTGCTTCACAAGCGCAGAAGGCCTCATACACTGTTACAGCTTCATACCCTATGGTATAATTTACATTAGTTGCTAAGTCATTTTATCAATCAAGGAGAAAAAGGAAAAGCAAAACATCTTCAAAAATAGCTGGGTTTTGCTATATTCAATAAGGTGATTTATATCAGAAAACACTATATTGTTTAAAATTCACATTTCAGTTTATTCCACATTGACTGCCTTTTTATTATTCCAAAATATTTTAGACTCATAGAAACAAATGTAGTGCATTTGCATCATGTCAACTGTTGTACCTATCTGAGTATCTAATTACATATAGACTGATGTCTGTCTTATATGACTGTTTTTTCATCTTTATGTGTACGATGCAGTATCTCATTTTATTAAGTTATTACAAGATGCCTGGCCCCTTTTTGAGGGGGCAAAGAAGATATTTTAGCCTTCTGATACTATCTGAGAAGACTAAGATAGGAAAAGTTTTGCCCTAGAAAAGAATTAAAGAGAAATCACATTCTCATTTATTTCTGTCTGGTTGTGTTGCAATGTTCATTTGAGATTGGGTGTGCGGTAAAAAAGTTCAGGTTGGAAGAAAGCTAGGAAAGAGGTTTTATGTCATATGGCCTTTTGTACAGTAGAGGAGAACTGGTTAAATCTGAAAAGGCAAAATCAATCTGAGGATGACAAGTAAGTGATTTGCCATGACTGGAGGGAGGTGGCGCTGGCAGTGAGCTTGAGGAGCAGCAGAGACCTTGAGCATGAATGCATATAGTTCAAAACCTACTGAGGAGGGATGAGGCTTGACTTGAAATATTGTTTAATGGGGTTACGTGGGACTCGAGAGAAAAAGAGACAGAGATGTACTGGGAGTTACTGTACTGGGTTTGCGTGGCAAGGTTTTGGTAGTGGGGGGGGCTATAGGGGTTGCTTCTGTGAGAAGCTGTTAGAAGCTTCCCCTATGTCTGATAAAGTTAATGCCAGTGGGTTCCAAGACGGACCCACCGCTGGCCAAGGCCGAGCCCATCAGCAACAGTGGTAGCGCCTCTGTGGTAACATATTTAAGAGAGGGAAAAGAAGTTACAGGGGAGTAGCAGTTCCAGCGAGAGAGAGGAGTGAGAAGATGTGAGAGGAACAACTCCGCAGACACCAAGGTCAGTGAAGAAGGAGGGGGAGGAGGTGCTCCAGGCGCCGGAGCAGAGATTCCCCTGCAGCCCGTGGTGAAGACCATGGTGAGGCAGGCTGTCCCCCTGCAGCCCATGGAGGTCCACGGTGGAGCAGATATCCACCTGCAGCCCGTGGAGGACCCCACGCCGGAGCAGGCAGATGCCCGAAGGACACTGTGACCCCATGGGAAGCCCGTGCTGGAGCAGGCTCCTGGCAGGACCCATGGACCAGTGGAGAGAGGAGCCCACGCTGAAGCAGGTTTGCTGGCAGGGCTTGTGACCCCGCGGGGGACCCACGCTGGAGCAGTCTGTTCCTGAAGGACTGTACCTCGTGGAAGGGACCCACGCTGGAGCAGTTCATGAAGAACTGCAGCCCATGGGAAGGACTCACGTTGGAGAAGTTCATGGAGGACTGTCTCCCGTGGGAGGGACCCCACGCTGGAGCAGGGGAAGAGTGTGAGGAGTCCTCCCCCTGAGGAGGAAGGAGCAGCAGAAACAACGTGTGATGAACTGACCGCAACCCCTATTCCCCATTCCCCTGTGCCGCTCAGGGGGAGGAGGTAGAAAATTCAGGAGTAAAGTTAAGCCTGGGAAGAAGGGAGGGGTGGGGGGAAGGTGTTTTTAAGATTTGGTTTTATTTCTCATTATCCTGCTCTGATTTGACTAGTAATAAATTAAATTCATTTTTTCCCCAAGTCAAGTCTGTTTTGCCCGTGACGGTAATTGCTGAGTGATCTCCCTGTCCTTATCTCAACCCACAAGCCTTTCGTTTTATTTTCTCTCCCCTGTCCAGTTAAGGAGGGGGAGTGATAGAGCAGCTTTGGGGGGCACCTGGCATCCAGCCAGGGTCAACCCACCACAGTTACTTATGTTTGTCCTCCTTCTATCAGTCTAGAGAATCTGAAACAGCAAGTGAATGGATTGGATGAAGGACTGGACCACTGAATGCTGGTAAGGCACTGGAGGAGAAATGACATAGCTCTGTTCTTTCTTCTTTATAATAAAGAAATTGGGGAGGAATGCTTTAGCACTGGAAGTCATCTTTATGATGGCCTTAGTTCCTGAGGAGTTAATATCATGTTCTGATCCTTACTCCCAAGCATTTCTACTTCCTGCACAATAAACTTCACTGTCCTTCTGGCAATTATAGCCTGTCAGAAGACAGGCCATTAACCATGATCTTTTGCTGAATGCCTACATGTTTAGAGGATCTAAAGCCTTAGATGATTCATTTGCTCATTGGCCTGAGCCACCTATACAACTGAAGAGAAGGTTCAAGTCCCTGAACTGAATTTGATCCTATGGGCTAACCAGTATAGAAAAACATGAGAGTTGGATGTTATCAGGATAACCCAAGTTGCCCAGCTGATAGGCAGAAGCAGTCCATACAGTTGATATTTGCTGATAGGAAAAGGTTTATTTGCTGCTTTGCCTTTCCTATGGGAGAAAGTAACTTTAAGCAAAAATGTGGTTTCTTGAAGCACCAGCTGAGATGAAATCCCTACTCTGTTAAACAGAGGCAGTTCCTGAGCAAAAGAAAGCAGAGGAATGGAAAATAATATGTTTTTCAGATTAGGAGCTGGAAAACCCTCATTTTCCTCTTTTGGGTTCCCCCCACCTTACCCCTCTCGTCCCTCCCGCCCAGGGGTATTGTCAAAGCCAATGAAGATTTCAGGTTTTTGTCAGAGTCTGCAGTACTTCTAAGGTGGGGGTTTTTTTCCCCCCCTTACTGCCTTCAGAAAGGGTTTTAGTTCTCAAACTCACAATTTATTAAGAGAGCTCAGATCTCTCGCCCTCCCATATCCTGACTGGTGTTGTCCTGTGCCAAAGACGAGCACTTGTGATTCCAGGCCAGCCTGCTGGCTTCAGCCAGGCCAGAGGAGACATGCCAGGAGACAACCACCAGACATGCCTCAGCCTTGGGACCATCCTGTTCTGTGCAAGCATTCAAGTAGGCTGTAATAAAAATTGCAATGTGTTTTCTCTCAGTTCTGTACTCTGCCAGACACCAGCACAAACATCCCTTAGGTGAGCAATGAGGCAGGCTGATAGCCCACAGGATCTGTGTCTATATTTTGGCCAATGTATCAGTCTACCATCTTCTCCTCCAATGTGCGTGCAGGCACATACACACACAAACTAGATGACCCCTTTGTATCTGGCAAGAAGGTGAATCCCAGGATGTATGCGCTACAAACAAGTTGAAACCAGAGCAAACTCTAGGAGGACCTTCAGAGAGGGTACTGATGTGCACATGGGAGGCTGCCTATGTGGATGCAGCTGAGGCAGCCTGGAGAGTTTCTCAGGACGAGCGGTGGCGACTCAGATTGGGGATGGGACACCAGGCCTTTAGATGGTTCTCAGGAGGAGGAGGTTGCCAAAACAGTACAGGGATGTCCAGTTCAACAACACAAAAACGCAGAACTCCCGAGTCCCTGCGCCCAGCTGAGCGCTCTGGCTGTTCCCTGGCACCATACTGGCATAAGACCCAGGCCTCCTGTGCCCCTTGCTTTTCACAGGAGAAAGCCTAAACACACAGGGAGCTGCAGAGAGCTCTGCTCTGGGTGATCAGGGAACCTGAATATCAGGGTTTGACCTGAGCATACCAGGCTGTCACTTTAGATGCAGCTTAAGTGGCCTGCCCCAAACCACAAAATAAGCCTATAGACCCTGATCACTGGGTCATCACAAGCCAAGGCTGGTGCTTTAGTTGCATAACCAGTTTTTTTTGTGTTGCTTGAGGTAAGCTAACAGATACCTTCAACTAAAATGTGTGGGGGCTTGATTTCAGAGCTATGAAGAACTGTCTTTTTAAAAAAGAAAACCCTCGTCAGACTCCCATAAAGTAGAAATGGCTAAGGTGATTTTCTCCAGCTTCGCTACATGAGTCACGCTTGGATTGACACTAAACATCAGCTTAAAAGGAATTATTTTGAAAGTTATAATGGTGTTTCAAAATGAAAGCCTCCTACAGCTTTAACTAGAAAATCATGACTGATGTCTTTAGTACAATTAAATGAAGCATTTCAGAAACTTCCACAGTATAAGTGATGAATGAAATGAAAAATCACAGCCCATTGAACTGATAATACCACTATATTAAAACAAAGTATCTTCAGGGAATAGCTATTTAAATGTGCTCATACTTATGTCCCCTCTCTTCCTTCCATGAATACAAACAATTTAAACGTAATGTCTCCAGACAAAGCACTTAAGGAACAACCCCCTCTAGAATACTTCTTCCCTCCTCCCTCTTCTTTCTCTTCCTCTCTCTGAAGAGACAGGAAAAATACTGGAAGGACCTGGTCCAAATTATCCTCTCTGCTTCTCCATGACAGTAATTTTGCAAGAGCCTTAAAGGAACACCTATATAGCCATTATGGGAGAATCTCAATACAGAACTAATCTACTTGGACATTTCTGGCTTTGTCCATAGCTGTATTGGCCTGAAGGCAGATCTGAATTTGTCAAAAATCACACAAAGATTTTGCTATGTTCTGCTGGATAGGGTATGTAAAAATTGTAAATGTTCACCTCAAGTTTTACTTTTTTTGCACAAGCTCAGCAGGAAAAAACCCACAGTATATCAATACACTGTGTTAGATACACAGGAAAATCTAAGTCTAAAGCAGGTTTAATTTGAAGTCTTATTTCTAAAACTTTGGGATGTGTAAAGTATCTTGTATAGAGTCTGTATAGAGTCTGTACAGAGTCTGGGTTTCTCTATAATATTACCTGTGGAAATGTCAGCCAGAGGTACCTACTGTTCCTAGAAAGTGGGCACCATGGGTTTTAATTTCACTCCTTTCCTGAAAAATATATTTAAAATATTGTCATTGTAGTTCAGCATAAAAAACACTTTTCACTAATGTAATCCTCTCACAAAGGAACTCTCAATGCAAATAGGTCTGAAAGCAAGAAGAAAACCCACTAACGGAATAAAAGTGAGAAATGGCAACTTTGGGATTGTAACTGAGGTACTGAAGCAGCCAAAGCATCTAAGTAATTCTGTTTCATAAAAAAGTCCGAGATGAAAAAGGACACTGCATTTCCTCAAACACCAATATAGTCTGGCTGACTAACTTAGATCAGTGATGCTTTACTTGAGAATAGCAGCAAACAAAGCAAAGAATTTGTGTAAGGCTGAGTCAGTTAAAAAAAAAACAAACCACCAAACTACCTAAAACATGAGGTAGGGAGTTTGTGATAAATTTCCAGAGTACGAGCAACTAAGTACAACTCTAGTCAAAGCACTAGAAGAATAAGCTACCTCTGCTCAAACTCACATACTGACAGGTATCTAGCAGTGCTGTGTGAAGAATGAAAAAAGCCATGCTGTGTTTCAGGAAAGCTTTAAAACTGGCCTTTGTTCTGAATTTTATGAAGGAAAAATCCAAAGTTTTTTTATCCTGAATAGACTGGTTAGAAACACAATGGTGCACTGAACCCTGCTTTTCACGTACAAGCAAATGAACTGAACCAGCTTGTTCCGAAATATCAAAAGAGGACATCACCAGAAAATAACTCTAATTGTGCTACTTTAAAAAAATGAATTCTAGCAAAATCATCTCAATTTCATAAAATATTTTGATAACAGAACATCCCATTCTGATCTCCTACAATACCAGTAGTTTTTTAAAGATGCAGACTCTGGAGTTGCTTGTCCTCTACAGTAGTAAAAGCATGTCTCACTTCCTAATATGAATAGGTCCTATCACAGAAAGAAACCATAACCTGTTTTGGAAGGGGAGGCAGTGGGTTGGAGAGAGCACAGCATGAGGGGAAGATATCAAGGAAGGAAGGCAAGAGGTTAGATCAAATTGTGTATCTGCAATTCATGAACCTTTTAGAAAACTGCTCTTCACAGTCCTTTCCAACAGAAACTTCTGGAATGGGGACTTATCAGAAGATAAGAAGGTGATTCCTCCCCTGTAACTTATACAAACAGCTATTTATTTGCCATTTCTTGATATTTTAGCGGTATATTGTCAGCTCAGTATGTGGTACAGAATGAGGTTATTATGTCTCATCATCCTTCACGTCAATGAATGTGAAGTCTACTGTAGCTACCACATCTCTCAACCATGTCATTTATTTCCTTTATACTCGTTTTAACTAACATATTTATTTACAGCATGCTTATACACCAGATCCCAAGTTCTCCCTTCACATGTAATCCTCCTGCCTGCTGTCATTTTCCTCAGAAAATGTCTCATTCAGGGATAGCTTGGAATTTAATTTCAATAAATAAATTGGTCAGATCAAGCTTTCCTCTATAAACTGGAAATAGAAAATTTGTAGGAATTTAACATTACTTTACAAATATTTCTTCCCCTTGCACTCAGAATCCTTAAATACACAGCCCCAGGTGCCCTTTAACTGAAGAAGTTTGAAGGGGAGAAACATCTAGTGATGAAAAATAACTGCAGCAAAACCCAAATTGCAGTAGGTAAAACTGTATGTTCAGCCTTTCACAACCACAGTATTTAACAGTTCATTTGTCATAATATTTATTCATTTTTACCAGCAGGTTTGGGAATTAAGAAAGTAATGGCCAAATGGACACTATTTCTTTCTAGCTAACCTGTCCTCCACTCTAATGAACTTTGAACCTCCTGGGTCTTGCTCAGACCTGCCAGGCTGCAGTTCCACGTAGCTGGCTTTTTCCAGCTTGCTGCTTCAGTAAAATCTAATCCAAATCCAGAAGTCCATACTCCCCATTTCAGATGTCACCAGGTCTACTTTTGCAAAGGCAGCTCCAAGTAAGCTTAGAGATCGCTAGACAGGAAACCTGAAAAAAGGAGATTAGCCAGGATAATGTGTCCTCTTTGTCTTGTTGAATAAGGGCCTGCCCACAAGAAGTTTCCGCTACAGTCTATTCTTTTCCTTCAGGAACAACTTTCATAATTTTCCTCCTCTTTAAAATCATGCAAAATCTGCAACACTAAATATTTAAAATATAGAGCAAATTTCAACACAACGCAAACTGCTGCCACCAACTTCACAGGCATGAAAACGTAGTACATCCAATCTACAGAATAAACCTTTTGCTTTTCTCCTGTCAAGAAAGGAGTTTCTGGCCCTCTCCCCCTTGGCTTTCTGTACAGAATGACAAAATTTGAGGCCAGATTCAACTACTGGTTATCTACAAATGACCATTTGTCCAGCTCAGTGTGTGTGGTGGCGATCACAATTTTTTACAATGCCTTTTCATGTTCCCCAGAATTTAGAGTTGTACCTTTATGCTAAAACAGAAATAGATACAGCTGATGACAGACCATCTCCTCCTCCAAAGTCTTTAAAGATAGCAGGATTTGGAGATTATCAAGGATCCCAGACCTCTCTTCTCTGTTCAGTTTACAGACGCTACACCACACACGAAAGCAGTGAAATAAGCGGGACCAGCAGAAGGAAGCCCTTCTTCTCGTCTCTCAGTGAGTATGTCTTTCCTTTGCTTTTCTCAGCAGCAAGTTGGCAACTCTAAGGTTCTTCTGAGATGTGGTGTCATCAGCTTTGTGTGGATAAAGACTAAAATACCTAAGGTTTATTGCTGTGCCTATAGCTTCCAATAACATCAGTTCTCATTGCTAGGCTGACAACTTCATGCATTTGAATTTAGGAGCAGAACTTTGGCATCAGTGTAGGATGAATCACCACAGCTAGCCTATGGACATCTCAGGGAGCTCACTGCAAACTGCAGGTGTTTGGGATATTTGATAAGATGCTCCCTTCATTTCAACACTTAGGCAGCAGCGCAGAAGCTTCATGTTAAGTAACAGGCTTTGGAAATGTTAAGCTCCTTCTTGTGTTGTTTAATTCACAGGCAAACAGTCCACTATGCTATTTTAATTTCAGTTATTTTTGGAAAAATGAAGATTGTGTTCTGCTAACAACCAAACTCATTTAGCAAAAATAGCTTTTTAATATGGGATAATACACTCTTGAGAGACTACAATCAGTATTGTTGCTAAAACTGCTTGTGCTAAGAAGTGGGTCTCTGAATGCAGACTCTTAAGGTAAAAGGGAAACTGCAGTACATAACAATGCAAAAACTGAGTCTTTAGAGCCAAAGCTGTACTATTTTTAGCATCAAAACATCTTATTAGACTATTAAAGAAAAGCTTTGCATCTTGTCAGCAGCTGTTTTGGATTATGGGTATAAATATTTCCAAGTAATTTGTGGACAGACAACACATTCTGACTTTGTTCAGGGATTTAGTATTTCAACTATTTGTTAAATGTCAACTTCTACAGCAAATAAACAAAATTTAACAACCCACATGGAGAACTGCTTACAGAAAATTATTCTGGCAAATGGTACTGTGTATCTGAAATATTTCATGATAATCACAATGTGTTTTCATGGTTTGCATTCATGATGACAGTTATGTTGCAAATTCTACAATAAGTTTAGATAATAACATATACTTCTGTTATCTGTGCTCATGTCTTCTATTTCCCGCTTCTAATTTTTATGCCTATTGCCAATTTCTAAATACCTGTTATCAGAGTGAATCTTCTAGGCCACTATTCTCTACTTTAATTCAAAAATCCCTACATTTTCTAGCATGGAAACAGTCCTCTACCTAGTAAACAGACACTACTGACAGAAGACTTGGGTTTTTTGCAGTTACCTTTTAAGTCCCTCTCTGGAGATCTGCAAACCATATGTTGAAATACATTGTCCCTAGTCTCCAACACATCTCGCATGAAAAGCAAACAGTTTATAAATAATGTACTTAAAGAAAGCTCTGTATCTGTGGCTCAGTTTAACTTGCAGCAGCAATAGGCCATATTTCTGATTGCAGGTGCTTGTATAGCTGATGAGAAATGATGATTCCAATGCCAGCAAGGTTACCGATCAGTATTCTTCAGTGGGAGTGAAGGTGGCAGAGCTGCTTGCCAGGTTATTGGGAGGAGACCTCATGATGTGTCTGCCTAGATCTCTAATAATAAGCTCTCCCCAAAAGACTGGAGAGTTTTCAACTCAAAAAAGTCAAAGTTTATTTAAGTGAAAACTAGAAATTTGATCTGTTTAAGCACAGAAAACTCATCACATGGTGAGTTAGAAGTAAAAAGGTTTGTACACAATTCTCCCACAAAAATGGCACCCTTGCAGGCAAGCCTTTGCTTCCAGTTCTGATTTTACCCAACTCAGTGAATGTCTGAGATACAGCAAACTCTGCCCAGTCTCCCTTGGTCCCTGAGCAGTTTTTCCATCACTGTTAATACGTGGCAAGCTGCTGCTTGCTCCTCAACCTGCTACACCCTGCAAGACATACAGCTCCCAACGTGAGAAAAGTGTTACCTTTCATATGGTTCTACCTCCACTTCCCACAATCTCCTTAAAGGAACATAAAAAACGGTAAACAAAAATGGATAACCAAATTTCCTTGTTGTTATATTTTTAACTTACACTTCCACAAGCTAAAAAACCTGGTTTCAAGATTTTGACAGTCCAAAAAGCCACCCATTTCCTTGATATAGCTCAGGAAAAAACTTTGCTGCCAGTTTTTTCATCAAGACACAATGTACCTCTAAGAATAGACTTCACCCTGGTTTCTCCTTACTTTAAAAAAAGTTATTTTTGTAATGTCCCTCCTTGATTTTGTGTTTTGAGTTGGTTTTTTTTTTAAACAATCATGACCATTTTGCAGTGAAATAGCTGTCCACGATGATGCTAACCCCCCTCAGAGGTCTCTTGTGCTAGCTCACAATTTGATAGTAGAGGCCAGGATGAAGACAGAAAGAACCTACTCAGTACTGATTTGATTTCCCTGCACATCTCAGTTCTGCGTGTTATTAGAGCAGCTGGCACTATTAGAAATTTCATTCTTGTCTGTACATTACCCAAAAAACTTGTTTACTGTTAGAGGTGAATCACTACCTGATTTGCATACATGCTAATATGTATGGAACCACCCATATGTATCAGATAATCTATATGTTCTATATAAAGCCTCCTGAGTAAACAGCAAGGTACAAGAAGAAAATCAAAGCTGCTGCACTCTTTAATTTTGTTATGTTAGTTCAAACAGAATAGAAACAAATTTTCCCTATGACATTTAATTACCGGAGTCTTTTGGAAATGAAAACTTAACCTTTTTCATTAGAGTTTGCTCAAAAAATTTCATCTGTTTTTTCTATCTTCAGTATACATAGGAATATATATACTATGAATCAATCCTTTAGAAATAGTTCGTTATCCAGTACATGAAAAACTAAAACTTGTAAGCTTTCCAGCTGAAAGAAATTATCCTCACCTTTCAAATAGTAGTGACCATTAGGACAAAACAGCAGTGAGCACTGCTTTATGGTGCTTGTGCTTTGTACACGCAGATATCAGAACTTGTAATTTTGCTCCCCAGTCTTTTGTGTATGACAGCTGCACCTTGGCAGACTCAACTGTTTCTCAAGCTCTTTTATGTTCATGCAAGACCTACAATGGTCAGCTCTTTCTTCAGATTTCCTAGTCCACAGAGGAAGGACCAGCTCTTTGTGTGATATACTGAGAGAGAAAGAAAAGAGGTGTTTGTAGATGAAAGACAGCGCCGTATGTACAATATCAACTGCAGATGAAATGGGATGTTCTGTTTCAAAAGTTGCCACAAATGTTTCCAATAAAATGGTTCAAACTCAACAACAATATTAAAAATAATACTGGATTTCTTTTAAAGAAATAAGATATTCTCCTTACATAATTTACAGGGATTTTTATAAATGAGTTTCAGAGAAAGTTATTCCAGGGAAGTCAAAGAACATTCCTTGATTAATTTCTGTTCCTCTAGAAGATTGCGAGAGCATTCTACCAGTGATATAGTAATCTTGCTTCAAACATGGTATAATGACTACAAATGCTTTGATGTTTCATTCTATGATACTCATTCAGTTCAAGAACACTCTAGGAAAATATCGTTTGATACCAGTGTACACAGGTTACACTACACCATCATGCCAGTATAATATGTATTTGCATTTTTGTGATTTATATTAGGAGATATTTCTGAAAGCTCCCTTCAAAAATTAAGGGGAGTGTTTCTAGAATTGTATTTTTACTGTGAATCTTGAAGCAAATACAACCTCACTTATGGAAACTATTTTTGTGACCTTGACAGGAAAAAAATCATTTTTTAAATGTCTCCAGAATGTCCTACTTGGCAAAAATGTGCATTAATGTTCCCTTACCTCTGACTATCAGGCTCCTTTGAAATGTCTGGATGAACCCACAAGAATTAGAGACCCCAAAATCACTTCTGAAAATTTATCCAGTGTTAAACCCTGGTAGGAGCAAACAGAAGATAGTTTCAAATGTGGGGGAAAAATGCAACATCCAATTTCAAGAAAAGGCATTCATGTAAATGTGGTGTGATTGCAAATCTCCTGGTACTGACTGAACTACAACTCCCCATTCATGCATACCTTGGAACATTACCAATTGCAGTCACCTTGTCACTGCCACCTCTAGATTATCTTGCATTTCCACACTTCATTACTCCCTTTCGGTAACACTAAACGCATCCAGTATATAACAGCGATAGAATAATCAATCTACAGATTTTTTCTATAACGTCTTCTAGCTGGCCAAACTTTGTCAGCCTCTACTGTGCAGCCACAAGACGCACCTACCAAACTTCAGATCTTACGCCTGTTCCCACTGCAGAAGAACAAAACTTCCACTCGTTTTAGTGGTAGAAGAATCCCCTTTACTCCTGAGTTCTTAAGTCTTCACAAAATAGTCCATCTGTTTGATAAAATATCTTTTATTTGCTACCTCCCATCTTACTTATAGTGCATCTGGCAGTCTAGTCACGAAGCATAATGTCTCTCCAAAGACAAAACAATTCCTACAGCCGAGACCAGGTTACAGTGTAAGTAACTGCATCTCTTGCAGGCTGCCTACATGACATGGGAAAAGATACCTGAGGATGCCACAGAAAGGTACCTGAAGAAATGTGATCATGTTAGCACAGCAAAACACCCCAGCTTCATTTATTCTTTTGGAGCTGGCTCTCAGTGAGAGATACACATTGCACTGCCTTATCCTACTTAATGCATCCAACTTCCAATTCAACTTCTTTATCTCAGGATTTCGGAGCAAAAATTTATGTGGTACCTCTTTTCAATGTAAATAAAACAGAGATTGCAGAAGTGTTTGGCAAGAAATTATCTGCAAAAAGAAACTACAACTTAAGGAACGTTCTTTAAGTGGACTAAATTAGAAAAACTACATGGAAAGGAATAAAAAAATCTTTTTTTTTCCACTTTAGTGTATCAATGCTGTCTGTATCTTTCATAAGCTAGACAAGTTATTTACAGACTCAGAAAGAGTACAGTTGTTTATTGGGCTGAGCAATGGAAAGAATGGCTCTTGTGATGGTGGTGGTGGTTAGGAGTTAGCTGCCATATTGATCCCAGAACTTTCTTCTGCAAGATAGACCTTAATTGCAGTAACTCCATCACACACTTTCCCTATAGTTCCTTTTATGTTTTTCCTGATTCCTCAGTTATTTCTGTGTAAATATATATACTGAACAAAATCTCATGGGGGGCACTCCTGGTGGGTGCCTATATTTATTCTAGATCCAAAACATATTACATACAGGATTTTTTCTTATCTATCTCTACATATATATTGTACATGTATTTTCCAAAGGAAGTGAGCAGGGCTGGCAGAACAGACCACAGCCTTTTCCACCCATGGCCTGAAGGCAGAAGAAGAGTTTCATACCGAATGGGAAGCCACGTGGACTCTTAGGTGCCATTAGGCTTAGGAAATCGCTGACAGGGTTTTCAGGTCACATTATCAGTTTTGGATGTAGGCTGAATTTAGACACCTGGATTCTATTGAAAGTGCTTAAGTCGTTATTTAAATTTAGTCCCAAGTTCTTCCTGTGAGGCACTTTGAGGCCTCCTCAGTTCCCAGGCATGCACCAAGGACACTGGAAATGGGTGAGCTTCTAGGGACTGACCTATTCTAAGGTGAAGCATAAGTACTCATACTTGGAGCATGGCAAAAGATACCAAACAGGGAGGGAGAGAGAACTGATCCTTGCGTATAAAAATCTCAGGATCAACAAAAAGGCCCACTTTGGTATCATTTGCATACGAATTCTAAATCCTCATCAATTTAATGGAAGTCTGGAATACTCATGAATTGTTGGCTAAGATACAGACTGGAAAAGTTCCCCAAAAAGTGTTTCATTACTTGTGTGGGTGTGGGGAAGTGTTATAATTTGTCAACTGTATCTGAGTAGCTATGTTACTTCATCACTTTCTAAGCCAAAGAGCTATTTTTAAATTGAATTAAAAATTGCTACTTATGCAGTTATCCAGTGGATACTCTCCAAAACAGGATTTCTGTAGCTATCTTGGGTCAGAAGAACATGATGAATCAGCATGCAAACACCACCAGTTTAAATTCAATTGGTTGCCTTTATATGTTCATTTACCCACTAAGATGTGGTTTGCATCCATCCCTCATAATTCACTCCCAATGTTCGCTCACTCTTAAATGTAAAGGAATCTAAATGTGGTATAATTTATTTAATTCAGAACCAGAAAAGTGGAGCCTTAAGAGAAAAAAAACGCCAAACACTAATAAGAAATGCTTAAAGGAGGCTACTATTCACTGAGGCACAATTATCCTGCCAAAGTCTCTGTAACTCCTACCTTTCTCCAGAGCTACCCCTCATATCATGGATGGTAAGTATAGCGAAGGTGATATTGATTGTCCAGGTATCAAGCTGTCTTGCCTATTTAATCCTCATGAAATTTGAAAAGGGAGAAATACTCTTGTCTCTCCGTCACATCTGTTTTAGTTCTGACAGACCTGCCTGTAAGCAGATAGCCTTCTTCCAAAGCAAGGGCTTATGTAAGATAGAGATACCTCAAAAATAACTTGCTCGTCTCAGGTCACCCGGATAAAGATCTGTGGAGGTTTTCATGTTGTGAAACAAAAGGAAAGGTATGATCTGAAGAAAAGCATAATAGTCCAAATCTTGGTATCGTTACAGACATTATCTCATCATCTCCACCAGGTTAGTTCTTTGTGGATAATAAAATTACCTTTTCAGACCAGCTTCTTTCTTGTGCACCCTGTACAAAGTGAGAGATCCCCATAATAGCATACTAACATCTACTTTGCAGTCGTAACATTTATACAACTTAGAGTAGAAGCAACTTAAAAAGGACGAGTAGTGCTTGATGTGTCTGACTAGGAAAAAAAGATGGGTTTTTTTCCAACAGAATGAAACCAGCACATTTGTAGACTCCATGCTAATCTGCATCTTTCAGAGCTTTCCAACTGATAAATTCAACTGAAAAATGCATCCGCCACTAAGGGCTGCACAGCAAAATATCTCTGTGTGCAACAGGCCTGCCAGCTGCTGGCATTCCAGGGCTCTCAGTGGCATGAGCTGAGTAGCACATACTTGTGCAAGGGAAACAAATCAAAAAGCCTCTTCAATTTACTCATTTTATCCTGTTTGGAAGGGCCTCAAAGCCTCTTTTTTACCAGTTATATTTGTTTGTCTAATAAAAGATAGTACCTCTCCTTACAAACCTTGCCTAATGGTTTGTAACAAACTCTTTTTTTTTTTTTTTTTTAAAGATTAATTCAATAGTAACATTCTTTCAGCTATTTACCTTCAACTGATTCTCGTATCTGCTTCAGGAAGAACCTAGAGGTTTAACAATGAAATTTTTAAAATATCCAACTTATTTGCTGTCTCTGCAGTGCCGGCGACAGCCTCATCTTTCCTTTCAGGAGAGACTTTACTCACAACAAAGGCTTCCTAAACTGTCCTAAAGAGCCAGGTGGCAGTGCAATTCACAATTATTCTTAAAAAATGTTCCTTTATGCCCTATCTTAGCCTTTCTCCCTAAACATATGTGTCCCGTGTGACCCCAGGACACTTAATTGTGCTACAGGGTTTAAGTGTATCTAAATGGCACCGAGAATAGTGGCCAAGTTGAAGGATGGTGAATTTCATCCACTCCTTCCCTGCTTCTGGATTTCCTGGTTCATCTTGTATTTATGTTCTTTGCACTGAGATAATAAGGGCTGTATCATCGGAGATCTTCTCCTCCTAGATAATATAAAACATGTAAGTGTTTCCATCAAACCCATCGAAAAACGGTCCTTGTGAAAATGGTCTGACCCTCTAATGCACTATATACATTGTGATTTGCAAGCTCCTGTACCAGATACAATACTTTATCTGGAGGTACTCATTTTTTCAGAGGTAAATCTCCCTCACAGACCGTTCAAGGCTTTCCTAACTACATAAGTGTAAGAACAACTGCCGGTAAGATAGCACCATTAAAATCAATGCTACACTGGCAACATTTCATCATTCACATTTAATTTTCATCATTTCTCCCTGGTTTGCGTGTTTTGTACATATTCACTATTCAAAGATTAGTTAACATCCCAAGCTAATCTTTGGCCTGACTGAGCAGTTTTACAACAGTGTAAGATTATTTATTTTTAAATAGGCTTGCAAATCATGGAGATTTTTTAATTCTTTATTGCCAAGTGGTAGAGGCATTTTGCTAATGAATTGCTGGCTTGTCTCCTTTTATTTATGGTATCACCTATCTTAACTATATAATGGATTTGGGTGACAGAGGTTAAAGCATCATGATTGACAGAATTTTGATTTCAAGTAGGGAGTAGACAACAGTAAAATTAATTATGAAGAGATCGTGTTCAATAAACATTCAGTGATAGAAGTAGGAATGCAAAGACAAGAGGAAAATAATTCTGGTTTAACCAGCACTTGTTAGTGAAAATCAGTCATTCATAATAGGTTATATTCTGTTCTAAATACATAGCTATATCTCTTGTTGGTATTTTGGGAGGAGAGAGGAGTGGTGGGAGAATGGAAAGAAGACAGCAAGAGACGCAATCATCCCTGTGACCAGTTCAGTCAAAGCCCCTGTTCAGCACACAGCAGTGACCTCAAATGTTAAGCTAAGAAATGAAAAAGAGTAAAACTAAATTACTCCAGTGCTACAGTGTGAATCAGTCACACATCCTTACTTGGGTAAGAAAGCTTAATTATGTTAACCTGTCTTCAAATGGTTATTAGAAATGGAGGTGGAGAGCCTAGACAGAGACATCAAGAACAATCAAAGAATGGAAATACTTTATGTGGAGAGAGTGGAAAAATGAAATCACCTATCTTAAACATAGGTAGGATAGAAAAACAGAGAATAACATTGGGAAGGTAGATAAGCCTATTCATATTTTCTTACAATACTGGAATTAAGTTAAAAGACAGCAAATTTCAAGCCAACAACAACAAAAAAACCCCACCCTTTGATACTCAAAATCTGTATGTGGATTTCATTGCTACAAGATGCTTTGCAGCATTCAGGTAACTGCTAGCCATTATAGAAGTCACAAAATAAAGAGCATTGGAGCAGGGGATGCTTATACAAAAATTAAAGTTTTGAAACTAATATAAACCGTGATACTCTTTGGCATGAAACATCCTCCAGTTACTGTGGGAAACTCTTTTGAGAGACTGTTTCTTCGCAGAAACCTAATGCAGAGTTCTTTCCAAAAACTTTCTGAAGTAGACAGTCAAGGCTACTGTTGGATATCGGACTTGATAAACTATTTCTACAGTCTAGTTAGGAAGTTCTTCAATTTCTGCTAATTGTGTTGAGTTGTAATGAAAACAGTCTCCCTCTAAATGCTAAAATTCTTGGCATGGGATTTAGGCTGTGGAAGAGGGAAGTTACAGGCTGCAATTCACTTTAGAATGGTACCTGCATGGAATAAAGGAATCTTTTAGCCTTCCTCTGCAGAGGAGAGCTTAGACATGGGCAAATGTGAGATCTTGGGTGTGGCCTTAACATCAGAAATTAATGCCTAAAATCCTCTTCTGCAGTCTATATACACCTCCTTATTGCTCCAGTGCCTGTATCTTTTGGAAGAAGCTAAATGTCAATGAGTGTAGATTGATTTTTAAGAGGGCAGAAGAAATTTTTTACAAAGCAAATATTCGAAAGCAATTTTTCCTTCAAATAAAACATTGTCAAAAATGGTTCTGTTAGTTGAAATAGAGCTATTCTGGGATTGTCCTAGAATAATGATAAAACCCTAATAAGCTGTAACTCCTGTGCCTTCTCTGATCTGGTAAAACTCCACTGAACTCAGTGAGGTTACACTGGCACCAGCTTCGGAAGAATGAGCCCAAACCTAGCTGTGGTATAAAGCAGTTTAAAGACATAGGTTGCAAATTTTAAAGCGGCTGCAAATGCCCCACTGTTTGTACAGAGCCACAGTAAACGTATACAGTTTAGCTCCAGTTTTGCTCTGACACTTTGACTCTCTAATGATAGCAGGGAAGCTACCCAGAGGGATAACTGGGCACCTGGGCTGGGATGGCGGGAGGCAGCACGCACTGCTCCGGCGGGCTCCTTCGAACAGGAGAGGCTGCAAGGCTTGCTCTCGCCTCCCTCCCTGCTTTTAGCATGCCTACAGCTCATTTCCAAGGGACCCGGAGGAGGCAAAAGAGACCCCTGGTGGAACCGCTCACGGCAGGTCCCCAGCGCCGGCGGCCATCCGCCGTCCCCGGGGCGGCGGGCAGCGGCGCGCTGCCGGTCCCGCCCGGGGCGCGGGCAGGGCGGGCGGCGGGTGGCCGGGTGTCTCACCTGTCGATACTTATCAGGCAGAGAGTCATGATGGAGGCCGTGCAGCACATGACATCCATGGCGATGAAGACGTTGCAGAAAAGGCGCCCGAAGATCCACTCGCCGCCGATGAGGTCGGTCACGCTGACGAAGGGCATGACGGCCAGGGCCACCGAGAGGTCGGCCAGGGCCAGCGAGACGATGAGATAGTTGGAGGGCTGCCGCAGCTTCTTCACGAAGCAGACGGAGATGACCACCAGGCAGTTGCCGGCGATGGTCAGCAGGGTGATGAGGGAGAGGACGGCCCCGATGACAACTTTCTCCACGTTGCCGTAGCTGAGGATCTGCTCCCCGCACTGGGAGTCGTTGGCGGGGAGGGGGCTCGCCGTGGGCAGCGCCGACGGGGGGGCGACGGGCCGAGCTTCGCCAGGCTGCGCGGGGGCCAGGAGCCGGCGATCATCCTGCCGCCGCTCAGCGCCCGCGGCTCCTCCAGGACCAAGGGCCGGAGGTTACCGTAGAGGTGACTGCCGTTGAGGGCGAGGACCATCTTGGCGTGAGCTGCCCATGAAGCCCCGCCGCCCGCTCGCCGGCTCTCCCCGCCGCCCGGGATGCTCGGGCTCCTCCTCGGGCTCCCGGCGCCGCCCGCCCCCTCGCAGCCGGCGGAGCGGCCCGCCGGGGGGCCCAGCCTTCAACTTCCCCCGGAGCAGCCGGGCTCGCCCACGGCGCTCCCTGGGCGGCCGGGGAGGGGGGGCACGGCGCCATCGCCCCCGGCCCGCGGGGAGAGGGAGGGAGGCGGGCGGGCGGGCGGGGGTGGCGGCCGCTCCCCGCCCACCCGCGCCCACCGCCCGCTCCCACCCGCGGCTGCTTTCCTCCGACGGCGGCGGGGGACGGGGTGGGAGCCGCTCCGCCCCCCCCCCCCCCCCCCGCTCCCTCCTCCCCCGCTGAGCGGCAGGTGCGGGGAGCGCCCCTTCGCCACAGCCCGTCTGCGCTGCGGCCGCCCCAGGCGGGGGGCGCTTCGGGAACCCCCCTGTGTATATACATACATATATATACATATAGGTCGCAGCCGAGAAGCTGCGGGCGGGTGGACGCGCCTGGAGCAGAAGCGACCGCAGGCGGAGCTGCTCCGGTCGGAGACGGGTGACAGCCTCTCGGCGTGCTCGCTCCGATGCAGCCCTGCGTCTGGATCGGCTGGTTCAGGAGTGCCCCTCTCTCCGCGATCGAAATGAGCGTGCCGAAAGATTCGGGTCCGGCAGAACCCTGGCTGCTGCTTGGAGAGTTAACAGCGGCCGCTCTTGTAAGATCTACCCCCAACAACGTGGTAATCTCTGAGGTATTTCTTTGTATCTTCAAGCTTACAGATTCCCCTTCCTACCAAATTAATGTGAATCCCATAACCTATATTTTCTCTTTTATTAATATTAATATAGCATTACTTTCAATTAATTGACTGTTCCATGTGTGATCCTTTCAGTCAAGTTAAAAACAGTAACAGAATCACATTGCTTTGAATTACCTGCTTTTCCTGCAGATTCCTTGAACTCCTGGATACTAGCCCATTTCTGGGACTCACTAGCTTTCTCTGTTCTTTAAGTCATATTCTTGCCTCCAAGCGGGGTGAAAACTAACTGTTCGAATTGTCAGTTACCCATGGGATGCCAGCAGAAGATTACACCTCTTGGTATAGTAACATGCTAGACAGCAAGGATTAAAAACAGGAAACTCCTGAGTGTCCCCTTATATTTCCAACAAGAGACAGAAGCCAGATGAACTAGAGAAAGAGAGGAAATGAAAGGAGGACCGCTGACCCCACATGCATCAGTAACCGTTGACCAATGTCAGTGACATCCGAACGAGGGGAGGTCTTGCAGGTAGCAACACTATAGCAAGTTTTACTTACGTATGTACGCACCAGACAGAGGGAAGAACTGTGTGTGCGGCCCAGCAGTAAGAGAGGCTGCAGTATGAGCTCACATCATACAGACATAAAAATCTGCTTTGAAGAAAGACCTAACAAGTACCCAGCTATTGGAAAAAAACTCACCTGACACTCACAGGCACTACTGAAACATAAATCCATAGCAATTGAGGCTTCCATATTTGGCTCACAGAATTCCTTGTTTTCAATGAAATCTTCCATTCTGTCAGCATCATCTGTTCTTGAAAGCAGGCTTTCCATCTTACGTGACTCTGCATTGGCCCAGCTCCCCCGTGAGCATGCACAGGACTGAGGGCTGGGGGTCAGATGTGCCTGACACAATCTGAGCACAGGCAGTCTCTCCTGTGGTCAGAAACGCAGCAGGCAGTGAGCAGGGTTTGGGAGTTCAGCTGCTTGCTTTCCCTTCCACCCCCACATCTTGATTTGACTGAGATAATAAAATAAGCAAGTTTCACATGGTAAGGATGAGATCTAGTTGGGCAGCTCTTTGACCATTATCAAGATGAAAGTGTTTTCCTATTCAGTCACGTATTTTCCTACACTTTGCTAGTTGTCTCGCTGTGTCCACTCACAATAAAAGCTCTCCCTGTTTAACCCCCTAGAATGTGTTCATGAGCCTTGAGCTTCAGGTGACTTACCCTTCCAGGGTCATAAAGCAGGTCCTTTGTCCCTCCTCCCCAGCTAAGCAAATATTGGGAAGAAAAAGACCTTTAGAAATGACAACCGTACATCAAAATAAGTTAAAGCATTAAGGCAAAATGTGGAGAAAGGAGAGTATTTCCGCGTTGTGTGAATACATTTTTTAAAAATAGTGTCTGAAGTACAGCTAAGGAGATAGGAACTGGGTAAATTTTGTTCAAAATAGATTCATATCATAAGAGCTGATAACATTGTACAGTTTAATACTCACTGTAAAAGCAATTTTTCAGTTGCTTAAAATGTCACTAAGGCAGAGCAAATTATAATCTGGTGCTTCCTGCAAATGTGTTGACACAGTTCATTAAATCAGTCATTCTTCTTGACAGCTTTTCAATGCACTTCTGGAACGTGACTCTCTCAGTGTGCTCAGTGGATGACACGCAGGATCATTTGCGTGTTACTCTTACCCATTTCAGCCTGAAAGGAGGATTTTAGCCTCATCTTTCGTTCTGTACCTTACATTCCCATACAGTTCATTAGAAGTTAATAATTTGATTTCTTTCCTTCTCAAAGGTCATATGTTACCATTCTCTGTATTTACTCTCATAATCTTATCTTTGAAGAGACGAACCAGTTTAAGTCAATTTACGTACCATTATAGAAAGGGGTTTACGTACTATTGCAGAGAAAACCTGAAACCTTGGCAAGATGAAGCAGCTGATACCTCTCTCAAATATTTTCCTTGAAAGCTTTTCACTAGGACACGCCTAGAATAACATTCCAGTTTCCAGGGCTTGGCTGAATCTGGTGAGGTGCTTTCCTTGAGGGCTTTAGAGGCTTTCACATCCCCAGTGACTGGGAAAGCAGAGAGCACCCATCACTCCACGAGACTACATCTTTTCTATGTATTTAAAATAATGATACATGAAGGTAGGAGTTGATCCTTCCAAGTGTACATCCCGCTTTTGTCTTCAGTGACCCTATTTACAAATTCTAACATGCTGTTGCAGGCAGCATACAGAAATGAAACAAATGGCTGATTGGGTCTCAAGAATAACAAGTTGACATTTGTTCTCCCCCTGCCCCCCAAGATATTACTTTTTCACCTGCCATTAGGCTTCAATAAATATCATCAAATCAGTTTTCTGGCTGAACTTAGTAACATCCTGTCCTTTGAGTAATTTAGGCTCTCTATGTATAAAAGCTTCTTCATATTTCTGTATACTTCCGACTCTGTGCTAAGGCCCTCGTCCCTCATTCTTCATGCACTTATTGAAGTTAAATTATTTTGTTCACATCCGATAATGTACTTTATTTGCAAATCTCATTGATATTTCATTTTTATTATATAGAAATTTTCCAGATTAAAAAAAAAAAGGCAAGGAAACCTTTTTCTTTGATTTTTTTTTCCTCTCCAAAAATAATTAACTTCTTTGTTTGATTTTTTTTCCCCTCCTCCAGAAATAGTGTTAATCACATAACATCTTCTGCATTTGTGATTCATACTAAGTGTATAATATAACAGTGGGTATTGGTATCAATTCTTTGCCCCCCTGTTAGTGAGGTAAGGTAAGATAGACATCATCAGAGCTAGCTAAGGAAATACAATTTCCCCAGCAGATGTTGATTTAGTGCAGCCAGAGTGTATCTATCAAAGTGTTTGCGTTGAAAGAACTTGCACTAAACCCTGGATCCTTCGTCCCTCTCCGGAGGACTTAACGCTTGCAGAGTCTGTTGGCACAGCCAGTCTTTCCTAACTTGGAGCACCCTGGCTGAAACGGGTCAAGGAGCGCAGCACAAGAACTTCACCAGTGGTGGAGAAAGCGTTGACAGCCCGGCATGGTAACTCTTTCCCCGACACAGCCACCTCTAGAAAACAACAGCTGTGCTCATCTTAGCATAAAAGCTTGAAGGTGCTGCTATATTCCCCTTCCTAAACAATTCAATTTTGCATGCATGGCAGGAAGGTAACACAACATGAGTATGCAATGTAATAAATAAACAGACAAGAAATTTTTCTTGCTCTCTTTCCTTTCTTATCATCCCCTTTTTTGTCCTTCTTTGCCTGAGCCAGTCTATCTTCATAAACTGTTGTTTTCATTTGTCTGTTGTAATTTTTCTTTTTCTTTCCTTTTGTTTTCATCTTCTTTTCTTGAAAACCAATGAAAGACTGGTGAGGACTTGCTGTTGGGAACAATAAATGAAGTATAGGTATATGTTTCTTCTGCCTTGGGGAAATATGTTTAGAATATTTTATCAGAGACTGGTTAGAATTCCATGGACAAATATTGCTGAAACCTCGATTTTTATTCCCAGCATGTACTGTTTAGCAATTAACACTCTTGTCCAACTTCTAGCAAAGATGTTGCAGCTGCAGTTTTCTTTTCTGCCTTTTCTTGTCTTTGTGAAAATAAATCATCACCACTCTGTGGCAGTAAAACAGAGAGGTAACCGTTCTCATCTTTGGCATTTCTTATCATTGTCAAAATAAATACTCGCATCTGTGCAACTTAAATGTGAAATGATGTCTTCCCTTTTTGAACCAGCAAATACTAACAATAGCAAGCTGTCATCTGAAAAGAAAACAATTAAGGTGAAATTTATGCTAAAAATTCTGAATTGCTCGGAAAAACAGGGCTCCCATCCCTGAAAATTCAGTCTGCACCTTTACAAAGGAGGTTATTGAGGTTAGGAGGTTATGATAAAAGCGACTGTGACATTCATGTTACTGAGTTGCTGAGAGGGAGAGTACCGAACAATATTGTAGCTCCCTAAAAGTACTAAATGCAGAAATAAAGCAAAAAAATCTAACAGTTGCTACCATGGGCTGCCCATTGAAAACATATTAGATGAATTGTTAGGGTGTCTGCATAAAAATTTACTGAAAGGACTGCCTTGAGATCTAAGTGTATTGAGAAAGAAAACACCTGGAGGAAGGAGATCTGGCTCCACCAGGAGGACTTCAGGACACTGATGAAACAAAGCACGTTAGAAGCTTGTGGCTTAACAGTGAGGACCACAAAGATGTTTTAAGTAGATCACTGGGGCTGGCCTAAACAAAAGTAGTAAGATCTGAGTAATTAATGTAGGAAATAAGGTTGTACGCTGGTCTGAGTACATGATTCAAGGTACCTGATGCTGAAAGTGCTTCATACTCAGACACTTACACCATTACAGCAAATAAGGTCCTGCAGATCTTCTACACAAAAATCTGTTTAAATGTTCTCCATTTTAAGTGCTTCCAGGAAAGGTTTGTGTTGCTTGTATATTGCCAGACACAAAAGCTGCTTAATCCTGTTTGTTGTCTCTGAACACTGCTGCAGTAGGGACATTCAAAAATAATTGATACATGTTTATGGATTGCTTCTTACATTCATTAAGACAAATTAAATCAAGTTCCATCATACACTCAGTCAAAGAAGACCTGGAATAATACCTCGAGCTCTTCCATTTTCACACACATCAAAGACAAGCCTTAACAATACCATTCAGGCTATGCTACTTGTTCGAATGACTGACAGAGAAGCAGTACTGGCTGATCTAATATAATAGGCAAGCACCTTACAGACACAGATAGGCCAAAACAGAGCTCCTTTACTGAAATATCTTGACCCAATATTGTCAAGAACAAAATGCTGCCATAGATGTGGCAGGAACAAAGATGGTTTACCAGCTGGGTTTTTTTTTTCCCTTTCAGAGCAATGTGTGTTTTCCCTGTCCCAGAGATGTGGCAGGCTGTTGCCTACCAACCCTCAAAGCCGCCCTGAGCTCCTGAGCTCCTAGTTCAGTCTCTGCAGCCCACAAGTAGCTTCTCTGCTACCACCATCCCAGGTCTTTGTAACTCATCAGACAGCAAGGCCAGAAACGTGCCAAGAAGGCACTAGTGTTTCTCGGTCATCTGTTGTAAACCATGTGATCTCTTTGGCAGAAATGAGCCACAAGTCCCCAGGCACAGCTAGCACAAGCTGCACCGAGGACAGACCCCGTAAGCAGGGACGTACCAGGAGCTGGCAGCATTGACGCCTTGGCCTTGGTTAGAAGCAGTTTTGCTTCATTAAGAATTGAGAGCTCCAGATACCCACAGACTTCCCTTCGTGAACATTTAGCCCAGTTTGAAGAAACAAAGCCGAGGACTCCCGGCCCGGCCGAGGCCCTGGAGTGCCACCTGAAGGTGGACAGGAATTGCAAACCTGCTGTCTTCAGCAGCTGCCCTAAGTCTCCAGACAAAAAAAAAAAAACTAGTGGTAATTACCACCTGTATTTTACATATTCTGTGCTATTTATCAATGCTAGAACGATATTTGTGCTTTTTGTAACAGTGCTACACAGTGAGTGTGTATTTGGTTACTGGTCTATTACAATTCCTCAGTCCTTTTGCATGTTAGGGGATATCTCTTGACATGGCAGCTTGGGGCTTTATTTCACATTTTTTTAGCTAACGTAGGAAAGAGAAGACCTTTCAATAACTAGAAAGGGCTCATTTTTTTTTTTATTGACCGTGTTCAGATGGAGCTCGACTAGTTTAACTGGTAATACTTCAGTCGAGCAAGGTTACTGCTCCACCTGGTGGGTAGAAGACAGGGCTCTGAGGGGAGCGGTGTGCCTCGGCCTGCTCTGCTTCGGCTGTGTACAGTGGCGAAGAGCCGGATTTCATCTCCTTCAGAGCCAGGTCTGCTCCTCTTCAGAGTCCCGCCTGAGAGCTGAGGAATTCACCACACAGGCTTTCCCCTGGCTCATCGCAGCCCCTTGGTGGAGCACCTCCGACCGAAGAGCACCCGCGACGACGTGGAACACCCTCTTCGTCCGCTGCTGCCGTTCTGTAAATGCAGCTGGCGAACACCGCCAAGCTGACACCCCTCCTGCGGGCCGCGGGGCCCTGCCTGCCCGGGGCTGGAGGGGACTACAAGCCCCAGGCTGCCGCGGGCCGCCGGGGGGCGGTGCCGGGTGCCGGGCCCGGCTGCGGCCCGCCCCGCCGCTGCGCACAGCATGGCCGGCTTCGCCGACCTGAACCTGCCGCAGGGGCCGGACAAGAAGTCTCTGCAGAGCCTGCTAGAGGCCGCGGCGAACTGTGAGTCAGTGCCCCGGGTACGGCGGGAGCGGGGAGGGCGGCGGGGCCGGGGCTTGGGCTGCGGTGCGGGGCCGCTGGGCCTGAGCTGGGGAGGGCCGGGCCCGGGCAGGAGGGCGGCAGGACGCGAGCGGCAGCTCCGGCAGGCTGGTGTGAGCACAGCGTGAGTCTCTCGGCTGAGTTTTCGCTCCCTGTGGGCTGAGCCTCGCCATGCGCTTCCCTGGCGGGTCGCCTTTCCCTTCGCTCCTCTGCGCTCTCCCCGCTCAACTTGGGGTTTTCTTCAAGGGAAGTGACCGGCGCTGAGGTCTTCCCGCTGCTCAGTAGCACGGAAAGCTCGTGTTGTGTCTTGCGGGCTCTGTCTCTGCCTGTTTATCCCAGTGTAACAGTTGTTTTTTTCCCAACGTGGAGACGTTTTTCCGCCTGCAGTTTCTTATGGCCTGAATCTTTTTTCTGCAGAACTGTTGTACAGGCAGGTGCTGCCTGTCCGGTGTTTGGGGGGTGATTTGTCTTTGGCAGGTGTACCATCTTCCTCTGATCTCTGCTGAGCGAGACGTTTTCGTCAATTTTGTCAGCATCATTTTGAATGCTCACCTTGCCTTCTCCTATAGCTGTATCTCTCCCAGCTCTGCGTTGTCTGTAGTTTTAACAACTATCCTGAATGTCCTTAACCATTTTCCCGAAAGAAAGTCATCAACAGGAACAAAGTAGGGCAAAATCTTTGGGGGACCCCAAGTATTCATGTTCATAAAGCTCTGCCATCGAGTAGGTGTTGCCAGGGCTGAGGTATATTAAAAGGCAAACAGAATTTTTTTATTTTAAGGCACTTTTTGGGTGAATTAATTTTCAGAAAAAAATAATGTGAAAGGTAAATATACACGTGATTATTAATTTTGAGATATTTAAGTGATGAGTGTTTAACAGGTTTCTGTTTGGATTTGTTTCCATTAGTTTACTGGACAAAATATTCTTACTATGTGTTTTCTTTTTCAGTGGGATATTCTGCAGTTGCTCTTAATCACGTCATCGATTTTAAAGAAAAGAAACAGGTAATTTTTGTTGGGGTTATTTGTTCTTAGTGTGTTTTCTCTTGTAAACCTACATGCCTTATTACACGTTCCCAAATAGCTTTATCTGCAGAATGCACATCTAGATGTAAGTACAAATGTCTGCATTTGTGACAGAACTCCCATTTTATAATTCAGTATAATTGCCCTGGAGTTAATTTTTAATCTGGTCTGTGTATTGTCCCTGGGAAATAGTTTTGTTAGCATGGCAAATTTCTTTTTAGAATTGGAACACAGCTTTTGGTTACATTGTAAACTTAACCCATGACATTTTGAATAACTTTGTTTTGTTCTGTTTTAAGGAAATCATCAAGCCGGTATCTCCTTCAGAGTTGTTTCCATCTTTGCCTATTGTACAAGTACGTCTAGTTACATTCTATCTATGTATTGTTATTCTGAGTTACATTTTTTACCTTGGTGTATTTGAATATGTGATTTTGTGTATTACATGTTAATCAAAAAAGAGAAATTTGTCCATTGCTTGATTGTTAAAACTCGCAGCATTGGAAGAACAATACACTCGCATTACAGTAGGCTCTATTCATTATTTTAGAAATTATTAAAGAAATTGCTCCGTGTGAATTTTGAATCTTCTCGTAGTTGAATAATTACAGTATAATTCTTGACATTTGAGTCTTGGAAATAACTTCCTGGTTTTGATGGAGCAAGATTTGGATATAATGAACCAAGTCTGTATTTCAAATCACTGATGTATGTTAATTTAGGAACGGCTTTTGCCTGCAGTTGTGGCCTGCCTGGGGAACCATAGCAGTATTAAAACATACTCAGTTTTTCTGCATGATTTTACTTCTTTTTTTTCTTTATTTCTTTCTTTCTCCTTTCTGTTGACCCTTCCTCAGAGTAACACAATAAGTCGTTCTTTGTAAAGGGCAGGTATAATATCAAACAGATCAATGCAAAATAGAGAAGTGTAACTACAGACTTTAGAAAATTAGTATAGGCAAGAATATGAGCAAGGCACCATTTTCTTTTTATAGCGGACAGGGTGAAAGTCACCACAAATTTTTGCTTTGGAGCTTTTTAAGTCTTTTGTATTATTTCTTTTTTTGTAGGGAACATCTAAAAGAATTAAAGTCTTAACCCGGCTAACACTTGTTGTTTCTGATCCTTCCCACTGTAATCTCTTGGTAAGTATATTAATTTTCCAATTTTTATTTCCTTTTCTCAATGAATGAATGAATGAAACTTTGGAAATGGTATGGGGAGAACTTCGTGGATTTTAGGACACTCAGCAGCAATTTCTCAGATCGCATCTTTAACAAATGACGTGATCATGAAGAGATGCAGGCTTACAAGACTGGATATGACTTCTGTTGATCATTTGTCAATATGGGACAACAGTTCTGTTCCTCGGTTCTCTTCCTTGATTTCTGGACTTCTGTGTGTAAACTAGAAGACCATGAGCAAGCCCTGTGTCTTTGTTGTAGTGCTACATGATCGAAGCAAAAGGTGTAAGTGCCTTACTAGATGGGTGGGACAAGATTCAAAATGAGAATGACTGACTTCACAGTATGGCTCACAGCAGAGACCTATTGTGTAGTTGGATGATTATTTGCTTTGTTTTAGTACTTGAAAGTAAAAAAGGGATTTTCTTCTCATTATTTGGTCATAATCATTGCGCATAGCTTTGGCATCTGCCAGAATTCAAGGTAGTAATTGTTTCCTCCTTTTGTAGAGATCAACATCTGCAAATATAAGGTTATATGACATCATAGCAGTATTTCCGAAGACTGAGAAACTGTTCCATGTAAGTACAATCATCTGATTGGTAATGCTCATTCAATAACTTTTAGTGCCTTGGGCTAGTTTGAGTACATGCCTTGTTTTGCTTTTATTTCCCATTTTATACAGGCCTGCATGTCATGGGGCTAATTAAGCAACATAGGCTGCCTGGTCAGTTGATAGACTGAGGAGGTTGGGAGGGATTGCAGGAGGCTGGAAGGCCTTGAGGTGACTGGTTAAAGTCTGAAACATCTACCTGATGAATGGACTTGTATGCTCCTGTGCTGTGGTTTCCTTTGTGTGTCTTGTGTGTGTGTACTTCCTTTGTGAGTACTCCTCTCTAGTGAGGAGAGAAAACGTCTTTTTTCTTTTATATATATATATATATATATATACACACACACACACTATTAGCATGTAGAAAACTTCTGTCTTGAACTTTAACTTCTCAAACTCTGACAGCTTCCCCAAAACACATTTGCTATCTTCTGTTAGCACTAATTGTTCCTGGTCTCTGAAATGCCAGGGAAAGTGGGATGATTTTAAAGCAGAACTAACGTGGTTCTGAGGGTTACCTTCTTCCTTTTAGTCACTAGGTCTTCTCTTAAAAGTTCGTCCAAATGAATAGCTGATCTCTTTTTCTTTAACTTTTCCTATTATTTCTTTGTTTTAAATCAAAAGAGGAGCAAGAGTTTACAAGACAGAGCTAGTTCCGGTTGTCATAGCATCTTATGAACAGATAAAATAAAATTTCCAAAAGTAAACGTGCCTCATTAAACATAACAGCCCTTGCTCTGTTGTCAGATTGAGATTTCTGGTTTTGTTTTGTTTTGAGTGCTTTGGATGCTCAAGTTGAGTGGGAGAAGCTTCACTTCTGTGACTTCATGATATGTTTGTTACTTTGCCTGCCGAGAAAACCATTGAGGTTCTGCAAAAGTAGAGCAGCCTCAAGGAAAATACTTGAAGGGCAGACAGTCATTTTCTCACTCAGATTTTATCCTGGCTGTTCAGAGCAAACTTGCAACTGAAAAATGCCTCCACAAAATTTGTGAGTCTTTGAAGGTGTTGCTGTATCAGTGTTACCAAACAGATGCTGACGTTTGTAGCAGTGGTAGCACTCCAAGTGCGCTAGTGAGAGAAAATAGTGGGTGTGAATCATTTTCAGAACCTTAGTTAGGACTAATTTGTGACCTTAGCCCAACGCTGCTGTTTCTCACATTGGTTTATGTTAATAGAAAAGCAAATATTTTGAACAACACCCCCAATACTCTGTCTCTTCTATGATTTTAGAAAAACAAGGTGTTGCAAGTGTGTTTGACCATGAACTGGTTTGGTCCATTTCTGGTATTTGACTGAGGAAGACATTTATTATTTAGAGGTGATACCTAAATACAGTGATGTGCAGTAATTCTTCAGCTGTTACTAACAGCACCAAGCATCATACTGTCTTCCAACTTTTATCCGTAGCCGCTATATCTTGAATAGACCCTTCCTACCAGAAAAATTCCTAGTTTTGAAACACTATCCGAGGCAGAATGGTCTCAGCTTGGCTTGTTGGGTGATAGCTGTTCATTATCTCTGTCTCTCTCATATTTTTAGTTAAATTGTTCTCAAATACTTGGTAACAGCTGATGTGAGTGGTCTGATCAAGTGGAGCATCTGGAAACAAGTTATCTTTTTGTCAGAATGTTTTTCTTACAATGCCCAAAATTGTGGTGTCTGACCTGTTGCAAGCTCATAAATAATAACATTAACTCTAAACTGGAAGAGTACGTGAAAGCGTCCTGTCTCTGTTAGCCTTGGCAGGCAGCAAGCAGGCATGCAGTTTAAAGCAGTGTGAAGAAGGCACAGGGGCACCAAAAGCAAACGTGAATCTCTTTGGAGGAGTGCCAGAATTTACTTTCAAAGAGAGCTTGTCAGTATAAAACTGAGTCTGTTTTTTTAAGTAAGTTACAGCTACTTTCTAGTACTGCTGAGTACCTGTTTTGACACATTAAAATGATACTCTTCTGTTTTTTCTAAATTATTTCCCCTCCTTTTTGAAAATTTGTCCAAGTAAAGTACAAAGCAAGAGGCTGTAGAAGGAGAACTTTAAAGAATCTTTCAGCAGAAGAATTCAAGCATTAATTATAGCACAGCTTAATGAAACTCATTTCTGACTGCTTTTAGTTTCCTTCCAAGATTTTAGGACTCTTAGGGGTGTGCGAGAGACAAATAGTTGTAAAAAACTTTTGACGGCCACTCTCCACCTCTTTCTTTTGGTCTCTGGCAACAATGTAAAATCTCACTCCTCAAGTGAGCTCAATCAATTTATCATATGTTTAAACAAACACCTGAAGCCAGGTAATCAGCAGGGGCGTGCTGTGTTGTTTTGTGGGGAAAGGGCTTGTGGTTTAACCCCAGCTGGCAACTAAGAACCACGCAGCCGCTCGCTCACTTCCCCCTCGTGGGATGGGGGAGAGAATTGGAAGAGTAAAAGTGAGAAAACTCATGGGTAGAGATAAAGACAGTTTAATAGGTAAAGCAAAAGCTGTGCACGCAAGCAAAGCAAAACAAGGAATTCATTCACCACTTCCCATCGGCAGGCAGGTGTTCGGCCATCTCCAGGAAAGCAGGGCTCCATCACACATAACGGTTACTTGGGAAGACCAACGCCATCACTCCAAATGTACCCCCCTTCCTTCTTTTTCCCCCAGCTTTATGTGCTGAGCATGATGTCATATGGTATGGAACATCCCTTTGGTCAGTTGGGGTCAGCTGTCCCGGCTGTGTCCCCTCCCAACTTCTTGTGCCCCCCCAGCCTCCTCGCTGGTGGGGTGGTGTGAGGAGCAGAAAAGGCCTTGACTCTGTGTAAGCACTGCTCAGCAGTAACTAAAACATCCCTGTGTTACCAACACTGTTTCCAGCACAAATCCAAAACATAGCCCATACTAGCTACTATGAAGAAAATTAACTGTCCCAGCCAAAACCAGCATGGGGGGCTTTCTCATTTAAGGATGGGTATTTTTTATTTTCAGCTGTATTGTGAGTTCTGCTGCAATTGGACGTCCAGCTGCGGCAGTGTTTAAGCTGGCATAAACAGCCACTCATTTCTGCAAGTCCCTGTCTGCGCTGCTGGGGAAGCTGCTTCCTTAGCTGCGTGGCAGTTTGGTTTGAGGAACATGCTTTTGGCTGAAAAGTAACCAGAGTTTGTGCCAAGTTATTTTGCAGGCAGATCCGCTTTCCTGCTCTGATTCAGCATTCAGCCACACGGGTAGTTGTGCCAGCACAAAGAGGATGGCTGTGCTCTGGGCAGGCCAGTGCAGATAGCGACTGTTTAAGCTGACAGTCTCGCAGGTGATGGACAGCGTGTTAGGAAGGAAGCAGGATTGTCAATGAGACCATCTTCATTTCTTCCATGCTGGCAGCACGTTGAGCTAGGGAGGGAACCCAAGCATGTTTCTTGCAAACTGCACGAGGTGAAAGACTTCATCCTTACGTGTTCACATTCAGGGCAGGTTTGTATGTTTGTCTTTTGTTTAAAGATTTTACATTTTCTAACTGTCTGTGGAGAGCTGTGTCAATTTTGTAGAGGTATCAACAGGGAGTCTGGCGCAAGTGATGTTATGCATGGAGTTTCAGCATATACCTCTGGCTCTTTCACTGTTAAGGATAAAGCCTTCTAGGGTGGGTCTTGCACCGCAAATTAACTTTATATTTTAAAATTGGCTGTTGGTAACTCAACATTACCTTGAGAGCGTCATCTTTCTCACCAACAATTTGGCACTTGAATTATTCTCCATAGAACAGGATTTTTCATGTTTTTGTAAAAGAAATGCATGACCATTGGAGCTGTGCTCTAATTTTAGCATGGCCCAAAACCAGTCTGTGCCCTCTTGTCATGAGCCAGGGAAGCTTTTCTCTGACTGAGTGTGGCAGTGAGATGTACTGAAAAATGTGCTCAAATTCTCCAAATAACTTATATCCTCAGGGTTATGAGGAAGCTGTGTTTGCCAAGATAACTGTAGAACACGCTCCTTCTTTAAGTCTCCCAAGAGGACCGTTTTGGGCTGCAACAGGAATGCCTGCTTCATGCCAGTAATAAGGTCTATGCCTGTTGCTTTTCAAAAATTTTGCTTTTTAAGATTTCTGACTGTTTTAATGATATTAGTTAGTTCTGCCTGCTGTTTGTAAGCAATTAGCAGATCACCAGTATCTAGAAAAACTTGCTTATATAAGTCTGAGGATGTAGTGCAAAGGCAAATTTCAGTGTTTATTCCTAAAATGTTTGCCAAAGCTTTCTTCAGGCCATCCAAGCAGTGGCAAATCATTTATTTCTGGCTGTCTGGAGTTTCCCAGCAGATGGGGCTCTTGCCTGCGGTGCAGCCAGGCAGGCGCTGGTCTGTGCAACTGCTGCATATCATTTTCTGTATGAAGTTTTTGCACTTCAGATCTTTTCAGCAGGCAGGGTAACCTTAACTTGCCTGCGGGTGTGACTTGTCCAGGAGCCAAAGCTAGGGTGACCATTGGAGTGTTTGGAGAAATCTCCTCTCCAACTTCCCATGCAGTGCAGGAATTCCTCCTTATGGGGAAGTATGACTCTTAATTTTGTTTTTCTTTGGTGGTGTTTTCTGAAATGTTCTTGTCACTGGAATCCTGTAGATACCCTGGGATTTGGGTCACTCCCTTTCCCACTGTGCTTAATGTGCAAAATGGAAAAGAGTTTTCCAGTGTTTTGGAGCTGATTAGGAAGGCTTGTTTTCTCGTCATGTAGGGCAACTTGCATGTTTCTGATGTGTATTCTTACTTTCCTTCATTTTCAGCTTTCTGAATTTCCTATGGCCTCACTGACATCTTTTCTAGGACATGATTCGGAGCTATTTGCTCTGTGCCTGTTCCCATAAATCACCTCTGTCTAAATGGTAGTTTGTATTCCACATAAGGAAAGGAGTAAAACTGGCTGTAGTAGGGCTAAACTTACACATGCAAGTCTAATTCGATACAATAGATTCCAACTGTGTCCTGCCTAACAGAGTTGGTAAAGGTAGGGCATGAAGATAAAGTTTAGTCTGAATGGCCTGGTAGAGACATTTTAACATCAAAAACCTTGTGGTTTGCTGGATCTTTGAATTGCCCTCACATGGGCTGTGGCCCTCCTGTCTAGGAGGGAGTGCTATCAGCAGCTAAGAAACATTCCTGAAGCTGGGCCTCTGCTCTCATCTCCATCCAAATTTCATGTGAACAAACCAGTAGAAGACCAGTTTGCAAAGCAATAGCCTGCCCTGCGTTAGAGCAGCCCAGCCCTGGGACTCCCCGCAACCCCCACCACTTTCGTGCCGGTGCGAGGAGGGATGAATGGTTGGCGCCTAGCCCAGGTGTGTTTGGAACAGTTGCTGGCAGGTTTCTGAATGCAGAGAGTTCCCCTACATGTAGAAAATTCCTTTTCAATTTCTTCAGCATATTTATCTTCTTTGTTACAACGCTGCTTACAGACATTAGTCTGGCCCTGTGTAATCATCTTTACAGGGTAGGCATATATAATTCCTACATATCTTGTGTGCATGAGATTATATGTAAATCAAGGGCTCCCTTTTATGTGCGCTTGATTTTCTCTGTACGTCAGTGTGGAGATTCTCAGCCCTTTGTTTGTTCCTTCCATCTTTTAATACAGGCTGTAAATTGTGGTGTGAGTTCAAAGCTAAGCTTTTAAACTATAACCTTCGGTGCCATCTTCAGACTCCTCCAGAGACGTGACTTTCAGGAAGGACTGCACATTCCCCACCCAGCCAGGAAAGCGAGGCCCTGTGAATCAGCTTCCACTACTTGCCGTGAGGCACCACCAGTCACTGTCTAACCTTCTGCTTTTCTTTCAGTCTTTTCTCAGTTGCTTCTGGTAAAAATAATTAATCCTGAAAACAAACAGTTGCTACACTGGAATTAGAGAGTGATGGGGTAAGGGGCAGTTCCTGGGCTGTTCCCTTTGTAAACAGGGGTTGTCCTTCATTAGCTGTGGGTTCTTTTGCCAAAAGCCAGCATTGCTTCTACGTGTCCTATGTCAGATAAAAACAAAGCAATAAGTCTTGCCTTTGGGTTGGTCATTATTTTATTGGAAAAATAGTTCTGTAGGTGAGAGAAGACATGGGTTTTAAGCTAGAAATGCTCAAGCTGTGCACCTGTAACCCTGCTGTTTTATTGGCATACCTGCAAGGCATAGTACCTCTTCATTTTAAAACTGAACTCACCCTGGAGAGACATTTGTTGCTGTCCTGGTTTCAGCTAGGACAGAGTTAATTTTCTTCCTAGTAGCTGGTATAGTGCTGTGTTTTGGATTTAGTAGGAAAATAACGTTGATAACACACTGATGTTTTTAGTTGTTGCTAAGTAGTGTTTATACTAAGTCAAGGATTTTTCAGCTTCTCATGCCCAGCCAGCAAGAAGGCTGGAGGGGCACAAGAAGCTGAGAGGGGACACCACCAAGACAGCTGACCCAAACTGGCCAAAGAGCTATTCCATACCATATGACATCATGCCCAGTATTTAAACTGGGGGAGTTGGCTGGGAGGGGCGGATCGCGGCTTGGGAACTAACTGGGCATCGGTCAGCGAGAGGTGAGCAATTGCATTGTGCACCACTTGCTTTGTGTAGTTTAATTCTTTTAGTATTACTATTGTCATATTATTATTATCATTATCATTGTTTTTCATTCCTTTCTGTCCTATTAAACTGTCTTTATCTCAACTCATGAGGGGTTTTTTTTTTCCTGATTCTCTCCCCCATCCCACTAGGTGGGGGGGGAGTGAGCGAGTGGCTGCGTGGTGCTTAGTTGCCGGCTGGGGTTAAACCACAACAGTTGCATTAAGAAATGAAGGAGAATATTAGTGCACCTGAAGTTGGTTATGCGTTTTTTGGCGTATCTAATAATCTGTTCCTGTTTCTTTGCTGTAGATTGCTTGCACAACTCTAGATGTGGATCTGGTATGCATAAATGTAACAGAAAAGCTGCCATTCTACTTCCGAAGGCCCCCTGTGAATATGGTAAATTTACGTCTGAATTGTTTTCTTGCTGTTAAATTCTGTATTTAATGTCAGTCTGAGTTGAATTTCCTACCATTTCCCTCCCACCATTCCCATCCAAGTGGTTCTTTTATTTTCTTGTATAATGTATAGTGTTGTTTCAGATGTCCTTCACTTCAAGGCCTCCACTGCAGCATTTAATACACAGTGATGTATGTTTTTCTTTTTCTCCTTCCTGTCCCCCACTTAAGAAGGCAGAAGTGGTGTTCCCAAGGAATGGAAACAGAGCCTTAGGGCCGCTACTATGCTAAGCAGTGAGATGTGTTGTGATTGCTGACTAAGCTGCTTCCCAAACCAGAAGTGGTACAGCTGTGTCAGAATAGATAAACAGCCCTGTGATTTAAAAGACAGGAGAATGTGAATGACAGTGTTAATTTGGGAGAAGGGTGTCGTGCCAGTTATTTGGAGGACAACTGTATTGAATCCATACTTAGACAAAGGAATGTCTTGGCAAATGAACCAATTGTGGAATTGCTAAATATCTGCTGTGGGACACAAGATGACTATCAGCATGGATCAAATATTTTGTTAATACAATTCTGCTTACTGTTGGTGGTTTGCCAGAAAGCTTAATCTGAACATGCTCTTAGGTGAACTAGTTTTTTCCTCTGAGTATGTGTCAAGGTTCATTCCACATGGGCATTCTTGGCTGATCTAGTCCTTAGCACTTAAAAATTTAAATTTGGAATTGGCTAGAAATCCCACTTCCTCTTCTACAGAAAGTTTGACCTAGAATAAAAATTAAAAATTAACTAGAATTAATCCTGAAACAGAACAAAAGTAATACTTTGGAATTTACTATAGACTGGGAATTTCAACATTCCACTTGGAAAAAAAATTTTGTGTGAAATGTTGTTTGAAAGTACCCTAGCTGCCTAAAACTCCAGGAGCTGACCCAGGTGAGGAGCTGGGTGGCTCTTGGAGCCCTGTGTTTGGAGACATTTTCCTTACAAGCTACTTCTCAGCTTCCACACTCCCAGCTTCAAGGCAGTCTGTCTGTCAGACTCGTTTTGTGCATCCTGGGGCAGTCAGTTTTGGTTGTTGTGATGCCAGACAGACAGATTGGCAGGCAGCTGAAGTGGTGGGGATGAGGTTAAAAATCTGCTTGACTGGAAGTTGGTGTATTGCCATCACCTGTTTTGGTTTTGATAAATTCAGGCTTCTCTTCTTGTTTGCAGATGTCAGACCAGTTCTGTGTAAAACATTTGATGTGTACATAGCTTCTGTTGTGCTTGCATGCAGAGTTCATGCATGGATGGGAGCTGGGTTAATTCCATCTGTATTCAGTTACTGGACTCTCTTGCAGTATTAACATTGCAGCATTTTTTAATAATATGAGTATAAAGCATAGAGTAACATTTCAGTCAAATGTAGTATAGGCCATGGAACAAAGAACTCCTAGCTTTGAATTGTGTCTTTATCACTAACTCACTGTGTCCTATAGCAAGTTGCTTAACCTTCCTCTGTGTGTTTGCAAAAACAAGAATACCAGGCTTTTGGTGAGGTACTTTGACAGATAGCAAAGGATTTTAAAGCAGCTGAAAATATGATCAGTATTACTATTTGGAACCTCTCCTGCGACTCACTGTTATTTAATGTTGTCACAAATACCAGAGTATGCTGTGAGACAGGAGAGAAGGGTCCTCATTGCTGCTTTTATGCAAGGACAAATTCCTCATCTGCAAGACGTAGGTACTGTGGGAAGCGGTGGTCTTCCTTACAGCAGGCTGTGGGGCTAGAGGAGGAGAGTCCTCAAAATTTCCAGACTTGTTTCTGACCAGCAGTGGTTACTTGTCTCCTCGAGTCTGTGATAGTGGAAAGCCAATTACAACTAATAAGGGGCTGGTATTTCTTTGTTTGTTAAACCTCATTTGTCTGTCATCCCAAGATTCAAGTATGCATATCTGGTGTACAGTGAAACCTTCCCCCTAGCCCCTTTCATGCTACGCTGTGCTCTTGCTGGAACAATTCTGCCTTAATTTTTTTGTATATAACACAGTTAAACTGAGAATAAGCTACATCAATAATAGACAGCAGTTGTTAGATTGTTATGCTTCTCTCCTTTTGATTTTTGATCACTCTTTCATGTGAAGGCAATAGATCGAGGCATTTACTTTGAACTTCTTTACACGCCTGCCATCAAAGACTCCACAATGAGAAGATATACAATTTCAAATGCGATCAGCCTGATGCAGATCTGCAAAGGAAAGGTAAGCTCTCAAAGTGAAAGCAGGCTAATTAATTCAGTTTAAATTCTTCTGGAGTTGTACAGACTGAGCCATTTTAAATGAGTTTGATGCTGGGGTTTCTGAAGCTGTGACTGAATCTTTGCCTACTAATACAAGGACACAATTATTCTAGCTCCAGATACTTCCAGCCATGCACCACTGCATGCTTTCTTCTTAAGCTGTCAAACTGTTAGATTCTTTTTTCAGAACAACCTATCTGTTATTATGGTATGCAATACCCAAAACAAAAGGGGGTGGGGGAGAAGTGCCATAGATCTAAGGTTTGCACTAGAACTGAAATCCATGCATCTCTTTAAAATCCCCCATTTCTTATTTCTGATTGACCAAAAGCTCTTTTTTGATAGTATACCTTGAATATGGGGGGTAGAAAATAATAAGAAAAAAGTAGAAATCTTGTTTTGTTAAATGGTTAGTAAATTCCCAGTGTACAAAACAGACCCAACAGCTAGCTGGCTATCAGCCAGGGCTTTGCTGCAGTCAAATTCTTCCCTGTTACTGAAACCCAAGGAAGAAGTAATGCTTGCAGTTGAGACGCCTGTAATCCATTGCTTTCATACCTTACCTCCTCCCAGGCTACCAGGCTAAGCTGCCTGTCATGCTGGGTCCTCTCAGGCCGTGTTTTTTTTAGCAGGGAAGCACATCGTAATACATATCCAAGTTAAAAGAGGTTGTAGCTCCCACCACCTTTATTGGAAATGGCCTTTGCCACACTTAGCTAGTCCAGAGAAGCCAAAACTGGCATTACCCTGCAAATCTAGTCTGAAGTGGGATACACAGCTTGGAAGGCCAATTAAAAGCAGATCCGTTGTTACCTCAGTTCCTCTCAGGCATGGCAGCCTATTCTATAGGACAGCAGAGTGGGTCAAACAGATTAATTCCCTTGGTGCTACAGAAGAAAGTGAGTATTTGCACGGCCTTTCCTGAGAAGCCTAGCTCTGGGAGTTAATTGCATAAAAACATTGACTTGGAGATGAGGTACATACACACAAAACCCCTTTCCTTTGGGATTCCTTTTTGCCAGTGCTCCTCTTGCCTCTATGCAGTGAAAGATGTGCTTCTCATGCGGTTGTTGATTTGGAGAGCACCAGTTGAGTTGGCATCACAAACAGAGCAAGTGAGATGTTCAGGCACTCAGTCTGTGCACAGTGCCCTTTCTGCATCTGTCAATCTAGTGCATCACCTGTGCCTGGAAGGTAAATCAGCTGGAGCTGGGCACGTCAAGTTGTTGTTACGCACTGGAAGAGCTGGGAGAGGACTGCTAGCTTGTCTTTATGTTTTGCCTTTGTTTTTTGCGTCCAGGCTCAGTACCTGGTGGGCCAGCAGAGATGGGTATTAGCCCTCACTGGCAGTTTGTCTCCATCAGTTATGTAAAGGCCTTTTTTTAATGAGGCGTGGGGTGGCTGGGCCATAGGCTGCTTGCATTGGCACCTGGCACGCAGCTCTCGCCCTCTGTAACCTATAGTTGCTGAACTTGTAGCAGCTTTTGGATCCTTTTGTTCATCCTCTGTTGTAGTAGGGCAGAGAAACTTCCAGAAACTTACTGGTGACCTCAGAGCTGGCGTTGAGCAGAGTCCTTAAAACATGTTAAAATGTGCAGGGAATGAGGGAGGGACTCACCTGCCTTGCCAGACAGAAGGTGTGCATAGCCACAGTCCCTCACCTCCTGTGTTTTGGTAACTGAGTGTGGGTACTGTGCCTGGAGCAGTGTACTGAACAGCTGCTGTCTCCTTTACCTGGGGAGATAATGTTTTGCCTTTGAGTTCTTCCCTTTAGTCCTTCCCTTGGATTTGCCTTTGCCTGCCTTGCCTTCACTCGCTAGCAGTGCTTTTCTTGTCTGCTCTTGTCTCCTTCTCCTGTCTTACCCATCCCCTAACTGGAAGCCAGTTGCCTTTGAACCAGGCAGAGCATATCTCCAGTGCACAGCAGTGAACCATGATCCCGTGCTGGTTCAAGATGGTTCACACAGCTGCTCTGGGAACTTCTTCGAGCCTGGGAGACAGGCGTTGGTTGCTACAGCTCAGAGCAAGAGACTTGAATTTTCCCAGCAAGCTCTTGCAGTCAGCACCACTGATGCTGAAAAGCACCCTTGGGATCCATAGTGCAGTCATTTTAAAGGTGAACTATGCAGAAAGAAATGTCCTAGGCTCCATCATGATCTGTGCTGTTAAGTCACTTTGATGTACGTATTGCTTCTGCTTCTGGCTTTCCTTATGCTAAGGCAGAGTTGTCTGTCCCACCCTTTCCTCCTCAGCACACAAGGAAACCTTGGGCACAGTGTGAACATGCAGTCATTTCCATGCAAATAGCTCTTTTACATGTTGAGTTCCAGCTGCGCGCAGAGCATTTTCTTCCAGTGTCTGCCCTGCTCTTGTGCTGGGGGTGTGGCAGGACAAGCAAAGCAATGCGGCGAAGGGATCAAAAGCCCCACCTTGTAACCGGAGGTGGTGTGATGTGTTGGTGGTACTGACGTCAGAGCGGGAAAGTCTCTTGCTGCCTCAGTACGATCCCCATTCCCACCCACTCAAGCAGGAATTCCCAAAGCCTTTTATTCAGTATAATAAAAGGTGCAAGGAATTTTTCGCTGCTGCAAAGTTTCCATCCGTGCAAAACAGTCTCCCCCTGGGTGAGCATCCTTGGAGGTTTAACATCAGAAGAGCGCTGGCAGCTGAGCTGTGGTATCTGCTAGCCCCTGAGCAGTCACGTACCTGTTCTGCAGAAACCCTTTGGGAGAGAAGGGAGAAGGATGTCTCTCTGCCTGGTGATTTTCATGGGGGTGCCAGTGTTGAGGGAAGTGAGCGTATGGCATGAACTGGCAGCCCCTGCCTAGCTGCAGGCAGGTTTCCTGAACCAGTGTGAGTTTGATCAAGGCCAGCGTGAATGCTGAGATTAGGATTGAGTTGTACCGCAACACAGAGTAGGCTGAAAATTTGGGAGCACCAAACTGTCTAAAGGCACTATCTGTAAGCTGCTTCTGAGGGATCCTGGACTCCTCTTCTAAGTCCATTTCTGTTACAGCTCAGGCCAAGTTGTCATTTGTATGGGGCCTCTTTCAGCTAGTGTAAAGAAAGGGGGCAATTCTTAACACAGTGTGTGCAACTCTGCTTTTCTTCTTTACCCTTAAGGTCCCTTTAAAATCCACTATGAGAGATACAGGCTGATAGGTGCTTGCTTAATGCCATCACTCTGACATTTATACTGCAGCCTATCCCTCTAAAAGGTGCAGTGCTTATTCAACTCACATCTGTCTGTGAGAGGTTTGTAATTGCAAGGGAGGGCTTGTCCGTGTGCCCCTCTCTGTACGGGACAGGGAGATAACCTGGGTTTATTCATGTCCCAGATTAAGATCCATGCCCTGCTGGAGTTCACTTCATCTGAGGGCATCAGATACTCTGATATTTAATTGGGCTCTGAGCCTGAACTTAGCTGATGCTCATAAAGTCTTTGCTGCTTGCTGATTTTTTTTATTTCTTGATGCTGTCTGACAGATGAATGCTTGTTCTTTTTTGTTTTCCAGAACATTGTTATATCTAGTGCAGCTGAAAGGGTAAGTCCCAGATTTTTTTTGAAGTCAGAACAATTTGAGGATTTATCTGTGGCTGAATATACAGCTTTAATTATATATTAAACATATAAAAATTGTAATTTTAAATATGATTGCCATCTTGTGGGTTTTTTTAATCAATCTGTTTTACCAAAGAAGTGTATTGTGGGGTTTGGGGTTTTTTTTTTGTTTGGTTAGGTGGGGGTTTTTTGCTGCTATGGTATTTTCCGTGACAGTTTTCTCACAGATGGGGACTCTGTTTTCCAAAAGAATAGTATTTGCTTGATTTCCTAGTGCATCTTCAGCAGCTTGCTATTGCGTAGCATGTAATCTTGCCTTCCTGATAGTCCTGTCCTGCCTTGCTCATGCTCTGTCAGCCTGCAAAAAAGTGCGTACACGTATCCAACCTTCTTTGGTTTGTTTTAGCCTCTAGAACTGCGAGGTCCTTATGATGTGGCTAATCTGTATCCTTTTTCCAAGTCAAAGACAGCAGTTAATAGTAACATGTGAAAGTTCAAAGTGGTTTTGAAATGCTTCCATCCTTTACACTCCTTGAACTTTACACAGTGATGCTTGTTGGTGACCAATTCAATGAATCAGGGCTCTGAGTGGGTCTGGAAGGAGCAACAGATCTTGGTCATGGGGTGGCTGTAATAGTGATGTGTGTATTCAGCTACAGGTATATTTTGTTGTGATATGCATTGATATTGTATGGGTGTAAGCAGAGAAATTGATAAAATCATAAAAATCTATGGACACTGTGAACCAAACCAGAAATTATTACTTATAATCTCCAAGGTGCCACATCTTTGGTAGAAGAAGCTATAAAATCATATTTATATTAAGAAAGAAAAAGTTCCTATCTGAGTGCTGGTTACTCCTGTTCTGAATTTTCCAGTCCTTAGTTACATATGTGCTGTTAAATAAGTGGTTGTGTTCTAGAAACCAAGGAGAGTGTCTTCTCTCCCCTTCTTTTGGGAATTCAGATACATTTTTACTGCTCCCTGCCCCACAAGCGCATATCTGGACTGTCCCTCGAAGGGGAGGAGCGTGCTCTGAGTCATGAGAACCGTGTGGGAGGGTGTGCAGCCTGGAAGGATTTTACGCGCAATGTTTCCTTCCCTCTTAAAAAGAGCAGTCACGCTCAACCCAGATTAACACACCTAATCTGGTGTCATCCCTGCTCAAGGTGGCTGGGAACTTTTCAGCATAATGCTTTTGTATCAGACAGTGCCCTTTCCCCAAAACTGAAATTTTCAATGGGGTAATATTTTTTTTTTTCCTGATTATGCACATAAAAATGTTCCTGTGTTGACAGACTTTTATTTTCAAAAGTACAGCTTCTTGTCTGGAAAAAAGCAACGTTGCCAGGATATTTCAAGGAGGGCTGCTGGGTAACTGCAGCCAGGAGAATTGGGTGCCTCAGTTCCCTGCCTCTGGGTAACCTTATGCAAAATGTCACTTTGAGTTACAGCTTTGCTAATTCCCAGTTATTTGTAGAGTTAGCAAACCTATCAGGCAGACTTCCCTGTTCTGTTTGTTCCTTTCTGTGCATTTTGATCCTGAACAAAGGTGACAGAGGTTTGCTGTTTGGCCTGTCAGAAAGCGAAGCCAAGGCAGCTGTGTCTACCAACTGCAGAGCTGCCATGCTTCACGGAGGTAAGTGAAAAGCACATGCAAGCTCGTCGAAGTAACATGTGCATTTGTTAAACTAAGTTCGTGTTAATGCATATTTTCCAAAAGGTCTGAGACCTTACAGAGCAATTCAGCTTGGGGTTTTAGCTCCCTTGTCCAATGCATGAAGAGAAGCTTGTGTGGGAAGGGTGTTTTATTTTCCCTTGTTGCCATGTTAGCAAATCAGTGGCTGAACTGATGGTGCTGTCTGTACTGGAGTACTCACTTAACCACATTAACGAGTCATAAACTGTTTAGCCAAAACACAGGTCTGCCTGTTGTGCTTCGTAGAGAAACTATTCCTTGTTTCAGAAAGGGTTGAATGCTGATGTTGATGACACCAGCAGAAACTACATCACTGACTTTAAAAAAATCGGGATGCATGTGTTTTGCATTTACCCTCTTGCAGCATGAGTGCAGAAGCAGCCTTTGCCATGTCCCTTTCTGATGCTTCATTATGTGGTCTGTTTCTGACTCGCTCTTCGGTGTGGACCGTTTCAAACTTGATGGAAAATCAAATACCCTGAGTGCTTGCTGCTTAGAAAAAAATGTTTCATATAGTGTACAGTGGCTTGAAGAGTTTTGGTGAAACAACACTTGCGTCCTTATGCTCTCAGCAGAGGCAGTGCACAGTAGCTCTCTTCTACTTGCCCATTTTTAATATTAAGAAAGTGGAAATTTAGCTTGTGGCCCCCTGCACTGGAAATCAAAAGGTTTCCAGTTGTATTTTGTGTCCTGGTGTCAGTGCAGCAAAAAGATGCCACAGTTTGTGTTCCAGCAATCAATGTAGATCCTTGCTTTCCACTGTAGCACCAATTTCTCCATCTCTGCCCTCCCTTTCACATGCTTATTTATTGCTTCTTAGTGTTTCTTGATTTTTGTTGTTTATTCTGATGGCAGTTTAACTTTGTGACTGAGTAGTCGCATCTGGCTCTTAATTTCTGCCTCTGTCAACGTTTGTTGGGTAGGCATGATTTCCAGTCACCTTCCCAACAACTTGAGTTGCTCTAAGTTTCAAACGCACCGTAGGATTTGGTCTGCATCTCTTGTTTCAGTAGAGGTGGGGCTTGAACCTGCTGTAATTCACAGCAGGTAGCTTTGATCTCTTGGAGAGGGCATTTCTGTGAACAGGGTCCTCCTCCTCCAGCCTGCTACTCATCTACATAGACACAGTGTGTTGGAAGAATTTTTGTCAGGTTTATGTAGAATTTCTCAAGACAGTCATCTGTCTTATCTGTGAAATTAAATAGCAGATGTCATTTCCTGACCCCAAAGAACACTAGCCCAGAATAAGTCAATATATTTTGGCAAGGTTCTTGCAGAGCCTCTTTGCTAACAGTATTTGTAGGGAATCTCTTCTACCCCAAATTTTGCAGAGAAGCCTCCCACCAGTAGTTATGAAATTGGATTGGGCTCACTAGGTTGTCTGGCAAACGTGAGCAGTTTGGTAACATCACACAGTAGTATTTTATGGTAGTGCTGAGGGTTCTGTAAATAAAATATTCTTGAATACCATAAAGCCACTTACTTGGTATGTATAGGGGAACCTCTGCCAATATAGCTGTGCCAGCATAGTCTGTTTCAGAATCCTGGGGTATGTGAATATATTTTTTACTTTTTTTTTTTTAAGAACAGTATGTTTTGCTCAGAAATGCAGAAATGCTTTTGACAATGCTTCAAGAATGTGTCCTTTTGACTATTGAACTGATTAAGCCTGGTTTCCTATGGGTTTGTGTGTCTGCAGCCCCTCAACCCCTGCAGACCTCAGTTTTCCCTTATGTTTGCTGTAATTCTACACCCACCATCAAATTTCCCCCTTTAGTTTCCGCACTCCATAATGCAGCGTATCCCCAGCTCCTGCCCATGCAGGTTGCTTACCTGCTGTGTGTGCTGACTGGTTGGCTATTAAACATGTTAAACTGTGCTGTGGGGCATGGACACCTGAAATAAGTATGCATTAAATGCATTAGTGTCACTTTATTTGAGGTACTGCAGCTTCTGCTTGTATATTCCAGAAACTCGGAAGAGTGCCTGTGGGGTAGTGTACACCATGAAGAAGCCTCGCAAGGTTGAGGAGGAAGAAACAACACTGCCAGCCTGCAAAAAAGCTAAGACTCAAGCTTGAGGACTGAACCAATTGTCAACAGGAGCCTCCCTCCCATCTTTACCCAGTGTTGAGTCTTCCCCCACCCTCCAGCCAGCCCAGTTCCTGCCTTACTACTTTGTTTAGCCTGGAGAAGAATTATTCTTCTGGTGTTCAAGTGAGGAAAGCTGTGGGAATGAGACTGCTGAATGGTAGTTCACCACATCTGAAGGGTCATGCTGGGCTTCTGGCCAAGGTCAGGAGACTGTCTGTCCACCCTGTCTTAGGTCTTCTGGAGTTAGTGCAAACTCAACACAACGTTTCTAACATATGGAAATTTTCAGTTGTACAAGTGCATTCCTTTTTTATTAAAAATGTTTCTAAGAACGCATGTTTGAAGTCTAGCTCTTATGGTTTCTCAAGTTCTAAACACATCTCTGTACTAAACCTTACAACTGCAAGCCAGTAGATGAAGTTTACCTTAGTGGCCTGTGAAGAATAATAGTGCAGTAAAAAAAAAAAATAAATCTGCTTCCCATTCTGTTTTGTGATCAACGGCTATAAAGAAGATCCCAGGATCTGTTACTTGCTAGGAGGTATCTTGGATTTGTGTTACAGTAGGACTGACTGACGTGACCTGCCAGACACACATCCCAAAGGCCATCCCTGTCCTGCAGCTCTTAAAACCAAACAGTAACATGAGATGGTTACCACAGATGGGAAGGAAGAGCCCAAGGTTAGACTGAATGTGTGCTCAGCATGGTATGTTGCAGTCGCAGCACAACAGCTGTCTCACCTAGGCCTGAGCAGTGTCCACGTCACATCATTTTTACTGCATCATTTCCTTCTTTATGTCCTGGTCTGGCAGTGTTGTCTATGAGAGTGTTCATTTTGCTGCCTCCTGCCTTTCCGTTTTCCTTCCTGTTAATGCCTCAGTAAACCTAATCTGGCTGCCAAAAAAGCAATCATAACAGATTTATAATCAGCAGAGCATTTTCAGAGCTCTTCCAAATGTTGACTGAAGTTTTTCTTTTGATTAAACCAATATAAAAATTATGTAAGCTACTGTACTCAAGATACTCTTGAGCCAGCTTTACTGTGAATATTCCAGTTCTCTGTTTGCATCTGACAACAAGTTGAAAAGTGGAAGTTGTAGCACGTAAAATATTGCAGAAATCTTGCAGTGGGTCATCTCTGAGCTCTTAGTAACTGGACTGACCAGAATAGATGAAGTTCTTGGTAGACTAACAGTTCTATATAATGCTGATGTAAGTCACAACAGCTTTTGCTTCCTTCGACAAATAATGAAATATTTTTCCTTTATGTTACTGTTTTACTTGTTGACTTTGTGATTTGAGTCTGTTTTATTATAGGTATTGGGATGTTTTATATATATATACACACATACACAGTAGTTTGTCATTTATGGACTCACCTCCAAAATGATGCTCTAACCAGAGAAGAAGCAAAATGTGTTTGTCTGGTGCAATTTTCTGAATGACACCTTATCTTGCCTTGGCCAGAGAATAACCTACCTTGAGCGTGACAGAAGTTGTTTGGTAACTAGCATACGGAAAGAGGCTTTTGAATGCTAGAGATCCTTCTTGCTACTTGTTTGACTTGATTTAAAAAATTTACAGTCTGCATCTTTGCCCTTTAAGTATATACAGTGCTTCAGGAACTGATTGAAAAGTTTCTTCTCCCCCAGTTTCCTGAAGCACGTTGTTCTGGCCACTTCGGTGCCTGAACGATTGAACTGCTTCTCGCTTGGGATGATAAACAAACTGAGTTAGCCAGCGCTGATGTCATTTCTATTTCCTGCAAGGCATGCTCCCAGTGTCTGGGTAATTGTGCAGAAACAAGTAGCGAAGTAGTGGCTTGCAGAGAAGGGCAGCGAGCGGAGGTATGCTGTAATTTTTATGGAGAAGAGCGTGTTCACAAATAAAGCCCACGGCTGGCCAGGTGACACTCATGAGTTACGGTGCTTGTGTGAGAAAAGTCTCATCTGTCTAAAGCTGTTGGCCTCAGTCTAGGATAGCTGGCTGCAGACAGAATAGGCGTTTCTTCTGCTTGCTCCTCTGTGGGGTTTCTGTAAATTCACTTAGTCTCCAAAATTGGCACTCCAGTAAGAACTATTCATCGCTGCCCACTCCTGACCCCACCTCATTGCCCAGGACATTGCTTTGGCCAGACTGTAAAGCCTGCTGGCTAGAAGCCAGCTGACAGGGGTTGGTGAAGGTGTGTGGGAGCCTGTGGCGTATTTTGCTGGGAGGCCATGCCATGAGGTGTTAGGATTTTAACTGAATGCAGGGTGTAATGTCCCAGTGAAACTGGACATTGATGCCGCTGCTGGCGGCACTGTTAAGATAGTTCTGCTTCTGGTAAAGCAGAGCGAGAGGTGCCTGCCTTTCCTAGCAGGACTTGGCCTCTCCCTTGGCTTGGATAACTGAAGCTGTCTCATGTGCTCCACATAGTAAGTACTGACTTGCTGAGAAACTGAGATTTTACATTGTCCTGGTTTCGGCTAGGACAGAGTTAATTTTCTTCCTAGTAGCTGGTATAGTGCTGTGTTTTGGATTTAGTAGGAAAAGAATGTTGATAACACACTGATGGTTTTAGTTGTTGCTAAGTAGTGTTTATACTAAGTCAAGGATTTTTCAGCTTCTCATGCCCAGCCAGCAAGAAGGCTGGAGGGGCACAAGAAGCTGGGAGGGGACACCATCAGGACAGCTGACCCAAACTGGCCAAAGAGCTATTCCATACTATATGACATCATGCCCAGTATATAAACTGGGGGGAGTTAACTGGGAGGGGGGATCGCGGCTCGGGAACTAACTGGGCATCGGTCAATGAGTGGTGAGCAATTGCATTGTGCACCACTTGCTTTGTATAGTTTAATTCTTTTAGTATTGCTATTGTCATATTATTATTATTATCATTATCATTGTTTTTCATTCCTTTCTGTCCTATTAAACTGTCTTTATCTCAACTCATGAGGGTTTTTTTTTTTCCTGATTCTCTCCCCCATCCCACTGGGTGGGGGGGCAGTGAGCGAGCGGCTGCGTGGTGCTTAGTTGCTGGCTGGGGTTAAACCACGACATACATCAAACTCAGTAATAAAACTGTAACTGTTTACTAGCTACTCCAGTACTGTCTTTCTACTTTTGTGTATGTGTTTCCATTTAACAAAATAAGTAAGAGATGGCATTTATGTAACAGTGGCAGGGAGGTAGCTCAAGGGCTGGCTGCTCTAGGCAGCTGAGACTTTTTTTTGAGTTTTTAAGAATTTTAGAGAGGCCAAGATGTGAAGTTTCTTTAAAAAGAGACAGAATTACCCTGTGCATACTCGCCACTCCATAATCCACTCCAGCAAATAAAAAGAACCACTCTGTTTATTTAATCTGAAATAGATCAGTACAAAATGTACAGAAAAGGCAGTACAAATTTACAAATATACATAATCTGTTTTTGCATTCTTCAATCATCAGACTTCATAGTAGTCTAGTTTAAAAAAAAAAAAAAAATCACATTCCTGATACCATCTCCTCTCACCTTCATAACATTGCATCTGAATCCCGCAATCCAAACGGTTACGTGATGGTTGGAGCTCTGTCCTCGAGCTCTTTATCAACCACGATTGCCAAACCCTGTGTAAACCCCATTACTGAACTGCTTCTTTAAATCCACTTGGCACCTCAGTACACCTTCCTCCATTGCTCTTCCACATATCACCATTCATTTAACATATTATTTTAATAGTGAGAATTTGGCAGAGACAAGGCAACAGTTGCAAGTATTCAGTATTTAGAGCTATTGGAAGGCTTGAGGGAAGTTGCTAATATAGTTGGAAATACTGCCATCTAAGACAAAAGGATTTATGTTGCTGGCAAAGATTGCATTAGGATGTAAAGCTCTATTAAAAAAAGCTACAATAATATTAAGAATCATTAAAAATGACTTTTTAAATAAATAAATAATAAATAGTAATAAATAAAGCTATTCTAGAACCAGTGGAATTTTAACACTCAACCTGCCTTTTAAAATAATTTCTTTGCATGTTTGTTTTGCAGTGAAGGTATCTCAAATAATCCAGTACCATAAATATTTTCAATAAAAATACTATGTTCAGGGCTATTTTCCTCCAGGTTCATACAAAGCATTTAAAAGCAGCAAAAAGAGAGCGGTCTGGTTTCTCTTCAGAACTTGGCTAGATGGACGCTCTTATAGGAATTGTCTTTCAGGCTGTTGAATATCTCTTTGGTGCCGTTCTGCCACTGAAGAACGAGATCCATAGGGGTTTTCCCTTGCTGGTTGAAAAAGCAGAGGAAGCAAGATTTAATTTCAGCCAGTGATTACTGAGTCCTTTGTTCTTCCCTAAATATTTGTACAGTGCATCTGACTGATGTGAGACCCTTCTGCACGCACAGGGTCAGACTTATTCTTGCCTCCCTGAGATCAGAGTCCTTTTGCTCTACAGATCTAGTCCCAGTCCTGGTCAGACTCATGATGAAATCTCCCTGACTTCAGTGGGTCTAAGCCATATTAGCAAATGCCATGACTAGCAGAGCATGCAGGTGTTTCTTTTGATCTAGTTTAAACTAATTAGAAATACATTTAGATGAAACCTCAATAAGACACTCCTCTGTTTAATTGAGAATTCAGTAAGAGTTTGTACTGGTTTAATTAGGTTATGAACCACATCTAAATTAAACAGGAGCAACTTTTGTGTGCAGACAAAGCCTGAGAGAGCAAGTCTTTGGCCTTTGGGGCTGTACCTTTCATTGTTTTCATACCCTGATGAGGGATAATTCCGGGAGTGGCCCTGCTTCGGAGAGCGTGGGTAGAGAGTAGAGTGCAAAGTGCTGCAGTGGCTGATTTCTTCCTTGCCCCCTTAAGTTTTGATTGATAGCCAATCAAAAACACTGACTGGCATTGGTAAAACCTACTGTCTGTCCCACTGCTGCTTGGTTTGGGAGAAAGAGTCTGTGATGTGCTATATTTTAACAAGTGGTCACAGAGCTCCAGCAACGCGTCTGCTGCTGCGGTGGCTATGAGCAGAGTCAGGTGTGGGGCTTCTTAAATTGAAGCTCTGCTGAGCCACAGGGATTTGTTGCCCAACGGCCAGGTTAACAGCCAGTCATCCAGATGTAGTGCTTGGGCTTGCCATTGGCTGGGGGCTTAACAGAAAGGAGATTTCTCTGACAAGCTAAGATCTTTGTTGTCTCAGTGGTGGTTGAAGCCCAGGAGTTGTGCAGAGAGCAAGTGTCTGTACGTTATATCTTTTCAATATACGATACGTGTAATTAAAATAAATCATAGAAAGATGTGATGTTGTTCTAAGCTGCAGCTGATGGGTTCTGGTTTTAGAAGAGGTACTGGTTTTTCCTCTTCTCCCTGACCTCCCCCAAGTTATACTTTCCCTGTGTCAGCTCTGCTTTAATTAACTCTGAAGTGATCTAATTAAGTCTGTTCACAATAGTCTCTCCCAGACTTGAAACCTGTGAAACTGCTCTGAAGGGAAACTTATTCTAAAGTGGTTTGAATTGCTGCATTTTTTTGCTATTACTTACACAGTTCTTTATAGTTAGATCCGCTCCATACAGAATCAGAAGCCTGATCATTTTGTAGCGGTTCAGCCTCACGGCGTCGTGCATCGGTGTGTCTCCTTCCTAGAGGCACGAGACATGGACCACAGCGTCAGTCCTGCCGATCCAGCCCCAACTGCGTAGCCGGGGATTTTTACAGGCAAGTAGAACTATTGAGGCAGACAGCAGCTTGATGCTACCTGATAGCTGACAGGTAAGAAGTTGTTGGTACTTACTCTGTCTCTGGCATTGAGGTCTGCTTCACAGGCGATGAGGTGCTCCCCGCAGTCGTACTGACCCGTTCTCACAGCCACGTGCAAAGGGGTGCTGAGCAGCTGAGAGGTGGGAGGAGGAAGCAGTCAGTGGCATGGAACAGGTAAAGACGGCTTCCAGAACGGCTGCCAAAAATTATCTACTTGGAGTAAGGGTCAGCTTTTCATCTCCAATTTAAAAAAGCTGCAGAGTCCCAGAAGCACGTACCTTGTCTCTTGCATTTCTGTTTATCCCTTTGTCCAGTAAGAATTTCAGAACATCCAGGTTCCCCCCCGGCACGCCCAGTGCAGGGCTGTAGATTCAAGCTGCAGCAGGAAAAACAAATGGAAAGTAATTTAATTCATCATTATATTTTAAATAATTAAACCATTTGGATCAAATTTCTAAATTAATCCAAAATCATTTTCATGCAATTTAACCTAAATCACTTCACTGTGATCACTGAGTTGTTTCTAGTAACAGCTTTTCTTATTTTGCCCTAATTTCTCTACTACTGTGAGTTTCTCACTCTTCACCCTCACTGCATATTGCTCTTAAAGACAGAGATCTTGGCAATGCTGCTGTGAGAGAGGATGTGTTTTGTCTATTCTGTGAACTCAGAAGTTATCTTTAGCCAGGTATGTGGCTGGTATGTGCTAGTTAATATTTTTTATTTGATGCCTTTTGGGTTCTAAATGCATTGAAAAATGAAGCTCAAGGGAAAGACTAGTTCTCTTTTTAAAAAAGAAAAACATCAAACTTATGCAGGTCCACAAAGTGAATTTTCCTCTACAAGATTCAGTTTCTCTGCCCTCAGCTGTGCCGGGAGGGGTGGAATGTCCCTTGAAGGTCTCACTTTGCCTGTCATTCCTCCTGTTTCTTACGCTTTCCACGGGCACTGCTGGGTTAAGTGAGAGGGAGCAACGCTGGCTGGTTCCAACTGTTTAGCAAAGGGATGAAGAGCTCGGAGCAGAGAAGCAAAAAAACAGCTGCAGAAGCTGTTGATACTCAGCTGCCCTCGTGGCTGGCGTTCCAGGGGAGCAGGGGTCTCTCCCGAGCGCAGCCTTGAAATCCCGGTGGAGAATGTATGCGTTGCGCTGAGCCCTGGATATATGCGTGGGACAGTGGTATCTCCACCACCTGCTAGCAGGCTGAAGTGGTAGCCTGACCTCAGCTCTCTCACCCTACGTTAGGCTTTGTTGTTTGTGGCAGTCTACTGGCCAACGTGTTCCTCCGCTTCCTGTGTTTTCCAGCAACCATTTTGGCAAAGGGAAGCAGACACCTCCTCCTGAAACCTCTTCTCAACAGTGTTATTTTAAGGATAAACTTACAAGACTTAAGGCCTTTTAATGCTCCTCTTCTATAAGAAGCACTTCTGCAAGTGCTTCTCTTGGAACTTATAATGAGCAGTTTTCTGAAAGAAGTGTGAGTTGATGTGCATACCATGTCTTTCTGTTCAAGCGAGGCTCCAGCTTCCACCAACTTTTTGACCACCTCTAGGTGTCCTTCAGAGCATGCCCTGTGCAATGCAGTGCGTTTGTACTGGCAATTAAAACAGTGCAAAGTCAGACATTAAATATGGCACAAAGAGATATCTTTAAATCTTTTCTCCCCTCCTGCCTAGAAGGATGGCAAATACATACTTTATGCCGATTCATTTTCAAGAGCTAATACTTTTGAGACCTGAAATCTGCTAAATTTTAATAGCATCCTGATAGCTGAGAGCTGCCTACCCAGCATTTTAAAGGGTGTGAGAAATATCTGCAGTATGGCATTCAAATTTAAAATGATGCCTGTTTAGTTCCCCCATCCAACATGCTACGCTGCATTTTGCAAATGCAGCTTATGCATTATGGAGTATGAGGGCAGGCAGCATCACTTTTTTTGTTGTTCTGCAGACAAATTTCTTGTCTCTTCATCTGTAGCACTGGAAGATCACCTGTTAGAGAAAATCAGGGTCTCCTGGGCATCAACAGCTTTCTTTTACCTCAAAAGAATCTTTATATTTAATATTACTGTGAAGGGTCCCAGTGGCCCCTTTATCACTAGAAAACTTGATATACAAAACTTCCAGCGTTTATTTGCCCCCCCCCCACCGCCTTTTCTCCTCATAAATGTGGAAGCTACAAAACCTGGTGGTAAAAGTTATTTTTGCTCTGTAATAACCTCTCCTGTAGCAGGCTTTGCAGTAAGAAGGAAGATTGTACCTCATCACAGACATTTGGATCCCCTTTGTCTGACAGGTATTTTTCAATTACTGGCAACTTGTTCTCCAGTGCAGCTCTAAAGAATGTGGGTATATCCACTGGTCCTGTCTGATGGAAAGAAACATACAGGGCATAAATGTGTGTGGTGCAACCCCCCATCAATGCATTCCCAGAAGAAGGTATTTTGATATAACTTACAATAACTTCTGGTTCAGGTTCCTTTAAAACGGGCGCTTTCACTTTCTTGCATTTTTTCTTCTTCTTCAGCTGAATAATTTTTTCAAGATCCTCCAAGTTTTCAAGTTTTGACCTCTCCTCTAATTTCTTCTTCTTCAGCTGAAACAAATCAGGGAAGCCAGCAAGTTGAGCTGAGTGTGACCACCTCTCCCTTTCAGAGTGGCAGGACAGCATGTGATACTATTCAGCTGAATTCAGTTAAGACTGGATGAACTTTGAAATAAGTTGTCTTTTTTTTTCACAGCTAGGGCTAATTGACCATTAGAATAAGTTACTAAGTGTGTGAGAAATTCTACAGCATCTATAGTTTTTCATACACCATTGGACCTCTTCCTAAATGCTTCTTCAGCCATATGTTGTGGGCTAGATAGCATGAATTTTTGGTCTGTGTTAGGCCAGGAGTCCGAGCAGCACTGCGGTCCCTTCTGGCCCAACAATTTAAGAAATCTCATGTGCAGCTTGTGAGAGCTGGGAAGCCCCTGCAGTTTTAGCTGACTTCCACCAAGCTTTTTTTCTTCAACCACTTCTATGGTGCAGCCCCTGATTTATTGTAACTTAATCCTCTTTGGTGAAAAATATACCCTTAAGTGAAGAGCAAGGTTTATACCAATCTTAGCATTTCAGTCAGCAAGTGTTACATTTTGGTAAGCTACAAAGAATGTCCTCAGTATCCTTGGAGGGGCAGTTCAATAAATGTTTAAGACTTCTTCAAGCCTGCTTGTAAAAAGCATCCCTGCATGAAGTCACTATGGGGCACTGCTAACATCAACGGCAAATGTGTTACCTGAACTGAGATCCCAGGTACCATGAGGTGTCCTGGACTTCAGAAGGGGGATTCACAAACAAGGGGTAACTCAGGGTGAATACAGATGACAGATTCTGTCCCATGGTATCATTAAGGGTAAGTACATTGGTGAGACCCTGTCATATGGTATACATTATTTTCAACTGAATTCTTATTCAAGTCATTTCTACCTCTTCTTTTTATTGTTCTCTGCATTTAGGGTTTGATCTGTAGATCATTGACTTAATGGAAAATAATTATGTTGGCTGAGTGGACTGTGGATCAACTGGAAACGCAAAAAGTTCTTAGGACTCTGTTTTGGAGGAACTCAAAAAACCTCTGTAGCAAGTAATGATCTCTCTGTTGAAGGTGAAGTTCAGTAGTGTTTTTTTTAATATTTTTGAGGCTCACTTTCCCACCCTTCTTTTTTCAGAACAGAGTCTTATGTCCCCTGCTAGTTAAACTTTTTCATTCCCAAATCACTTTAAGTTTTTAGGCCAGTTGGTTGCTTGTGCACCAAAGAATTTAAGATGTTACAGCTACTGTATTTTGGGGGAGAAAAGCATCAGTTCCTAGAGATATAGGGAGAACTGTCATGCTCCAGGAATACAAAATGGTACTTTTCTGTAGACCAGTATCACTTTCACTTGTAATTGATTTTCCCAAATGTGCTAGTAAGCATAATGCACTGTTTTCATAAAAAGAACATTTTCCTGGTAGATAAGGCTTCTGGCTTCAGAAATGCACTCTTACTTCTTTCTTGGGTTAGTTATTTTTGGTGGCAGTCATTAGGTGTGCAAGCTGAAGGTGTCTTACTGGCTCCCCCCTTACTGACAGCTAGCAGCAGGTGACTCTGGGCAGGAGGGAGCCCCCAGGGTTGCAGTCAGACATTTTAGGGGGAGTTTTGGGTTCTGCTTCACAGTGTTACTGCCTGCATCCATAGGCTACAGGAGTCAGCAGATCTCCATGGCCTTCAATGGACTTTAGACCAACCTCCTTTGGTGGTGATCTCCCAAGGGTTTATCTACCTCACCACGCATGTATTTCTAACTTAGAAAGAGGCAAAACTTCAAGGGCCGCAGCAGAAAGTGCACACAGGATGATAAAAAGCCAAGCACAAAACCCAAGAACCTACCTCTGCTTCTAGTTTTTTCTCCTTCTCATAAGCCAGATCACCTCGGGTCAGTGAGTGTTCAGAGACTGTCTTTAGGTCCTCTTGCTTCTCTAATCTTACAGCAGCTTCATACTCTCCATTTTTGAAGTCCTCAGGGAGGAAGCTGCCGGTGTCTTTATCATCCGCTTTCTTCCCAGTCACCTGTAAAAGCAAACGTGATATAATATAAGCAGCAGTTTCATGACTGCAGTAGCCACCCCCTCGGAACATGGATTACCTAGGGGCTAACTGCATGTCATTCCTGTCCTGCTCTAGGGGTGTGTGACAGACAGAGTGCAGACCTCATTCAGCCTGTGCCTGGATTAACTGCGTATGCGAATGGCTAGAGCAATCTCGCTTGCAGGCAGATCTCCCACATCCATGCAGCAACCCCCGCTTGGCATCTTCAGGGCTTGGATCAAGACCCATGAGGCCAACTCACAATCTAACTCCCTGCCTGGCTGGGGCCGAGGTGCTGCTGTACTGACAAAAGCCAGAGCATTGGGAAGAGCATCCTTTTTGTTCAGGGTTTTCTTGTTTGTTCACTCGCCAGCATCTGTCAGACTGATCAGAAGGCTGTAAAAGGCTGGGGTGGAAAAAGCCACCCCAACCAGCCACCAGCACCCTGCGAGTGTTGAGCAGGGGAACTGAGCAGGTAGAGTGGGAGGAGAGGCTTTCTCCCTTGGGACCTTACAGTTTTATTGAAACACATCCAATGCAGTTAAATTGGGTTGCTGAGTAATTTCAAGGCTGGTTTTACCCATCGCTGTCAGTACCAAAGTCCCCATTTGTACCACTGAGCAAAATAGCAGAAGGTAGTTCCCGTGCAGAAGCTATGTGATGCTGTGCAGCAGCACAGCTTTCGATAGCTTTCAGAAATATTTCTGATGTTCAATTAAGTATGTACAAAGAGATAACTTGTTAAACTTAATAGAGGCTGTTGTGTATTTTGAGAGTGGTTCAGTAAATTCATGTGGCCTAGACTGCCTTTACATTCAATCACCTTGTAAAACTGTGTTTGTTATAGAGTTTAACACTAGAGAAACTCTCAGGGCCTTGCCAAAGAATTTAAGACAGCATTAATACTCAGGCTGTATGGCAGTTGCATCTTAACATAGCCATCTGGGAAAAAAAGCAGTTTCTGCATGATGTTCCAGTGTTTTACTGGATCATTCCTGTTTTCCCAGTTTATTGATCAAATCAGGCATTCTTAGTCTGAACCCTGCAGCGGAATGTCCCACTAGTTGTGGTCTGGCTTAGACGTTCTTTTTCAAAGGCTTGTTACACCATGAACAGCAGTGGGTGTAGGAACTGTAGTTTATTATTAGAAAATAATACTATTAGTAACTGTTCATTTAGTATTAGAAAATACTTTAGTTTCTCTGCATTGATACCTCCTCCCAGTCCCTTACTAGATTGGAATTACTCAGTGTGATCATAAACTTAATAGCTTCTAAAAAAATAAAAATGAAAATCAAGGTCAAAGGAAAATACATAGCTAAATTTTGGTCAGTCTCTTCTTCCTGGTGAACTATGTTCTGATGCAAAATCCAAACAGCTATGTAGTTGTATCAGTGGTGAGCCCCCTTCCCAAGGAAAAGTTAAAGTGAGACTATAATAGGATAACATACAGTATATACATTGTTTGCACCTAGAGCACAGCAGTGCTGGTAACCTGCTAAATCACCTCAATGATCCACAAAGGTTGTCTCTCTCTGCCTGGTATAATGACAGTCTAGAAAGAAAAGTAATTATGAATAAATGAAAGAAGGTTGTACCTACCAGCTCTTCTACTTTCATCATCATCATATTTGCTGGTGTTTGAAGGTTGTACTCCTGTATGGCTGAAACTCCCAAGTGCTGAGGCCAGCTCTGCAGGGACCGCCACGCTAGCTTTGCTTATATATCTTTGGGAGAACTGTGCTTGAATGAGATAATCTTCCAACCTGGGAATCCAAGTATGCCCCTTGGGCTTGCCAGCTGAGAGGTAGGCTCGCGCTCATTCCAGACATGTTAACGAGCCAGATCTGGTGTCGAGGCAGGGAAGGGGGCGTCAGTTGGGCGAGGAAGGGTGAGCCTCACAGTCTAACCACACCGAGTATGTGAATCGGAATGAAATGTGAGCTCATCATTCCTTTGGCAATGACTGCACGGCTCAGCAATGCGAGTCATTCTGTGTTCCCAGTGCCCACTAGGACAGCTGTCTGTTGATATAGCATTATAATTTCATCTTCTTTTTTTTTAATTTTTTTTTCAACTGACATTCAGATGACTGTAAGACACTGGAAAGGGTAAGTGGCTTATGTACAATACTTGTACTAATATCTTCCTGATAAATGGATTATGACCCCTTAAGTCTCAGAAAGCCATTCTTTTCATTGCTATTTATTCTTGGATGATAAACAGTTTTAGGGGAAAGGACTTTTCTCATCATAATGGCAGTCTTCTATATTTGTTGGAATGAATTCTCTGAAGGGATTACTAAGCCAGAATGATGTCTCTGGTGCTAAAAGGGCCTATGACGTGATAAGTTACAATCAGTGTAAGATCTCAAAACAGCAAGCTTTGCATTTTTCTGGGACTTTGTCAGTGATCATAAGCAGAATAATAAATTATGTCCTATTATGCCAAAAAAAGTAAAACTAATACTGTTTTCTCAGGCAATATTTTCCTTTTGGATATGAGAGAATAGGGGCACAGAAGTGATTTGTTCATTTTTGGAGATAAGATGGGATACAGACAAATATATATAGATGATGTGTGCATTTTGGGGAAAAGGAGTTACTGAGTCCTTTGGAAAAGCTTTTCTTGTGCCATGAATCAGAGTAGCCTGGAAGCAGAAGAATGAACACCAACAGAAGGCAATTTTATAAAAGGAAGATGCACTAATCTTTGCATTAAAGAGTGTGGATAAATGCCAAGAAAAATCAGTTCTGTCATTCTGCAATGCTTGGAGCTCCTGTCTGGTGAGGTATAAGCCAGGCTGTAGGCATCCAGGTCACCTGGCTGAAATGAATACAACTGCTCAGGTGCTTCAAGTACGACATGTACATAAGTGCTTCACCAAATCAAGACCTAACTATCTTGGGTGTTGTTTATATCATTAGCATCATTAGCATGCTGCGTTCCTGACATTGACCTTTCAAGGTGTCTCTCCTCTGAACTATCTCCCAGTAATCTGAGTACACCCAAACTTGTCTACTAGTGCCCATCATACCTATGCCCTCCCTTTCCCTGAAATGAAGCTGGATATCAGGTGGTTCCTTTACCACTCAGAATATATATGACATTAGAGGATGAGCCCCAGAACTAAAATAGAGTATGTGGCAGCAAGACAACCTTTCAGAACATTTTTTTCCAAACCTAAGTAGAGCCAGGCTATCATTCCCCCCTGAGTGGTATGTCCTGAATCACACTGCTGGGCTTTTTTTCACAGCAGTTTTGTACTCCTGCTATATGTCTCTATGATAAAAGGCAGCTCGGTTTGGCTTCTTCTTAGAATCACAGAATCGTTTCGGTTGGAAAAGACCTTTAAGATCGAGTCCAACCTTTAACCTAGCAGTGCCAAGTCCACCACTAAACCATGTGCCACATCTACACGTCTTTTAAATACCTCCAGGGATGGTGACTCAACCACTTCCCTGGGCAGCCTGTTCCAATGCTCGACAACCCCTTCAGTGAAGAAAGTTTTCCTAATATCCAATCTAAACCTCCCCTGGCGCAACTTGAGGCCATTTCCTCTTGTCCTATCACTTGTTACTTGGGAGAAGAGACTGGCACCCACCTTGCTACAACCTCCTTTCAGGTAGTTGTAGAGAGCAATGAGGTCTCCCCTGAGCCTCCTTTTCTCCAGGCTAAACAACCCCAGTTCCCTCAGCTGCTCCTCATAAGACTTGTGCTCTAGACCCTTCACCAGCTTCATTGTCCTTCTTTGGACATGCTCTAGCACCTCAATGTCTTTCTTGTAGTGAGGGGCCCAAAACTGAACACAGTATTCGAGGTGCGGCCTCACCAGTGCTGAGTACAAGGGGACAATCACTTCCCTAGTCCTGCTGGCCACACTATTTCTGATGCTGGCCAAGCCAGGATGCTATTGGCCTTCTTGGCCACCTGGGCCCACTGCTGGCTCATATTCAGCTGGCTGTTGACCAACACCCCCAGGTCCTTTTCTGCCAGGCAGCTTTCCAGCCACTCTTCCCCAAGCCTATAGCATTGCATGGGGTTGTTGTGACCCAAGTGCAGGACCTGGCACTTATCCTTGCTGAACCTCATACAACTGGCCTCAGCCTATCGATCCAGCTTGTCCAGATCCCTCTGCAAGAGCCTTCCTACCATCAAGAAGATCAACACTCCCACCCAACTTGGTGTTGTCTGCAAACTTACTGAGGGTGCACTCGATCCCCTCGTCCAGATCATTGGTAAAGATATTAAACAGAACTGGCCCCAATACTGAGCCCTGAGGAACACCACTTGTGACCGGCCGACAACTGGGTTTAGCTCCATTCACCACCACTCTTTGGGCTCAGCCATCCAGCCAGGTTTTTTACCCAGTGAAGAGTACACCCGTCCAAGCCATGAGCAGCCAGTTTCTCCAGGAGAATGCTGTGGGAAAGTGTCAAAGGCTTTACTAAAGTCCAGGTAGACAACATCCACAGCCTTTCCCTCATCCACTGAGCGGGTCACCTTGTCATAGAAGGAGATCAGGTTAGTCAAGCAGGACCTGCCTTTCATAAACCCATGCTGACTGAGCCTGATCACCTGGTTGTCCTGTACCGCGTGATGGCACTCAGGATGATCTGCTCTGTAACCTTCCCCGCACTGAGGTCAGACTGACAGGCCTGTAGTTCCCTGGATCCTCATTCCGGGCCCTGTTGTAGATGGGCATCACGTTTGCTAACTTCCAGTCAACTGGGACCTCCCTGGCTAGCCAGGACTGTTGATAAATGATTGAAAGTGGCTTGGTGAGCACTGCCGCCAGCTCCTTCAGTACCCTTGGGTGGATCCCATCCGGCCCCATAAACTTGTGTGTGTCTAAGTGGTGTAGCAGGTCGCTAACCATTTCCCCTTGGATTATGGGGACTTCATTCTGCTCCCGCTCCCTGTCTTCCAGCTCAGGGTCTGGGTACCTGGAAAACAGCTGGTCTTACTATTAAAGACTGAGACAAAGAAGGCATTAAGTACCTCAGCCTTTTCCTCAATCCTTTGTCACTATGTTTCCCCCCACATCCAATAAAAGATGGAGATTCTCTTTAGCCCGCCTTTTGTTGCTAATGTATTTATATATATATATAAAAACATATATATAAGCAAGTATATATATATTCTTGTTTACAAATTTCCTGTAACAGCTCATCTTGGTCTGTTTTGTTCTGTGATGCTTATTTGGGAGATTGTCTTGAAATCCACAGCCCTAACAGGATGGCTGCAAAGACTGCTTCTGCTTTAGTGGAAACAGATCACAGTGGAGATCTGATGTGGGAAGAGAAATGTAGGGGTTTGCTTTAAGAACAAAAACTGTTTAAGAAGCTGTGAACTACCTCGGGCCCCATTGTATTTGAAGCTTACTTTTCCTTTTTTTTTTCTTTCCTTTCTTTTTAAACAGCCTTTACTTTTCCTTTTTTTTTTTTTGCTTTTGTTTTTTTAAAACAGCCTAATATATAGAACTGACTCAGCAAAACCTAAACTGGAGGGTTTACGTGGATAGATCTTCCTATGCAAACGGTACGTAAATCCAGAGCCAGAGTAGCTTTACAGGAAACCTCAGTGCTCTGAGGGGAAACACAAACCCATTTCTTACATCATGAGTGCTACCAAAAAAACCCCAGCTTATTTAGAGATAATTCAGTAATTATCTTTAAAACATCCCATCCCTGATGACTAAAAGAATAATAAAGAATAGAAAAGAATCTTCCTTGATTATCCTGAGTTTCTGTGTGAAAAGGGTGGCACACAGAAACCCACTTTAACCAAAGGCTGAAATCTAAATTAACCTAATGGTAAATGCTTTTAAGCTAAATGTCATGTAAACCAAGGTAACCCTATTGAAATAGTAGAAATGCACTGATTCATATCAGCTAAGGCTCTCGGCCGGATGCTTATCGCTATTGCTTAACATTGGAGGAGGAAGTAGTATAATGAACTTGCAACCTTGTGCTGGACTGTAACCACTTAATGACCTTTCAACAAGTGATTTCTCATTAAGGTGGTAATAGCAGATGGTCAGTGGGAGATGTGTAACAGGAATCTGAAAAACTCTTGCCACTCCGCTAAAGGATAAGGGCAGAGCAATGATCTGCAAGGTGTAAGGCAATCGGATATTGTCACAAAAAAACTTCACAGAGAAACACACAAAAGGGCAGTAGGCTTAGCATGACAGAGAGAAAACTATATGGCACACCCTGTTCCCTGCTATCAAAAGAGAAGTTGTCTGAATAGTGTAAAGGATTTTTGTAATTAATTTTTTAAAGAGATTAATGATAGAGTGAAAGCATTATGTGTGATACAGATGATATTGCCACCTCCTGTCAAGTGTATTACCATCATGTTTTCAATGCCGTCACTGCTGTACTCGGCTATCTTACATTTTCCAGCACTCTGCCCTTGGCTCTGTCCTTGCCCTTGGCTCTGTCCTTGCACCCGAAGATGTTGCCCTTTGGAATGCCATTGTGCCTGGCTGTCTCTGTCCATCTCCTGCTGCTAAATAAGTAAAGATATGAAAAAATCAGTTGCTGGGGAGTGGTTATGCACCTAAGAGGGTATTAATCCAGCAAACTATGTTCCATGTGTGTGCAGTCAAGGATAAATTCATACCCAAGGTACACGTAAGAAGCAGTAACCCATAGCTTGCTCCTCCTGGATTATTGATCTGTTGGTGTGTAATGGCTTGTTTGTTTCTCAGTATGTGTGAACATCCAGCATGCCTTACATATGTCCACATACAACAGAGCAGTAAATAATAGTATATTGCAAGAGCTGCATTTGTTTCCTCCTCTTTTTTAGCTGTTTGTTTTCCATAAAAGGCAGGAAACACTTTTATTTGTCTAACAAATACTCTTTGATGTTTATTGTCAAAAAGCAGTTTTGGTATGAGTTAACTATAATATACGAATTATACCACTCGTGCTCTAACTTTTTCAACAGAGTTATATTTATGTCTGTCTGCTTTTTGTAAAGTGATCAGGGAATTGCTACATCATCTGTTTAAAACAACTTGGAGACTTCTTATCAATGTATATTTTTGTGTATAAAACTGCTAAAGAGAAACACATTGTCTCCTTAGGAAAAAAAAAACCAAAACTATTTCACCTAGGAATATAAAGTTAGTTTTAAGTACAAAATTAGAGTATGAGAAATTATTAAATTAAAGGATGAGGCTATAATTCCATTTCTTCGGATCAGTTGTTATTGAAGAAACAAAGAAGTCATAGTCGCAGGTTGCTGGTCTGGCCAGCACAGTCCTCTGGAGTCAAAACCCAAACCAGCAATGAGTCAATAGTTGCATCACTTACTGTAGGGCTTAAAAAAACCCCTCCTCAAATGACTTTAGGGTTGGGGATTTCACATAATAGAAAAAAAAATACTGTGATTTCTATTTAAAAACAAGGGATTTGAATTTATCTGAGGCCTTGAGCTTTATCATGATGGCATTTGTACAACGCGTGAATCTGGCTAATTCACCTTAATGGGTCTCAGTTAACAAGCAAGTGCAGCAAAACACACCAGAAGGGTTTTATCTGTGGTCAAATTGGTTTATCTGCTGGCTACTTGGCCTTCCTAGTCAGCAATATAGGTCAAGGTCCTACTGCTCCAGCACACCTGTGCCGATGCTGTGTTCACATAACCTCTGACTATATTTTTGTGTGGTCAAGGAAGTAAAATATTCCCTCAGCTGCCGCAAAAAGGCTTTTCTGTATCAATGTGGAGTTGTCTCAAAGGTTTCTACCATTCGTAAATACTCCAGAACAACTCCAAGTCAGTCAGGAAAGAAAAAGTGCTTAAAGTAGAGAACTGCAGAAGAAGTTATTATCCTTACAGTGAGAGCATGCCTGCAAATCCTGGTCACTTGAGTCATGAGCCAACAGGTATCTACACTGGCCAACTGCTCTGCGGTAAAGCATGGGCAGTGCTTTTGACTGGCAGCAAGGGAGAATTCAGCTTCACTCCAGAGAAGCTGTGACATTTTTAAACTTTATTTTTATTTTGAATTTCACATTGTCTAACTTAAAGCCTCCAGTTATTGAATCTTGCTATACCTTTGCCTGAAAGCTCCTAAGTGCTCCCTCTCATCCCAGTGGTGCAATGCCTTTTTCCTGTGTAAATGTAAGGGGATGCTATAGTTTTGGGGTGATACAAACATCCCTCTGAAATGCTGCATAGCATGCGCAGGACTGTTCCTTGTTTATGCAGAAAAAATCCAGGTCCTAGCTGTCCTTCTCTCCACTTACATAGCAAAGTACCAGCTCAGGAGACACAGGAGGGCTCTGTTGGGCAGCAGTGCCAGACTTCATGGGCCGTTCATGAGGGAGCGATGGTCACTTGCAACTGGCTGCTTCAATTTTGGGAATTCCACTCTGCAAAGGTGGTGAGTTTTGTGCAGGGCTGCTTACCAGCAGTGGCCAAGTAACACCCAACTGTTGCTTCTCCCTGTAGCGTTACATTAGAGCCCATGTTGAAGTAGTTATCTAACAGGATTCCCAAATTGCCCTCCAGGCAGAATCGATCAAATTACAGTCATAACATGCAATAACAGGAAGGACTTTGGGAGGTCGTCTAGTCCAAGTTTCTGCTCAAAACAAGGTCAGAAGTGAATTCAGGTAAGGTTGCTCAGGGCTTCATCCAGTCAGATCTTGAAACCCTCCAAGGACAGAGATTTCGTAATCTCCCTGGCCATCCTGATCCAATGCCTGAGTATCCTCATAGTGATTTTTTTCCTTATATACAGTTGAAACTTTCCCTGTTTCAATTTATGATCATGGTCTCTCATTCTCTTCCCATAAACCTCTATAAAGAGCCTGGCTCTGCTTTCTTTGTAACCTCCTTGTAGCCTGCTCTTAGTTTCCCTGAAACCTTGTCTTCTCCAGGCTGAACAAGTCCAGTTCACCCAGCCGTTTCTTACATGGTAAGTGCTCCAGCACCCAACCATCTTGGGACTGATTTTACATCATTGTTTGGACATGTGATGAAAACACTGAACGATGTTGTACCAGGAACTGATCCTTGTGGGAATCTGCTGGAAATAGTTTCACTCATTACTCTCACCACTTTGCGATCTGTCAGTGAGCCAGCTTTTAGTTCTTCCAAAGTGCATCCTTTTAATTCCATATAATGCATGCTTTTTAATCATACTAACATATGCCATGAAATGAAATGCTTTGGCAAGACCCAAGTAAACTGCATTAATATGAATGCTACTCTCAACCAGACCTTTCATCCTGTGGAAAGAGACTTGTTTAAAAAGATCTGCTTTGCATCCAGCCACATGGATTGGCATTCATTGCATGTAACGTGTCTGATTCTTTCTTGATAAAGCTTTGGTTAACCCTTCCCCCTGTTTTCCCGGAACCGAGTCAGGTCAGCCTGCCTGTTGTTCTTTTTCATCATTTTCAGCCAGTCGAAATATCTTGGGAGCTGAAGAAAAACAAAAAGGAGCTTCTCTGCTTTACTGGCACTGAGGCTGGCCTGTGAGATCTTTGGGTGCAACCCAAGCAGATGCTCTGCCTCAGGGAGGTTCCTGCATCTTGTGAATAAAAGGGAGCTCAGGGAATCAAGGTGAGAAAGAATTGGATGGATTTTGCTTAAAACTATGAGAATGTTTTCATAGAACATTGATTTTGTAATCTCTTAGCAAAACAATAGTATGTCACAACACTGGTATAATACGTGCACTCAGGCATAGCAGCCTCTCTCTTTCTCATTTATTGAAACCATATCCTCTATAATGTTAGAAACAGGTTGAGGACATTTTGAAAATTGCTGTTACCTGGAAAAAATAACCCTTTTATGGTATTTTTTTTGCTTTTAACATATTGCAATTAAAATGTAAATGCATAAATCTGCTTCACATTAAATTTGCTGAAAAGCTTTTTCCCCCCTTTTCATGAGATGAGGTTTCATTGGCAGTGAGATATTATTGGATTTGTATCCAAGCTATTTTTAACAAATATCTCCTTTGATTGCCATAATACCAGTGAGGGTGGAAAAGCATTGATGCAACTTTGGAATTACATTACATCATATTATGTTGGTCATCCTCTTGGGGCTAGAAGGTAAGTATTTCTGTGACTGCAAACACAGATGGAAAAATCAATTTTCTCTTTTCTATCAATTTGTTACAGGTACAGTGCATATACTAAAAATGCAATTTGAGTTTAATTTTAGAGAAGAGAGTAATTAAAAACCAACCAAAAAAACCCAAACAGAAATAAAACCCCAAACCCACCTTTTCCTCTAAAGTGTCATAATCAGAGGCAAATATACGTCAGATGATGAACTTGGAAAAAACCTTGTGCCCTTCTGTAACATACAGAAGTTTTACAGGAGTCCGTTACGACACTTTGGCATGGGATTTCTGTATTCTGTTTTATTTCAGGAGAAAATGTAGGGAATGTATGAAAAAGGAGGAAAGAGGAGTGAATGATCTAAACTGGTTTCTCTGGGCCTGCATACTGCAATGTATTCATGTGCAGGCACTATTTTCAGTGAGTTGTTATTTCACAAGAGAAAATACCAAAAATTTCCCCCATAGCTACTTTCTCTCAGCAAAGGCATCTTCACACCACAGCCAGCTGGATAAGGAGACCATGGGGTAGGTCTTTTCCCCCCAAAATCTGTTGTTATCCAAATTAAGGAGCTAGAAAGGTGACTAGGCTGTGACTAGCGGGTTCTTGCTGAGGCTGTACTAAGCCCATACTCTGCCCATATCTAGCTCACATGCCCTGTAAGGAATTTTCTATGAGCTTTGCTTTTTTTTTCATGTCTGTTTAGACCATCTGTGTGGCAAAGCCAGTGTAGGGGTAGGCTGTTCTCACTATAACATGATAGAAACACCAGGGAGAGCCTTCTTTTTCCTCCCCCTGGGGCATTGAGGGGGAGGATACAGGACAGCATTAATCCAAATGAAACACTGAATTTCATGGTGAAGAAATGTAAAAACAGACACATACTTTCCTTTTTCTGATGGATACAAGAAAAAAATCAAGAAACTCAGAGTACTGAAGGGCATTCTCATTTATCTATGCCCAGCTTTTCAGATGGCCAAGGGTTCTCGCTAGGCGACGGCAGAAGTGACTACATTCAGTGATGCTCCCGTCTGAGCGGAATGAAGAGGCCTTTGCCTTCTCTGACACTCTGATTCAGACCGCTGTGTTGTCTTTATTTCAAGTGAGTGGCCATTCAATTCTGTTGAGTAACCTTATGCTTTTGTATCAGGTTGCATGATGAGGGGAAAGGGCATTGCTTTCCCACTTAGCAGCACGAATGGGAGAACTGGTCTGGAGGAAATAAGAAATCACTAGGATCTTTGCCAAGAAACTGCAGCTTGTGCAACATAGCACAGTTTTGGCTAGTTATTTTGTTTTCTTTGTAAAGTCTCTCTGCAATTCTTAGTTTTGGCAGAAAGTGGAAAAGAAATATTGAAACATTGCATGTCCATCTAAATTCCATTGGGCTCCCGGCTTTCCTGAAGCAAGGAAGTATAGGACATCTCAGACTGACAAGACCTTTGTCTGATTTCCAGCCCAAATAGGTCTAGAAAAACTTTTTCCTTTCCTTTTCGATGTTCTTGAGCCTTATTTGTCAGAGGTCAAACTCACGGTCACAGTCAAACTCTTACGTTCGCACATGCTGGCTTGGCATGCCAGTCTGCTGAGTTTGTAGCCAGGTACAGATGAATTTGTGGTTATCCTTGCCATTTCCTATTGGGGTTTCCTCTTTTAGTGCTTGATCATAGAAATCAGGAGAAATTTTTTCCCTCTCTTTTGAGGGAAAAAAAAGATTCACATGAGAGGTATATGACATTTGTCACCTCCTATCAGAAATCCCTAGTAGGTGACCTAGAGACCTGCACAGATGGAAGATATGAGAATTGTTGCTTTGATCAAAAGTCAGTCAATCAATAAATTGGCAACAAGAGAAAAAATATATTCCAAAAAGAGCCAAAATACAGCACTGACACGTGCTTTGAACATCTACCCAGCAATAAGAACACTATTGGTGTACTCTGCGTCCTACAATGGTAATTTAATTTTTGAGGGCTACTGCCATGTGCAGCCTCTATCCCAGAAGCACAAACACAGGGACTTCAAACACTAAATTTGTGATACCACCTCTAGTAAAACTTGAAGAAATGAATCCCAAGAGTAAGCATCCATGCTTCCCTCAGCTTAATGCCTCAGATTTCATGGAAAATTGTATAGCTTAGTGCTGATGAGGTTGGAAATTATGCTGCTTTCACTAGGGATTTTTAAGGGAAGAAAAGCACCACATTCTTTATCAACCATCAACTGTTGATGAGAGGACAAAAGCATCTTCCTTCTCATTGGAAATGAATGTTTGGTAGAATGAGCTCTGAAGGCATTACAGTATCATTCACAGGAACACATATAGCTAGGAAGCAGACCTCCAGCCTGTTGAACCAAATCAATTAATTCCAGGTAAAATATTAGACCTGTCAGTGCCAGCTGATTGAGAAAGTCAAGTCAACTACTAAATTCACTTTGCAAGTGCAGAGGACTTTCTACTTATGATTTGCGCAACGAGGAACTAGTGGGAGAAAATGGTAGATTTTACCTTCAGATGAAAAATGTGTAGATGAAGCAGTTCCCAGATACGAAATCATAAGGCTGTAGTGCCAGATTTGACTTTTACTGTCTGAACAATTTTTTCAGAAATGAGGAATAGTCATGTGAAGGTGATTTTTCCAAAGACAGAATTTCTAGAAAACTGCAGCATTAAAATGCTCAGATTTGGAGAAGTCCTACCCTTTCTGCTCTGAAGTTAGCATCAAGCACCTGTAAATACTTCTGCGGTCCCAGAGCCACTGACGAACATGTGTTGGGTTGCCCACTTTTCTGATGCTGAAAGGGAACAGTCAGAATGCATCTTCCCAAGCTAGCTGTAAGTTAACAAAAAAAAAGAAGCAACTTTCACATTTCATATAAGATGATGGAAGGATATTCAGATTTGTAATAACTTACGATTTTACTGCTTAATTTTCCACTGACCTTTCAAAGAACTACTTTTTTTACTGAGCTGCGTAAGCAGTAGTGTGCACGTGTTCATTATGTTCTAGGGCAAGAAATGGTTCTAGAAAATAGATGAAAGCAAATCCAATTTTGCTTCTCTCTTCTTTATTACAAGCTGGTAAGTACTTAGCTAGCAACTCAAGGAAAGCAGCAGCCTTGCTGTCTGATTATCTCTTTAACATTTTGCTGTAGCATGTCACCTAGCCTTTCTACAATTGACACCAGCCCCCTCAAGCCCCATGCTGTAAGGGGTTAAAATGTAATTTTATTTTTTTTTAATTACAACTGTACATTTGAGAATGGCACTTGTTAATCTCTTATCAAAGCATTCTATTTTTCTTTGATCTAACTATAATTTATTGAGAGCAGTTGCCACAGGCATCTGTAATCCTGCTTTAAATCCCTCTATGCATTCCACTCTGTTCCAGGCTGGCCTTTTTCCATCCAGCGTGGTGAATGTATTCTCCCTTTTGTTTGTATGTGCATCTCCCATTTGTCTCCGTTGGAGTTACAGGCACTCACATACACATGAATAGTCCCTTTACGTGTATGTTTTCTTTGCATTTTGTTTCACATGTTCATTAATTAACATGATTATTTGCTACTTGGGAAGATCTCAGTTGTCTATATTAATGAAGCCTTCAGAATGTGGGGAAAAGAAACATGTTCTTGCTTGTTATTGTCTGAGAATAATGGCAGGGACATGTGGTAGCAGCTTTCACAGAGTGATAGTGTTCCATTGACACCTATATGACATTTTTATAAAAAAAAAAGATTAAAAGGGAAAGTTTTGAATCTCAGACTAAGAGCTGGAAAATGGTGTAACCTCTGACACATGTAAATGCCAAGGCAAGTGGGCTGGGCAATTTTGAAGCAATCCCATAGTCCTTCCATACTTGCAGTGAAGTGCCGGTCTTCCTTACACACGTAAGGCATTTTGCATTGATGGACTGTCCCAAAGCCATTCACTTGGCACAGAGCACTCTAGTGAAATGTACACTTCTGAAAACTGTATCTAATACATTCAGAGACTAATGTACCCGTTTCTTACTGAAAATAAAACCAAGCGTAGTGGACTTAGCAATTGCTTAGCCATCAGAAATCGTGAGGGACTTAGGTGCCAACTCGGAAACAGAATCAGGTAGCTTGCAGGTTCTTGGCCTGAGTGTACCTCCATGTTCATAACAAAGTTACAGTTGGGTCGAATCAGTCCATGTGGTTTCTATAGATTTTTTTAAAAGCATAAACCTATAAATACATAACTGAACAGATGAATATTCAAGCAATTCTATGACTAAGCTAAATTAGTGCACCATGTTAATCTAGTCATGATGGGCATAGCTATCCCTAGGACACCAGTGTTAGGCACACCAATGTGTTGTTTTGGACTGTGACCTCTCCTTGCTCCTCAGGTCCCCACAGTGAATCACCACACAAAGATGTGCACGTTGGCTTAGCTTAAAGAAGCATTGCTATGCAGGAGTTTTTCTTATTTCACCCTTTCCATGGTAACATAGGTTCTTTCCAGAGTTATAACATACAGGTGACTGACAATGTATACAGAGTAGATTTTGAAATCCAGTGAAGTCTCCTCGCTATCCTAGTGCCAAGTCAGTGTTTACCCTTAAGAAGTTATTTAAAACTGTTATCGCATCATTGCAGATGAATCAATAAAAACGTCATAAAAATAGGTGATGGTGCCCAGATATTGTAAAAAAGTAGCATTTGAATTTCTGCTTCATTTCTGGCACTTTTATCTCACATGATTGTTCCTGTTTCTTATCAGTGCTAGAGAGTGCTAGAGGCTTAGTCAGGGCTGGAACATGTGACAGCAGATGACTCACCTTGTCCACCTGCTTTTCACTCAGGTGGCTTCTCTGTGGAAGGCACTTACATCTGGCTCCAGATCACATTAGCAGTTTCAGAGCCAGAGGAAGAGGTTTACTTCCAGTCTCGCAGAAAGATCACTTCTCATTTGCTTTGTGTTAGGGACTGCCTTTTTGGATTTAAAGGTCAAGTGCCGCTCCACATACTCTGGATTAGCAACCTCATCCTGTTCTTTCAGCACAGGCACTTGTTTGAGGAAGAACCAGGCCAACCAGTGAGCATGACCAGTTGACTTTTCCATACATATGAAAGCGGGCAATATGGGAGATGGCTGGCAAGAAAATAGAACTTGAGAAAATAGAGTGAGGTAGTGGACAGAAGATCTGAGCTCAGCAGAAATAATCTTGTATTGAAAAAACCAAAAAATGAATAGCTTAATGAGTACTTTCTTTCAGGCATGCATTTTCTTTAAAGCAGTTACTTCAGCGATCACAGCATTTCTTGGCACAAAACTGGGGACTAATACAAGCTTATGCTATGTTCTGTTGACTTTTGCTCTGAAAACATGCACTATTCATCATTAAATGATCATATGTTTACTTCCAGGCTGAAGTCAAATCTGGACTCACGTTCTCCCCCAAATTGCTATTTTGAGAGATGCTTGGTTTTTTAACAACTCCTGCTAGAAGTTTGTTGTTCTGTCAGGTGCCAGTTCCTAATGCTTTTGTAGTCTTCCTTTATAAGCATACTTTCAGACAGACCACCACATGCTTCTCTTAGGGTTTGTTTATATGAGTTTTTTATTGTGCTGGCGGGGTTCTTTTTGGTAAATTTCCCCTGCATCTATACTTGGAGTCCTGCAGTCCTTCCCTTGGTGTGATCAGAGTCAAGTCACACACCAGGGTGCCCTGGAGACAGGCTCACTGCCGGTGTGGATGCAGGGTCCTCCAGCAGTCACCTCACTAGCCGTGCACGCTGTGAGCTCAAGACAGGCAGCCTCATTACTGGTAAAGGCATGATGTGGTCATACAGCCCCAGAGCCATAACACATTGCAGCAAATTGTACCCCAGCCCTTCCCCGTGCTTGCTGCACCAAGCGGGCAATGTTAACTGTATCCAGAGAGGCCTCGAGAACACGTAAGGATAGGACATACATGCTTGCCACTAGCTGAGAGAGTTAGGTAGGGGAAAACCCACTCTGCTTTGTTTCTATGGTTATCATGAGTTTTGTGTTGCAAATCACAAGCGATGTCCTTGCGCAAAAGCCAGTAACAGAGGCAGACCGGTTCCTTTGTGAGCTGATGGTTTTGACCACCTGCTGACAGACATTTGAAATACAGAACGCTAATCACAGCGTAAGGATCTACCAATTTTGTCTTGACAGAAATAGCCACAAGCACAAATTACATAAATTCAATCTATGTATCGAGTCTATAAAATGTAAGTAAATTAATGGGATGTAGGTTATTGAAACGTAACAAGACCTAATGAACTATTCACTGCGGAGAGAAGTGTTATCCCATGCATAACCTGTGTTTTATTTTGCATTATTATGCTATAGATACTGAACATCTAATGGCTTTAGACCTGTTAGAAGGAGCTATAAGTCTGTACTTGTCAGACTAGTCAAAAACATCTTGTTTAAAAGTTACTTCAAACCCAGAATTTACAAATATATTTGATTGGATGTTTCAACTCATTTTAAATTGTTGTACTTCCAGCATTTCATTCAAGCAAATAATTCAAAGGTTTTGGAATGAACTGGTAAGTTTTAACCATGGATTATCTGTATTCCAGGATATTCTCTCTGTTTCTCTTTCCAGGTAGTAAGCTCTTCAGTTCATAATTTATATGAGTTGAAGGCTATGGCCTAAAATCCATAGTCTCCTGAGATGCCATAAATGAGTTTGAAGCTTTCCCCATAATCAGGTCTTAAACTGGCTAAAAACCAGCTGGCTGAAGCTAATATGTCCAAAACAGAGGTGATGCTAACAGAAGAAGGCCTTGAGCTATTCCGTTGCTACGTAAGAGCACCATCAGTTAAAAGCAGAAATCCCAAAATCATAAATTAGTCTACAATGCCTTTTGAAAACCCAGTAAGCACAAAATAGGTGCTACCTTCAGCATCTTTGCAGAAGGTTGTGCCATAGTTACACATAGTTACATGGACTTTTGACCATGGTTGCCCCAGTTCACTTAAGATGACAAACAACCATTTTAACCTCTCTTTGACCAGCACACAGCAAATTTATCTTACTTGTGTCCTGCTGGCTGTGTGCTGTCAGCCAGTGAGATGGCTCATGAAGAACTGTCACAGAAAGCAGAGCATCCGTATGGAAGGCATTGCTAGATGCAATAAAATGACCACAAACATCACTATGTTGAAGTGCACAGCTTGTCTCTGTGTCAAGGCTTTTCACCTCTCTTTCAGGACAGTATTTGTCCAAAGTCAACTAAACACAAAAACTCAACCACAAGACTTCCCAGCTGACAGGAACAAGTTATTAATACCAGTTCTGCTCGCAGGAGAGAAATGGAAACAGCTTCTCTGAAAAATTCACCAAGTGCTGCTTGTTCTAAGCATAGGTGAGTTTCCACAATCATCTCTTCCCAGCTTGCAAGGACAGTTATCTGCGAGATTATTCCTAGGCTGAACTAGTGTAGTGAACTCTTCGAGCTTAGCATACTTCCTACCTCGTTAAGATGGCTTGAGCGTGAGGGATGACAGGGAATAGCTGCTAATAGTATCTTTAAAAAAATGACACGAGGTATTTATCAGTTATAATAGTTCCAAGTGAGAAAGAGGAGTCAAGTAACTGTTAGAAGCATCAGTCAGAAATGGACAAACTCAGCTACTCCGAGGAGCTGAACATGGAGCTGTGAACACACTTCCCCATCAGAGCAAGTGCAACACCACCTCTGCAGCCTCTGCAGCTGCACGTTCATGGAGCCACTAAGTCCAGGGAAAGCATGTGGGGTCAGAAGCTTGCAGAGTTTTGGCTGAGGACTAATAACCTCAGCAGCTGCTGACTCTCCTTTCTACTCTGTCTGTACAGGGAATGCAAGCCCTTCACACTAGAAATTATTCCCAGCTGCAGCTGCTAGGTATTCATAACAAATGTCTAATGGCTAAAATTGTGTGCTGTGGACAGTGTCACCTTTCATGTCACATGGGGACAATTATGTATTCTCCACTGCGGCTGGGATACCGAGCTGTCATCCTAACATCATCTGGAGCTGTACTCCTAGACCAGGAACTGCTGTTACTGAGCAGTAAGTTCTGACCCTTGCTGATGCCTTCTTTGTATCAAGTTACTGCTTTCTAACGTTGTAGATATACCAGAACCAGGTAGCTGCCACTGTGTCTCACTGCAAGAGAGGAAGTGTAACTGTAGTAGCCCTGTCTATGACTTGCATTTAAATCAGGTTTGATTCCAGGTTACAGCAGGACAAGGGACATGCATGTCCCGTTCCAGAGTCCCTGCAAGTCTGTGCTTCCTAAGGCAGCGTGCCTTTTGTGCTGATGTTTGGTATCACTGGGAGAAAACACAAGGGGGATTTATTCTGTGGATGAATGAAGGGAGCTGAGCTGCTGCTGACCAAAGTGAAGTTTCTGCTGGATTGCTCTGAAATGCCTTTCTTCAAGTAATCCTGAATCAGTCTTCTGGGAAGAACATGCCTTTCTACTGATTTACACTGTAGAACTAATCTGAAGGGATATTTCCATGAATCAATCAATTTTCCAACCCCCAGAATTTTGCAATCTTATGAAAATCTGCTTTTTGTTAGAAATAGTTTTGTTAAGATACAGTGAGATGCCACAAGCAGCCTGATGAGCTGTAAAGCACACAGAGAAACTACTACACTGTGTAGGGATGCCAGTGCAGGCCAGTGACCAGAAAGTGCAATGTATCCCATGCATCGGACCTGTTAGGGACACCCACTGCACCAGCGCCGTGTGGGCCCCAGCGCCTTCAGGTCACTTCAGTCCAAACACAAGTGGGTGGCACAGTTGACCTGATCATGTATCATGTTCAGACACATCCTGGATATGCTGCAGTTAGTGAAAATATTTGGAACAACTCCGTTGTGTGCGCAGCAACAACTTGGCTGGGATTTCCTGATGTTCAGCAGCCAAATAACGGGGAGGTTTCCTCTTGAAGTGGTAGGTTGCATATTGCCACCCCAAATCAGTAGAACTGGTACATCTGATAATCATATATGATTGTTTGTCTTTCTCCAGCTCTAAATCTAGATTTGATGGATGGAGATTTGACCTCAGGGCCAAAGGCTCATACAGAAGAGAAGGAAACATCACTTGCTTTCTCTGCTTTGTAACAGAAAAAAACCACTAGAGCCCCGTTCGGCTCCTGTGAATGGACAGGACACGGTGCATTAAATGCTATCAACCTTTAAAAGGTTCTGGGATTATTTTTAAAATGACAAGAACAACCACATGATTTCTTTTTTGTTTACAGGACAAATGTTCTCACAAAATAAATCCAGCAACAAAGGGGAGTGGCGGGGAAAGCTGAATAGCATTTGGTTTCACTAACAGTCTAGTTGGATGAAAATATCGTTCCTATATCTGTATCTCAGGGGTGTTGCTGGTCAAGTGAAGCCAAGTTGCATAATGTTCAGCCAAGAGAGCACCAATTCTGATATGATGTGTCGATGATGAGATTTACTAGAATGTATTTATGTTTATAGAATCAGTATAAAGAGGCACTGCAGTGTTTGTTATCAAGTAGGGAAATGGCCTCATCCTGAAATGCTCTGAAATCACTTGCCTGGTGCTGAGCAACTAGACTCCTGTGGGAGTTAATCGGAGCTGAGAGCTTTTGGTATCTTAGGGTGCACCTCATACGGAGGGTTATGTACAGGATCCTGCTTCTCAAATGCTGACAAGCCCTCCTTCTTCCCTGCAGTTTAATTCTAGAATTTGGCACTGGCATGTATATTTTGTGTCCCCTTTTGTCGTCACACACATAAATTAAGGTGCAATTGTTATTGAGAGATGAGAGGTAAAAGTCCTTTTTGAGTAATTTTGCCACAGCTGAAAGAACTTTTTCTGATGCAAAGCAGAAAAATAGTGTCTGTCCCAAGGGAAAACTAAAAGTTAGCACAACTTTGAGTCAGTAACACCTCTTCCCCTCTCTCTGATGTGCATCCTCTCTTCATGTACTAATTTAATCTTTCATTTCATAATGAAGTAATCCCTGCAAACGGTAAAGGTTCTTAACATTTGCAAGAATCTTGTCTCTGAGTTTGACTTGGATTTTAGCTTGGGTTTCTGTTGTTGAAGAAACAATCTTAGAAAACTATTGAAGCCAATCTATCACATGATTGATCTCAATTTCTAAATTCACTTACACCTTTTACAGAAGAGTATCAAATACTTTTAAGGTGTGTTTTAGCTCAAATTGACCCTCTGAACTGGATGCCAAGAAACAAGCAGTTTAAATGAAATGATGCAGCTGGGAAGGAAGAAATAACCCTAACAGATTAGCAAATTCAGGAACTTGTTCAGAGTTTAAATTTATAGAGGATCTGAGGTTTTGGCTTTCATGTACATGAGAAGAATCCTTCCCAGTCCCTCTGACGGTGGCATTGTGTCTGCACTTATGAATGTCATAAACAGGTCATACCAAATTCATTCACAATTACATTTCTTAAATTTACAGTCATAATATGATTCATCATGAATACCATTATACTAAAAATAAAAGGAATGGTGATTAATTATAATAAATGCAAATGTATACATTGCTTTTTGCTATTCCTCTACTATTCCTTCACCTTTTCTTTTACACTCTTTCTAACAAGACAGTGAAAGTGAATCTCTAATCCATAACCTCTAATCGTTGATACTATATTCTAGCATACTAAGCTGTTCCTGAAATAAAACCCTTTAGTTTCTTATGCCATTTGTATTCTCCAACTCCCACCCACATGTTTGGAAGCTTTTGAGGCATAGTATGTGTGTTCATACCATGACACAAAAGACATCTATCCACAGGGCTGCAGAACTGTGTGGTATTAATTTACATAAGGTAGGTACTTATAAATCACAAGATATTTCTCTATGACAGCATGATTTAATGTAATTTATTCACATTCATACCATATCTTCTTAAAGCAATTGGAAACACTACTATTTGCATATTATTGTATTTTCATTAAATGGTGTAACAGTTTATTAGAATACTAGGATGGTATTGATCAAGTCTGAATGCAGTTGTTTTTAACCAGAAAGATAACATAAAAATGCCCATTACAGCTCATGGATAGTTAGAATTACAAGAAACTTTATAAAGAATCATTAACTGTATTCTTTTGTTTTAGATCCCAGCCATCCCTGCACTCTGCTAACAAGCTGTGCTGAACTAGCAGGTGTTTCTATTAAGGACCACTGACCGGCTGACCTCCTGGCAGGTAGCTAGTAAGAGAGGAGAGGAGACCAGCCCAGCCCCACATGGGAGTGGAGGAACTTTGGGTGATAGTAGTCTCCTTTCTAGCCCTGAACTGAAGTAAGTACTGCCTTTATCTTGGGCTACGGTTGAGGGAGATCTGCTTGCTATGTTTACAGTAATATGCTGTAGCCTGTTTACTGTGTTTGTGTTTAATTGTCATATATAATGGTGCCTCAAAGGATTTGTGCTTTGAGATTATTGCCTGTGTGAGCTGAGATGTTGTGTAGATGTTCAGATTTTGTTTGGGTGTTTGTTTGGATTCTGTTCTTCAACTAGCTGCCTTTCCCCAGGGCAAATGACACAAAAAAAGTCAGGTAAAAACTTCACTAACTTCTGTGAATCTGTAACTCTAATCTACTTGCTAGGTTTTTAAGAGTTCCCTAATGTCTAGGACAGAAGACAAATAAGAAGAGAGGATGGGTATGACACCTGTGTTTCTTGTAGAGCAGTGAGAAAGGGGATAAGATGTGAATAGAAACCTTCAGTTTGTGTGATGGATCATCTGCCAATCTTCTGCAGGAGCAGTTCTTTCAGTGGGGTGGAGGGAAAAATAAAAATCCCATATTTGCTTTTTTTGATGAATCTGCCTTTCTCTCCTGCAGCCTTCTAGTTCCTCATTTGAAGAAAAATAAAAAAAACCCACCCCAACCCTCAGATGGCCACTCTAATATTTGTCAAAAAACCCCCCACTCCTCTTAAACCTACTGTAAATCTGAGTGCCTTAGACCCCTCGTTCCCTCCCTGATCCCAGTTCCCCCCCGCCCAGGCTGCAGGAGGGATATAGGGCACTAGGAAACCACCAAGGCGTGGGAGCTGCCCTGGGACATACTACTTACTGCAATACATCTATGAAAAGTACTACCAAGCACTCCAGGGAAGAGGGAAAGAAATGCGTGTGGGGCGTTCTTGTCTCCTTTGGAAGCTGAAATATTCACGCAAAGCCCCATATGCAAAGAGGTGCTCATGTCTGGCTGGAGTGGGGCATGGAGCAGCTCTGCAGCTGGCCATGTGTGGTCTCTGCTCCAAGGGCTTCATCTCCACTGATGGTAAGGGGTCAATGAGTCCTGGAGGCAGCAGGTTCTTCTGTTTCTGTTACATTGTGAGAAGGCAGAGGATGTTAGTGAAAAGTGGCTGCTGACATCAAGCTGTGTTTTGACTGGGAGTGCTCCAATATCCACCTTAGTACTTATCCGTAGGTCTCAAGGAGCAAGAAAACGATGCTTAAAAGAGTTGCCAAACATGGCAGATGCGAAGGAGCTTAACTATTGTAGGTGTTTTTCCCTTTTGGCCTTGCTGCTTCACCAGAGTTGGATGGCTCTCCAGGCAGCTCTGCAGTCTTTTACTCCCTGTAGCCAACAGCAGGTCCTTGTCAAAAGCCTAATTTTATCATCGACCTTTCTGAGTGGCTACAGACCTACAGACAGGGCAGGATACTGTCTGCCTTGTATCCATGATGGTGCACTGTTGACTTACTTACTTTTCCCCCTCATATGTTTAAAAATGCCGCGAATGATGCTTTGTACCTCTTGTGCCTGAGTCCTGTCACTCCTGTGGCACCCAGATGAGCTGGATGACTAAATCATGCTTGGCTGAAGTTCTCAGCCAGAGCCTTCCTGAGACTACCTAGTATTGCTAATACCCTGCTAACTCTCTCCAGAGCTCCTTGTTACAGGTGCTCTTGTTACAGACACTAATTGTTCCTTCCCCCTGTCCCCCAGCAGCAGGGAGGCTGCAGAGAAATAATGCACAGCAAATAGTTTGACTCATGCACACCTTTAGCCTCTGTGCTCGGCAATGAGACCTGCATTTGCACATCGGCTTACGGAGGAATGATTTCCATAGCAACAGCAAGGATATGTGGGATAGTATGAATACTGCCTCGGAGAGCGTATAAAGCACCTTCTTAAGAAATAACTGACTACGCAGGCTCTGAAAAAACACAATTGTCTATGTGGAGGATGTGTTGTATAATGGGGGTTTTTTGTGGCAAAAAAAGAGATTATATTCATGTTTTGTTTTAGACAACACCACTTCTTAAAAACAAATTCCTGGGTATAGAGAATGGGAGACTTTGGCTTTACGTAAACTGTTAGTGGATGCAGACAGCATGGAAAGATCTGTGGTGATTCTTCAGCAGCACAGTGAATTAATACTCTTAGGGAAGATCTAAAGGGGAGTTACCTGAGGCAAGCATCAAGGGGGAGGGGAGAAAGACAGCTCAGTTGATTGAGGGGGGAGGGAAGCAGGATCAGCTGATAGTCCCTGTAAATAACAGGTTTTATGGTTATTACTGAAGGGCAGGCTTTTTGCTATCAGAAGACAGTGAGGTGATGCTCTAGTACTTGGGGATGCAGAGAAATAAGACAGGAAATATGCATGAAGGAATGAAAAACATTTAATTCTTGGTTACATGCATATGTCTGCCTTCCTCTTGCTGCTCTTGTCCTCCTGGTTCTCTTTCTGGTTTTTTATTGCATAGCTCCATGTATACACAAAGCAGTCCAGTATCTGGACACCCTCACCAGGCTTCTCTGGGGAAGATGGGCAGACAAGCACATTGGCTTTTGTAGCTTCAGGTGTGTTACCACTTTAGGACAGTTGGCCCCTTCCTTCTTGGTCCTTTCATGAGCTTCAGGGAGATGTGTCCCTGGGCACACATCTGCAGTGAGCTCTGCAGTGCCAGCAGTGGTTACCTGGATACACAGGGCTGCGTCTTTCTGAATGGCATGAGAGTGGGAGGAATAGCTTCAACTCATTATAGGTGGAGTGAATAAAAGTAACAATGCTGATTTCATCACTTCCTTAGTAAGGTGATAGCTAATCAACTCGGTGTGCTGCACTGCAGCACAAGTATCTTAAAAATAAGCAGTTTTGGAAGGGGAAAATTTCTTCATGTTTCAGGTACTTGATTTAATCTGTTAAACTTGTTAATGTTGGGGACAGCTAAAACCATTGGAAACCTTGAATCCTGTGCTTGAGCTGGATGCTGCAAAAGAGCTCCATGTGCTATGGAATTCCTTCCACACAAAGAAATCTGGATGAGTTTGCACAGCCCATCTTCCTAGACTTTTTCCCCACCTTTTGATAAATGATTGCTGTTCCTGACCAGATTTATTTGCTGACTTACACAACCAGCCAATTTCTTTTTTCTTCCTCCCCAGCCTGAAGGTTGCATCCTGTAACTTTAATGTGTGCATGCAGAGTTAGCAGCAACAGTGAGAGATTTAGGAACATCCAGCATGGGGGGTAAAAGATGACATGCCCATTTTTGTCTGTTTGGTACTTTGATAGCGAGGCCAGTGTGAGGACAGTGACAACTGGCTGTTGGCTCTGTGTGCAAAGGTCTGCCTGTAAAGCAGCAGCTAGAGGACCAGCTGGGCCCTCATCTTTGCAAATCCCCTTTGGAAACACATGTGCTCTAGCTCTGGCACTTGTGCTGAGTAGGGATCCTAGACCTGTGTCTTCATATGAGAGCAAAGAGCAGGACTGTGGGATTTCTTCAGGCAGTGAAACTGGGGATGGCAAGCCCTGCCTGCAGAGATCAATAATGGTGGGTTATCCCACAGCGTCTGCTGCTGTGGGGTTTAGATCTCGGGAACAAAGCAAGCTATTTTCTTTTAATGAGTATCATGTACTCCCAGCTTATGCTTTAATAGGATTAAACAGTCTCAGCACAGCCTTGGCAGTGTTGCACATACCCTTGGGCAGGAGAGTCTAGACTCCCTGTCTGCCCCAGGCATCCTCACCCCCTTGATGCTGGCATGTGAGGCACATGGCTCGGAGGGCACCTTGGCAGGTGTGGTGTGGCTGAATCCAGCCCTAACACAGGCTGCCTTAGTCTGGGATCAGGTTATTGTCCTGTAAGCATGTATTTACCTGCTAACTTGAATTTTAAAAAGGCAAGAGATGAGCTGAAATACTGCATGCGCTGATGCAAGCATTGTACTGAGGGATGCATTTCTCTCTGAAGAGATTTGGGCAGGAACCATTAGGAGTTCAATGCCATCTGCCTCTGCAGGAATCTTCCCCTCCTCCCTCTTTTGTCATCTTCTGTTCTCTCTTCTGTATATGACTTGTTCATATAGAGACATGTAATGTCTAACACGGCATGACCATCTGAGGGTGTCCTTGTTCATAGGATTGCTTATTCCAGGCTGATCTGTTGCAAAGCAAAGGAGGTTAAGAGTCTGAACCAGGGTGGGATAACAGCCAGGGCTAGAGTGCTGTAGGCAACAAGTTTCACTCTGGGAGCAGGGGGTCTTGTGAAGCAAGACATGACTGCCTTCTCCTCACTCTTCCTTCTCTGCAAAGAAAGTACAACTTCTTTTCACTTACTCTGATGTCCCACCAGCTACATCTGCTCTGCTCATACGCCAGCTCTCCTGGCAGGTCTGAGATACAGAAGTTGCGGACCCATGTTTCGGTGCCTGCCCAGCAAATGTTGCGGAGGAAGAGCGTGTGCAGTTCCAGGATGGAGATCTCCTCTCACTGGGGCCTCTGAAGGCAGCTCTGTGGAAGCGAGTTCCAATTAAAATCAATGACTTTAGAAGACCAGTGCTGGAAGCTGTTTTGTTTTATCCCACGCATCCGTTTTCTTCATGGAAATGCAATGTGTCTGTGTCAAGGCTATAAAATAAAATAGCTCTTTTCCAGAAATGAATAAATTAATCATGAATACATCAGATGGCTTTGCCACATGTGCTGAACAGAGGAAAAAAAGGCAACAGCAGCTTGTAATAAAATTCCTTTTATTGAAGCAGTAAAGATCCACATGATCTTCCACCTACCCTTTAAGACAGTAATAAAAGTGACTCAGCTTGGCAGCACTGGTAACAAGTGGTAGATGGCTTTAGAGTTGTTTTGTTAGAGAAAAAACACACATTAAATACAGCCTTGGATTGATCAGGTATTGGCTCCTGAAACAAGTGTGAGGCGGCAGATCTGCCTTTACTGCTCTAAGGCTCATGCTAAACATGCACCGTGAAAAGAAATCATCCTTTGCTGCTAACAGTACCTCTCTGCCATCTTTCTGGGGAGGCACATGTACAGCAGAGCTGAACAAGCAAACAAGAAAAAGTTCAGAGTCTTGCCAGAGGCCACAGGGTGAGGCTGTGGCAGAAATGGGAAGATGAGGCTCTCGGTTACCTTAACTGAGTTCTCACCTCTCACTTGTTTCTAAGTCAAAATCACTGCTTTGAGGTCTTACAATGGAAAGCTCTGTAGCAGAGTGGGATATTGAACTCTTTGTTACATAAATAGCATCAGGAAATAGAGATGCCCTCATCCGGTTTTCATTCAGCTACTTCTCTATCATCTTCTCCAAACATGGCATATCTGTAGGAGCTTCCATGAGAATGATCTGGTGATCTGCTTACCTAAAACAAGCAGGCAAAAAGCCATTTACAAGGCACTGGAGTAGATGGAGCAAAATGAGCGGGGGATTGAACTGGAAGTGCTTATGAGATAGGCAAGCAAGTCCAGTCCTTCCATGATGGTGAGAATGCAAAGGGAGGGATGGTGGGGGATAAATGAATGTGACAAGCTGCAGAAATAATAATGTAACTGGTCAGGGATCCTTGTGAATAAGGAGAGGTAAGAGATCTCTGCAGGGGATGACAACAAATGCTGCTCTGGGGGTTTCTTTCTTGTGCAGGCTGGCAGAAGTTCATGCCAGCTGATGTACTCTGCTCTGAGGAAGCTGGTTTGACAGACCAGCGTGGCCCTCTGAAATGAGACATCTTTCTGTCTGACTGCAGTCCTTTGGGGTCTGACTTCCTGAAGGCAAACCACTGGCCTACACAAACTTGCATCGTGTGTAGCATCTTTGGTAGCTCCCTTGGTAGGAAGCTCAGCTGCAGTTCTGCCGTCCTGGTGGGACTTCATCAAACTCATCACCCGCTTTCAGGATTTGGGGGTGAAGAGAAGCCAGAGAAACTCTTGTGGCTCCACGTGAAATGTAATAGCAAGGACGAGAGGAAGAGCAGGAAGGCGATCTGTTTTGCTTTTACTTACTACATAAATTTGCCTAGAGGCTCTGGGGGAGGGAGCTTCTATTGGTGCAACTGGTTGTACATCTTGGAGGCTTGTAGAGAGCGTATTGGTGATCTCACTTCTGAAAAGGGGTAGCTGAGGGGTTATGGGACTCATTCTTAGTGGTCTGCCTCTTGTGTAGGTACTCACCTATTGAATATGCCTACTGGGCATACTCATTTCATGGCAACATGGTGGTGGTATTCCTCTTTTTGTTTCCCTACCAGAAACTGAATTTTTACTTTTTAAACAGTCTCTGAATCCATCCTCAGCTTTGACCACTGAATGCATAAACCTCTGCTTTCATCTTTGACAGGGCCTACGCAGCTTTGGCTTTAGGCCACGAAATCCTGCAGGTCCATACGCAAACCCATACAGTATTGCTTGGTAGTTTAATTATCTGCCACTGTAGGTTGTGCCTGCAGACATCTAGAGTTCAGATTCAATCATCTGCAGGAAGATGCCTTAAAGGGTATCTTAGAAGAGCAGAGTTGAGCTGGTGCCCTGTGGTGCTGCTGTGTGAAGTAGAAAGATGTCACGGATGGCTTTGGGAGGGGGGAACCAGTTCAGTTTAACTTGAAAACACTTTGGCAAGTGAAAACTTTATTAGCTCAATGCAAGGAAAAGATGCTGAAAACTGAGGAGTTGAGGAGGAAAGGGGATTTTAGCTGTTGTGCTAAAAATGCTCTTGTTTCTCAGCATTGGGGAGTGGGCAAGGTCTGCTGGCGCTAGCTTCCTAGGGCAGAAAAATTGAAGGTCTGCCCCTGCTGGGCTCTGCAGAGCTTTTTGGGAGAGAAGAGCATGGGCAGGAGGGCCCTGCATCCCAACCAGCAGTGAAGGAGGGAGAGGAACTTCTGTTAATAGCCCACTGGAGAAAACAGCTCAGGTTTTCCCAGAGCAGCACTAAACTGTAACAGAGCTCTGTTAGCAACCTCCAGGGATGAGAAGTTATTCAACCTTGTCATCTGGTACAGCAACAACCCTATTAAATGGGCCCCTCGTTGTGAACAAAATATCTCGATGCACTGCATAGCAAGTGAGACCTCCAACACCAGCTCTCTGAGGGTGGGAGTGATCCTCTTGCTGGACCCACACTTTACATGGTGATGCTTCTGCAAGCTTCTGCAGAGCCTCATTTTTAACATGCAAAACGCCTAGTAGTTCCTCCTCTGTGAGTGTTTCAGAAATTGAATGGGGGTCATGTTTTGTGATGGGAACAGATGCAGATACCCTTATTTTGTTCTCAAAGGGTATGTCTGCTTCATGCAACAGAGTGCACAGCTAACCCCCCCCCATACACACTCTGCTATCACTGACTACGCTCTGGACTTCACGTGGGGCAGCTCTGTGCAGCATGACCGTTCCTCTGGACTCCACAAGCAGTGGAGCTGTCAGGAGGGCTGCAAGCAGCACACCGGCTGATCTGGGCGCTGCCCTGCAATGGGTGTTGCTTCTGTTGAGAAGCTCACCTGGCTCTGTGCATCTACACTGTCCCACAGCACTGGCGGCACCAGCAGAGCTGGCACAGAGGTAGCTCCTGTGTCTTGCCACAGAGCAGCTGTGCCTGTAACACCTTTAGCAATAGTAGCACTGGACAGGGATTTCTGTCTTAGACTCTTTCAATTAACCTATTGCCCAGTCCTCTATACTGGCATCCTGGCAAGTTGTCAGCTAAGCCTCCAGGCCTCCCATGGTCAGTAAGTGCACTTTCACATGCAGGTTTGCAAGGGAGATGAATCTTTCCTGGGACAGTCTCCAAGACAGTGAAACATGTTCCTCTGCAAGCTAGAGATCACTGCAGCTTTCAACAAAACAAATCCCAAGAACAAGGCACACATCCTCCAACCTGTAACACAAACATATAGCAGTATGTACGTTCTCAGGGGAAAAAAACCTACCAAAACAAGGCACTCTACTGCACATGCCTGGGGGGGAGATGGGAACAAACAGCATGTGACAGACCTTAGCTGTATTTTCTAATGCCAGGCTGGAAGGCGCTCAGCTGATAAGCTGGATGTAGGAACCTAGACAGAACAGCGCTGAAGAGATTTCCATGGATCAGTGTGCTTTGGTTACTAGGGCATTAAGCAGTCTGCCTCAGTCCTCTTAGAAATTCAATAAAAAAAGAATATAACAGTTGATCCAGCTCCGAAATTGTTCTTGGAAGTTAAATGAGATTTCTCAGGGGTGTCAATCTTCTTGGATGGACATGGAGAGGATCTGGGTCAAGGCCGTCAGCTGTACAAAGCACACCTCCAAGCATTACCTTGGGATGAACAATGTAGTTTGCTATGTGGTGGTGTTTCCTCAAAGAAAGCACTCACCCATGCTTTTTTAAATGAGGTTTGAGTGTGATAAAAGAGGGAAAAGTGGAGAGGAGAAAACTTGCCTGTGAAGACTATGGTGAGCAGCTGTCTAAAAGGGAGGGAGGGGGAGAAGAGAGGGGGCACAGTAGCTATAAGAGAAGTCAGCTTGCTACTCATGATGCAAAAATTGTGTTTTGGGTTCCCCTCAACCTGTTTGTAAGACCTAGTGCTTCATCTTCTTAAGGATGAGTCATTTGAAACAGTGAACAACTGGCTATGAAAATATTTACCTTTACAGTCTTCATCACAGATTTGGCCTGTCCCTATTTCTTTAGTCAGAACAACTGATCTTGTTCCTTCCATTCTTTGATCTCATGATATTACAGGGGTTTTGATAACCTGGCATAGACCAGATGTGATAGGTAGGAGAAACAGGAATGGCATAGAATAGACTAAAGCAATGCCACAAGAAGGATTGCACCATGACGATGTGAGCTCTCAGAGCACTAAGTAGCTGTGCATGATGCTTGTATTTTCCATCATAACTCTGAACATCTCTTTTTCCTATGTTCATTATATGGCAAGTATAAATGCACAAATTTGGTTCGCTATGGGATGTCTCTGATACAAGACAAATAATTTCAAAACATTTTCTCCTAGAATAAGTTGCCAGAATGTTTTCCACGTTACAAATCCTTGTATCCTCTAAGCTCTGAAGTCTGTCACTTGAAAATGAGAAAAATCCCCAGGCAGGTTTGTCCCAAGACAGATATCAGCATGGAAAGTTTCAGCCCAAGCAGTTGCTTATAGTTTTCTTAAAATTAATTTTAAGAGGTACCTTATAATTGCCATTTCCCCATTACTCCTTTCTAAGCCAGTTTGCACAAGTTCAACACTTTCTTACCATATCTCTACCATCCACAGATGCCATATCTTGTGGCATTGCTTTGGTCTGGATGCCTACAGTCTTTCTGTGACTGACTGAGAACGCAGTAATGGTTAGCTTAAGTTTACATATGTCCCATGATTCCATGTTATGTTTTCTCAGCTTAATAGTCAATATCCACCTGGACAAATCTCATTGCTTTAGCTTCAGCTTATGCTTTTGCAGCAGGCTGTACTGATGTGACAGCCTGACTCCTTCAACTCAGTGGAGTTTAATTGTTGCTCAGTATACAGAAGCCAACATGAGGCTTCAAGTGTGCACTACTGTGTGGATTATGGACCCCCGTCTTTGACTCCAACAGTAATTGTTGGTGATCTTATAATAAAGCTCCCTTGCTATTGTCGTGTGAATAAGCTGTGGTATTAACATTGTGACACTTATCAGAGTGATAGTAAAAACTTCTATACCTTGTTCCAAGTTGTTGGCCCCTGAGTAAAACAGGATAAAACTTCTTGCTGCCAACCTTCGAGGAACTGCAAGACCAATCTCAGTATTTCCTGTTGCAGTAAAAGCCAGTCCTGTTTGTTCTCCGGTCAAGTGAAAAATAATTTTTATGGTAATGACATGGAGCTATAAAAATTCCCAATTCAAGGCAGGCAGGAGCTTGGGAACCACCTTTAGTCCAAAGCAAAGAGTGAGAGGTCATGTCAGGTCTTAAGATCTTCACAGAAAATGATCTGCAGGCTGCTCTTATCCTGTTTTGATGATCTTTTTTCTTTAAGACAACTTTATCATTAATATAAATGTATAAGTGTTACTCCTTGGCTTTTCCTACTCCTTGCTTTTTTTGTTTATTTCTTTAATATAAAAGAGAAGGTGCTGCAATTTCTCTCCTATTCCAAATAATTTCTCATTTTCTTCTGCTCTCATTTTAAAATCCTGAGGCTAAGCCTTCCCTGAAGACTCTAGTTTTGCAATTTCCAATAACTCCAAGTTCACCCAACATAAGCTTATTCTCCTCCTTGTGCCTCTATTGCTCATGCTTTAGGTTCTGCTGCTGCACGTGTTGCAATTTCACTTTGATTGCTTTCTATTTTCCCCTCTGCCTACAGTAAATTTCATATAGCAGCCACCCAGCTATTCATCCCTTTTCCATCCTTGCTCTGCTACAATTCAAAGTCTTATGTTATCTTCTCTCCACTCCTTTTTCTCTCAAACCTAAATCCAAATCACAGAATCTCAAGTAACCTGGGTCTCTTACCTACAAATAAAGAACTAGGTACTTTTTCTCTCCTGCAGTCCCTCAGATCTTAAATATCCACTAGGATGGATTTTTATTACCTATCTTATTTTCATGCTGTTTTTCTGTTTAGATTTTCCTGAGAAGTTTTCTCTGGGCTTGCTCCTGCCACTGTCTCTAAGCTGGACCCCAAAGCCACTCGGCCACCCTCTCACAGGGGCTTTCTGCAAAGCAGAGACCCCCTCCTGCAGGAGGGGGCTGCACTGCCAGCCTGGGGCTGCTGCAGGGTGCCGGGAAAGCAGAGCCTCCCTCTGCACACCCTGGCTCCAAAGTCCCTTAGTGTCGTTGGGAGTAGAACTGATAAGGATTTTTTTGGATATATCGGCTTTCCATACAAAAATATTGATTCACTAAAACAGACTCATCTCATCTTTTCATGGAAACTTGCTCTTCCTTAAATTCTTGCCACTACCAGAATACAAAAGCAGAGCAGCAAATAGCTACTGATTAGGACATTTTGCCTGGCCAAAGAGAAACAGGTTCAAAGCTCTTGTCAGAATAGGGCATGGTAAGGTTGTGAACCTGGGTATGTCGTGTCTCAGGTGAGTTCTTGAGTCACTGAATTATTCCAGGATAGAAATTTTATGCCCGTTTATCAAGCAGTTTCCTCTGTTCCTTCACTCTTCAGGGATTTATATAACAAAACAGAGGAATCTCTTTCCATAAAACTCTGTTAACCTTATACTGAGTTTCTATTTTTGAATTGTATATTTGATTTGTCAGGTGTGGAGGTTTGCATAGGGAGCTCATGGTTGGCACTTGTTAAATCTGTTTGCAGATAACTAAATCCTATTGTATAAGAGCACATTGAGGTAGCCAGAGGCCATACGAATACCTAGATAAATGCTCATGTGGATAAATTGCTTCTAATAGCTTTGTCTTTCTGTGCAAACAACACTTGCTTTCCTGTCAAGGAAAAGTATTGCAATAAACATAAATACAAAAATAGGAACAATTGGAAATACTTCTATCAGTTAAAAATACTTCCAAAGAGATAAGACAAGAAATGTAAAGCATTTAATGTTATTTACCTGTGATGTTTGGCATTCGTTCTTTGTCTAAATGTTGATACAAGATTCCAGCAAGTACAGATAACTATGAGGAAGGTAGTTTATTCCACTGATGCATGCTTGGCTATCTGCTGAGATGGTGTACTCCAAAGTGATCCCTTCTTAGGAAAGTGAGAAGTTCCCAGCTGGGGGTTATCCTTCCATAAAATAAAACTGAAAAGACTTTTTTCTGTTTTGAGCCTTTCTTCCATCAGAACCCTGAATAAATGAGCAGAGAGATAATGAGTGATAAGCAAATGTTCCACTTAGGATACTGCACGAACTTGCAGAGATGAGCAGGCAAGAATGAAGATAATCACAGTGGAAAAGGAAAAGAAAACGGAGACAACTAAAAATGAGGAGTTTGACGTAGTCCTGAAAATGAAATATTTTTCCACATCTCCTGCCATGACTGCACCATACATCTACCTCACTCCTTCTATGTGTTAGTGGAGAAGAGGGAGCATAATCTAAGAAACCACCTAAAATGCATGCATTGCCAAAGTAATTAAATTTCATTTCACTGCTGTGATGACTCCTTGGACTCTGCTCTTTGCTTCCCTGTGCAATCTCACAGTCCTCTGCTGCACCAATCCATTAACGCATCTACAGCCACGTATAGTCCCAGACTGTTGAACTTACTCTCACTTGAACCTGCTGCACATAATAACCATGCCTGCCTTCACTAAGGAATAACACTTAGCTGACAGCTGGGTAAGTCCCTCAAATAAGGCCTTGGGCACAAATAAAGCAACCAGTACTGGCTGGAGTGGGGAACTTCACTTAATACCCAACAGCGATTCCCTAAAAATAACATGGCTGTAAACTCATTCTAAAGTACATCACGGCATTGCAGGCTTGTGTTGACACCCCCTGAAACTGAAGCGAGAGGGAAGATGCAAAGCAGACTTCTGTGACCAGTCATTTCACTTCTAAAACTCACTACTACGTAAATTCAGGTCTACATTGTTCTTGTGTTTCTGCAGCTATTCTTGCATCTATGCTTAATGCCAGGAATGGTCACCAAAACAGTGACTTAAATAAATATTTCAGAATCTGGTTAGAAAACAAATACTAAAACTGTAATCATGAGTAGTTTCATTTGGAAAGATGATGCTAAGTGTTGCTTGTTTGTGACAGCTGGGAGTTCATCTGTTGGTAATATCTAATAGAAAATATAGCTTGTGTTGTCATGTGTCTTCTATTTCTTTTAATATCATGTTTGAACCTGAGGCAAAAAAAGTGAAAGGAGGAGAAAAGAGCAATACTTCAGGTAACTTCTTAAATCAATTTACAGCAGCCCAACTGATGTCCCCTTCCTCCTCACCCCGTAAAACCAAAGCCAAAGGCTGCAGAGGGAAAGGGAATGCATTCAAACCATGCTAACTTCAGCAGGAATCAGGAAGGCTGCCACCTCAAAATAACAGGCTTGCTCTCCCAAGCACCAGCTGATATAGCTGAGAGGACAAGAAAAGAGCTACAGGGCACAAGTGTGCATGCAGTGAATTTCTGTGGTAGGAGGGGGAAGATTTAAATAGGAAACTTCAGTAATGGTCACTCTAGTTTTCTTTTAGATCTGAGCTTTGCAAGCATTTCCTCCCCTGTTTTTTTTTTTCAAAGCCAAATTTCTGTCATTCTTCCACACAATCCAGCACTAGATGCACAAGTGAAAATATTTTTTTAAGATGTAGAAATAGAAACAGAAGAGTTGATTTATCCATTTCAAGGACTGTTGTTTATTTGGCTGAAAATTGTCATATAGTCACTGCACTTAGTTGCTGTTGGACCAACAGTCAAAGGTAAACTTTTCTTTATTGGAGCTAATTAGTGTATCTGTTTACTGCTGGCAACAAAAACATGAAACAGGATTAGGGTCAGAAGACATAGAAGCTGCAATAAAATTACCAATTCAACACGTGTCTCATCTAGGATTATTGAGTTATTGTCAAATCCTTGCTAGTTCTACAAGCTGGAGTGAGAATAGGATCTGAATCAGCTGTTAAAAGCATCTTCTTTGTTTTCCAAAGTCAGAGTAATTACTACTCATCCCAATTTAATTTGCAGTAAAAAGCCTCAGTAATGCGTGGCAGCATCAGCACCATTTCTTCTCACAGTGACTGATCAATTCTCTTGGTCTCCAAACTTCTCTTTAATGTTAGGCAGCCTTTGCTATTCTAAAATTGTTCGTGTAGCCTTACATTTGAATAAGTGCATGGTTTATACACAAATTGACTTCATTAAGGTAGCAGGGTAAAATTCAGTCAAACCAATAAATTTTGGAGTTTAATTAAATTAGTATCTTAATTCTGAAATGACGGCTTTCAAGGATATGGGATTTCATACAATTCCTTGATAAATATTATTTCTGCCAATAAAATTTGGGTTGTGGAAACAATGATTTACCTCCCTTTTCACCAATTATAGAAAAATAACATTTTGTGCGAGAAAGGTGTCAACCCTATTTGGAAAGTTCTTCTCTTCTATTGTTGATAAATTACTATTCAAACATTTAATCCTCATTCAGCTCTACGAATGTCATTGGCAGTGGAGGAATACCTGGTCTCCTGAAGGCCCAAGTAGCTGAAATAGATTCTACAACTAGGATGACTTAAAGTATAACTTAAATTTACATTCTTAAATTGCATGTGGAGGTGTGTTTTTCCTATAACTGATGCAGTTTCTCCTATAATTGAGCCTATGAAACATTCCCATTTGAGCATCAAGAAAAACCTCCTCAAAGCTCTGCTTCTAGAGTGGGTTGCAAACCAAGGGAGTGGGTTGCAATTAGAGCTGCCTAAATAAGCAGGGGCTTTTGGATCAGTGGGTAAGCTGGAGTATCCAAGAAAAATGTCGGGTTGACTCAAAGTGAAATTCTCTTGGATTTGTTTTCTCAGTAAAATACAGAAGAGATCTCCTTATCTGTGACTGTTTCACTTGACTCAAAAGCAGAAAGTTTGCTTTGTTTTAGCATCCATTTGGCAATTTTCGAAACATGTCAGCTAAATGTCAAAGTATTTTGACTTTCCCATTTTTTCCTCTTTGGTCACCATTACATACTAAATCTGAACTGAATTCATGAAAGCTTTCTCTACCTATTTCCTCTTCCCAAAGGAGGAATTTTTCAACAAAATATTTGCGGAAGTGTACTCCAACTTCAGTTGCAGAACTCCAGTCAGAAGCAGGTCTTGTGGTCTTTGAACAGGTTGGGCGTTGAAATCTTTGCCCAAAGGGTGATGAATTCAAACAACCTCCAGTGACGCCCACTTGATTAAAGATTTAGATAGCTCTTTTTCTGCACGTTAAGAGTCTGGTCCGTGAAAGGCTCTGACTTCCCTCAGATGGGGCTGGCGTTACCGTTCCCAGGGCTGGTGTTGCTGCCTGGGGTCCTGTTGCACCAGGCACTGCCCAGGTCCGGAGGATAAAGCTGGTCCCTGCTGCAGGGAGATGGAATTGCCTCTCCAGGCATGCAGATAGGTGATGGTGAGGGAGATGAGCAGCCAGGGCCCCCAGGAGGGTGGGCAGCAACCACTGCATGGGGGTCAATGGCAGTGGCATCCAGGTGCTGTCAGCTTTGTGTTGCTGAGAAAGCAAGAGAGAGGCTTGAAGGAAGGATTCAAAAGGGAATGAGGAGCTCCCTGTAAACACTGGCAAAACCATCTCTCCTCAAGCCTGCAGGGCAGAACGGCAGGGATAGAAATGCCTGTTTGAAACATCCAGTGGGCAACGAAGGCTGACAGTGCTGTTCTGCTAAGGGCAGGACAGCACATCTCCCTGCCCTCTCTACACCCTTTATGCCCATTGCTGTAGCAGATCAAGCCATGCTGTTGTGTAGGAAAGCTGAACAAGAGCTGCAGGTTAGGTGAGGAAAAATAAACACACAAATAGTTGCGTGCAGCATTGGTGCTGACTGTGGTCCAGAAACAGCTTTCCGATGTCTATGGGGCCCTGGAAGATGGGAGAGGTCAGAAATTCAAACCATCTCCTTTCTGCCAGTGTGTTAGGATGACTGCCCAAAGAGATGCTAGTCAAATAAATCAGATTCCTTTGTGGCTTGAATGTATATCCATTCTGGATCTGGGGGACAGCAGGATCAAGCATATTGAGCCCTATTCTGGATTTTTTGCTCTGATTCTGGCTGGAGATGTGGCCCAGGTACCAGGTTCAGGTCAAACGTTGGTTCCTTGAAGTTTTCGTGCACAGGAATCCAAGTTGTAGTTTCTTCCAGTTTTTATATGGTGGCACAGTAGTATTTGGTGTATCATGGAAGTGCACAGCCTTAGTCCCCAGCTTGCACATCTGTGCAACCCTTAAAGCAGTCCCAGCTCACTTGCTGTGTACTTCCTAAAGCACTCTCCTGACAGTGCTTTTAGGACAATAGAGAAGTATGTGTGTGTGAGAGTTCATGCATATGTAGTTTTTAGTGGTGAAAAGGGTTGTTTGCTTTAATCAGTGCTAACTTTTATTTAACAACAAGGCTTTATGCCTTGTTGGTGTGGCTGCCAAATTTGTAAACTGATTCAATAATTCTTCTTGTATTCTGATAATTACTGTGAAACAAGATAATGCGAGAAAACTACAGACTACTTTCAATGTTGAATTGTAGATGTGGAATATTTGACTTAATACTTAAAATACTTAATTTTTAGCCTTGCCCATTCAGGAGGAAGGTTAAAATCTCAGCTTGGGCTGACACAGAATTTTAGTCAGGAGTACTATGAATTATATTATTACATCAGAATATTTTAGCACTTATTAAAAAAAAAGGGTAAAGCAAAAAGAGGAAACTTTTGAACAGATTTTCTGTTCTATAAAGCCCAAAATGAAAAGCTTTGCATGAGGGTTTCCTGTTTGTTTAGATTTATCTTTTAAAGTTCTAAAATGCACTCAGTATTATATGAAAGGCCCCTCAGCAGCAGCTTACCATTGATGTTAAAGGGAGGGTGAATGCTAAGCTGCCATATGGAACTGTTGCAAAGCAGCATGGATAGAGTCAAAGAAAATAACTTCACTGTTCGGGATAACTTAAACTTTGACTGTATCATCAGCTCTGTCCTTGGGTTACCTGCTACCTGCTCACAGCACATCCAGTTGCATGCTAAGCTGTGGTCTCCTCTGCCTGCTCTGGTCCACCTGGGAGTCTGTTCCACCCCCACAGTCTTCCTGATCCACCAAACCCAAAACATAGCTTCTTCCTTCAGTTTTGACCCTCTCTCCTTTGCTCATTTAGATTGAAAGCACCTGAAATGCAAGTTTGCCCAAGCACTCTGGACTGTGGCAAACTGCATAAGATCTTTTAAAATTCAGGACTCTGAGCAAGAGGCTTTGAAACCCATGGTTTAGAGTTGTAAACCCATAGTACAAATCTTATCTCTTGCTAGACCAGCCCTTAACTTCACAGCTCCCTAATTTTATGAAATAGTAGTCCCTGGGCTCCTCTATTAGAGAGTTGCATTATAAATGATTGCCAACCAATCTATTTTCCTTTCTACTTAGCAGTAGGAAACAAAATTGAAGTTACTTTGCACCTGGTGGGACACAAGGGAGTTCCAAGGCTGAGGATGACACAAGATGCATTCTCTGCTGTAGGCAGCAGAAACAAAATGTGTATTTTTAGACCATGAATAAGTTATGACCTCAAAGAAAAATGAGATGCCCTGAAAGTATTAACTGTAAGGACAAGCGGAGGGGTTTTTTTTGTTCCATTGTATATTTAAGGGAAGAAAAACCTGGCAACTAACTATTATAGTGAACTACTTATCTCAGAAAAGGACGCAAGAACTCTAGTCAAAGGTCAGCGAGATGTTATCAGCTTCTCTTTGTGACCACAATAGTGTCTGGTGGTATATATCCCTCTTCACAGGCAGGAAAGACAGATGACTAGTATCATGGAGATCAGTCACCACTGTTTTCCCTCTAGGGAAGTACAGAAGAAAGGTCCTTTGGAGACACGTTTGTAACAACGTCCTGTAAGTACACATCTCCTGGATGCTTGCTGCCCTGCTTAACAGAAAGGCACTTTGTTTCATGGCTCTGGCTGTGGAAGAGGAGGCAGTAATTGTGAAGGAGCATGCAGAACATGTTCCCCAAACTTAACCATTAATGTGCTTATGTTAAGTGGAAATACCATGTTAATGTTGCTGACCAACTGCATCAGGTTTTACTTAATTTGTGGCTTGGTTTGGTAACACAATAATAATTAAAATGCACTATCCTCATTAGAAGAAAGGAAAGGTTTGTTGTACAAAAGACTAATTAGATTACTTATACCCTCAATGTCAAGAGCTTTTGAAATCAAACCAATAACTATGTATAATTCATGAGAGGCTTGTTTTTCTTCCACGTGTAATTACTAATCCAGAAAACCACCACAAAATGAATTGTGATTTACCTTTGAGGAGCCTGTAGCTCCTCAGCTGTGGATTAGAGGAATAAATTAGGCCTTATCCATTTAAAAAACCAAACAACTGAGATAGGATCACAGGGACTCTAAACCATTCTTCCTCCACAAAGCAGGAGGGACTACATTCTTAAACCTTACTGACGATATGCTTGCTGGTGCTCGCACTCTCCCTCTCTCTTCCTCTCCTCTTGGAAACCCCTGGTGATGGATATTCCATGTGGTGTCTACAGAACCTACTGCAGAGCTTTACTAAAAGGATGATTTCTGCCCCCTTGGGCTATAAGTTGCCAGTTCCTCTGGGGCATTTTGAGATGTATAAACCCCCTTCCATCTAGCATGCTCCCAGCACAGTGATCAGACACAGCCTTGATGACATTACCAGCACTCTGTAAACAGCCCACACAATATGGGTCTATTTAGCTGGGGGGAAAAAAAAATCAAACCCAAATAGAAGAACCATGTAGCTGAGGTACATCTCAAGAAAAACACCAAAGCTATTACCTTAGACTGTTTCCTGTTGAGACTGTGGAAGGTTTCCCTCCTGATTTTAATTGCATAATTATAAAATTCGACTCAGCTATTGAGTTTTATGGCAGCTCAATCTGACAAAGCTAACAAAAAGACAGAGCTCATACATCGAGTGTTCAGTGATCACAAAGAAGTAAATCACATGGAGGATGCCTATTCAGTCGTGTAACTCCATACCAGTTTTTGCCTCCTGGAAATGAAATGAAGGAGTCCTAGTGATGTCAAAAGTAACTAATGATATATTATCTGATGACCAAAAGAAGACTGAAGAAGCTCTGAGCCAGATCCAATGCAGCTACAATGCTTTAAGGCAATTGATTTATGTCGGTCTATGTTAGCAGGGGATTTAATCCTCCATGTTCAGATGACATCACTTTGGAAAAGCACTTCTAGATGAAAGTGTTTCTTTTCTCCCTCTCCTCCCCACCCACCTTTAAACAGTAATAAGAAGGGAATGGCAATGTTAGCTGGCTTTTTTTGCCCTGGAATTCAAGGTGCATAAGAACTGCCTTTTAACTGGCCCTGTAATGCACTGCCCATGCCGTAGCCTGGCTACAGAATATGCTCCTGTTGAAATGCTCCTGCCCTCCCGGCCAGTGTTGTAACAAATGCTCATTGGGATTGGGCTGATAGAGAGTGTTGCAGCAGGGAGCTGAGGGTTTGGGGGGTCTTTAAGTCAGGGACAAAAATAAGACAATGGAATGTTAATCTTTTCAGATAGATGCAATAAGCCGTACAGCTTCCCAAATCTGACCATCTCTCTGAACACCCAGGCAGAGCCATGCAGGCACTGGGTCTATTGCACAGGGAGACCCACACCATACATCCTGGAGGGTAACGAATAGGGTGTTCTCAGGGCCAGGGAAAGAAAAGGGTAGGACACTGCAGATACGTAACCACGCTTGTCATTGCAGTGGAGAAAAGACGTGTCTGAGAGTTATTAGAGATGCAATTACTGAATGGGTAAGTGCAAAGTGGCTCTGTTGTTCCCCTGAACTCTTAAGGAGGAAAAAAAACCTCTCTCCTGTTGATTTCCTCAGTGTATGTCCTAGTTATGCAGGCTGTGTGCTAGGGGGTCGGGATTTGAGCCAGTGTTTGGCAACTCCAGAAATCAAAGACGTAGCACTTCAACTCATTTGCAAGTACCGTATAATAAGCTTTGAGAATTCCTCTTTAGTCTGAGTTTGCTCTCGGAAGGAGTTCTGTAGTCCATGTATATTAGGGCAGCATAAATGACAGATGAGTCAAAGCCTTTTTCAGTCTCTTCTCGTTTGAACCTGAAGAAGAATTATCTGACTTGACTGTCTATGCTCTCCTGAAATTAATTAGAGCTTTACTTCCACTACTTTAAGTCTCAGTGAAAGTTTTTCCTACTCATCACGACGACAGTGAAAATCTTCTTAAACAATACTGATCAGCAAGTTCAGCACTTTCTGGTTCCCCAAAAACATTCAAAGGTGAGAGTTTGGGTTCCTTCCCCTCCGTTTTTCAGATTCCAGGAAGGTAACTAAAATCCTGAAACTAGCAGAAAATTCTGTACAGAACTCAGATTCAGCCTTGTTGAGTGAAGAGGGGACACATCCGCTAAGCTAAAGACTACAAAACCAAGCCAGATCATAACTGAAGTATGCTTCAGGGCTCTCTGTGAGCCTTCTAACTGCGTGGAATAGACATTGATATGGTTTTGTTCTCATTTGCCTTATGTTGAAAACTTTTTTTTTTTTTTTAATTTTGAGGTGCATTTCAGACATTAGTTTTGAAAAGCATCTGATATTGGCCTAACTCCCACTGAAGTCAGCAGGAGCTTCAAGTCCTGAAGTGACCATAAACCAAACTCACTAGAGTGACCAGTTGTGATGGAAAAGAAAGGAGAATGGTCCTACTGGGGAATAAGGTGACTCCCTGGGACTCAGAAAAGCTGCTTTGGTAGCAGACTTCTAGTGTGATATCAACACATCACTTCTCCAGTGCTTCAGTTACCCTTGCTCCATAGAGAGGATATTTCCTTACCCAGCAGGAAATTATCTGAGATACCTGGCAAGTAAATGGCCTTATGAACGCTGACTTTTACAACTGACTAAGGTCACATTTCTCTCTAGTGTAACTGTGACTGCAGGTCTCCGGAGTGGTAACAATGTTTTCTGGCATTATCTTGAAATCAGGGCCACAAGTGCCAGACTTGAAATCTTAGTAAGGAGCAACAGTGTGACTGTGCGTCTGTGTACTGACAGAGAAGTTCTGGCACTGCAGCTGAATCACACCTTGATATTCCTGCAGATGGCAGTGGTACATGTTCTGGACATGGGACATCTCCCAAAGTTACGCTGTTTGCCTTCTGAAAAATGGTGAAGTTACAGCTCTTGCTGTGGTAAGCAATATTTTCTTGGAGTTCTGCTTTAGGACTTGGAGCAGATCGTATGACTGCCTGCCTAACACCAGCCAAAACTCTCCCTTCCTGAAGTCCCCTCCAAAAGTAAAAGTAGGAACTCTGATATGGGCAAGGGCTGTCTGAAAGGTGAGGAGGAGTGAGAACCAAATCTGAACAAGATATTTGGGACAGTAAAATCCAGCCTGCTTCTTGCTGTGTTGTTATTCAGGGTTATCTACCCCTGAATAGTGGGGCAAGTCACATAAACGAGTGTCTCTTCGTGTCCAATTTCTTTAACAATTGAAAAACTAAAGACAAATGCAGGCTGTCTAAAGTTGTGCTGTTCATAATGCTAAATACCAGCTGCCTCCTTGTTGTATTTTGGATAAGGACGGGGCAAAGTGCAAGGCTGTTTCAACTATCCTTTTATATGTGTATGTTTATATATATGTATTTTTCATTTTAATTTTTATATCTATAATTGTATATGTATAACTCTTGAGGCTACATTTGGGCTTTAAATTGGACATGTTTTTTTTAGATTTGAGTTTGTTTACTTTGTGGATCTTCCCAAAGAGAGCCAACCCCACTGTTAATTAAAGAGTTCGTCAGTCCTGCCTGACAACCTCAGCTTTTGGTGAAAGCAGCAGGAATTAATATTGTCATCTTACTCTGGTTTAAAATAAAATAAATAACTGATTGAAACATTGATTTCTTACAATTAGAAATTAGGCTCTGCTGTCCCAAAATACAGTTGCATACCTGACCAGTTTTGATGATATACCCCTGCTAGTGATCACTTAGAATGAAATAGAGGATCCAATGCTTAAATACTTATAAAAAGATCTATTCCTGCGGAAATCTTGCTTTGCATGGTTGCTGTCTCTCTTGCCTATCATCCTCTTAGCTCCATTACAGTAAGCAGCATAAACTATACTTTCTTCCACATGTCTCTTAAAATGTCTCGTTATGAAAGCAGAATCAAGAGGAACACTCTATGCAGATCATACAGCAGCAGAGCTCACAGTGTAATGAAGGAAGAAAAATGGGTAAAGGAAGGATATGAATCCTGACTTCTTATGGCTGAATGCAAACAAAAAAATGTTGTGGAGAAAAAACTTTCCAGAGTGGGATCTTGAGCTAGAAATAAGCCCTTTGCACTATGAAGTGTTCAAACTATAAGGTATAAATGGAGCCTTTTTTTTAATTATTTTTAAAAGGTGCATGGATTTGTATCCTCCCATCTCAAAGGAGACCCAAGTGACAAATCTGAATGGTTCATTGTAGAATAATGGTAGACAACTATTTGTATGTGAACTTGAGATAAAACCACAAGGGAGGGGGCGGGGAGGTAGGGAATGTAGCAAGTCTCTCGACAGCATATTCTCTTCTAGCAAGAAAACAAGATGAGTCCTGAGCAGAGATACTAAATATCTCATATTAAGAAAAAAAGGGGCAAATTCCAATCAGTGCTCATCTGAATCCCCAAAGCTGCACATGACAAAGAACTTTACTCCATTTAGATCTCATCAAAATCTTTTCACTTCTCACCAGGAAAAATGTGATTCTGATCATCAGCAGCCTCTATTAAATTCTGGTTTTGTGCTCTCATATTTGTCATTTTACGAGCTGGTGCTCAGTGCAAAAATAGAAATATTAATGCATGCTGATGCTTGTATTGGATCTAGCATACAAAGGAGCAGTTCGAGAGAGAGGCAACTGGCAGACTGCCATTTAGAGATGAGAAAATAATAATTCAAATGTGATAAGGAAGTTACAAATACCCTACATATGACAGCAGTAAAAATCTTGTCTGCATTAATACCTTGCTATTTCTGGGTTACTCCAAGTCCACTGTGTGTATTTTGAAAAATGTACATGTTCAGTTGAACGAAAAAGTTTGGTTTTTAACCATAGTGTAATTGCCAGAGATGGATCGAGCTCCTTGGTGGTGGGGAGGGACTCAAACAATTCCAGCTGCTCAGGTTTCAGAATTGTCTGGTTACTTTTAGGCTGCTGTGTAACTGATGCAAAACACAGATAATCGGCTGGGCTGGGGGCAAGGAGGGTAAAGGTTATTAGTAGATCAGTCCTGAATGTGCATTTATTTCTGCTCTCAGCAATTATAGCAGTCACTGCTGCTTGCTGGGGATTTTGTTTCCCTGGGAGAGGAGGCCATCAGAAAAACAAACCCGTGGCAACTAGTACAGCTTGTCTGCTAAAAAGACAAAGCATGATTGTTGTGAGAAATGCTACCTTTATAATGAGCACTTATGTTACTCCTGGAAATTGGCACTTCAGTAGCTCTTCTCTGAACACACAAACTTCACAACCAACTATTTACACGTACCTGGACAGTTGGTGAGGAAAAATTGTGCTGTTCCCCGCCCCCCCAGGAAAAAACAAGGTTCCAAATATGTTTGTTAGAGGAGGTCTGTATTGCTTGTAAGGTAAAGAGTGTTCCATTAAACAGAAAAAATACTAAAGTGTTGACTTGAATTTAACCAGCACATATTGCAAGGAGTAAACTTGAAGAGAATTAAAAATTAGTACTGAGACTGCAGCTAATTCAGAAGCAAGGAAAGGATAATGTAATTTGCTCCTTTGAGTGACAATAGAGATCACTTAACCTTTGGTTTTATAGTCTCTTCTCCCAGTATCAAATCTAATCTCCCTACCAACTTAAGTATTCACAAACGCACAACCTCCTGTTTATTAAGCTGCACTAGTGCTTAGCGCAGCCTCCCTAAACTGAGCCCTTGAGCAGTGCTGCACCCAGATGAATGATGCTTGTGCAGTGCAGGCAGTCATGTCAGCAGCTGCAGTGGAAAAAGCTGTAAAAGCTGGCAGGGATGGGTTCCACAGCTGAAGACTTGTTTACCGTGAGCGTCACCCACCTAAGCTCACTTCAGTGGAAACAAGTGAGCTTTTTTCAGTCTATGCAAAATCCTGGCACATATGCAAATGCCGCGTGTCACTCTTTCTGCAGATACACAGTAGCTCAGATCACACTGCGCAGCGCTGCTGTTCCAGTGCGGGGATGACAGAGCATCTGCACCAGCTGCCCGGCAGTTTGAACATTCGCTGCCAGTGTCTGAGTTGCCATTCCACTCCACGGTGGTGGCTGAGAAGGAGGTGAAGAAAAGGGGGGGGGGAAAACGAGCAAGAACTACAGCTGGGAGGAGAGACAAAAGAAAGGATGGGAGGTGTGTGTAAAGCTGGGAGAGGACTACAAGTGTTGCTGTCATGCCATAATTAGCATTACAGATCTTAATTTAGGGAAAACATGCCTTCCTGGTGACTTACAACCCTGTCCTCTATCACCTGTGTAAATGTTCCTAGAACAACATCAAGTTCTCTCGTGGAAGAGATGCCCACTTAGAGTTTTCATCGGAAATATATATTTGTTTAAAAATATGATCAAATTGTTGGTTCAAAGTAAGTTGCATCAGTATACCCAGGGTGCTATGATTCCTGTGTCATTCATATGATGAAGCTATCCAGAGAGAACCTCATCAATGACTTGTTTCTGCTTCATTGCAGAGCTAATACCCTCCAGGTTCAGTAACTTGTTATGACTAACAACTTGTTGGAAATACTGAAAATGGCTCATGGGGAGGGAAAAGGAAGGGAATCGAAGGAGACAAATTTCCAAAGCAGAGCTTCTGCAGAACCAAGGAGGTGTTTTCTGAAAGTTTGCTTTGATCCTGTTTCTGGTGAAAAATACTGTGTAAAAGAAAACCATATGGCTTACAAGATTCTATCTCTTTAAAGATTTTTTTGTATCCTTATTCTCCTATTTATCTGAACAGAAATACTTGTATCTGACTTAGTTCTCTCTGAAAAAAACTTAGAAATTAAGATGGACATCTGTTGATGTCTTTTTGCTTCTACAATAAGAAATGTCGTTCACTAGATAACATTTCTTTAATGCAAAGTATAGCCTTATTGGTATTATGATGATGAAGCATGTCCTTTGGTAGCTCAGTGAAGCTCAGTTGTGTTTACTGTATGAAAAAGTGAAACTATTGTGGTAAATGAGAGCCATTAAGATATTTTTAATCTGTGAACAATATTTGCCTCAAGAACTTTTTCATGTGTGTAGCTTTGCTGTGGATAGGAATAGGAGGTGCTTTTTAGCAGTTGTCAATATATTGTTTAAATTGCTCTTTTCTTTCTCTGTAATTTCCTTTTTGTGGGTCTGGGAATTCTTGGTCTGGTTTCCTAAGGAAACAAGGCTTATGCAATCATGCGATTTGGATGTGGTCGTGCATCTGTCTGTCCTCCTGTGGCAGCTTTTTAACCCACTAGCAAATTTTAACTAAATTAGAGAGCAGCAGCAGTCTCCAAGCAATTTATATTCTTATAAATTCAGGAAAATCAAGAGCCCGTTACAGAGGGGAGAGAGAAAGGCTTTAAGAGTGCCCCTAACAAGGGGAAGCCCCTCTACTGAGGACTTGGCTTTTACAAGATGCAAGAGATTCCACACAAAAGAACCTATGTTATGAGGATCCCAAATCCAGGAAAAACTTCACTTAAAATTCACACCCAATTTGCTACCAGTGAACTCAGCTCCCAGATAAAATCCGTAGCAAACCAGGCTCCATTAGCTCCTCTGCTCACAGAACTATTTATTTTGTGTGTGCGACCTTGGTCAAGGGGAAGCTAGATCCAAATGCTGCCTATGCACTACTAATACCCTGTGTATTTAGACATATCTAGATTAGGCGTGAAGAAATAATCACAAAAATGCTGCATTTTATGATTCATTAAGCTTTCAGTTGACACTTCGTGACATAACAAATAGAAGTGCACAAAAAGCATTTCTAGGGCCCTTTATTAATTGCTCTGTTTCTGGGAAATCTGTTTGGAAAGTGGCCTGTTATGCCTCCATCTCCCCTTCCTTGCAACGACATGCAGCTTTTTCACCTCTAATGAAGTTTAATCAACACAAAAAAAGTGATAGGCATTCCAGGTCACAGGCATTGTGGTGACTCAAACATTAAGTGAGTGCTTTTGACAGACCAAAATGTGCTTTGCAAACCTTTCCTTGTTCTTGGATGAACAAAGGTAGAAATACGAACTCCTTGCTTCACTCTGTGCATCAGTTTTGTCTTGATGGGAGTAATTTGTTGCTTTATTTTTGCCTAAACAAAACTGTGAATGAAATCATCCTTTTGGCATGTTTTTGCTGTTTGAATTCTCATTCTGTTGTTCAGCACTTCAATAGTTCTGAAGAAAATTAACCACGGTGATCCACCAGTTATTTTATGTTGAGCTACTGGGTTTTATTTTCCTGAGATGTTAAATGTATTTTCATGGCATAAATCAAGTCAAAGAAAAGATGATATTTCTTATGAAACATTGTTTAATGTCTTACAGTGTTATAGAGCTGATAGTTGTGAAGTTTTCCTATTATTCTCTATACACAAAATCAGTGTTTCTACTATTACTTCCTTGTTGAGGAAAAGTCTTAAAAGGGAAAACTGAAAACATGTTCAGTTTTATACTTACAGTATTTTATACCTGAAACAAAACTGCTGTTCTCGCCTACCACTGTAAGAAAGCTTGCACACAGGAAACATTTCCCTTTCATGTTGCTCACCTCCCAGTTACAGTACTGATGGAAGGTAAGAACATTCAACTAGCAGTCACTTGGGTTCTTCGAGTTTTCTTTAGCAGGTGGTGACTCTTTAAAGATCTGTTACCTACCTCCTGCTTCACTTAAATCTCTGGGCATGGATGAAAGTTGAGCTGAGACTGTTTTTTGTTCTGTGTATAGTTACTTCATGTTCACAAAGGACTGGAGACATCACAACTTGCATCCCTCCAGCGATACTGCCGGTGCGCCAGAGGCAAATCACTGAAGCAGGCCACTTTTCAGAGGTGCAATATTAGCTTTGCTACCAGCTGCAGGTGACAATCAGGATTCAATGGCAAGTTACAATCTGAAGGCTTCTTGACAGTGTTGCAATAGGATTACTTCATCAGTGTTGTATTATTTCCAACCCCCTCCATGAGGACAGCTTTCTATTTTTTGCTATTAGGGAAACCACACTGCCTGGAAAGATATCTATATTAAGATGACATATTATATGCTGTTGGGAAATAGATTTGCATCCGATTGGTTTATTCTTAGAAGATTAGAGACTAACCATATACAAAAGTATTTCTTCAAATGTCATTTCTATGTTTAATGTACAACTTGAAAAGGAAGGCTCTGCTAAGAGCTGTCTTCAAAGATGCTTAAAAACTTTCACAGGAATTGAATACAGGCAGGGAATGATGCCTGACCCCCAAATGCTCTTAGAAAACTAAGTACTATGTGTAAAAGGATGCTCGTGGCTTCTGTAGCTCTTTACCTTCTGTTCTGTTTACAAGAATGTCTCCTGGCTGGGCTCAGAAGAGCCGGCTGCCAATGGGAATATTAGTGCAACAGGAGGGAGAACAACTGGAAAGACTCAGTATGTTCTCCTGTAATCCCAGGGATGCTCTTTAAGAAGGGAGAGGGGCCTGCATTCTGCAGCCTTCAGCATAGTCTGCTGGGAAAGCAGCTATCCTGCGATAGACCAAAAAAAATCTATGAAGGCCTTTTAAAAGAAAGGGATAGGAATAGGTTTGCACTGCCATCTTCAGCCCCAGGAAAAAATGGAGGCCTTTCATGTAGGAGGCAGAGCATGTGGCTCTATGGGGTATCCCATAGCCTGCTTACAGCAACCGGGGCAGAAACTCAGGCATAGGGATGCCAAAGATCCTCATGGGAAAGGTGCTTCTGAAGGTCCTACCACACTGAACCACTCACCAGTCACACAGGAAGAGATGGAGGGATTTCCTCTGTGCAGCTACTACGGGTGCTACGGAAGCAAAACATATAACCGCTCCAAGGTATGGCAAGACAACAGAAATATAGGAGGAAAGTAACTGACAGTGAAGTAAGACCTGTGTTGGGGAGAGAGAAATCTGAAAAAATGGGCCTGCTTAGAGTCCTAAAAGGGGAAGTGAACAAAGAACAGAGAGAGAGGCAGGGAAGACAGAAGGAGATTTGGGACAACGTATTTCCAAGTCTGCATTTGAAGTCTGAAAAAGTGGTTGTGGTTTTCCTCTCTAATACAAACACCTCTTTCCTTAATGCAGCAACACAGCTTCACTAGTGGTCAGAAGATACATGGTCTGGTAATGAAGTGCTTAAATAGCATTGAAGATTTTCCATTAGGTAGAGATACATATCCACCAGAGAAATGTATCATTATTATTGATTCAAATTGCTGTGGTTTTTTGCATCTTCAAAAATCTCTTAGTGACTTCTTGGAGAACATGGAGCACGAAGTACTCTGTTGACGTTAGTGGGATATTTGCATTATTAACACCTCCTGTTGCAATATCTGGAACAAACTTCTTTCTTAGGAGTTTACAAAGGACTCTACTGGAAATCCAAAAGTGTCTTAAAAATACAGTAATACTGCTTTACATAAAGCCACACATCTCTGGAAACCTAGCTGCAGAATGAACCATCACATTACTGTAAAGCTGAATAGCTTTAAATACAAAATGCTGAATTTCCAAAAGCTCCTATCAGTAGCCTTTCTGTTTTATGCACTATTAAACTGGTGTGCAACAGGCTGTCACTGAACATTTGTTCCACATTTTGCTGAATGAAGAATGAATGCAAGGCAGCTAAGGTACCTTCCCTGCAGAGAGTAAAGATGATCAAATCAGGAGCTGCTGCAGGGATTGAAAAGGAGAGGTGTGGGCTACCAGCAGTGTGTGCTGCAGCGATGCTTATTTGGGGATTGTGGGAGAAGGAAGCGAGATGCTGGAGCTTACTGAAATTGCCAGAGCTATTATATAAGCCATCAAAAAAAAAAAAAAACCCCAACAAAAACCCCCAACTCTAAGCTGTTAGCTATGTGGACTCTACTGCTAATAGGGAAAAAAAAAAAAATCCTCATTTGGTGTCTCTCTTGCAATTGGGAAAAGTTTGATAGTGGATGGATGTTCTCAGAAGACAAATAATCAGTAATGGCTACCAGGAGTTACTATCAGCCTCAAGAGTCTGGCTAAGCATAAAGCATGTATGAACTGCATCACCTAATCACACTAGTCATGAAGCCTCTCCTTTAGCTGACTATCCTGTGGGACTTGCATCAAATCTGTTGGATAAAGGGATCTGACCTCTCTTGCTAACAATCCAGCACCCTTCACACCCCTAGATCTACTTACCTAGGAACTCTGTGGTAAAAGCTGTTGAGGAAAGATGGGTGAAATTTTCCGAAAAGAAAGATGGCATTAAAGTAGGCATGCTGTCAGGAGGGATTAAACTTGGGCTGATGAAATGTGCCTAAAATCTGTTCTGGAGACAGAAGTCTTCTATCTACCAGACAGGCTTAGCATAGCTAATGCCAGCGTAAGTGTGTCTTATCACATCAGTATGCCTCTTTCTTCAGCTCGCTGAGTGAGGCAGCTATGATACTGCAGCAAGGACACACCTAGCTCCAGTTGTCACTCTTCAGTGGCTTTGCAGTCCAAACAACCTCCTGAGTCAAAGTGATAATAAACAGAAGATCAGCACTTCTTTTTTATAAGAAAGAAGGTGTATTTTGCATTCAAAGTCTTCCAGGTTCTCCTAATCCCTTGGCGTGGTGCAGCAGGGGCCACACTGGAGGTGTCTGTACATCACTGAGGGGCTCATCCAGGCAGAGAGAAGAAGAGGGGCTCCATCTAATGGTTTAAGAACTCCTGTCCCAAATGAAAAAAATGAGAGAGGGGCCTCACGCCAGCCTTGCTCAGGTTTCTGAGGCTTTGGAGATATTGAAACATCAAATGATAAGCATCAGATGAAAATATCAACATTCAAAAATATCCATGTCTTTGGATATTTGTTTAAAAAGATCTGATTTTATTGTGAGTACTTCTGCATATACATAGAGAGTCGATGAAGCTTTACGTGCATGTCAGTTACTAAACCAGGTCTGACCGGCTTATTTGGTGTGGTGGGAACAGGATTATGAAAATTATTTAGTTCCAAGTAGGAAATAAAATCCGTCAGGAACCAGATATTTCCTATCTCAGCTCTAATGTATGAGGGCTTTTTTAATAGGTTTCAAAGGTATTTGATAACTTCCCTTCTATTTTAGGAAAATACCTAGACATAACATAGTGTTTTAAAGGAAGAAAGCCTTCTGCGAAACATGGATTTATACTTAACTGGTCCCCTTTCTTCTTGCCTTTCCAAAATGCCTCCTTGAATTACAGCATTGCAATAGGGGTATAAGACCTGTTGTGGTTTAACCCCAGCCAGCAGCTAAGCACCACGCAGCCACTTCCCCCTCCCCCCTCCCAGTGGGGTGGGGAGGAAAAAAAAAAGTAAAACTCGTGGACTGAGATAAGAACAGTTTAATAACTAAAGTAAAAATAAAATACACTATTAACTAATAATAATAATAACTGTAATGAAAAGGAATATAACAAAAAAAGAAATAACACCCAAGAAAAGACAAGTCATGCACAATGCAATTGCTCACCACCCGCTGACCTATGCCAGAGCCGCAATCCGCCCCTCCCGGCCAACTCCCCCCTGTTTATATATTGGGCATGACGTTCCATGGTATGGAATACCCCTTTGGCTAGTTCGGGTCAGCTGCCCCGGCTCTGCTCCCTCCCAGCTTCTTGCACACCTGCTTGCTGGCAGAGCATGGGAAACTGAAAAGTCCTTAACTTTGGATAAGCACTACTTAGCAACAACTAAAACATCAGTGTGTTGTCAACATTATTCTCACACTAAATCCAAAACACAGCACTGTACCAGCTACTAGGAAGAAAATTAACTCTGTCCCAGCCGAAACCAGGACAGACCGTAAATGAGGATATCATCCTAGGTAGACAGAACCTACCTGCTTCTCACTGTGCAGTTCACCAGCTGGTTTGTGCATCCATGTTCTTATTTACTCTTCCACCAATGTCTGTATCTAAGCAATTATGAAGGCTTCTCTTTCCCTCTGGTTGGTCTACATGATTCTCTATAATGTGCTTAATTAGTATGTTTAAAATTAGTGACTTCTATCACTAACTAAGGATATGTGGGGCTGGACAGAATGTAGCAGAGAAAATATAAGCTAAACACAGAGGGAGGAAGAAGGAAATTGCAGTAATTACAGTCATCCAGCCTGGTGAGCCATTTAGCATCATTGGCAGATTTCATTCACAAGATCTTGTGGGCAACCAGATGGAAAAAGTGGCATTGATTTTCTTGACTTCCCCCTCCAGAGTTTCTGAATGAAATCCCCTAACAGCATGAAAAAGCCTGCCGCTGCCACTGTACCTGCAGCTAGCTCTCCAACGGGCAGAGGAGCTGCCAGTGCAGCTGAGAACTTAAATTATACAGGCACCTGACATGCATCCTCTTTCTCTCTACTGCTCTTCTTTTTCCAGTCTTTGTTTCCTCACGCTCTGCTGCTCTTTCTCATTTCATCTCTCCAACTATGAATCTGTCTTTATTGAACATGCTATATACCAGTGAAGAAGTAACACCTTAAATTCAAAATTCAAATTGACTCCACAGCACTGCATATGGATCCTGAATTTGGCAGGAATTTAGATGAGATCTTGAAAGTTCCATTACATAAAATTTGGGGGTGTAAAGTTTTTCAGTTTCACCAATTCATCTTGTAGGTTCTTCCTATTTACAGTTTTGGCTGTGTGAAAACAGATTCAATGTTAAGTTTAGTTGTCCACCTGCTTCCATTGATTTATCACTAAGGATGCCTGTAGATTTGTTGTTGCTTAAAGCTCTTTCTCAAAACTTTGGATTTCAATTAAAAACACCAATATGTTTATCTTAAGGCTACTGAAAACAGTTTGGGCTTTTAACCAGCATTATAGGAAACTGTTTGGTTGGTACTAAGAGAACTTCTGAAGGCTAGATCTAACTGGAGTTCAGCTGGGTGTTTGAAGGACATAAGACCTACAGTCCCGCAGTTTGTCCATCTGCTGGCTTCCCTTCCCTAATGATGTTTGAATTTATGGGCAAGTTCCAGCTATATCTGACAGACAGAGAGACTTTGAGAACACGAAGCTCCTGGAAGCTTCATGAAAACCAGCAACTGGTCAGAGGAGAACAACGCAGATTAATGCCACCCCAATTAATGGCAGCTAGTCCCTGACACGTGCTTAGCTCCAAGGTGGAGAGCTGTAAGGGATGCAGAAGGGCAGCGGGTGATAATTTGTGTGCTGTGGCTGGGAGGGGAAACGGGCATCTGGGAGTACTGGGAAAAGGGGCATAGTTAGTCTATAGGACAAAAACGGGTAGGGAACAGGCAGCCACAGTCCTGCTGCTCAGAAAACAACTTGGCTTACAGAGAAAGTAATTCATATTTAAAAACAGCAGGAAGGGGGTATGTGATGAGAGAAGTACTTTTGCGTGGCCTGCCTCCCCTAGTCTTTACAGACTAATTATCTAGAGGTGAGAGATGGTTGTCTCAGGCACGCTCCTCTGGCAAGAAACTTCTTTTCATTAATCTGATGGACAGAGTTTTTCTGCAGTTCTGTGCTCTCTCTCTGACTACCTTACAGGCAATCGCCTGTATGCAGTTTTTTGAGGAATATCAGGGTGCCCCCACATTTCCCAGCAGCCATACTTATGCCAGCTTTTCATACGCAAACTTGAAAATAAATGGAAAGGACAGGATATTTAAGGCTTTCTGTGAAGTATTCAACATAGCAGTCCAAGGTGTTGACATGTCTGCCTTGAACAAATAAAAGCTACCTGTGATAACTTTCATTGCCTACCATGAAGCTGTAGCCCAGCGGCCAAGACGGAGGCAGCTCTGCCTAAGCAGAGTGAGGTCAGGAGAAATAACAATTGGACGTGTGATTAAAACATTTTCAGTTTGCTGTAAACTCATCTGTAAATGGCAGAACTCAAAAATAAAGAGATCAAGCACCTTATTAAATAAAATGAGATAAAAATTAATAATGCTCAATATACCATTATGGAACTATGCAGTACCTGGTTTTGAATACGACAAATCAAATTATGAAAGCACTGTATTTTTTCTGCATGTATTTGCATCTATAGACTCTTCATGTTTTAACGAGTGAAAATTTTCATAGAGTGGGAGAATTTTTATGCATTTGATAAACCAAAATATCCTGGTAACCGTTCTGATTAGAAGTATAAAGAGCAGTCTGTCAAATTCTCCTTCCTTATCTCGTGGTTGAAAATCTTTTCTATGTTTGCCAAGAAAATATACTAGTACACTACCACCTGATAAGTAAATCTTTCACTGACTCACTTTCAAAATATATATCGCCTAATAATAATTTAAGCTCTCAATAGTAACTGTTTGGACTGCTCACATATGTTTTTATAATAAGTTTTAAAAATCATTCAGGATTAAAAACTGCTGGATCCCTGCTGTCTGGGAGGAAGTTTATAAGGAATGTTACAGTGTTCAAAGTGATGGTGCCATCAGGCACGTGCAGAGGGGATAAAAAATGTATAAAATATGTTCATGCTATGGGGCAGAAAAAATGCGGTTTTATACTGCACATTTTAGTATATGCTAAAAATATTTTTTTTTTTAATACAATATTGTGTGTGCTGTGTCATCCTAAGTATTCGCTAGGGAACAGGTTGAGCCTTAATAATTAGAAAAACTCCTTCTCATACAGGAATTTTTCAATCCATCTGTGCTCTATCCTGTGGGAAGAGCTCTTAGCGGCTGCTTCTTTTTAAAGAAATTCAAGGAAGATCTCTGATCTGTGGGATGGATTTGCCACACAAATCCTTTTTTCCTTTTCTCCTTGTACTGTTGCATCCCATCATAAAGGAAATCTCCAGTATCCACAGCTCTAGTTACCTACATGGAGACCTCAACTGCCCCACTCTAACTATATAAACCCCTTAACAATTTGCTTGTTTTCAACAAGGTCCACAGGCTAGGCTGAAAATAAATACTGCACAAGCAGAACTTTTTTTTTCTGTACCTTTTAAAAACCTTTATTCCTACATTCTAGCTGACATACAAATAAAACTTAAAAATATATTTGCCTTTTTAGTACTAACATGTTCAGACGCCCCAGCAAGGACTGTGACAAAACATACCAGATGAAACACTTGTGACCTTAAGGATTTTGAATTCTAATTTAGAAATTGGTGTAATACATGAACTTGACTGGTTGTAATTTATCTTACTGTTCATGTTGCCAGCAAGACCCACTGCAGGTGTTTTAGTCGAAACTCTAGAAATTTAAAAAACTGATTTCTAGGGATCTTAACAAAAAGAAAAAGTCTAGTCTTACTTTCTTTCATTTCAACATTGGCTCAAATCAACATTATCAAAAGAAAATAAAGATTCAATGCAGGAAATACTTTTCCTTAGGATAATCCAAAAATATATACGTGGTAGGGTATGCACATGATCCGAATTTAGGTATCTAGCTTCACCTCCTCCTCCTGAGCAGCTACTTCTCTCAATTGACTTGTGAGCTGTTTTGCACACCACAGACTACCGAAGGGAAGTGCAGGAGACTAGTTATGTCCCCATCTGTAAACGAAGAGGAAAAGTGTTCCTGGAGACTTTGCTCCGCCATCCTCCCTTCCTTCATTCATTCCCTTTGGCAGCGTAAAAGTGACTGTCTAGCGTGGTCTCTGGGTTGCTAAAGGATTGACTCCATTCAGTAATTATGCTCTGAATCTCTTGATAAGGGATTGTCTCCTCACTGACAGGAGGGGGACTTTCTCAGAAACAGCTACTGTGATTATTGAGCACAGCTATCAGTCTTGTCCTGCCAACCCACTCAAACAAAACATTAATAGTTTAGTCTATTAAAAGCTACTCTCGCAATTCTCTATGAGCAGAACTCCCCAGTGTGAAACAATAAAACTCATTACTAGGAGACAAGTTGTCTATACCCTTCTCCATTTTGGAGGGAGATTGCCCATAGTAATTCACAGGCATTTTATCTCGCCTACAAAATGACATGTTGTAGTAGTCTCTTATATAATGTAATTATATCTTAGTTCACGTTGCATAAAATGATGAAATTCAAACTACTGCTGGGAAACACCTTTCTCTGACATTAAAACTAAAATGCTTCACAATAATACTAAGCTATACAGCATGGTTGAGTTTAAAAAAAAAAAGTAGTGAAATGGAAGGAAGTAGAAAAAGTTTCTGGAATGATGCGACTGGAGATGAGATACGAGTTGCCTCAAAGCACTAGAGCAGGTCTGTGGAGACTCCTGCTGCCTTTGCAGGAGTGCAGAACGCCCTGTTGAGGGTCTAGCCCTGATGTTGCTGTAGCTGTGCTTATGATCTGCTCCAACACTGAAGATGTTTGTCTTTAGTACCAGATGCTGGCTGGTAGCTAGAAGATGTTTGTCATTTATTTACATATTTACAATGCACCAATAAATGATAGTAAACATGCCGTTTACCCACTAATCTCAACAGCTTTGTCCTGAGGAGAAAGTAAACTCTTACATTTTCTTGTGGTAGGCTCTGTACCAACTTTGTAATTAGGCAGCTATTCCAGCTGACACAAGACAGAGAGATCATCTGGCAACTCCTCCTGCTGGAGCTGAAGCCAGGCTGAGCAGGTGTTTTACACCTCTTCCTTCCCCTCTGTAACTGAGTGAAAACTCTCTCAGTCTAGTCCAAAGGCAAGAGAGCACTTGCTTTCTGCCGTGTAATTCGTGTATCAGTGTGTTTCAGTATTTATACAATAGAAATAAAACAATGCTCAAGTTGAAAATATCCACCAAAAAGCAGAATTCACAATTTAGTCTCACTGTTGGTATGAGATCCTCTGGAATCGGAGTACCACTAAGCTGTGCTCAGTAAAACTAAAACCCAAGGGCGCCTATAGCTGACCAGTAAACAACTGATAACCTTGCTTGGAGAGCCTATTGCATGTGACACTGTAACGTATACAACAAATGAAATTTAAATGCCTGAAATGCAAAATCATAGTGTAAAATAGTATTTAAAATAGCATAATGGTTCTAAATAGGGAGTTAGGAGTGGTGATGCTCTCTTTTCAAATGCAAGTAGTCATGGAGTGCCCAAGTACTCTGCTAAGCAAGATAGCTTAGTAGTCAAATTCTGGATGAAAGGGAGAGAGGGATTCATCACTCACGCTGGCAAGAAGTCCTAGCTCATAAGCTGCATAATTAATGCTAGATATTTTAAAGCCATGAATTGCAATTCATATGTAACCTTTGGAAATGGAAAAATGTACCCTGGCAATATTCCTGAGGAGGTAGGGAGGGCACCCACTGAGACTTACGTATATTAAGTCAGAAATTGAAAGCCAGGGATCTGAAAGATAAACATATACCAAAAGGTTATGGCTTGTCCTTCAGTGGAAATTATGTGGCCTTATTTGACAGGCAGAATCTGCTTATCACTTGTAAGTTAACTTACAACCCTAAATGTAGCAACTGCTGAGAACCAAGTTAAACACTTTGATTTTGCTTATTTTTAGTTTTAAAAAATATTTCCCAACCACATATTTTACAGTTGAGGACCACATTCATGCCAGTTCTCCAAAGATGCATCATCTGAAGAGGAGATCGAGATGTGACTGTTGCTCTAATCACAATTAACTACAGCTTATAAAAGCCATCATCTTAAGGAAACACCTACATGTTAAAAAGCTTGGGATCAAGAAGAGAGCCCCAGGGAGTAGTTTAAAGCTCCTCACTCTACTAGAAATAAAATTAGCACAGGAAGTGAAAGAAATATAATTAGAAAACTGAGTCTTGAACCAGACAAACCCTTTTCTCCTGTATGCAAAGTCTACTGTGAAGCTGTAAAAGCTGTTTACAGTAAAAATTCAGTATCATCTAAGATATAAAATAAAATTGGAATCTGTAGTTGAGGTTTTCACAGCCTCTTAAGTCCTCTAATGGACTTAGACCTTTATGTCTTACATTGCAACAAGTAGAGCGAGTGGTGCCAGCTCTTGCACTTTGATTGTCTCTTGCTATTTGGTGTCTCCTAGGAGCCACAAAAACATGCGAGAAGATAAGCTTTCATCTAAATTTACAGTTATATAGTATATGTATGTACTTATATTTAAATCTGTGGCCCTCTTGGCTATGAAGAAAACCTTGAAAGGGGAAACCCACATCCATCATTTAGGTAGACAGAGAACATTTGGTGAGATAACCGTGTTAGTACTGAATCGTGTTTAGCATTGGTTTTATTGTATGCCTTCCTTGCTGTCTTACTAAAGAAAGCTAATCTGCTCTGAGCTCTGTCCTGCCATGTCTAGACCATCACTGGTAGCTACATTTTCTACTTGTAACAATACCTTGAATATCTTTATCTTCTGGTATGGTTTCTTCCGTGACTCCAGTGTAGCCATCAGTTGTTTCTCACCGACAGCCCTCTCTCTAGGTGTTACAATTTGGTAGTATCATGCCTCCCCAAAACTGGACAGCTCTCAGAAGTTTTAATGCAGGATTCCATTTTCCAGTAAAATCACTGAGTGCTCAAGTACCTTCCTGTACAGGAAGGACTAGGAAGGAATTTGTTCTTTTTCTGCCCTTTTTTCAGATAAACTTGTTCTCTTTCTGCCCTTTTTTTCAGTTAAACAAAGACCCCAGTGAGAACTACTGTCTCTCTCTGGAACTGTTCTTTCATGATCCAGAATGTCTCTATTTATTTTCTGCAAATGAAAGCTTATAGTCAGAAGTTTTACTTACCAACCCCACCCCGCCCCACCCCCAAACTTTTAAGGATAGGACCCAGGTAAAACAATTCAGATATGACTGAGTTTTCAGTGAGCCTGATGCAATAGCTTAAAGTATAGACAGCCCGGTTTATTTTCAGTGAAGTTTCTTTTAATCTCTAAAAATACTCTGTGCATTGTGTGACCCCCATTGAGTATAAACTCAAAGGAGTTGAATGCACTGCTCTGATATCACAAATCTCGCTGATTATCACAAACCCAATTATAACCAACAGCTGACCTGACAGTCAACATTAACACTAGTCTGACCAGCAAAGCCTCAGAATATCCACTTACAGTGCACACTGATGTCTAAATAAATGTGATGCTGCAACCTGGTCAGATGACGCTAAAGCATCTTAAACTCAGATATCCTGGCAAGTGCTCCCAGGAAGGCTTGAAGTGGCTAAAAGGGAAAAGATGTAAGTAAGTAGGCACAAGAGAACTCTTCCCTAGATAATGTTTTTTAATGCAATGCTACTTGGAAAGCATCATGGATAGATTAAAGCGAACCCCTCAAAACTGCTCTCCTACTTTCCATCTAAAAATGAAAGTTGAACTTGTGAAAGGTGCTAACTTGCAGGTGAATGCTCAGCTATAAGTTAGCATCAACAGTCCTGACTGCTGGCCAACTGCTCTACCAGCTTGCAGGAAAATGGTTCTAGCAAGGGGCCTTATCCTAAACTTCATGCAAGAGGCAACATGAAACAGGTTACAGGGAATATTGATTCTGTTACCAGCGCGAGGAAGTTGAGTGCTTTACTATAAATCTCAGGAAAATTTGATTGAGGAGCTTACTCATCTGAACATGAGTCAGGGAAATTCCTGTGGTGCATACTGAGAGTGCGAATTGGGGATTCCTATTGCAAAGAGCTCTCATGGCATACATTTTGATATTACATTTATTGTCATTGTTGACTGTGGGATGGGAGTAAGAGGAACGGTGAGGAGCTGCTTAATTAGAATTAATGAATACATGAGTAATGTCATACAATCGTGTTACATTCTCATTAATTCCTTGGTTAAAATTATTTCTTTCACTGGAAATTACGATATGAGTCACAAGCAGCACAGCAGAAATAAATTAAGGAGAAAATACCCATTGCTGCAATGGCCTTGTGCCTACACAAACAGGAGTAATATGGTATTTCGGTGCAGCAGTTGTTCACAGAACACTAAACCTGGCTGCCTGAAGATGCACACTCCGCACCTGATACGCTGTGCCCGCGTACCACCCAAACTTTCAAGTTTTCCTGATCCGATGTGCTAAAAGCATGAGAAGAAAGGGTCCTTTTCCTCACTATTGGTAACGTTGTGCTTTTGTCACGAACTGAACCCCCAGGACGGGGACGCACCTGCCGGCGGAAGGGCGGGAAAGGGGCAGCGGCGCTCCCGGGCCGCTCCCGCTACATGGCGGGGGCCGGTCCTTGGGCAGGAGCCGGAGAGAGCAAATCCATCTCCCTGGTAGGGAAACGCAGCCACATAAACAACGAGGAGAGCAGCCCCGAGGGGAAGCCCCTCCTTCCCAGACCCTACCACTGACAGAAGCGGTGCCACTAACAAGGGCGCCCGCCTCTACCCTGCTAAGGACGCGCACAGATGAAGCGTCCCGCCGGCCCCCGGGCCCTCAGCGCGGGGCCGCGACAGAAACCACCGGTTACATAACGCCTCCAAGAGAAGCGCAGGAGAGCGGAGCCGCGGCCACCACGGCGGACAACTCTGCCGGTCCCCACTCGGTCACGTCTTCCCCCCCCCGTCAGAGGGGGGCGGACAACGCTCTTGCGGCCCCTCCGGCCGCTGACCCGAGCTGCCCGAAAGTAACCCGCCGCTCCCACAGCGTCCCCACCGCCGGCCTCCGGCGGGAAGGGAAGGCAGAGAACTGGCAGCAGCTTGGCGCCGGCCTCGCCGCCTCAATAGGCATGCGCAGCCGCGGGAGCGCATGCGCCTTCCGGGCCCCCGCCAGAGCGCCGAGCATGCGCAGAGGCGGCGGCCGGGCAGCGTCGGAGGGAGGGCGGTTGGTGGCGGCGGGCGCTGACGGAGCCCGTGGGGCGGCGGGCGGCCGGCGGCGCAGCCCCGTGCCCCGCCGCGGCGCAGCCCAGCGGCGGCTCCAGCGGCGGCCGAGTGGCGCCGGGGGCCGCCGCGTTGCCGGGCCGGCAGCGCCCGAGCCAGGCTGTGCCCCAGTTTGTGTCCAATCAGAGAGTGAAGTGCGTGCACCGAGCGGGGCGGCAATGCGTAAACAAGCCCCGGGAAACTCCTCCGCCCCCCGCTCTCCCCTCCGCGCCGCTCCCGCCCGCTCCCCGCGCCGCCCCGCAGCCTCCCCCGCCGCCCGCCAACAACTCCGGCGAGGCGCGCGCTCCCGCCGCCCAACCGCCTCAACCGCCCTCCCCTCCCCCCGCCCGCCCGCCCGCCCGCCCAGCCGGCGCCGCCCGCGCTGCCACACGCACCCCACTCCCGCACACGCCCGCGGGTGCCCGTGGCCTCTCGAGGGGGAAGGTAAGGGGCCCGCCGAGCCGGCCGGCGGCAGGGGCGGGCGGGGGCCGCCGGGCAGGCGGCGGCGGCGGCGGCAGCGGGGTGTGGATGCGTGCGGGGGGGGATCATGTGTCATAACAAGTTGTTGAACGTGACATTGCTCTTGAACTGCGCTGCGGCGGCGGCGGGGAGCGGGGCCGGGAGGGGCAGGGGCCGCCGAGTAACTTTCTCCTCAAATTCGCCGCTAAGGAGGGAGCCGGCTGCGGCGCGGGCAGGGCGGCGGGGCGGGCTGCCGGCGGGGACCGCGGAATGCGCTCGGGAGAGGCTGATGCCGTTCGCGATGCTTGTAGCTTCCTGAGGGGGACGGCGCGCAGCGCGGCTGGGTGACGAGCGCTTCGCGTCTGGCTGCTGCGGGAGCCGTTTCCACCCCTGCGAGGATTTTTCTAGCAAGGCGCCAGGGCGGCTAGTTAGCGAGGAGTAGGTTCTGGTCCAAAGCATCTGTTCCTGCGGGTAATTATCCCTGGCTAATGCTCCGTGGCAGTTTGGCTCGCTTCCGTCGTGATTAGCTTGGCTTATTATATAAGATGTCACCGGAGGAGGAGAGGCACAAGTCCTCTGTGTGGCGGGGGACACACCGGTCCGCTGTGCCTTCCCCGCACCGGGTACCGGAGCAGAGGGAGCAGCCCTGGCCTGGAGCGGGCGGCCCGGGCAGGGCGGGGAGCTCACCTCGCAGCCCGCCGGTGAAATACGGCAGCTCGTTTTACACGTGGGTTGGGTGTGTTTCCCAAACCTTACCTTTGAGCAGAGACATAACCTGTTCTGGTTCCTCTTCGCATGTTTGATTTCTTCTTTTCTCTCTCTCAAAAAATAAACATTTGAGCATAACAAAGTTTAAGAACTTGATTTTTGCTTCCTCTATGTGCACGTTTAGACGTTAACATGATCTGGAGACGATTGAATGAATCATCGGTTCCATGGAATAAAAGCAAGTGAATCATCTCTCATACACACACACACACACACACACACAACTGTGAGGGAGCATAGTTGTTAATGTAGATAGTGAAAGGTTAGTGTCAGTTTCTGATACGCAATGGGATGTAAGAAGTATAGACAGTGCTCAGAAACCCGCCAGGTTTCCTGGGGCTAGTTTGTGAACTGTGAAAGTTTTGCAACACTCAATTGCAGTTTTTCTGGCTCAGTGGTTGAATGGTAACCTCTTTTTGTGTCAACTTGTTACCCTTTATTTTAGCCAAATTCTCAAAAGGGGGATGTTAATGGTAAGATTTAAGTAACTGTGTTATTCAAAGTGTATTAATTTAAAATAAAATTTAAACAAAAACCTCCTAAATGATATTGCACTATGTCCATACCCTGAAGCCAGAGACAGATCCCAGATGCTTTTAATCTGGGATTTGTTTTGCTTAGTTTTGTTAAGCAAAAATAGTTAGTCTCTGTTAGAGTAACAATATATAAATACATATTTGGAAGACAAATTAAGCCAGTTTATTTAATAAACACGTTAGGGTTGTACCTAGATAGACTACTGTTCCTGATCCTCTTGCCTGTTGCTGTTTTAAATGGGATTGAGGCTGGGTCCTATCTATAGTTTTTCTTTCAACTCTGACTTGGTTCCAAAGTGGAATTTCCATCCTCCACGTTTTCTTGACATGTCCATCTCTCCCTGTACAGAGGCAGAACTATGAATTTTACAAGATTAATTCCTCTTTTTTTTTCAGCATACCTGCCACTGTCGAGAAATGAAGTCACTATTTACAACAGGGAGGTAGTGCTTTACACATACAAGCACTTGGTTTTACAGTATAAAAGTATGTGAAGATCTTTGTCTGTCTTACTGGTAAACCATTCTGTCTCCTTTGGCATCAGGTATCCTTTATGTCGCTGCCTGTGTTTTGTACCTCTAGTCATTCTCCAAACAGGAATGGCGGAGTAAATCAGTCATGGGAAGGGTTGGTTCGGGTATTTGTTACTGTTGGGGAGAAAGGGCATGTTACCATTTTTGTTTGTCTAGAACTGAGTGCACTGGCACTTCAAAAACAATTTTATAGCGTTAATTACAGGATTGGAGCAGCTAAGTGTGGGAAAACTGTATTACTTCAGGGTTCATTGTGCGGCTTTTAACACCTCACTATATGAAGATTCTGAAGTTAACCAAGTTAAGACTGCACATGACTGTGAATACACTGTAATAGAGATTCTCTTAAGTTAGTTATATTGGGTGGTCAAGTTAACAAACAGGAAAAAATACGATTTTATTTGTACATTTAAATCAACAGTCAAATAGCATTCATCCTTTTTTATTTAATTTCTTTACAAAGAAGATAGAAACATACAGTGTGTATGGTATTCTGTGCGCCCAGACCTCAGCTGAAAGCAGTAAAGCAAATAATACTGAATGTGGACTCACCACTCTCCTCCAGCCGTTTTCCCCTGCTCTACATGCGCTCTAGGCTTCAAAGTAGAAGTGAAAAATTCTAGGTTTCACTTTTAAGCCTGCAGAATGTGCAAAATAGAGTGAAATAAAATGGATTGGTTTAAGGTTGCTTCTGTGCAGCTCCATTTTTAGGATTGATAAGCAGATTACTGTAGGATGCACAGCAGAACTTTGAGAACAGTGGAGGGCAATGCAGATAAAAGTGGAGTGTCTGAACTTTGTATCTTGTTTTTTGCTGTGTTGGGATACATAGGCTTTGTTCTTAGCATGATAAATTTATGAATATATATAAAATCTTACACTGCTTTTTATCAAAAAGAAAAAAGAGATGAAGTTATAATGTTTATTTGAAATGAATAATACTTTGCTCAAAAAATAGTTCAAGTTATCACCTGCTTTGCAGATTCTGTGCTCTGAAAGACTGGTGCCAACAGCACCTTCATATGTCCTTCCAGCTATCTCAGCTGGAAATGAATGGTTAGCATCCCAACGGAAAAAAAAAAAAAAAAAAAAGAAAGATTCTTTCCTTTTCACAGTTTTTGCTTTAAAGACCTTTTCTAGACATATGCAGCAGTCCCAAGCAAAGTTTTGAACTATTCCTGTAGAAAGACTGGTGTTGAAAAAGAGAATCCTTTCTTCAACTACTTGAAAACTTTGCACCAAGTGCACATTGGCCTGGGGGGTCGTTTGCTCCCCAAATCCTCAGTTAAAAACATTTGTTGCAGTTGTCTGGGAAGAAGTTTAATTTTTATTACTAGACTCAATATTTAAAATAGTAAGAAAATAGTTAGAAAAAGTTGATACTATACCAAGTTGTATCACTTCTTATTGCTTTGTATATTAGAGTTGTAGCTAATATGTTCTTGAATGTTGGTGGATAGTGCCTTAGACATTTCCTACAATGAAGCTTATTTCCCTGAATATTGTGTTTTTCTTTTTACATTTCTCCAGTAAAAGTAGTGCCATGAAAAGTAACAGCTTGACAGACTTTGAGACTGAAGCCCATAATGAGCAGAGCAGGTGTAGCACTGGCAGCAAGCTCCACCATGCTATGACAAGACTGTGTATCTAGCTGCATGTGTGCATGTGGGAAATATCAGTGTTGCTGTCTCTATCTTAATTATTGCTTATAAAATACAAATTGTCCACTGCCAAGTGTAGGACACTTCTGGAATGAAAGATATATAGTGTTACTTGAGCACTATGGTCTCAACGGCTGTCACTATTAGTTCTTACATGTGAAACGAATAATTTTGACTGGTTACCTAAAGCTGAAACCATTTATCCCATTATTAATAGTTGAATTCATGCATGTCTCAGCAGTTTTCCTAACATCTGACCAAACTGTTCATTTGCTACTGTGCATTGGTCATTTTTTTCCTGTTATGGAATAGTTTTCTTGCTTTGTTTGCCATTGGTTTATATGTGTTTTGAGGTTTGGCTGAAATTAAAAAAATAGCCTGCTAATTTGCCATAATAATCCTATTTTCATAAAAGACCTAACTAGGAAAAGACGAGAAGACTTACTTGCTCAGAAGAGGTTAAAGATGAGAGTAAAAGATATTGGGACGATCTTCACTTCCTTAAGATACTGTTATATTACTGACTGATGCATCGCAAAGAGGGAGGCATGAGGCTTCAAGTTGTTGCAGTCTGTTATGTTTCAAGAACTGCTTTCCCACATTGAATCTTCACTGGCAGTTAAGTTTGCACTAGCTGTTTTAAAGAATGTACCACATGGGCATTGAGCAAGGACTGCTGAAGAACCAGGTATCCACACTGCCAATGGGGTGCCTTTGGTGACCCCTTGTGCACAGCTTCAGTATTGGTTCTTCCACAAGGAGGAAAACCAGAGCAAATTCTTACCAAAAAGAACCCTTCCTACACACTAAATCACTAATGGAGATGTACCAAGAAATAGTGTTGGGACCTAAATAGCGAAGCTGTGTTTTTTTCCTGATTCATGGGTATGATTCATTCTATGCGTATTATTGATGGCAGCGTTACAAAATTATTTTCTGACAAAGATACATTGTTTCTGGCAACTTTCTGGCAGTTATCTGCTTCCTCAGAAAAATCTATGGCTCTGTGTTTATGGATAGCAGACAGCTGAATCGGTGAGTACAATCTGATACCAGCAGCGAGGGTCATAGTTTGTAATTGCTGTAAAATTGCTTGCATCCAGTCTATTATTCCCATCTTCCAAACTCCATCCTGCACACTTGTTTAGTTCACCTGTTACAGCTTAGTTTTTGTATTATGAGCTCTTGGGGAAAACTTTGTCATTCATTCTGTATTTGTAAAATTTTCAGCACTTCAATATCCTAGCTGATTTGGCTTCCGGTCTCTATGGAAATAAGTAATAAATAATAGCTTTCATTTTAGATGTTTTTGCCTGAATCTTTACTGTGTTTCTATCTCAGTGCAAAGAAAAACCAAAACAATTCTTCTGCGGTTTTAATAGAACATTTGTCCAAAGACCAACACTGTAAGTAAAATATGACTGAAATAGACAACAATACGAATGAAAGAGAATAACAAATCTAAATTCTCATTTTTGTGACTCATGTGAAGCTCCAGTGAGGGAGACCGTGAATACCACCAAGAGCAAAATTAAGCCCTAAGAAAAATAAGACTTCAGTTTTTTTTTAACGTAGTTCAGCAGGAAAAATCTCACAGGAATTCTCAAATGTGATGAACTTCTATAAGGGACAGATTGGTTGTAATTTTCATAGTATCTTCTGATCCTTCTTAAAAAAAATAAATTATTTGTGATTTTCTTGTGTAACCAAAACACCCTGTGGTACCCTGAGTAGAGGTTTATTCAGCTGTGGACTTGGAATCACACAGTTCTTTTTGTACCTGAGTTATCCTGGTTCCCTTCACAGAGATGTGGAGTTAGAGACTGCTTACACTGATTATAGACAGATGAAATTGCTACAGTTGACTTCTTCCATGAGGAACCAAATGCTGTGGTTATAACTTGATGACAGAGAGGCGATTTATCTTCACCCTGTAATTACAAGGGTGATTTCACATTGGCATTGTATCAGGGAATAGGAAATATATGGATTGTCAGTGTAGTGTTACCTGGTACATTTATATTAATTTCTCTTTGCAGTGGTCTTTAAAAGTATTAATGTTCATGGATTACTTTTTCAGGAGTAATATAATTGTTCTCTAGCAGTTTCAGTCAGTACTAATGAATTCCATTTTACCAAACAAAACAAGAAAATACCCAACTTAGTTTGCAACAACTGTGAACTAGTAGTTGTATGATCATATAGATGATTTTATGACTTTTTATGAGACAGTAACATACATTTCCCAGTGGCTCCAGCTGACAAACTAATTTGCGGAAGTAGAATATCTGAGATTTCTCTTTAGAACTATAAAATGAAACATTTTAATATGCATTAACATTTACATTTTTTAAAACAGTTTCTACCATCACATAAGAAATCAAAGTATTTTAATATGTATTCATACAGATGGTGTGGATGTATGAGAACATATTTGGATTAATTCTTATGTTTTCATCTGCATATAGACATTTCATTTTTGTTTTCAGTCATTTTAAAATGGGGATAATTTATGTAAATAAGAGCTCTTAAAAAAACTCCTAATATAAGACAAGAACATAGGCTGTAATGTGTATTCTGCCCCAGTTGTTTTGTAGCTTTCACTGAGTGTCCTAACCCATGAAAAAGTTCCTGTTAGGGAACAGTCTCAATTTCCAGTCTTGGCATTCTCCTAATCACTGCATTTTTCATAGTCTGAATTTGTGATGCAGAAAGGAAGTACCTGCAGATTGAAATTACTTGTATGGTCATAATTCCTATTTTAGCTTTGTCAATACAGGGATAGCGCTTACTGGCCTTGATCAATAGCAGGGCTTGATTCATAAAGGCAGCTCTCCAAGACTTAACGCTGAGTCTCCTTAGCAGTTCCTGACGTAATAATACAATGTAAAACTGATGACATGACCTGTAACAAGATACTAATTTCTTGAATCTGAAGCTCTACGTAGAAGAAACAAAAAGCACTGGAGCTCTGTTCCATAGCAGAAGACTTTGCATTGTGCTTCCTAGTTCTGGTTCTTCTTTTTAACGATACTGGTAAAATATTATCATCATATTAATTTAATTCGAATTGGAAAGTCTGTTCATTATATTATTCCAGTATGTGTTCAAAGTCCCCGAAAGAGAAATTATCACTTTTCTTTGGGACATAAAATGTGCTGAGATTATCTGTTTATGTAAGTTTCTTAGATAGAATTTTTCAGATGACTTTTTGCATTGTGTTACCTCTATTAAAATCTTTGTGTACTAACAAAGCACATTGAAGTAACAGAATCCAAAAATTAAATATTCTGAAGATAGATTTCAGTGCTAGTTACTACTGATCAGATCTGACAGATAAATTCTCTCTGCCACAAAAAAGTAGTTGATCTTGAGATAAAAGTCTTGAGTGATTCTTAGAGAAGCATCACCACTAATTAAAGCAAGTGCAATTGTATTTATTTCCTCCCTCAAGAAGAAGAATTGAATATGTAAGAAACCAGACTCTTGATTAATTTCATAATGAAAACACAGTTCTTTTTTCAGATGGAAGATCAGCTCTTAAATAGCCAATGTGTGGATTGAATGAAGTTAAAGACGTTTCTTTCTTTCATGGTTTTATAAAATTGTTATTTACTTTTTTTAAGAATCATCAGTACTAGCTGCAGAGACAAAAGATCCTTTATATGATATAAATGATATTTTGACTAAGTACTCTTGGTTGATTCTGGCTGTAGAATTTGCTTGCATACAAAGTGATTTTGAAGAGCTGCTTAATCAAACCAATATTTTTCAGCTTTCCATCTTAACTCTTTTGATAGATCATAGATAAAGTAAGTTTTCATGCTTTCATCCCAAATACATGTTTACCAAAATTTGCAAGTGTTTTGTGCGGACAGCGATCACAGAATGCAAAGGGATTTATTTAAAATAATGTACTCTGTGACAGTTGGTGCCTCACACAGGCAAGTGTTTAAAATCTGCTATTGATGTGTAACTTTTGTGTATTCATTGCTAAAAATTTAGGATGTAAATTTACATGGGCTTAGTCTACAATTCAAAATTTCCATTAATTGCAGAGGAGTTTTTCCAGTGAATTCAGTGTGAAGCTGCATGAAACCAGTGACAGACTTGTAACAGAGGAGTTTTTCTATAACATCTGGCTTCTCAAGGTATAATAGCTTTTATTACATCAACTAATACAATAGGGAAAACCACACAAACTATTGGGTATACAAGCCCTTCTTCATGTCTCAAACAATAACAGCAAACCTTGAACTAAGGGTGTGGTTTCAGAAGACGTCTATAGGCACTGCTATTGAACGAGGGAAGTGCTGCTACTATCTCTTATGCTGTCTGATCCCTGGCAGTCATTGAACCTCCAAATAAATTAACTAACCCAGCGATAAACTAATAAAAACAAGTTTTCTGCTGGGCTAGTGTGTTAAATGGACTTACAGATGGATCAACAAGCTCCAGAGTGGTGCTTCGCTTTTTTGGTACAACTGGTCCAGTAGATCAGCTCTGCTGTTCAGTTAACTGTAGATTTAGGACAAGTTGGGAATAGTTGCTTTGAGTTTATTGTAATTATGGCAATCAAATAGCTAATTTGAGGGAAAAGTATGGTTGTCACCTGAAAAAAAAAGGGAATATTAGTATAGGGAGAAATTGCGAGGTAGTGTTCCATCACGGGCAGAAAGAAAACGGGTCATTACCACCAGAACACTGAAGGCTTTAGCTGGAGTGTCATCATGCGGTAGAGGCAGTATCTCTAGTAAGTCTATCATTTTTGATATCTAGAAGATCTGTGAATCCTCATTTCCAGGTTTGACTTGGTGATCAGGACTGAGAAGTGAGAGGTGGAATTTTCTGATGAAAAATGTTCTCATGGAATTCATTCTGGCACCTAGAGGTCTTGATAATACTTGTGTAATTACATTGACAGAAGAACAGCATGAATAGAACAGTGTACATTAAGAAAGCAGTTCTTTAGTATTTATTTAAGGTAATCTCTGGTCTTCCTTTCTTGGATGCTTACTAGGCTGCTGCACTAGAAGTGGGTTTGGGTGACATGGACATGAGTTGCTGGAGCAAGGTCGATGTTCTCTGGTTCTGGACTACCAGGTGCAAACTCTGCATCTGACTTTTTTCTTGGCAGTGGAGAACCCTCCCCGCTTCCCCCATCTAGCTGTCCTATACCTAGATTTCTCAAGCACTTCTGATATATAAAGAATATTTGCAAAGCTTTGCCAAAGACTGGGCGTTTGGATTTACAGTTTCCATCTTTTTTGGGGGGTAATATGTGATAACATTGACAGGTAATGTGCTGACTGAAAAGAAATTTCCTGTATTTCCTGCCAGTGATGATAGCTGCTTACCATGTCATTTTTACTTTATGTTTTCAAAGGAAGTGTCTTGGGTCTCATGAATCCAAGGTAGAATCCATAAAAATACAAATAATTTAGAACTTTGGCCTTAGCTGGTGAAAACTGCTCTAACTTAAACTTCAGTTGATTCATTTGACTTTATGCCAATATTGAATATGCCTGTAGATAGAGCAAAGCCTAACCACAAGTACTGCTTGTACTTACCATAGTTAAGTTACCATAGACCTTGCCTTGAATTGCTTATAAAATTGTCAGTTATTAAATAATTCCAAGAACAAGATTAGGGAAAAGTTGTCATTTTGCCCAGTTAAACAAATTTTTGTAACCTTTTCATTAAGCCAGGACTTCAAATTTGACTTAATTAATGCCCTTGTATTATGAATGTATTTTTTTCCTGTTCTTGTGAAAATAGAACAGTGTTTGATCTAAGTATAAGCCTTTGAAAAGAAATCTAAGTTTATATATGTTCTTAGAAGAGGCTGGTGAGAGTTTGGCAGCGTCATTTTCCAAAGACAGCATCTGCAGCCAAGTAGTTGAGTAGAACTTTCCCTGTCATTTTTCCTCCTTGAATCCCAATGTGGAATCCGATACAAGTATTAAAAAGGAGGAGATTAGCTCTGCTTTGACTGTTAGAGGCACAGACATCATGAAGGAGAAAAAAAGAGGTGACTGCTCTGCAGAGGAGTGAGAATTGCAAGTGGCTTCTGTTTGCAAGTATCAGAGGGTAAAGGAAGTTAGAAAACCATAAGGAGGGTCTAGGCACAGGGACATGTGGAGATGGATGTTGAGTGATCTGGAAGGATCCCCTGCTCAGGGGAGGGTAGAGGGTCCAAAACCAGTAGAGAGCATACTTTCTAAGCCTCTTCTTTCCTCTGCCATCAGCAAATAGCAGAGAGAACAACAGGCAAATAACATCTCTTCCCTTCAGTGCTTGCTGATTTGGTATTGATTCTGTTTATCCACACAAGTGAGGTCTGTTTGGCAGGTGCAGAAGTTAAGCTGCTGACAACTCACACTGCACAGAGTCATACTGACTCGGCAGTAGAATTCCTGTATTTTGGGCATGGTTAAGTGTAAAAATTAGATCGTTCTAATATAGCTGTTTTAAGGCTAAAGAGCTAAAATGTTAGGACATTTCTTATTTTAGGCTATTGGTGTGACCATAATTTATCCATTGTAGTGCTCTTCAATTCTGTTCTTAAAAGGCTTTCTCCCCAGCACCCCCTTACTCACTGCACAGTTGTAAAGTGTTTGGGGATTTATTAGTAGGGGTTGTATGCAGTGGAGTGTAGAATGGGCACAGAGGAATGCAGGAAGACAAAGAATGGTCTCAGCTTAGGGAAGTTGAATGCCACCTTGGAGGACTAGTTTCTGCCCATCTTGGACACTAAATGACTGTTTTATGCCGGGTAGGTAATATAGGTCAGGGGTTCACAGATGGCCATTCATTTTTTAACATTTGTGAGACACATGTAGCCAAATTTGCCGGTGTTCTGACATCACCAGTACAGCTAAAATCATGTGAAACTAAACTATTTACTGTTAAGAGTCCTGAGTGTCCTGAAAAATTGAACCTTAAAATTTACATCAGGCATATGGAACTAAAGAGTACTTGGGACAGTTTGGACCTAGACTTCTGTGTCTCCTGTTTCTGTATCTGTAAATTATGGCTAGCAGTGTTGTCTTGTTGAATAGGTGTGGAGAAGATTCTTTTTTTATTCTTTGGGGAGCATTGACATACTAGAGGAATGAGTAGGTATGCGCATGTGTGATATCAAACATCTGGGAGTAAAGTAAAAAAAAACCATAACTGCCTTTTATACTAGGTTGTTTGGTAGGAAATACGCATTCAGAGTTTTAAAACCAGTGTTACAGTTCACATATGCAAAGGCACAGATATTTGTCTTCAACTCTTTTGGAGTCTGTAATTTTTACTGAAGTTATACTAATCTCGGAAGGCCCCATCTAGATATGGAGTTCTGTTGAGTTTGGTTTCATGGAGATGTATAAGAGATTAGTTTTGCCTAAAGGTTGTGTATTTAGACAAAGGAATGTAATAGACAAATTGGGTTCAGGGTGAGGCACTAGTCATACAGGTATGTTTTTCAATAACGTACTTGGATGTGCTGCTTGGAGGTACAAAGGTGCTATTTTATTCCTTAAACTAAATATGCATTGGGGCACATCTATGTGATTTTAAGCAGATGTAAGCTCCTGCTGCCTGAGCTTGAAGAAACTGAGAGGATATCTGCCTATGGTTAGTGTAATATCAAGACAGAGTATATTAGCTGTGGCTCAGTGCCATGGTAACACCAGAATATGGTTTCTAGTCAGCTTACAACACAGACATATCTCACTGCTAGTAGACCCAGCTTGCAACTTTTCTTGTCATTAAAACAAACAAGATTCATTAAAAATACTTCATTAAAACAAACATCTGTTTTTTAGGAAGCTGTGACAGTGATCTTATGGATGAGTTCTGAATATGGTATTTGCAGGAAGAGACAAGCAGAGTTTAGGAAAGAACTAGTGTAACTGTGGAATAATAGAGAGAAGCCCACAATGCTTAAACCTGGACAATGCAGAACCTTCTCTTCTTTTATACCTCAGTGAGTGGGATCTTATTGATCCTGCTTATTGGAGTGGGTGAGATTACCTTGTTCACAGCAAAAAACCTACGCATTCCTTGAAAGTGGCGATTGACAGTTAAATGTTGATTCCTGTGCTTTCCTACCGGTACGAAAAGCATAGACATTGCTGAGCATCCTGTATTGATAGATGTCTCAGGAGCTTGTGCTGCAGGAGCTCTTTGTAGGTCAGAGTAGATCAGACAACTTAGCGTGGTATTGCTTTAAAAGTGAGTGGTAAAGTGTTGGCATTAATGATTGAGACTATTCAGTCAGGTATCTGACAGGAATGTTACATGAAGTGTTACATTGCGTCCCATATGTTAATTTAGCTGCTAAACTTTAGTAACTTTTCTTTTTAATTGCTCATTTCTATGCATCTTGTGGGCTGTACAGGTTTTAAATAGTGGCTAAAAAACCTGATACTCCATCACTGCTCATTTTACTGTGTTATCATGAGCAACACTCACTTGGAAGTCACCAGCTCTGCATGCATCAGTCCCTGGACCTATACCAAATACAGGAAAGCAGTGATTCCATATAAGCTATTTAGCTAAACAGGGCAGGGAAATCCAACTGCTGACTGTACAGTTGCTGCTCTTGTCTCACCATGTACCAAAATTAACCAGTCTAGTATACCGAGCAACAGAACATAGAGCAGGAGCTCCAGAACTTTTTTGGGTGCTACTAACATAGAAAGAAAACTCTATGATAGAATAGTTGCTTTAGCAGCTTGTACTTTTTTTTGGACCATGCACAGATGCAGGAGGAGATGCTTAGGCTGTATTCCTTCTCTAGAGGAAAGGCAGTAGATCAGATCTTTGTGGAATACTGGTTTGAAGCACCTTCATAGTTAGGAGGTCCCTGCAAGAGTGAACTGCATTGCAGTTACCTACACAAGAGACTTCTGGGCTTAACGACTAAGAGTCTTTTTCAAAGTTGTTTTCCTGTGAGCAAGTACATGCTAAATATTTTCAGTTTGGGGGGCTAGAGTTGCTGTCTATGTAAACATATGTTTGCAGTCTTTTGGTTTTTAGGTCTTATGCTTGTGCTTTTCTCTGCAACACTTATGTTTCTGAGTTAGCAAGGTTTCGTATTCAGGGTTTTATTTTTTCATTGTCTCTTTTTTATTTTCTTTGCATGTTCCTGCTTATCTCACAAGCCCAAGGAACTGATCGAAACTCCAGGTAGAAGATACATTTCAGAATAAGAAGAAACTTGCATACACTGAAAAGAAATCACAGAAGGATTGTGAAGAATCTAGAGTACAAGTTCTGGTATGAAATTCTAAATATTTTCCTTGGAATTCAGGTCACTGTCTGTTCTGGAAGACAAATCTCACTTAGTATAGAGTATAGCACATAAAATAGTTCCACTGAGTCTGTGTTGGCCAGGCAAAGATTACTTCTTACCAGAAAAGCTATGTTGAAATGGGTTCAGACTAGCATAGTTCCTACTCTGCTGTACATGGTATCCACTAAGGTATTTTTCATGCTTTATCCAAATGTTGCAGTGTCTTACATGTAAGAAAACTTGTTTCTATGAAAACTAGCCACAAAGTCAGGAAAACTTTCTAGTACTAGATTTTTTTGCCACTGTTAAAAATGTTTTGATTATGATTTTTTTCCTCCTTAAGATATCAGAAGGAAAACAATATGTAAATACTCTTGAGATGCATTCTTACATTTCCACAATATGAAGTCAAAAGGCAATTGATTTTCTTAATACTGAAGATGTTGAAATCTTCCATGCATTTAAGTAACGCTGTATCAGTATTCACGTAGAGAATACCTTGGTCTATTTCTGACTCCATATTTCCACTGAAGGCACTGGCAAGCATTTCTGCTAATTTAAGGGGCCACAATTTGAATCCTTTATACTTATTGTGGAAATTCTGAATTTAGACCTATGAATTTGTGCGAAGCAAGAAAAAAAAGGTCTTTCCCTTGAAATCAGATTATGTTTAAAACCCAAGAAAGCTTATTTAAGTTTAGAAAACCTTAATTGCTCTTTTTTCACTTCTGTAGCATTGAATTTACATTTTTTTGACTAGTAATTATTTCTAGAATTTGGCTATGTAAAAGCTTGTCAGGCTAAAACCAGGTATACTTGCATTACAAGTTGACTGGCTGGAATCAGTCACCTAATCCTAGAGAAGTGGCTTGATTATTTTTAGTCTTATGTAGATGGACTTACTGGTACAATTTCAAAAGCTCTCTCTTTGTAAGTGCAAAACAGAAGACTGGAAGGTCGCCATGTATGTTTTCTAGGCCCATATCCTAGGTGCTGTTATATAAAAACACCCATTTAGTGCCCACTGAACTGAAATTCAAGTTATGATCTCGTTGTTGCTAAGTACTGACTTCAGCTGGTATAAAATGCTGCAGCTAGAAGTTTGTTAGTTCTATGTTCAGGGTGACCAGAAGAAAGGACAGGGAGCAGAGAGAGGAGAAACTCATTACAAAAGTAGTTTAACTAGATGACACAAAACCTTGAATAAGGACCAGTGCATCAGCAGAAATGAAATGGAAATATAATATGGCAATATTCTTAAGGTAATATAATCGTGATTTCCTTACAATAGACATTTGATTCAAATGTTAGACTAGAGTACAGCTCAACTGTGAATCAAAAAAGCATCACAAAGGAGATGGAAGCCAAAGAATGCATATAGGGGGGCTAGGCATTCATATCCTACCAACTCTTTCCTCGCTTGAAACTGCAGAAATAAGTATGCGGTGTTTAGGTGTTCATGAGGGAAACAGCAGAAAAAAACCCATGGGGGTAATTGTAAAATCAATATATTCCATATCAATGTAATTAAGCTCCCTGACATTAGATGAGTTCAAATAGAAGTCTCATACACTTCCATGGGCATATTCCAGATCTCTTGAAGATCTGAGATAATAAAATAGAAGAATAGGATAAATAGCAAAAGAGAAATCACTATGTAGAAACTATTTGTAGGTTCTATTTACAGAGTGCCTTATTCTTCCCTCACAAAGCACAGACTTCTAAAAGAGTTTTGAAGGGTCATAGTATGATCAGCTGCCAGTGTCAAGGGGAGACAAAAGAATGAAGGTAGTCTTGGATGAATGGGCAAGGGGAATATCAAGCAGTTGTCAAATTACATTGCTTCTGTGGTTGTTAATGCTGTGATCACTACTCAAATACTGAATTTGGTTCTGGCAATTGCATTTCAAGGAGGATGCAGAAAAATTAAAAAGGGTATATAGAAGACCTAAAAGAATGACACAGGCCTTGGGACACATGCTTTATCATGAAAGACCAGAGGCACAGCTTAGTAAAAGTAAAGCTAAGGTGGCACTTCCAGCCAGTAATCAAGCCATCCCTTAATATTATCTTTGGTAAACTAAATGGAAACATTTGAGATAAAGTAACTGATATTCAAAACCAGATTGTTCAGTCTTGCAGATTAAAAGAAAATCAAATGACTGTAGCTTAGCAATTGAGGTAATAAAAACCAGACTAATTCAGACTACAATTAAGGATTTTTTATTATTATTATTTTTTTACTAATTGGAACTACTAATGATTGTGGTAGATTCCTTGGTGCTGGTGATCTTGAAAATTAAGAAGGATGATTTAGTTGAAGTAATCTGTTGAACTTCAGGTGGGAATTAATACAAGTAAGTGCTATGGTTTGTGGGGTTTTTTTAATGCAGCTCAGACTAGATGATCGCAGTAGTCTTTTTTGACTTAATATGTATTACACCAAAGGTTGTGCAGTCAGTCTTTACTGTAACATTTGGATGTTTAATTATACACAAGCCCTGGCAGAGAATGTTCTGCATGATATTACCTGAAATTCTTCAGAATTCACATTGCTAATTCAGTAAAAGCAGAACAGAGGGACATGTATATCGAGAAGGCAGTAGGGTGCTATTAGAGAGATGAGATGTTTTCAAGAACAGTATATCTAGTGTGGTTTGTGAGCATTTTATAAAGGCATGACAGGGTCCCTTGCAAAATACCTGGCTACTTAAATTTTAAATGACCTTTTATCTTCCTTTGTGGTAGGTAGTATTCAAAAAGTATATGGAAAGTAAAGCAACAGCTAGCCCTGTAGCTCTTCAAAAGATAGCCCTTGGATACAAGGGAGAGCTATGTGCTGTATTTGCATAGCATGTTGGTTTCAAAGTAGGTTAGATATCTGCTTGGCCATTTGGTTTTCTGTAAAAATACTGTTCCCTATTTGTTCTGTATTAAACCTTTCTCCATTTATATTTTTATATTCTTTAAAAATAAACGTAGAAAAGATGTGTTAACAACTGATAAAAGCAAACTAGCTAAGGTGCAGAATGGTCCAAGATCAGTGTTCCAGAAGAGTTCTTTCTGAAAGAAGAAAGCCAGACTTGAGTGAACATCTCATATTTATTTTGCAAATAAAGTGAGAGAAAATAAATATTGTGTGGAAGTGTATGCCTTAGCTTCCCTAAGGTAACACGAAGGTATATGTTGTGTAAGTAGAACTAACAGATGCTTAGGAATCCTAAGAAGTCAGGATTCTTATCTTTCAGGCTTCTTCTCTTCATTTTGGCAGATTTTTTCATACCACTGCTAGAAAATAAATATTTTGTTATAATTGACAAACATCCTTGTTAATAACCACGTTCTTTAAGTCACCTTTGTACTATATTCCGGTGGTGTGCAAGAAGGAGCTTTGCCTCAGATGTACAGTAATCTTTAAGCCCCTGTAAGAGATACTCACTTTGCTCTAACAAGTGGACTACACTAGTTCTGCAGTACACTTCAGTGTTCATAACATTTTTCATGTGTGACAGTGATGCAGTGTTTATTTTAAGAGTCAAAAGCCACAGGTTCAAATCCCCCTAAAGTCAATAGGGAAAATTGCTTGCAACGACTTCTAACATATAGCCTGTACATTTTGATTTCTATTTTACCCATAAAATTTCTGTATGAAAATCTACTGCTAAGAGGTTTTTTATTTTTGATGTAATACAGCATTTTCGTGTTCAGTGAGAGGACATTAAGAATATTCGGTAATACAAATGATGCTTTACTATGAATGCAGTAAAGTAACAAGTATCAGTGAGATGGCACCCAAAAATACTATAATTTGTATCTAGTATATTCCCATTCTAAAAAAAAAAAGTCAATATCTTGATATACATATCTGTCTGTTATGAGATCATGTCATTATTCCATATGGCTTCTTACACTGTGTTTATTGCCATATAAATGAAACATCTTCCAGCAGTGTATTAAACAATGTGCCTAACATCTGTCACATGCTTTTAACACATCCTCTCCCCAAGGAGAGAAGCATGTGCAGAAGTTGGCCATGTTTTGTTAGAATTTCTGTGTTTATTTTGGGGCAAGTATGTTGAAAGCGTTTATGTTGACAACACATAATCAATGTATAGTTTTACACAAAATTATTCTCATATAGCTGATTGACCTATAGGCAAACTATAGACTGAGCTGGATACTGCCTGGGTAAGTAGTTCATCTGGCACCCAGCCCACTCCCACATTCTTTCCATCGCTCAGAGGTGTTGGTCATGTCATACAATGCACATCTCTATCTGGCCATGGAGAAATGGGACAGCATGCATCTGGTTGTAACACAAATACAGGCTTAGTCATGTCACAAGTGTGCATAAACCCTCAATACTTACTCACACGTCACCGGACAACACAACAGAAAGGTTGGACATTACTAATTTTGTTGATTATGTTATTTTTGTGGGTTAACCCCAGTAGGCAGCTAAGCACCACAAGCTGCTTGCTCACTCACCCCTCAACCCCCCGTGGGACAGGGAAAGAGTAAAGGAAGAGTAAAAGCAAGAGAACTTGGGGGTTGAGATTAAAAAAAGCAATTGTTTAACAAGTGAAGGATAAGTGGAAGACGAGAGAAAGGAAAGAAAACAAGTGAGGTAAAGGCAATCATTCTCCACCTCCCACAGGCAGACTGATGGCCAGCCAGTTCCCAAGCAAAAGACAGCTAACCTCCCTAAACCCCCCTCTTTTCCCTTTTTATGGCTGAGCATGACGTTATATGGCATGGAATATCTGGTTGGTTAGTTCAGGTCATCTGCCTGGTTGTGTCCTCTCCCAACCTGTTGCGCACCCTCCAATCTTCATTGCGGTGGGTAGTGAGAAAGAGAGAAGGCCTTGATGTTGTGCGGACACTGTTCAGCAATAGCTAGAACGTTAGTGTGTTATCAGCATAGCTTTGGTCACAAATCTAAAACACAGCACCATATGAGCTGCTGTGAAGAAAGTTAACTCTATCCTAGCCAGGCCCAGTACAGTTATTTAGCAGGATGACCTAGGAAGCATTTGAGACTTAAACTATAAAAAGCTATAGATAGCATCTGAATAACAAAATATTTGTCAGGAAGGAAGAAGACAGTCTTTTGTAGATATCCTTAGTGCTTTTGAACACATTTTATAGTTCTCATGGTGGGAGAGATGATGTATATTTCTAACTCAGACTGACAAGGGAATCCACACATCAAAGATATTCAAGGTACATATTTAAGCAGTGTGTCCCACTGTAGTTGCTCAAGACTTGAAAAATAAGAATTTAGGTTTATCTTGGACACAAATTTGTACTTAGGTCAGTAAGTGTCCTGTTTCATTCCTTTTACTGCAGAAAACAGACTACTTATACAGTTGTGTGCATTGCATAATGCTCAACTTTCTCAAACTACAGTGTTTATTTTCTTGTGCAGGAGTCTTTCGGATGTTTTGGCTAAATGTCTTAAGTTTCCACCTACTCCTGTCTAACATAATGCATTCCTTTTATAGAGAAATGAGATCTGAAAGATCATATTTGGCATTAGTCTCTAGTGAAACTGAAATTTTTGCTGGGATCTACTGAGAGTTTTGCAGATTTACTAGCAGTGCTGTTTTGGGAATAGAGCAAAAAGGTTGCTGTTATTTTTGTTGACATGGAGTCTGTAGGGATGTAACCAGTCTAGCATTCCTCATGTGAGCAGTTTTCTTTCCATAACAATGTTTGAATATTGCGTGAAAACCTTATTCTTTCCTCATCTCTGCTCACGTCATTAGTGAAATGAGTCACTGACTCCACTGTGAAGCAAAGAGTTCACTTGAATGCTTATAAAGTGTGGAAGTACTTTAGACAGAGTAGAAGGTACGTATAGTATCTAACCATCCTGGGTTTGGGAGGTGTGAGGAAGGGACTAGAAAAAAGAATGGAAATTTGGCATTTTCATATGAGCAGTTTCTGCCTGTGCAGTGGTCATCACAACCTAACCAAAGATAATGAAACATCCATGGGATTATAATGCAATCTTTGTGGCTTCAAGACTAAGAGGTGTAATAGAGCAGTAGACCAGAGGACCACTTCAGTTCTTAATAGTGTCCACATGCTTCCAGCACATTTTTCATTAGATAACGTAGTGATGGAATTTTCTCACATAGGAATGCTTACAGGAGTTAGAAGGGGTGACACTTTGTCCTCCCGGAGTTATCAATGCACTGTGGACACTGGTGGTATCCTTTATTTGACATCTTCTCTCCTAGTTATTGGGAGATTGTGGTACTTGTGTGTGTCTGGAATAAGAGTAGTTTACAAGTACACTTCTAACCATGCTGCAAAGAGTGCAATGATGGAGATGTTATCTTAAAACCTCGCTGCAGAGTATAATACATGTGCGTGCTTGAACCTGTAATAACATTCTTTTATTTACAACCAAAAATACTTTCAGTTAATTACAAATATAAAGTGAGACAGTATTTCTGTTTCAGCGATTATTAATATTAGCTGCTGCTTTGGAAATGAGCGTAACTGTGCATTTTTGTTTCCTTTTTAGTAATGAATGTGTAGCTGTAAAACACTCTCTCAGTACTAGATGTGTATTAACCAACAACCTCTTCATCACAGCAGAGGTAAAAGTACATTCAATTACATCAGAGAGACATAAAAATAACTTGTTTCAGGAAGTCATGGAGGTATTGTGTGGGATTAGGCTGTGTAAACAGTGATATTCACATTCATGAGATGTTTGTTAATATGAAAAAGAAAGATGAATTGATGGGTGTGATTCTTTGTCATCTTAAGTGGTCATTTACTCTTGCTTGAAACTGCATGCCAAAATGCAATTAAAACACGATGTTCTATTTCACTCCCATTTTGCAAGTGTATAAAATTATTTATCTATAAATACACAGACGCATACTATATAAGGTATGAAATTCTGAAGAATCCAGCTTTTTATCTTCAAATATTTTAGCTCGCAAAATGTTATACTTGCCTCCATATGCTGAAAATTTGAGACTTACCTTTTAATTCCTTACCAATCCTGTTCTAAAACTAACTGCAGATATCTTGATTATTTTCAGGAGCTAGTATCAATAGCAATATGAGGCAATATGTAGGTTAAGTGTTCAATATGGCTATTTTTTTCAAAATAAAATCTCTCACCTCAGAGATTAGGTGTCTGGTTTAAATGCATGTCAAATGAACATTCAGATGAAGAATAATGTTGCGATTAACACATTGCATTGGAATTTGGTAGTTGAAAGTTTAATTCCTAAGCAGTAATGTCTCTCTGTGTGGCTGACATCAGAAATTATTAGGAAACCAGCTAGAAATATTTTACTCTTTGTGTAGAACAGGCTCAGTAATGCATCCTTTTCTTCACATAGTTTAGACTGGAGACTCTTTAGACCAGATGGACTCTCAAAGGGTATGTTTCCACTGCAGCTGAAGGTGTATTAGCTGAATGGACGTATTTGTCCTAAGTGTAATCTAGCCAGCTTTGTTAAATAGCAATAAAAATAGTGTCAGGTGTTTCAGTAAATGGGACCCAGCTTTCCCTGGACCCTTGTGTGGCTAGGTTATGCTCATGTACATTCTGTATCTTCACTTCCATAATTACTTTAAAATAAGATTAAAGAGTAGATCTGCTTTTCCCTTTCAAAAAATTTGTTTTATTTTGATCAGCTTTTGTTTTACTCCTTTACTAAATTCTGCAGTCAACCTTTAGATTTTCTTCTGATTTTTTCTCCTGTAGAAGCAAGCTTTTTCCATCCTTTATATTCCCTTGGCCCTCCCTGCCCCATAATACACAGATTCTTCCTTTACCCACAGAAGACCAGAAGGCATGCCTCTGTGGCCGCTTTGCTCAACAAAGCTGTTTTGCTGAGGAATACTAGTTGACAGTTGCCCCAGAATTCCCTAACAGGTAAATTTGTTCATCAGATTCTGACTTAAAATTTGGTGCCTCTAAGAAATGTAGCAACCCATAGAAGCAGAGAAATGCAGAAGGGGAAAGACTTGAATGAAGGGAAAGAAGGGGGAAGTTGGGACATGCAAAGCAGGTATTAACCCAGTTTAACAGGACTGTGTATTTTCCTGTTACGCACTATTCCAGGAAGCTTACTATAATGGTAAATCTGTCCTTAAATTATTTAGCATGTACGGTAACTTCTTCATAATTTAAAGTTTTTAGACATGTCATGGAGCAAACGGGAATGGACACAGAGCTGCTGTGTAATATAATGATACTAATCTGTAATGATTTTTAGGAAAACCCAGTAGCTTTTGTTTAGTTTCCATTATGGTGCTTACCACAGTGGATCCCACAGGATAATGAAGACAAGGAGGTGACAGAGCCAGTGCATGCTTGGGTGTATCCCTAGTATCCATGCTGCACACTCACAAGGGACCAATGTCATGGCCGTGAGACAAGACCCCAGCATTCACCATGGCGTACACTTCCGATAGAGTTCAGACTCAAGTGGAATTACTAACACTTCCTGTTCACAGGTAGCCTAGAACTGCATGTAGTGAGCATATTCCAAACCTATTGAGTAATGCTGGTTAGTATTTCACAGAATCCCAGAATCATTGAGTTTGGAAAGGATCTCTGGAGGTCATCTATTCCACCGCCCCTGCTTAAAGCAGGGTCAACTAGAGCAGGTTGCTCAGGACCTTATCCGGTTGGGTTTGGAAAATCTCCAAGGATGGAGACTCCACAACCTCTCTGGGCAAACAATTCCAGTATTCAACCAGCCTCACAGTAAAAACTTTTTCTTTCTGGTGTTTAAATGGAATTTCCTGTGTTTCAATATGTCCATTGCCTCTTGTCCTTTCACTGGGCACCACTGAGAAGACTCTTGCTGAGTGTTCTTTACTCCTCCCTCCATCCTCCATCAAGAATTTATAGACAATGATAAGATCTCCCCTGAGCCTTCTTTCCTGCAGGCTAAACACTCCCAGCTCTCTCAGTCTGTCCTTGTGTGATAGATGTCAATCCCCCAGTCGTCTTTGTGGCCCTTCACTAAACTCACTCCAGTATGCCCATGTCTCTCTTACTGGGGAATCCACAACTGGACACAGCATTCTAGATGTGTCTCACCACCTCGCTTGACCTGCTGGTAATACTCTTTGTAATGCAGCCCAGGTGGCTGTTGGCCTTCTTTACTGCAAGGGTGCATTGCTGGGTCATGTTTAATTTCACGTCCACCAGGACACTCAGGTCCTCTTCTGCAAACCTGCTTTCGAGCCCATCAGTCCCCAGTGTGTAGTCGTGCAGGGGCTATTCCTTGCAAGTACAAGACTTTGCATTTCCCTTTGTTGAACTTCATAAGACTCCTGTAGGCCCATTTCTCAAGCCTTTTGTGGTCCCTGTGAGTGGTGGCACAACCATCTGGTGTATTAACTACTCCTCTCAGTTTTTCATCATCTGAAAAATTGCTGAGTATGCATTCTGTCCCATCACCAGGTCATTAATGATGATGTTAAGCAGTACTGGCCCCACTGTCAACCCTTGGGGTACTCCAACAGTGACTGACCTCCAGCTGGACTTGGTGTTGCTGATCATAACCTTTTGAGACTGGCAGTTCAGCCAGTTTTCAGTCCACCTCATTGTCCATTTGTCTAGTCCAGCCCCTCTATTCAGAGCAGGGTCAACTAGACAAATTGCTAAGGATGGAGACTCTACAGCCTCACCAAGTAAACAATTCCAGCGTTTTTCCACCCTCACAGTGGATTTTTTTTCCTTATGTTTAAATGGGATTTCCCATGTTTCAATTAGTGTCCACTGCCTCTTGTCCTGTCACTGGACAATATTGAGAAGTCTCGTGCTCTGTCTTATTTACTTCCCCCGTCAGGTATTTACACACATTGATAAGAACCCCCCTGAGCAAGGCTGAACAACCTCAGTTCTCTCAGCCTCTTCTCATATGACAGATGCTCCAGTCCCTTAATCATCTTAGTGGCTCTTCAAGCACTTTGTATGATAAAATTGTAAACAGAGGGAGAAAATTATGTGGTACAGTAGCAGTTACCTTTTACTCTTTATTGTCAATATTTGCATCTTGTCTGATTAATGTTACTGTTTTCTGTGGCTTTGAAGAAGAGACACTTATCAAAGAAGTAGGGATCTTCATCATCTTTTGTCTATGCCAAATAAATTACTTGCAGTATTCTTGTAAGTGGTTACAAGTTTATTATTCTTTGGGCACTAAGTACCATTTAAATTGGCTCCTGTTTACATCAGTGCCAGTGGTTTGGACAATAACATCATTGAGAGGTCACGTTCATAGTGAGGATGTTTGCTCTAAAATTAATAATATTGACCTTGTTACTAAGTAAAAATTATGTATCTAAAGATTTGGACAGGTGGTCCTAGACTCCAGACAAACTATGGAGCTACTTTTTCCTTCGTCAAAAAAGTGACTGTATGTAATCTATCTACAGCAAAACAGTGTACTTACCATTTCTCTTCTTTATAACAATCTTTGTTATGTGGTTTTGTTAGCACCACAGTAATTGTACCAAAAGTTGTAGTTTTCAGGAATATTATTGAGTGTCTCTGTACTAAAATTCATTAGTTTGTCCTTATTGAATGAGGGACACTAACATAAACCAGGATTATTAGGAAGCAGTTTCAATACCTCACCTTGAGGGTTTTCAACTGTTCTTGCATTTTTTTACACTATTCACTGGTATTTAAAAAAAAAAGGGGGGGGGGAATTGCTTCACTGATACAAATGCGGAGAACAACAGATGCAATGAAGAAATTTGTACAATAGATTTAAAATATATCAGATAAAAGTGTGAATTGGCAGTCTGTGTTTGAAGGTATCTCTTTGATGTATTTTGTAACAATGGTTTCTCTCATGATTTTGATAAGTTGCTGTTTAGTGGAAGACATAGCCGCAAAATACATATTTTAGTTCCTGACTGATGGAGGGTTATGATGGTACCAGTGCTTCCGATAAGTTTAAAAGACACAAGGATAAAACACTAGACAGCATTCCAGATTTCTCAGCAGGAAAATGTAAATCTCCTTAATTTTATTCCTACTGAGCTGTGGCAACTAAGGTCTTGTATTTAAATGTGAATTATTAAATAGACAGCATGATGATGATAGGAGCAGGCTATGTTATATGTATCAACAAGATCTCATAAGCCAAATACCTTGTCAAAAATTCATATTCCCGTCTATGCATTTGTGATAAAGGGAAATAGTTTTAAGAGTATTATGCCTTTTATTCTTAAAAGCCTACCAAGGATATTAGATTAGGGAATGGAGTGAGATTTGCCATGTAAATTGATAGGTGAAACCTTCTAGCTTTAAGCCTCTAGAACATAAACTTATCACAGTGCTGAAGAAAATAATCACATCTAAAAAAACTCAGCAAAGTGTATACAGGTTGTAGTAATGTAGAAAGGTCAGATATTGTATGGTATCTTTAGCATAGTTTATCATTTACTTTAGAAAAACATTCCTGAAATGTATTTAACAGGCAGCTCAGTTCATTATCAATTGTGAAAAATTTTGAAAGTGAAAAGGTTTTGGGTTTGTTGTTGGGTTTTTTTAAAATGTGTTGATACTGTAAAAAAAAAAAAAAAGGCAGCTGGCAACCTCAAGCTGAGGTATTATATCTGAGATGAATCTCATCTCTTAGAATCTCTTAGTGTTTGACAGTGACTATAGGATTTGGAACTCTTGCAATACAGATTAGAAATAGCAGCGAGGTAGGAAACAATAATAAAGAATGATGCATGCTCTCTGTTGATTTTATACACCTTTATAAAATATAAGGAGGTGATTTACATATATGTCTACACTGCTGCATGGACTTACATACTAAGCCTGATACAAGTGAATAGTCACCCACTTTAATGAGCTGGACTGTAGATTTGCGTGGACTTGTGGGCATGCATAGTGAAGCATGAATAGTAGTTTTTATAGAATCAGGGCCTAAATATGAAATATAAACATAGTCCCCTTGCCATTTAAGTATGGATACCCCTGCAGGAGAATGTAGTGAATTTAGCAAGAATGTAGTGAATTCAGCAAGAATGTGATTCTTGCTAAATGACAGCTTTTTGAAGAGGAAATAAAGATCTGTTTTTCTAAATATAAAGCAAGAATCTTAATAGAATGATCCAATTTGAGCATTTGTCAGACCTTTTCAGTAAGTGCCATTAGATATTTAAGGACCAAAACAGACATTATTTTGTTTTATTCAAACAACTGCATCTCTGGAAGGGCTTTGCCTGTACTAGTGTGCTTAAGAACTGATTTCTTAGACTCAAAAGCATGTAATCTCCTGAAGTATTACCTACATTTCTTACCATCATTTTCTTCCTACAGAATTTTCTAGCAAAGTAGTTTATGATCCTGTCTAGTTGATGAGACTGGACAAGTTAGTAATGTGACAATGAACTTCTGCAGACAGTACAGCTTTTTAAAAGCAGGATTGTGTATATTCTTTGTATTCTGAGAGGGACTCAGCCCTGCTCTGTCCAGAGCCTAAAAAGAGAGTCCAAACTGCCATAGCCTACTAAGCTAAAAGCCACGTGATCTCATTAGCACGGAGCTGAACCCAGACTTCCAAGCATTACAAAAAGGTAGCTCGAGACGCAGGGATGGTAAACATAGTCTCACAGCTTTTGGTTGATTTTATGCTCAATCTGATTAAATGCACATCAACCCAGAATATGCTGTTTACATGCAGGCAGAGTCTGAAGGCCATGATTTTGTAATTGCAAAAAAAAATTCAAACTTTTTTTTGCATGCTTGAGAGTTGTTTTATACGTCTTTTCTTTACAAAACTCAGCGATGATAATTGCAGACACAGGCACCACTCATGCAAACTTTTCTGATTTACTGCAGTCATGGGACTAAAGTTGGGAAACCAGCACTGTCAACTTCCTAAGCTAATGTGACTGCAGAACTGGCATGTGATGCCAAGTTATGGGCTGAGGAGTGATTGTACACTTGAGAATAGCTTCTGGCTAGAATCCTGAGCTTGTCTCTCCCTAAAACTGGCATATTATTCAAATGAAGAATCAATTAAAAGTATCCATTTTGCTTAATCTTTTTCCATTAGTATATTGGATAAAAATTGCTAATATTTCAAGATAATGCTTTCAGTAAAATGTTATTTGGAGTGACTCTCTTTTGTTAATGTGAACTGTTACAGATGTCCAAAACACGTAAAGAACTTCTATTTTTGCTTATTCTTAGGGAAAGGCGGAGATAATGTCTTTTATCTAACTCAGTAGGCCAAATGCAGCTGTGACTATGGTCATATGGTTGGATGGACTGGATCACATGGAACACGTTGCTGCACAGAGTTTGACTCTATATATATGTGTCATGGTTTAACCCCAGTCAGGAGCTAAGCACCACGCAGCCGCTCCCTCACTCCCCCCCGCTCCCAGTGGGATGGGGAGGAGAATCGGGAAAGAAGGTAGAACTCATGGGTTGCGATAACAGCAGTTTAATAACTAAAGTAAAATATAATGCTAACAATAATAATAATGAAATACAATAACAATAATAGTAATGAAAAGGAATATAACAAAAAAAAAAAGAGGGAAAAAAAAAGAAAAAAACAGTGATGCACAATGCAATTGCTCACCACCCGCTGACCAATGCCTGAGCAGCAATCCGCACTTCCCGGCCAACTCCCCCCAGTTTATATACTGGGCATGATGTTCCATGGTATGGAATACCCCTTTGGCTAGTTCAGGTCAGCTGCCCCGGCTCTGCTCCCTCCCAGCTTCTTGCACACCTGCTTGCTGGCAGAGCATGGGAAACTGAAAATCCTTAACTTAGGATAAGCGCTACTTAGCAACAACTAAAACATCAGAGTGTTATCAACAGTATTCTCACACTAAATCCAAAACACAGCACTGTACCAGCTACTAAGAAGAGAGTTAACTCTGTCCCAGCTGAAACCAGGACAATATGCTAAATTGCTGTCAAAAAAGATCATATGAGGATGTGAAGCTAAGGTTGGAGTAACTTGGTCTGCCCCCTTTTTTCTCTTAATTTATCCAGAAAAAACATTCTCTATTTTACAAGTTAAAAATGAAGTTCACAAGTATCTATAGTAGGTTTCCTCCAATGAAGCCTACTGTTTTAATTGGCAGAGAAAGTGATGGTTCCCATGAATGAGAGTCTTCCCATGCAGTTCAAATGAAATGGAGTCCATCCAACATTGTGTTATTAAGTTAAAGGTTTTATTCTTGAGAGAGCTGGAAACAGAACTCCTGTTGAAAATCTGTTGAAGTAGGGTAGTTAACTCCCTAAGACATTGTGAATGTCATTAATTTGTCTTGTAAAAGATGAGGCAATTTGCTTGCTACTTTTCTATTTCCTTTCAAGCTTCTTTGTTTGCTGGTTCTGCCATCATAACGGACATGAGTAGATTTCTTGAGGATTGCTTTTGCTGAGCTTATTGGAGTTTTAAATTTGTTTTGAGTTAAGATCTAGTAGCAAGTCTTGTTTTTAATTTGCAGTGCAAGTTGATTGCATAATTGTGAAGCTGTTTGACATGTGTGATACAATTTGATTTGCATTCCTGCCAGTTTTCAACTGTAAGAAACAAAATCTGTTAGTAACAATTTTAGCGGGAGTCATTGGAGGGTTCTTAGTTTGTTTTCCATATCCCAGAGACTGAAAGATGACACTCATAAAACTATTTGAACACTTCACATTATTGTTGAGCTGAGCTGTATATGTTGATGTAAGTGGCTTTGATATTTTCAGGGGAAAAAAGAGTGAAAAAAATATGTTATATATAATATATACTTATATATATATATATGAAATGCAGTATAGAATGGAAGAAGCAATATAATGCTGACAGAAACAAGGATTTTAAAAAAAAAGTAATCGAATTATAGCAAATAGACATTAGGATGTCTTGTGGAAAAGCACAGACTTCATTGAGATCTGATTAGAAAACTTGAAACCTATGATTATACTGGTATAGAGGTACTTTTCCCCTGGAAGTATACATACATAGAGCTGGCAAAGTGTTTGCCCCATGACTAACAGATCCTGGAAATCTATGGAGGAGACATAGTCTTGCCCATGCAGACAATAGCTATATTCAGGCTGGCCTGTGCATGTTACACCACTGGAGTTTTTCTGATAACGTGGCTCTGATTGTCACTGATTGATTTATTTTTTTCCATTGTGCAGTAGCAGGAAGACTTGAAATAGAATTAATTGCCAAGTAGATTTTCTCTGGAAAAGCCACAGAATAAGCAGGTGATACTATCTGCAGAGAACAGAGTAAAAGGAAACTGAACTGGCAGAAGCATATAATCAGATAGCAATACAGATGAAGTAGTTAAGAAGTATCAGAGATTATACAATAATAGAAATGGCAAGACAGGTGTGATTTCCATGAGTTCAGAGAAAGTCTAACAAACTATGCAGTGGAAGTGAAATATCTGGCTAGAGACCAAAAAAGTAATTCTGAAGATGCAAGATCTTTGTGGTGCGTGGAGAGCAGCTGATTTAGAACCAAGGTGGATTGATTCAAATTATGCATCTTCTTTAAGCTGTTACCAAAATGTGTGACCATTACTTGTTCTAAGTACTTATACAGAATTACTATAAATTTATATAAAACATAGGACTGTAAAAGACTACTTTGGTCATTCTTTGTGGTTCCCCACAATTGCAGGCAACTGTGAAATAATGCCTACTCCAGTTCAGCCTACAGAACATACCACGAACCACAAAACGTATTTTTTCTATACCCTATTAAAAACTAAAGGCAGTGTAGTACAGGACACCAAAGTGCGTGGAAACTACAGTGTTTCCATAAGACAAAGCCCGGAGAGGTTGAGGATACCACCAGTATTTTAGTTGCCTACAGATGCTAACTCCACCGCAGATCATTGTTTTGAAACCAAGCACATAGGTAAATGGATGTACAGAAGCCTCTTGATTGCACATCCTGTATACTTCCTGCTGTTGCATCATTCCCTGTGAGCAATCTCTGATGGCTCAAAGACAAACCCCTCTTTACCATGTCACCAAAAATCAATTACATATGAAGAAAAGAAAAAAAATTGTTGTGGCACAATGCAAGGCTCTATACCATAATGAAGAATTTTTGCCTTTGAAGCCAAAATAATGTCAATTAGGTCATTCTCACATGAAGAATCAGCTTGGCTACACAGCAGCTTATACTGTACCTTTACTGTGCTTAAAAAAAACCCAAACAAACCAGAAAGCAACAGCTGATCAGCGTTCGCACAGTTGGACACTAAAGTAACTGAGTAGAGAATTTGGTTACTAATATTTTAGAAGTTTGTCCCACTTTCTCTGGGAAGTTTCCGGAGATTTTTGTGTCTGATGCATACAATCATGCCTATTAAAACTATTCTTCAAAAGAAAAATACAAAATAGTGACAAAATAATCAAGGCAACACAAGGAAAATACTTTTTAAAAATATGCCCATCACACTTAATACTTAAAACTACAGCTGCTTTCAGCTGAATAGTTTGAATTCTGCTGTGACAGACTGGTATTTTTAAATTTGCAATACTCCTGAAGACTGTAACCACAGTTCTTAAATCTGTTATTCACAGGGAGGTATGTCAAGCTGGTCACAAGATCTTCCCTCAGTATGTTTAATGGTCAGCTAATAATATATTCAAAACCAGGTATTTTTTCACTTCAACCTCTGCATACAAGTGGCTAAAGTTAAATTGTCTCCTTCACAGTTGTGATTTCCGCCCCCCCCCCCCCCTTGCAGTGGCAATCTCCCTCTCCCACTGCTAGGGCCTTGTTCCTTACTTGTTCGTCTAGCTGGGAAGAGACAGGGTGTGCTATGGCTGATCAGTATTTTAGTGTGCCAAGGAGATGTTTAACAATACAGGTCTGTTCATCTTTCCCTTGGTAGAGTCACTAATTTGATTCCCTTGCCTTTACTAGCAGCCAATTATTATAAAACCTGTAGGAACTTACTTTACGATTTCTCTTACTTTTTAAAATTTGTTTGAAATTAGTTCAACAAAATTGGAACACTTTGTGACACAATTTTACCTTACTCTTGAAACATACCTTGAATGCATTTGTCTTGTTTACTTATTTGTCAATGGCATAATAATACAGATGTTAGCATTTTGCAACCTGATTTGCTACTTTACTTTAGACTATAAAAGAAGAGTAAGCATAAAGAAAGAAATGCTATATATATCCCAGAAGTGCTATTATGCGCTAATATACAACATCTTATATAGAGCTCAGTAGGGATGAAGAAAAGCCCTCACAGTAGAAACGCAAAACCTCATTGCTGATCATTTTCACAAATAAGTGATGGGGATAAGAATAGCCTAATTCCTATCGTTTTCTATCAAATCAAAGACAGTCTTCACACTGAGCAGAGTAATACTGTTTATACGATAAACAATGTTACTACTCTTTGCCTAAAAAGCAAAGAAATATGACTCATGATCCCAAGATAATGGCAAAGACAGTGATAATGACAGTAAGAATTAAGTTTACTTGCTGCTAGTAAATTATTCATATGTATGGGAAAGTACACAAGATGCAGCAAGGAAAATTCCAACTGGATCTAAGGAAAAAAATCCACAATGAGGATTGCCAAGGGTTGAGACAGGTTGCCCAGAGAGGCTGTAGAATTGCCATCCTTGGATATATTCAGACTTTATTTGGATAAAGCCCTGAGCAATCTGATTTAACTTTAATGTTAGACCTGCTTTGAGCAGGGGCATTGGACCAGATGGTGTCCAAAGGTCCCTCCAACCCAGTTAGTGTATGGTTCTATTCTAGATACTGTTCTAGTGGATCAGGAATTTAATACTGGACACAAAAGATCCAAAAGCGGTTATATTTGGTCTATTTTTCATACCTGAGTAAATATGCAGTAATTTCAAGTAAGTTGCCAGCAGTTTGAGGGAGGTCACCTTCCTCTCTGTTCAGCACTGATGAGGCGACATCTGGAGTGCTGTGTCCAGTTCTGGGCTTCTCAGTACAGGAAAGATAGGAAGCGAGTCCAGCACAGGGCCACAAAGATGATTAAAGGACTGGAGCGTCGTTCATGTGAGGAGAGGCTGAGAGTGCAGGGACTGCTCAGCTGGGAGAAAAGAAGGCTCGGGGGGATCTTATCAGCATGTATAAATACTTGATGGGAGAGAATCAAGATGAGGAAGTCAAACTGTTCTCAGTAGTGCCCACTGAAAGGACAAGAGGTAATGGGCACAAATTGAAACACATGAAATCCCATCTGATCACAAGAAAACATTTTTTTTACTATGAGGGTGGTCAAGCTGGAACAGATTGCCCAGATAGGTGGTGCAGTCCCCATCTGTGGAGATATTCAAAACCCAACTGGATACAGTCCTGGACAACCTGCTCTAGCTGACCCTGCTTGAACAGAGTGGTTGGACTAGATGATCTCAAGAGGTCTCTTCCAACCTAAGCAAGTTTTCAACATTTTAAAAGTCATAAAATGGCATTTCCATCAGATGTCTAGAGACTTGGTATTCAGTGAAGGTGAATGCTGTGGCTTCCCTCTAAATATCATTCAGATTGCTCCACAATGTCTATTAAGAAAAGTAGGGATTTCTTTTTCATTATTTTCCCAGTCCAGTTGTGTCCCAGTAATTCTTCCATCTACAAAATACAAGTAACTCTTAGGATAACTGGAGGGTAATTGGAGACTTGCCTAGAAACAGACTCCATTGTAGCTCTATAGGGATGTAAGGTTGTACTCATGTGGATCTACTTGCAGAATTAGAATTATTCACTCATTTCAAATGTTACCAAGAACTTGGCTGTATTGACCAATGTTTATTTCCTCTCTGGAATTTACTTGAGAACTGACATCAAACACTGGTATTTTTCAAAAATGTTGGAGCTGCATTAATGAGTAAAATTAATGAAATGCTTGGAGTTCACAAGTTCTTTTGTGTCCTGGCTGTTCCTTTAAAAAGATAAATTTTCTTTGTATTAAATGTAAAGAATTACTCTGTTTCACATTAGGATGATCCAGTAGTTCTTCAGGGATTTCAGCAAACTACTCCTCTACTTTGACAATGCTTAGAAAGCAGTCTCTATTTTCTGTGTGTTAGACGAGCTCATATATGTAAAAAAGGACTTAGTTTTAAATAAAGTAAGTACTGTGTTAGAGGACACTTTGAGAACTGCTGAGTGCAAGTCAGTCGATAGGAAAGTCAGAAGTTTAAGAAACACGGAAAAATGAGAGCAGCTGTATTTTCATCACTGAGTTGAGGGCTATAATCACCCTCTCTGTAATACCATATTTGCTGTCACTAATACATGATATATATTTACTCTGACTAGCTCAGTTTGTTTTGTTAATTCTCTTTCTCTCATAATATGAAAATGACCACCTTGTTTGATTCAAACACTATTCCTCTGTTACCTTTTAACTGCTATAAGTAGATCAAAATGCTCACATCACTTACATGGCCCTATATTTTTAAATAAACCTGTTGTATGCAATGCTAGGAGTTAACTACCTTTGAAATTATAATTAATTCATAAGCATTTATTAACATAATTTGCTTCCTTGTGATATAAAGTAGGAGTAAGTATTTAAGGATCTTTGTTACAGTACTTTCCTCTGCTATGAAAAATACCAGAATGAGAGCTTCTTCTGCACTGTGTCTCTCATTTGTTCTTTATGTTGTGGTCTTGAAAGGTGCTGAATGACTCAACTTTCATCATGTTCAGTGAGAGTTAAGGGCACTCAGCATCGCATAAATACAGCTTGGTACCAGCAGGACTGAGCTCCTACATTGTGGAGAGATGAGGCAAGAATTTGTCATGTACACTGTCACTTACCTGGCATGGGACTGGTAGTCCTTAAAAGAGAGACTTCGGTATGGCTTGTGGGAATCTATACCAGTTGTGTATGTTTGCAAGTATCACAACTGTTGTGCAATTATTACTGTATGGGCTACACAGTATAATAAAGGATGTAACTCTGTGTTCTTAATGTGCTTAAATAGAACATTGTGTATCCATTATTGTGTAAACATGAGCCTAGCTGATAAATTTGTTTAGAAATTTTTTTTTTCCAATAGGGACACTTGATAAACTATGCTTTGAAATCTCACTTAGAATCCAGTTTATTTTTAAAACAAATCTTACCAGATGCAGTCATTTTGAAACAGCCAGGAGAGCATCAGCAGTTGCTTGTTTTAAATGCATGTATATAAGTTTAATAACGCTGTATCATGCTTAGTCTACATTCAAGCAGGGCCACTCTCATGCTCATTCTGAAAAATGTCAACTTCTGCTAAACTGACAGAATGTGACTACTAACTAAAATATTCCCATGAGATATATATAGTCTATGTTGTCTACTTTCTCTGTTAGAGTTTAGCGTTCTCTAACCTTTGACTCAGCAGTGTGTGCTTTATGGTATAATAATGCAAACAATGGTTAACAATAGAAGGCAAAACCATCAAAACAACTTTTTGTTAAACTATACCACATGCTGCTTCAAAAGATTTTTAGCTTTATAAACTTTTGTTCATGTTGTGGAGAAATAATCTCATACAAGATTAACATTTTATCAGGAAAAATTATGCACATTCTGTTGAATTACTCTGTCAGGTTTATCATGCATTCACCACTGCACTGTAACTTTAATTGTAAACAGTTTTTAATGCACCTGACTCAGCCTGGCAATTGAATTGATGTAAATGGAGATCTACTGGAGGGTAAATATTCCAGAAGTAGGAATAGATGGCAGGAGCAGGCCTAAGCTATTAAAGCCTTCTGCTGTTGCAGCACATACCCAAGGATGAAAGGGAGACTGCACTGGAGGGCCAATGCAAAATGGGTATTTATTTCAAATGCAGAATGGAAAAGCAAAGACCTAGCACAGTCACAGGTAATGTGCTGGTATTGCAGCTAGTATAGGAAATGCCTCCTTATATTTTTGTTGTTATTGTTAAAAGGAGTGTAGAAGAAATTTTCTAGAAATAGTGCAGTCAAAAAATACCATTAAAGCAGCTTTAGTTTTATGGGTAAATTCCTGGTAATATGGTGTATTTCTGTGAACAGGAGACCAAAAAGCAGATGCATTGAACTACGGGGACAGCTTTCACTCGTGCTTAATCGTTCTCTGGCCAACTGGTCCCGGTTAGAGGGAAGCACATGTATAACATGTATAACTGTTCACGGGATTTGGGCCTAACTTAGTCCAGTGGTTTAGTGTTTCCTCTTGAGGGATGGAAAATGGGTTTAAGTTTCATCCTTCCACGGGTAGAACCTGAAGTTACGTTGTAAGAAGCGGTGTAAGGGCCGAAGCGGGGCGAGGGACGTGCCGCTAGGAGCGGGCTGGGGCGCGGGCCGCGCTGCGGCCGCTCCTGCGCTTACCTGTGGCCGGCAGCGCCTCCGCTCCGCTCCCGCCTGCCCCCCACCTCACCTCCACGGCCACCCGCCCCCAATCCCCTCCGCCCGCCCCGGTGCCCGGCCGGCGGGGCCGCTCAGGGGCTCCCGGCGGCGCCCGCCCCGGAGCGGCGCTGCGGGCCGCGGCGCAGCAGGGCTCGGCCGGGGAGCAGCGCCTGCGCGCCCGTCCCGCCCGCCCTGGGACCGGCCGCGGCGGCCTGGCGGGGAGGGAAGGAGGGAGGGCTCGAAGGCGGTGGGAGGCGCACGCCGTTTCCCTTTCTCTTTCGCTGGGCGGCCGCCCGCCCGAGGCCGCTGGGCTGCGCCAGGTACGGCGGGGGCGGGAGGCGCCGCAGGTGCGGGGAGGGAAGGGACGGGAGTCGGGCGAGCGGGGTGGGGGGGGAGAGCCCGGCCGCCGCCGAGCTGCCCCGCCAGCCGCCCTCTCCTGCCGGCGGGCTCCCGCGGCGCTGGGGCGGCGGGGAGGGCTCCTCCCCGCGGGGGCCCTCCGAGGCCTGCGGACCGCGGCGCGCCTCGGCGGGGGTGCGCCGGGCGGGCAGCGGGGCGCCCGCGGAGCCCGCCGGGGCTGGCCAGCGGCCCCTGCACCTGTCAGCGCGGGCCCGCGGCGGGCGGCAACTTGTCCCGCTGGCGGCCGGAGCCCGGCGGGGGCAGGGGCGCTGCCTCGGACCTCGGCTGCCGAGCGCCGGGCACACAGCTGCTGTTATGTAAATAATAACCCTGCCAAGTTTATGGCAACACTTGTCCTCCGGGGCATCGTCACTGGGCTGCCAGGTTTACACACCTCTCTCTTTCCACGTGTGTTACAGGTAGGAAAATGACTCGCCTGGCACAGGAGCAGGAGTTAGGAGCCGTGTCCCTGTGAGACCTCCAGAATTAAGAGCAAATGCCTGGAGAAGTCCAGTTGCACAGAGCAGCGCCGCAGCTCTTGTGAACCACGGGCATCGACGCCTCTCAGACTTGCTCCTCTGGCCCCGAGCACTCTGCCAGCATTTCCTACCCCACGAATGGCTACTCAGAGGAAGCACTTGGTGAAAGATTTCAATCCTCATATCACCTGCTATATCTGTAAAGGCTATCTCATCAAGCCAACTACAGTAACTGAGTGCCTCCATACCTGTAAGTAGTACTTTGCAAAATATTCCCTCCTTCGTAAGTGATACTTCCTTGAAGTGTTACGTGTTTAATATGATCTCTGTGCCAGTTTTTGTTACTAATGAAGTGTTGCATGAAATGCTATGCAGTTTCTGGTGGGGTTTCCTGGACACTGCTCTGCCATCTGGACCATCTTGAGGGCATGTCAACTCTGCTTAACACCTTGCAGAGTAAAGATAGCCCTTTTCTTTCCCCTAAGCTAGTGGTGATTGTGCTGGCTTTAGCAGCAAACATGTATCACCGTGGCCTGGCTGATCACAAGTAAGATCATTAGTTCGGGTGTGGTATTTTGATAATATAACTATGCTTTTGAAACTTAAGCTGATGTATCTGTTGGCAGTGTGCATGATGGATACACCAGTTTGGTCAGTACTGGCTCACGTCTCTCTGTAATGTGTTCCATGGCACAGTGCATAGAGATACTTGAAAGATGGCAAAATATTTATTTAGGGAGTAGATCTTTTTGAATGAAACTGGCTCAGGAAAAATTATTCAGGTTGTCTTATGCTCCTAATACTTCTAAAACATTGGTGTGTATGAATTATATTAAATGTATGAATGGTCCTATCAAACTTAGTCGTCTTACTTCCACAAGCTAAATTACTTACACACTTGATTTTTTTTTACATTTATTACTGAATAGAAGATAGTTTGCTTGGACCTTCTTGAGAATTTGGCATCTTTCCAAATAAAATTTGAATTCTTCTAAAAGAAGAGTAAGGGGAACTATGTTTTCTGGTAGATGTCCCATTTTTAACCCTTTAATAAATATCACTTAAAAGCCTTGTCTTAGCATTTCCTTTCATTTCTGTGCAGTGTTGTTCTTGCAGTTGTTATCGTCTTCACAGTTAATTTTTATGTTATAGTGTTATGTCCCTAGTATATCAAGCACATAGAGAATTAAAACATACCATTCCTATATGTTGTTCATAGTACAAAGATAATATCGTTTACCATTATAATAATATTATTTTTAGTTTAGTTTTTGAGAAAAAATAATGTTGAACTGACTTTTCCCAAGTCTAATACCAGCTAAGGATTATAATGTGTTTTGTGGTATTATTCTTCTGTTTTGCGTTACTTGGTAAAGGAATTTAAGTTGAGGAGGAGAGAAGTTAAGCAAAGTGTCCTTATAAGAACTTGACATAAAACAGGAAGGAGAGAGGTATATTAGCTATTATTAAATTATCTTTCCCTTTAAAGAAAATGGAAAAATTCCAGCATTAGTTAATTTTTTTTATGGTTGAAATTTAATGAACAGTAGTAACTTTTAAAAGGTTGGGGTGAGGGGAAAAAAGTTGCGTCAGAAATCAGCTCGGACTTAGAAAAAAAAATTGGTTTTATTATGGTATCTTTCTGTTTAGATAATTTATTTGTTTATTTACTTTCGCTCCCATTACAAAACAATAATGGCAGAAGGAGTGTTTTTTTCTCGGCAGCGTCTGTTTCTTTTGTTCACTTGTAGATTGTGAGGTCTTCACTGAGGCAGCTCTGTTACTGCCTAGTCCCCAGATTAGCGCATGTGAATTTTACTGAGCTGCCATATAATTGCGCAGGTCTCCTCACAGAAAAGCCGCCACGTGTTTGGGTCATTAAGTAGAACTGCAGGAAAGAAGGTGGTGTTTCTTTAAAGCAAAGTTTAGTTGCCAAAATATGAAGCTTACAATGATGGAAAGGAAAATGAAAAACTTCAAGTGGTGATATGGAAGTCTTGTGTCTGTAGAGGAAGAGGTGATCTGTATGTGGCAGAATTCAGGAACATACTCTGATAAATTATTTTACATTTTGGCTTTTAGAAAATATTTCAACTGGTTTTGTTTTGGTTTTTTTTTTTTGAAGTACAGGTATGGTTCTTCAGTCATATCCAAATAGTTACTACAAAATACATCGATTTTAACTGTCCTTTGGTATTTGTCTTGTACTACTAATTGCCGTAATTCAAAACAGTGTTGCACAAATGATCAAAATCTGCAGATATTAACAGTTTAAGAAGCAGCATAAATTCGTTAGAGTACTCTGGACAGGATGAAAAGCATGTATCGACATAGATGTTCTCCAGTGATCGCAGAGGAACTAATGTGATCAGTAGTAACCAAATCAGTTAGCGGTGAATTCACATCTTCTGTGTTGCTGAAAAATGTTAAGTAGTAAAGTTCTGCTCTGAGAAATGTGTGCCTTTTTAATAAGAGATGTTTCTGATGGGGTTTTTGGAAATGTTGGACAGACAGCTCCACCATTTACTGCAAAGAGTAAGTGCAACTTGGGCACCAGCAGTACAAACTTTACTATCTCTATTGGGAAGGAAATGCTTATATTACTGCAAAATAATTAATTGTTCTGCAAATTCAATACTTCGTTTCTTTTTTGCTACTTGCAATAGAATGGTTGTGTCTTATGGACTGAGACCTTTTTTTCTAGTCTGTTACACAGTTGTCAAGGATGTTTAAGGACTACTGGTAGAAGGAAGCTAGATGTGAGTTAAAGGGTATGTGCCATCATCTGTCTCCTGAGTCACTCTGTTGTTTAGTACAGTGTGCGCTTACAAAACTTGGAAAATAAACTTTCCTCAGGAACATTCTTTAGTGTCCTAAAAAATATCAGACTGTTTACACAGTCATAGAAATGTTGGTTGGAAGGGACAACTGGAGGTTGTCTAGGCCTGCTTCATGCAGGTTAGTCGCCAACACTATACCAGGTCAAGCCATGGCTCTGTATAGTTGAGTTGTGAATTTCCAAGCATGGAGTCTCCACAGCCTCTCTCAATAACCATTTCCAGTGCTACGCTATTTACCTAGCAAAGAAGTTTTTCTGAATGTCCTACCAAACAACAACTTGTGACCATTGCTCCTTCTGATACTATTTGCCACTACCAAGAAGAGCTGGACTCTGTCACTGCTGTAACTGCTATTCAAATGATATAGGCTGTTATTAGATCACCTACTAGCCTCAAACATGATTTGCTTTTGGTAAATTGATGTTGCCTATTCCTGGTTACGTTTTTGTCCCTCATGTAGTTGGAAATGGATTCCAAGGGACATGGCATAATCTGCCATCTTTCCAGGGAGCTAAGGGAGACTATTTAGCTGTAGTTACATGGGTCATCCTTCCCATCTTTCTTAAAGGTGGGCATAACACACTGCCCTTTTCCAGTCATCAGGCACCTCCCATAATCACCATGATTATGGTGATAAGGTTTCAGCTTAGTGGATCCTACCTGGCCTATAGATTTGAATACATGCAGCTTTTCTCAGTAGGCCCTAACCTGCTGCTCCCTGGCTGCTGGCTGTCCCTCTCCTTCTCCAATCATGCTGGTATGCATGGAGATCTGGGATCAGGCTCTGCCTTTGAAGACCAAGGTGAAAAATATATTGAGGACTTCAAACCTTTCTATATAATCTATTCCTAAGTTGTTTCCCTCATTCATTAACAGACCCACATTTTGTCTGAACTTCCTTCAGCTACTAGCCTACTTGCAGAATCCCCTCATGTCCCTCATCAGTTTTAGCTATGACTGGGCTTTGGCCTTTCTAATTTTGTCCCTAAGTGCCAGAACAATGATTTTATATCCTTTTGCTTCCCATCCTTGTTTCCACTTCTAATATGCTCTATTTTTGCATATTAATTAGGAAGCTTGTGCACCAAGCAGTTCTTGTGCACTAAGCAGTTCTTCTGACAAAATTCCCTGTACAATGGGCTGGTTAGGTCTCAAGGTCTAAATAAATTTTCTTTAAAAAAAACCAGTCAGCTCTCCTAAGTACCTTTCTTTCTAATGATAGCCTCCTTGGGAAATCTGACTAGCAGTTGCTTAAACAAGCTGAAGTCCCATCTCCTGAAGTTCAGAATCCTAACTCCGCTGTTTAACTTTGTATCCTTCTTCGAGATCCTGAACCCAGTCATCATGTGGTCACTGCAAGGCAAGCTGCCATCTGCGGCTGTAGTCATCACCAGTTTTTCCCTGTTTATGAACAGCAGATCAAGTGGCGCATTACTCCTAGTTGGTCTCTCTAGTATTTGCCTTAAGAAATTGTCAACCAATGCAGTCTAGGAACTTTCAGAAACGTCTTTCCATGCAGGAAAATGACCAGAGATGTAATTTTCAATATCAAACCAATAATCTTGCAAACAGAGTGGCTTTGGGATTTTGCTAAAAACTTATGCTCTCACCAGGAGATCCCAAAAGAACTTTACTGCAGCAAAATTTCTCACCCTCAGACAAGCAAGCTGAGCTGCTTTCAGATTCCTTCTCCTGCAGAAGCTTCAGTCAATGGCATGTAGCAGGTCTGAAAGGTTAGCAATCTGTCTTATTTTGAAATAGAAGATTTCAACCCAAAAAGTCTTTCTTGATCACCACGTACTGAAATTATCTCTCCCTTTTAACAGAAGGGAATCCAGTCTGACTGTGTCTGGTAATTGTAATTAACAGTGGAGTAGTCTCACATGTATAGTTTCTGAGAAGGGTGGTTAAGTATATTAAAGTTTTCTGTCCTGTTTTTACACAGACACTTTCCCTAAAAATAAGTGCTTTTAAAGCAGGTTTAAGATAGCTAATTAAATACTTCATTAAACATACCAGATGACTTGTTACATCTCTGTGCCGTCACTGAGATGGGTTTGATGTTCCACTAGCTGTGCGTATCCTGTGCCCCTCCTTCGCTCACTGGATCAGAGAGCGATTAACTTTGAGAGAGGAGATCCTTGGAAGAATTCAAAGGATGAGTTCTAACAAAGAATTTGTACCACAATTAAGTAATTAAACTTTCTCTTGTAGAATATTTTGTTTAAAAAATGCAATATGAAGTTTTATTTAGGTACCTTGTTAATCAGCATTTAAAAATAACCTAGGAAGAGTCTTCTCATTGAACAATATGTGTGTAGATATGCATAAGATATGTACTTTTTTTGTTTGCATAAGATGACATACAGCACAGTCCTGACACTTGTATCTGTATTTTTTCAGCTGATTACAAAGATCTGAAAGAATGTGTGAACCAGATATCTCTGTATTGGAAAATGTAGCATTGTGTAGTATGTTGTGGTTGCTAGCCAATTAGCATATGTCACACAAGTACTTTTATCAGCTGTAGTAAATCATCTTATGTGAGTGTAACTTTTATTGTGGCTCATCTGAAGTGTCATAGTACAATCGTGAAATTCAGGTCCTCATTTCACTGGCATGTGTAGCACATACCTCAAAATTCTGCAAACTGTGTACATTTTGGTTAAGCTGTTTTCTTTTGCCTGTTTGCTGCCACATTGTGACCTATAGTAAAGCAAGTGAAACCATGTCATTTTGTTAATCTGTACCAGAAGCATTAAAGGTTTTTGGTTTGGGGTGGTTGTTTGGTTTTTCCCCCCCAAGGTGGTGAATTAAATATATCTGTAATTCAATTGTGTTTAAAGATTCCCTTTTTCCCCTACCCTTTTCACCCAATACTTAGACTTCATCCTGTTCTCTGAAACTTCAAAGTGACAGGCTTTGAAAAATGTTCAGCGTTTTATATTGAGAATAACAGAGGATGATTATACCTATCATATCTGAAAATACTGGTTGATGATCCTACTCCTACTAGCAGTATCACGTATCAGTTCATTATTCTTGAGTGCTAGAATTTATGTGTATTTTTTACTTTTACATTGCTATCAGTAAATCACATGTAGTTTTACATGAGAAAAAGCAAAAGTTGTTTTAGATTACTACACTGTTGATTTACAATTTCAAGAGGTTTTTCATGGTATAAGATGACCTCGTGATTTGAGCTGGCTGCACAAAGACTTGATCCAGATCTGTATGTTTGTTGGAGTAGGGAATATATCCATATAGGACTGGCTTAAGATTCTTGGTTCCTTATGATGTTTTGTCTGTATATATTCTACTCAAAGACCTCTCTTACACTGGAGATTAAGCTCTTCAGTAATCATTAGTCCCTTTCTTGGACCATGCATGGCTTCCAAGGGTGCCATCTTCTCTCAAAAAAAGATAAAAAGAGAGCACATAAATATATTCAGACTGAGGAATTCAGTTCCTTTCCATAGATTGTTTTATATTATAAATATTTCTTCAGGTTACGTTATTGTGGATTTTAGCAGGCTTTATGTTTAGCAGTGTTTAGTATTTGGGAGGTTTTGGGGAGTCAATCATCTGACATGAAATAAGTGTGTTAGTTATCTATCCTGTGGCATAGAGTTCTTCTGAACAGTAATAATTTCAGATTTCTTCTAGGTGTAAATGAAAGCCATAGCTCAGATAGATTCCTATTTGTCTTTAGCTTGGAATACAAACAAAAAGACTAGCAAAGCCAAGTTTAAAATATCTTTACAAGACATATCAATGAGCCCTTTTCAAAGCAGTCAGATCAGTGTCATCTCATCACAGACTTCGAGAACTTCCCTGATGTGAATGGAGCAGAGATCCCAAGAGCAAGTGAAGGCAATTAAATTCTCTTCAAAGAATTTCAGACATAGCTTTTTTAAAACACAGGGAAATGGTTTCTGAAGGAGGCTAGTACTAATTGCTTACAGAAAAAAAGAAACCACTCTGGTATTGATACGAAGCCACTGGTAATCCTTTTGAAGAATTTTTGTGCTAATCCTCTTAAAGTCTCCATTGCTAAATATTTCCCAAATAAGAGAAGGTTAGGGGTTAGGCTTATCGGTTCCAAAATTAATATTGACCAATACCAATTACATTTATACCACTTTTTCCAATTTTTTAATTCTTTATCAATCATTTAAAATTGGTGTCAAGTTAGAAAGACTGACTGCATAGAGATGCTGCTGTTTCTACCGGACAGGAGGCTTACAAAAAAAAGTAATTAAAGACCAACCCCTTTCTTTATTACAGAAGTTAGCAGAAGAGGAACTCCATCTCACTTGCAGTTGTCCATTGAAAAAGAGTTATCCCTAAGCTCAGTTTCTGTGAAGTCAAGTCAGAAAAGGTCTAGAGTAAACCAAACCCTTATGTTACTTACCTCAGCTACTTTCAGCTGAATTTCCATATGGCCGTTATTCACAACTGTGTTAGACTTCACAATTTCATCATCATACTAGCTTCTCAGCCTTTTTCCCCCCCCACTCTTTAAATTGAGGTTCTCCAACTAATGGAATTTCTGAAATAGCAGACAATTCTTAACCTTATGGTTCTCATGAGTATTGTCATCACCCGCCACTAATCTGTACACTTTTTCCTGACAGAAGTAGTGTATCATCTTCACTTCAGCACAATATATATACCAGGATTATGAGATATCAGGTGCTGCAGTTAAAGAGCTCAATTGACAGTAGCATATTTCACGGATTCCTTGAGAAGCTTGGGCAGAATATGGTTATTTTTATTCTCATTGAAGTCATCCAAGAAGTGCTTATTCTAGGACTCATTTCAGACTTTTACTAATTTGACATCAGATTTAATAGGTTAATCCTATTTAGTCCTTTGGTTTACTTCACACAGACCTAGTATCTCTACATTTGATTGCTTTGATGCTCTCTACTTCAATAATATAGAAGAATCATGCCCCAAAAATGTCCTGATTTTTTTTTGATAAATAGGAAGAAGACATCTCCTCCATTAATGAATGGGGAAGATGTGATTTTCAACAACGTTAACTACTTCCATTCATGGCAATATTTCATTTTCTAGACTATCTTCTTTCTAAAAATCTCTGGGTTGCTTAAATAAATTTAAATGCAGTTTAGCCACTATGTCTGCATACAGTCTTCTGTTTGAAATATTTTTAATTTTTTACAGTGATTACAATACATATTACTATCAATTAAAGAGCCTTCTCCATCATGGTTTTGTGCCACATTGTCTTCTGGTTTGATTTTCCTGTCATGTGTTTAGAGTAGGACATTTTTATGATTGGCTCATTTTTCACCTCTCAAGAAGAGCAAGATAAATGAATGACATACCAGGATGGCCTATTTCAGAAAGAAAAGCTCACTTCATCCTAGCTTTCTCATGAACACTATCAGAATTTCGTATTAATTAGTGTTATTGGCTGTTGGGTTTTTTCAATTCAAATGTCATGGCGTGCTCATCATTTAGCTGGAGCCATTTTTTTTGGACAATCTTCAGGACTCCTGGTAGTATCAAAAAAGTAAAGGTACAGTAATTAGAGTTTGAAGATAAGCAAGAACATTTTTGGAGAATATTACATTGTGTTGTTTGGCCAGCTAATCAAATTCTGTGTGTGCACTTGAATGGTGTTGGTGGCTGCTTGCAAGTAATTCAGGTCTGGACACCTGTAGGGTTTCTGTTTGTTCCTTAGTACATGTTTTTACAGAGCATTATGTCTTATGGCAATGCCTGTTCAGAAAGTGTAACTTTGGGAAAGTGATACTGCTTCTTCATCTGTGACTCTGAGACCCACTTGTGACACTTCCTGACCTCAGGGGACCAAGCATGCACCCTGTTATCTAGCTACAGGTGAGAGGGCTTTTAGTTTATTACATGTTACTATACAACACCCCTTCCTCTCCAGGGCTGTGTGCCTGAAATGAGGGTACGCTCATTTGAAGGTGCTGGAAGTTGTGTTTAGAATCAGGACATTCATTTAAGCAGAGCACTGCAGAGCAGATTCATGACACCTTTTGGTGAGCAACGTAATGTTCTTATCTATTTACTCTAAAATCTTACAAAACTTAAACCATTTTAAGGTAAAGTGCAAAAAAAAAAATTGTGATATCTAAAGCAAACAACACAGTTCAAAATGTCTATAATAGATGTAGGTGAAGAAATGAAAAAATTTCCACATCTATTTAATCTTGGCATAGCTAGTTGGAATCAGAAAGCTCTAACCCTTATCCAGCTAGTGCATTAATTTAATAACAGAATGGTGACTGATATTTCTGGAGAGGTGATTTTTGTGTATATTTTGCTGTCTGTGCCTCTTCGCTCTTGTATCATTGTGTGTATGTGGCTGGGTTTTGATTAGTGAAGCAACTGAACTATGCTTTCAGTTGCTCCCTGTGCTTCTTTGTATTTCAGGTGGGTGACAGAAGGAAAGATAGTTCAGATAGTTCCGGGAGCTGGGATGGCTGAGGAGCTACTGACCAGCTAAAGAATTCCACCTTGTGATGTTTGCCCCTGGGTTGAGCATGTGCAGATGCTACATCTTAAGAAAAACTTTGAGCTGAGAAACTTCATATCTTTTCAATTTCAAGGATAACTTCTGTTATTTTCAGTTCTAGAGGAGATTCTCAGTGATATTAATGAGGAGAGATTATAGAAATCTTAACTACATATATTTTAAAAGTTATTTGGACTTGTGCTTTAATTTAAGCGTGTTCTTAAATGCTTTGTTGGGCTGGCATGAGGGCTTCTATGTGGGTGATGAAATTCTTTGTATTCTGTAAGTGTAGTAGCAAAATGTTTAGGTTTAGGAGTATTAGTTATAAAAAAGTATATAGAAAAGTGAAGAAATGTTATAGGTACAGAACATCACATTTGCTGCTCTGTACTAGACTTCTTGCCCTGTGGAAGTGTTAGGGAATGCACATGCAAAAATCAGTTTAGTAATTTAACAAATTATAAAAGATCTGTGATACAAGAAGAGTTCTGTGATTACAGGTTCTTGCATCTGTATGCCAGCGCTAAATACCTCACAACTTGAGGTTAAGAAAAAATTAACTCGTATCTTGAGGGCCGAATGGTGCTCTCATAGCATCAGTGTTCTCGGCTGTTTTGGAGTCCCCATGTGCAGAGGACAGCACTGCGCCCCACTTACTGGGCTTGTTTGGCAGGACTCCTGGGCTTCCTGAGCTCATTTTACCAGATCATCGGAAATCTGCCCTGGATCCAGCACTGCTGGAGTCATTTACCTTGGGGAGAGCGCCAAGAGCCAGCCAGAGAGCTCTGAAGTCTGTCCGTCAGACTTAAAGGGGAAAGTTCATTGTAATTTCAACCAAAGCTGTAAAGTTAATGTCCTTAAGTTAGTGTTTTAAAGCAGTTGGAAAAAACACCTACACAGAGGTTTAATGTGTGTGCATTATGAGCGTCAGCTGATTTGTAGTAACTCTTCTGAGCATACTAAGGCAAAGATAAATGCAGGCTTTGCTTGTTAGGTGACGTTTGTTAAAGGAATTTCAAGATTCCTTAAAGATTGTCATATAATTAGGATTTACCAGCTTGTTTAGAGGTACTCTTAGTTCTTTAGGTAATTGATGAAAGAAATTACAGTGTTTCAGCAGAAAGCATATTGCAATTGCAGCAGTCCATTTATTTTTTCAGTCCATTTACTGATGAATTTGCAGTTCTCATTTCAGTTTAGGTGAAGTAATAATAAACAGTGGATAGAGTTTATCTCCATCCAGAATGTTGTAATGCAGTAATAATAGCAGGCATATTTGTTCTCATCAGCTTGGCTTCCACTTTCTTATTAATGGCAGTAAAATCTACAGTCTGCAATTAATCATTTGGAAGCAACAGTAGTGTAGCACCTTGTTTAGTTTAATTTCAGTTCATTGGATTTTATATTCACATTGTTGTTGTTTTGGGTTTGTTTATGCTTGCCATGGTCATGATCCTGATTTTTCATTATAAGATTCAAGTATTAAATGTTTACTGTAAGTTCCGTCACTGCTTTTGCAGGTGCTATGTCAAAAGGGAAACATAGCCGCTTTGAACCTGTGTACAATTTCTGTGAACTTTTCTCTTACAATAAGTATTTACAACAGTCTTTTCAGTTGCCAGCAACACCATTGGAAAGAAAATAATGTGCATAAGTCATTTTCAAATCATCTGAAGTGATGATTGGCTCCGCTGGGCTAGAGCTCCCCAGCATGCACTTTCTCAGAATCTGCTCTTTACATGTGCTACGTGGTATGGGGTTTGCATTTTATGATGCTGGGAGGATTCTAAGCAGTAAAAATATTGCATACTCTAAAGCAGCACTTGTTTAACCTGTGCTGCTGAACTCAGTGTCTTGGCAGAGCAGAACTAGCTATGGCTTTGAGAACCAAGAAGTGGATAAGATACGTTGTAATTATTTGCTTTAAAATAATAGTCTTTTATTTTTGATGCATGAAGTAGTTAGCTGGTATCATTAGGTCATGTTCAAGCAATATTATTTAGATCTTATTCTAAGTTGGGTTTTTTCTTTTTTCTTTTTTTTTTCTGTCCCTCAGTTTGTAAGACTTGCATTGTTCAACACTTTGAAGACAGCAATGACTGTCCCAGGTGTGGCAACCAAGTGCATGAGACCAATCCACTAGAAATGTTAAGGTAAGATGACATTGCACAACATCTGCTGAAATGGAAGAACAAAAAATTAAAAAAAAAAAAAATCTTAATATCTTTATCCTGAAAGGGAATTAATTTTTTTGCTTATTTGTATAATATATCAACTGTTCTTGGCCATAGATTCTGTCAATTTCTCATCTCCCAATAAATTGTAAATTGAGTTTTTTCAGATATAATAAAAGGAGGAAAGATAAGGGAAAGACACGGAAAGACACAGAAAGACTGGGTATATTGTACAAATTAAAATAAATATTTTAATACCTCTATTAAACAAATAAATGAACCAGATACCTTTTATTCTTTACATGAAATTAAATTCCAGTTTCTTTTTTCAAACAATTTAGGGCATTCCAAACTGCATGCAACTTTTTTTCTTCTTAGAGCAATGTAGAAAATGAATCATGCAAATAATTGAAAGTTTTCCAGGGCGTAGATCTACCAATCTGAATTGAAATCTGCTGTCAGATTAATGAAAAGACACTCATGAAAGAAAGTTTTGACACTAAAAATAGCCTTTCTTGAGAGTTTGCATTTTTTATATCACAATAACACATCTTTTTTTAAACAATTATTTTTCTTGAAATTCTGTATTCTCTTTTAGTGATGTTATGTTGAAACAAAGGTGATAGCCATCCTACAAATACAGCACAGAGAAACCAAGAAATGTCATCATAAGTGGAAGAACTTCATATTTTCCTAAAATGATGAAGCCACTCCCTGCCCTCACTCCCAACACTCCCTCCACCCCCCCACCCCCCAATATTATTAGTTTATCATACGGTTGTGAACTTAGGAAGAAATATTCTTACATCAATGTTAAAATAAATATTTATATCTGGAATTTACTGGGGTTGGTATTATTTCCTAATGTCATTGTGTTTGCTACAATTTGTCATATTTTGCTTTGATTTTTGACTGATATGTGTGTGCATAGTAATTCCCATGCTTCAGTTATATAGCAAGAGGATAGGTGAGAGAGATTAAATTCAGCAACTCTAAAGGGTGCTATTAGTCTTTATCATCTGAATGTTTTTTGGAAGGGTAGGGCTAAAAGTGTTTATGTAGATGTTTAGCGTAAGTATTTTTCTGATTTCCTGTCAGTGTCTGAGGTGCAGTGTCAGCCGTAATGGAAGATGGTATATAGAGTGCATAAGACTACTAATAAGCTGAAAACAAAAGCATTTTAGAAATATTTCTTTTATTCTGACAGGACCATTTCATAGGAGCTGGAAAATGCATTTTCTGAAACATCTAGTAGATGTTTAGTAAATGAATACTATGCTTTAAGCAGGAAATGATAGAAGGGTGAGAAAAGTTGAGACCATAAGCCAAAAATGTGGGAAGAGCTATTTTCTCTGCAATTATTTCCTGAAACTTCTTTTAGAGTCATTGGGTTTATTTGCCAACAAACTGCATATAGCTAGTAGTTTGCTGGTTGTATTTTATGAAACAGTTTTAAACATTTGCTAAACTAATAAGCAGAAGAGCACATGAGCAGTGTTATGGAATTATCTTTTTTGGATGTTGCCTGTATAACTTAATACATGTCTTATACTCTGACTGGAGAGATGAGCCCCATCATTGCTCAAGAATGCAGTCATTTTCTGAGAAATGGCATTGAACACTCTAGATAGTATTTTTAACTGAGATCTTTGAGATAAAACTTTATAAACTACTTTATAAACTCAATTCTGAATACCTTCATAACTATGTGAGTTTTTTAGATGTATCTTTTAGTTGGCAGCACTTAGGGTCTGTTGAAACTATAAGCCTAAGTCTGAAATTAAACACTGAGCTCTAAAATGAAAATCTAAGAAGAGTGTTAAATTCTAGAATTCCCTTTCCTGATTTAGCAGAATTCTGCATCATCAGTATTCGGTAGGGTCTGCGTTGGTTATGCCATGAAGGCAGGCTTCTTTTTTTCTTGTAGCGTGCTTCTTTAGATGCAAGTTTTCCTGAGTGATAGTCTTCATTTGCTTCACTTCAGATAATTAGCAATTATCAGAGCGTAGCTTTGATCTTATAACTCATTCAATATTATAGAAGAGGTGAAAAAAGAAACTATACAAAGCTGACATAAATGCTTGGTTCTTCTTTCTATATGTTCTGGTTTGGAGGTTGGAAGATGTGGGGGTGGAAAGAGGTGTGTCTGAAATATTAATGTTCTTGTTTCAGCATTAACAAGAAGTATCATATTAAATGACTAAGACCAACTTTGGAGTTATGTCCAAGTATGTTGTGAGTTTCATTTTGGAATGGGTTTGATGCGAGTTCACAGAAATACAAATCTTTGTTAGAATGCTCATAGGCGTGGATAATAGGAACACTGTAAGATGCATCTGAAATTGAGAATCTTTTTATAATTTCCTATTTTTTCCTTATAGTTTAAGTTTAGTTTCCCTGTACTTAAAGATCAGATAAGTGTTATTTTTTCTGCGTTTTTTAAAGTACTGATTAGTATTTACACTTCATAAGGACAAAATAGCTCTTTTTGTTTAGTTTTTGAAAGAAAATAAAGTCATTGACTAGAGTATGAAGCCAGTTCTTGCTGCTAGCATCGTAAATTTGCTAAGTATACTGGTTTTCTTGCTATGTTAGCATTACCAGTGACTTTTGTTTTGGGCCGTTAAAGATGAATTAGAAAGTGCTAAGTGGGAATTTTCGAAAATAAATGTAGAAAAAACAGCATGTATTATACCATCCTGAGGAATGGTTAGTGGGATTTTGAATTAAGGTAGTGATGTTCTCTTTTGAAGTCCTTATTTCTTTTCTCTTCATGAGTAAGTTATGAAGATTGGAGCTTTCTTACAATGTGAAATGCATTCGATTTCCAAGACAGGTTCCCAAGTTCCCAGTGCTCTGCTGTCGGAACTTCATATAAAGCAGTACCATCTAGTTGCATTAGATGTTGATAGGAGAGGCTAAAAGAGATAGCATACCATTTGGAAAGGTAGACCTATATTGTCATCTATCAGAAGCTAAGTGCTCAGACATCCCGTGATTTTGGTTTCCTTCTTATCTGTGAGAAAGTACTCTCTATGCTTCTTTGTTTTAGGGGAGGTCTGTGTCACTTACTGAAGAGATTTTTTTTTTTTTTTGGTCCTTATAAGAAGAAGTAATTAAAAAATCGATTGTAGTTGTAGCTTAAACATGAATATTCTTATGGTATGACTCTCCATGTACTGACGGATAACACAGGGAACTAGTTTCAGAACAAGATGATTGGGTAATAGGTCTAATTGTAAACTTTCAATTACAAATACAAGTTCTGTAAGGACGAGAACCTGAAATGCTCATATATTTATTATAAGAAGACAATTGTTATCTATTAAAATGGCTTTTAGGCATTCCTCAGCAATAAAATCATTCAGTCTTCTTCCTACTTTGCCGCTGCTAGTGAACAAATGATAGAGAACAGTCATGTGTTTTATAACAGGCCTATAGTGTATTATTAATAACATGTACACAGACGTGTGTATATATGCAAATATATATGTATATAGAGAGATATGTATCATTATTGAGATGAAAAATTAAGGCAATTAAAAATATACCAAAGGCAATTATTGTATTGTAGCTTCTGACTGAATCTCAAGGTACTTAATTTCTCTGGCCGTATTACTTAGTACTTTGCTTTGTCATGGGTTTTTGTTTAGGCTGTGGACACTGGGAGTTACTGTTGACAAGAGAAGATGTAGAGGGCAGAGGAGAGAAAGGAGAAGGAAACAGAATGAGAGACAGAGGAAACCGAAGGATAAGTGAGACAGGGAGAGGAAGTGGAACTAGAAAGCAGATGATAAATTAAATTGTTAGGAGAGTAGGTAAAATTCAGGGAAAAGGGAATAAAAATATTTTAGCTTCAGCAACCAAGGTAAATGCACTGTGTCCTCTGGAAGGGACTGTAATAGCTATTTCTGGCGCTAATATCAGGATATCAGAGGACATGCCTGTGCTACGTGCTGTCATCTGGTAGACAAACTCATGGCAGATTTAAATAGTTTAAATGAATTATGTTGGGTACTGAGAACTGTCTAGCCAGAGCAGCATGGATGCTCTGTGGTCTTCTTTATCCTGCCAAGACTGGTTTTTGTGTGTTGTAATGAGTAGGGAATAGTCTGTTCAGCTTTTCATAACAGCCTTATTACCAAAGCACTTGAACACTTAGTATGATAATGGAGTTTATAATTTTCATGCTTACTGCTCATGACCTGGACCTTAAAATTGGATGCTACTTTTCCAGTTTGTTCCTTTTAGTAACAGAATTGTTTGCATGTAACACAAATTAATACAATGAAAATTTTAGAGTATAATGTTTTTTCTCTTTTGCTTCATTTTTATCTTTACACATTAAAAAATAAATTCCTTAGTTATTTCTAAAAGAAATTCATTCAAGAGGTGATTGAGATAAGCTTTAATGCATGTTGTCTCTCAAGCTAAAATCAATTGGTTTTTGCAGGATGTATTATTTACCAGAAATATACAATTCATTTTATTATTCAAAAGTTTTTGTTATTTAAAGGCTAAAAATATTTAAAATGCTAGTTTCTACTTAACGTGAAATGTATTTTTTCCCTTTGAAAGGCTGGATAACACCTTAGAGGAAATTATATTTAAGCTGGTGCCTGGACTTCGAGAACGTAAGTTTCTCATTTGGTTTTGAGTACCTGTTTGGGTTGATGGAGGGAATATGGCTATTTCCAATGATATACCTGTAGTATTGATTTTAAAATTCACATTACTGTTCTTTGATGTTAACTAGAGGAACTGCAGCGAGAGATCGAATTTTGGAAGAAAAACAAACCTCAAGAAAATGGACAAGGTGATGATTTTTTTTTTCCTCTCTTATCTGTGTGTTAAGTAACATGGCTCATTGAGCCCTGTTTCTTCAAACACTTATGCATGTACATTGTTTTTACTGAATTCAAAGATACTACAGAAACTCGTAACAAATCTCTGTAAATGTAGTCTGGGCCTTCATGTACTGTTGCTTATCTATTAACCAGTTGTTTTACAAACACTAGCTGCTTTACCATTATTTTTATTTGCATTTCCCTAAACTCTCACTTTCAACACTCATACAATTTCCCACTTGAATTCTTAATTTTCTTAATACAGCAAGATGCAGAACTACTTGAGTTTTTTGCAGATTATTTTCTGTTACTGGATTTGACCAGCTGTTAAGTAGGAGGTTGTCAAGAATTAGTTATGACAAGTAGTAAAACAGTTTTCCACACATGCTAAACAATTGTTTTATATAGATTCCAAAATGCTTTTCTTTTTCTTTCTCTTTTTTTTTTTTTTTTGTAGTTGACTCATGAACTTTGAGAGCTCAGTATTGAGGTGCTAAGTGAGGACTACATCCAACTGGTTTTATGCCCCTTTAATTTGACATCAAGGTTTTGATACCATAGCCTATTTGATTTGGGCATTTTTAAGAATTTTTGGAAGGCTCTGCTAAGCTAAAGAAATAGCTATTTTTAGTAAAGAATCACTGTCAAGTAAACGTCTTGCAATACTCTTCTGCACTCAGTTGTTTATAATACCTTCTTTTCAACTTCATAACATTTCATTTTCTTCCTCATTAGTGTTGTTGATTTGCATTTGGCATCTATTATAAGGGACAAGATTCTTTTCTCTGTTATATCATTAAATGAAGAACTCCAGGACAGTTTAGATGAAATTATATTAGTTTACTAGAACATACTGTTTAGCGTATACCTCTTCAGTTTTAAAAATACTTAGAAAATATTTTGATGAAATATAGGCATTTTGTTGATTGTTTAGAAAATGATTTTCTGCTATATACATAGATAGAAAAAAATAACATATAACTTGCAAATTTGTAGAATGTGACTTACTTTTAACCAATTTATTCCTCTGGTTCTTACCTTCCTCCCATAATTTAATGGTAAACCTAATGGAGATCAGTTACTGAGTGTAATGAGTGATTGGATTGTTTTGTGAATCAGAGGAAGGCTCTAACTCTCAAAATACACTTTTAAGTAGCTACAGATGTATCCAGCTCTGTTAGTGACTGTATCCTTGGGCTACGGAAATTTGGCTCTACAAACCATTTGGAAGTCGTGACAACTCATTGAGACAAATTATGAGCATTTAAACTATTTTCTGCCATAAACAAGCATTTAGAATCTTGCCTGAGAATAAATTATTTGGTGAGAATAATTTCAGGGAGAAGGGACTGTTTCAGTTGTCAATACCAATGCCCTGCAATCACATAGTCAGTCTAGTTTAAGAGTCCATCAGTTATGTCCTGTACCACAGGTCACAACACAGTTCCCAAACTTAGCATCAAAGATCTGTAAAAAAATCCCAGGACTTAGAATTTTCACATATCAGAAGAAAAAAAACCCCAAACAACAAGGCATATCTGAGGCATTGGTGACTCCACTACGAGAGTGGTTACTAGAGAGAATTGATGGATGATGATAGGAAACATACTGTGGTACAGACAAAAAAATCTTTATTGGTCCTCTCCAGTCTGAACGGGAGAAGGAAGAGGGCAAACAGCTTTACATTGACTCACTCTGTGGCGATGATTTGTACGTTGAATATCTGAGAAAAGCACAGGAAGTAGACAATTTCCAAGGTTTGCAAGAAAGATAAGAAAAAAAAATAAGACACCAATTTACGCCTTAAGGAAAGAGGGGTGGAGGTGGGTGGGGTGTTGGTTTGTTTTTACTGTCTTCTGTTCTTGACTTGATGCTTTTGACTTGGAGAACACCAAGTCCATTTTGGTGAGATTAAAATTTCTTTTTTTTGTTTTTGTTTTTCTTTTTTTTTTTTTTAAATTCTATCATATTGAACTTTAATAACATGCCTCTAATGGACCATCACATTGATTTCTGGAGGCTGCCTGTACAAACATCATTAATTCTAATATCTACAAGGATTTTTTAGTAAATAGTCTGGTGCTATTTGCATGGAGGAACATTTGAATTTCTATCAGAATACCTTGAAAGATGCGACCTTTTTTGTGTGTGTACCTGCTTCTGGAATGATTTTATGATTGGAAATTTGCTAATTTCCCTAGTTCTGTAGTTGGTTTGCCTTTCAAGGCTTTTCAAACTGCGTAACTAAATCTTCCTCCATTACTCAGCAGTGATAACTGTTGAAAGTTGTGGATGTGTTTGCATTGCCGAAGAATCTGTGAATCATAGGCAGACTCCTCAGACAAATGCTCGTGATAGGTAGACTGCACCTGCTTGACTAAAAGAGTTTGCTTCCTGGACTTTCACAAAAAGAAAAAAAATAATCTGTAGTTTGATACTGTAAATTCTGTTCATAGCAAAATGATAGGAACAAAATGTATGTATGATACACATTCAACTAAATGTGTCAATAGCTAGTAGGGACTTGTGGACAAATCTTTTATAATTATAAAATACTTCAAAATTGAAAGAAAGAAAAGTAATGAATGTAGCTTAAAACTCATCTTGAATATGTAAACTGAACGAAGTGAACTAATTACTGTGTCTAGAAACTTAGGCATAGCTTGATATTTGTTAAAGTTTTCATTCTGTCTTCTCATCTTAAATCTTCTAAATGACTTTAAAAGTTTGTGGTAAGTGTAGGAAAACAGCAAAATTTGATCTGAAGGTTTTTCAGGAAATGCAAAAGTAGCTTATTCAAGTTACTTGTGATAATGTTGTATTCCAACAGAGAGCAGCCTTTGTTTTAAATCAAGATAAATAAGCTGGGGATACAGAAAAAAATAAATGTATATAATAGGGTTATTGTATACTGTATTCCAAATCTGTAAAAATTACTGCATTTTATGGTTCATTGTATGGTTATTATTTACATACATTGTGGCCTTATCTAGATGTACTTGCTAGTCTTAACATTCGAATGTTCAACTATGCTAAACCTTTGAAAACTGTAGGAGATGGTACCTTTTCCAAAGAGTTAGATTTTTAAACCAAGAATCAATAGAACATGTAACAGCATCAGTGAAGAGAGATAACATGGTATATGTGATTATATAGGATATATGCGCTCTGCCAAAAAATATGGGGACCATTCCTCTTTTCTTATTTTTTTTGTTTTTAAAGGGGAATAAGTAAGTATATGGCTATTTAGTTACAAAATCCTTCTGGAGAGAGACACCGGGAGTTTTTACGATGACATTACTTAGACCAGGTCAAAAGTGGGTGAAAGTTAAGTTGTATCTTCCCTCAGTTTACTTCATGATAATGTTTCAGGAACTTGTCTCCACGGGGTTATTGCGGCAGACAGTTAATATGAATTGATTACCCATGTTACTTTGAAATACAGGTGTTCGGATTAGTAATTCCACTGTTTATTTAAACGCAATATTTTTTAGCAGTGAATCGCCACACCATAGAGTAGGTTTAGGTGGTTGAGTGACCTTGATGCATGCGCAGTTGCAGGGTTTTAATCACTGGACACAAACAGAAGTAGACAGCCATAACCGTTAGTGGTCCATCAGCCTGATCATTTTCTGTCACATAGAAATCTGTTGTTTGCATATTACATTAAAATTTCAATAGTAAAACTTTGTTTTCAGAGATTTGTAAGTTGATCAATTTAAGAATGCACTGAATTAAAATTGTATAAATTTGAAGAAAAAATATGCTCTTGAAAATGAAATTTTACTTTAAATATGTGTTTGTTGCTACTGTGACTTTTAATTATTTTCCACTTAAATGATATGATCTTCATATTTTACAGATGAAAGCCCAAAAGCTGATAAACCCAAAGTAGATGAGGAGTGTGATGAAAATGAAGAAGATAAAGACTATCACAGAAGTGACCCACAGATTGCTATCTGCCTCGACTGTTTACGCAACAATGGGCAGTCAGGAGATAATGTGGTCAAAGTGAGTAGTAAAGATAATCTGTGCTGTTGTTATTGTTGGCCGAATAGCATCGTAGAGGAACCAAACCATTTTATGACCATTAACAATAAACTTTAATGTGGTGACCTGTCTCCACTTCCACGCTTATTTAGTCCCTTTGTTTGAGGCATTTCAGTGCATCTTGGAATTTTATAAAAAATACAGTTCCATGCAGAAATGCATCTGTGACAGTGGATTTTTTTTTTTTTTTAATGGATTATAGTTTTGTAGCCTACAGCCTTGATGGTATATAACTGCATTACACAACAGGTTACAGCATACCACAGATGTACTTAAAAAGCTAGCTGTAGGTGAGCTGCCTCACACTTTCAGGATTGCTGTCTTACCATGCCAGCATGAAGCTCCTTTTCAGATGTGTTGTGCACTGAATGACTGGGATCCAGACCTTCTGAGCTGTAAACCTGATTCTGCCACTGATGTGTCGTCTGTGGCCTTGGGCAGGTCACTTCCATCTGTAAAATGTGTAGAGTAATACCTGCTAACTGCTGTTTTAAGAATTAGGAATATTTGGTTTCTGTTCCTGAAGGGAAGGTTACCTAATGGTATCGAGTCTAGAAGAAAGTGTTTAGAAATCCTCTTAGATTTTAATAATGTTTTATTAAATTACAAAGACAAGAATTAAAAAAATATTAAAAATTTGTCTAATGAAACGCTACTTATATTTTCTGTGTGCTATGTTACATGTATAATTTTGGAAGTTCTTACACAGTAAGAAAGTTTTGATTCAGCAAGAAAATGTGTTATCACTGTCTGTTTATGCTATATACAGTAAGAAATCTATATCTCCATCACCATGTAGGAGTCTCAGGTTTCCAGCTTTCCTGTTGAATCAAAACTATTAGGTTCTGGATCACAGAATCTGTGATAATAGATCACGTCTCAGGTTTGTAGCTTCCCTGTATTTTACCTAGATTATTGGAGGGTGTTTTTACTTCCTTTTTCTCTCAAGGACTGAAGAAATTCTAAGAAATGCAACATATGTTTAACCCCAAGTGTTACTAACATAGACACTTAGATTATTTAAGTTCTTGTGGGGCTTTTGGTATTTTTGCTGGGGTTTTTTCCTTTTCTCTCCTCCCTTCTGTATCTTTATGGAAATTTCTTTAGAACCAGAGATGGGTCAAATGAACTTGTTTGTCATCTTGTAAATTTTGCAAAAACATGAACAAAAATGAACCTGTGGTGCCATTATGAATTAGAAGAGAGTGCAGTAAAATTGGTTACTGGTTGAAAAAAATATCAATTACAGCTGTTCTTGCACTAAAGATTGCTTACATGCTCCAAAATTTCTAACATGGTTTTTCTGTTTTGTTGCTGTTGCTTTAGGGTTTAATGAAGAAATTTATCCGCTGTTCTACTCGAGTGACTGTGGGAACTATCAAAAAGTTTCTCAGCTTAAAATTAAAACTTCCAAGTTCTTATGAGGTACATTTGAAAGAACAATGCTTGTATTTTTATTTCCCTGCAAACTATTAGGTTTTTATGAAATTTAATCGTATTTGAACTTGAGGAATATTTTTTTAGCCCCATCACTAGATACTGTTCAATATTCCAAGTTATATTTTCTGCCCTTAAATAAGAAGTGATCATTTTATCGCATTGACTCAAGTTGCTAATCAAGGAACTCATACAATTCTAGTAACTTCAGTTTGTTGCTCACCTGTGAAGGAACAGATACCTTAGGTTTTGATATTTTTATGTAAAAAATAAATGCTTTCTCTTTCCATGTGGCTAATAAAAAAGTCACTTAATACAGTTTTGGGCTACTAGCTACTGGGGAAAAGGAGAGCTCAACTAGACATACACCAAATTACTCTGCAGTTTCATTTTCTTTAGATGTAAGAAACTATCCAGTAATTATGAAGAAATGAGGAGCAATACCATTTGAATCTTTCAAAATGCAGATACTTTTTTTGCACCTTCTCTGGAATTAGGTGGAATTTGATGGAGAGAGGGTCTTTGCTGCATGAGTGATTTGATCTTGGCCAAGACTGTTCCCTGGGGGATTTCCTAACATGGTAGAAGTTGTGATGCAGGGTCGAGCTAGGAAGTGTGAGACTCCTGCCTCCGCTTCCCCTCTTCCCAGGGACACTGGAATTTTGACCTCAGCACAGACTATTTCTTCAGCCAGTTCTCTTACAGGAGTCAATGACTCCACGAACTACAGGCTGCCTTTAGCACGACTGGCAGCATCCCAGCTTTGGTCAGAGGTAGGGCTGAGTTAGGTTAGGTGCACAGGTTATTGCAGAGCTATAAGCAGGATTTTGTCACAGTATCATGACGTGCTGACCAGCCATTTTGATGTCATTTGGTTTTGTTAATTATGTTAATTTATTCTGTCTCTGGCACCTTAATGGCTTGTGTTACATAGTATCTGCTTCAAAATTTTGACCTTTTTTTCCCTCTAAAAAACAGAAAAGCATTATGGCTATAGTAATGAAAGAATTGTCAAACATTTTCAGTGGAGGGTAGAAGTAAGATGCTATAATACAGTTTAAACCAGTCATTTTTCACAGTAAGGTCATTACTTTTTCTTTTTGCCTTCAGTTAATGCAGAAGCATGTTTGTATACTCAGAAGTGATTTTTTCTTGTAATTTATAGTTATTTTTAAACTAATTTTTTTTAAATTATTTATTTTTAAAAAATGAACATTACAGTACTTCTGGTTGTTATCTTCGGGTTTGAAAGAGCGCTGACATAGCAAGAAGGCCTTCAAAATACAGCACAAGGCTTTCTCTTCAAACAAATACTGTGTAGTATTGATAAATATAGGGAGTGTTTGTCTACTAGTGATTTCCTACCTAGTTTAGCAGACTTTCTTCTGTCCACACCTTAATTGAAAACACAAAAGTGAAAAAATAAAGTGGAACACTAGTGTACGAAATAACATGTTGTCAGCATGTTGTATTTATCCAGGTTTGATACACATATCTGGTGGAATTATTGTATAGGAGTTGAGGGATTAACTCTCAGAGATTTCACTTAGGAGTTCATTTAGACATTAAAATTTTGCATCCCTTTGTCTTACTGTTTGTTCTGTTGTATTTTAAGCTGGATGTACTATGCAATGGAGAAATCATGGGGAAGGATCATACTATGGAATTCATCTATATGACAAGATGGAGACTAAGAGGCGAAAACGTAAATGCTGTTACATTATTAATAAATGATGTTTGGCTATATTTATTATAGACATGCTTTCACAGCTTGGTCCAAAATATATTCTGTGACCCTTCAAAAAACCCTTATTTAAAAATGCATTTTGCATGTTTTCTGGATTTCTTACGTTAAACCCTATGAGTGAAACCCTGCAGCATGTATATTGTGTAGATTCTGAAACTTAAAAATAGCGGGTGTACAAAGTTTACATGCAAGTTGTGCACTTGCAAGTATCTGAGAACCCAAGCATTTGTTCTTTTTCTGCAAATTTGCTTTTAGTGACCTTTTGAGTTACAATAGTTGGGGAATCTGCATCCAGCAGTTCTTTATTAAGAATCTGTTTTATTCAGTCAGTAAACTGAAAGTGACACTGAAAAATTATGGGCGAAATCTAATTGTTTTATTACTGTTTCTGTTAATACTACACCCATTTTTTTTTAGATATGCTGTATAACACTAACATCCAGATAACACAGTGAAATGGGTTTTCCTTGCTGCATGTGTCCATTTTAGGACTGCAATATTTAACTTATTAAAAGACATTTCTTTCAGGTCTGATATTCAGTTTGAATTAGCAGCCCTTATATTGCCTTTTGTTAGAAGTCATATCCCCATTTCTTCTCTTTCTTTTATACATTCATTTGTGTGTGGCTGCTGATTGTTCTTCACTCTTAACTGCTTTATAGTACATGCAGATTTGTTGTCTGTCACTACCAGCGGAGGCTATATTGGAGTGCAGCTAAGGTTAAGCACTTAACATATGTTAATCTACTGATCTGTAGGAAATTCCAAACTTTCTGTACTTTTTTTTTAAAGCTTCCTAGTACTCAGAATAAAAAGCACTGGGGCACGGACACAGAGAAGACAGAGAATTAAGTACACTGTGGAGTTAACAATTCACAAGCTTCTTAAAGTTTTACCTTAATCTGAAGGGGGAGGGGGAAGGATAGATTTTGATAGGAATTAGGGGAGTTAATGTATATAGGCAAGTATTCATTAAATTTCAAAGTAATATTGGACTGAAATTTGATGACTGTTGAAACCCCAATATTGCACCAATAAGGGAGCTTTAAGTAGTATTTTTTCCAATACTGCCTTGAAACTAGTGGGTGTTTGTTTGGCTTGCCATCTTATATTTTTGTTAGCATTGGCTGTACTATTAGGAAGTGTTGAGGCAACAACTTTAGTGATAATGGAATTCTTTCATGACATTTAATCCTGCAGCCCCTGCCTACAAATGGACTTTTGGCAGTTGCATTGGTTTGGAAGCAACAGTAACTATCATCTTGACAAAAAGGACATTATCTGTACTGGTTAAAATTTTTCAAAAATCTCAGAACCATAGTTTTTAATATTAAGTGAATATAAGAGTTGACAACTCTTGATTAAATTTGTAAGTTGTGTTTACATACACGTAGTACAGTCAGGTATGTGTTCATATTTTCCTTTATGTAGTTTTAAATCACTCCCCTGAAGTCAGAGATGACAAACTAAAACCTGTAAAAATTACATTGTGCTGGTAATAAATCCAGTAACATCTGGACTTCTGTGATTTTGTTTTCCTTAACTGTGTTGGGTCTTGTTATAAAACAGAAGTTGCAATGGTAATTAATTAACAGTCTCTTCTTTTGGATGAAGATCAAGTTAAATCCATTATCTCCATCTTTGGTACTATTCACCATGAGCTTTTACTGGCACACCTGTGGACCTTACAAGAGGTAGAGTAGTAAAGGGAAAATATCCATTTATTCATTAGAGAATTCTTTCCTGTTTTAAATAAGTAAATTAATTTTAAGCTTTACATTTGAAAATTTAAAAAAACATTAAATGGTAATTGTATATGTCCAGCTGTGGATGCCTCTTATCTGATCAGAAAATCATCTCCTTCGCAGTTTCGGTGTCAGAACTGCTCATCTTCGCAAGTCTGCTCACAGGATGGCACTTTTTATCAGGTAAGAGGCACTCACGACTGTACATACTACAGTCATTAAGGTCCTGTCAGCACTTCAATTGTAATCCAAGTTGTGGAGTTTTTATAATTCCTCACCACAAAGTGCTAAAACTCTATGAGCAAGGCCTGAGCATTTTCATTCTTTCAGAGAAAGCTTTATTGAATGAATAAATAGAATCCATTCAAAAGGTTTAGGGGTTTCTTTTACTTTACATTAGGCCATTTATCTTTTTGTTAGAGAGATATCATTCTGTAGGCTGATATCCGCATCAGTCTGGAAGGATTATCTGCCTCTTCCTATCTCATCCTTCTAACTAGTAGCATTGGGCAGTCACTGACAAGGGATCAAAACTGAAGAGTGTGAGTCAAAAGAGACTACACTGGCGTCATCTCTTTATGGCAATTCATATGTTCTTTTTAATGGAGTAAAGAAATGTTAGATTTTTCTAATACGGTATTCCTTTCATGTCTTTTAAAATTAGAAATTGAATAATGCCTTATCTCTAGAATGTAACAAACCAAAACCTTCAGAACCTACAACCTGAAGCTGATTTCTAAATTTCATTGATCAATCTGGTTCGTACCTATATGAAACAATATTTCAGTTTCCTCATTGAGAATTTTGATTTGAACAAATGTCTAAAAGTTACTTTGGAAGTTTAAAATAATATTTTTGCTTGAGCAAAAAATTAAAGTTAATGATAGAGGGTCACTCCCCACTGTGGATGGGAGTGACCTACTGCAGTCATGTCTACTTCAATAATTAGAATTGCTCCAGCATAGTGCATTTTATTTGTACAGTTGCTTTGTAATTTTGTTGGCAAAGAACACTGAGTCTCACTGGTTTACATGGCAATTTCAGTGGGGTGACCGCTCTGTCTCTGCCTGTGTGCACTTTCAACTAGACTTGAGTACTTTTAGAGACAATTTCTATAATCAAAGTGAAAAACACGTGAAATAGCATTTAAATAATATGGTAGCCATATCCTATGCAAAAAAAATCAGAGACCAAGTAATTTATGATACTGCAAATATATGTTTGTTAATTGCACATGTAGACTACACATGGTGCTCCCTGTCTTCTCTCCTAAATGCTCCTGCTACTGTTGAATACCTCTGGGTTCATGTTCTGATTTCTCTGCACTCCAGTTTGTAAATCCCCAGCAAGTATGATCACATTTAGTTCTGGTGATCATTTCACTACCATGGCATGGGAAGTTTATTAACCTGTATAGGTCTCTGCAGTGATATCTTTTTTGGTCACTGAAGTTCATTTGTAATGCATTTGAAGGATGCAGTAAAATATTTCTGGTTTTAATGATAGCTTCTGTAATAATTCTTTATATTTCCAAATTTGCAATAAAGAAAGACTTAAATTAGCTGTGTTCCTCTGCCCTGTGGCAGAGAGGTAGTTAAGCCCATACAGCTGCTGAGACAATAAGGTTTTCCTGGGTTTTGTGCTATAGAAAATGTCCAGTATCCTAATGAAGTTAAGAGGAAAACATCAGACTTAAATGAAATGCTGACAGACTGAAAAAAAAAAGACATTTAGTAAAACAGCAATTCCAGCAACAAGTGCCCAGGTATTCCACGGCACTTTCTGGAAACCCGCCCACTCTTGCCTCCCATTCCACAACAGTTTTGTCCAATTCAGGGATCCAAGGAGTTGATTTGCCATTTTTTTTTTCCAGTAGGAACTAATAAGAATGTATCACTAGATTTGAAGTTGAGGAGTTTGGATTTGGGGGAGAAGTTAGCCCTCATCTCTCAGAAAATCAGCTGACAGCGATTTGACCTGATTTTTTTTCTTTTTAATACCAGAGTAGCCTGGCTCCCCTTAACTAGTGCTGACTACTGGTATAGCTATGGAACCTCCATACATGTAAAATCAAACAAAGTACATCATCTGTAAATAGACTTTGGTTTAGAAAGTATAAAATTTCAAGATTGCTTTTTCTCAAACACAGCAACAGAGAAATAAGGAGTTGTTTGAGCATCCAAGTATATATGTCGTAAAACATAAATCATGAAATATATGAAAGCAGATACAGGAATTTTATATTAATGACAAATAACTACAACTAACTAACTTAGAGATTAAATACAGATTTGAAGTACAGGTATGGATTTAACTGTTGAAATGTATAGAATTCTTTCATATAAATAAAACTCATTGTCATATATATGTGTCAGGGATAAGCTCTGGCTACTCTTAAGGCAATCTTTCATTGCATTTTCTTTGTATTTTTTATGAATTATGTCTTCATGTTTTCTTGTCTGTTTTTGTTGTTGTTTTTCTCTTGCTTTTGTTTTTAGTCTTACCCTATGGTACTTCAGTATCGACCTAGAATTGACTTCGGTTAGACCAAAGGGCCAGATCCCACTGAGATGAATCCTGCACTATTTGTTTACCCATCGACAGATTGCACAATGAATGGATGTGCCTGGATTAGGGGGACACAACCAGATTTTCAGCATGCAAATAAGGACATCGTCTTTCTTAAAATTGTCAGTTGCATCTCTGTTGTTTCTATTAGAGCAAGCCAAGTGCCATTCTGCTACTGAAATGTGCATAAGATATTTGTGTATCTTACGAGTGTGCTGCAAATCATAGCCAAAATCATGAAGTGTACAGTCAAGATTCAAAAACTATGGAATATTTTTGCCTGCGTGTTAGAAAATTTTTCTGGTCCCAATATTGATTACACTAGCAAAATGGCAGAGTGCTCATTCCATGTGGTGTTGCAGTTTCACACACTTACTATTTTACTGAATATTGTTGTTTAAATCATAGAGTACTGTACAAATAACTAAGGATTATACCTTGAAAATATTTTGTATAGAAAATATATTTAGAGAAGTGGTGATTGGGCCACTACCTTTTTCTTGGTAAGCTTCTCATGGGTCCAGGTATAGCTCACTCATGAGTGTGCAACAGTCCTTTTGCAGTGAATGAAGATTAATTACCCTTAACAAGAGATGTAGAACATGGTAATTCAAAACAGTAATTTTAAATCTTCTAAACAGATTCTGCTAATATTGCTTAAAAGCATCGCAGCCTTTGTGATTGCACTTTTCTATGGTTTCCCTAAAGATTGGAATTTGGGATACTGGCTATTTTTGGAAAATGGCTTCTGGTCAGATTACATTTCTTCTAATAAAGCCTCCATAAAAATGAAGTTAAAAATAATGTAAAAGTCTATGGAACAAATAAATTTCACTATAAGATTACAACCAAGGCAAAATTTTACATAATTATTGCCTTTCATAGTAAGCATTTCCTTTTAAGATTGGTTGGAGGTATATAATATGCTAAGACAAAAATAATATATAGCTTTAATTACATTATATATCTCTTGTGACTATCTGGAGTTTAGAATTCATTACAGAAATTTTCATTAGTTAAAGTCACGTCATAAAACTATTTCCATAAAATTAGAGGTAATGCAATACTGAAGATAAGCAGTCTGACCAAAATAATTGTTCGGGTCATTTTTTTTCTAAGACCTGGTAGTGCTGGATAAAAAGTGATTGTTGCCTTAGGTATTGCAAGCATAATGGTTCTAGTATAGAATGTTTATTGGGTTTTCTGGTAATGTTGCAGGGAGCATAGTAATGCATATGTTTTCTGTAGTCTTCCATTGTCTTTGCTCTGCTTAAAAGTCAGTTGAGTTTTTCACTTCAGATTCTGTGGAGATACTTACAGTTCAGTACCTTTATGTAATTTCTACTTAATACATGCCTGCTAGTATTGTAGATAACTACTTACTTTCTTATGCCTTTTGCATACAGCAAAAAGGAACGAAATCGATTTTTCAGAAGCTACTATAGCGTGAACTAATCATTCTTAGATAAGACAAAGTGAAAATTCTATCTTGGGATCAAGTGTAAAAGATAGATGCAAGGCTGTAACTCCTTTGTAAATTTATGTTCATGTACATTAGTGTGTTTCTGTAGGAGAAATAAGCATGTTGTGGATTAAATCTGGCCCCTTTAATGTTAGTAGGAGTTCTAACATTGATGACTTGAGGAATCCATATATAGTCGGGTTGAATTCTACCATTGCACTCCAAAGCCCATATGACATGCAGAAATCCAAGATGCTGTCGGTAGCAGTCTGTTTAGGAAACCTGCCATTGCAGGTCAAGGTTGCACATATTGTGCAGATGCCAGTGAACCTGGGGAAGCAAAATGTTTAGGAAGCTGCTGCTCCTTTCTACAGGCATAGTGTGCTGACTGATATAGGCACTGGTTTGCCCACGCTGTAGATGGGAAGGGGTGCACGTGCTGGCTGCAGGAAGCAGTCATCTTTTTGCCCACCCAGTCTATGATGTGCTACTTGACAGAAAAAGAAGATACTCCATGTAGGGAGGGCCCTTCTCCTCTGCACAGTCTCTAGGGGAAAATAGATTCTTTGTGTATATAGAGGTCCTCCTCATGGAGCAGCTTGGAAGAGCAGAGCATGCATTCTAATTGCAAATCATTCTTCTCTTTAGTATATACAGTTGTTTTGTACGGTAGAAATAGGATATTATTTGTAAATATTTACATGCACAAACAAATGACACCTTACAGGTTTTATATATTTCACATGGTTTTATACCAGAATTTTCACTGTAGATTCACTTGACATAAAACGCCTGTTTCAGTTTATCACAAAACTAATGGTAGTACGCTTAAGCATAATTTCTGCTTGGTTCAGGGGACAATTTTTTTCTCAACAATTGTGCTTGCTGTTTTGACAAATTTGGACAGACTTGTTTTAAAAAGAGAAGAACACATTATTTTTAATCCATTTTAAGTTATCTTACACAGAAGTTTGCATCCACCTAGCAGGACCCCTGAAATAGGATGACTTTGTATTGGCTTCTGAATGGCACCTAAGAAGATTTGACTGTTTAATAACTTTCTGTATTCACAATTCAGAGAACCATGAATTCTTTTGGTCAGAATTAGACATTGGTTTAATTCATGGTATTTTCTTGATGAAACGTAAAGCTAGATTACAGAAGGCAAATCTTCATTTTAAGCATGGAAAATACTGACAGATATGATTTAGTGTTCCCAGCTGAGAATCATGGCATTAAATGCATATGATCTAGCCACCTACACTTTATGCATTTCTGATTTGATGGCACGGTGCCTGAGTGCTGTTATAGTTTAATAGTTTTTGTAGCAGTGAAGTGCCGGTGAAATACATATCTTAACTGGGCAGCTTGTATAACACAGGCATTGCCGCCTTTACAGGAAATTTCTCTCCTGTATAGTATGTATGTGCCATGTGTCTACAGATATGCATATTTAATTCATTTGTGCCAATTAAGAATATCTGAACAGCATAGGAATATGAGAATGCCTGTACAGATTCCTGTGTGCCAAAGACAGGGTAAAGTGAAATGAGTACCTAAGCATTCCATTAAAACTGCACCATATGCCATCCTAGAGCAGATGACTGTATACAGTCACACTTTCTGAGCATTTCCATGACAAAGTGTCACCACTGCATGTTTGTAAAGAATAGGAATATAAAATAAGTGTTGCTGCCACTGTGTTTCTATGGCTTTCCCATATCAGCAGTACCTAGCTGCAGAGGAATAAGACCTAAAAAATTCCATACTACTACCTAACCTTGCTGGCTCTTATTTAGCACATTTGGTGCTTTTTTCCCGTTCCCCTCCCCCAAAAGTGAAAAACTTGTATCTGCTTTTAACTCTGGGGTAACTCATTAATGAAAGTCATAAGCAACTTTTTGTTGAGCATAGCTGTATGCTGCATTTGTCTAGTAACAAACTGTAAGCTAGAATTTACAAACAAGATCCTATAATATCTCAAACAATATGGAATTAGACGATTAATCAAGAAATGTATCTTCCATCATGCATTACTACACTGCTCGTAGCTAAGGGCCTAGTCCTATAAACATATTTTTATTTGGATGAAATACCAAATAAGATTACTACAGTAATCTAAGTGACTCATCGCTATAGTAGGTACTGTTCACATGAAAGCTTCTGGGATTTGGGTGCTAGGAGTATGCAACGCTATAAGTATTTTGTGCATACTCAGCTAGCTTGCAGTTATGCAAAAAAAATTTATAAAAAAATATTATTTTGACTTTACTGAAAATGTTATATAAAGCAAAGTGCCTGATTATTAATACAGAATACCTTTTAAGCCCATTATTTGCATTTGGCAGGGTAATATTTGCTTCTGTATTTTATCTATGGTCTTAATATTTTCAGCAAGAATATTTCATAAACATGCTGTTTTGAGAAGCTTTCTTTCATGGGAAACAAGCAGAAAAAGAAATGTGTGCTGTTAGATAATTCAAAATTGAAAAAACCTATCTCAGTAGAAACGATATGAAAAGAATTGCTTTTATATTGAAATAATTTCATTTTCTGCATGAGGAACCCTTGAATTCTGGATCTTGGTCTTTTTCTCTCCATAGGTTCCAACAATTTGACTTGACTTTTCTCTTCTGCAGTTATCGAAAACAGTTCCAGTATATCTGCAGGAGAAAAGAGATTGATCACATTCCCTTTAGATACAAGCTAGGCTCTTGTTCTCCACTGCAGACAAAGTAATGGTCCAGAGTTCCATCTCATCTCTCCCATGTATCATTGTTAGACATGACTTTGTGAGAGAAGTAAACAACTTTTCCTTCTTTGCTGTTTTCTAAAATAACAAAATAGGCCAGCGTTTAGTCCTTTAATTGAACCAATCACTGAGTTGTATTGTTCCATTTTTGGCTTTTTTGACATTTTCATATCACTGAAGACACCACGAGGCATTGACTCCCCAGCAAAAATATTCTTGGGAGGACTTGCAACAAAAGGAATAGCATCCAGCTCAGCCAGATACTACGTCTGGTAGAAATACTAGAGAACAGATAGTTGTTCAAAGCCAGTCTTAAGTCTCAAAATAAACAGATTGAGCCCTGTTTATAGAGGGGCTACATAAAATACTGGTCAATTACATGGACTGATCAAACTCATTTTTATCCTGGAAAAGACCAAAGGCAGTTAAGACATATGCCTATCCACAGCAAATATATAAACAGAGGTGCTTAAATCAAGAGCTTGGTCCAGTTTCTTCGCTTCACCTAGACAGGTTGAAGGCATCTGTTTGCTTCCATCGAAAATGCATATATCATGCAGGATATTCCCCTCTCATTGTACTTCATGCCATGTTATTTTATTATTTATCTCAGTTAAAATGTCTGTTCAGGCACCCTCTGTCCTGTAATTAATTCTAGGTTCTTACACACCTTTTGCCCATTCCCATACCCTACCCCATTTCATGCCCAACAAGTAGAAACATTGAGGAGTTACAAAGGAGAAATTGCACATGAGGAATCAGCTCATAGGTTTTGTTCGTCAGGCAGCTCTCATGGATTTCAGCAAAGTTTTTACAGTTCTGCATTTTGAATCCTTCATAGCCAGTTTGAACAAGGTAATGCTTCCACAAGGTGTTCAGCTAAAGACACTTGTTTGAGGAAGGATTGCAGTCTACTGGAGCGTGTTCCAGGATGAATTCCAAGACACATAGGGATTGATTCACCCTAAATGAAATGTGAAAAGCTTCCAACGGCTCGTTTACCACCAGTTTTATCACATATGGGTAGTCTGGCCTTCAGACCTCAGCTGAAACATCCTTCTGTAGGAGTGTCCTCCAAAAGATGATCTTATAATGGTAATATATTTTTCTTCATAAGCAGATCTACCTGTTGAATTTTTTTTAACTACTGTCTACACTCTCTGTAGATCAGATTAAAATATCAGATTCCAGAATAGGAAATTGATTAATTAATGAATTCCTGACACATTCTTCCATCCAAAGTATGTGCCATAAATCTTCTTCTGAATTCAGGCAGCTTGCTACTACAGTTGAGTAAGGACGTTGTTTCATTGTCTAGTAAGCAGTTTAGATCCGTACAGTTCTGGAGTGTGGCAGTGAAACAGAGGAGCTCTACAGATGGGTGGAAATGTCCGAGCTACCTTTTGTACTTGCAGAAAGAGACCCAGTTCTGTAGGCTCAGGATGGAGGAGACATTCTGGAATGAAAGATGCCTACAAGTGGAAGTTTTTGTCATTACATTAATTTTAACCAAAGAGAGGCATTAGTTTGACTTTGCATGTTTATCTGAACCATTAGGCGTACTTTCCTTTGAAGTAACTTTTATGTGTATTTTTAGCAAATGCTTCTGACAAGGTTAATAATGTGACAGCTGACAGGATGAGGTTAACAGAAGTCGTTACTGTGCATTTTCCTTTTTCCTTATGATAGTGAGTGGAAAGCAAAGTACGAGTTGAGAGTAGGTTGCTATACAATATACAAAATTGCTGCAACAGTAAAACATTTGTGCTGCTAGTTAACATACTGAGGTTTGTATTACAAATGAAGTTGTAATAAAGATGTTTATTATCAAAGTGCGAGGCACATATTTTATGATGCTATTCAACTCCTAAAATTCTGTTCTGTATTATATTGAGTATAGTAAACATTGTTGCTGTTGTCTGACGAATTTTGATGCGGTAAAATGAAACATGCTCCCTTTTTACTGAAAAATATCACATACTAATTGATTTAAAATTACTCTTTGTCGTCAGATATTTAGTTTGTTCATAAAAAAAGTTTTTTTAAAATAAACTATTTTTATGGTTAATCTGATTGCCTAATAGTTTTAAGGGACCTATTTAATACCAAAGGTAAAGCCACCCAGAAACTGACTTGGAATAAGGCATTGACACTTTTCTGGAGTGCAGTGGTCATGAGTTACACCTGGAATCACTCAAGCAGCACTTAACTGGTAGTAGCTGTCTGCGTCACCAAGCTAAAGTGTTAGGCACACCTAGCAGTTTCCAAAACAAAATAGAAAAGGGAAAAAACAACAGGAGTAGCTTAAAGGTTGAGTTAACAGACCTAGAGTAGCTCTTTGAGTCATAGCTCGTGTTCCCGAAGAAAAGCACAAAGGCTTGCATTACTGATGTGTCTGCTATACCTGGCCTGTGACCTAATAAAAAACTTCAGTGTGCTGTCAATCCTGTAAACCTTCCAAAGCACAAAATATTCACCAAGCTACTTTGGGGTTTTCTAGTCGTAGTTCAGTGATATTTTGGAGGGTGGAAAGGACAGACTTGGAGGATAATGAGAAGATATTAGGTATGTTTTACAGATTTTTATAGATATTTTTTTAGCAAATAGCATTGCTGTCCTTGACGTGAGACCATTGATTAGCAAGAAGTCGATTATTTTACTTGTGCAGTATAAAATAGAAAGAATAAAGAAATCCAAATATCTTGATTTCCTTTTCCGGGATAGTGATTAACTAAACTGGAAAGTAACAGGACAAATTAATTATTTAGCTGACTGAAATATTTCATTCTAAAAGCTAACTGATCGTATTTTTGTTCTCAAATACAAGCTTCTTAGAATAAACATGAAGCAATGCATCATTTTTTCCCTTATTGCAGACTTAACTATTGAAAGGAAAATATTTTGCATTTTTTAAAATTAATGCAAAGCCTGAATTGTTGGATGTTCCAGGCTACTGAATAGATGATATAGAGTTACTCTCAATGGATTTTTTTTGGGATGGGGGCCTAAGTGTCCTTATATAAGCTGTGATCCAAGTTATGATAAGAAAGGAGCCTATGGTGAGCAGTAATAATGTTTTAATGCTTCCTTGCATTTGATCAGTCGTTACCAGTTTTTAATATAACAGCCCTCACAGTACTTAGGAGCTCATAGAACATATTGTGATGTTATGTTGCTAATTTGTTTTAAAATATAAAATGTTTTAAGCTTTTTGTCAAAAGTGATAACATCATATTACAAATAAACCTTTTTGTGGTTGTAAAATCTAGCTTATAAATCATTCAAATTGAAGTGAAAAAAACACAGGTCATTGTTAATGACAGTCTATCCTACTATTAAGAATATATGTATTTTTGTAAAGGAAAAGCACTTGTAGATATTTAATCAGTCCAATATCTATCTATGTTAATGTTTTGGAAAAAAAGAAAACAAAATGCTGCTTAGAGAATCACTTACATATTTTTATTGGTTTTGCTCAAATGCATTTTCTGTTGATTTATGGAATGTTTATTCTGTGTGAAGCTGTATAGTTAGTACAGCTGGGCTAAATGCATTTCTTAACTTAATCAGTGGTATCTGACTATGATAATACATTTTCTGTCTGATCAGAATGCTGATTGCAAAACATAGACTGGTGGTGCTGTTTTTCATCTTTGATATTAGCCTCATCCTGCCTTATAACATTTCTACTTCATAATAATTATAAAAAATACTAATAATTTTTTTGTGATGTTTGTGTTTTAATGGATGTCTTAGGGTATATTTGGTTATTCAGTTGTATTTTGTTATACCTATAAACATTTTTACAAAATGGTTACAGAATTTTACATATAGTATTTAAAAAACAGTTTCCCAGATGAAAAAATATGCCAGATTAGTCAAGTTTAATACTTTCCTCCAAAGGAAACTACTGCTGGGTACATGCATGGAACATGATTGCATCACTACAGTTTCTGAGCATTTGTACAAATAGTATTTTTTAAATTCAGAATAACTCATTTCTTGTAATATTTTGCGGCTATTTGAAACCTCACTCTTAACTGTATTTTGATTCAACATAGTGGATTAACACAGTTTCAGGGAAAAAAACAAACAGTAAAGAAAAGAATTTTATTAAAGTACAGTAAAGAGTGGCAACCACATTTATTTGTAGTTATTAGTGTACATTCCAAAATCTATTTACTTATTTCAGTGGGATTCTACAGGAGTCTACTCCGTGGGCCTAATGCTGAGTTAAGCTCTTCAGCTTGACCTCAGTGGAGCTACTTTCTTTAATTATCCTTGTAGCTACAAATTGAAATGACCCAGAGTTCCCACTTCCTCACTGAATTTCCTTTCATGGGTCGCTAATATTGTTTAAATTTAATCTCATTATATTAACCTTCCCATAAGTAAATAAGTTTTGCAACAATGAGTGTGTACACTAGGAGTAGAATTCAGTGTTATAAACTCAGCTGAGTAAATACTTGCATAATTGTCAAATTGGGGAGAATTTCACTCAGACTGTGAACACTTGTAATGGCACTATCTCATTAATACGCATGCTTCACAAAGATTTGCAAGTGATAGGCTTTTGATGTGGTTTAGTATTTGAATATTGTCGATTTTTATAATTTTTGTTAAGAGCTAATTTCTGTATGAATTCATTGGGGGTTAACATCTCAGGGTCCACGAAGTAGCATTTTAAAAACTTAAATCCATTTGAGCTATGAGTGCAATACCAGTATTGCAGTCTTGTATCTTTTAAAGAACCAAATACGTTGTGTTTTGAAGTATTTGCAAAAGCACTGTAAATTTCACCCAGTTCTACCAAAGGAATGGTTTTTTTAACCTGTGCTAAAATGCTTAGAAGCCGAGCGTGGCCCTGGAAAAAATGAGACACCTCTAACTGAGTTAGCACTAGTGAGCAATTAGGTAAGGGAAGTGTTGGTAGTAGGGGGTTTTTGGCAAAACCCCATGGCCCTGCCTCTTGGTGTAGAGTGAAGCGTGCCTGTTCAAAGCTGCATCTACATTTGTAAGCAAGATTTATGTTAGAAGAACAGCTCGTGCAAACCCTGTAAATGGACCTTTTAGAATCTTGGGTATAAATATATCTGATACGTAATGGTATTTCTAATCATGTAACTACCTGTATGGCTCAGTACCGGTGATGTTAAATCGAGTGCTTCATGCTAATGTCAAGAATGTTCACAGCACCTTTGTAACAGCTGATAACAAATGACAATTTGGTCTGACCCGTATGCTGCAAGATGCCTCTAGCCCAGTTGGATTAATTTTATGAAAAATCTAGATGAGCAAGAAGTATAACTAATCTGCTTACTAGCACTGAATTGCTCCTTTCTCAAAGCAATAAATATATTCATGTTGTAACATCTGTTGTGCAGCCTACAATACGAGTTGTTTTGTTGCATTGTTTCTATATAATTTATTTTGTGCAATAAAAAATCTCTGGTTTTATCTGACTTCTCTCTAGTTTGTAATAATATTTGAATTAAAACATTTACTAGTTTTAGATCTTAATCATGCAAGCATACTATCAGCTCACAGAATTGCAGAGTAGAAAATGGAATGCAGTAATATTTTGCCTTATAGAAAAATCAGAAGGTACTTACATGGCCTAATTTTGTTGTCATTAATGTCGTAGAGAGTGTTACCATTAAATTTCATGGGTGCAAAGCCTGCATAACACTAAAGTTGACTGGATTTGGCACCCCATTTGTAAAATATAACCAGGTGGGTTACACAGTGTGACTGTGTGTTTGAGGCTTTTTTTAAAAAGTACGTTTCAGTGCTTAACAATCCCGTAGAGCTTCTGCCACAGTTTTTTTAAACCTAATTTGACTGCTTTTTATCATGTCAGATTTATTTTTTCCTTTTTGGTCTCTCCCTTTTTGATGTGTTTCTGAGTTAATATGGTTTCAGTAGTATTTATTGTTCTGTGCACTTACCTTCTGATTACCCTTTCTTGTGTTGTTGGGGTTTTTTAACTCTAAGGTAACGTAAAATAAATGTGCATGCAAATTGGAAGCTAGAGGATATCCTTATAAATGAGCCCTTGGTGTGAACTAACAGCCTTCATACTATATACTGAGTTATTGCAAAGAAAAACAATGGAGGGAGAGCTGTTACTCAAGAAAACTCATACCTTTTATCTCAGATGCTACTGTGAAACCTGCACTATGACCGTATGAGATCTGAGATGTGGTTCAGATTTGGAAATGGTAGAAAGGATTGCTGATTAATTAAAATGACCTGAGACAAAATAGCATTTTGCATCCTCTTGTAAAATGCTTCTAGGTGTTAGCAGGAGAAGATAACAATTGCTTGTGAACACAAAATGTGAAGATATATATAGGATATTGCAATATGTACATATGATTAAATGAAACATGTTTTCCATGGGATTTGTTAGTAACATTGCAGTTTGCTGATAGACCGGCAAAGAGCAGTTGCGGCACCATTGGCTGCTGTGTAACCTGTGCAGCAGCAGCAGTGCAGCCTCACTGGCTTTCTTTGAACCTTATTCGTGTTGAATATTTGACCTCCAGATTTGTCAAAGGTCATAGACTAATACTTTCTCTTCTTCCAAAAGTGTTCTTGAGACTTAGAGTCACTCAGTGGGAAAAAACCCAAACTTTACATAATGCTGCTACATAATGCTACTACATTCTTTATGAAACAGAAATTGAATCATATTTAAGTGCAAAATTCTGCTCCTAAGTAGGGAGCAATGTTTCCTCAAGCAAGATATTCCATTAAAAATGTTGATGATTAAATTATTTTAAAGAATTACTTTGTTTCAGGTAGCTAAGAAGAGAATCATTTGGGGGGGCAAAAAACCTGCATAGGGCTAGTAACCAATGCCTGATCAGTCATAAACCCGGATTATGTTTTCTTGAAGGAGGAAGGTAGGTGGTATACAAACAGCTATTTACATCAGGGGCACCGCATATGAATTTCCCTGTTAGAACTGTGATTCAAATTGCTTTCTATCCTGATTATTTTTTTCTCTTTTATTCTAGAGGAGAATATGCTATGGAACATCATTATAGGCAAGAGTAATGTTTTTCAAAAGAAAAGTGATTTAGTAATCTAGTTTTCATTAAAGAAACAGAAATTTGCTGGCAGTATGTAATATGAGCACCTCGTTCCAGTGGCAGACTTCCAACATCTTCATTTGGAAAGAAGACTGCTGCATTCATAATTCATAAAAGCATTGGCATCTATCCCATTAAACTAACACAGGAAGAGAAAACATTCTTATATTCAGAAACACTCTGTCCATCTTTTCTAAACTATTTATAGGTGAAGTTCAGTCCTTTCCTGCAGTACACAAATAACTAGAGTAAGTCCATTCATAGGTATGGAAAATAATTACAATAATGAACCTATTCTAAAGAAAAGCTGTACTTAATAGCAGTTCTGGAGACACTTTAAATTCCTCGGATTTAATGTCATCCTTTGGTGATTGAAGATGCACAACATGTATGTGTCAGTGCCCCTGCAGACTTCCAGTCCTGCTGCCAGTAGCCTCTACAGATTTTAATGTCCTAGTACATCTGTAGAACTGGCAGAGCTTGGTACTAGCCAGTATTCTTCCTTTAATTTTTCTGTCCATGTCTTTCTCAAAGTGGTATGATTTTGTCTTGACTACTTTCTAAAAGGTGTTTTATTCCCATGCTCCTCCCTATAAACTACTAAAAGGGATGCAGACCTAAAGAGACTACTCTGTATGCTCATCTTGTCCTCCTTATGCTGCACCCAACATCAAGATTTCTGAAGGTCTTAAAAAGTGGGCTCAGGAAGTTCGCTGCTGCCCCTGCGCTTTGCTGGTTTATGATGTTGAATTTGTAAACCACCTTATTACTCATTAAGAACTCCCAGCAGAAAAATGGCTTTGAACAGCAGATCTAATGGTCTCTTCTGAGACAGATAATGCGTGACTCATGTTAAGACATAAATTATTTACTTGTGATAGAAGAGGCTACTTGCCTAATTTCACAGGACTCACAAAATTCAACACAGTAACTTGAATCTGGTTCATGTAAACAACTTGACTGTCACCAGCCTTAATGTAAAAGAACTTTATCATGGCAAAAAATGGCACTTGTTGTAGTGTACATCTAAGAAGTGCTAGCGTACCTGAAAATAATGGATTTCCTACTATTTATTGTAAAACCTATTATATAGCATTGTGTATAGACTATGTCTTAGATTTTATACTGCATATATTAAATAGTTCCATAGATTTTCTATGGTACAGCATCCAGAATTGGCTGTCTGGACAGCATTCATTTTCTCTAAGTTCTGGAATGTATTTAAATCCATTAAAAAGGAAAGGGAAAGGGAGGAACTCCCAATGGGTACCCCTTGGAAGCAAACAGCATCCACAATAGCGCCTGTACTTCTAGATGTATTCTTTCTTCATCTCCAGTGTTGATTGCATTATAATGTTAAACAGCAATTTCACGGACTTCTTCTAGACCCTTTCTGCAAATGTTCAGCTCAAATTGTCGTTCTCTGGTAATGAAAATCCCTGGAACAAGAGAAAAAAAAGGCATGGATCTGTACTGGTAAATAGTTCTGTAACTTGCAGCAGTCAGCCTACCCCTCTTTTCATGTTCTGCTGATTGCCAGAATCTTTCTTCTTCGAGTGAAAAGGTGCTTCCAGAGTACCTTACGAATAAATGAAAGAACATCGCTAATCTGCTGAAGGTAAGCAGTATGTAACTTGTTTTTCAATTTTTGAATAACTGCTATTTTGAAGAGCTCTCTGGCTAATACTTTGAGAGGATGAATGTGCGTATTCAGAGCATTACCCATCTAATTTGACTTTTTTTTTATTTATTCACAGACATATAAAATCGAAAATGTTTGGTCATTGTGACAGGCTAGTGGAAATTTGTGTTAATACAAGAATAAATAAATAATGCTGTAGCTTATTTAGAGAAGGTATACTATGAAGGATAAAATCTGCACTGTTCTTGTTTTCAACCACAGCCTGCTATAATTTAATTTTCTATACTTGCTATGAAAACCACAACGAATTATGTTGCAGCATGATAACAGCCTGAAACCAAAGACATGTTATGTAGATGCTTGATCCTATACAAAGGCATGTGCTTAAAGAGTACTCACATGTGTAACATGCAACACGTGTACATAGGCTTTTAGTGATGCTGTTGTGGAAAAATGAATTGGCCTACTGGTAGCATGTTCTCCATTTGTTTTACAGATTTTATCTAAAACAAGAAAATCACCTGGAAAATAGATGCCTACCATGTCAAAGGAATGCAAAGTGCTTTGTAGGTTATGTATTTAAAACATACACATGCCGGAGTGACTTTGCCATGGCAACGTGGCCATAGGTGAAAGTAGAATAGAGCAACATAGCACAAGAAAGTAATTCAGCTGCAACTGCAAGATAAGTTTTCAAGGTAACAGTAATGTGAAATCAGAATTCACACCTAAATCTGTTCAGGTCGGTCCCCTGACTTTGGAGAAAAGTGCCCAGAAAAACCCTTTCAGTGACTGCACATGGTGAGCTGCTTACCGTCTGCATTCAGCCTCGAAACACTCTTATTTCTGCCTGCAGCTCCTGGCCAAGACCTATCTGGCAAACAAATTCTCAGGAGTAAAAAAATTCTTTCCTCGGGAAACACAGAGTAAAACGCTTTATCACTATGAGCCTTAATATAGGCTCATTTCCCAACATGGGGAAACTACAATAATCACTGCTTAAAGAAGCTGAAGAGAAGCAAAATTCTTCTAAGTTCCTTGTAATATCTGCTGGATTTTGAGAAGGGGATGGATGTGGTAGGAGAGACTACTTGTCCTTCCAAGGGAGAGGGCTGTCTACTAATTTTCCTTATTCTGATGTCATCTACTGCTAGTCACAGGAGGAGACTGGCTAAAACCAAAGTTGAATAGCCTGTAAGAAATTCAGTCTTCAGCTCTCGTAGTTCTCAGCTCTCTCAATTGCATGACAGCAGGTGGGGCCAAGAATTTCCAAAGATGTAGCATCGCAGATAGCACCATGTGGAGGAAATTGCTCAGCATGCCAACACAAGGGAATACCAGGCAGCCACCCCACAGAGCAGCACTGAGGCAACCAGTTGAGTACGAGTACCGTAGCTGCATTGGTGCGGCACTGGTCAAGCTATTAGCAACTCTGTGCAACGAGTGTGGAAACTGGCAGCAGATCAGCAGTGGCTGTGGGGTTTGGGCCCAGGTCCAAGCTCGGGTCATTGCTAGCCAGGCTACTTTTACACCGTGCTTCACTGTATGCAAGATGTTTACCCGTGTGGTATATATAAAAAACTGTATTTCAAAGTATATTACTTTTCACCAATAAACACATTTTTAATATCACCCATCTTCTCAACTGCTGCCAAGCCATGCTTCAAGTTAAAATAGGTGACCAGCAGATATGACTATGTTTCCTAAATGTCCTCACATTTTACTACTAGGAAGCTTAGACTTAGTCCCAGCTACTGTTTGCAGTCCAACATCAAGAGTTACTACAGGACTTGACCTTGGAAAACAGTAGAAGGGCATCCTAGAGCCCTACCATAGAATTACAGACAGAAAAAAAGGTGTCCCAGCTATGGCAGAAGATAGGAGGCTTCTTGGCGTGGCCATCAGCCTGAGACTGGGGCTGTGAAACTCGGTGCAAGATTCAGTCTGTGGATTCACAGGTTTCTTGTTGCTAAATACTTTGGGAGCATAGGTCTTGGGAAAGGAAAGCCACCTGTTGTGAAGCAGCTATATCGACTGGTCTGCTTTTATTTGCCCACAAGCAACCACTGGAATAAGAATATTTATTTGGGGTGGTAGTGGTGGAAAATAATGTGGTAAGGAGTGCACAGTTGTGAATATAAATAAAAGATTTCTGTGAGAAAGTAAGCACTAGATAGTGCTTCATACTATTAATAGCTTCTAAGAAAAGATACCGTGTCCCAAGAGCAAAAGCACAGTGGGTTGTAGCCTGCTGCTAAGAGAACTTATCTAAATGTAGTCCCCACAGAGGCTGACTGTTTCCATTTACTCTGTGAGTCAAATGTGTTTTCTTCCACTTCAGTACAGGATCAATTATACACAGCTCTAAAAGCCTACAGGTACAAGCACCTCTAATGCAACAGACCACAAGGCACATATACATTTCTAATTTGAGGAGCTGAAGCTGAACTGAATCTGTATCTCTTCATGCATCAGTAATACTTAGAGAAGGAGGAGAAAGCCAGCTTTGGTGAGTGATGACCCGTGAAGGTTGCATTAAGAATGCTCAAAGTGTCATAGATCCCTTCCAAGCAGCACTTTAGATGCTCCAGTTGTGCTTCCACAAAATTCACAAAGAGAGGTGACAAGAAGATTTTCCCTGACTTCCATGAATATGTGAGCAAGCCAGCAATGCCCAGACGCCGAAGTGATTCTGAGTAAGAATAGGGAGCAGCAACACAGCACACAGCTGATTGCTATCAGCAGAGCAATGTGGATGTATGCAAGGCCCAGGTTCCGCAGTGGGACATGGAGAAAACAGAGGCGTCCATCCCAAGGAATGGGAGGAAAAGGTCATCTGTGGCTTTCCAGAACTAGATGGATCAAGGCTTGTTTAGCTTTCACCCACACCCAGTTCTTTTGTCAAGGGTGGAATGCATATGGAGAGTTTGTGCTTTGCATTCAAAGAAAAATTACTTTTTGACAATTTCCCAAAAGCCCCAGGCATAGTTTTGGTCCCCTTAAATTTAATGGTAAAACCCAATACTGGAAGGCCAGAAAGCAAAGCTCCTCCCTTAGCACTGAGAGGCCTTCAGTGGCATGGAGAGACTGCAAATGTGACAGCAGGAAAGGAAGAGGGTTCTGTGATTGGAAAATGCCTTATCAAATAGAAAAAACTACAGAAGATTTTAAAAATAACTCACTGGATTATACATCAAAGCAGAAGCCAAGAAAAGCAGAATTTTTTTTTTTAAAAAGAGCTTGCTAATGGTTTTATAGCTGTTCTCCATGTTTGTTAATATCTGGCCTTTTTCCTGTATGAGGACAATAGTTGAGCCCTAAGCTGTTAGCATAGAATTTACTGCTGTTAATGATCAGTCCAAAGCAGCCGCTCCCTGGGTTCAGATATGTCCAAGTCAGGATTTTGAACTGTAAGTAATACCTTTACAGTGGTTAGGCAAAAACTGAGCTTAAATGCAGGAGACAGCTGCTATAGATCAGCTGTGATAGCTGGGGAGGAGGCGTAGGGAGTTATCTTAAGGTTTGGAAACTCCATCTGTGTGCAGTCTGTCAACAGCCCTGACCTTTAGGAGCTTGGTGTTAGTTAAATAGAGTGACTCCATACCCAGGCAGGATGACACACCAAATGCTACTTTGCAGCTCTAGCTCTCTTATGTGGTGAAGATTTCTAAAAACATCCTTAATCTCCAGGATCTATTATTTTCAACAGGTGATGCAGCTGGACTCTTCTGACAGCATTTATGCTAGGTAGTTATGTAGAAAAACTAAGGTAAATTGACCTGATACTCTGCTGTCCCACAGTAAGCAGAACAAAGAGTTATTCATATTCAGGAGCTATTGGTTGGAATGTGCTGGACCTCCACGTTGTAAGCTCATTATATATGAGACATGTCACAGATATTTATTTAAATTGCAGAAGGATTTGGCTCACCGTCTTTTGTTATCAATTCAGTTCAAGCAGCCAATGGGTTTGGGAAGCCATGAGCTTTTGCTGTGTTTACCAGCAACAGTGACTATTCTGTTTGCTCTCAGCACCAGAAGTCCCATCTGAGAAGCCAGCTGCATTGTGTTACCAGTTTCCATCTTTTCAGGCTGGATCTCCTATCAATCAGATGCTGACTTATCAGATGTTACAGAAGATTTTCCTCTGTTCGTCATTAAAATGTCTTTGTCCTTTTAATAGCAACAGCTCTGCCTGAAATTACAGCGGTTAATTTCTTTGCAACCGGCTCTCCCGGTGCTGGTTGTGTCAGCAGGATGGAAATTGCTGCTAAACCAGCACTCACAGGTATGTGCAGTTGCTGAGGTCTGAATGCAAAGCTGTCTTAGTCCTCAACTGCGCCTTCCTTATTAGCACAACACCAAAGCATGGGGCATCCTCCCCAGGTAGCCCCTACTCTGGAAAATTCCCGTCCTACCCGTGTGGGGTGGCACAAACCCGCAGGGGGTTCCCAGGGCAGCCGCAGCATCCCCCACCCGGCCTCTGCCCTGACTCACAGGGGTGAGCTAGTTGATTTGTGCCCCGCCAGCCCTGGCTTTTCAGCTCAGAAGACTCCCAGGAGATAAACCCCTGGGAGATGGGCTAGTTTTGGCTCTTAAATGGTGACACCTGTAACATAAATAGTGTGCTGCAGTGTCTAGGGTAGTGAGACCCCTGATGCCGCAGACATGAGAGTTATTTTAGGCATGTGAATAGATCTATTCTACAAGTGCCCTGGTTAGCCACGCTCGGTTAAGAATGCATTGTTTTCTTTTTATCCTGGTAAACAGATAGTAGGTAGATAGATCAGTTTCTGCTTTCATTCTCTTTCCTGCTATCATTATTCACAGTGTTTTTCCCTTGGTTTTAGCTTCATATCATAGGCTTATAATTGATGGTCCCAGTTCCTTCACACCTCTCGTACATTATGCTCTGCATGCTGCAAGGATGGATGCTCTACATTGGTATTGCATTTCTGAGTCATTTCACGATGTTTGTTTCGCCCATGAGATCCCCTCCTCCATAACAGAGTGCTTTTTCTTCTTTTTTTTCCCTGGGCCTCCTGCCTCTGTGGAGACCTGCTTCAGTTGTTAACAACCTTTCTTGATATTATGCCTGAGAATAACTATAATTTTTCTTTTTTTCTTAAACATTAAAATTAAACCTTCATTTTTCTGTCTTCTTCCAAACTTTTTCTAAGGCCAGCTAACGCACTCACTAAATCCTGCTTAAGGGTGCCAGTGCCCCTTCTACACAAGTGTGACTCCCAAGGAAATTCAAACCGGGGCCAACTTCTGTGCTGCCTTTGCCAACATGTCAGGATCGGGAGATTGCATGTGGCAAGAATTTGGACAAGGTAAGACCCTTCTGGAGGAGAACCTAATTCTAAGCTTTCTCAGTTTAAGTCTGGACTTGCTCCACGAACACCATGTTCATGTTAAGCAGATCAGATTAAATCCCAAGATCCTTTTTTTAATATATGCGATATTGAACCTCATTTTTCTTATTGCAAACAAGAGAGATGTAAAAAGAGTGTTGTTGTGTATTTTCCTCCTGTAATTAATGCTATTGTGCGTTACTTGCCACAGGTTGCAGGTTTGCAAAACCAGACCCTGCTCAAGAACTTTTGAGGGTCTCCCCAGTGGCATCCCTGCGTGAGCTGAAGTAACGCAGCTGCAGGATTTCCTCAGGATCTCCAGGTAAGTCTCTGCTCCCTTTCCAGTGTGGACCTCCTCCTGGGACAAAACAAGGCAGTGAGACTTGTTCCTCTGTCCCACGGGCCAGTTTCAGAACTGCGGTAGGTTGTGCTGTACACAGGGGACACCTAGTCAGGGTTAATGTCACCTCTGAATTTGTTTCAACATGAAAACAATATTCATAGTAGAAGTGGGTTGACTGTAAACATAGTGAGAATGGACCAGAGCTCATCACTGCTATTTATTAATCTTTCAGTTAGCTAATTAAAGCAGCAGAACATGGTCTTGCTCTCTGCATTGCTTCCTAGTATAGATAAAGTATTAATTTCAACCTTAGCTGCAGGAGGACTTTGGCAAGAGATGTTTGGATCTGAGTAGGTTTCTGGCTTTGTTTGAGTCTGTTTCTGAACATCTGCTGGGGTGGGTGGCTGCTTCAGGGGGGAGTGAAAATTAACTTTATTGATTGAGTAATTTCCTTTATGAAGAATCTGAAGGGGATGGCTGCCTGCAGAAATAATATTTGTTAAATGGCCATATTTGGAAAATGAGTCAGTGAGAAAATAGCATGCAAATCCCCCAGCTTATCTCCAGCAGAGAAAGAACAGAGACATGCTAAGAAAGGGGGAGAGATGCTGACTTGGGGAGGCCAAGCTAAAATTACTCTAACAGGAATTTTGTTTAATTTTGAACTGAATAATCAATTAGGAAAATGTTGGAACTGGCCATTTCAAATGCTAAAACTTTTTCCTAATGAAAAAATTTCCACTGAAATAATTGTCCACCTGCAAAATATTTTTAAATTCACTAGTGTCCACTTACGCTGGGTATGTAAGATTTTGCAGCTCTATCCTTTACCTACCTTCACCTACTTTTTCTAGAAAAAAGACCTAATGGAGAACACAATGATGTGTTTAAGGTATGAATAAGAAAAGAAAGGGAAAAGAAACATCTTTGTGTCGTATGAACTACATCGGCATAATACACAAGGCTGGTGAGGCCCCAGAAAATAAAAATAAAATATCTCACAGACAAATCCTTGGGTTTCAGACAGCTAGGCAGCAGCCCATCTAATCAGCTACAGTTACCATGTCTTTAGCAGCTTTGTCACCGCTGACCTTTCTCATTTACTGTGAGTCTTTTGTCCTGGCAGCTGGCTCTTTAAACCCAGGAGCAGACTGAAATAGTTTCTACCTTCTACCAGTTCGTGGGTGTCTTGGGTCTCATTTTCTCTTGTGTTCCTGAAGAGATGCCGCAGCCTCGCCTGGCTTTGTGTCGATGTGGGCTTGGAGTGACTGCTGGGGAAGCGGTAATGCTTGTTATTTAGAAACCTTGGGAGAGGGGAGAGGTGGAAGGGGAGAGGAGACCGGCAGCAATCTGATCAGAAATGCGAAGTTACATCATTGCTTTTGTCCTTAGCCCTGGGACTGGGGTGGGAAATGGTAGATGAAACAATATGAAATCTGATATTTACTAAGCTTTTAAAACTCCTGCATTAGACTGGGAGGCTGCCTGTGGAACAGAATAGCTCTGCACTGATGCAACAGAAACGTTCCCTGCCAGAGCGAAAACCAAAACAGCTCAGCACCAGAGAGGAGTTTGCAGTGAGATGCTGTGGGATCGAGCAGCCACTCTGGGAGCACTGTGGGGACTACTGTGCTCAGGACTGCCGCGTCCTGGGGAACCCCTGAGTCTACACTAACAGCTAGGAAATGCTTTGAGGCCTTGGGCTGGAAGGTATAAAAGGTTTACAACAGTGTTACTCTTTTTCACTGCAAGTCCCTCCCCACCTTACTGTGCGGTATAGACATCTCTAACATCAGTAATACTCCTCTTTTGAAAAAGCATGCAGCAAGCAAAGCAAGCTCTCCACATATCTGGGGCTTTGCAGAGCAAGTATGCAGCACCGGGAGAGACTAGGTGATCTGGCTGTGCCCCGGTGTCAGCACGTGCCCTCCTCTTCTCTCTTGGTAGGCACTGCTTTGCCTCACGTTTGTGTTCCTCTCCATGAAACTGTTGTGCAATTGGAAGACAGTGGAACACAGTCTTTTAAAAATATTTTGATTTATCATTGTCTGATACCAACATTATTTTCTTTCCCCACTGATGCCAGAAAAAACACATACTGCATTAAAGCAAATGAAAAACTCCTGAATCTCATCTGTGACAAGGAGTGTTTTCCAGCCCACCTGAAAACTCTTATCTCTGGAGTGGTTTTGCTGTATAATTTTTCAAAGA